>NC_081339.1:4640016-5968266 GCF_022539665.2 Daphnia carinata | reverse complement strand
TTATCATTTTTAAATTTTCAAAGCCATCTAGCGGTCGCATTTCAAGTTATAATTAAATCAAACACATCTCAATCGACGTAACTTTTCATTCTGCGTCGAATGGATTCATTCCCAGCGTTCTATCTCTAACCGTTCAAAAGTTAGCATTTTTAAATTTTTCAAAGCCATCTAGCGGTCGCATTTCAAGTTATAATTAAATCAAACACATCTCAATCGACGTAACTTTTCATTCTGCGTCGAATGGATTCATTCCCAGCGTTCTATCTCTAACTGGTCAAAAGTTATCATTTTTAAATTTTTCAAAGCCATCTAGCGGTCGCATTTCAAGTTATAATTAAATCAAACACATCTCAATCGACGTAACTTTTCATTCTGCGTCGAATGGATTCATTTCCAGCGTTCTAGTATATACCGTTCAAAAGTTACCATTTTTAAATTTTTCAAAGCCATCTAGCGGTCGCATTTCAAGTTATAATTAAATCAAACACATCTCAATCGACGTAACTTTTCATTCTGCGTCGAATGGATTCATTCCCAGCGTTCTATCTCTAACCGTTCAAAAGTTAGCATTTTTAAATTTTTCAAAGCCATCTAGCGGTCGCATTTCAAGTTATAATTAAATCAAACACATCTCAATCGACGTAACTTTTCATTCTGCGTCGAATGGATTCATTCCCAGCGTTCTATCTCTAACCGTTCAAAAGTAAGCATTTTTAAATTTTTCAAAGCCATCTAGCGGTCGCATTTCAAGTTATAATTAAATCAAACACATCTCAATCGACGTAACTTTTCATTCTGCGTCGAATGGATTCATTCCCAGCGTTCTAGCATATACCGTTCAAGAGTTACCATTTTTAAATTTTTCAAAGCCATCTAGCGGTCGCATTTCAAGTTATAATTAAATCAAACACATCTCAATCGACGTAACTTTTCATTCTGCGTCGAATGGATTGATTGCCAGCGTTCTAGCTCTCGTTCTGCATGTTAGTATCTCTTCCGCAAAAATTTCCCGCATTTTAGTATCCCTTCCGCAAAATGTTCCGCATTTTAGTGTCCTATCCGCAAAGTTTTCCCGCAATTTAGTGTCCCCTCCGCAAACTTTTCCCGCATTTTAGTATTCTTTCCGCAACTAATTTCCCGCATCTTAGTGTTTCTTCTGCAAATGTTTCCCCGCATTTTAGTGTCCTTGCCACAAAAAATTTTCCGCATTTTAGTGCGGTTCGGAAATAAAAATTTCCGCACTTTGGTAGCCTTTCCGCAAAGATTTTCCTGTATTTTAGTTTCTTTTCCACATTTCATCATAATTAGTTAATCACCGGTCCCGTTAACTGGTAGAAGTACTACGTTCTTACGTTTGTGTACAGTTTACAGTCTTCCCATAAGGTAAAAGCTTTTATTTGTTTATTGCATACTAAAGACTTAACACAGTGGCAACCCTTGACGACAAATTAATGGGGAAGAAACTAATATTTAGAAAACAGTAGCAGGAGTGAAGGTGGAGACAAAAGTGTTTTGTAGCAGAAGATTTAGTTTTTATGCCCATCATAGTCTAAATTTGAATGTTGTATGAACATGCTGTCGGCTAACCAATTATGGACATCATCAATAGTTTGGTTTACAATTTATTAATTCTTTGTTTCTTTGTTTCTTTGCTGGAAATTTAATCTTTATTAGAATGGACAGCTTTTAGGCTATTTAAAATTTTGGCTTCATTACAGTTTGCTGACAGGTGGCATTTCAAAGATTTGCATCCATCGTCAATTCACAAGAGGTACTACAAACTGTTTCACAGATTAATTGGTTTATGTGATATGTGTTAAATGCCAGTACCTTCTTTTTGTAGGTTATATCGTGTAACTCTTGTGGTCTGTGCAGCATGGTTTACAGATTGCAGTTGTAAATCTCATGGTGTGTTCAGCCTTTTGAGTTATAAAGCTGTTTGCGGTGGAGGAAACTAAACCATTAGAAAGTACTGAATGATGAAAGTGTATTTCAAAGGGAAGTTCTATCAGGTACATAAGTAACATAAAAATAAAAACTTGAAGTTCCAGACAATGCCCTTGAGCAATGTTTTAATTGTAACATTTATTTTCCCTCTAGTAAGTTGTTTGGCATAGTGGTATTATAAAAACAATCATTATTTTATGTTTTTTCTTTAGGTTTTTTTGCTTCAGTTTACTACTGTTGCTGGATGGACAACGAAAGATTGAATCACCAACATATTAAGCTGGCAGCTCTTGGTCAAACTCATTGGGCATGAAGATATCATTTATTTGGGAATATTTGTTCGCTTCAATACAATTATTCCTGTAGGTTTTCTTCATTGGGGTTTTAGTCACCAAACATTTTTTCTTCTTTAGGGTTTGTTAGATATGGTTGGAAGTGGTTTCAAAAATTTAGACGTAGCAGCTATTAGACTGGTAGTGTTGGCCCCATGAATCTTATTTTCTTCAAGCATTCACGTATTCCACGATGAAACAAAAAAAAACGGAACCAGCGTAACGGTATGAGATGTTTAATAACTAAATTAGTGTCATTTTATAAAATTCTGTCATTTAGGTTTGGCTTGATAACGATAGTGAGGCATATTAACATGCTGGAAACCTGGTTTTACCATGCAAAGTAGATTGTATGACACTTTAAATTCAACTTCGTGTAATGGGTTTGACACTTAACACTTAATAAGGTATTAGTAACCAGATTTATTAACAAATATATTTGGAAATGTAATGCAATGTTGTTGTTTTTTTTTGTTTTTTTTTTTTACAGATACAACAGAATAACAAAGTCATTGAATGTACGTGAGATTGGAATGTTGAAGGATGAGACATGGATTTGAACAAATGGCAAGAAAAAAGATGAACAGGAACCAATAAGCTAGAAAAAATTGTGGGTTGGCAAAACATAATAATTTCATTTTTCGTAGGATAGTTAATGAAGGATGTTTGAAGAATTGCTGATAGATTATCCAGTTAGGAATGGTTTATTGCTTGTGTTCTTTCTGTTGCATGTCTGTGGTAAGAAACCTTAAAACTTTTGTCCGGTTTATTTCCTCTTATTAATCTAACAGTTTAAATCAATTTTACACTGTTTACTAACTATTGACAAAGTTCAATAGGCCAGAACATTACTGTGTGTTCATGTATAGCAATCAGTCAACACCTGCTGGTATTATATGCCTAATAACTAATCTTTGTTTCGTGGCTTTGTATTAACCTTTAGGCTGAATGAAAGTAATCAAAAAAAGAGGAAAAGATAAAAAGGAGGCACTTTACCGTGCCATTGTTTCCACTTTTTTTTCTTATTGTGTTTTCTTGCTTGATCATTTTCAAAGTTTACAGTGAGGAGATGCTATTCACAGTGCACCTTAGTTTCAAATCCAGTGTGCAAAATTGCTTCTAACAGTGGGACTTTGTCAACAAAAATATCACTAGCTTGACAAAAGAACAAGCTAACTGAAAGGTTTTGTATTGCAAGAAACATTTAGCAATGCTGTCAACATCTTGATCGTATATATTTACCAAGGAAATAAAGCTTTTCTGCCTCTGTCTCAGCAACGACAGGACAAGGAGGTAAGGTGATAATTTTAATTTTTAATACCAAGGTTGTGTTTGTTGTTCCTGTTTAAGTAATAATTAACTTGGTAAGGATTATACTGTGGGGATAATACCAAAGATTTGAATGTTATTTTACCGATTGCAGTGAAGAAAAATATTTGTTATTATTAAAATGTTACAAAGTGATTTATTTATCTCAAAGTGCTGATTTATTAGTAGAACTTTTTGGAATTTATTTCCAAGCCATGTGTTTGCCAAGAAGAATCATTGATCACGTTCAATTGTGGGTCCTAAAGATTACTACATTAATTTTTTCAAAATTAAAACATATTTGGACCCACCTATACTGAAGCCAAACTACACTTCGTGGATTTTCAAAGAACTTTTGACATAATGTATAAGACTGTACAGGTATCTATATTATCGATCATCTCATTTATGATCGATATGATCTCATTTATGATATCTGATGATAATATAGATCATATATAATTTAGATTTAATATTTAACATGAATCACGAATATTAAATTTGTTTTTCTCTAGACTTCATAGTTTAAGAGATATTTTAAATATAAAATTAGGTACGCTAGAAATTTAAGGCCCGACAAGACAACGAGCCCGACTTTTACCTAAAAAATTAATATCAATAAAACTAGATAAATATATATGAGTTAGATGCTAAATTTAACAAGAATCACGAAAATGAAATTTGTTGTTCACCATGTTAAAACCATGGTGTATTAGTAATGGTGAGACAACTCTCCATTTTAAGGTCTATCTCGAATGAAGCCTGTTTTCAGAGGAGGTGGGTGTGGCCTAACTGAGGAGACTTATAGCCAACGCCACCATCGGAACTACTTAGGAACTAGATCATTCGCCAACCACTGAATGGCAAAGGAGGAGATGTACTAGTGTCGCGGTAGGGGAGTAATAACAAATATAGTGGTCTAATGGACAGAACATTCGATTGCAGTACGGGAGTCTCGAGTTCGAACCCAGTATAAATCTTTCTTTTTTCTCCTTTCCTAACTTAAAGTGGCCACGTGCGGCGCTAGGTTCTACTTTCCACTGTTTTTCCACACATTTCAATTCTATATTAGTTGCCAAACAGTGGAAAGTGGAAAGCTAAAAAGTTTTGTTGATTTTTATTTTGTTAAGGAGCGACAAGTACAAACAAGATTTTTTCCCACTTCTTCCACATTCTATACGAAGTAAACATAAAAATACGATAATATAACTACACAAAGGTTAGAAGTTAATTTTGATATGTAACAGGTAATGGGATAATGGGACATGTCCCCTTGTTTGGACTTAAAAAATTTTTAAAGTAGGTGCAGCCTTTACTTTTTATTCAATATCGGCCACTAAGCGTCTCTCACTGTAGGTAACCTGGACCACAAATAGGCTTCAGCCGAGATAGGCCGTTATAACGAAGAGTTGTCTCACCATTACTAATACCATGGTGTACAAGGATGGTGAAACAACTCTCCATTTTAAGGCCTATCTCGAATGAAGCCTGTTTCATAGGAGGTGGGTGTGGCCTAATTGAGGTTAGATATAGCCAACGCCACCATCATATTTACTAGTGTCGCGATAAGAAAGGTATTACAAATTCTGTGGTCTAATGGATAGAACACTCGATTACAGTACGGGAGTCTCGAGTGCGAACCCAGTATAGATCTTTCTTTTTTCTCCTTTCCTATTGCTATATAAATTTAATTCATTATAACGGGCTACTTTTAAACAAAAGAATTGATCATTAAATTTATTCTAAACGAACTAAACGTCAAATACGATAATATAATAAAAGAAAAGTTATAACGGTAATTTGATAGCTAAGAGGTAATGGGATAATGGGACACGTCCCCTTGTTTGGACTTAGAAAATTTTTCAAGCAGGTGCAGCCTTTACCTTTTACTTCAATATCGGCCACTAGGCGTCTCTGACAATATCTAACCTAGACCCCTATTAGCCTTCAGCCGAGATAGGCCGTTATAACGAAGAGTTCTTTCACCATCCTTGTACACCATGCTAATACACCATGTTAAAACCATTAGATAAGTAACGGTTAGGCAACGCAGCCTCACTAGTAGTTCCCGCCAATTTTTTCTGCTATGCCAAACTTCAGACGAAGTCCGGCAGCGGAGGTGTGCAGTCACGTATCTAAAACATAGGAAGTTCTAGAAAATGCTCTTGAGCAATGTTGTAAGCATAACTTTTATTTCCCCTTTATTAAGTTGTTTGTCGTAGTGGTATAAAAAAGAATCTTTATCTTACGTTTTTTCTCAGGACTTTTGTTTTGATTTACTGCTGTTCCTGGATGGACAATGAACGATAGAAACAACAACATAGTAAGCTGGCAACCCATTTGGCATGGATATATATAAGTGAACAAATATTCTCAAATCAAAGTATAAGTATTTGTGTAGGTTTTCCTCTTTTGGGCTTTAGTCACCAAACATTTTTTATTCTTTAGGGTTTGTCGGATGTGTGTACGTTTCTAATTTATTTCAGCTTTTTGTTTAGTGGAATATAATTTATTTCAGTTTTTCTTTTGTAGTTTGGAAGCCACAAAGATGGTCCAAGTAATCACTACAGCACCTACTCACACAAGGACTTGAAGCAATGAACATCAAGTTGTGGTCAGTAAATCTATAGTTTCGTCCATGTCATTATGGATGCCCAGTCTTCCAACATGGTTTGATTGAAATGTAGAGACGGAGACGATTTTAGGAGTGAGCGATGACTGTGAAGAAACTATTTAGGTAACTGTTTTGTTTTGTGTTTTATTAAAACTTCTCCATGTCATTTTCAAGAGATATTTCCTTTGTTTCTAGATAGTTCTACAGATGTGTAAGGAATGGTGGTTGCAGGGCAGGCAGGTATAACCTATCATTTATCTAGATCTACTGATTGAGGATGTCTATTATGGTAGCAGTATTGTTTTAGTACAGCCTGAACAGAATAACAAACTCAATGTAGAAGCTTTGTACATTTTACTTTGCAGTACAATACTTTTTCTTTTTTATTGTTATAAATTTTGTCTTTTTAGCTGCGGAATGGAGCTGGAATAGGGAACATTGGAATTGTAGTGACAGGACATCTGCCCGGTCTTGGACGAAGATATTTATTTCTGGGTAATTGTATCCTTTCCACTTTTATTATTAATTGTCTTTTTAGCTGCTGAATGTAGCTGGAACATGAAATATTGGAATTGTAGTGTTAGGACATTTGGCTCGCTATATCTAGTTTTATTTATATTTTATATATTCATTTCTATATTTAGTTGTACTATTATAAGTCAATTTTGATGTTTTATTACAGGCTGACCAGAATTACAAACACATTGTCGCAGCAGTCTTTCAATGCTCAGAATATTTGGCTTAGCATAACATTACTTCGGAAGTACAGATCTGTTTTAAATTCTTAACTAGAAACAATGAACATCAAAGGTCAGTAAATTTATAGTTTTCTACAAGTCATTATAGCTGCCCAGTTTTCCAATACGATATGATTGAAATGAAGAAATGTAGGTGGGGAATTTTCTTTTTTATTGTTATAAATCTTGAATTTGACAGAAAATATTGCATATTTAATAAATATTCTACAGGAAATATTGCAATGCTGTTAACTGGTTTGGACAATTATCCTGTTTGTGACAGTGAACGGGGTTTAACTGTCTAGTTTTATCTGTAAATTATTTCTGGGGTAATTTAATGTTTTATTTACTTTTCTGTACAATTTATTATCATTGTATTTATTTATCTAGTAATATTGATTGTGTTGATGCTGACCAGATGTACAAACACATTTGGATACTTGGTGCTGGTCTTTCAATGATCAAATTAATTTTGCTTATATAATATTTGATCAAAGTCAGAACATTCAAATTATCAGGTAGATTCACATGTGCAGACCTTACTTTTTAATAGTGTTTTGCAGGTTGTTAAGATAAAATTTACAAGATTTTTAATGCTTAATAATTTCTATTTACATTCAGTAGTAGCAGGGCAGTAGTGTGAATTAACATACATGATTTCGGGATGAATAACAGCAATGATGAAAACTAGCAGACCCAATGAACACAGTATAGTACTATAATATTTTTTAATAATTATTGATACTTAATTTTCGATTCCTCATTTTATGCAGTTTGAAAGGCAGCCAGAGTATACACTTCAGCACCTACTCACACATGGATTGGAAAACAGTCGTTCCTTGTAGTAATGGAATACTAGTGGTAACCGTTTGATTTAATTAAGAATTAGTCTGGTAACATAGATTTAGAACTAATTTAATCAAAGTTGATATCCTCTTACTTTCAACAATTAAAGAACACAATGAAGCTAATTAGTATAAATTCAACTTACCTCACGGGCGAATTGATCGACGACGTTGTTATAGTTGTGGTACATTTGTGGAGGTCTCTGTACGAATGTAAATATTTTGCGTCTTCTACCATAGTACAACAAATATTGAACTAATATAGGTAACCCATAACCCCCCTGCAGTCTGACAGCCAAGTCTATTTGGATATTAATGAAATAGGCCCGCAAACAAGGACCAACACTAGTCTAGATTGGGAGTTTCGTGATAATGAATGGCGACTCGAATACGGTAAAAAGTATTGTTGTATTTAACTTCATTAAATCTTCGTTTTAGTCTTGATTTCAATTGGGAACTGCTTAATGGTATTCTTTTATGGTTGAACGGCTATTTAAGTACACGTGATTATTATGTTTTATTTATTTCTCTAAATTATTGTTTTGCAGGGGAATGTGAGGAGACGCGTCTGGTCTAGGCCAAATACGAGGTGAGCTTTAAAAATGTCCAATATAAAAAAAGCCACTTAAAATTTACAAGAATATTTTTATTTTGTTGCAGAACTTAACGTTAAAACGGGTGTAACCAGTTTAAACGGGTGCTCCAAAGAGCGACTTCTAGCGGGAGAATACCGAGGTAAATGGTACCCAAACAGTGACATCTAACGGAGGAAGGTGAGGTAAATGGCACGTCATCTAGTGGGGGAAAGAAATGTAAATGCCACGCCATCTAGCGGGGGAAGTGGGGGTTAATGGACGCCATCTAGTGGTCAATAACACAGCTTGTAATGAATGAAGTCACATAACATTGTGACAGAATAAAATAAGGATGTTAAATCACGATACAAAACCTTTTTGTTTCACGGTTTGCAAGGAAATGACTCTGAAATGAAAATTATGCCACTGTCTATGTTCAACAACCATTTGTTTAGCAGCAGTAGGTAGGGAAAATTTAATTTGCATTTTGTAATTTTTTTGCCAGCGTTTTGCTGAGTGAACTTGCAGTTTTGTAAAGTTATTCAAGATAACTGCAAATGGTAGTCCCAAAATCAGAAGAATTTTGTCTGACATCTTTACTACATGAAATTTAAAAGGTCTTGTTATAGCAAAGGGCGCCTAATGGAGAAATTGGGATCATTAACGATTAAAGTAGTTGACGTTTACAACTAAATTGTTAATGTTTAAATTTGATATTTTCTTTTATTTAGACTAATTGATTCTAACAGCTTCATCTCCGCTCAGTGACATAGGCGATGAAGAATACATTGTTGGGAAATTTTTGTTCTGAGGTTAGTATGGAAATTTATCTAAATATAATATGTTAATATAAATTGACTGTCTTGTGATTGTAACTGAATCTCAAATATCATCTTAGGAGAAGGATGGTGAAGTTTGGTATTTGCTGATAAGGATTGGTGTTTTCTTTGCCGCATTCAAAAGCAAATGTCTACTGTTGAATGAGAATCCTGAAAACAAGCTAAGCCAAGAGAAAAAAATTGTGAAGAAAGACTAACTAAAGCACAGGTTTGTTTCAAATTCTTAACTAGATACAATGAACATCAATATGGTCAGTAAATCTATAGTTTTCTACATGTCATTATGGATGCCCAGTCTTACAACAGGATTTGATCGAAATGTGGAGGTGGAGACAATTTTTTGAGTGAGCGATGATGGTGAAGAAACTATATAGGTAACCATTTTGTTTTGTTAAATCTTCACCATGTCATTTTCAAGTTGTAATATTATAAGTCAATTGTTATGTTTTATTACAGGCTGATCAGAATTACAAACACATTGTTGCAGCAGTTTTCAGCTATCATTGATTTACAGTGCTCAGAATAATTTGGCTTAGCATAACATTATTTCAGATGTACAGGTCTGTTTTAAATTCTTAACTAGACACAATGAACATCAATATGGTCAGTAAATCTATAGTTTTCTACATGTCATTATGGATGCCCAGTCTTACAACAGGATTTGATCGAAATGTGGAGGTGGAGACAATTTTTTGAGTGAGCGATGATTGTGAAGAAACTATATAGGTAACCATTTTGTTTTGTTAAACCTTCACCATGTCATTTTCAAGTTGTAATATTATAAGTCAATTGTTATGTTTTATTACAGGCTGATCAGAATTACAAACACATTGTCGCAGCAGTTTTCAGCTATCATTGATTTACAGTGCTCAGAATAATTTGGCTTAGCATAACATTATTTCAGATGTACAGGTCTGTTTTAAATTCTTAACTAGAAACAATGAACATCAAAAGTCAGTAAATCTATAGTTATCTACATATCACTACCCAATCTTCCAACAGGATCGGATCGAAATGGAGGTGGAGACCTTTCCATTGTTTATGTTATAAATCTTGAATCTGACAGGAAATATTGCACTTTTAATAAGTATTTAACAGGAAATATTGCAATGTTGTTAACTGCTTGGACATCTGTTTGTGAACACAGACATTGTCTAAAATAATTTTTGGGTAATTATAGTTTAATTATTTTTCTGTATAACTTATTATTATTATATTTATATTTTATTTATCTAGTTTTATTGTTTGTATTGATGGTGACCAGAGTTACAAACACATTTGATTGCTTGGTGGTAGTCTTTAAATGGAATTGTAGTGACTGGACATCTGACCGGTCTTGGATACAAATATTTATTTCTGGGTAAATGTATGTTTTGTTTAACATTTATCTAGTCTATTGAATAAGAAGGATTTTTATTATAATAACATTATCTTAATACAGACTGATCATATATAACAACAGTTGGAGAATTGTAAACCATAGGATTTACAGTGATCAGATTATTTAAGGTTAGTATCCCATCACACAATCCAATACTTATTCAAAGTCGGAACAAGTTGAAATATTAAGTATATACCCTGATGCAGAAGATACTTTTTAATAATGTGTTGCAAGTCTAAGATTTACATAAACATTTTACAATTGTATTGATAATATTGTCAATATCTAATAATTTCTATTTACATTCAGGAGGTCAGGAATGTGCAATAACATATATGATTGCGGGATGAGCACCAGCAATAATAAAATCTAGCAGACACAGTGAACATACAGTATGGTACTATAAATTTTTTAAATAATTAGTGATACTTAATTTTCAATTTACTCATCTTGTGCAGTTTGAAAGGCAGCCAGAGTAAACACTTCAGCACCTACTCGCAAAAGGACTGAAAAATCGTCATTTAAACAATAGTGGTAACAGTTTGAATTATTCTAAATTATTTTGCTAACATAGATTTACAGCTAATTTAATCAAAGTTGATATCTTCCTACCTTCTACAATTAAAGAAGACAACGAAGCATGTTAGCATTAATTCAATTTATCTGACCTAATTCTGAAGGTCGATAGGTTGAAGGGCAAATTTTTATTTCCAGGCGAGCCCGAGGTTATAGCCATTCCCCATCGATTGACCCTACATTACTTCGATTTTTTTTTGTTTCCAAGGGCCTGAAACAAATGAAGAACCTCGGGCATTCACAAAAAAGGAGGGGGGAGAGGAAGAAAAAAGTAATCTAGAAGCTCAGTAGCTCTTTCACCTGCACACGGTGGACTAGTGTAAATTTTTGCTTGCAATCCACGTCTAATTTTTCTTAGAACTTTCGCACGTGCTTTTAGCTTTCACAAATTGTAGATTCATCAATTAGGCACTGCATCAGCACATGGTGTAGCATCTGCACTGGTTTTGTTTAGTTGGGTAGTACGTTAAGTATAGATTAAATAGATAAATGTAGATTAAGTTGAGGATAAGTAGGTGTAAAGTTAAGAATAAGGCTACTTTAAGTAAGGCGTAAGCATAGTCCACCTCACTTCGTTAATTTTGCACAACACTATCTCAGACTTTTTCTTTCACTATGTTACCCTATTTTTAACTGTAGTCCCCGTTCACAAACCAATTTTCTACAAACAATTGTATGTTTCTTCTTTTTCAGGGTTTTTTCTCCAATGTAACTGTAATTTGAGTACCTGATCATGTTAAATTAAGAAGAAACTTGTTGCTGTTCAAATATTCAAAAATTTCTTTTTATCTTTCGCTTCTTTGCAATCACGAGGGCAATCTGGGACTGAAGAGGACACTGGACAAAGAAGATCACCATTGCAGCCACTGGAATGTCACCCTGGGTTTTGAGGTATATATTTCCAAATTTAGTATCTGTTTTTTGTGTGTGATGTTTTAAATTAATGTTGTGTACCTAGTAGGACTATATTACTGAAGAGGACCGTTGAACAGCTAGGGTCACTGCCAAGCTCCTAGCCCAAAATTGCAAGGTATTTAAAACATTTCAAATGTCTTACCGTGTTGTATGTATTACTCTGTATATAGGAGGGCTAGCAACATCACCAAGGAGTATTACTGGACCTCGGGATTGCTGGTGAAGTTGCCAAAGATTGTCAAGTATTACCTTAA
The DNA here is from genome assembly GCF_022539665.2 of Daphnia carinata. Taxonomy (NCBI): domain Eukaryota; kingdom Metazoa; phylum Arthropoda; class Branchiopoda; order Diplostraca; family Daphniidae; genus Daphnia; species Daphnia carinata. The sequence goes on along the minus strand of NC_081339.1, from coordinate 5,955,943 downwards.
CAATCAAATTTATCGCCAAGGTATGCAAGTTATTAATTTAAAAAATTTCAAGTATTAATTGATGTTTTGGTTTTTATGTATTAGGTGGCCAACGATATTAACGAAGATGTATCCCTGGACAACGAGGGTCGTCGCCAGTCACCAAGATCATAGCCAAGCATTTGTCAGGTGTTAACCTTAAACATTTAAATGCCTAAACATATTTGCTTTTTGTCATTTTAGGAGGGTCATTAGCACCACCAAGGAAGAACATGGCCGCTGGGCGTACCATTATTTACTGCCAGTGTCTTCAAGGTATAAATTTTAAGTTTCAGATATGAATTGATGTTTTCTTCATATACATATAGATGGACCCACGACACGAGCGAGGGGATACTAAACAACGTGTGTGTGCCACCAAAATAATCGCCAAGACTTGTAAGGTGATAACCTTTAAATATTTAGTATATAACCGTGTGGTTTTGTGTGTATTTAAGAGGACTGACAGCACAATTGAGGGAGATTGCTGTACTCCGAGGATCGTTGATGGGCCTATCGGAATTATCGTCAACGACGTCAAGTCATTCATTTCGAAATCTTTATTTGTGTCTGTACTGCCACTACACTCGAAGAGGACCACTGGATAACGAGGGGAATTAAGTAAAGTTTACTTACCAGAATGTTACGAGGTACCAGAAATTGTCATCAGGTTCAGTGTATTAACTTGAAAATTTTTAACTGTTAATCAATTTCATTTGTGTATGTTTTTTGTATTGCATATAAGTGGACTTATGACATAAGTGAAGTACATCACTAGACAATTAGGCTTATCGCTAACCATTATAAGGTATTAACCTTAACATTCCAAGTGTTTAATCTTGTGTATTTTCTTATGTATTTAGACGACTACAGAGGAGAGATATCTGTTATTGTGGATGTTCAACCTGGTACTTCAAGCCCACAAGAAGGATGGTAAATAGCTGATGAAACGTGTGGGTATTGCCAAATCATAATACTATTATCATAATACAATTATCATAATACATTTAATACTATTATTTGTTTGTTCAATCAGGCTCCCTGTAATTCCTTTTCCCTACCACTATTTTCCATGGACATGCTGTGGGTTATGGTTTCAACCTCAATGAGCACGTAAATTCACTACACCTTCGCACTGTGGTTCTTTTACTGCTTTTGTTGGCTATAATGCACCGGTTAGGGTTGTTTGTATTTAGTTTATGTAGTCCATCTTTAGTCGGTATCACACTATGGTTATTACCCCACCTTGTCACCACCTAACCATATAAACCACCCGCTCAACAAAACCCCGACCCGATCGAAGCGGGGTTGTGAAGTTGACAAGTACTTCTTTAACCAATTCGATGTTTTGCAACGCTGTATCAAATGTTTGCAAAAGTGCATATGAAGTTTAGTCTTCTATGAGCAGACAATTTGTAAGCAAACCAGAAATACCGGTGAATATTTGATAATTTCATATTGGCGAAGTTATATTTGGCATTTAATCAGATTTGATAATTTTAGATTCTTGAGGATGTGTAGCGATAGCGGGGGATTATAGTTCATCATGGCGACGACATTTCACCAACCAGAAAGTCTTGACCACAGAAGAGAATTTAAACGAAATCATAGAAATTCTCCTTGATTTTGAAAAACAGACTAGACCTGTGAGGTAACTTTTTGTATCTTTTTGTATCTTGCTTGGTCATATGCTTTGCTTACAGGTAGATATCATTTCAGCAAGGTGCATCTCGGAATCAATTGCACCGATCAGTTTCGAAGTTGGCTTGTATATCTTGGCCAAACACTACAGCCTTGTGGCGTTCAATGGATGGTCGTCAACCTTGACAATTTAGTCGAGGAAACAGAAGAATTTCATTTTAATTTGGTGTGTAGAAGAACTTACTCTGTAAGAAAATTGATTCGATGTTTTAAACCTTTTTTTTTATACATATAAACAGGTTGGGTGCTACCTCGATTATGGCTGATCAGTGCCAATTTAAGCAGGTATTGATTTCTAAGTTAAAGAGAAGAATTATTTAAAGATATTTATTCGGGTTTATAAATTTCAGGTTTCAACCATAGGATAGGAACCTGACGTTTGCGGTGTAAGTGGTTGAGGAAAGGCAATGATATTTGATAATACAATTGAGAAGGATTAATATTTGTAAACCTGGCTGAACAATGCAAATGAAATTGTATTGAATCTGGAATTCAGCTTCGTGGCATTGCATAAGTTATAAGATACGTATATTTATTTCTAAATATATTTGGAAATGGTATGCATTAATGAGATGTTTTTTTTTTTTTACAGATTAATCAGAATAACAAAGCTATCAAATGAATTGAGCATTGGAACGCGTAGGAATGAGATATTCTGCCATGGATTTGAAGAAATGGGAAGTGATGAAAAAAGGAACTAAAACCAATAGCTGAGAACGATTATAATTCAAGGTGAATTAAAAGATAAATAATGAAGTATGTTACAAGAATGGAATGGTTTTTTCGCTGTTGCACGAATGAGGTAAAAAAGAAAATAATGGAATGAATTGTGGGGGATTTATTTATACTATGATATTAGCAGATCGATAAATCTGGTGATGATTAAGACATTTTACTTGTGAATAGTAAAATGTATAAGCTGATATTTACGAACTGTATGAATGGGTGTATAGTAGCCATAAAATTTGCTACGGTGGTTTTTTTACAACAAATGAGTAGGTTGTCAATATAATTGACTTAAAAATCCGCAGTTATTGCACTATGTAACAGTAAAATGGTAAAAAAAAAAGGGGTTTAATCTAATCTGTACAATCCTGGTTGTAAAAGTGACACGAATTTGTGCCAAAGCTTATAGTAGGATTTTTCATTGTAAAACTCTGTAACAATTTTATGTTCTAATATCAATAAACAGGTAAATCTAATCTTGGAAAAAATAACTTTGTCTGCCCATAACTATTCCTTTATGAACTCTAAAAATTGGGTTTCATTCAAAACTTAATTTTTTCGTTTTAGTTTTTCGCTTGTTAAATTTAGCGTATATTTTATGTGTTCTAATGTCAACTCTGCTTGCGTTTGAAGAGCGAGTATGTATTATATTAATAACGATTATATTGTGATTTAACACCGTGTAGATTAGAAGAACCGATTTATATATAATTGTCTAATTTTTGTATTTTCAATACCTAGGAAACTTGGACACAACAAACACATTTTATTGTAACTGAAACACACATACAATATACATTACACACAACACACATATACACTTTTACACCAATACAATTTTCAGTATCTATGGGGTATCGAACTCTAATCTTCGTCGTATCTTGCCGATGCTCATCCATTGAGCTACAGTCACTTACGATTTCAATGTTTTATACCTTGAGTCAACGCACGAACATACTGTATAGTTAGTATTTTAATCCTGCTATACTATTTGTCAGTCTGACCAATGTTGGTACATGTATCATGGGATATCTGTAGAGGGTCCGGCTACGACGTCGGAAGACAGAGGTTCAAATCCAGTGAAGGGTAAAATTAGCAGATGATGTTTGAATATAAAATATCTTATAATTTTACTGTCACTCAAATGTATGAAAATGTGTAAAAGATGACGTTTCGCTATACCATTGGTTGGTCTGACCATACAATTCACAAGTGTTATAGCTTGTGAGTCGAGTCCTGCTACGGTATCAGAAGGCTTGGTTTCAAATCTTACGGAATGCTAAAATAATCTGCAAGCATGCAATACATACATTTATGTTTATTATATTATATATATTGAAAATGTGTAATAGGTTGTCTAAAAATAACTTCCAAAAATTGTTGTCGGCAGAATGTAACTTATGGCTCAATGGTAGAGCATCGGCTTCGTAAGTCGAATGATTAGGGATCGATCCCCAAAAGAGTTCAACCATAAAATAAACAATTCAAATTAACAAATTATACGAAACACGATGTTTCTAAAATTGCAATTGCTATGCAACAATCCCAAAAGTACAAGCCGTGATATTAAATTAAATTAATAAAATACTATTTATAAGATTTCTAACATTCATTTATCTCTCTAGGCAGAGGATGATGGCTACGGTTAAAATCCGTTGTAAATTTCTATATACTCAATAAAGAGTAGTATCATATTTACTATACTACGGTTAAAACCCGTTGTAAATTATAAAAATTCCTATATACTCAATAAAGAGTAACATATCATATTTATTGAAATTTTTTAAATTTTCCAGATAAACTTTTTGTAAAATATCCGTTCGCGTGCTTCGCACGAAGTTACCCAACTCGACTGGCCCCGTGGAATCGTGACATCTGGGAAGGTAGGAGACCTGTGGAATCGGAAACCTAACCTGGGAATCGAACCAGGAACCTTCGTGTTGGGAAGCGGACGCTTTGCCTTTCTGGCGTCTGCCCCCCTACATCCCCCCAGTGGGATCAGGTTTTTCATTGACTTGCGCGCACTGTTACGTTACGTAAGTGTTAAAGACTTAAACTTTCCTGAAGTGTCACAAGTATCTCAATGGTATAGCATCGACATAGTTATTTGGGATTTGAACCCATGCAATTGAGCTACGTTCGTTGTGCAGAAAGGAAAATCTTTAATAATTTTTGCATTTAGATTGCTTCATATATATTGCAATATTTGAATCTCTTGATAGAATTCCGAGCATCATGGTGGTTTCTGCATTTGGGATTGTTGCATAGCAGTTGCAATTTCAGAAACCTTCGATATTACTATATCGTATATTTTGTTCAATTGAATCATGTATTTTATAGTTAAACTCTTTTGGGAATCGATCCCCAATCATTCGACTTACGAAGCCGATGCTCTACCATTGAGCCATGAGTTACATTCTGCCGATAACCATTTTTGCAAGTGATCTTTAGACAACTTATTACACGTATTCAATAAAAATAATATAATAAACATAAAAGTATTTAATGCATGTTTGCCGATATCTTTAGCAATGCGTACGATTTGAAACCTCGTCTTCTGATACCGCTCACTGGATTAGAACCTCTATCTTCTGATACCGTAGCCGGACACTCTACAGATATACTACGAGATATTTACAAACACTGGTCAGACTGACAAATATAGTAGCAAGATTAAAATATTAACTATACAATATATTCGTGCGTTGACTCAAGGTATAAAACATTGAAATCGTATGTGACTATAGCTCAAGGGTTGAGCATCGGCAAGCTACGCCAAAGATGAGGGTTCGATACCACATAGTTACTGAAAATTAATTAGTTGTAAAAGTATATGTATGTGTTGTGTATAATGTCAGTTGTATGTGTGTGTGTTTGAGTTATGATAAAATGTGTCAATGTCAAATGATTGTATGAATGTTTCTCAGTTACTGAAGATACAGAAAATTAAACAAATAAACAAATAACTCTAATTGGTTATTCTAATCTACGCGATATAAAATCACAAATAATCAAATATAATCGGTATTAAATTAATACATAAAACTCTTTCGCTCGTCAAACGCGAGCACAAAATAGCCACTAGAACAAATAAAACATAAAATTTAAAAAAAAAGCGAAAAAAAAAAACAAATCGAGAAAAACATTGAATAATTCATCTTTTGCTCAAGGCAGTGTGGATGCAAGACAAAGTCTCATTTGTTGCAAGATAAGCTCAATCTGTTAACTGATATTAGACCAATACAGTATGACAGAGTTTTACGATGTAAAGCCCTACTACAAACGTTGCTATAGATTCACGTCACGTCTACGGCCAAGGTTGGATATGAATGAATGAATTTGTAAAGATATATCATTTATACTTGTTTGCTTAACAGCTGCATGTGCAAACATGTTAAACAGTGTTACATTTTTTTATCCTTCATAATTTATTGAGCGAGTAACTGCTTGTTTTTTTAATTTACTAATTTTATTTAATTTATAACTTAAATCTCTTTTTACCTACCGACTTTTAAATCAATAACTGTTATTATACAACAACATATGTACAATAACCGTCACCGATTTTTTAATCAAATATCAATAACACCAATATCATCCACCCTAATCATTAGAAGTGCTTTGTATTTTACAGACTATTTATATTATTATGCGGTATTATTTCCTTTTCCGTGGGGTGACGTATTAATTTACGTCATTATATTAAATGAAACCCAATCGGTAAGTAATATTTTATCTATCGATCGATTTCTAATATCTTTTTTCGCTACGCATTAATTTTTAATTTATGACAATATGTCTGCTTTCCAACATACACATCACCAGTTCATTTAACAAATTTGTTATTCTAGTCAGTTTGTAGGGAAAAAAACGAACATATCTAGCTTGTAGACGAAAACTACATGGACTTGCGAATGTTCTCTGAATCACTACACCGACATATGAAGTGATAATCTACAGTGTAGATTATTCTGCCATATCTTCCCGTTCACTTCAAGTCTTCAGTATATTCTAAAACAATCAAACGTGAATTAAATGCCAAATAAAAAATCGTTAACATGAAATTTGAAATATGTACCAGTCTCCTTGGTTTGCTTAACTTTATACACTCAGAAAAAACTGAGGTGAAAACTCAATAAAAGTAAAATGGGAGAAACAATTGATGCTGAAGGACACATCCCACCCTTTTTTTCCTTCAACAAGTTGACATTCATCTATATACATTTATAACAATGTACCGATTAGTAAAGAAATGCAATAAATTTATTAATTTCGATGCTTACGCCCCGGAACACGCAGGAAATAAATATCGCAGAATATGGATATTATTAAAACCCACATCATTATTGAATGACAGGGTCTCAAGTTCCAATAGACCTAACAATTTGTTACACTATTATATTCAACTCTTATCAACCTGAAATCCATACAACTACTACAACCCCCCGCATGGTAAACCAGATTTACAGCCTGTTTATGTTGCTCAATCTTGTCTTCAAGCCTAGCCTGTATGACAATAGTCGGTAAGATGACACTTGGATTTGATATTAAATATCTAATCCCTGTAGAATGTGACGTGTTTTAGCCCCATCAAATTTCATCGGCTTATTAAAACGGGTTGAACCGATCGACCAAACTAGGTAAATTATGCCATTCCATTTTGCAGAACACTAGACCACATTCAAAACAAAACAGAAAAAATCAAATCAATTAATCTTGTGAACAAAATTAGTGTTAATTGAAATACACCAACCCATTATCAACCGTTATCCCAATGTTAGCTGTACTACATAATCTAAATAGAACCATCCCTACCCGGTGCATACAATCTAACTAAAGCAGTAAAAGAACCATGGGGCAAAGGTGTAGTGAAAGTGCATGCCCGTGCAAGGTGAAACCATAACCCAATGGCCAGAAAATAATAGTGGGGAAAAAGGAATTGCAGGGTAACAGACAAAACATACAGATAGCAGTTTAAACATGAAATAAATGACAATTTAGCAATACTTATCTGAATCATCGTCCAATTTTTTCACACAGCTAGTAAACTCCAGTCTCGGATCTCCTCTATAACATTCTAAAACAAAAAAACAAAAAATAAGATTAAATATTTGAAATTATATGTCTAATACATAATACTTGGCGATCAGCCCGACGGAACACGTCATTGTCCAGTGATCCATAGTGTTGCTATTGCCCCTTCTAAATACACACAAACAAAACCAAAAAAAAACACGTTTTACCAAGAATTTCTTAGGTTAGTACCTTACATTCCTTCGTAATTTTTCTGGGAACTCAAACGATGAAGTAACAGTGTAAAAAAAAGAACATAAATGATGTTTTGGCAATACTTATCCATTTCATCGTCCATTATTCAACCGTCCTAGTGGGCTTCCATCTCGGGGCTGGGTGATCATCTTCAATGTGCAACATCTCCGCTCTTTTACTTTCTAGATACATAAGATAGAAACAGCAAACACAGCATTAGATACTTGAAATTTTAAGGTCAATACCGTAAAATGCTTGGTAATAATCCTCGTTTCCCAGTCACCCTCGTCGGAAGTATCGCGAGACCACCGATATACATTTAAAAAACACAAATGACAGCCCAACAATGTAAAATTTTAGAATTGATACCTAAGACCAATGCCCATTTTTGGTAACTCCAAATACGATCCTCAATTTCCAACAATCTTTTTCAATGGTGCTATTACCTCTTCTGTAAACACAAAAAAAAAAAGAAAATATTCGATTAAAATATGCATAAACCTAAAATTATTAAGGTTGGTACTTCACAATCTTTAGTGATGATAACTCCGATAATTCCATCGACGACCCTCGACAATTCAGCAATTTTCCTCATTGGTACTGTCAACTCTCCTAAACACAGACACAAAGATACCACAATTAAACATTAAATCTTAAAAGGTTAATACCTAGCAAACCTTAGCAATAATCCTGGTGTAGATTTTAGCAATAAATCTGATGTCACAGCAACGATCCTTGTCACTCACCCGTCTTCAGTGATATTGGCACCTTATATATTAAAAAAAAACGTGTTAAGAAAAATTGTTAAGGTAAATACCTTACCTTGCAAATTCTTGGAGCTGTTCTAATTGTTTCGTTGACGATCTGCGACGTCCAACATCTTCACCCCGCTCCTGAATGACCAAACAAAACAGAAAAAAATGCGCTTAAATAATTAGAATTAACGTGCAATAATTACAATCAAATTTAATTACAAATTCCTGAAAACAAAAAATAGATTCGTTATGTATCAATATGGAGGATGTTGGGATTGGTGGAGCATTGGCAAGATGTGTGAACAGGTAATAACATGGAATTGCTTGGAAATGTTTAGCGAACGAACACTACAGGTAAATGAAGGAAAATGGCCGAGGTAGTGCTGTGCAACCAGAACGAGTGAGATGCAATACACCTTACTTAAAGTAGCGCTAGTCTTACCCTAATCCTAGATTTACTTATCCTTACCGTAATCTACGTATATCTATTGCATCTAAACTTATCGTACTACCCAACTTAACACAATTCAACAACTGACCAAAACCAGTGCAGAGACTAAACCAGATGCTGATGCGTTGTTAGTGCGTAATTAATGAATCTACTACTTAAGAAACTCATACAGATTATGGACGAGAACCAAGTGCACGTGCGAAAGTTCTGTGAATCACTACACCGGGATTGCATGCAAGAAATCTACACTTGTTCATGGCGTGGTGGTAAACGAAGTACTGAGCCACTTGCTTTTTTTTTTGTCTTCCTTTTCTTCTTTTTGTGAATTGCCCGAGGTTATTCGACTGTTTTAGGCCCTTGGAAACACATTAGGTCAATCGATGGGGAATGGCCACAACCTCTTGCTTACCTGGAAATAAAATTTGTCCTTTGACCTGTCGACCTTCAGAATTAGGTTCCCCTACCCTACATTTTTCTTTCGGGAAAGCAATGACGTGGCACGTGTCTGCGAGTATTTAAGGCGGTAGCCAACGCTGAAACTTCACATTCAGACAAGGATCGTCCTTTGTAACTTTACTGCTACAACTACATCATGGTCGGACATCAGGTTTATTAATTTCTCTTAACCTTCTTTATTGTTATAATTAGGTGAAGTATTTTCGTTGTATGTTCGTTACCTTGAGTAAAAGACGTGATTCATAAATTGTGTTATTATACATTATTAACATAAATTCTTTATACTTATACCGGTAGAGTGTCTGCGTTCTAGGTCCCACGTAATTGTAACAGAAGTTACGTCACATTCTATGGGAGAGCTGATAACATGAAAGAAAATTAATTGTTGAATTTAAATGAATTGTTTACACTTTAATACTTGTTAATGGTATGAGATGAAAATAATGGAAAAGAATAATGCAATAGTAGAATGTGGAAGAATCATATTACCACACATTTATGATCCTTCTTAATGGCCATCTGGCATGGAGATGAGAGAACGATGGCAAAGACACTACAATATCTTGTTCACAACTTGTGCTTCCCTAAAATTTAGAAAGAAACAAACAAATGAGTCAGCATGAAAAGAATTACTTCTTATAGTTTCTTCTTAGTAATGTAGTAGAAATCTTAATAGTAATTCATTTTGTAATTTGGAAAGGAGTTTCAAATATCGTTAGGTATTCTCAAATTAAAGTTTCTTGTGGAACAATGTTTTTGTTAAAATTAGAATCAATGTCTTTGGTTAACAATGTTTTCTTGGCGAAACGTTCACTCAACTATTACTTTACCAATTCTGCCTGATGTGTCCAATATTTCGCCCGTCAGATGTACACCAACAAGTTTCACACACGACAATGAACTAGCAAATGGCGACTGATGGCTGTTCACAAAACTCAAGCAACGTTGCAACACATTTCAAAATGTACGGCGAATTCAATTTAAGAAACAACTTTTTAGTTTTCTCTCGCACAGCAAGATACTATGCAAAAACCAAATTAAAACAAGGAGATGGCTGGTTGTCTTTCGGGTTTATAAAGGTAAGTTTTGTATTATTGGGTTACGCAGGGAATGTTGGTGTAGTTATAACAAACAATCAAAATAGTTTCACAGATTGGATGGGAGAATGGAAAGATTTCTCCCTAGATAACCCCACCAACCAGTACTGTCACGTCACTGCACATACAGAGAAGGAAATTCAAAAGTTATTCAAAATTGAATACACATTTTACCATCAGCATGACTTATTCTACGAAAAATTTATCCCATTGTAGAGTTGGTCTTGACTTAAACGTAACGCGAATGCCATCACCTAAAATTACAAAACTTAGATTACATGCCAGCATAACAAAAATGCTACAAGCTTAAATGTGGTAAACAATGAATTTATACTGACAGACGACCCATCAAACAGTATAGCGGAAAAATGCCCTAAAATATATCCCCAACAGTTTTACGTTAAATTGTATGTTAGCACCAAATAATAGTATTTAACAGTATTAAGCGTCGAATAAAATACGAGTAACAAACTTTGTATCAAGAATTTCTACCGCAGACGGTCTCCCAAACACTATAGCCATCTACTGGTACGATATTCAGTTTTCTAATCATTCAAATGCCATAAGGTTCACGTGTAAAAGATACTAATTTTCGTAATCCTTACTTAATTTAGTTGAAAATACATTATTCCGATGCGAAATTGAACGTTGATCACGAATATCGGCTTTGTTTTGACATTTAACTTAACAAAATGGAGAAAAACGAAGAAAATGACCGTGAGAAAATTGCCTCCAAAACCGTCAAAAATTGACCATCGCTGGAATTGCTTGAAAATGACAGAATATACTCCAAATTTAAGGCTGATTCCGAGAAAATTGCCATTTTTTCCATAACATTAACCGTTTTGGAAATACACCGAATTAAAAAACTACTGGCGCGCCAGTACGCTACAGCGCTAGCGTGACACATCAAAGTTATTCAATCCTATGTATTTCCAAAACGAACTTACAAAAATTTTTAACTAAATTAAGCAAGGATTACTAAAATTGATATCTTTTACACGTGAACCTTATGGCATTTGAAGTATTAGATGTGGAAGTTGCTACAGACCTTACTCTAGCCCCGGACTATCGCTGAAACCCAATGTAGAAAACTGAATATCGTACCAATAGGTGGCTATAGGGTTTGGGAGACTGTCTGCAGTAGAAATTCCTGATACAAAGTAGCTACTTATTCTTTATTCGACGCTTGATACTGTTAAACGCTAGTATTTCGTGCTAACATATAATTTGAGGCAAAAATGTTGGGGATGTTTTAGGGCATTTTCCGCTATTAAAGTCAGCACTTGAAACACTTAAATAATTTGATAAAAATTTCGTATGTTTAACAGGAATAAACCCGTTAACAACTTAGTATTGAATAAAACAAGTCAGGAAAATAGTTGTTAAACTATTAGATAAGATTGACTATACGTTTATTATTGACGATGACGACAGATGGGGGAATTCAACACAGATGCTAAAAAAGAAAGAAAAACACATTTCTACATATTCATTATAAGTTCTTGCAGCAGATAGCGAAATTTTCAAGAAACGAAACTAAGCTTCACTACTAACTAACGCTACTTCTCTCCAACATTAAAGCTTACTTTGAAAATGTAAAAAAAGTTACTAATGGATTATCCACTAATCAAGCTTACCATCAAACTGAAGAATTGTTAATTTTTTTTTCTTAACGCCAACTAACGATGTCAGTGCATTTTGTAGTTTGAATAAATCTGTTCAACCAAAACCGTGAAGAATCCAAGCCCAGTACCAATGCCAAGAATTAAAAAGGCGCTTGTTACGTCAGTGAGCTGGATCAGAACTTTGCGAGCGACTTCGCTTTTAGAGTCTGCGAAACACTTCTCCGTATCCGTATAATAATACTTGTAACAATTTAAAATAGGTTTTACCAATATTTGTTCTCCCATCGCCGTGTCGTGCCTAAGAACTATTAAAACTTCTTTACTTGCTGCCAAATCTTCGAACGAGTTGATGGTGGGCTTCATACGCGGCTTTGTAAGCGATGAAATCACAATTCCAGTATAAGAATTAACTAGCACCGTTGCGCAGAGAACCCAAATTCCCGTCATAATTCGAAACGACAAATAACTGAAAGCCTCACTCCCTCCTTCTGTTAATTTGAAAAAGCAAACATTAAGTGACACTTGGCTTCAACAAACCAAAATTTCTTAAGTGCAAAAAAAAACTTGATTATCACCTTGATTCGTCATGATGTTCATCACGTAGATCATATGAAATCCAAATGAAGTAAAAAGACTTCTTTGCTGCGAAATATTGCTTACTTCTTTGGGTTGGTTCTTTGATTCTGAATCAATGGTAGACGGACTCAGTGTTCTTCACATTCCATTGATACATGGCACAACAAGGCTAAATCCATCCCCACATGTCAGGAAAGTATAGTCCATCCTTTCTACACAATCCATCGTTAAGTAGAAAGAGTTCGCCACGCCATCGATAACCTTACAGAATATAAAAATAGAAAAACATGATGCACATAAGTTATCTACTGAAAATCAATGCATAAACCATTTCCCGCTACCTCATCATTGATGAGTTGAAAGAACAAACCCTCATGCGTCCCGTACATATTCGCAATAGTTTGATTAATTAGCACGAACGAATACCTGTGGAATAAAGAGGGTAGTTTTTTTAGAATAACAAACAACAAACAAGCAGACAAATTACGTTCAACCTACGTAAAGTTTAATTTTGCTGCTAGCCATTCGACCAAATAACGGTCTGATCCAGTCCAAGTGTAGGTGCCATTCGGTCCTCGCTTTTAAGTATCGAAAGGTGGTTGCTAAATCCGAATAAATAAGAAATAATTGATAAGCTTCGTACAATACCATTTTCACTAAATAATAGCACATTTAGGACACTACGATTATTTCTAACGAGAATACATCTACACTGGTTCTTACATCAAACATAAAAAAATTGAAGTGCCGACCAGTACAAAAAAAAAATTGACCAAATCATTGTCAAATTAAACGTCTCAGCGTAGAAACAACTGTTTACCTTGGCATTTGTCAGTGTTGAAGATTGGATTACAGACACATTCATTTCAATGCAATGGCTCAAAGTTTGCAACTAGGCTGTTGGAATCAATGAGTCTGAATAAAAGAAAATACAATAAAATTTAAACATTAACAATTTAGTTGTAAATTTCAACTACTTGAATAGTTAATGAAGCCCAATTTTTCCATTGGACGCCCTTTGGTATAACAAGGCCTTTTAAAGTTCTCGTAGTAAAGATGTCAGACAAAATTCTTCTGATTTCGGGACTACCATTTGCAGTTATCTTGAATAACTTTATAAAACTGCAAGTTCACTCAGCAAAAACCTGGCAAAAAAAAAAAATTACATGATGCAAATTAAATTTTCCTTACCTACTGGTGCTAAACAAATGGTTGTTGAACATAGACCGTGCCATTATTTCCATTTCCAAGTCATTTCCTTGCAAACCGTGAAAGAATAAGGTTTATACAGTGTTTTAGAAACCTTATTTTTGTTCTGTCACAATGTCATGTAACTACATTTATTACAAGCTATGTTACTGTTCAATAGATGGCGTGTCACTTACCTCACTTTCCCCCCGCTATGTCACTGTTTGGCGCCCCCGTTTATACTGGTTACGATTTGCACAGAACTTGATCTCGTCATGGCAAGTTCTGCAGCCGCTGTTCAATACAAAACCGCCATTACGCCCCGGTATTTGATAGCGCCAACATATATAGTAGATACCAATTTATTAGAACAATCTGGCGGTCCAAAACTGTCAGATACCGGAAGATATTGGCGATTTAGTAAGGAATGTCATCTCGGGAACTTAAAGCACGTAGCTTAAGTTGTTTTGCATACGTTACTGTTCCTGATGTACATCATGCCAGTACCGTACGTCGTAGTATACCAACCTTACAATCTTATCTTTGTCATAGCTCAAGGTAAACCGAGCCGTTTCCTGTCACTGCGTACTTTAGCAATCATCTTTCATTTGATCTATGCAATATATCGTTTAGCCCTTGCTAGCAGCGCTTTTGGTTTTACTTGAGTTTCCTGAATGTCTTCTTCTGGTGTTGTTCAAAACTAGGTATGCTTAATGCCCAAATGATTTAGATCAGCTTCGTCCAAATTTTAAAACCTGACCCCCCGAGAAGGCAAATACTCCACGGTCGAGGAAATCGTTGAATCGCACAGCGGTCGCGACAACAATATTACACTCAGCTTGAAGATTTGACCGCTGATAGCTCGTGACAATTCCTCCACATATAATCAGACTTTAAAACCGAACTGTAGGAGAATTTACACGCCTTGCGGTGAATTAGAATGGCCCATTCACGAGGGGGTGCGACAATTACAATTTGTCTTTTGCTCCATGGCATGAGACGCAGCAGCAACACCTTGTTCTAACAATGTTCAAAACTGTTCCAAGTATACCACCTTCATGAAAAATTTTTAAATTTTAGATGACTCAATCAACGAATAACACAAAGGGTTTGTTGAATACCTTAGATGCAATTGGACCTTTCAGTAGTTGTAATTACCAGCGTGTCCACACAAAATTACTTTTACTTCAACTTACCCAGTTCACACCGATCCCTTTGAATCAAGTCAGTACGAGGAAATCCAGGTTTCAAAATTACTAAGCGTTAATTAATTGGATTACTGTTTTGCCAGAGCCCATGACAGCACAAGCAATTAAATGTCTTTTGGCAAGAATACCTACAACTGAAGCTTTCTGAACACGTGTTGGTTATATGTAGCCAGAATTTTTAATGCTTTGAAGTAGTAGATGGCGGAGGCTGGCTTCTGCAAATGGTGTTATGTATTGAGGTACATCTTTTCCTGTAACCTAAAGCAGACCCAATAGATATTTTTAACTCACAAAATACAGTTTCGAGAAATGGCTTACCAGAAGGACAAATTTATCAAAATTGTTAAAGCGTTCCCAACAGACGATGCCCTTAAACAGTTCCTTTTCATTGTATGTCACAGCTTCCGGAAAGTATTGCTCATGAGGCTTTCCATCTTCCATCAACCCACTGAATAGATTTAGGCAACCTTTCAAGGTGTGGCCAGCTTCATGACACTAGGAGTAAAACCATATTAAAGTAATCACACTAGGAATACAAGAAAACACTTACCTTGTTGTTTCGCAATCATTATCTTTAAAACCATGGTTTTTAAGACGACAAACTTTGAAATACACATTTCCCTAGAGCATGATCACTCAGACAGCTAGAAAAATTCGTTTTACAAGAAAAAAATGTTATTTAATTTGCCAGTCATTACTCCATTTCTACGTATTCAGATTACAACTTTGTTCTATTTCTCCAACAACGGCAAAGCTCACTTTTTTTCAATCAATAATTACGTGAGTAAAATTCGTCAAATTTTCCGCGCATTCAAAACCTAAACGAAACACAATTATCCCGTTATCACTCACTTTAGAAATTATGTTTGGACCAACATATGCACAAACATATTACCAGAATGTTCTAAAACCAAAAGCAATATCTGCACGACAGTCTCTGACAGGGCCGATTGTCAGAATGGCGGCAAAGAATCTCTAGCAAATCCATCGACCACAATGGCGGGGGAAAATGCGGGAATAAGTCAGGTACTTCAGAAGCAAGCGACCCCCTCCCCCCTCCTGCAACGTTGCCTATTGGAAAACGGAAACCATGGTGTATTCATGGTGTATTAGTAATGGTGGGACAACTCTCCATTTTAAGGCCTATCTCGAATGAAGCTTGTTTTCAGAGGAGGTGGATGTGGTAACTGAGGAGACTTATAGCCAACGCCACCATCGGAACTATTTACGAACTAGATTATTCGCCAACCACTGAATGGCAAAGAAGGAGATCTACTAGTGTCGCGGCAGGAGAGTAGATAATTATATATCGAATGGATAGAACATGACTAATGGGAGTTCGAGTTCGAAGAAGCATAAATCTGCAATTTTTTTTTTTCCTAACGTTTTTTTTCACTTTCCACTGTTTTTCACACATTTCAATTCTATATTAGTTGCCAATGTTGTTGATTTTTATTTTGTTAAGGAGCGACAAGTACAAACAAGATTTTTTTCCACTACTTCCACATTCTATACGAACTAAACATAAAAATACGATAATATAACTACACAAAGGTTAGAAGTTAATTTTGATATGTAACAGGTAATGGGATAATGGGACAAGTTTGTTTGGACTTAGAAAATTTTTCAAGTAGGTTTTTAGTTTTTATCAATATATAAGCGTCTCTCACTATAGGTAACCTGGACCACAAATAGCCTTCACCCGAGATAGGCCGTTATAACGAAGAGTTGTCCCACCGTTACTAATACACCATGCGGAAACATAAAAAAAAATAATGTAATTAAACGTTGTATTATTCAAAATTTGTATTTTCATTTTCAAGAATCGTTAATATCAAATTTGTTTTTTTGTAGACTTCATGGTTTTTGAGTTATTTCAAATATAAAAGTAGGTACAATAGACATTTTAGGCCCTGGTTCACAACTTTTACTTTAAAATAATAATGTCAATAAAACAAGATAACTACACGATTTAGATTGGAAATTTAATAAGAATCACGAATATAAGATTTGTTTTTATGTAGACTTCATGGTTTTCGAGTTATTTCAAAGATAAACGTAGGTACGATAGAAATTTAAGGCCCGACAAAACACCAAGCCCGACTTTTACTTAAAAAGTTAATACAAATAAAACTAGATAACTATATACGATTTAGATGCTAAATTCAATAAGAATCATGAATATGAAATTTGTTTTTATGTAGACTTATTGGTTTTTGAGCTATTTAAATGATAAAAAATGGTATGATAGAAATTTAAGGCCTGATATCAAACATACACTTAAAACTTAATATCAATAAAACTAGATAACTATACATCATTTAGATTGTAAATTTAATGATAATCATGAATATGAAATTTGTTTTTATGTAGACTTGATGGTTTTTGAGTTATTTAAATTATAAAGAATGGCATGATAGAAATTTAAGACCCGATATCAAACATATACTGAAAACTTAATATCAATAAAACTAGATAACTATATATCATTAGATTGTAAATTTAATAAAAATCATAAACATAAAATTTGTTTTTATGTAGACTTGATGGTTTGAGTTATTTAAAATATAAAAGTTGTTGCAATGGCCCATTCCAGAACTTTTACTTAAAATAATATCAATTCATCAATGAAACTTAATTAATAAATTATTAACTGGATATTATGTGGTTGTTTTTTATTTAACCATCAATCCATATAACCATCAATCCATTTAATCTAAGTACCTCTCTTAAATAGAAACAAAAACCAAAGAGCAAGATTTAATAACATTCTTTTTAAAATTAATCTAGCAAATTGATCATTTTTTTTATCCCCCATTCACCAATTCCATTCACCAATTCAGTGTATTTTTTTTTTAGAACATAAATGCTAGAAATTCAACACTTTTACGAAGAACGGCAAAATTAAAACAAATAAGACGTAAAAAATAGAATCGCTGAGAAAGGTGCTCAAAAACAACCGGTTGCACGATCACAATTGACGTGTAGGGGATTTATCATATAATTCGAAAAATACGCAGCCTCAACAATTCATCGCCTTAATTACATCCCCTCATTCACTTCCATTTCGCATACTTCAACCATGGCAGCACACAAATGTCAAGAACAACTTTCCCTCAAGCACAATCAATCAATAACGGCTACATTTTACAGAGAAGGAAAAATGCGAATAAATTTGCCTGATTTTCCTCATTTCCACGTATTCAGATTACATTGCCATTCGATCCTAATTCTCCAATTTTCCGGGCATGAGACTCACTGGTGATAAACCCCATAGCTGGGTCTGGCAAAAGTTCTATCAAAGAAAATAAAAAACCTGGGTGATAGAACGTGTATCTCGGCGTCTGTCGTGTTCCGTGGCTTCCTAATTAATGTGTTTGCGAAATGGATGTGAAAGAGTGGACGACGGAATAGACCAATATTCTTCGTGTGCCTACGAAAAGATAAGCGCTGCACAAGAACTAAAAACTTCTCTGCAACTGTCACAGTTGATACGTGTAGAGTCAAACACCGGACTGTGTTGTTGTCAACTTTCGTCATCTACTCTGTCGCCTCTTCATCCAAGCTAAATACGATTTACTTTCTTCCACTGCACCATTTTCCATGAGAGCAGAACATGTGTAATCTAACATTCCCTGACTATATATCGACACAAAAAAAATTTATAGAACCAATTCTGTCTACGTAACGTTATATTTTTCTTTGTATCTGATAGAGAAAGATGGTGACAGGTTACTTTACTTGTCAATGTGTCATAACCTTTTACTTCCCGCTCTTTGGTTATATAAATAACGTGTCCAATCGTCTTTGATGTTGTCAAAGAGTTCATACATCCGTCAGACGGCCAATACCTTCCGTTACGCTTATGATCCTGCAGCAGATAACTGCTATTTTGTTCGACGGCTTTCCTTTTTCTTATATTTAAGTTATATTACAATACGTCTGAATTTCCGCCTAGTTCATTTTGATGTAAGAGATTCATGGAAATTCTTACAACAAAATGAACATACACAAATTCAGTCGCTTGAGCGTTACCCTACCTTTCTTGAAATAACTTCATCATATGTTACGGTTTTTTCCAATTTAAGCTCAACACTCTCGCACAACAAATACCAAAAAACAAACCATACTTTACCAAAGAATGACCAGGGCGCCAGCAAAATGAGAGAACTACTATGAAATAACCGTGCCTATATATAGGGTCATCTGCTGCAAAGTATCGATGATGATAGTTTCAACTTTTTAACAAAGTTTAACAATAGTAGGGCTTTAAATTTTTCATTTATTACGACGAATTCACACTCAATAAAGTCTACTGTACATTGTTCTATTTTCAAACGTGCTATTTTGTTACACCAAAACTTAATTTTATTAAATGAACATAACAAAACCGGTTTTTTGTGCGTTTGGGTTGGGCCATGTTTCAATACTTTGAATAGGAAATAGTATCTTACGAACAAAAGAATAATTGTATTATTACAGAATCTTAAAAATTAAAAATCTGGATAATTTTATGAATCCAATTAACATTTTTAAATTCTTAATTGCTAAAAGTACACAATTTTTTAAACTTGAAATCGTTACCATAGCAATGCCAAGCCAAGATGTGAAAAGGTTTGACGGAAAACTGTTGTTGTTTTCGTAGTTTAAAAAAATGAACTGTATTAAACGGGTAATTCTGCAGATGATCGTGAAATAGTAACTTTTATCGGAGAAGGTTTAACTAGGGTAACAAGCCGTTAAAACGCGGAGCAAACATTATCGGTTCTTTTCCAACATGACAAGTTATAAGTTTACGCTTTCCTTCAACAGCGGTGTGATCAGCTTTAAATTTCGCAGCGGAATAATGTATTTTAAACCAAATTAAGCAAGGATTACGAAAATTCATATCTTTTACACGTGAACCTTATGGCATTTGAAGTATTAGAAGTGGAAGTTGCTACATACCTTACCCTAGCCCCAGACGATCGCTGAAATCCAATGTAGAAAACTGAATATCGTACCAATAGGTGGCTATAGTGTTCGGGAGACCGTCTGCAGTAGAAATTCCTGATACAAAGTTGCTAATTATTTTTTATTCGACGCTTGATACTGTTAAATGCTAGTATTTGGTGCTAACATATAATTTGACGCAAAAATGTTGGGGATATGTTTTCGGGCATTTTCCGCTATTAAAGTTAGCACTTGAAACACTTAAATAATTTGATAAAAATTCTATATGTTAAACAGGAATAAACCCGTTAATAACTTAGTATTGAATAAAAAAAGTCAGGAAAATAGTTGTTAAACTATTACAGTGCCGGTCCACTTATAGAACCGCTTAGCTATAGAACCAGCTCGGTTATCGAACCGATTTTTCCTTGCCGTGTTTCAGCGCCGCCATTGGCTGTATTTTGAACTAAATCCATATTTTTGGGTTCGAACGTACGGATTACGCATTTTAAAACGTACAAGCACATGTTATTGAAATTGGTTTTAGCAATTTTAGACAATAGTACAAATTGGCTTAATGACTTTACGTAAAATAATAGCCTTCCAAACGAATTCAGGCGGAAAACAATAAAACAAATGACTTATCGTGCTGCTTTTCTCTTTGCCTTTTAATGTTATCAGAATTTTTAAATAACTGTATTACAAAATGACACTTTTCGTGTCGTTTTGTTTTTTTCCATTTATTAATTATGGGCGCTGAAACAGGGGAAATAAAAATCGGTTCGATAACCGAGCCGGTTCCATAGCTAAGGGTTTCTAGAAGTGGACCGGCACTGTATCTTATATAATGACCAATCGTTGATGGGGCATTCTCTTTGTGGTAGAACCTTATTGTTGGTAAAATAATGCAGGAATGGTTGAGGTATTAAATTCTAATATAAGAACCCCCTTCCCCCTATTCTGGGTAGTTGCATAGAGATCAGCACTATCCCTGTGCTATTCGCTTTTACATTCACATACTGTCAAAATCTGTGTGATGAAAGAATCGACGATAGGTGGCTCTGAGATCGGCTGCTCGGTTATAGAACCATTCAGTTATAGAACCGCGCACAGGCCGGTTCTATAACTGGACCGGCACTGTAGTTAAGATTGACTATACGTTTATTATTGACGATGACGAAAGATAGGGGAATTCAACACAGATGCTGAAAAAGAAAGAAAAACAACACATTTCTACATATTCATTATAACTTCTTGCAGCAGATAGCGAAATTTTCAAGAAACGAAACTAAGCTTCACAACTACTGCAACAATAGTGTACGGTTCCTGACGGTATATAAACGACGTTAATAGCATAAAAAGACTCAAAATAAACCTGTCAATGAGCAGTTGCATGCTGCACAATTTTTTTACTCGTGGTTTTCTTGTTAATAAATACACTCATTTTTGAGAAGCTTAAACTCAAATTCAACAAGGTAAATTTGATCAAAATTCCTGTAAAAAAAATCTAAAATTCAATATCATATAAGAAAAACATAATATGTACTTGTATCATTACTTGTTTGACATTTGGTCCAAATGATGATCGATGTTATTGGCAAAGTAAGGATCCATATGATATAAATGCACTAAATGCTGAAGGTATAAAAGGGCTACACCACATCTTACAGATACGCTCAGCAGGTGGCTTTCTTTATATCCCAAGTATCCAAAACTCCTGTGCAACAGATAAAGAAAAAGAAATCAATTCATCCAGCATTAGGTAACCAGCCAAGCGTTTGAGCTAAACAAAATATGCTGAAATTTCAATAGATGAAGGCTGTTAAGATTACCTGTGTGCAAGTGTAGCAAATGGCTCGTATCTCTGCAACCATATCTGGTCTTTTGTTTAGTCAATAACTTCTTTTGTGGTATGTTATGAAAAACATAAAACGAACAAAACTTAGAAATTGCAATATTTTTAAATTTTAGCCATGTATACCTGCAAGATGATCACAATGATCAAAACCCATGCAACTCTTTTCGTCCTAAATTGCTGTCCAAAACTGCATGTGAATAATACCAGACCAGAAATGGGAAACAAAGCCCCACATCCTATGACTGACACCACCAATTTAAAATATCATTTACAAGCAGTTACAAAAGATCTACATTGTTAAGCTCACCTTGCTTATGCTGGATGTTGACTCACAGAAGAAAACTGACCTTTCGAAGGCCATGCTTCATTTTTGGCTGACAAGAGATGGAAATAAACAGTATTTCTCAGACAGTCCAACGAATGGGAACTACTTGTGGGAAACTACGAATTAAGTTATATATTAACCCTAACCTATGATACGGTAACGAATATTTTTTTCTCACCTCTTGAAGAAAAATTTGGCGCCCGAATGTCATGCGCCGGGTTTTTTTTTGTCGTTTGTGCGCCAGCAAATACCTCATGCATTGTTGTCATACTTTCCCAAATAAGCCGTAAAGCGAAATGAAAGCAGTAGTCGGCCCTAAACACCTGATTGGCCTGGAATTGGCCAATCACGGGATGACAGAGGAGACCTTTTCTACAGCGGGGCGGGGCTCAATTCCGGGGTCACACCGATAACCCTATCGTCGTTTTAGAAGATGGCGGGTTCAATGAAGCCACATTATTAAAAAAAAACCTTCCGATGATCAGCCAGAAAAATGACTGCACTTTCGTAAACAATTATCACTTGCTTTTGAGTTACGTACATCGACAGACAACGCGAACAAAACCAGATACAGTAGAATAAAAAAGTAATGCACTTACCCCCTTTATCCGAACCGAATCACTTCAAACAAAAAGCTTTTTCTCATTAAGAAATGGTTTTCACACAAAAAAATCTCCGGATAAGCTCTAAATTCTCAGAATTAAATTTTGGACAAAGTAAATTTAACTAAAAGTCGATGAAAGAAAGCCCCTGTTCGCCAGGATTTCTTGTTTAAGACCCGGGCGTTCGAAACTCGGGTCGACCCGATTTGACCCCCACGACCAGCTTACCCCATTAAAGTTGCAGTTCGTTGCAATACCACTGCGGCGAGCTACGACTCTACATTATCTAATTAAAATTTTCATAAAATTCTTCAACTGCACAAATGCTACAACAATCGAGAACATTTGAATCGGCCGTCAAACTGTAGCAGGATTTACTTGGAAGCTGTTGGTAAAACTTTGCTAAAGCTTTCGGCAAGAAAAGTAAATAAACGGAAATCGTTAAGACATCAAACAGTTTTTAGTTTCACGGCTATCACCAGTTGTTGACGATCGGATCAAACAACCAGATTACCTTTATCGCGGCATCCACGCCTCGCATAATTTATCTTTGTCAAACAGCAGCCAGACTTGGCAGGTTATTATTCTGTACTGTTCTCGCTTTCCAGTCTTCATCCTCGTATAAGAAAGACGTTTTAAACAGTTGCAAAAAGTGTTCTCATCCCGTCTGCGCACTTCAACAAACGATGCCTTACATTTTTGTGACGGTGCAATCCGGTGGATGGGTAAGAGTATGAACACTACATCTATTAACCTTTTCCTCTATTACGTTGTTTGGAGGGGAACACGATTAACTGTATAATCACAGCCCAGTTGAACACCACCTATTTGTAAAAAATGAGAGAAACATTCTCTGCTGAATATGTCTAATATCCAGCATTTAAAATGATTTGCGTAGTGTCATTTAACTTTTTACCTTTTCTGTTTTACTGTACCATATGCAGTACTGCCATTTGTATGAGTCATGTTTGAAGTATGCTTTGTCACACGGCAATGCCTTTATCAGACTTGAGTCAAACGAGATAAGATCCTTTTATTGTACCAGTTTCTCTGGCACGGAGCAGTTCGCTGATTAAAACAATCTATGATTCCACATGATTTTTTCAGGATCCCTCGTTGCCCATCAACTTGGATTATTCACCGGAATTAGATCCAGAGATACATAGTTTCCTTCGGGAACAGGAGCAACAGCAGCACCATGTGAGTCATCGCGACGTACCGAAAAAACAAGAGGCGAAGGGAATGGTGGCTACTCATTGTGAATTAAGACTGATCCTTGACGGACTGGAGAAACTTGGCTTTCAGCTAGTTACTACTACGTCTTACTCGTTTCAAGGCAGATCTCATAACGAATTCAT
Source organism: Daphnia carinata (assembly GCF_022539665.2). Classification (NCBI taxonomy): domain Eukaryota; kingdom Metazoa; phylum Arthropoda; class Branchiopoda; order Diplostraca; family Daphniidae; genus Daphnia; species Daphnia carinata. Next base: position 5,931,796 of record NC_081339.1, on the reverse strand, counting down.
TATGCATCGCGAGTTGGCTCCTGTAATGGATGATGAACATGGATTTAGTAAGCAGACCCCGAACAAAACCAAAAAGAATAATAATAAACATCACCAGCGAGATCACAGTAATAGCAGCAACCACAGCATTGGCGACGATAGCAAACGAGCACCCGAGTCTCGTGTAAACAAAAATCGTTACCGGCCGCCGTCACCTTCGCATAACATTCCTGGTAAACAAACACAAAGAAATCTTTATTACTGACGCATTTGATTTTCAATAGCATGTCTAACAACGGATTACCGGTATCTCTGTTAGCTTCTTTTAAAATACAATTACCGTTTTAAAAAATATCATACGACATTCAAAATGAATAAACTTTCAATTATGTTTAAGAAAATAATTTATTTTGATTTTACCTGATGTTCCAAACTTCAACTGCATTCATGGTTAAAACGCCAACTTCCCACACAGTGCATGCCTTTCCCGAAAAAAATTCTGCCGGTGTGACGCTGATTTCTTGTGCAATACTGAACTGTTCGTCGCCATCTTTAAGTTATGATTAACATGGAAGCAAGTGTTAAAAACGGGTTTGGTTGAATGCATTTTAAATGCTTAAGTTTTTTTTGCTATCTGAAAGTTTTTTCAGGATACGCCAACTAAAGAATTGGTGGCTCTTGAAAGGCCATGCAGATTCAGATCAGTGGCGACACGTTCATTCCATTTTGTTTCCTACGCGTTCGCTCTCACCTTCAGTTTTGTTTCAATGCCATATGATTGAACCTCGAATTGTTTTCCTGTTTTACTTTTCTGTAGTCTAAACAACACAGACCTACAACATCAAAACTGTAAGTACAATTTATCTTTTTTGGACTCTAAAAACTAAGAAAAAGCCTAATGTCGAATGACTCCTTTGACACGCTTGCATATGTCGATTAGCGAGGCTTGTGCAATGGTGACTGGCTTCTAGCTGGTTAGCCTTTCCGTTCCTGTTTTCCTTGTTGCCAAACTGGCTACGTTGTCGCGTTCTTCGTGAAAAGTTGCAACGCTGCTGAAGAGTTGCGAACGCACCGGGACTCTGACGACGTAAACAAAACAAAACCTTCGACCTTAAGTCTTGGCTGCTTTGCACCACGTGTTGAGAAAATTTCTAATTTGCTACATGTACGTTTTGATAGCAAACATTAACCCAAATAAAACCTAAAAATATATATTAATAATAGATTTGAAACAGCTCAGTATTCGTAAACCATATATTTAGCATGAATTTCATATTCAAAGAAATTTTGATTTGCTACAAGCAAACATTACGATTGCTTCCCTGGAAAAGTCTTTATCTTGGGGCATTGTAAAGGATCACAAATGTCGTTGTCCAACAAGGTGCCATGAACATGTATTAGTGTTTGATAGAAATTCGTAGTTGTCTGAAATTTCCTTTTTGTAACCTCTTTCTTGTGGTAGGGTCTAATCTGTTCACGAGCATAAAGACAAGTGGTGTTTCCTGTGGTCAGTTCTTTTGACCCAATTCCATTTCTAGTTTTACAATGTGGGGCATTTTGCCTCTAAACGAGTACAGCAACATGGCAAAGGTGAAGAGGATTAGTTTCCTGAGAGACCAACTGGGACAGAACATGGACCAATTGTGGCTCATTTTCGCTCTAAATGCCCAATAAATGCCATCTGGCAATTATTGGCATATAATTTCACCACCAAAAAGGATGAACACCAGATAACAACTCAAGATGATTCATTTGGAATAGTCACAACGTTTCAGATCTAGTACATCCGATTCTACAATCACTTCACACCACAAGTTAGAATCGGTTAGAATCAAATACATTATATAAACGTTTTCTTTCGAGCAATAAACTTATTTTTCAGTTACTCTTTACACACGAAGCATTTGTTTCTCTGAAGGCGGACCACTTCGCTATAAATTCGGCCCTGAGTTTGTGTCATGTCTAAATGAGATGCATAACTTAACGAGAGAGAAAAAAGAAACATGCTGAGAACTGAGAATAGAAAGATGATGTGAAACATCTTGTTTCGTTACAAAGACCTGAGAAAACAACCAAATAATAAATCAATAGAACTCAACTTCAACTGAAAAAAAGAAGAAAAAAACAAACAAAACCTTAGACATTGTGTTCTCAGTCGACATCATCACCCGATGTTCTTGCTTTCTGCTGTTCTTTGTATTCTTGATAATCTTGAATGTAGTCCGGATGCTTGCGTCTGATGTGTTTCTGGATGTAGCGGCGTTGTGAGAGCATGTGAGAACATATGGGGCAAGGAAAGGACGGGACGACTCCGCATTCGTATCGAAGATGAGCAACTTCACATCCAAGTACGAAAACTAATCAGTTATCAGTTAAATATTTAATGAGATCACAATCTAACCTGCGTTGTTCTTTCTTTTATAGCGCCGTCCACATCGGGGGCAAGAAAAAGGTCTGTCGCCGCCATCGGGATCTTCTATTATGATAGGTTCAACTGTACCTCCGTCTCCATCTAAATCATTCAAAGATCAATGAGCATTCTATTGAGAGTTACACTAACATTTGACGTTTTTCACATTGCGAGGAATCCGACATGGTGAGATCATAATTAGTTTCAGAGGCTCCAGCGCCATTCTCTGAAGCCCAAGTCTCGTTACCGGTTTCTAATCAATACATTTTAAAGATAAATAAATAAATTCATAAATAGTAAAAGTAAATTTTTTAAATATTTATCCAGGGAGATAAAAATTCCATCCCACCCTGAGCCGAAGCTATTGCTCCGTAAGAACCAGAAGCGGAAATGCCACTGAGACTATGCTGAGAATTCCCGGCACTCCAGCCTTCATCATCTTCTTCCTACAAAATTGCCATCAAATGTGAGAAGAAATTTTTGTTATTAAAATTTTAAAAAAAGGGAAAAGCTAATCTTTTTCTGATTACTTTAATAGATTCCTGATCCGAATGCCTTTCTTGATCGTCTTCGAGTTGCTCGCCAACGGTGGGATCAGTTTCCATCTCACAGTCTCCGACATCAGGCGTTTCGTCTGATTCGGCGGGTTGTTGTTGTTGTAGTTGCTTTCGTTCTGCCAAAGTTTTTGTTCTCTTCGAGACTGCTTTAGGTCCATGCAAACGCGGTGGGCAAGGCATTTTTGACTGAGATTCCGTTTTTTGTATTGTGCTATCCACAGCAGTAGCAGGGTTATCATTTGCCTTCTGCTTTTTTGAAACAAGACTTGACATGTATTTGCGATGATTTGGCTTATCTGCAAGACCTGAAGAAGAATAAGTGGTTTCACTATTCATGTAAAGATGCATAAAGGAAAGCTTGGCATTGTACCTTTAATTTGCAATGCTTCAGCGGTCTGTAGAAAGCTCTCTAACTGATACTGAGAGATGTTGACTTCTCCTCTGGCACATTGAAAACATATTTTTACAAACACAATAGAATATATTACAAAATAAAATACCTGTACATGAAGTCAACTAAGGATTTCAGGTCACTGAATGCAACATCTTTCAAAAACACAACAGCATGCTTTTCTGTCTGTTGACTGAGCAAATCCTGTATTGGTGCAGAAATTGAAAATGAACAAATGGGTAGATAAAATGCAAAAATTTTTCTCTTACTGTGAAATACTGAGAGCAGGCAAAGAGAACTAATCTGTGTACTTTTATTGACTGGCCTTCTGCAGCTAAAACTACATCAACCAGACTTTCTCTCACAAGTAGAGAGTCAAGGACAGATACTAAGGTACTGTGATGATTGTTCCATTTAAGACAGAACTCTTGAATATCGTGCTGACTGCCCATCATCAAGGCGAACAAACTCGTCCACCTGTTCAACTCCACACTTCAAGCCAAAATCGTTGTGGTTCTCCAATCAGGGTTGGCCAATGTAATAAAGCACCACCCAAAGATACTAGGTTACGTCAGAAATATATTGTTGATTGGTTACTTAAGCCAGTATAACCAAACTCGGGCCTATTAAGTTGACAATCCAGCAGGTGTGCATTAAATATCGAGACGACTGAAAGACGCCGAGCTGTTTGATCGCATATAGGATCTACATTGTCGTCTGCTATTTTGGCGGGGCATGGTTGCCAGACCAGCACCAGAAAAAAAATTTCAGTTTTAAAATAATAACGTGCACCTTGAGTGGAATAGAAATGTATGCTTTGTTTTCCCGTTATCAGACCCTAAACAAAAAATACAAGGGCTTTCCAACACCGTTTAGCACTTTTGAAAGAGAAGCGACAGCATTTTCGAACAGAGCTAAACATTCGGGGATGGAAATGCTATACAAGAAAAGCAGAGAGGCAAGCTGGAAGTCGAATTTGTTATTCGTGGTACGCAATTTTATTATGAAAAGAAAAAAAACGACAGACCAGACTTGACTTGGGTAAATCACTTCATGTACTTGTCTTTGTCTTGCGTCAAAATCTTGGCTGATGATTTGGCGTCGAGGAAAAGACCTCCGACTTCTTTAATGTCTTCGTTCGTGATGGAAGAGCGACCGTTCACCTTGGCCGTCAGAGCAGCAGGGGTCAGTAACTGGACGGCATACCTTAGAAAACACGCAAATTGTTATCATTTTTTCCCCGTACATGCAAGATCAATATTTCAACGAATACCTCAAAGTAGTCCTGTTGCCCAATTCGCCAAGTGCTTGCAAAGCATCATCTTCAATGCTCAGTCCTTCTGTCTTGGCACGAATGCGAATAATTTGTACCATCTCTTCGGCAGAATATTTCATCGTTCGCAGAATGAGAAGTCGATCTAGCAGATCGAGCGGAATACCGTGTGGCGCCACGACATCATCGGTACCCCTGACTGTGCACATTCCTCGATTGGTGGCGAAAATGACGATGGGGGCAATCGCCGATTCAAGCGCCTTTTGCAGATAAGTGAAACATTCCATGTCCTGTATATCCAGTAAATGTGGTTATTAAATTGCCTCTACAAGTAAATATAAGATGACGTTATTTTTCCTTCACGCCAACAAGGGATTGACATGTAGTCATCGCTATCAAGTTACTGCCGCTTAAACGCTACTTCAACACTATCAGACTGAAAAGTAGTACTACAAAAGGGAAGTCGAAAAACTATGGTACTGTACCAGCATGTGCACTTCGTCGATAAAGAGGACACCAGGTACGAGTTCCGCAATGCCTTGATCAATGTACTTGTTGACTACTTTGTTGATTTCCCTTCTCAGTTTATCTTGAATAACAAGGAAAAATTTAAAATTCCATCAATTTCTTTAAATCTTAAGTTTACCGGTAATTTCGGTCTTTTTGGGTTTCATGAGCTGGCCCATCATAGAAAGAATGTCTTGCCCTCCCTGGGGACGGGCATTGGCTACATCCAAATCGTGGAGGGTCACGTCCTGAACAATTTCTTTCTTTTTGTGGACATCTCCTTTCGGTAACGGTACATATTCTTCGGCTTCAAGATCAAATTCAGTTGCGTACGTATCTGATCGGCCTTGGCGTTTAACAGCTCCGCTATTTGCTTCGATATAAATGACGTCGCCAATTTCTACGCGTTCCTTTTGAAGCGATTCATAAATCGACGGATCCAACTTCAGCTGCTTTGTTCCTTTGGCTGTTTTCAGTCCAATAATCACATGGCTGACTGTTTTACCATAGCCTATGTAGTAAATAGATTTCTCTGTAATAAATACTGAAAGAAACAGCAACAAATTAAGAGTATCTAACCTCCCATAGGATTTTCTGTCTCTACTGGAGTTAATTCAATAATTTCTCCTTCATACACTTCTTTTGTTTCTTTGATTCGGAGGCCTATTGCTCTTCGAAAGTTTTCCATTAAAACTTCGGTTTTTTTAATTTCAGTACTGAAAACCTCCGAGCCCACCATTGGACAGAAAGGGACCTAAAAATTTCAATTAAATTCAAGTTCTGTTGTGAAAGTAAGTCAGCACTTACCTTGTTGCCTAAGTCTTGAGCTATGGCCATGGCAAGTGCAGTTTTGCCTGTTCCAGGCGGCCCTGCAAAAAGCACTGCCCTACCAGCCATCCGTTTGGACCTAATTAAATCAACTACTAGACCAGCTGCCTATAAACAGGGTTTTATATACATGTTAACAGAGCTGTGGGTTTTAAGCATTGGAAAGAATGATTTAGTACTTCTCTGGCTTGAGCTTGGCCGACTAAACCGGCAGCAACGTGAATGGCACTACCATTTTCATCCAAGCCGAGACCTTTGACATGGCTGTGAGCCGAGATTCTTTGGGTTTTCACCGTACTTCTCACTTCTTCAATCTTCATTTTTTAATTGTTAAAACGAACGCAAATTCACGAAAATGTGGACGCCTCGAGCATACGAACACGAGACCAACTTCGGTTGCTATGGTAACGGGTGCCACTTTCGCGAGAGCCATCTGGTAGATTTTAAAAATTTTCTCGCAAAAAATTTATTTATTTACAAGTTAGAAATATATCGTCAAACTACTTTAGTTAATAAAACGTGTACCGGAAAATATTTCGATGCGAAATGATGCAGCTTGGATGGTTACATATTGCGTTACGAAATGTATTAAAACAAGTTTCTACAACCAACGACGATGCACTTTTCCAGTAAAAATACTCTACCATGTAAGAGCAGAAGTGTGGTTGCCGAAGCAATGAGGCCAAATGAACACCTTTCGTCTGTATATCGATGTGTTATAATAGGATAAACATTCCACGTTGTGATATAAGCCATTGGTTCGTTGAATTTCATTTATATTTATCATCAGTTTCTTCTTTACCTTGCACTTTCGTTGAATTTTATAGCGTCGGAGTTTCTAAAATACGTGTATCGTTGGTGCATGGTCTACTAGTAAAATTCGTTACGTGTGTATTCACACAAGTCGTGATCTTTGGCACTTCCAATTCCTAGACAAATAGGGACGCTTTCACTCACGTCACGATGACTCGCCCAAAAAAAAACTACGTGATCGTTGTCTTTATTTATGAAACAGTAGTGTGTTCTTTTAAACCACCTGCAGGCAATCCAACTTGAAATCGTCCTCTATTGAATACTCATCTAGTGGCCATAATATGGCCATCCACTAGACGTAAACTCTAGCAATTCTAGCCAATTGAATTGTACATCATTTTCTTATTATCCACGTGATTGATGGTCTTAGCGACAACAGGTAGCAATTAGTATCTAATTTGCTGACCATCCACATCTCAATAAGTAAATAATGAATCCCACTGAGAGAGTTTTTCCATGGTACTCTTTAACTTGAACCATTAATTGTTGAAGACGTCCGATGATCGTTTTCTTTCTTTTTTATACGAACAGCGCAGGAGAAAGAAGGCAGGGGACAGCGGACGGTTTTTTTTTTTGGGTGAAGGGGCGCGGCAAGCAGACACGCACGCGGTACGGTGGCACGAACCAATAACACGCATTTGGAGTCCTGCAGGCTGAACGAGCAGAGTTGTTGCATAAGCGATTGTATACACACCGAGTGAGAAATATCTCTACACGAAATCTAGACGCAGTCCCTATTGTCGGTGAAGTTGTGTGTGTAGCGACGCATTAAAAAGGGCCGACCCGAGAGATAGTTTGTCTCAATCGTTGGCAAGACGGGGTCCTTGGCTACTTGCTGCAGTCCTCAAAACTCGGTAGTTGTGGTTCTTCCGACGACTCTTCAACATCGCCATAATCAAGCAGAAGATAACGACATGGGAACTAAAGTTGAAAGTATTAAACAAAAATTTTTCACATACTTTTTAAAATTATTTCTTCCTGGTTAGGCATCGCTGTTTTGTTTTTTATGTTGTCTTCGTATTATCGAAATTTACGGCCTTGTTGTATAAGGCGTGGGAAACGTGTTGTGGGTATTCACGCTGTTTTATAATTAGATAAGATTGGATTACGGGCCACCACCAAAAATCTCCAACTGTTTCAATTTTGACAACGCTCAACACATGGATTAAGTGTTCCATTGAATTTGGTCGACAGGTGGATTTTTAATTTAAACTTGGCCGCAAGGCAATGGCATTCCGCGTTGGGCTGCAACACCTCAATTTGGTGCCCGTCTTCATTTCTCTTGTCCCGTTAGTTTTTGGGGATGGCCATCGTCTCTTAGTGTCGCAAGCTGTTGACATTTGTTGATTACGAAATGGAATGTAACGAGATCATTGCTAAACGTGGAAGTTGTGGCGAACCACACCCACACGGTTTGGCGTTTAAAAATCCATTTGTGACTGGCCAAGGAGAAAAAAGGAGAACATTGTGTAACCTCGTTGTGGTTGAAGGATTGAAATGATTTAGAAAGCTGCGATACTCATTATTTCAATATGCATAAATTTCAAGTTGTTTGGTTAGCTGAACTTTCGTGCGCCAGTTGACCATTTCCGCCAATCTAACCTCAATCTATTTTTTCGTTGTTGTCGAATGAATTAGACTCTTTCAATATTTCTCACGCACTTGCTCCACTATTTCTAATGGAACCAGCACTTAATTGATTTTATTTTGCAATTGTTTACAACAGCATCGTCGCCTGAGGACTCGCTGTCGCTGATCCGCAAATCTCTGCGCTCCGTGCACATGTCGCAAGCCGAAGTCTTCGAGGAGTCGACACCTCATCTCTTCGTCATCTTTGGCGCATCGGTATATTCCATTTTTGATTGTTTTATTTATGTAGTCGCCATGACGTCGGTCATTCATCTTCGCCCGAAATTATCTGCGCTCTCTCCCTATCATTCTGTCTCTGTTTCCCTAGTTACGGCAAGTTGGATTGCCTGCCACCGCAAAACCGATCGCATTGTAATGCATAAGAGAATGAGCAAGCACTCGACGCTCTGTTACACTCACGTGAAAGTGCCCTCAATTTTCGGGTTTTTGTTCTTTTCCAACACTCACGCGCCTTTCTTTTGTTCACAAATTCCCCGTTCTGAACTCGAAGAAAAGAAACAAGTCTTTTTCAAACCAAATAAGCCAGGGAATTTTTTTACCTGAAAAAAAGTGGTTCGGCAACTTTAATTATGAGGTTATAAAACACGTATTTTCTTTCTTGTCGTTAAGTTAGTCATTAAACTCCCCCCCCAAAAAAAAAAAAAAAATTACAGACATAAACTCGCTGATTGCGCTCCCATGGCTTTGGAACCGATTATTAGATAGAACGAATTACGGCATTTCCACACGAAATTTTAGATGAGAACAGCGCAAACGCCCGCACTTTCACCCACAGCACCGTATTGATTCTATAAAAATGAAATTAATTTTTCAATTGTGTTTTTTCGATTATTGCTTTCCAATACAGGGCGATTTGGCGCGCAAGAAGATCTACCCGACCATCTGGTGGCTCTACAGGGACAACTTGTTGCCGAAAAACACGCTCTTTTTCGGCTACGCCCGTTCGCACATGAAAGTGGAGGAGCTCAAGGCCAAATGCCACCAATACATGAAAGTGAAGGAGGACGAACAGGAACGCTATGAAGCATTTTGGGAAGCCAATCGTTACGTGGCCGGCGGTTATGATTCGCGAAGGGATTTCGAATTACTCGATCAAGAGATGAGCCAATATGAACGCGGACCTGCAGCTAATCGTCTATTTTATCTGGCCGTCCCGCCATTCGTCTTTGAAGCCGTTACGGCCAACATCCGCAGTGCCTGCATGGCAAAAAAGTAAACTAATCAATTTCCTCTTCTAATATTGGATTCATCCTTGTTTAATAACGATTTAAAAAGTAGGGGCTGGACGCGAGTGATTGTGGAAAAGCCGTTCGGAAGAGACTTGGACTCGTCGGCCCGTCTCTCGTCCCACTTGGCCTCGCTCTTCCGAGAAGAGCAAATCTACCGCATCGACCACTATTTAGGCAAGGAAATGGTCCAGAACCTGATGATCCTCCGTTTCGGCAACCGGCTGTTCGGTCCGACGTGGAACCGCGAGAGCATCGCCAGCGTCCTGATAACTTTCAAGGAGCCGTTCGGGACCGAGGGTCGCGGCGGCTACTTTGACGAGTACGGCATCATCCGCGACGTCATGCAGAACCATCTGATGCAGATGCTCTGTCTGACGGCCATGGAGAAACCGGCCTCGACTCACCCCAACGACATTCGCGACGAGAAAGTCAAAGTCCTCAAGTGCATCCCGGCATTGACGTTGAACGATGTTGTTCTTGGCCAGTACGTTGGTGATCCCGAAGGCCAGGGCGAAGCCAAGGAGGGCTATTTAGATGATCCGACGGTGCCGAAAGACTCGAGGACGCCCACCTATGCCTCCGCAGCGTTGCGTATCAACAACGAGCGATGGGATGGTGTTCCATTTATCCTGCGTTGCGGCAAAGCATTGAACGAACGAAAGGCTGAAGTCCGGATCCAGTACCGTGATGTCCCTGGCGATATTTTCCAGGGACAGGCCAAGCGCAACGAGCTCGTCATCCGCGTCCAGCCGGGCGAGGCCATCTACGTCAAAATGGTCACCAAAACGCCCGGCATGAGTTTCGACATGGAGGAAACTGAACTTGATCTGACATATGGAGCACGTTACAAGGTATCGTTTTTAATTGTTTTTATTAATTCAGTTGTTGTGGGGAGAATAATCGAAACCGTATATACTTGTATTTGGTTCATTAATAATTAATTTTAACATTTTCAGCACGTCAAAATGCCCGACGCCTACGAACGGCTCATCCTCGACGTCTTTTGCGGATCTCAAATGCATTTCGTCCGATCGGACGAACTGGCCGAAGCTTGGCGCATTTTCACGCCTCTCTTGCATCAAATTGAAGAGGAGAAAGTGAAGCCTGTGCCCTACAAGTTTGTTAAACATGTCAACATTTCCGCACTATCTTTAATTGAACTTATCCGTTATATTTTTTGCTTCGAAAAAAAAAGGTATGGCTCAAGAGGTCCGAGAGAGGCTGACGACTTGCTGGCGCGTAACAACTTCAAATACTCGGGCTCGTACAAGTGGGTGAAACCTTCATCCATTTAAACGATGACATTCCAACAAAGAATATTCCTGAATCTGTTTTTATAATTAATCAAGAATTAATTGAAATTAAAAGCCTTGAATGACTTAATGTAGAGGTTTCTCTTGGTTGTCTTTTTTTTTTAAGATGGTTTATTTTATGTTTCTTTTTTCGAGGTTCGGATTGCATGTTTGATGTCTTTATTTGCAGATTCATTGAGCTCAATAAATCTCTATTCCTTGGTCTTAGAGGTGCTGGACTTTCTTTTGTTTTGCGATTCGGTCTGAAGGAGGGAGTTGGCCACAAAACGCTTGTTCACCCTAGCGGGTTTCTTGCTCCATTCTGACGGGCCTCCAACGTCAGCTCTGGCCTTGCTTTTTGCAGCTTCTTGCAGCAATTCTGCGACAGCCAGTCTACACAACAATTGGCATTATTAGGTATGAATTATCTTACAGGATGTGGAATTTACTGGACGTTACGAACAAACCGTTCAAGCATTGCATCATCAGATCCCTCACCCACTTTCGCTTCACATTTGCTGATCTCACAGTTCTGGTGGCTGGCACTAGTGGGGGGTGATGCAAGGCTCTGGTCGCTTTTCTCTCGGATGTCTTGCCGCTTATCGGCAGCCGCTCCACCCGACCGAAATGGAAATCGTTTCCTCAGAAATTTGGCTTCAAACCGCAATCGTTTGGCGACTGTTTCTGGATCATTAAGTTGGTTATTCATTGTGCCGGCTTTTCACACTTTTCTGTGCATCAACGGAGCATAAAGTCTCTGTATGATTTGGACTAGCTGTCAGTAACTTGTTGTTTTGAAAACATTGCAGTCGACAGTAAGCCCATCTATCGAGAGCCCATCGTTTCAAATGCCTTTCTAATTTTTTGGGGGTTTTATTTTGCATAACAGTGACGAAAGTGCAACAACTTCCATACTGAGTAACTGCAAAACACACATCTTTTCGATGCTAGTCGTCCCAAACTTGTCAAAATATCACGAGTACTAGCAGCACCCTGTTGCGATAACCCGCGTGCTAACAGTCTGTTTGGTAGGTGAGGCCTCCATCCCTACAGGGGCAGCAGACCACTTTCGGACAAAAATGGAGACGTGACACTTGTTGCACTTGCGTGTTTGTCCAAGTGTCCACTACAGCAGGTGGTTTCATGTAACAATCCATTTCTTTGTTCTTTATGTTTTCAACTTAATGAACTTGACTAGTTGTATTATTTGTAGTAATCCATTTGTTCTCATCTGAACTTGGCAACAGGTTGCCAATGGTGTAATGGTCGTTTGATTCAGGTCAACACGATCTGAAATTTGTGTTGCGTGTTGTTGATCGCCTTGTTGGTCGGTTTCTCGACTAGAGGCTTGTTATGATGGGGGAATTACTTGGCTCTGGATCTTTTTTGCACCTGGGAGATATTGTCTCTTTGTTTGCAGAAGGCAGTGTTTCTGCCTTTCTCAGCACACTTGGGTACACTATTTTGTTATCCTTATATAGTCTGTTGTGATGTAACGTGTTCTGTAACGACTTTCAGTCTCGTAGACGACAGATGCGTAGTCAACCCTGAAGCTGGTGATTTGACTAACCCACCCAAGAAATTTAGAGGTAAGAAAAGAATAGCAAAAATTATTTTTTAAAAATGCAACTTGAACTTTCTTCAAATTTTTTCTTTAGACTGCTTATTTAAAATATGTCCCATGAACCGATATTCATCCCAGAAGCAATTCTGGAAAGCAGCAAAACAGAGTTCAGCTGGTGGTGGAAGTGGAGATGCTTCCCTTCTCAAAAGGCTACACCATGCTGCGGAAATTGAGAAGAAACAGAATGAGACGGAGAACAAGAAGGTGATGGGCAGTCTTGTTCGGTATGGCAGTGTGGTGAAGCTGCTGCATTTGAAATCCAACAAGTATTTGACGGTCAACAAACGGCTGCCGGCCTTGTTGGAAAAGAACGCGATGCGAGTGTCGCTGGACCCGTCGGGCAACGAAGGCTCTTGGTTCTACATTTTGCCGTTTTACAAGTTGCGCTCGACCGGCGACACGGTCGTCCTCGGCGACAAAGTCATCCTGAACCCGGTCAACGGCGGGAGCCAAGTCCTTCACGTGGCGGCCAACCACGAACTGCCGGACAATCCCGGCTGCAAGGAGGTCAATGTCGTCAATTCGACGACGCCCTGGAAGATTTCGCTTTTCATGGAGCACCGCGAGAACCTGGACGACGTCCTGAAAGGCGGCGACGTTGTCCGTCTCTTCCACGCCGAGCAGGAAAAATTCCTGACGATGGACGAGCACAAGAAGAAGCAGCACGTCTTTTTGCGGACGACGGGCCGCGTCTCGGCCACTTCGGCCACGTCCAGCAAGGCCCTTTGGGAGGTAAGTGCGCCACGAAAATTGTTGATTCTTCCATTTCAAATATCACAAAATCCTTATTTGTTTGTGGGATAAAGGTGGAAGTTGTCCAGCACGACCCCTGCCGTGGCGGTGCTGGCCATTGGAATTCTCTTTTCCGTTTCAAGCATTTGGCCACTGGTCAATACTTGGCGGCCGAAGTAGATGATGACACAGCAGTGGACGGTATGCGAAGCAAATTACGCGACTCCAACAACGGCCCGGTATACCATTTGGTACCGGTGCCTCATGCCAATGAAATTGCTTCGATTTTCGAACTGGACCCAACAACCTTAACCCGGGCAGATTCACTCGTTCCTCAATCGTCTTTCGTCCGTCTCCGCCATTTGTGCACCAACACGTGGGTCCACAGCACGGCCATCCCCATCGACAAGGACGAGGAGAAGCCCGTCATGTCCAAAGTGGGCAGCGCCGTCGTCAAAGAGGACAAAGAAGCTTTTGCTTTGGTGCCCGTCCCGCCGATGGAAGTCCGCGATTTGGATTTCGCCAACGACGCCTGCAAGGTGTTGGTCGGTGTGTCTGCCCGTTTAGAGAAGGGAACCATATCGCAAAATGAGCGACGCTCCATCACGAGTTTATTGCAAGATATCATCTACTTCATTGCCAATGGCGAAGCCGATCAGAACAAATCGGATGCGCTTGAATTGCAAGTGACGGTTACAAATCGCGATCGGCAAAAGTTGCTGAGAGAGCAATCGATATTGAAACAACTGTTTAAGATCCTGCAGACGCCATTCCTCGAGCCCAGCAAAGACAGCGAAGGCCCTTGGCTTCGACTGGACGAGCTACAAGATCCGAAAAATGCGCCTTACAAGTACATTTTCCGTCTGTGCTATCGCATATTCCGCCTCAGTTTCCAGGACTATCGCAAAAATCAGGTTTTTATTCCCTCGTTGTACCAACACCTTTGGCTTTGAATTAAACACAATTTAAAATTATCCATCAGGAATACATCGCCAAGCACTTTGGCTTCATGCAGAAGCAAATCGGTTACGATATTCTGGCAGAGGATACCATCACAGCTTTGCTTCACAACAATCGCAAATTGCTGGAAAAGCACATTACGGCCGCCGAGATCGAAACGTTCGTTGGACTTGTCCGCAAAAACATGCGCCAATGGGAATGGTATTTCATTTTTAACAATTTGAATCTCCTTTTCTCTTTTAATTTGTTTTAAAACTCGTTCAGGCGATTCCTCGATTATCTGTCTGATTTGTGTCTGTCCAACAAAGTGGCCATTCCCGTCACGCAAGAATTGATTTGTAAAAGCGTACTCAGCCCTGAAAATTCGGACATTTTATTGGACACGAGAATGCTGTTAACTCCGCAGGAGATGGAAATGGATCCCGATAGTTTCAATTACGAGGACGACGATGTCATTCTGATTTGGGGACGTCAGCAAACCACGAGAAAGTTGGCCGATTTAGCCCTGAGAGCTCGTGGAGGGGGAGTTGAAGAACAGGCCATTCTCGACTACTATCGACATCAATTGGATTTGTTCAGCAACATGTGCCTCGATCGCCAATACCTGGCCATTAATAGATTATCAGAGCATCTCGGCATCGACCTTATTCTCAAGTATGTTGCAACTTTCTATTTTCGTTCGTGCTCTAGATTATTTCCAGTTTATCTCTTCGTACAGATCGATGGCGGACGAAGCGTTGCCTTACGAGTTGCGTGCTTCGTTTTGTCGATTGCTGTTACACATGCACGTCGACCGCGACCCGCAAGAGCCCGTGACGCCCGTCAAATACGCCCGTCTCTGGTCCGAGATCCCCAAGCAACTGTCGATCGAGGATTACGACAACAAGTTGCCGGACGAGAACAAAGAGGCGGCCAACCAGAAATTCAGTTCGACGATGATGTTTGTCGAAGACTATCTCTGCAATTTGGTGCACAAGGCCTGGAGTCTGCAATGCAAGGATCAAAACAAACTCACGTTCGAGGTTTACAACTTTACCGCTAGATGGCGTTGACCAAAGGCGCGTTTTTTAAATGATTTTTCTTTCATTCGTTTAACAATTAGGTGGTGAAACTGGCCAGGGAGCTCATCTATTTTGGCTTCTACAGCTTCAGCGATTTGTTAAGATTGACGAGGACGTTGCTAAATATCTTAGACAGTGCGTCTAGTCCTGGAGATGCCGAATATTACCACAAGAATAGCCAAGGATCTTCGGGACAGAATCAACAGCAATCCAATGGCAACAGCCAAGAACTGGAAACTCCCGATGGAGGTGGAGTGTTGCGATCCTTAGGCGACATGGGCGCCGTCATGACCAGTTTGGCCCTGGGCACGGCCGGTTTCGCCAAATCGCCCATGCCGCTCTCTTTGCGCAAATCCGTCCAGTCGCAGACGAAAAAAGAGGATCCGCTCGTTATGGACACGAAATTGAAAATCATCGAAATCCTCCAGTTCATCATGAACATGCGCCTGGACTATCGCATCAGCTGTCTCTTGTCCATCTTTCGCCGTGAATTTGACGAGTCGAGTCCATCGGGCCCTACGAGTGGAAGTGACACACCCAAGTTACTCGAAAAGCGAATCGATTTGGAATCAATCAGTTTAAAAGCAGAGAGCATATTTGATAACCACCACACCAAAATCCACATAGGAGGTACGTCCGTTTAATGGCCGTTTTTATAGTTTTAATTTAAAATTTCCGGTTTTTGCAGTCATGGAGAATGGTGAAAATGATGACGACGATGGAGCTTTCTGCGATTTGGACTTGGACGGACAAGGAGGCAAGACGTTCTTACGCGTTTTGCTGCTGTTGACGATGCACGACTCGCCTCCGCTCGTCTCTGGCGCCCTCCGTTTACTTTTTCGACACTTTTCACAGCGCCAGGAAGTCCTGCAGGCTTTCAAGCAAGTCCAGCTACTCGTCTCTGACAGCGACGTCGAATCCTACAAGCAAATCAAGGCCGATCTAGACGGTTTGCGTTTATTAGTGGAGAAATCTGAATTGTGGGTCTACAAGGCGAAAATCGCCACCACCGAGGACGAAGTGAGCAGTCCAGGAATGAATGGAGCAGGAGACGAAAAGAAGGTGGTCATCAAGAAAGAAACGGTGGATCTATTAGACGAAGATGGCGGCCAGGGCCAGCCGGACTCGTTGCTCCTGGACAATAACAACAGCATCATTCAGCACCATCCGTTGCCGCCCAACAAGAAACCTGCCGTCCGAGGGCCGATGTTGAGCACCTCTGACAAACAAGGGTCGGCCATCGACCTGGACATCGGCCCGCCCTTGGACGAATCGCAAGCCATCAATTACAAACAAATCCAGCAAATCCTGGCCAGGATGAACCGACTGTGCGTCCAGCCCGTCCTCACCACGACGTCGTCCTCTGGCAGCCAAGGGGGCAGTGGTGCCGGGGGTAGTGGTTCAAGCGGAGGATCGAATAGCAATTTGAGACCGCGCAAACACGAGCAGCGGCTGCTGAGGAACATGGGAGTGCACACGGTCGTGCTGGATCTCCTTCAAATTCCGTACGATCGCAAAGAGGACGTGCGGATGAACGAGTTGATGCGATTGGCCCACGAGTTCCTCCAGAATTTCTGCCGGGGAAATCAGCCCAACCAGTCGCTTCTCCACAAACACCTGGAACTCTTCCTGACTCCTGGGGTAATGCAAATTCATTTATAAAATTTTGGTTCGTTTTGTTCATTCGATATGTCTTTTCCAGTTGCTGGAGGCGCAGACGATGTGCGCCATCTTCCAGGACAATGCCCAACTGTGCGGCGAACTGAGCGACAAGGTCGTCCAGCATTTCGTGCACTGCATCGAGACGCACGGACGGCACGTCGAGTACATCCACTTTTTCCAGACGATCGTCAAGGCCGAAGGCCAGTTTATCCGCAAGTGCCAGGATATGGTCATGCAGGAGCTGGTCAACGTCGGCGAAGACGTCCTCGTCTTTTACAACGACAAGGCCTCGTTCAACTCTTTTGTCGAGATGATGAGAGCAGAACGACATCGATTGGATGCCACCGACAGTAGCGGAGCTCTGAAGTAAACTTTATTTTCATTTCTATCTCGTGGATTGTAATTAATTATTTTAAACGTCATAGGTACCACATCGAACTGGTCCGGCTGCTGGCCCTGTGCACCATGGGCAAAAACGTCTACACGGAAATCAAGTGCCACAGTTTGCTGACGCTCGACGACATCGTGGCCATGGTCTCGCACAAGGACTGCATCCCGGAGGTCAAAGAAGTTTACATCAACTTCCTCAATCACTGCTACATCGACACGGAGGTCGAAGTCAAAGAGATTTACACCTCCGGACACATGTGGAGTCTCTTTGAGCGCAGCTTCCTCGTCGACATGGCCAGATGCGCTTCGGCCACTCACGACCGCAAACACGCCGACGCCGCCTTGGAGCACTACGTCACGACGTCGGCCGTCAGCGTCGTCACCACTTTTTTCCGCAGTCCGTTTTCTGATCAGAGCACGGCCGTCCAGACCCGACAGCCCGTCTTTGTCCAGCTGCTTCAAGGCGCCTTCCGGCTCTCTCAATGCGCCTGGCTGAGTTCCACGCAACGACACAACGTCGAGAGTTGCATCCGCACGTTGTCCGACATGGCCCGCAGTCGCAGCATTGCCATTCCATCCGATCTGGACAATCAGGTGACGTCGCTTTTCAACAAACCGACTCTCCATTTAGGGGCCAGCAAGGCCAGCAAAATTTTTCGATCTTCGCGACTTCAATCGGCCCAGCTGAGCCGCGAATCTTCACAGTCGCAGTTAAGTGTCCGGTTTGACAGGACCATCATCGAAGGACTTCAAGATATTGTCGTCCTACTAGAAGCCCAGCTACATCCATTGGTTCAAGCCGAGTCGTCTGTCATCGTCGATGTGCTGTACAGGCCTGAATATCTTTTCCAGCCGGGCACGGAAGCTCGTAAGAAATGCGACAATGGCGGTTTCATTCGCAGGTAGAAAAAAAAATGTGAAACTTTGAAAAATTAAATGGTGAAGATAAATGATGAATTGTTTAAATATTTAGATTAATAAAACACACGGAAAGACTGTTGGAGGACAAAGAGGAGAAACTGTGCATCCAGGTGTTGAACACGTTATGCCAAATGATGAACTTTGATGTCCACAATGGCGAAAAGGTACCCCCATATAATGACAATATGCTACATTTTGATTAACTATCTTTATCAATAGGGTGACGCCTTGCGCAAGAATCTTTTACTTCGATATTTCGCCAAACCGCCTACCACGAACAGCAAAAAACCCGAACACGCCGGCACAGGTTCAACGACAGCTGGAACTCATTCGATGTTGGGTGGCGGTGGCGCAGGCCAATCGACGCTGACGACTCACGGCCCTGGAGGTCGTCTGCTATCGCGAGGTGAAATGAGTTTACACGAAGTCCAAGTCTATTTGGACCGGGAAGGCGCCTCGGATTTGGTGGCCGAACTGGTCATGAAATCCTGTCTCTCTCCCAACGTCTTTATGGAGGCCGTCCAGCTGGGCATCGCTTTATTGGAAGGCGGCAATCCCGTCATCCAGCGGAGCCTCTACAACAAACTGCAGTCGGCCGAGACGAGCGCCGTCTTTTTCAAAGTCTTTCACGACAAGGTCCGCGAGTCGCAGGCGGAAATCCGATCCACCATGTCCGTCAACACGACAGAAATGGCCTCGGCCGGCAGCCACAAATTACACGACTCGGCTTCGGACAATGTCAAGGAAAGTTATTCGTACGATATCAAGATGAGGAACCAACGGATGATGCCATCGAGGGCATCCAATGGCAACGTCGCCGCATCTGAACGAATGGATTCGTACGGTTACGATCCGTGGAACAATTCGAGGTCGGATGATTCGACGACGACGACGATGTTGAGCAGCGTCAATTCGACGCTGGAGGATTTGGTCCGACAACAACAACAACCCAAATTGGTGAGACTCGAATTTATGCTGAATATTTTTCTTTAATTTTAATGTATTTCATCTTTTCGTCAACAGATGGCGATGGATTCGGATGTGGAATCCAAACTATCAGCCAAAGTTCTTGTCATGTTGCCCGTCTTCCGGTTTCTCCAGCTGCTCTGCGAGAACCACAATCGCGACTTGCAGAATTTCTTACGAGCCCAGTCGAACAAAAACAGCTACAATTTAGTGTCGGAGACGCTCATGTTCCTCGACTGCATTTGCGGGTCGACGACGGGCGAGCTGGGCCTCCTCGGCCTCTACATCAACGAGCACAACGTCGGACTCATCAACCAGACGCTGGAAACGCTTACCGAGTACTGCCAGGGCCCTTGTCACGAGAACCAAAACTGCATCGCCACTCACGAGTCCAACGGCCTGGACATCATCACGGCCCTCCTCCTCACAGACATTAATCCGCTTGGTATATTTTAAAATTATTTATTTATCGCTTTTGGCCTTCCTTTTTTACTTCTGAAATTCTAGGACAACGGAGGATGGACATGGTGTTGGAATTAAAGAACAATGCGTCGAAATTGCTGCTGGCCGTCATGGAGAGTCGCGGCGACAGCGAAAACGCCGAGCGGATCCTTTACAACATGAACCCGAGACAACTGGTGGACGTCGCTTGCAAAGCGTACCACCAGAAATTGGTGGGCGGCGATGAAGCGGCCAGTCCGATGGAAGTCGGCCACAACATTTACATTTTGTGCCACCAATTGGCCCAGCACAACAAAGAATTGGCGTCGCTGATGAAACCCCATCTGGTAGATGGCACTAGTGGCGACGTCGCTTTGCAGTACTACGCCAATCACACGGCCCAGATCGAGATCGTCCGCCAGGACCGGACGATGGAGCAGATCGTTTTTCCCATTCCGGAAATGTGCGAATATTTGACAAACGACACGAAAGTGCGCGTCTTCAACACGGCCGAGCGCGACGACCAAGGATCGAAAGTGGCGGCCTTTTTCGAACGGGCCGACGACATGTTTGACGAGATGAAATGGCAGAAGAAATTGCGCGGACAGCCGCTCCTCTTTTGGGTCAGTCGCCACATGGGCATTTGGAGCAACATCCTCTTCAACTTGGCCGTCATCATCAATTTGATTGTCGCCTTTTTCTACCCGTTTGACACGGACGGACCGGCACCCGATCCTGGCACGCACCTCTCGGGCCTCATCTGGGCCGTCATGCTCTTGTCGGCCGCAGTGGCCATCACGCTACCCAAACCGTCGGGCATCCGGACGCTCGTCATGACCGTCATTCTGCGGCTCATTTGCTCTGCTGGCCCTCAACCCACTCTGATGCTGTTGGGCACAGCCACGGTCGTCTTGAAAGGCGTCCATTTATTGAGCATCATGGGGAACGCGGGGACGTTCCAGCGGAGCGTCCGTCAAATCTGCACCGACACGGAAATCATCTACCACGTCATCTATCTCGTCTTTTGTTTCCTCGGATTGAGCACGCATCCGTTTTTCTTCTCCGTCCTTTTGTTCGACGTCGTCTACAGGGAAGAGACGCTGCTGAATGTCATCCGGTCGGTGACTCGCAACGGCCGTTCCATCGTCCTCACGGCCGTCTTGGCCCTCATCCTAGTCTACATGTTCTCCATCATCGGGTCAGTCGTTTCTTTATTCATTCCTTTCCCTTACTTCATCATCCAATTTCTATTCACGGTCATCAGGTACATATTCTTCAAGGACGACTTTCTGGTTGAAGTCGATGATGACCCAGTGACGGGTGTAGTCCCGGGCACGTGTTCGTCTGACGGTTTGGGTTGCTCAAGTCGTTCAGCGAATCCTTTCATGAGCCAAATCGAAGACGGTGGAGAAGGAAAGGGAGATGATAATAAGGAACGAGCCTGCGATTCTCTCATCATGTGTATTGTCACAACGTTGAATCAAGGCCTACGAAATGGCGGAGGCATTGGTGACATCTTACGTGCGCCATCTAGTAAGGTAAAGATGCACTACAAATCCATCCAGTAATGGGAACTTGTATTTTATGTAATCCGACATTCTAATAATATTTTTTTCGCTACCGTGGGATGAAAAGCGTAAGAAGTTGCCTAATGAATTCCCTAATCATTGTCTAAAGATTGACTGTGTTTATTTTCTATTTTATTTATCTCTTTTATGGATGAGTAGGAGCCAATGTTTGGAGCTCGAGTGATTTACGACATGTTGTTCTTCTTTGTGGTCATCATTATCGTTCTTAATCTCATTTTCGGTGTCATTATCGATACATTTGCCGATTTGAGGAGCGAGAAACAACAAAAGGAGGAGATTTTGAAGAACACGTGTTTTACTTGTGGGCTCGACCGTTCGCAATTTGACAATAAAGCCGTTAGCTTCGAAGACCACATCCGACACGAACACAATATGTGGCATTATCTCTATTTCATCGTTCTCGTACGAGTCAAAGATCCGACGGAATTTACAGGGCCTGAAAGTTACGTTTATGCCATGGTCAAGGTACATTTTCTGTCCTATATATTCTTTTTAATGAAAGCGCTTGGAATTGAACGTTTTCGTATTCGTGAATTAGGACAAAAACTTGGAATGGTTTCCGCGACTTAGGGCCATCTCGTTAGCCGCCGAGGGTGAAGAATCGGAGCAAAACGAACTGCGTTCACTACAATCTCAACTCGAAACGACACAATCACTCGTGGCCACTTTGTCACGTCAGCTGGCCGAACTCCGAGACCAGGTTGTACTGTTGAAACGTCGATATCAAATGCAATTAACAAGCCTTGATCTAATATCTGACATTTCAAAAAAAAATTTTGATTAGATGACGGAACATCGGAAGCAGAAGCAACGAATGGGATTGCTTAATTCTGCTCCTGCTTATTTTCATCACCTCAGCCAATAAGACGATACTTGGTCATTCCTAATCGCTTTCATTTTTTTTTTTTAATGCACAAGAAAGA
Source organism: Daphnia carinata (assembly GCF_022539665.2). Taxonomy (NCBI): domain Eukaryota; kingdom Metazoa; phylum Arthropoda; class Branchiopoda; order Diplostraca; family Daphniidae; genus Daphnia; species Daphnia carinata. The sequence continues at coordinate 5,909,598 of NC_081339.1, read as the reverse complement.
TACTTCCCCAGCGCTTCCCCTTTCTTTCCAGTGTCTGCTATGAAAAACTGCCTTGCTGCTGCCACTGCAATATAACAACCGTGACAACGACTACGAGAGTCCCAAAATCACCAATTGTGTTTAACTCTCGCGTTCTGATTCTTTATTGCCCGGTGCCGTGCAACAACGAATATCAATTCATTCCGTGTCCTGATTAACGACGGTTCTGCTGACCAAGTTTGTTGTTTCCTGTTCTTTTTTTGTTTTGTTTTGTTTTCTTGGATAATTAGGTAAAACTTTCTTATTCATTGTTTTTGTTGATGGGTTGACTAGACTGAAAGATCTATTTGTCTACAACTCGATCGTGTCACGCGTTTCATAGTCTATAAGATGGGTCTACTAATAATATTGATGCGTTGTCTTCATTCAGCAGTTGTTTGCTAATGAATTGAAACAAAAATGATTTCAAATGTTTAAGTTTGTTGATTATCGTTTATTATGTCAGATGATGCATTCCACTTTTGATGCCATGCCTCCATTGCCAGCACTCATTTATTCGGGAAGTAATATTATGTAGCGAATTTGTCACATCACTGCTGCAAGAAAAATACACCAGTTGACTTGTAATGCTTTGTTCCATTAAAGTGTGGGCTGTGTCCTACTCCAACAACTCAGCTGTTACGAATCAGATAAACTGCAATGTATTAAGTTTCCCAGGTACTTTATGATCCAGGGTTGTTTGGTTGTTAAATATTTTTAGCATTATCAATACTAAAATAATCACAAGTCTGGGAGAAGTCTATTGCAAATAAACCTTTTTGATTTTCCCAAAATGCTACAATTTTGAGCTTTTTATTCCTGTATCACAATAGAGGTTCAACACCTATCGAAATGGGGAAAGTCAATAAATTGATCTTTTGAAACAAAAGTGAATGAAAAATCAGGTCATAAAAAATCCAAAAAAAACTAAAAAAAGAATTACAGAAGATTATCCGAAGAGATTACCATGGAGCATGGGCTAAGGGAGGTAAACAATCTCCATGACTTGAGGCATATTAAGGAGAGCGCCATGTTGGAATGGAACAAGTCAAAAGTGAGGTTGCCGCATGAAAATTTCACAGGGGAAAATAAAAGTGAATTTTAACGAAAGACTTGAAAATTGAAAAGTCCGCTTTTAGAAAACACAAAAATTAATTTTCAAATCTGATTCACACTATTTTGCTACACATTATCTGATAATAAAGACAAATTCCGTAGAACATCCCTTCCTCTCCAATCTTCCCATCCCATTCTCCATTTTTCTGAGTCTTCAACTTTGTCCTCGCGCGCCATACACGCTCCATTAGTCTTGCTGCCACGTGTGCACTGTAACGTAACCGCGTGCTTAGTGAGAAAAGGAAGAACCTACATTTGTGAAAAGCAATTGCTTTACATGTGATATTTCCATTTGTGGCACAAAACTGATGGCTACATCACGTTTTGTTGACAATTATAGTTTTGTCACAGTGCAGAATAATCTCGTGAGCTCTAGGACTACATGGGAGAGGTAACCCACACAAAACCACCATTATGGTAGAATTTTTTAAGATTTGCTTTCATTACCCACCAGTTTTTTTTTTTGTTCACGTCGTTTATCACGACCTCATTTCATGTCTAGCTCATATTTGGCATTTTGATAAATTTCCATTGCCACGGCCTTTTTCTTTTATTTTTTAGAATTTTTTTTTTCCCCTCGCTTTTCTTTGTTACATGCGCGCCATCTAGCGGCACAAATAATAACTAATGAAATTGGCTGATAGATGGCGCTAGTTTAGGAATCAAAAACGCATTTTCATTCGTATATTTTGTTAATAGTTATTTGTTTTTTTTTTTTCTCCTTTGGCTGGCGAAATTCAATAAAAATGTGACGCCTCGTGGATGGACACGCGCCAGTGTTTGATCGATGCATGCCTTCTCCCACCCTTGGACGGCGAGGTGTAATCAAAAACGAAGAGAGACTCGCTAAAAGGAGAGAAGAACGTTGTCCGCAAGGCCCCGAATTGGCTTCCATTTTCCTGGGCAACATCGATTACACACGTGCACGGTATATTTGTTGCCTACAATAGCAGTCGAGTCGATTGTGGTGTGAGTTACGGAGCGAGATAATCGTTTATGAATTTTCAGTTGTGGACACGTAACAAGAAACGTCTTTGTCCCTTCTCCATAAAGATTTGAATGAAAATTTGACATGAAACATTTTGACGTCCTTTTGAGAGTGAGTAAGACAGGTGCTTGTATCGACTCATTTCCTCCTTGAGGGGAAGGAAGGAAGACGAGGCCGAATTGCGGTCAGGTGGTGGTCAACATGAAAAATCAACCAAACAAGCCACACACACAAACACAGCAGGATATGTCGGTCGATGTTTTCTATTGCAGAGAGAAAACAACAAAAAAAAAAAATGGGGAATGAGAAAAAGGATGTATCTAATAGAATAATGATATCGAGGAGGAATGTTCTCGACTTCTCTTTATGTTGTTCCGTCGTCACGCAAATCAATCACAAGCAAATGCTACACACACAACTATTCGTTGTGAATATTCGAAAGGAGTTGATTCTTTTTTTTTTTTTGAGTTTTGGAATGTTTTAAGCCTGCGATTTTAATGGTATTCATTTAGAGGAGCAAACTCATTTCAGTCAGGCTAAATGATCGTCACTGTTATTAGGTGTATTACATTTTGTGTTTGTGCGTGTTCTTGCTAGTTGACGACGCTTGGCTGATCAACCGATTTCTTTTTTCAGACCGATTTCGAAAGAAAAACAGCAGCTGAGAAAGAATATGTACAGTTCACTATCCCGAAGAATAGGAAAACCAAAAAAGCGAAACGAACCACGACTATTTTTTTTTTGAAGGTAAGAATTTTCATCGTTTTTCTCTTAAACAAGAATCATTCTTTTTCTCTCTTAGAAAAAAAAAAAAAGAAAAATTGTATGGGGTTTATTGTGCTCATCAAGTTTTTGTTTCTCTTGTTCGCTCTCATTACACGCGCATTTTTTTTTTGATGGCGTCATAACAACTAGGAGGATTACGTTTAACACCAATTTCAATCATTTCCCAACGATGTTACGGATTAAAAACCTCCCGTTCTCTTTAAAAAAAAAAATGTTTCTAAAAGTCTATAAATGTTAATGAAAGTTTTTTTGTTTTGTTTTTTTCAGGAAGGAAGGAACATATCCTGTTGCTGCATTTTTTTTTTTTTTGGAAAGAAAAAGAAAAAAAAAACTATAGGGGGTATATTTCTTTTGGTGTTATTGGTTCCAGGTTTCTGGCTGCAGGTGATGGCCCACTGGGTTTTACTTGTTTTCTTTGGGCCCTTTTTCGCCTCGGAGCTTCACTCGTTCACACACCGTTTCCAGCAGGTGATTACACGACACACACCCAACATGGGTAAAAAAAAACGTAAATAGCCTATAGTCTTGTGTGTGTGAGCACTTGTCTCAATATACTTATCTTTTCTTTCTCATTTCTAATGATTTCCGTTTCCCTTTTTCACTGCCCATATTTTTTTGTTTTTTTTTTCTCTTTTATTTTAGGATCGAGTCCAGTAGACGAGCTTCGTGCCTTGGGTCAAATTTGGCCAAGACTCGAGAAAAAACAAATGAATAATCTGAAATAGGATTAGAAGAGTGGACTATGTAAAAGAGCATGTGACGGTATGTTTCATCTAGATAATGATAACTTTTTTTGGGGGGATGGCTAACTGTTGATTCTTTTGGTGCATCATAGGTAGAGCCGGTTATGCGGAACATGTGATTGGAACGGGGGGGGGGGAATCTACAGCGTGGAGGTATGTGGAATCAGACATGCATGACGGCCACGCTCTTTTGCACAGCGGCCATTTTGGCTGCCGTCTTTCCTGGTTGTGTGGTGTCGCGGTGTAGTGCGCATTGTCTGACTCATCGCAAGTCTTCATCGCCCGATACTTTGCGGTTTTTGGTGCCTCTTTCCATTTTTATTATTAGTTGATTTTCTTTTTTTTTTTTTTTTTTTTTTTTCCCACTCGATTATCATTTCCTTGTGTTTCTCCACACATTCGTGTGTGTTACAACTTCCTCTTTTCTGCCGTTTCACTTCCTCTGCGTACCCAACCTCCGCCGCATGACAATGCAACTCGCCCGCCAGCCAAACTAATTAAATACTATTTCCTACGCCAATAATTCTATGGGAAAAAAAAAAAACAACATGCTCGAAAAATGATCATTTTCTTTTTCTATTTTTTTTTTTTTTTTTTTTTTCTAGTGCGGATGTCCACCACCTTTTGCTCTTCTCGATCTACGTGTCTCGGAACGGTACGTTTTTTTGTTTGTTTTCCTTCCTATATAGATCAAGAGCCAATTGATTCGAGTGTTGGGATCTTTCAGACCATCGTGTTGTGAGAGAGAGCATGTCCGTTTTTCTCACGATGATGATTCAGCCGTGGCACAGTTAGATCGGGCACCTATGTGTTGTTCTCAATCTATTTAAAGGTGACGCTCCAATGGCTCACACCTTTTTTTTTTTTTTTCTTTTTTCTCTACACAAAAGCAAGAAAAACTCTCATCCATTCATCCGTGCCGTTGGCCCGTCTTTTCGTTTGTTTTCTCACTGCGTTCGTGTGTGTCCCATATGGAAACTTTATCCATTTCGTCGTCGAGCTCCTAAAAATTTCTTTCCCCCCCCCCCCCCCTGTTTTTTTTTTTTTACACGATCATCAAATCGAAATGGCGCCACCGTCGACACCCATTTTCTTTTCCATCGCGTTTTCCTCGATTTATTTTTACATTTTTCTCAACGAGTAGACCTTCACGAAACGCGTTTTATAGGCAATGAACGATACCACCACACCCGTTCATTGATACTATAACGCCTTTAAACGTTTTTTTTTTTCTTTCTTTTTTTAAGAGGGGGGGGGTTGTTGAATGATAACCATCAACGTTAGGTGTAGGCTAGGTTAAAAGAAAACCTCTAGTTTCAAATAAAACTAAATTTTATACGGGGTCTTTTATTTAATTATTATTAAGGGGTTGGTATTGAAATGGAGGTAGTTGCAATTTCTTAGCGGCCAAGGATTGATGTGTCCCTCTTGTATTGATCAAATGGATAGCCGGACAACGTGACATACGGACGACTCACGGGGTTTTTTTTTATTTCTCTCTCTCTCTCCATTTTTATCACCCCCACTCCACCCCATCACTGCCTTTGCTTTGGGGCTGCCTGCTCTTTAGTTATGTTCCGTAGATGTGTAGGTACTGTCGATGCGCCATATGATTAAATATAGGTTTTCGGTGCACGTATGTATAAGCCAATGACGACGAAGGGTGTGTGTGTGTGTGTGTGTGTGTGTGTTTGCGTGCACGATGCGGCCAGCAGCAAACAAGACACGAAAACAATAAAAACGACGTGCGCGCCTTGCAGTGGAGGCAAATCCAAAGTCGAAAATGGAGTAGTCGGCAGAAAAAGAGAACACGCCATCAAGTCGTTCTCAACTCGATGAAATAATGCAGTCAGGCATAGGCCGTGTGTTTTTTTTTTGTTTTTGTTTTTCTCTGTCTCTCTTGTTTTCAATGTTTATTTGACGGAGCCGGTCGTCCCATCCCCTACTTTCTGTCTCTCTCTCTCTCTCTCTCTATATTGTGTGTTTGTGTTGTTGTTGTTGTTCTTCTCTATTGCCCTAAAGCGCATCACGCATCGTCACAGGTCAATCGAGTTGCGCATTGAGACGCGTGTGCGCAGGGAGAAACGACGCCGTATTCTCAGCTCTCCTCGTCCCAACTCGACATGAAATCGAATCGTCTGCGACGTGCGTCTGTTATCGCCAATACGCAGAGCCAAGCGATGTCAAAACGGCCGGCTATTATAGAGGCCACCTTTTTTTTTTCTTTGTTTATGGACACTTGGTTCGGTCGCCATGGCAACGGGCTTTCCTTAATTTTTTTTGTCCATGTTTCTCTGCTGTTCTTCTGCCGCCATCGACGCTGAGCCAAAGTCAGTTGATTCGTTCGTTCGTCTGCCACCACCGTCCGCCATGCTGCCGACACCGAACTTGATCGTGTTGCGCCCAGCTGCTCATATTCAAACGTGTTTCATTTTAGCCAGGAAACTATTCAAAAGAAGAAAGGAAAACAAAAAGTTTTGAAAATGCGTTGCCATCGACCGCATCCGGCCAAACTGGGGCTGAGAAAGCAACGAGTGTGCAGCTCCTCGGCCTCTATAACACGTCCATCTAGATTGCGGCCGCTATTTCTTGTGCGCGCGTTCAAGTGCGCTCGCCGCAACATCTCACTCTCCCTCCTGTTTAGGCCCGCACGAAATAAAAAAATTGTTTGGGCATTCGAAATTGCCAATGATGATCGAAAACGGGAGGTGGGGGGAGCTATTGGAGTTAAGCACACACTTTTCTTTTTTTTTTTTTTTTTTTTTTCTTTCTTTTTTTTTCGGCCATGCATTTATCCCGAAAAAGTTTGTAGGCAAAGCGTCGGATCGATTTCTCGTTTGAATTAGGGTGCGGGCGCGCCGTCCCGTGCGAACGCGACCGGCCACGTGAACGGTTCCCGTTTGTTGTGTCGATATGGTTGGCGTTTCTCTTGCGCACACGTCGGTGGCGTTGAAGAAGAGCCAAGGCGTTGATCAATTTTTTGAAACATTCGAACGAGTTGAAAGCGCGTTGATTGAATTGCGTTTGGTTCATGTTTTTTTTTCGTGCCAAACAAATGAATTGAAAAGAGACGGTGAGACACCTGGTGTCTGGCGCAGTCAAGTCTACCTGGGGAACCAAATCGAAGGGAGAAAAAAACAAAACAAAAGGAGATAGGGAGGGGCGGGGGGTTTGGGTGGGCGATATAGCCGAGGACTTGTTTTAATCCAGAAAAATTCAAAAATAAAAAAAAAAAAAAAAAGCAAAAAAACGAGTGAAGTACAGACGGGAGTGAGAGACAAGAGCGCATACGCACACACGCTACGCCACGATGGGGTGTGTGTATATAGGAGGAGGTTTGGACACAGTCTATCGAGCAGCAGCAGGGCGGCAAGAAGAAGAAGGAAAAAGACTGTGTGAAGGCAAACCAGAAGCCAAAGACGACGAAGAAGAAGAAGAAGAAGAAGAAGAAGAAAAAAGGAAATGGGAAGGAGGAGGAGGAGAAGGAGGAGGAGGAGAATGGAAAGGCATTAGCAGGGGCACAGGCAAAGAGAAGCGGGGTTGGAAATGGGCGGCCAGTGGGGTGGCCGAACGGGGAGGACGAGGAGGCAATAAGTATAGAGGCAGTAGAGAGTGCAAGGCTAGGACAGGTGGTCACCAGTCGGACGGCATCAGTAGCTCCAGTGAATTCGTGGCGAGCACACACGCGCACCTGTCTCTTCTCCCTTGCCATCTCTCCCTTTCTCTTCTTTCTTTCTTTCTTTCTTTCTTTCTTTCGTCGTCGTTTTTTGTTGGTTGTGTTTTTATTTTGTCTGTGCGCCTTGTTAGACCGGCATCCAGTACGTCCAACTTGATCCTATTCCATTCGGAGAAATGAGCGATGGAAAAAATTGAGAAGAAAAAGAACAAAACAAAACAAAACAAACAAGGAGACACAACAAATGGTATCAACATTTTCTTTTTTCTTTTTTATTTCAATTGCACATTTCGATTCGGCTGTGTGTCATCGAGTTTTTGGCTTTTCCATTTTCAACCACACGTCCTCATCTCATCCTCGCATTCTTTTTTTTTTTTTTTTTTTGCTTCAATTTGAAAGAGAACAGGAACAGTTGCGTCACCTCGTCCGTCCTTTCATTTGCCTTCAACTATTTTGTCCATAACTTAAATGATCTAGAAAACGTTCACATTTTTTCGATTGCGTCGTGAAAGTCGCAACCGCTTTTTTTTTTCTCTTCGTCTCGGCTCGTGTTTGTGCACCAGAAATCCATACGGTTTTGATTATGTTTCGTCCGTCTGCGTGCACCTCGTTGTACGACGCGCGTTTGGCAGTTCCAGCTGCGCCCGTCTCTCCGTGTTCAACTGCATCTTTTTTTTCCATTTCTTTTCTGGGTGGCCGTGTTGTCCATTGGAGCGGACAACGTTGCAAAGCGACAGCACGGCATTCCATTTTCGTTAGCCCGCAATGCAAACCTGCGATTGCACGAGACATTTCTTTTTTTTTTTTTTTTTTTTGCTTTCCCAACGACAGCCGTGTGTTACATTTTACTCTCGGCCGTTTCTTTTTTTTTTTTTTTTTTTTTGTCTGTCTGTCTGCCTGTGTGTGTCGATTCTCATCGCTGCCCGACTGCTGCCCACCTGACGTACCACACACACACGTTTTTTTGTTTTTTTTTCTTTTTAATTCCCCGTAGTTTTTTTTTTGTTTTTTTATAAGGGGGGGGGGGGGTCTTGTTTGCCCGTCAGGTAGATAGGATGTATGGGGAACAAGGGGATTGTATTTATCGTACCAATGATTACGATAGACTCTCTCTTTTTTTTTTTGGGGGGGGGGGTGTGTTATTTTTATATACGAGTTAGTTTGGCGGGCTGCATTTCTTATTTCAGTTTTGAATAGGGAAAAAAAAAAACAAAAAAAAGAACGAAAAAATGGGGAAAATGGTGAGCGCAGACGGGGAAGGAGACGCTGCAAACTGGGCGGGGAACAGGGGGGGGGGAGGGAAGCATTAAGGAGAAATGGGGAGGGAAACGAGAAATACCTGTCTGTTTTGCTTAGGAGTTGTTGTCGTCGATGCACCGTGTTCCAGGTGCGTCGAGTGTATCGACAAGATTAGTGCCGAAACGAGTATACTCTATAGCTCGTTCATTTTTGGAAACTCGGGTCTTTTTAATTGCTGTGCTTCATGCATGTCACATGTTCGATCGAGCATTCTCTGTTCCAAAAATCTCATGCCATTTTTTTGTTTTGTTTTTAGGTTGGTAAGTTGGAGATCGGCGTGGTCTGATTGGCCGTAGGTACAGCCAAGTGGTCTGCTATCGCAATGTATTGTCGTCGGAAGAAGAAGCGAAGGAAACAAATGGAACGTGAACATTGAATCAAGAAAAATCCCCCCCCCCCTTCCCTGAAACGAATGAAAAAAAAGAAAGAAAGGAAGAAGAAGAAGGAGGAGGAGGAGGAGGAGGAGGAGGAATAATAATAATAAGAGAGACAGGATGTTAAGAAGCCGCCGGCTGATGGCATCCGCGCGCGGTCGCTCCACTTTTCTTTCTTTCTCTCATTTTTTTCTTCTTCTACATTTCATCGAATCTCTTTTTCTTTTACCTCAACCCCAACCAACTCCTTTTTTCTTTTTTGTTTGTTTCCTCTTTCCAGTTTGTCGTCGTATTGAAGTGTACCAGCAGCTACGAGGAAGAAACAACCTACCTGTACATTTACCTGTGCAGCCGGCGTTCTTTTGTTTTTCTTTTTCTTTTTTTTTTCAAGCAAGTCGAAACAAAAACAAAAAAAGGGAAATTCAACCTTTTTTTTTTTTGTTTTGGCCACCAGGTGCAAAGTTGAAAAAACCAAATTTCCTACACGGTGCGCGAGTCGAATTTGAAAAAAAAAAAAAAAAAAATTCACGTTCTGTTCAATCGATAGACGATTAGACATTTGAAAAATGTCTATTTCACATGTCGCCCGCACCTTTCATACCCGCACCCTATTTCATGTTTGTTTGTTTGTTTTTTCTAATGGTGAGCGTGAGTTCAGCGAGAAGCAATGTCTCATTTTCCATCTGTTCTTTCGAGCTTTGTCCTGAAAAAAAAGAAGAAGAGTGGCACGAATGGCAAGGAGAAACAACGTCGATCGAGCTGCGTCTACTCCAAATTTCTATTCCAAACCTCTGAACCCAACATTTTTCTTCCTCTTTTTTTTTTTTTTTTTTTATTTTTTTCGTTGATTTTGATTTGATTATTTTCGTGTACCGTCGTTCAACTATGGTAAGTTGAATGATTTACAGGTGAACGCCAAAAAAAGAAAATAGCTGCGGGAAAAATGGATGTGGCGAGAAGCGATCAAGGTGACCGGAAACGATATTACACACACAAATAATGTAGGTTTCTTTTTTTTCTTTTTTTTCCTTTTAAATAGCCTTTTCTTTTTCTCCTTTTTTTTTTATTTTTTATTCAAAGAAAAAAAAAAGAGAGAAAAATTTCTATTGTCGTCGATCAGTTGTTGTGTGTGTTTACAAGGAGACCGGATAGCCCGAACTGGCCGAACAAAAAAAGAAAAAAAAAAAAAAAGAAATGGCGGCGGCCAGCCGAAAGTGACCTAAAGGTAATGGGATGCTGCAAAAATCCTAGCCTGACTGAACAAACAAACAAAAAAAGAAACGTCTTGTGCGTGTGTGCGCCAACTCGGCCGTCCGTCCCGTTTGGGCAGACCGATCGAAACGTCCGCACCACTTCAACGGCCCTCGCTCTTTTCTTTTTTTTTTTTTTTTTTGTCGAACTCGAATCGTTCACGTTTCCACCGCTAAAGCCAGTAGCCAAAACTCCCCCCCCCCCCAAAAAAAAAAGAAATTTTTCTTTTTTGAGAAAATGGAGGACAAAAAGCGTCGAAAAATGTCAACCAACTGTTTTTGGATGATGGAATGGATTCGATCGAGCCGAGACGATTGTGCGCCATCGTACAAAAGCAAACGCTCCCGCGTCTCTCTCTCTCTCTCTCTCTGACATGTCCGTGATTCCAATCGTGTCTCTCGCCTTATCCTCTTCGATTGCCAGTGTTTTGTGTGCGACGACGTTTCATTCGCTATGTCTGTCGTTTTTGTTCCATCATTTCTTTTCGTTCCGTTGTTCGCCCCGTAGCCAAAAAACAAAACAAAAAGCATGGACTATTTTTTTTTTTTTCCCAGTCTCTTCTCTTTCTGTTGGCCGTGCCATTTTTTTTTTTTTTCCTTGACGCGTTCCGCTACGGCTAAAGGCAGCAGGCGAAGAGGAGGAAACGCTGGCAGAAAACGTTACGCAGAGTTGAAGGAGGGGGGGGGGGACTAGTCCATCATCATTATTATCTGATCGTGTAGACCTGTGTAGCCGGCAGCAACTCGGGAAAAAGAAAGAGCAGCAGCTGGTTTCACTTGGTTTTGCTTTTCTTCTTTGCCTTACATTTTCGGTCGTGTGGTCTCTGCTCGTTGCGGTACTCGTTGCCACCGAGATGCGGATGGCCGTTTGGCTCGGCTTCACATGCGTCGCACTACCACCAGTCTCGACGACTCTCTTTCTTTTCTTTTTTATATATATATATATATATTTCAATTGCAACGCCCCCCCCCCACAACTTCCGTCCCTTGCAGCCATTTCTCTTTCACCTTTTCTTCCACCTCCTTCACCATTTATTTTCGAATTGGATTTCTTTCTGAAAATCACGTTTTCTATAATAATCGCCATCTACCGGTTATTTTCTTTAATTTTCTCTTTTTTTTTTTTATTTATTTATTTACTTTTTTTTTTTTTCCTTCTCCAAAAGTAGACGAAAGAAAAACGTACAATTGTTTTGGTTTTTTTTGTTGTTTTAAGGAAACCGTAAGACGTTTGCGCTTACATCCGGCCGACCAATCAAAAAACGACGTCGTAGAGAGACGATGCGCCATCACATTTTCTTCGGCAACAACCAGGGCAACGCCCTTTTCTCCATTTGCCTTCGTCTTTCGCCTCTTGGTGCGCAGGAGGGCCGTCCAGGAGGTGCGCGCGCACACACACATCCGTTGCATCCCTCCGTACATACTCACCATGAGGGGGAGGGCGATTGGTACGAAAACAGACCAATCGCCCCGGCGCAAACGCACCACCAGGCCACTGTTATCTTCCAAACGTGTTTCCAAGCAAATCACGTTCAAACGGCGAAGGGAAATGTTTGTGTGATCGATTCCCGAAATGGCACTGGAAGAATTCACGGGTCGCATTTTTTTTTCGTGTCCAACGATTGGCATTTGTTGTTGATGTTGAGTCTAATGGAAGAGGCCCGGCCAAGGATGATTTTTTTTTTTTTTTTTTTTTTTTTTTTTCTCCTTGCATTTTCAAAGGCCCTTCTCCAGTCTCACCGATCAATTCGTCTTCCAATCTGAAAACATGTGATACACTCGTGGATCTTCAGTGCTGTACCGGGCGTTGGTTTCTTGTCGTCTGCTCTGCTCTCTCCCCCCCCCCCCATTTCTTTATCGTCTGCTACCAAGTGAATCACCTGATCTTTTCAACCTTGATTTTTTTTAAATTTCATTTTATTGTTTGGAGTTTAAAAGAAAGAGAAAGAAGGTAAAAAAAAAAAAAAAAATTGTGGCGTGACAATTCCGGTGATCCTTGGCACTGGAAGAATTCACAGAGTGCATTACGACAGGTCGTGGGTTCCCTGGTGCCAGAGATTGCTCCCGGAAATCAATATCAACCGTACGTCATTCTATGTATCTCTATCTGACGTTTGAAATGAAAAAAACTTGAATTTTCGTTGTTTACCTTGTTAAGTTGATCTCTACACATTCTATTGTGTTTTGTTGTCTTTCCCCACACCCTATTTATTAGATATCAAAAAGGAAAGTGTTTGTTTGATTCTTGTTGTTCGACTTGCATTCCGCGTGTGTATCACATTTGCGTCAGCTGATTTTTTTTTTTTTTTTTTTCATTCATCTGCCAATGCAAAACGTGGTGCCATTGTTCGTGTCTCGCTTTCAATAGAAATTTGATGAACAAGCCATCGTGTCATTTCTTCAACCAAGCCAAAAAAAAAAAAAAAAATGGCGGCCGTACATTCGTAACGCCAGTTCATTCTATTACACTTAAAAATACAGCAGGAAGAAAGACAAAAAAAAAAAAAAAAAAATGAAAACGAACACGAAAGAAAATGTAAAAACACCTGCGGAGGAAAAGAAAATTCATAAGAGAGAAGAAAACAGCCGTCGTTTTCTTCTTCATTCTCGGTGTGTTGTCGTGTGCATCCGCCCGTTGCCATCGCCCTCTTCTCTCGTCGCATTTCTTTTCCTTTTTGTTTTTTTCTCTCTCTCTCTCTCTCTCCGGAAAGAGGAAAAAAGAAAAAAGAAAAAAAAAACTAGAGTCTATCGAAACAGATGTACAGTTTTCAAGGGAATAAAAACAAGCTGCTGGTCTTACGCCAAACTGCGGAACGCGGCCATCGCCCTCCACTTCTCTTTCTACCCTGTCATCATCATCTTTTTCAGCCATTTTTCTTCTTGTCGTTTTTCCCTCCAATTTTCTTCCCTTCTACCTTTTTCTTTTTTTCGTTTCATTCACAGTCGGAAGACATTTCTTTCGTTTTTCTTTTCTCTTCTTCCTTTTCGCCATCAATTTTCATCTCGTTGTTTCGCTTGCACACGAGATCAGAAAGGATAAAGGAATGCTTACCCTTTTCTCATCGTCGTGTCGCTTTGTCAGACCTTGCTTCAAGCAACCCAAACAAAATGAAACAAAACGACATTCTTGAAAAAAACGATAAACATCGAGAGATATCAATAGCACGATTGTCCACTGCGGTATTCCCTTATTTTTTTTTATCATTTTCCTCGTTAGGCTAAAAACTGAAATTCGTTTTTGTTTTGTCGTTCAACCAAATTCCCTGAGACGAACAAGTTTCCTTTCCGAATGGCTCGTAGTGTCGCGCTCGACTCATAGGTGGCCAAAGAATGATCGATCTCTTCCGCCGCTAGATCGCCACGGCCTGACACGCATCCAATTTGAAGCGCCTCCAAACAACGGTAACCCGCACTCTTTTCCCGTCCCTCGGTGATGATGTGTCACGTGACCAGCCAACGTGGAAAAGACTCGATACAATTGTTTTCGATCGATCACGATTGTTCGAATATCGTCGCCTTCTTCCAACAATCGATGTAGGACCTAGCCATTAGATCGCCATAGTATCGCCGCTTAGCTGGCATTGGACTCGATTGCGATAGCAAGTATATCGCTCGAATTGCTTGCTTTTTCTCGTGTCGATGTGGAACTAACTGTCAGACAGGTTACTGCACAGTTGAACAAGTCAAGTCCACAGGAACGCCAGCCGGCGTTTCATTCACCCGATTTTGTGAAGAGAATATTTTCTTCATCGTCAATTAAGAAAAAAGTTCACAATTTCTTTTTGCACATTTTGACGCCACCACCGTTTATTACTTCACCAAAATGGGCTGTAAGTATTTTTTTTTTTTTCGGTTTTCTATTCGCTATTTGCGAACTAGCCACTTGTTACCTACGTTGGCATCTGGGGTATGCTAATCATCTTTAAAACACATTTTTTTTTTCTTGTTTCCAGTCAAATTCCTGGAAGTCATCAAGCCTTTCTGCAGCATCCTGCCTGAAATCGCCAAACCAGAGCGAAAGATTCAGTTTCGTGAAAAGGTGCTATGGACAGCCATCACTCTACTCATCTTTCTTGTCTGCTGCCAGGTTTGTCCATTTTTCTTCCCATTGTTTTTTTTTTTCTGCCCAGCTCTTTCAATGTTTTTGTGTTCCACCTCAGATCCCCCTCTTTGGCATCATGAGCTCAGACTCTGCCGATCCCTTCTACTGGATCCGTGTCATCTTGGCCTCCAACAGAGGAACTTTGATGGAGTTGGGTATCTCCCCGATTGTCACATCCGGTCTCATCATGCAGCTCTTGGCTGGTGCCAAAATTATCGAAGTGGGCGACACTCCCAAGGACAGAGCGCTGTTCAACGGGGCCCAGAAACGTAAGCAATCTCGCAATTGGTAAAAACACATGTTATCCTAAGCATCTGTTTGTTTACAACAGTTTTCGGTATGGTGATTACGATCGGCCAGGCCATCGTGTACGTCATGACTGGCATGTACGGTGATCCCAGCGAGATTGGTCGAGGTGTTTGCCTCTTGATCGTCATCCAGCTGTTCATCGCCGGCCTGATTGTGCTATTGCTCGACGAGCTCTTGCAAAAGGGCTACGGTCTCGGCTCTGGCATTTCGCTCTTTATCGCCACCAACATTTGCGAGACGATCGTGTGGAAAGCGTTTTCGCCGACGACGGTCAACACGGGCCGAGGCACCGAGTTCGAAGGTGCCGTCATCGCCCTTTTCCACTTGCTGGCCACCCGACAGGACAAGGTTCGCGCCCTGCGCGAGGCCTTCTACCGCCAGAACCTGCCCAACTTGATGAACTTGTTGGCCACGGTCCTCGTCTTTGCCGTCGTCATATACTTCCAGGGCTTCCGCGTCGACTTGCCCATCAAGTCTGCCAGATACCGTGGCCAGTACTCTAGCTACCCCATCAAGCTCTTTTACACGTCCAACATCCCCATTATTCTCCAGTCTGCGTTGGTCTCCAACTTGTACGTCATTTCTCAGATGTTGGCGGTGAAATTTGCTGGCAACTTTTTGGTCAACTTGCTCGGTGTTTGGGCTGACGTTGGCGGAGGCGGCCCTGCCCGCGCCTACCCCGTCGGCGGTCTCTGCTACTACCTTTCGCCGCCAGAGAGTCTGGGACACATTGCCGAGGATCCCATCCACGCCTTCCTCTACATTTGCTTCATGTTGGGCTCGTGCGCCTTTTTCTCCAAGACGTGGATTGACGTGTCTGGTTCATCGGCCAAGGATGTAAGCAATTGATAGACGCCTAAATTTCGTGTAACTCTTGTTAACGTTGTTCTGTACTTGATTCCAATTAATAGGTTGCTAAGCAGTTGAAGGAGCAGCAAATGGTGATGAGAGGTCACCGCGAAACGTCGATGATTCACGAGTTGAACCGATACATTCCGACGGCGGCAGCTTTCGGCGGTTTGTGCATCGGTGCCCTGTCGGTCATTGCCGACTTTATGGGCGCCATTGGTTCCGGCACGGGTATCCTGTTGGCCGTGACCATCATCTACCAGTACTTTGAGATCTTTGTCAAGGAGCAGAGTGAAATGGGTGGCATGAGCACGCTCCTCTTCTAGAACTAACGAAAATTATTTTCCTTTCTTTTTTTTTTTCTTTTTCCTTGCCTTTTCGTTCATCCAAAGCGACAAGTTGACATACATATGAAAAACTTAATTTACCACCACCATATAGAGAGGAATTGATTTATAAAACAACGCCCCACTCGCTCCGCCCCTTCACAATGCAATCGTCGTCAGGTGGACAATTTTTTTTTTTTTATTATTGAATTTTCCTCGAAAATTCGACAACAGTTTCAGGACGTTGAATTGTGTGTGGGGAAAGTGGGTCAAGTTTCAGAGTTGAGAGTAAAAGAAGACGGACTTGTTTGTACGTTGACCAAAATATAATAAATACAACACCTGATGGAAACTGGACCTCAAAAATAAATTGTTTGGATTGTTTTAGTTTTGTATATTTTTTGAAATTTCGATTTCACGAGCGAGTACACAAGAATGCTGAAGATAATATATAATATATATTTATGCATACAGATTAAAGAAAGTTTTTCTTATGTCGATATACGGTAAAAAGACATAAGGTACAAGGACACTACCCATCCACCGATTATTACCCGAATTGTTTTAGGTTCCTTTCTTTTTTTTGCACGGCATGTTTTTACTTTGAAACATGCCCAATAATTTGAAGAAAAAGTTAAGTCCGCGATGATGCCAGTCACCAATTGTTTTTTTTTTTTGTTTTTTTTGTTAGTGTGGGATGTTGTTTGATTCTGCTTACACGCATCGAGAGACACTAGTAATATTTGTCGAGACGTAGGTGGTGAGTGTGTTTGTGAAAGACTCGGGAAAAGTACAGTGAACAAAAAGAATTTGAAACAATTCAATTTAGAAACTCATTTAGGACTTTGAAGTGGGGTTAACTAACAACGTGAAAAAAACGTGTGTGTTCGAAAAACAAAGGAAGTGGTTCACCTTCTTGTGGTAGGAGCGAAGGGTAAGTATTATTCCTTTTCTTTTTTTAAATTTTAACTTTCGATTCTTCAAAGCGACGCCTTATCCTTTAAAGATAGGAACGTACGATTTTAAGGGGAGGTTAGGTTAAAAGAAAGAGCAGTCGACAAAGCGCCAGGCATCGACATATGTGTGACTAAATGACTAGGAGTTCGCATTCGTGTTATCTCTGGGGTGGGTAAAAAATGTGAAATTGCTTGAATTTAGAATCAAACTAAAAAATGATGGATGGAACGGGGGTGGACTATTTACGGTATACGCAGCGACGAAAGAGAACGGGAACGTCTAATAAAAGTAAAACATTTAAAGACGATTAGAACAGCAAAATAGAAAAAAAAAAGAACTGATGGCAAACAACTTGCCATTTTGTGTCGTGAAATTCAACTGATTTCGTGGACCCCAGTAGACTCGTAATTTTAGACATAAAATGGAGGGCTAAATAACTAACGCAACAAACCTAACACCTAAGGGGAAAAAATTGGAGGGGAGGTTAAGTGGTTTGACGGTCATCCAAACATCCCTCCCACTCGTCAAATTTATAAAATGAGAGGAGTATAGAGAGAAAGAGAACAAAAGAGATCGAGAATGATGCGCCGAAAAAAAAAAAATCTGCTTGAAACGAGCTGGGCAAATACGACACCTATTCGACCTTCTCAAAAATGAAACTAAAATGGCTTACGCAAACTATGCGCAAATGAAGAAATAAAACCCTTTGAAATGAGGCTCAAGGAAAAAAAAAAAAATCCATGCGTCTTCATTTAAGAATCCCATCCGTTGTCCTTGATCATGTGGGCCAGTTCGATAATAAATTTGCCTTCCTTGTACTTTTGACTCGATTCGAACGCGTGTTCCTGTTCAATTGAGAAGACAAGAATTATATACTATTTCAGTTTAAGAATCGTATAAAAGTGTCTTACATATTTCCAGCCGAGCGTCGTTTTGCAGCTCTCGCAGTAAATGTCGGCAACGGCGTGCAATCCCGTGAGCAGGACGCGTTCTTCGGCCGGACCGCAACCCACATTCACCCTACAGGAGGTAGGTAAAGGAATGTTTTGAAAACGAAAATGACCACATAAAATAAAAACAATTTTTGCATGTTTTCCCGTGTCCTTGTAGAGACTAGACTGAATTGGACTTACACAGAATTGAAGAGATAAGCCCGTCCTTGGCTGCCTTGAAACGACTGCATACGCAAAAGCATGCAAAAGAAGCAAATCGTTAACAACCGTATCTTGCGAATGCCGAAAACAAAACGATTTTACCTTGGAAATGAGTTCGTCGTGATTGGCCAGGTGAGCGCGACAGTGAACGCACGAGTACGTCCGGTGACAGCACTCGGGCAGGTAAGCCTGAAATGTTTTGACCATTCTGCACGGATCTTTCATTGACGATGAAGACGGCCCGTCCGAAGAGGACGATCCCAACGAGTGGCCCATGGAATGGATTCCTGTGCTCACAAACAAAAAAAAAATTATAATAATTAAAAGAACAATAAATATTTAAAAAAAACAAGGCAACCATGTGCAAGAGTTTAAGTGTCAAAACGACAACCTGGTTGCCAATTGCACTAGTACAGTAAGGAAGATGAAACGAAAAACTACTACTGACCTTGAAACCAGGTGGCGTGCTGGCCGTTTGCCATCCAACGACGTCGTTGCTGTCGCTCCGGTGCTTGTGGTTCTTCGTTATCCCTCGGTTGAGCCACTACTGCGTTATTGTTTTGGCGATTCGCAACGTCTCTCATTGGGCCAGCAGCAGCAAAGATGGCTTGCCTCTGACGTCGGTGGCGTCGGTTGACTAACTGTTGCTGGTTCTGCCTGTTATTGTCCTCTTGAAGAACACCAGGTGGATGAGCAGCAGGTATATTGTCACCGTTGGCACCAAATATTCTCAACTGTTGGTGGTGAGAAAATAAGCACATCCATGCATTTATTGCCAACCTTGAAAATGTATCACGTGGAACAGAGGAGGAACTTGAAAAGGAAAAATGAGAATGAATTTACTCACCTCCCAACGCACCCCCAAAGAGGGGGGCCAGCAAAGCCAGCTGCCCCGGTTGGCCAGAGTGAGGCCAACGTCTCACCAAACTGAGTAACACTTGCTGCTGGTGGCCACGGTCACAAACTGCAATTTGGAAACAATAAATTTTAGATGAATAGAATACTAGTTTGGAATTTAAGAGCCAAAAGAAGTAGGCAAAGTATTTTTGCCAACAATACAAGCACCAGATACAAAATGAAGGAATACCAGCCCAACCAGATACGGTAAGTACATTCAAGTCACTTGCACAATGAAGAACAAATACTTGCTGACTCTACCATTGTTATCCGGCCGCCACTTTCTACTTCATTGAGGACACTGGAAACATTTATACAAAAGCTGTTGCTATCACTAAATGTTTCTCTTTCCAGGCCAACCAAATTCCACCCCAGATTTTTCTTTCCATTATTTTTCGAAAAGGCATCGTCTGCACCTTTTGGTTTACAAAGGTAGTGGCGTA
Organism: Daphnia carinata; assembly: GCF_022539665.2. NCBI lineage: Eukaryota > Metazoa > Arthropoda > Branchiopoda > Diplostraca > Daphniidae > Daphnia > Daphnia carinata. The sequence continues at coordinate 5,890,311 of NC_081339.1, read as the reverse complement.
ATCTTCTCATTTTATAGACGATTATCACTTTGTCCTCTTATCCCATCACTCTCGTGTCATCGTGTAGACATTGCTAGCCTTGGCTATTTCGCGTTGGTTCTACTGGGGAACGCATTCAAAACGAGTCAGTTGCATAAAACACAGCTGGGTCGTCATAATCACACGAAGGAATACCAATAAAAAAAGATTCCTTCAACGATGATCACAATAAACGAAAAAGTGATAACAATAATAACTCCCCCCTCCTCATAAAACGATTCTAAGACGTACACAATCACAAAGGATGTCCTTGGACGCAGGTAATCGGCCAATTAACTTTAGCAAATCGATACTTTAAGCTTATTGACCTAAACGCGTAAATAAACATCCATGAAGGAGAAATAGAGGTCCAATCAAAAAGGGTTTTTCCTTTGTTTTGTTTTTTTACCTTTGTTTCTTGAGGGAAATTGCAACAGAAGATACTGGAATACAGAAGAGGAGAGAACAACTGAAAGGAAACAAAGGAACTCTGTGGTGGCGTCAATGACCCCCAGCACGACAACCCAAAAATGTCCAGCTTTTTTCGTCATGTGGCCTTGCTCATTTTCGTGTTTGGGTAAGAAATTCTGAACTCTCTTCTTTTGTTACTTTTTTGCTTTAACTCAAAGTAAGTTTATTGTATAAAAAACAACCAAAGAACGAAATGTTTAGTTAGCTTGCTACGCACCGTCTCCATGCTGTACACCCTTCCTCCACTCAATCAAAACAAATGCGAAGAATATTGATCGATAACAAAGGAAAGAACGTAGTAAGGACAAGCGTTACCTTATTGCAATTTCAGTTTATATTCTTAGGCGATGTAAGTTTTGTCTTCTCGCGTTGCCACAAACGTTTGTAAATTGCCGAAAAAACTGGAAAATGTGAACTGTGGATCCGTTTCCAGCCTTTCCTCGCTCCACGGTGATGATAAACAAAAACAGAGAACCAAGGCACCCTGCTCTCTCTTTCCCTCGTGTGTGTGTGTGTGTGTCCCCCCCCCCCCCCCCCCCCCCCCCCCCCCCCCCCCCCCCCCCCCCCCCCCCCCCCCTACCACGGTGTGTGTGTGTGTGTTAAAATCGATTATTGCCTCGTGTGGAAGTATATCGCGATAGTGTGTAGTGTGACGCAAATAGGAAAGCCCTCCTGCGAAGCTCAGAAATCCCGCCTCTTAATCGAACATTCGTCTGCTTTTTCGCTTATTTCAATGTCAACATTCTTTATCCAAATGTTGATGAAGAAAACACATTAAAAACGAGTTGGTTAAATTAAAATCGAATTATATTCTTCGCTAAGGCTATCTATAGAAATCCAAGAATCGTCTTATAACGCTGGCTATGTTATACGCCTTGACTGTAGATGATTGTATATTACAAAAATTCGACATCCAGATGAGATCTTTGGAAAAAAGGGAGAGGTCGAAAATATTATTCGATATTGGAGACACAAACAGAAGTCGTACATGCATTGATGGTTTGAGCAATAGGGCAAAGAAAACGTATGCTCATTGCATTTCCAAAGTTCACCTGCGCTTCCTGGTGTCGTGTCTACCTGTGCGCACTGCTTAACTGCGTCATTTTGTCATGAACTTGCCCTGGGTACACGTGACCCATATACGTCGTAGCCGAAAAGGCTATCACCAGATGATCTCAATTGCCCTTCTAATTTTTAAGCATACATCATTTGGCATACGCTGCTTATCTAATGTCAGAGAGCGACAAGTACGAAATCCACGGAGAAATCCGGCTTGGACCCGAATTTGAGAAAATTTTGTTACCTCGCCATGTGTGTCACGGAGTAAGCTCATGACTTTTTGGCCATTTCGCTGTAGCCCCTCCCCCCCTCCATCAAACGAAATAGATTTTGGCTCAGATTTTAAAGCAGACAGAAAAATTATGCCTCATTAAATCGCGAGTTAAGATAAAGAATATTTCATGCATAATACTGTTGTCAATTTCAAGATTTTTGCCGTTATTATTTATATTTTTCCTCGTTTGCTTATTGCATTAGATACCATAATCTGGTTTGGCCTGTTTCCAGTAGATGTCATAGGTTTCATCTGTGTGCTGCTAGGTGTCGCCTGGTATTGTTTCGGCGGGAACACATGTTTCATGCCTGTTTTTTGCTTCCGCCATGAAGTAGTAAGATTAATAGTTAAAGTTGAAAGGAATTAGGAGTTGACTATTTCTCTGCTGCACCACAAAAAAAAAATTTTTTCATACCAGGTAACGTAATCGTAAAATCTTTAAAAAGCCAGCTTTTAAGTTTACTTATCAATGTTGCTAAATTTATCGCTTGTACACATATTTAGTAATAAGCCTGGCTCTATCTGTTTTTTAATGACGAGTATTCTGTTTCCAACTGACTTAATGATTTCTTGTTATTGATAGTTGGTCAGTCTTGGTTGGGCAATGATAAATGTTTGGCAAAGAGATTCAACCCCTAATGAAAGTGATAAGCTTCTGTGTTATCAGCATCATATACCATCTCCACATTATGCATCCATTGCATGCACACAAAGCAGGTTTTTAATTTCAATATGTACTAATCTCTTCCCTTATTTTCCTGCAGTAAAATCAACTATTGTCATTTGTGTTTCTCCTGTCATTCGGTCAAGATTGGAATTGTTTTTGTTGACTAGGCAATTTGTAAATGATACAAAATTGATCAACTGATTCATCACATTTTAGGCAATTCCTTTTGTTGGAGTAAGACAAGCTTCTCAAATCATCATATCAAATCAACAAATCAAAACACATCAAACAGCCATTGCTTGACATGTATCAGGATCAACTGGGTTTGTTGTTTATCAGAAATATTTTAGATTTATATTGAAAAAGTTTTAAATTGATATTGTCGTTTTCAGTCAACATAGCCGTCGTCCCAAGCAATGGAGTTTACTTCTAAACGCCGCCATACGAAGGGTAGTATCATTTCTATTTGAAGTGTATAAAAACAGAAGAAACAGATCTGTAGTTTTAGTGCTTAAAATTTTTAGGAGGAGATTAGAAACGATAGAACGATGGGCTTCAGAAGTTCTCTGGCCCCTGACAAATCTTTTTCTCTTTTTTTGTTTAGTATCAGAAGAGGCTCTAAATCGGCAAGGCAGCTGCTTACCTGCTCAACTTTTCATGCTACAAACTACATCTTGATCTACCTGAAATGCACTCTGGGGAAGAATAAATCGAGTCGCTCAATAGAAAGGTGATTCGTCCTCTTCAGCAGCTAGTATGTACGATTCGTTTATAAAATTTTTATTTTAAATTCAGAATTTCTTTAATAGGGTAGAGCATTATGGAGCATACGTTGCTTCACTGTTGTGAACTTGGGATATTTAGTTCAGCGACGGTCAGAATTGGATAACCAAATCTGTTGGGTTTAACGCTAGTGGGACGAAATAACAATTGCTTTTGTCAAAGTACAGGTCTTGTATGGATTGATTTTCATTCTATACAATTTTGAATAATTTATTTCTTATTTTGACTGCCAGCAGAACTGGTTGAAAGCAATCGCCGGATTTTGACCAACACGATGTTCATTTCGTCTCCTTCTAGGTAAATTAGCGGAAACAAATTACATTCGTCCAACAATTGATGTTCCGTGATTCATGTTAACTATTAATTTTAAGGTGGAATAATGTTTGCTACTATCGTTTACCAGTTCCTTTTTGTTTCGTCTATAGCTTCCGACATTTATCTCGACTAACGATTCGGCATAACAGATGATATACACACGGAAGTTGGACCCGACGTCCTATTGCATGCAACAGATGAACGCACAGCAGTTTCGCTTGCGGTAAGTAAATTCTGGGGTTTTGTCGCAAGGATTTCCTGGCGTCGAGTCAAATTCGAGTCGTATATTAGAACAATAATTTTAGTGCACAGAGAAATTTGACGTAACCATGTCGATCATAGCGTACATGGTTTCTTTTTTCTTTGTCCAATTTTATTTAGGGCCCAAAAATGTGGCTACCGCACAGGCAACACTTGTGGAATCACTAGATTCATCAACAGAAATTGCAAATTCCATAGAAGAAGATGAAGGTTATTTCATTCAGGATCGAACAGTTGAACGTTTACATGCCCTTCATCATTTTGTCGACGACCGGATTTCAAAAGTACAAAGACATATTTAGTTTTTTCATTTAAAAAAATTATCTTTATTTGATTTTTTTTCAACAGCTGCTATCTATGGATCAAAATCTTCCCTTTGTCAAACTACTAAAAGGTATGAACTCAAAAGAAAGAAAACTGCAGCCTCCAGGCACAGCAATTTCCTAAAGAATATTTTCTTTTAAAATCATTGCCAAATTGTTCAATAATGAATTAATGATGTTTAGGTATTTGCCCCGAAATGCTTGTACAAGAACCCGTGAAGGGCCTAAAATTCCAGTGCCATGCGTTGAAGACAAACGATTGCTTTTGTTTCAGCCATAAAAAGGCAAGTGAATGTATTTGATAATGCAGTTGCCATTGAATTCATTTAAATATTATTTTTTATTTTTCTTCCAACTCCAAAAATGCGCAATACAGGCAACTTGGTACAGAGCTGCGGCTTTTTGTCGCCAGTTTGCGATGACATTGGCATATCCATTTCAAGGCAATCACGAAGTTGCGCTATGGGTCAGAAACAAAGTATATGACCCATCAGTGGTTGCAAAAAGAGGCGATGCGTACTGGACTAGCGCAATCGATCGTTTCATTCCCGGAGAAATGATATGGATGAACACTGGGCATCGCCTAGACCAACCAGATAAGAATAACAGCAGCGCAAGTGAAATCGAATCTTGCCTGAAGTTATCGATTCCCAATCCGCCCAACACAACGAATGGCAAGGAAGAGAAGCTGCCCTTAAACTACATTTTCTCATCGTGTTTCGATGAAAATTACTTTATATGCCATAAGTTTCTTAACTTTTTTCCCCTTCAGACAGCCAACGCATGACTCCTAATGTCGTCCCCGAACTACTTTTGAGTTCATGGACTCTGACGGAATGATTTCTCCAATAAGGGGAAATTGCCTTTTCGCGTTTTGCTTATTAAACAGCTTATTTCCAACTGTTATGTTCACAGGAAAAAGAAAATAGGGCGAAGTTCATTCCCGCTACTTTCCTAGTTACCTCCGCCTCATCGGTTACTTCATCATCGCACTTTGTTCACATACTACGTGCTGGTCACTGTCAGAGTTAGTGTTACGTTGACCGTTCCAGTTTATTAACTACATAGTTATGGTTTATGGGACTTCTTAATTTCTCATAGTAGCATTATTGTCCTTTACATGGCGGTGAGGTCGTATGCTCTGTCTGCAAATAGTTATGCTATACACATTTCGTCTATGGCAATCCGTTTTACCAAAAAAAAAAAAATTATGTATATATCAGTATTTTTTTCTTGTTTCTCTCGTAGCCATCTACCGGTCAGACTTTAAAACAAGTTTACATATTCTGGGAATTCCCGTATAAAACCACGTCTTATACGTTTATTTCAAAAATTTAACATTTCGCGTAAAAATGAATCCCATATTTGCGTTTCCCGTTGAATATTGAATGCAAACGATGTATAATTAGTTTATAATTTGATGGTTTTAGAAAAAATCAACCAATAAATTGGAAAAAGCGAAGAGAATTATCGTGGGAATGTTGCCTCAAAAATATGCAAAAACTTCATCATGCACTAATGGGAATTGGTTGAATATCACAGAATATACGCGAAATTTCATGACGATTTCGTGGAAATTTTTATTTTAAATTAAATTAGCCGTTTTTTTATTAAATAAACAGAATATTTGTACTGCATTCCGCTAACGCTGGATCGCATAATTTTAACCTTTGTTTCACTTTTATCAGGCCCATCTTTAATATGCCAGCGCGCCAGCACGTACCAGCGCAATGTGCGAATTTTGCCTCAAAAATCTGCAAAAATTGGCAGTCATTGGAATTGGTTGAATATCACAGGACAAACTCAAAATTGAATGCTGATTCCGGGAAAATGGTTTTTTTTTTAATTCAATCAACCGTTTTAGAAATACACAGACTATCTCGAAACGCCTGGCTGCTCTAGCGTGCCAGTACGCGCCTGGTTGCTCTAGCGTGCCGCACAATATTCATCAGATTATCTAGGAATCTGACCATAGATGGCGGCAACATGAAAAAAGGCCCGATTTTTTTTTTTTTTTTTTGTTTTTTTTTTTTTTTGGGGGGGGGGGAGGTGGGTAATATGGATTGCCATATTCGTCAAATGATTTGGTTCACAGCAGTCATTTAAATTTTTTATCGCCACATTAGTTCATTTACGTCTAAAAAGATGCACCGACGTGTCGGCTTACTGGTTTCTGACAAGTGTCGGTGGATTCTACCTTCAACATGCCATTCAGGTTGGAAAGTGGTTTTGTTAATTCCAAATATTTGTTAAGTCACATTTTACTATCATAATTTCAGTTGGTTTCCATTCCACAACTGTAAAGAAGGCCATCCATGCGAAAAAATTTGTATTCACCAAAAGATTTCAGGGTCTGCCACAGTTGGACAATTTCAGTTTAGAAAAGGAAGATTTACCTGAGTTGAAACCTGGAGGTATAAATAATTAGGAGGTTCATGTTGTTCAGTGTTTTCTTGTGTTATTTGACATTTTCATCCTCCGCAGATGTCCTCTGCAAAGCGCTTTACCTCAGTGTGGATCCTTATATGAGACCTTACAGCCTTAGTTGGCCTCTTGGTAATATTAAAAAAATTTTTCACATAGAATAGTTATGTATTTATAAAAATTGTTTACTTTGATAACCACACCTCATAACTTTCAGGTACCACAATGAAAGGTGGGCAAGTATCGAGGTAATTATAAAAAATGTCTTAGCTTTTTGACTGAAAATTAAAATATGGTCAAAGTTTCCTCATAGCCTCCATTATTTTTTAGAGTTATAGAATCAAAAAATGTGAAATACCCTGTTGGATCTCTTCTGGTTGGTTACTTCGGATGGAGAACTCATACAGTTGTCAATCCTGATGTTAGATCAAATGATTTTATGGAGCAGATCACAGTTTTGCCTGATTTAGGTACATTATGCCCTTCAGTTGGTTTAGGTGCGGTTGGAATGCCTGGGTAAATTATCATCTCTATAATAACTTGATTGTACCTAAAAATATTTCGGTTCAGAGGCAAGCAACTACAGTAACATACCAATTTAACAATAGGAATTCAGCATATTTTGGGTTTCTCGAAATTTGTAAACCGAAACATGGTGATGTTGTTGTTGTGAGTGGAGCAGCAGGAGCAGTTGGAAGCTTAGTTGGACAAATAGCCAAAATAAAAGGTAATAATTTTTTTTCAACATTCATTGCTGATTTTTGTGTTTATTATACCTCCCCAAATGTTAATTTGTGTGTTTAGGTTGCCAAGTCATTGGGTTTGCTGGGTCAGATGAAAAAGTCAAGTGGTTGACAGATGAGCTTGGTTTTGATAAGGCATACAACTACAAAACCTGTGACTGGAAAAGTTCACTGAAAGAAGGTGCACCCAATGGTGTTGACTGCTATTTTGATAATGTAATATTATTGTTCTTCAAATTCTTCCCCATCCTACTCTTCTCAGAACAGTTTTTAAACCTTATTAATTTCTTGGTCACTTTTTCTGTAGCATATTTTATTAGATGTTATTGTAAATTTTAGGTTGGAGGGCAATTAAGCGTTGCCGTTCGCAGCCACATGAACCATTTTGGGCGCATTTCTGTGTGCGGAGCCATTTCGTTGTATAATGACACTGTACTCACTGTTGTTCCTTGTGTGGAACCTGCCGTAGTCTTCAAACAGTTGAGGATGGAAGGTTTCCTTGTCCATCGTTGGACTCACCGTTTTCTGGAAGGAATGAATCAGATGTCAACATGGATTCAAGAGGTATATCAAAAGCTATTAGATCAACTACCTTAGTCCAAGTTGAGTGTACAGTGTTTAATATTTAACATTGTGTTGATTGTTATTAATTAATTAATTATTTTTTTATTACTTGTGCTATATTTTTTACATTAGGGCAAGATAAAAATCAAAGAAACCCATACCAATGGTTTCGAAAACATGCCTGCTGCCTTTATTGATATGCTTAAAGGAGGAAACTTTGGAAAAGCCATTGTCAAGGCTTAACAAGCATTTTATTAGTTACCACTATATAGGAAAAATCTATTACCCCCCGGAATCCGGGGGGTAATAGCATTTTGGCTATTGCCCCCCGGAATCCAGATGGCGCTGGCAACGGGTACCAGTGCGCCTTTTCTTTTGTAGAATGCTTTGCAAACAGTGATAATAAATAATTTTATAATAGGCTAAGAAAGGTTAGGTAACGTTAAGTTAAGTTAAGTTAATTAGGTTAGGTTAGGTTAGGTTAGGTAAGTTAAATTAAGTTAAGTTAATTAGGTTAGGTTAGGTTAGGTTAGGTTAGGTTAGGTTAGGTTAGGTAAGTTAAGTTAAGTTAAGTTAAGTTAAGGTTAGGTTAGGTTAGGTTAGGTTAGGTTAGGTTAGGTTAGGTTAGGTTAGGTTAGGTAAGTTAAATTAAGTTAAGTTAATTAGGTTAGGTTAGGTTAGGTTAGGTTAGGTTAGGTAAGTTAAATTAAGTTAAGTTAAGTTAAGTTAATTAGGTTAGGTTAGGTTAGGTTAGGTTAGGTTAGGTTAGGTTAGGTTAGGTAAGTTAAATTAAGTTAAGTTAATTAGGTTAGGTTAGGTTAGGTTAGGTTAGGTTAGGTAAGTTAAATTAAGTTAAGTTAATTAGGTTAGGTTAGGTTAGGTTAGGTTAGGTTAGGTTAGTTTAGTTTAGTTTAATTTAGTTCAGTTTAGTTAGGTTACGTTAAGTTAAGTTAATTAGGTTAGGTACCATAGCTGTCGTGAAAATAGCCTCGCCAGCAGTGCCATCTGGATTCCGGGGGGCAATAGACAAAATGCTATTGCCCCCCAGAATCCGGGGGGCAATAGGTGTCACCCACTATATATGCAGTTGTTGTTTGATCAGTTAACAATAAGCCATATGTTAGATCATCCAAAATGGAATGCACACTGATGATGTACACATCTTTAAAGTAAGCTACTTTTGGTTTTGTTTTCAGTCATTGCTCTGCCTTGAGCGAATATCTAAATTCATTTAAGTATGGTTCATTTAGGTAAAGCATAAAAATCTTCATTTGGAAACCAGGATCTAAATACATAGTGTATTTGGAATGTGTAAAGGTATGTTATGGAGTTTATACACTTTTAAAGTTTCATTTGATATTGGCCTTAATTTTACGAGAGTTCACAGCAAACCAAAACTGAAGGGTGAACTCTTTGAATTCAAAATACAGTCCTTGTTTTAAGCCCATAAACTTCCAGCAATATGTTGGGCTTAAAATGAAGAACTGGAAATCAGTTATTTTTATTTGAAAATCAAAGGTGTTGAAAAAAAAATATCAATTTTAACTGTTGGACAAAAAACTAATAATATTGATACGTAACTATCTGCTTGAATTTTATTAAGGATTTGAGAAAGATAACTTAGTTGTGGTTCAAATTGATATCATAATTAGGATTGTTTGGGTTTAAATAAGGAATATTGAGCCACATATACTCTTAACTATTGTAGAAGCCAAACTTGGTTTTTGGTTGTATGAAGATCCCAGATAACCCTACCGATTTAAAGTTTCCAGTGTCAATGAAATCCTACATGTTTCCCTTGTACAGCAACGTGCTTTTAAAAACTTTCTTTCTCTTTGGTAGTATGAAACATCGTTGGTCTGGCATGTCTGGCCTAATACGACTTGTCGCGTGGACGCGAATGGAAGTTACCGTAAATCGAAGTGGCCAGTAGACAATGAAGCTAACTTTCCTAGTATGCGTCGATCCCGCCGAACTTGTAAGTTGACACTTCGACACATAAGATTAGATGGTAAAATTTTCTATTAAAATGAGTATTCAGAATTTCCAATGGAATATCTTGCTTTAGATGTTCAGTTCTAATGACATTCAAACCAAACTTTGTTTTGGACCAAAATGTTAAAAAACCAATATTTATCTGGTAACAAGGTTGGTTTTCCTAGCTGTATAATTTATTACATAAATTTTATTTTCATGCTTATGTTACAGCTACATCCATGTTTGTTTTCAGCAAATAAGGATTTTTATCCTATTTGCATCAGGACTAACTGTCCTGTCATCCTATATCGACAGGACTAACTGTCTATTAAACATTTGAAGTTGCTGTATCATTAATCGTGGATCTGGTGTGCATTTTCTTTCTTGACTTGGTGCCAGTCATTCCAGAAGCTCTTGTGCACACTAAGAAGGACTTTCATGTAATGTGAGTTTTTTTAAGCAAGAATGCTGATATTGATTTGTGATTTACTTTTGATATTTTTGATTATCATGATAGTTGATTGAAAACGTTTCTGATAGAGGCCAAATACTTGAAAGGACGGAGTGTTATTCATCGACTTGGATTCCTATTCATTAACCCTTCAAAATTAAGTTATCTTCTTAAAATTGACTTGTAAGTAGAAATCAAGTTTTCATATAATTTTGATTGATCTACATAACACCTTTCTATTCAATAGGAAAGGATTTTGATTATACTGGGCACATATCTAGAACATGCAATGCCGAATGTAATTAATGTATCTGCCAAGTATGTTTTCATTTAGTCTTCATATCCTTCTCGAAGCTCCTGCCAGAAAAATTTGCTGCACTCTAAATTTATGAATCTTGTAAGGAAAGCAAAAGCAAAATAAACCTTTCAAAAGTTATAAATTGTTGAGTTGTATGAAGAATTGACAATTGCCAGGACAACGAGAAGAGCAGACGAATTTCTTACGTCCATTTTCTATATTTACTCTGCTGTTAAGCGCTAGGGTTCGCCAAAATCTTGAGACATCTAGCGGACAAATCAAATACTACCCAACAAGCAATGACAGCCGTTTCATTCTATTGCCAGGCGTCGACAAAGTTGGTAAGTGTAATGGACGTTACTCTAATTGAAAATCTCGATTTCGTGCACATTAAGTTGTATTTAATATAGTTTTTATTGTTTGACTGTAGGTTTTTAACGTGAAATTGGATTTCTTGATTTTTTATGGATTAAATTTTATTTTAAAAAAGCCTAACATCACATTTTGAAAAACAGTTGAAAAAGAAGCATGATGGAATTTTCGTTTGAGTACTAGCAAATGTTTTACATTTGCAAGTCATTTCCTCATGCACCTCATTTTGCTACCATAGTGTTTGTTTAAGAAAAGTTAGTTGTTCCTTCACTTTTTTCACAATCTGATGATTATCATTCTTTCATTAAAAAAGAAAAAAGAGTTTTTATCATTTACCGCTAACAGGATTAGTTTTGTAATTGTAATTGCAAGCCTTGTGGATGGACCTAGTATGCTGGACATGAGAATATTCTGTTGCAATAAAGAATGTCTTAAATGTTTCATTCTCAGAGAAATAAAATATGCACAGTATCAATCATGTTAAGTAAATTATTCTCTCCATCGAGCAGAACAGAAGGAAGTTGATCTTTTGAGAATGCCTTTGAGATTCCTCCATGGGATGGTTTTGTTAGTAAGACGGTTACCATAAGTGTGATATGAAATATTTTTTTTTACAGTGATCAGAATAATGAAGATGAGGAATGAACTGGGCATCGAAATGTGGGGGCATAAGGCATAGAGTTGTTTATTTGGGGAAAAAATGGTTAGCTAAGGAAAGGTTACCTTAAACCAATAGCAGGTAATTACAATAGGTAGGTTAAATTCAACTCTGAACATCTCTTATAGTTAGCACTGTGTAAAATGACAAAGTGGGGTGACTGGAAAGGTCTCCCACAAGAAACCGTTCACTCATTCCACGAAGATAAGCTGTGAAAAGGATAACCTGGCAGACAATAAAAAACAAAGGAGTTATTCTGCACCAGAGGATTTCCTCTGTCAGGTGGGTGTAAATGTTTAAATATATATATATATATTGGTAATTGTAGCTGACATAGTTATGCAATCAATTGTCTACACTCAAATCAACATATTCTAAATTTGCTTATAGTAGTTATGCACAGCCTGTGCCACTGCATACAAGTAGTATTCTTTCAAAGCTGGGACATGGTGGCTATACCAGCTTTGGGCCAACTATCTAGAATGAAAAATCCACTTGCAATTGCTAGAACTTCAGTTTCTACCTTGCGAGTGACATCGTAACATTTCACCGATTCATTGGACGAATCTATTGGATTCTAATGTTATTTGGTACAAAAATTATCTTAAGCAAACGACGAGACGGCTATTGACATATTCACGAAGTCTGGCTCTACAAAGTCCAACTACGGCCGCCAGATGTCCCAAATCATTGTTATGAAAAGTTGTATCAGAATTGTGCTTGTGCTGTAGGTTTTTATTTAATAATAATGTAAACTTATGAATGTAATCGTGTGAAGCTAATTAATTCTGATGGATATCAAACAAAGGTGAGTGTTTTGAAATATTTGCCTGGATTATTATGTGTGTGGTTTTCCTTTAAAGTGGTATATGTTATGTCAATGTTATTTGGTACAAAAATTATCTTAAGCAAACGATGAGACGGCTATTGACATATTCACGAAGTCTGGCCTTACAAAGTCTAACTATGGCCGCCAGATGTCCCAAATCATTGTTATGAAAAGTTGTATCAGAATTGTGCTTGTGTTGTAGGTTTTTATTTAATAATAATGTTAACTTAGGAGTATAATCGTGTGGAGCTAATGAATTCTGATGGATATCAAATAAAGGTGAGGGTTTTGAAATATTTGCCTGGTTTATTATGTGTATGGTATTGCTCTAAAGTGGTATATGTGTCATACCTGAAAACAACTTAAAAGGCCTTGTTATATTTATTTACTATAGTTAACGTTTGAAACTGCCCAGATCTTCTATACCTTGTAAAGAAGAACATAGTTCATTTTTTAAATTTTCTAAATTTTAACTTTCAGTACAACTTCCGGTTTGAAAATGCTTAATAACTCACTATCTATTGGTCTAAATGAAAAAAGAACCACATTTTCGTAACCCTCGTGAAATTTGGGATCGAATCCATGTCTCAGTAGAAAATACCCGGAAATCGTCAAAAATCGCAAATTTCCCTGAACTATAGTTCAGGAAAAATCGCGATTTTGGCCAAATTGGACTTTTCGCCAAAAACAGTTCAAAATAGGTCAGACACACCCTAAATTTCACGAGCATCACGAAAATCACATTCGTTTTGTTGTGGGCCCAGTATTTCTGGAGATACAGTCTACTTCCGGTCACTTCCGGTACATTTTTTTCAACTTTGCAAAAACTAAAAAATGAACATTAATATGCCAAACATTTTGATCATACATGAAATGGTGTAGTGGCTTCTTTCGTGTTTTTTTTATTTTATTTTACTGTTGGTGGTCGCGCGAATTGATATACTTATGCCCCGTTAACAGAGACTACTAGCAATATGTATGACGCTAATGGGAAGGTATACCTGGTAAATATAGATCATAGCATGAAGATATAGCACATACTATTATTGTAACCTATCATGCACGGCCATCTGATGTATAGTCAGGTTTAAAAATTAGCCGGACTTTTTCTTATTTTACTTTACGCTGTAGCGTATTAGCACGCTACGGGAAAACACGTAATACTGATAGCTCTGAGGTAGAGCGTCTGACTACGGGAATCGAAAGTCAAGAGTTCGAGTCACGTCTGGATCCTCTGTGCCCGACGATTGAGTTATGGTTCCCACTGTAGATAATATTTCTTTGTACAAAAAATGAATTACTCTATTGTATTTATAGGTGACATTCCGAGACGGAAATATTAAATTGCGTTGGGACGCACATCAATATTTTTACAAGTGCAAATAGGTTTCCTTCAAAAGACATGGAAAAATAGTCAACTAGTTTACAAGACTCATGGCTATATGGTTTAGCATCGGCGTCGCATGCCAGAAATCAAGGGTTCAATCCCCTAATAAGTCAAAATGAAATTAAATAAATGTATGTAATTCAAATAGTCAAATTCGATATACAATGCATGTATACCATTCAATATCATTAATGCACATAAAGTTGTAGCATCTCCATTAAGTGAGGTTAACGTGCATCGTTCCATAAACAATGAAGTCGTGTAACAACAAAATATACTCCCATGATTGGGAACAGCAAAAATTGAAAATATAACGTATGCGTCCATAAAATGACATTGCGACATAAATAAGAAATGTTCACAATAGTAAACAATGCAGAGCAATTGCACCAAAGTAAAAATGACAAGTATTTCAATTTTTTTTTTTAAAGAATTTGTATTGACAAAATTCGGTATAGTTTAAAGACTTGCAACTTTGAAAGGGCAAAATTGCCGATTTCAAAGTTGCTGTCAACCAAGGTAGGGGGAGACACTACCTCAGTTGACTCACCGGGGAGATTACCCGGTGCGTGGCTAAGAGAAGCCGGAAGAAGAGCGAAGGTCGCGGACAAGCTTTTACGTGAGCGATTAACTGTTAATTCGGATTTTTGGGTAGCCGCACAGCCCTCCAATGATATCATCGGACCATGAGGACCCCCACGTCCCCTTTCCAGACAGCGCACTCACAACCGTTTACTGCTGATCACAGTAGGGGCATGACCCCCTACGGGCTTATTAAAAATTTAAGGGAAACGGGGCCACAGAAAAGAAGGGAGCCCAGATATGCACTTCAATTTATATAAATTTTAATACTTTATTTTCAGGCAGCAGCAACGACTGAAGGTAATGGGCAGGAGGCATTTTTCAAAAATTCCTTCAGGCTTCCAACCGTTATCATTATGAAATTTGGTTCGACTAGATACCCCTTTTGATTCAGTATGATTCTTAACCTATTTAAAGAAAATGAAACATGAATCAATTTTTAAATGTTTGCCTATCAATATAAATTCAATAAGGATCAGTGCAATACTTCTTTACCTCTTGTTTTGGTGAACTACTGGTATTAACTGTACTCAGCTAATGGTTTGACAGACATAGTGATTGCTTGGATGGTAAGTTGACAGGCAGCGAAGAAACTAATCAATAAGCGACTACCTATTTTCTAATACCTATGCAAATAACACAATAAATGGCATTTTAATTAGTTATAATCATGGGTTTCCAGGCACAAAAAAAGAGACAGACTTATTGGCTGAGACGGTTCAAAATGTTCCAACTTCTTTCAGGGCCCCTGCATCAGAATGACAGACTGAGGAGTTCGGAAGTCACAAACTGAGAGCCAATTTTGGTAATATACTTGATGTCTTTAATAATAGGCATGTAATATAAATTTGCTGTACAATGAAACAAAGCAGTAAAATAATTCTGTATAAAAAATTTACAAAATTGCATTTTGTTACACCTATTTGGCTTTGTAAAGTGATACCAACTTACAACATAGTCCTGTGAAGTTGGTCACAGGGCATGACCAGCAATAGGTCTTCGATATAAACCGAAGTTGTCTTTTTCAAGAATGCTTCCGTTGTTCAAACAGGTTTTCTGAGTAAGGGATCTTCGTTTTCCACAAAGTTGTGTTTCACTGTACTTCATTTTAACATTGTTAACATTGCAAAAAAGCAAAGCCTGTACAATGAGAATCAGAATGGTCGAAAACTTGATTTGTTGCTTAGTAAATCGGTAAAAGAATCTTTACTTTTCCCTCCTTACTCTACTGTAAATTGTAAGAAACCTAATTCCTTTAATGACTTGCACCTTCCCTCACTTATGTCAACACGAGGCACTGTACTGAAGGAGACGAAATCAAATAACGATGCCAGGTGGGTGATAATCAGCCCGAGTACCTGTTTGAAAGAAAAATTAAAAAGTCGGGCTTAAAATTTTGTTCGGAACGAGAGACATCTAGTGGTTCAAAAACCAACCATTTGAAAAATTTTGTCATTTTCAATTGCTAAGGAATTAGTGAAGTGGGTGTGCTTGTACGTTTGTCCGGTTCCCTACATTTTGTCTTTCAAAGGATATTTCAACGAAAACCTTGTGGTATGTTATTTTCAATTGAATTAATCCATTGTGCTGTATGTATTGAGTTTCAAACATTTCACACTGATTTTCCCCCTTCATATAACAGTTTACCTTGCCATCACCTAAGCAAGTTAGTAACCAGATGATTTTGGGCAAGCTATGTCTGTCACTGGTCATCATGGAACTGTCCAGTGAGAGTATTCACATTCTGTTTGCCACTGTGTGCTAGGCATCATACTTCCATTTCTATCAACATCATGATCCTGAACGCACAAGGATTGCTGACACTAGGTAGTTGTACTATAACACAACTGAGTATTTGAGAACAAAACTGTCTAAGTCTCACATTCGTCATTTGGTCATGTTGCAGATTCCCACTTTCATCTGTTGAGTGCATTCATATATGCATTCTTGTATGTTTGATAATTTCCACGTTTTCATCATCAAACAGCCAAACTTTCCATAACCAAACCTCTACCAATCCATCACTTTTACAAAAGCAGTCTTCTCACCGTTGGCCAGCAAAAAACATACATAGGCTTTGAGACCATCTCTACCTTTTAGGTATTTTAAGTTTCCTGTTGTTGAGTATTGTTGATTGTAACGTAACATTTTGTGATAGGACTTCCTTATCCTGCTATTCTTGCGCCTTCGCCGCGTCGCCGTCACCATCGCCTTCGCCTCATCGCTCTTACCGTCGCTTCATCGCCTTCGCCTCATCGCCTTCACACCGTCGCTGTCACCGTCGCCACATCGCCGTCGCCTCATCGCCTTCGCCCCATCGCCTGCGTTCCATCGCCTTCCCCCCATCGCCTTCGCTTCATCGCCTTCGTCTCATCGCCTTCGCTTCATCGCCTTCGTCTCATCGCCTTCGCCCCATCGCTTCATCGCCTTCGCTTCATCGCCTTCGCCCCATCGCCTTCGCATCATCGCCTTCGCCTTCGCGCCATCGCCGTCACCCTGGTATTGTTTTGTTTTGCATTGTAGTGTGTAAGTTAACCCATTGGCTGCCACCCCGTTTGCGTCCCATTTTTTTTGTAGATGTAGGGACTTGGGCGCTGTTCTCCTCATGGCCATGGGGGGAACAGTCGCCATGGCGCCTAATGGCTTTATGCCATTAGACGCCCTTAGGCAATGCACCAGCAGGGACTTCTCCTTGTCGGCGCAGTGATAGATTATCCAGGGGTGTGCATTCCCGGAATGGACTCTATTACTGTGCCAGCCCGGACTTGTCTTCGGACAAGTCCCACCTTGTTCGCGGATCCTTCAGACGGCGATGCGTAGTTACTGTAGTTAAGCAACCTACGGGTTTGCATGGCCTGGCAGCCAATGGGTTAACTTAGTTAAGTGTATGTTGTATTTGTATGTGTAAATATGTATGTAATTATGTATTGTGTAAAAAAGTGGTGGAATTGATGGGTGGAGGAGGGACAATAAAAACAATTCCTTTATTATATTTTTTTTTTGTATTTCATTTTATTTTACCTTCTACTTATTCGAAATCATAGTGTGCAAAACCTAGATTTCACATTCCATTCTTTCTACCAACTGTTTCACTTGTAATACAGTGTTAAGTGGGAAAGTAAAATTAGCATGGACTTTCTTTGCCAAAAACTCAAGTACACAAGTGCTTTTTATCTCAAAAAAACCAAGTCTTCACGATGCAAATTTCCCAAAAATTTGCCTTTTTTTTTTTTTTATCTGGAACACATTTTGGCCACCCCGGAAGATGAACATTTTCCCAGCAAACAGTTACTTCACATACTGCTATAGTGAATGAATGAAACCAAATGGATATTGAGCTTTTCTTTCTTCGTGCTGAGGAATTTTCACCAAATGCAAGACTTGTGGTGGATGTATTTTATTTACACTCCAATATAAAAGTAGTGGTAGTCCTTTCATTCACAGGGTGGTCTGCATGGCCAATACAGTAGAGTAGCTATCAGGTACATCCAAGAGACCTAGAAACACAGCTACAAAACTATAATCATTAACGATAAAACATAACATCACTTTAACACAACTAGAAGTACCGTAACAACTAGCTTGTGAAAATGAATTACTGTTTTCTCTACAGATAACTTCTGTTAGTAAATTCGAGTGTACTTGACCAGCAAAATAAAAACAAAATGATAATTCAGCCAAAGCTAACTCATGCTCTTCCTTTAAAAATGTTTCAAAGTGTGGTGAAAATGCTTTTTTTACAATCAAATTCTAGTCACAATACCTTTAAAACTTTATATGGATTTACTTCACAACGAAGAATCAAACGTTAAGCATTTAACGGTAAATATGGGTTAAAAAAACACCTCAAGACGCAGAATCGGTTGGTAACTTTCAATGAAAAAGACGTCCATTTTTACCACCATCCTTCGTCTACGGCAGGCGACAATGAATGACGTGCCAACGTCACTTTTAAAGAGTTGCTGCTTTTTCCCATAGATGTCAGTACAATTTTGCGGACAACGGAGCTCTTTCACGTATTGCTACTCTATGAATTCAAATTAACAAAGTGAGCATGAACATAATAATTACAGGGTATCAATAAACTGACTTCGTCAACAGCTGATGCATTTTGCAAGCGATAAAAATGCTTCTACTTTCATTGCAACGACTTTTGTGCAGGAAAAATCGCTAGGAAACCTATTTGCACTTGTGATAATATTGTTGTGCGTCCCAACGCAATTTAATATTTCCGTCTCGGAATGTCACCTATAAATACAATAGAGTAATTCATTTTTTGTACAAAGAAATATTTTCTACAGTGGGAACCGTAACTCACTCCTCTGGCACATAGGCGCCAGACGTGACTCGAATTCTTGACTTTCGATTACCGTAGTCAGACGCTCTACCTCAGAGCTATTATTATTCCGCAATTTCCTGTAGCGTGCTAATACGCTACAGCGTAACGTAAAATAAGAAAAAGTCGGGCTTATTTTGAAACCTGACTGTATATCATATGGCCGTGCATGATAAGGTTATAATAATAGTATGTGGTATATCTTCATGCTATGATCTATATTTACCAGGTATACCTTCCCATTAGCGTGATACATAATGCTAGTAGTCTCTGTTAACGAAGTAGTTGTGTCATAAGTATATCAATTTGCACGATCAACCAACAGTAAAATAACAAAACAAGCACGAAAGAAGCCACTACACCATTTCATGTATGATCAAAATGCTTAAAATGTTTGGCATATTAATGTTCATTTTTTAGTTTTTGCAAAGTTGAAAAAAAAAAAAAATTACCGGAAGTGACCGGAAGTAGCCTGTATCTCCAGAAATACTGGGCCCACAACAAAACGAATGTGATTTTCGTGATGCTCGTGAACTTTAAGGTGTGTCTGACCTATTTTGACCTGTTTTTGGCAAAAAGTCCAATTTGGCCAAAATCGCGATTTTTCCTGAACTATAGTTCAGGGAAATTTGCGATTTTTGACGATTTTCGGGTATTTCCTACTGACACATGGATTCGACCCCAAATTTCACGAGGATTACGAAAATGTGGTTCTTTTTTCATTCAGACCGATAGATAGTGAGTTATTAAGCATTTTCAAACCGGAAGTTTTACTGAAAGTTAAAATTTAGAAAATTTAAAAAATGAACTATGTTCTTCTTTGCAAGGTATAGAAGATCTGGGCAGTTTCAAACGTTAACTATAGTAAATGAACATAACATGGCCTTTTAAAGTGGTTGAAGTTCAGTTTTCAGGTATGACTCATATACCACTTTAAAGCAATACCATACACATAATAATCCAAGCAAATATTTCAAAACACTCACCTTTATTTGATATCCATCAGAATTAATTAACTTCACACGATTACATTCATAAGTTTACATT
Organism: Daphnia carinata; assembly: GCF_022539665.2. Taxonomy (NCBI): domain Eukaryota; kingdom Metazoa; phylum Arthropoda; class Branchiopoda; order Diplostraca; family Daphniidae; genus Daphnia; species Daphnia carinata. Next base: position 5,870,472 of record NC_081339.1, on the reverse strand, counting down.
ATTGTTAAATAAAAACCTACAGCACAAGCACAATTCTGATACAACTTTTCATAACAATGATTTGGGACATCTGGCGGCCGTTGGACTTTGTCCGCTAGATGTCTCAAGATTTTGGCGACCCCTATCGCTTTGTAGTAAAGTAAACATAGCAAATTAGACATTTAAAATTCGTCTGCTGTCCACGTCGGACCGGCAATAAAACTGATTGGAGAACGATGGCAACACTTCAGGCTATCAAATACAATGATGGTCAATTAGAAATTCTCGACCAGCTGCTACTGCCGGAATCTTGTACTTTCATCCCAATTTTCAATGTAGAAGATGCTTGGGCAGCCATTCGTGAAATGAAGGTAACGTTCAACTTGGATAATTGTGCAGTGTGCTTTTGAATGTAACGCTTTCGGTCAACATATTTGGATTAGGTCCGCGGAGCTCCGGCCATTGCTATCGTAGGTTGCCTGAGTTTGGCTGCTGAATTGAGGAAGTTGGCAGCACCAGATACCAAGGAAGAGCTCTGTCGTTTGGTCAAAGAAAAACTGGACTACCTGGTAACTTCGAGACCAACAGCCGTAAACATGCAGTTGGCCGCAGAGGCCTGCGTCAAGCTGTGCACTCAACTTACCGCCAACACTTTAGTAAATGTGGCCGAAGCCAAAGATGCAGTCGTTAAAAGTTTGGAAGCCACGCTAGCCAATGACATGGCAGATAATCTGGCCATAGGGGAGCACGGAGCTAACGACGTAATGAAGAAAACGGCAACCAAAGACAAGATCAGAATCATGACCCATTGCAACACAGGATCGCTGGCAACAGCAGGGTACGGCACTGCCCTGGGAGTCATTCGCAGCCTACACAAAGCCAGCAAATTGGACCAAGTCTACTGCACAGAGACCAGACCTTACAATCAGGGCTCTCGGCTGACTGCTTTCGAATTGGTGTACGAAAAGATCCCTGCCACTCTCGTTTGCGATAGCATGGCGGCTGCAGCTATGAAGCAGTTCAAGATTGATGCTGTCATCGTCGGTGCCGACCGGGTGGCGGCCAACGGCGATACAGCTAACAAAATAGGAACCTATCAGCTGGCCGTACTAGCCAAGAGCCACGACGTCCTCTTCTACGTGGCGGCTCCATTTTCGTCGATAGATTTTCAAATTCCAAATGGTCGGTCCATTCCCATCGAAGAGCGTCCTCATTCGGAAATGACGCACACGGGTTCCCTACGTACCGCCGCAGCCGGGATCAATTGCTGGAACCCTGGATTCGATGTCACTCCAGCCGAACTGATAACCGGTGGCATCATCACGGAGAAAGGCGTTTTCAAAGCTGACCAACTAGCTCCACCTCAGTAATTTGGTATTGTTTTCATGTTTTTTTTTTTGTTGTGTTGGTTGTGATTGACAATGACCGTTGCAATACTGATGCCGGTGTAGTTGGATAAATTTGTATACTTTGTCTTTCAGGGGAGGGCGAGTTGGGGGTAGGAATAAAAGCTTAAATGATGAGGATTACAAGGAGACGCACAAACATGAGAGCTGTACACATACACTAAATGTAAAATAGAAAATCAACAGAAAAGGAGAGAGAGAGAGAGAGAGAAGACAGCTACCAGAAAATACTTGGTTATTTCATAATGGTTTTGTTGATTTTTTTTTGTTTTGTTTCATGTCCTTTGTTTGTCAGCTTCGCCTTTGTTTCTTTTTCACCTAAAGCTTTCCTTTTTGTTGAGTTAATTACACATTGGAGGGGGGGGGAGGTGGACACGCACAAAGGCATACAAAAAACACACGCGCGCGTCAGCAGGAACACGATTGAGACTGGTAGTACTAAATATAAGAATGAAAGGCAGTAAGGAAGAAAGTTGTTCTAGGAAATGCCAAAGGAAAGAAAACAGACAGCGGAGCAAGAAGGGGGAAAAAAAACATATATATATATGTATATATAATCAACTGGGGGATAAAAAAAAGGAAGAGTAAGCAAGGCTAGACCTTGATTAGAACTTTGAATCTGACGAAGAAATTAATAAACCGATTGAAAAAAAAAATCACAGGTCGCATTAAAAAAAAAAAAGGGGGGGCGTCGTGTCAACTGAAATGGTTTGAATTGAATCATCGTAATGGAAAACGAGTAAAGGGGAAGGCTCTAATAAAGCGTTTGATGGATAGAAAATAATGTCGACTGTTCATGTCCTCCCTCTTTCGTTTTCTTCAGATGAATATCAGAAAAGGAAAGAAAGAACTGGTGTTAAGTATTGACGCCGCTGCTCACACTTTGCTGAACTTGAGACCTGTTTCGCAATAAGAGACGCCGTTATTCAATTAAGAATCAAAATCATCCCGCACAAAAGCGTGTTACCGTCGTCGTTAGAGTAGCAATCGTGACAGTGCAGGTTGTTGTTACGAACTCGGACGTCGGTGCCGGCCGTGCCGTTGCCCAGCGCAATGCCACAGACGCAGCAACGAAAGCAGTTGATGTGATAAAAGAGACGTAGACTTTCGATGATCATGGCCGCGCCTCGACCTGTTTCGTCCATCAATGTCAAAGGGGGAAAAGACGATGAAATTGACGGGCAAAGAATGGAATAAAACTACGAGATTGCAGTCACCCAATTCCTCTTGGCAGAGGGAGCACTTTTTCTTGCCGCTGACGCTGAGCATACGGTCGTTGTTGTTCTGCTGCAGCGACTGGTGGACGCTGATGCTACTCACGGTGGAAGAGTGAACGGGAGCTGAATGACTGGGTCCCACCACGGACGGGTGTCTGTAATTGGCCGGTTTGTGAGCCGGCACTTGCGGTCCAGCTCGCGTTGTCGATACGACAGCCGACTGTTGTTGTTGTTGTTGTTGTTGAGCTTTCGTCGCTTCCTGGACGTTCATGTAATCGCCGTAATTGGCATTGTTGTTATTATTGTTGTTCCGTTGCGTCATCCTCTGCGTCAGCGTCGTAATCACCTGGACAGAGATAATTGGAAAAAAATCAACAGAAATTCTTAGGGATTGTTTGAGGCCGAAAGTTACCGAATGAGGAAGAGGGGCGATGGGCTCCTTTTCCGTCTCTGGCGGATGGGTGGATCGCCAGGACGGCTGCGTCTGGGCCGCACTGCCGCTGAATTGCTGCATGGACGAGCAGGAAGCAGACGACATCAGCGGCAGCGTCTGCGATTGGCTCTTGGCCGGCCTGGACGGCGCAAATGGCGCACCACCGCCGTGAAGGTGGTGGTGGTGGTGGTGTTGGTGGTGCTGGTGGTGGTGCTGGTGGATGCTGGGCAGTTGATCCATCGAGCCGGACGAGACGAGCGAGCGCACCTGCCAGACAGGTGGCGCCGTGTGCGGCGCGCCCGTGAAATCGGCGTACTCCAAAATCTCCTCCTGATTGACGTAGAGCGGGCGGGGTGTAGGCGACGAGCCGAGGCTGGACGTGGAGCGGAACGAGTGATCCATGCCTTTGCCGGTGGCGCCCAACATGCGCAAGTCCGACATCTTGTCGACCGACGTCGAGGAAGAGGAGCGCGACATCCAGTGACTGCCGTCTGAGATGCCAGCCATCAAGCCGTTGGTGCCAACGTTGTTGTTGTTGTTGTTGTTGATGTTGTTGCTGCTGCTGCTGTGGTTGTTGTTGTTGAAACTGTTGTTGCTGACGGACGACGGCTGTTGGACCAGGGCGGGGGCTGGCAGCGAATTCGATTGCTGGTTCTGAGTGGACGACGGCTGAAGGGACGAACGGACGGGCGGCGTGAACTGCAACGAAGACGAGGCCGAAGACGACGGCGAGTAATTGCGTTCCTGCATGGCGTCGATGCGCCTCTGTTCCGCTTCCTGGATGAGCCAATGGCGCGAAACGTCCTTGCGTCCGGCTGCTGGCGCACCTGTTGTTGCGGCGGCGGCGGCGGCGGAGCCACCACTACTAACACCACCACCACCTCCTCCTCCTTCGGAAGCCACTTTGCGCTTGGCCATCCACGCTTCGCCGTCGTGCAGTTTCGGTTTGGGTGCGGCGCTCAAGCGGCTCGGTTTAGGCGGAGACAACTGCGACTGTTGTTGTTGTTGTTGTTGTTGTGGCGTTAGCTGAGCAGACGTCGAGCAAGAGCCCAACTTGGTGGTGTCGACTTGCACCCGTCCGCTGGCAACCGACGACGACGACGACGAGGAAGAGGGCGAAACGAGCGTCGACTGCTGCGCCATCTGTTGGCGATTGGTTGCATGACTGACGTCGACGTGCAACAGTTGTTGCTTCGCTTCTCCTTCCGGCCGGAGGAAAGGCATTTGCTCTTGCGGCGGCGGCGGCGGCGGCGGCGACTGCAACTTGGACGACGACATCCTGCCGCGCACGCTCGAGCCCGTCTGCCACTCGCGGGCCAGCTGATCGATTTCGGCCGTCATTTCGTACTCGACGCCGTGTCCGTTGTCGGAGGCGACGCTCGTGTTGTGAAGGCCGCCGCTGCTGGAGGAGGAGGAGGAGGCGGCGGCGGCGACCGAAGCCGATCGTTCCTTTTCCTCCTTTTCCAGCGTTTCGATGATTTCGCGCTCTTTACGGGCCAGCTCTTCCTCGCGCGGTGGTTGCCATTCGGCCAGGCCGAATTCACACGCCCTGTAATCGGTGGCCGAGTTGCGCAAAAGCGTTTTCAAGTCGGGCGGCGGAGGGATCGCGTCCGCCAGTTCTTTGGCATCTGTCGTTGTTTTTTTTTTGTTTTTTTGTTTTTTTTTTCAGAAATTAAAAATGTGGATTTGAATGAGAAAAAAAAAAAATGAATGAATGAATAAGAAATTACCGTCTTCCATGGCATTGACATCGAAGCCGAGGAAATCCGAGCGACGTTTGCGCAATTCTTGGCGTATGCCGGCCGGTTCCATTCCACCAGTGCGTTCATGTTCTCGTCGAGTCACCTACATTTGTTTCGTTTGTTTTTATTTTCAGAAGACAAAAAAAAACAAAAACAAAAAAAATCCAATAAATAAAAGAAACAAAAAAAAAAAAAACGCAACGTACACACCATCGATTAGACATATGGGTTTTGTTTCCAACTGTAAGGTGCGCGTTTTGTTTTCGAATAGCAAAAGAGGGGATAAGAGGACATTGCCCGTCTTCCACAACGCATTATCCTCAACCACACTCAACCAATAAAGAGGTCCTCTCCCCCCCCCCCTCCCAAAAAAAAAATCATACGTTTCCAAAATGAATGTGGGAGAACTTGTAGCGAGAGAACTCGAATACCAACAGCCCAAAGTGGAAACCAAACAACTCGAATACAAAAAAAAAAAAAAAAATGAAAAGGAAGCAAAATCGACCGTGAAAATAGGACCAAACAAGTGGCGTTCGAAAACCCAAACAAAAAACAAAAGAGGCCAACCTACAAGTCTAAATACAGTTGGACAACATGGAGGATAAATAGAGGGGATAGACCAGGAAAAAAAAAAAAATCAATAAATAAAATAAAAGAGTTTCATTCGAGAAATCAGTGAGAAATGAAATCTACAGGAAAACCTGGCAACCTTCATTCATTGCACGCCTTGCCTGCATCACTTCAAATCCAAGACCACCCACAATTTTCAAGAAATCAATCAACCCGCCCCCCCCCCCCAAAAAAAAAATAAAAATAAATAATGATTGCACTGATAAATCAAAGAGAGACCAACGTGGCTGGGAAAGAATGTGTTTTGGTTTAGATTTGTTTACCTGTTGATGGCTAGCGGCCGTAGAAGTGGTAGAAGTAGTGGAAGTGGTGGTAGGAGGAGGAGGAGTAGTAGTAGTAGTAGTAGTAGTAGAACAAGTGGTAGGAGTCGGAGTCGTACGAGTCGAACGCTGGCCGACAACGTCAATGTCAACCTCAAGACGAGTGTCAGTCGGATGGGACGAGACGGGGGAGGAGGAGGAGGTTTCTCAGAAGGCGGAGCCGCGTTCTGAACGACCGCGCCCAAGTCTACCCAATCGTCCCACACAAGAGCCTTCACCCCACGGCCATCCATGCCCGGCCCCCCAAATGAAGACAAACAAGGTAGGGCAACCCCCAACAGGTGCAGACGAGAGGCCAAAAGACAAACCGGATACCACGTGGGTTGCATTCAAGGGATTGTGTGTGTTTGGGAAAATAGAATGAGGGGGAGGGGGTGGTGACAGGTTGTGCGTGTGTGAAACAAGGGGGAACAAAAAAAAAAAAAAAATAGGTAAGGAAAAAAAAAAAAAAAAAAAGAATGAAAAAAATTAAATGGAAAAAAAACAAACAAACTAAATATCAAGAAATAATAATAAATAATAATGACTTAAAAAAAAAAATAAAAATACCAAAAGGTAAGGAAGAGGTGCAAGGAAGAGGTGCAGGAACAGGGGGAGAAAAATGATACAGGAATTTCCGTTCCAAGAGCCCCGGAAGAGAGCCACCAAAAGACCAGAAAAAGGAAAGGGGGGGGGGAGGGGGGGAAGGAAACAAAATAAGGAAGGTGTAAAAAAAAAAGAAAGAAAAAAAAAAACGAAACTAGCGACTACGCGTTCGTTGCTCTCAGTCAGGAGATATGAAACTGTACCTCCGCTGGAGGCAGCCACGCCGTTTGAGGTGGCCCAGATGAGCCGCAAGGTGAAGACGATTCGGCAATGTCGGCCTCGCGTTCCATTTGCCTGTCATCCGACGGCCCACAATCACAACGTTAAACATCTTTGATTAGATCAAATTGAAAAAGAAAAAAAACAAACAAAAACGTTCAATACCGTTGCTGGAAGCTGTACGGAGAATATCCAATGGGCGGATGCGAGGGAAGCGGCGGAGGCAATGGCTCGTCGTCGAGAGTCTGCGTCGGCGTGGGCGTGGGCGTGGGCGAAGTGGGCGAGGGCGTGCCACCGTGAGGCGACAACGAGCGGATGCCTTCATCTTCCGTGCAGTCCGAATAGGATTCGGCGTCGCCTCCGCCGGCCGGCCCGAAATGCGGGTGCGCACCGCCGTGACGGGCTGAAGCGTAAAGCGCTTGCGATTCGACTCGCTCGTGTCCCGAAGACAACAACAACAACGACGACGACGACGACGACGACGACGAGCCGGACATGGCCACCGACGAGTTGGCGTAAATCGGCTCCGGATGGATAGCCGCCATCTTTTCCACCTTGCGACGTGACGTTTCTTCTTCTTGCGTCGTCGTCGTGGGTGGCGTCGGTGGCGGAGGCAGAGGCGGCGATGGCAGCGACGGCGATGGCTGGGCTGCGCTTGGCTGGGCTGCGCTTGGCTGGGCTGCGCTTGGCTGGGCTGCGCTTGGCTGGGCTGCGCATGGCTGGGCTGCGCTTGGCTGCGGCAGCGTGCGCATTGGCGGCGTCGCTTTCGCTGGAGCCGCAATGACCGGCTTGGCGGCCGTAATGGCCGGTTTGTTCATCTTGGTGGCCGGCATGCCTTTGGCCGACGCCTTCTCCTCCACTTGCCGGAAGGCGGCCAATTTCGCTTTGAAATTGGGTTTCTCTTCCATCTCTGTTGTTGTTGTTGTTGTTGTTGATGCTGCTGCTGATAGTGGAGGCATGTTGGCGGTAGGTGCAGGGCCAGTTGTGGGCTCGGCCGCCTTATGAAAGGCGGCCAATTTGTTCTTGACATGCGGATGGCGGTCTGGCGTGACGCGACTGGGTGCGGCCGCCGTCGCGTTGGTGGCCGTGGCCGCTTCCGTCAACTCGAACGTCGACAATCGGTTCTTGAAGGTGGACGAGAATTCGCCCGACCTGCGATTGGTGGCCGCGTTCGCGCTGGCCTTATCGGCTGGCTCGCGCGACACGCCGGCCGAATGTTCTCGTTCAAACACGGAGCGTCGTTTCACCACCAGCACATCGGCGTTATCTGCCAGTGCAAAAGCAGAACATGGCGTCAAAACCAATAAGGAAACGAAAGGTGAGGTCCAAAACGAAAGGTGAGGTCCAAAACGAAAGGTGAGATCCAAAACGAAAGGTGAGGTCCAAAACGAAAAAATGAGATCACAATTTCATTTGCAAGATCAAAAAGGGAAAAGGGGCAGGGGAAAAAAAAAACAAACAAATGGTTAGTCAATGTGAGATTAGCATAGCGGGGAGGGGGGGTGTTTGTATTTGGCATTTGCATACCCGACACGGCCATCTTGTTGTTCCTGTCGTTCGCCTCGGCGGGTTGTCGCTCGTCCACCTTCGTGACCTCCTGTCGTTTCACTGCCACTTCCTGCTCCTGCTCCTGCTCCTGCTCCTCTTGCTCTTGCTCCTCCTTCTCCTCCGTCCTGATGGCAACATGCGAACTAGAAACGCAAAAAAAACAAACAAAAAAAACAAATCATATCTCGATATAGAATTCGACTTGAATGTGACAGGGACAGCCCTAGGTAGGACGACGAGTACGCGAATCGAGTGCTTCTTTTCTTTTTTATTTTAATAACGTAGAGACAACATTGCACGTCTTGTTTCTCAAAATGAAAAAATGAAAAAATAAAAAATGAAAATAAAAAATAAATAAATAAAGGGTCAAAGACGTAAAGGCAATAAAATGAATAGTGGGGAAGGTCGTTGTGGTTTCGATGACCTGATGCGTCCCTCCGCCCTTCATCTCCTTTATTTGGACACGTTTTTATGACGCCTATATAAAACAAGAGAGACGTTTCTTTTCCTTCCTCTCTCTCTCTCTCTCTCTCTCTCTCTCTTCTTTCGATCTACGTCTGTTTTCAATGTGTGCGAATTGGGCGGGTAAAGATAAAGCAAGCAAGAAAAAAACAAACAAAAACAAAAAAAAATCAATAAATCAAAATAAAAAGGCACCTGGATTTGGTCCATGTGGTCGTTTCGATCTTGCGGCTGGCAGCGCCAACGCTCGTCGTTTCCTGTTGCTGTTTCGACAGGACCGACGTCGAGTATTTGACGTAATCTTCGATGGATTTCTCGTACGTGTATTGGCGTGCCGGTGGTGGTGGCCTCGTCAGGTCAGCGGGTGCCGTCGTGATCGACGCCGCCTCCTTTTCTGCAGCCGAATGCGCCTGAGAAATCGACTGCTCATTTGCGCGAGAAAAGAGACACAAATCAAAAATGAATGGCTAATCCCAACAGCGGGAAAACCACAAAGCCACACGCAGACAGACAGTCGTGGCTTTGCATCGACTGGCTCCTTTTTTTTTTTGTTTTTTGTTTTTTGTTTTTTATTTTTATATTTTTTTTTACAAAACAAATAATAGTCGTGGCCGAAGAATCAAACTCGGTCGAAATGAAAAATGCCAAATGGATGGCTTACGTGTTCGTCTGCGTCGAAAACGGACGAATCGGGAGAGGAGTCGACGGTGGCCGACGCCGTGACGGCCGTTTGAAATTCGATTTCGTCGTTGTCCTCGACCGAGTACAAAGCCGACAATTTGCCTCGTTTCTCCCTGCGGCGTTTCAGGAAACAACAAAAACCAAAACCAAACGCAAATTCAATGCCAACATGTTGAGATGAAAAAAAGACAAAAAAACAAAACAAAACAAAACAAAACAAAACAAAATGAAAGGCGAATGCGGAATGAGATCGAACCGAATGCCCATCAGACGTTTGGTGGCCGCTTCCGACGCTTTGAGCGCTTCTTCCTGTTCCATCCGTTTCACCTCTGTGACTCGCTCGATGACGTGCTCTTGCCTCTTCCGCCGGCTGGATTTCCATCCTTCCAAATTCTAAATGACGCGCCAAAGAAATTCACGTCACGAGACCGAAATGTCGATGTGAAAAAACAAACAAACAAACAAAAACAAACAAACAAAACAAACCGATTGCCAATCTTCGGCGTCGTCTTTCTTCGTCTCGCGCACTTTCTTCACTTGCTCGGCTTTTTTGAGTTGCTCGTGCGCCGTTTGCGCCAATTTCGTCGGCCCCGTTTTCACGAATTGCATCGGATTGTAGGCCACTTTGGGCGCCGTTTTCGTCGAGCGCGTCGGGATGTACTCGGACGACCCGAAAAAGTCGTGCATCTGTTCATTTGCAATGTTTTCAAGCTTAACAATTGCAAAGTTTCGACAAACAAACAAACAAACAAAAGGCCACTAATAACAAAGAAAGAGAATGAGAAACCTGTCGGCCGCCATTGGCGCTGCATGACGAGTGGTTGTCCAGACTCTCGCTCGACTCGCTGCGCCTGTCCAGCGCGCTGCTCGAACGCGAGTTGCTGTTGCGAGAGCTCCACGTGCGGATGCCGTTAAAGTCTTTGAATTCGCGATTGGCTTGCGACTCGGATGCGAGCTGATGCTGATTGGGCGACGAAGACAAGCTGGAAGACGAACACGCACGAGCAGGAGCAGGAGCAGGAGACAGGTGAACATCGCCCACTGCGCTGCTGCTGCTGTTGCTGCTGCTGTTGCTGCTGCTGTTGCTGTTGCTGTTGCTGTTGCTGTTGCTGTTGCTGTTGCTGTTGCTGTTGCCAATACCACCAACACCACCACCACCACCACCACCACCACCACCACCGCCGCCAGACGTGGAACAAGAGCTTAGAACCGTCGGCGTGGGAGACACACACACATCGTCCACTGTTCCAGGCATGTCGTTAATTGTTTTCTTCTTCTTCTTCTTCTTCTTCTTTAGTTTCCGCTAGTCGGCTAGAAAATGAAGAGAAAACTGGGAGGAGAGAGACGGCCAGAATGTCAATCACGCATGGACTTGACAACAGTTAGGAATAGAGTCGTTCGTTGATGCCACGTCCGTCACACACACACACACACACACACACCGTCGGCGTCTCCTTTTCTTCACTCTTCTCTTTCTTTCTTTCTCTTATCTCACCATCGGCGGCCGCTGTTGCAACTCATCGACGAGCAAGCAGGCTGCAACGACGCAAAACCTGTTTCCACAAAACGAAAAACCAAAAGGCATTTATTAGACTCGTTTCTTCTTCTTCTTCTTCTTCGGAAAAGGACGTGCAACAAAACACAAAACAACAACCTTCATCAAACAGAACGGAAAACCGATGCCACCCAGGACCCCTCCCTCTCCCCACCTCCTCCGGCCATCGAGTCCCATTTCTTTTTTTTCTTTTTTATATTAAATTTTACCCTTCCTTCCTTCCCAACCCCCCCCCCCCCTCCAAAACAAAAACAAAATGAAATTTCTCCATTGCTGACTCGATGTAAAAAAAAAAAAAATGACCATCATCTTCTTCTTTTGAGATAGCTGCTGCCATCTGGACAATGGCAAACGATTGCGGCATTGGGTGTAGCCAATGGGCCCGCCAGAGATATCTCACCACCAACAATTTCTCACGACGGCCATCGTCAAATTCGAGAAACAACACTAAATCTGTGGAAAAAAAAAAAACAAAAACAAAAAAAAAAGCTCTCACTTTTTTTCAATCCGTTTCCACATTGTTGCTAAAAGGGAAAAAAAAAAAAAAAAAAAAAAAAAAAAAAGTCGCAGCTCGCCATGTCGATACAAAAAAAAGAAGACAACGGGTTTGCGCAACACCAGTTTGGCGTTTCGAGAGAAACCGGCTCTATTGTCTACATGGGCCTCTTTCAATGTCCCGCTGCCATTGAAAGCCGCTTGATATTGGGGCATACAAAAAAGAAAAGGGAAAATCGGTTCATCGTCACTGCGATATGCCTCGTTTCTTGGGGTTGGCGCACAGAAAAGAAGAGGCTTCGTTTGAAACCCGACGGCACACGGTGCGGGTGTTGAATTGCAAGCCTTCCTTTCATTTTCTTTTTCTTTTTTTTTTTCCCCCCCGTATTTATCTTGTGCGTGCGTGTCACTTGAAACGCGACTACTGCACCAAACATTTTCGAGCAAGACTATCGGAGAAACAAAAGGCAAACGGATTGAATTTCATTCGCGTTCGGCCTCTGTCTACGTGCGGCTTTGTCGTCGCCATTTTTTCGTTTGTTTTCTTTTCTTTTCTTTTTTTTTATCTTTTCCCCCCCTTCACATTTTCCAGTTTTTAATTTGCTTTTTTTTTTTTTTCCACAAGAAATTACAAGATAAAAGAAAAGAAAGAGTTTAGCCAGCCATTGAGTTTCACACAATCATCATCATCGTCATCATCATAAAAAACGAAGAAAAAAAGAAAAAAAAAAAAAAAGGATGGAGCCACCTGGCGCCATTCACCGACACAGACAAATTTAATACATTCAGATTGTGTTTTTTTTTTCTGAGCTCAAATATCGGCGTGTCGAGCAAGAAACAAATGTTTCTTCAAGTTTTTCTTTTATGAAATCAACAATGAGCTTCTTCAGCAGTCGCAGACACTTGAATGAACGGTTGGCGGAACCGGCCACTAGATGGCAGTGCATGGCGCAACAGCAAACAATGCCAAAGTTGTTTCTTTTTTTTTTTTTTATCTTCTGGTGTCGCAATCCGAAGAAGATCGTGAGTCGTTGAGCAAACGAAAATGCCAATGTCATGCGCTCATGACACATCGACGCCAAAACTAAAAAAAAAAAAAAAAAAAGACTTGCCGTCAGAACGAGTCGAAAATGACGACACACACGGCGTGACCGCGCCGAGCGCAAACCAATGAATCAAAATTAGGTTGAAGGTTCGCCATTGACGATCGTCTCCCTTCAGGTCTGTGCAACCGATTGGAAGCCAAGAGATTTTGCTCACCAAAAAAGGTGATGCAAACAAAAACCAAACCCCCCCCCCCTCCTCCCAAAAAAAAAGAGAGAAAAAAAATCGGGGGAGGAAAAAGAAGAAATAAAAAGGCTGAAGGTCGTGCCTCACCTTTCTAACGCACCGCGACCACAGCCCGTGTCACGCCGCCAGGGGCGCTATTCCTCTTGGATTCTCTCCCAAATAGTTGTATGAAAAACAACAACAACAAAGAAAAAACAAAAACAAAACCCCAAAGGAGTTTCGAAAATTGCTAGAACAAACGCAAAAGGGGAAAAAAAAAAAACAACTGAGAATGCGGATGGCTGTGATTCCTCTTGTCGTATCAACTCGAAACCAAGGCCAAAAAAAGAAGCCACGCAACGGTAAAAAATAAAATGGCAAACGAAATAGAAAAAAAGAAAAGAAAAGAAGGGGAAGAGGATGGTAACGGTAGGTGTCGGTCGGCTTCAATGAGATTACTCCTCTCAGAAAGACAGGGGCACGGCGCGCGCGTTACCTTTGTGTCAAAGTGGCCAACACACACAATCATCGATCTCTTCTTCTTCGTCGTCGTCTTCTTCTTCTTCTGCTTGTCTCGTGTTTGTCTTTCACCTTCTGCTCCAACGTATTACGACCGGGTTATTTCTAAAAAAGCCAAGGTATTTCCTCCCTTTTTTTTTTGGCTCGTAGCCCCAACCATTCTCTCTCCCAAACCCACCCCCCCACCCCCACCCTCCCTACAATCTCTTTTGACACAAACCAGAAAGAGAACAAGAAGAAGAAGAGTCTTCCAAAGAGGGGTAGCTACTGTTCACCAAACCAAGCCCGAAAATAAAGCGCATTCCACACACACACACAGACACAGACACACACTGAGGGTCTCGGTGTGTCTGTGCTGTTATTATAATAATCCGACCGGTTCCAAGATGTTGCTCCTACTTCAAACACAGACAAAAAAGAAAAAAAAAAAGAAAAAATAAAAGGGAGAAGAAGAGGTTTCTCTTACGAAGACGACGACGGCCGAAAAAAAAGGGGAAGGAAACCTTTCTAAAAATATATATATATATATATACATAGCCATCTGAGTTGTTCTCTCCCCCCCTTCTCTTCTGATGTCTATGTGCTCCGACCAGCAGATGGCGGCCATTTTGAATGGCTAATTCCATTACGTGCGGCACAGACAACGTAAACACGAGTGACGTTCACTTCTCCTCCAACCCAACTGCACTTGGACATCCATCAGCGGCTTACCCTCTCTCTACTCTCTACAAAACATACGGGGTGAGGGGAGGAGGAAAGCGGATGAGCAACATTTCCGGAAGAGAATCCAAGAAAAAAAAAATAAAATAAATGTTGAGTGACGTCAGCGACACCTCGATCAAGGGTGAGCGATCACTTCTAAAATTAGACGAGAGAGAGAGAGAGACATAGAAAAATAAACAAGAAAGAGTCCATGTAGGAATAAGAAAAAAAGAAAAAAAAAAAAAAACGGGACTTTCTTGTTGTTGCTTCCAGTGGTGGCGGAGGTGTGATGAGAGAAAATGCGATCTTAACGAGCGTCTCTCGTTTCCCCGCCCCCGGGTTGCCTTGGAAACGAAGAGGGGGCAATCTCGAAATTTGCGTTTGTTTTCTTTTTTCAAAAAGAAAGAAAGAAATACAATTTCGACGTCAGGGCGGTTGTTTGCCGCGTTTCGAGATGAGTGCCCCGTTCCCAGCAGCGCCGTGAATCGGACAAAAAGGCCAAAGAAAAAACGAGCTGCATTCAAATAGAACCTTAATGGCTGCCAGAGATAATAAGCCCAACTATCTTCTCGCCATTATCTTTTTGTTTTTTTATCCGAACGGAATGCAGCCTCCAACCCCAAAAGCAGCTTTGTTTGCTCCACTTTTTCATTTGTTTTCGTCTTTCACCTACGTGGCCCAATCCAATCCGACCAAATTCTTTTTTTATTTTTATTTTTATTTTTATTTTTTTTCCTTTTTATCTTTGGCTCTTTCCTGGCCGACCATTTCCAAAACCAAAACGAACGATATCAAAAATGAACAACTCGATATTCCAGTCTGCACCACTCAAACCAAAATATGAATAATAAATTCAGTTGTTTTTTTTTTTTTTTTAAAGAAAAAAGCAACGGGAATATCGAAAAACCACCGGGGCCGGCGATTGAAGTTCGTTCACCTTCACAGCAACCGACTCAGCAATTCAAAAGAAAAAAAGAAAAAAGAAAAAAGAAGCAAACGTCAAAATGAGGAATCCCTCTGGCCACTAGACATCGCAACGACCAAAAATGAGTGTGCGCATTTTCACCACGACTGTTGTTATCTTTTCTCCTAAACCCCTCGTCTCTTCATTTGTGTTAGTGACCGTAAAAACAAAACATTGCACAATTGATGAGTTTTGATTGACTGGCTCTGGGCAGTCGTGATGCAAATCAAAAGAGATACGCAACGCGTTCAAGTTGCAAGATGCAAACCACACGCACAAACAAATGGCGGGCAGCAGCAGCAGGTGTGTCTCACGCAGACGAGGGAGACACACCTGTGCACGTTGTCTGTTGCGACGACGAGATGATGAGCTAAAAGGGTACGAAGAAAGAAAGAAACCAAACATTCGGGAAGGAGAAAAAAAAAAGAAAAAGAAGAAGAAGTGCAGGTTAGTGGAGGACATCGACCCCTTTCTTTTTCCCTCCCGCCCAAGAGACGCGCGCACACACACACACACACGCACGCAAAGAACACGTTCCATTCCAACCTCACGGCTGACTGACTGAATAAGACAACAAGAAACGCTTGCGGGAATCGTACAGCCAGCCCGCGTTCGTTCAAATCGCCCCCGTTGCCCTGATCTTTTCCTATTCTTTCAACTTGGTTTTTGGGAAAACGAGAGAGAGAGAGAGAGAGAGAGAAACAGACGGGGTAGTTGATGCACAACAATCAAATCATCTCTCGCCCTTGTAACCAATAGAAATGATGATAACGGATCATATGGCGGTCATGCGTTACTTTGGCCTGACCAAGAATCTCCTTCGTCGTCCAATCAACAAGCCAATGCCATTCTGAATTTCACAACAAAAGACATTTCGGATTATCCACTCTGCAATTTTCCTCTTCTTCTTTTTGTTTCGCACATCACAGCAGAATGAAAATCTATTTGGATTTTCAATTATTCCCTCTCCCCCACCCGATTGAGAACAAGTCACGAGCAAATCAGCAAAGCGCAACCGTTTTCCCTTTCCCCTATTCACTCCCTACCCCTATTTTATTTTATTTTTTTTCTCCCTCGGCTCATTGGAACGACTAGCAGTTTCTGCAGACACTAAGCACCGGATGTTGTCGACGACAAAAACGAATTAGTTCCGGATCAAATAACAAACGAGGCGGCAACGCAGCGATATCCCCACCCCCCTTGCACATTGACGAATAGTGCCAGGTGTCGCTATTTCTTTGTTTACCTTTTCCTTTTTCTGGTCTTATTTCAAAAGATAAAAAGACGAAAACCGGAATGTAATCAACGCCAATGTGAGAAAGAATTAGAGTGGAAAAGGCGACAGGATGTCCGGTTCAACAGCAAACAAACAAAAAATGATGACAGCCAAAAAAAAAAACAAAAAAAAATGTTGAAACCGGGCCAAATGCAAAACGCATCCGTCATTTGTTTCTGTCTTGGATAATCTTAACGAACATTCCTCTCTTTGTGTGTGTGTGTGTGTGCCTTTCGATGATTAAAAGAACCTGATTACGGGCGGCAGAGACATAAGACGCAACGGGGAGGAATGTCGTTTCTATTGACCAAACAGAAAATGAAAAGATAAGCAATCGATTAATCGAAATTTCGGCTTTGCCTGAGGGGACGACCTTGCCTCCAGGGCCCCATGCACCTCGCTCTTTTGTTTCCTGTCCAACACACACACACATATAAAGAAAAGAAAAAAAAAAAAAAAAAAAAAAGGGAGCCTTTTTCTCAAAGTACTGGCCACCCTAACTAATGATGCAGTGATTATCCAAACATTCTTCCATGGACACTTTCATTCGCCGTTACGACCAGTCAATAAATACATCAATAACTAGCTGCTTTGTTTTTGCCAAAGCGACGTGTGGAGGAGGGCAGTAACGCGTTTTGAGTTGTTGAACAACGCACACACACACACACACACACACACACACCACTACAATCTCTTTTTGATTTTTACGTTACTTTACAATCGAAAACGGAAAAAAAAAACTCTTACCTTGGTGGTTAGCCCGTTCTGCTGACGGTCAATGGACTGTGATGATGTTGAGTGTATTGTAATCAACTAGGTGCGTTTGTGCTAGGCAGAGGCAGGCACTGGAACATTCCACATCATTTCTTTCACTGGTTTCCAAAAAAAAAAAATGTGTATCCCTTTGACGAGGAACAAGAAAAAAAAAACGAACCGACAGCCAACGAGTTCACATTGCCACACTGAAAACGCGAAAAGCACGTGCAAACACAGAAAAATAAGGGGGACACGATCGATATGTTTTAACGTTCTTTCCAAGTTTCGTTGTTGTGTCTGCTTGTTTTGTTGGACGCGAAGAGAAGAATCGCTCACGCACCGTCCAATCGAATCAACGTCCCGACTCGTAGTGACGACGCCGACTCGGCCAGAACACAGAAACTAAAGGCATGCCATTAAAATGGATGCATACACCGGCTGAGAGTGGGGGACGAAATCTTGTTCAACACCTCCCCCTTCCCAACCACCCTCTTTTTTTCAATATCCCCTTAGGTAGATTTCAACTTGGCCATCTATGAACCGATTTCTTAGTTTAACATCAACGCCATCTAACGCCGCGAAATCTGTATATATAAAAAAAAAAAAAAACGAAAATAAACGCATTTTAAACGGCACGCCGTCCCCGTTAGCTTAAACGTGTCACGATTGCAGATAACTCTATGTAAGACACGTAGAAAATATTCACATTAGCATCTGCGGGCATTGTGCCCTTATCTTTTAACGTATATTTTTTTCCTTGTTGTCGACTGGATGTCGGCCATGTCAACAATGTACAAAATATGTGTTGTTTCTATTTTTTTTCCCCGAAATGAAAAACCTGTTATTCATCACCCCGAGTCTTCTTTGGGATGTCATTTCGTGATTGATCCATCGTACGAGAATTTCAACTCCATTTTCCTCCAAAAAAAAGGAAAACAAACCTGATATTTGATGCCTTGCAAGGTCAAGCCTTTTGCCAGCTGTCACATAAGTGATGCTGTTATCTAATAGATATTTCATTGAGTGAATACTTTTCTACAAAAATGGACAGACAGGTTTAGATACATCTGCCAACATTCATTTCCCCTATAAACACGTAAACATCGCCTAATAAAACGTGATTGATGACGCCGAACAGGGAATACCAAAAACAAAACGTACCGAATCGCGTGACTGACACTTTTATCTCAGCCAACTGCGCCATTTCAATTTTAGCTCCATCAACATCACAAAATGGCAGAATCAGCTGACGTGGTAGCATTCCAAGTGATCAATCAATTAACTAGAATCCAACTGGTTTATCTACAGGTACATACAACTCTAAATGGATTCACTTTTTGAGAAATGTCTTGATCTTTCAATGACAGATCATTTAAACTACACGTCATCGTAGAGAAAATCATTCAAGTCGAATGTTTGTTTTTTTTAAGCTGAATGGATCGTTTTAGCACTGGAATGTGTTGCTCAGATACTTACTGTCGAGTAATCGATGACAGGTCTTTGAAAGACAAATTTAAACGAATGAAAATGAGAGCTAATACTTTTGCATAGAACAAAGTGTAATCCTGTTATCTCAGCTCGTTAGCTCGCCACGTCAATGCCAGAGATATGGAAACAGGATTTTCCTATTGATATATGACCAAATTACGACAGTCTCGATCGATACGTTCACGAAACCTTGCACAATGATCTAAACCCGTTGAACTGTTGCGAGAAAAAAAAAAACGATCGCTGCATTAAGCTATGACTTTTCGCTTTCAACATGCTTTAGAGTATAATCCGGATGGCCATCGGTTTTGTGCTTGCGATAGGGTTTAATCTTTGACATTCCTTTTGCAAAAAAATTTTTACAATTCTTTTGTGTCACGTAGTCCGATGGCTCTTCTTGGAATTGAAACCAAAAAAAGAAATGCACGTAGTCCGACTTCCTCATTACCTTTTGTCATCAATTGTCTCCAATGACTGAAATTGACAAAGGATAATTAAATACGTCAAGGTCGTTCCCATCAACTGCAAAAAAACAAACAAAACAATAAAGAAACAAATTAAGTAAGTAAATGACATTTTCAATCAAATTTTAAGTGTTACCGTCGGAATGAGCTGAACATTGATGTGAACCATTCCCATTGGTGTGATATTAGGAAGTGATTGGATCATTTCTTCGGCTAGAAATCTCATCTGAATGTCAAATTTTACAATCAAATCAAGTTGCTCTTAAAATTTACTCCAATTATACCTGGTTTTGTAAGCTGACTTCGTTGGCATCAGTCATTCGCAGTTTCCTTATCATATCGTTGGCCTTTTAAAAATGGCAGTTCTTGAAAAAAATTCCATTCAAACAAAAAAAATCTATTGAAAATTACCTCGCGATAAATTCGAGAAGGGATGTAAAGCAGGAAACAAAAACAAAGGGTTTCCTTGATGTAGTCGACGGCGATGAGGATGGTGGACAATGTCCATCGATGGCCGAGTAATTCCGTCAATAAATGGAAAGAAGTGTTGGTCATTCGAACGAATTCCGATGCAGTAACAACCAACAAAAAAACCCCAAAATGGCGGCTCATTTCGTCTACAAATTCCACAACGAGGAAATAACGACGCCTCCATTGGTTAATGAAGTACGTCATAGCCAGGCAGTCGCTGGAATCGACATTAGCTGAATCGATTTCTTCGGCCATGATTTGGAATACGACAGAAGCCATCCATCCGAGCGAGCAAAACAGGACTGAGCCAAGATAAGGGAATATGAGTGACACCATGTTCAGTGCGGAGAAAACGACGTGTGACGTTGATAAACTTGCCACAATGCTACTAATCCACAAGCGGTAGATTAGCGTTTCAACAAGTTCAATTGCAATTTCCTGTTTTGGAAAATCAATTACTCTCGTCTCTTTTAATTATTCTTTTGAAATGATTGGACACTTACAATCAACACGAACCACGATCCAATTTGAAATATACGTCGGAATTTCTTGTAGTGGCTGTTGTCGAACTGGGCACCTTGTTCCAGTCGTCGAAGAAGATCCGTTAATCGCTTCCACGACATGAAATAACTGACAAACAAAAGGGCCGAATGAGTCGTGGTCGTAAGAAAACAATAGTTTACTTGATTAATGATTGAATTCCAATCTTGAGTGATGCTGGTATAATTTTTCGTCTCGATAATCCACTTGGTCTGAGACATAACGAACGTGTTGCAGCCAATCGTCAGCACGTAAAAGATGATTGTGACTGGAATGAGTAACAGGAATCGACGATCCTTTTGATCTTTGTTGATGATTGGAGGCTGGAGTCCAAACAGCTGAAACCAAACTGTCATCGGCTTCAACGACCAATCGAAATTAAATGGCGTTGATGACGTCGGATGAATCTTTTGACGTCTATTATTATTGGAAGAAGACAACTTTCTGGGCCTCACCACCACCGTTATCCTACCGTTCTTGGCCATTCTTGCAAGCTGACTGCAATGCGGCATTGTCCATGACAAGCCTTTGGTGCCAGTCTTAGTACTATACTCTTCATTAGGACATCTAGCGCATTAGTTTGCTACAATGACAGCACGTACTGACATGGTAATGGCTATATAAAGGTTATAAAAACTGGTCCATTTTCAACCTGTCCATAGTCACACTTCATCAGAAGTAATAATTCTAAAACAATAACAAAAAAGAACTTTCAAAACAAGAAATACCTTTCGTTGCTGGTATACAGGTGACTGACAGCTTTTCTACTCAATCAATTTGGATCACAAAGCACTTGTCACATCTACAGACAGAAAAAATAAACAAAATAAAACGTAGACAGCACCTGACAGCTGTTTTACATTATTAAATCAACCGAGTATGGGCAATCCACATAATCGAATGAAATTTGGAATGGATTCCAATATTTTTCTTTTACGTCGTGTGCACAATTTTACCTTACAAGAGAAACGTGGGATAGGGTTACCAAATGAAGAAGAGAAAGCAATTCCACGAGAAAAATGAAAAAAATTTTTCCGAAATCGCTTTGGAAAAACGCCCCCATCCATTTCTCAGAAAAAAGGATTCCATTTCCGTAGCTTTTTTTTTGTTTGTGAATACGACTATGATTTACCTTATGGCGAATGCCAAAATATGACACTTGTTTCATATTCAATGAAAATTCAATCAACTTTCTTTTGTCTGCAAATATGACACATGAAGAGGATTGTAGTAAAAGGTCTCTCCAGTCATTGCTGAGGGTTTTAATTTTTAGAATATTGAAATTGACACAGAATGATTAAATAGGTGAGAGTTGTTCCAACAATCTAAATAGATTATAGCGAACAACTGAAATTAAAGTGAATGATGTAAAACAAAATCCAACAGCTTACCGATGGAGCAAGGTGAAGATTAACATCAAACAATCCAACAGCTGTCATTTTCGGCAATGAATCTAATGCATCCACAATAAAGAAATTCAACTGCCCCTCCACCAATGAATTACAGCACAATTAGTATTAAAAATAAAGAATCGAAAAATCTATGACAAAAAATACCTTTTCTTGTAACATTTGATTGTCGAAATCGAGACAACGGAGTGTCTTGGTAAAACAGATGGCCTTTGCATAAAAACAAAATTAACAAACAAGTAAAAATTAACTACACAAACAAAAAAGGGAAAAAAGAGGATAAAAAGAAAACTTGCCGATTCACGAATACGATGAGGCACATAAATCAACATAGCGAAATGGCCAAATTGAATGATTAAAACCAATAGTTGCAAAAGGATATCCATATTTGGAAGGTTCCGCATGATTACGAACGAAGTGTTGATCATCATGACGAAGCTAGCTGCAATCAGCACAAGAAGGAGGCCACTGTAACAATTATTCATCTTATCCACGAGCTGTAAAATCGTGTAGTGTTGATGCTTCCAACTGTCAAGCCTCTGACTCCAATCCGTTTGTTTACATGTCTTGTTATTCGATTGCTGCGTAATCTTTTCAGCGAGAATGACGAACATATCGGACGCGATCCAGCCGATGCAGGAAAATATTGCCCCACCACTGAAGACGTACAGGATAACAGTTGGCTGAAGCAACTCGTCCAATTTTGCCATGATGGGCATATCAAGAGGCACAACCATTAGCGTCAGTACAATAGTAAGAACTAACAGAACCTGTGAATCGTGAATTAATGTTGAAAAGAATGTGAATATCTAAGTGTCAGAAATTCATTACCGCGATGAGGAATGCAAGTGCTGAAATACAGATACGACGAAAACGTCGATAATGTTTGGCTTCAAAAAATTCTTCTTTCTCCATTTGACGAAGAAGTCGAGTGAGACTGGGCCATCTGGAAATGGATCCAACTATCAAATTTAACTGCGATCCCGTTGTCACAAAGAGATAATTTAAAACGCCAATGGCTGCATTCCAAAGTACAGGAGTGGACATTTCAGATGATGAGTTTTCGAATTTCGGTAAATAACCACAGATAACAATTGCGTTGCGGCAGAGGTGAACAAAGAACACAATTAAGCCGTAAGCGATAATCCAAAAGCGAAACGGTGAGACAAGGCTTCCGGGTGACTCTAAGTAGATACCGATGCAACACATCCATCTCAACATGGGCTGCAGGCTCCATTGAAAGTTCATTTCCTTTAAAGTACAGGCAGAAAAATGAACAAGAAGTCAAGTCTTATACAGACGACGGACAAATGCTTCGTCTATAGATGGAAACTTGCACTCTATATATGAGCTTGTTCGTTAAAACCACTCAACGAATTGCTAAAAACGAAAACAATATCATTAATAGACGTCTCTTGAATTATGTCAATTGACGTCATCCAGGTGCAAAATGACAATTAGTGTTTTGCCTTTCAAGCGTGCTGATTATCAGAGAGGTGTTGGATGAACGTTAGGAATTATACGAAGCCTTTTCTAAGGCGACTTGATTAAATAAATGTGAGGGCAATGAGTCTATCCGGCGTTGTCCTAAATGATTCAACGTTTCTCCGACGTTTGAAATTGAAAGAGGATGATGAGGTACGTCAATGTTGTTCCAATAAGCTATTATTCAACGGTTACAATCATTTCACCTTATGTAGTCGAAGTGACATATAATACTGTATATATAACGTACCGTTGGAATAAGCTGGAGATCGACGTCAAAGAAACCAGCTGCTGTAATTTTCGGCAAGGAATTTGATATTTCCATCATCAAGACATTCACCTGTTAGTATATAGAAAGAATACCTTATCAAACTCGGTTATAAAAATACGTTTTTATAAATGAATAGTTGCCTGGTTTTGAAGAGCATAATCTTCAAAGTGGAGTTTGCGTAATTTCTTGGTCAAATCAACTGCCTGTGTTACGAACATGTTACATTCTCACAGATGATACTTCAAAACAAAAATACCTCTTGACGAATGCTGTGCGGGATATTAGTCATGAAGGTGAAACCGACAAAATTAAAAAACAAGACGATTAATTGTACGGTAACATCAACCGTCCATTGTCCGTCTTTCATGTCGATCATCAGATGAAACGAAGTGTTGATGACACGTACAAAAGCTGGGGCTACCATGACCAGCAATAAGCAACCAAAGCAACGATTCATTTGATGAACGAACTCGATAATCGTGAAATAATGACGACTCCATCTAGATATTAAGGCGACAAATTGAGTTGTATCATTTCCATCGGGATCCGAGACGAAATGCGTCATCTCTTTGCCGAGTAGTTGCATCATAGTGGAGGCCATCCATCCAAAGCAAATGAACAACACAACAGCCAAGCAAATGAAAACGATAAACGATCGTTGAAACGAATAGAATATCATTTGCCACAGGAGAAAACCGGTGTCGAAATAGGCAGACATCGACAGGAAAAACACAGCCACACACATCTGCATTTACATCACAAATAATGAATGAATACCTTTCTAGAGTAATTGAGATTTTGATAAATACTTACAAAAATGGCGACTAGCAATCCTAATCGAAAAATGGTACGAAAATGAGAAAACTCTTTTGGGCTGAATTGATTTATTCGCTCCATTCGATGGAGGACTCGTGCAAGATCTTTCCATCGAACTGCAGTGATGGCCAGCAGGACGGTCTGAATGGCTATCGTCGAACAGACAGCGTTGTAAGTACTTATTCCGCTGTTCCATTGCCACGCCGTTGTCCGATTGTCTTCAATCGATTTGCCATTGACTGATGCAACATTCTCAAATTCACTTTCGATGCAAATCATAATCAAACCGGTTGCCACGTTCATGAAATACAGAATCCATCCAAACACGTTGCTGATCCAAACACGTATCGATTCGTCTGCTTCGTGCATCCCCAATGGAATTCCAAATAGATTCATGGCGACCAAAAGCGGACGACAACACCATTCAAAGTTAATGGTCTCATCAGGCGACTCTGAAAAATACCCAACTATTCGCCTCCACATGTTGCAGTTGACTGTTGTCGAACAACGTTCGATATTTATTCAGTACCCATTTCAATACGACAAAGTACCAATATTCATAGTGGTGTATACTCATTGCCTGACATCACGCACAGTGATGTCAAGGAGTCAAACAATTGGTTGACGTTTTTACCCTATTGCATGTTAAATTTTTAAGCCAAGCTTAATGGAAATAGCAATCGTTCCTTAAGAACTGTCCTGTTAACGAATAAAACTACCGGTATAAGTGACCAATCGAAAAGAAATTTGAAAACGCTATTTTGTTTGTAACAGTACAATGACGTAACTGACAATGACGCTAAAAACACTCAGTAAAATGGATGGAGTAATGCAATAAACGCCAAGTGGACGAGCCACTAACGGATCGGTTTGTAATCGCCAGAGAAATGAACGAAGCATGTCACGTTCGTGTTTCATCATACGATTCCAATGTTGACTCAACAAATAATTTAATCTAGTTCGAAATTTACCAACAGATCGATGCAACCGAGATGATATGATCATGCTAGAAACAAAACGAAATACTATGGCAACTAAATTCATGAAATAAGAAAGAACGAGACCTGCAGAACGCAACTTCAATGCATCTGATAAATTATACAACACCGAATAAGCTAAGGCAGTCGTAAAGAAAATGGCTCCAGCTTGACCGTAAACCATAAAAGACCCAAACAGCGAATCGGCTCGACTAACCATTTCCTCAATAGCCTCAAAACGAGTCCATATAAGACGAATGGATTCCTCTAATTCAATTGCAGCTGGTTTAAGATACGATTGCTTAACAGGAAAAGAGTCCAATTTAGCAGCTAATAACGAAAGACGAGAAGAAATAGAATATTGAAAATCTTCTGCATATTTACGTTTGGCAAATAATGTTTCTGCTTCATTCTCCAGGCAGCCAACAGCTAAAGAGGCGTGATAATAAGTAAAAGCTGGAATAAAATCAGCTAGAGATGTTAAAATCCAGATCAGTAAAATGGATACCAAGTGAATCGTACCAATCAAAAGTAATGGTACAGTTTCACGAATAGCTTGATGTGTAGACATCAAATAAGTGGCTTCAGGACGATTGAAAATGTCCCAACCCAAGGAGATCAAAGAAGCCATCGTAATGAAGACATACGTTACGTACATTACCGCATGCATCTTACGCGATTTGCACATGACGTGTTGAGGATTCAAATGAGAAATTTCCATTTCTAATTGCCTCCATTTCTTAAAGAAACTGAGGAATTCGCGGCGATGTCGTAACGAGTACAACTGAACCGCAAATGCTAACAATATCGGAACAGACCACAACAAATTGGGTATAATGGCGTGAATGTTGACCGCCGATTCGATCCCGACGAACAATTGTGTCAACTCGAATATCAACATGACAAACAGGAGACTGGATGAAATGGCGATGCCGATGTAACGCAAAACTCGACAAAGACGCGAGTTATTCGAGGCTGGTAAACACCAGTCGAGCAAAATTCCGCAATGAAGAGTCAATTTCCAGAGCGGCCGTAGAGTTTCTTCCAGTGTTACGTTGACTGTTGATCCACCGATTTTACGAATTCGTTCATTTCGTTTACGAAATAACATGATTGAAAACTAGAAAATTAAAAACATGGTATTACACTGTTGCATCTTAAAATAGAATTCAAACTAACCTTTGCCAAATGATTGCCAGCCTGCTGACGCAATGTCTTAAAATTGCTGGTATGTGAGCTATTGTGGATCGGATATCAGACTGATATCGAACACTTAAACCACTTGAGTTTATGTATAGACACAAAGTCTCGTTTGTTTGGCTATAAAAAGCATGCAACACGCGACGCCGCGTTACCATTATATTACGAGACCATAGACGCTATTATACATTGGTCAATTATCGACCTGACAGCGAATGCATTTTCATTTTTAAAAATGAACTGTTATCTCAACAGCAAGTTTCTTCATCTATTTCGGTACACTGTTTTGATGGCATTATTAATAATTGGAAAAAAATTAACATACTGTGTTTAAATGGCGGTCATGGTGACATCTCCAAAACTAAAGTTGGAATCGATGTTGTTACTTGCATCCAATTCAGCGTAATCACCGTCATCGTCTTCGTACAAGACGGGAACTGGAGGTGCAGGCCTTTTAACGGTTCGTGGCGGAGGAGGAGGAGGATGATTAGGCTCGGGTTTCTCCTCATCCAGAGAACGGTCCATTAACGGATTGCGACGAGAAACAACCTCGAACGGAAGAGATGCAACCTCATGAATAATTCCATTATTCGCTTTCCCATTTATTCCTTTACTGAGGTAGTCTTTGAATTCCGGGTTGTCTTCCACTCCAATGAAAATGGAATCTCCACTGCTTTGGCTGTTGCAATTAAACATTCAAAAGGTCAGTACGTTTCTCGTAAAAATAGCGTTGAGATGTCATTACCTGATCTTGTCAAAACTGTCATCGTGATTGGAATTGGACGAATGTTCAATGCTGTAAATGGGATTAGATCCTTGGACGGCATACACATTGGAATTAAGAACAGTTTCGGCAATTGGATTGATTCCGGAATCCTGCGACCCGAATTTCGGAACAGCTAAAGCTGCAACTCGCCGATTAAGCCTTTTTTTTTAATTAGCAGACCATTACTTGTGACGTTAAACTTAAAAGAATTGGCAAGTGAAACTTACTCGGATGTTCTTTTAGCGAAGAAAAGGATTATGCCAATCATAAGAATGAGAACAACGCACGCGATGATAAACAGCATTTGAAACATTTGCTCTGATGTGTTTTTTTCTTCCGTGGGCAAAGGTCCAACACCTTCGAGAGTCAGACCCACTTCGCTACACTGGTCCCTCAACAAAGTTTCTATTCCCGGCTCGCCTTTTTTCCTGCTCATCGAATTCAATTTGTTAACAGTCTTTTCAATAAAATATGGAGTTTTTTTAATAGACTTACGCAAAAATGACGCTGGCAAGGACAGGCTCTGGTTCCGTTTTGTTCACGTCGATAAAATAACTGAGTGCTGTGTTGAACGTATTGTTGCCATCCGGTTTTCCAACACCCTCGTAGCTTAGTACTTTTTCCACATTGCATTTATAGCCCATTGTCTCTGTGAAGATCTTTTCAATCTAGAAACCCATTGATTGATATTAATCATTAACCAATACGTATAAGCGCACACTTACCTCAGATCTTTTGGCTTCAATTTCTTCTTTTTTATTATCAAATACAATGTCGACTTTGTTTTCTTGCGCCACAACGTAAATGTTGATTGGCGTTCGACTTGAATGCGCCACTGTCAATTCGAATTATTTTTAATCGTCTAGTTCAAACAGTTTTCTTTAACATATTACCTTTATCCAGACAGGTAACATTCAACGTGAAATAGCCTTTCATTTCAGGTTGAACGGTGAATTCTAAAACGATCCAGTAATCCGAACTGATGGAGAACGGAGGTTTGCTCACTGTCCCTAAATTAACCGACGACTGGCTGACTGTGAAGCTTTCTTCAATTTTACACGTTACTACATCATTATCATCTTCATCAGTTATCTACTTCCAAACAAATTAATTATACCATAAGACCCACTACCTGATTTTCTCAGAATTTACCGTCATTGGAAAGACTCTTGTACCGCGTGCATTACCTTCCGTTATGACTCCAGACAACGAGCCGGAAAACACCGGATCACAATCATTCACGTCTTTCACCTACCAAACAACAGTCTTTAACCAATTACCTTTTTTTTTTTTAAACAAATTAACTTATGAATAGACATACGTTAATCGCGATATTGAGGTACTGTCCTTTGGTGGCATCAATGTCCGAACAGGATAGGACAGGTTTATTAGTGCAGTCATTGGTGGCCAAGATGGTGACGTACGGAACGGCTAGTGGCTGTTCACGATCCAACGGCTTTTTCGTATGCAGTTGATTGAGTGTCTTATCAGGCACATCAAAGTATTCACTGTTGCCACCTGCATTGTAAAAAATAATGCTAAGCGAATTAGGTAAATAAACGTAATTTATATCGCATTACAAACGAGGTAGTAGCAAACATCGTAGCGACTTTCTCCTGGATAGAGATTGCCGTTGTCTGGATCTTCCGCTTTTTGAAACACCTTCACTTCCATCTCATTTTCTGTACGTCAAAAAGTGTCACGTTAGTATTAAAAATGTAATGGACAATTCATCGCACCTGTAAAAGTTAAGGACTCGGAGTTCACTGGGAAGTAAGGCAATTGTTTGTTGCTTAATCGCACATTAATCCTCAAATTCATCCGAGTACTAAGCGGAGGTGTACCTTGATCAGTCGCTACGATAATCAACTGCAAAAAGAAACCACTAAATAAAAAAAATCGAAGAATTATGCAAACAAATAGCTTACGTCGTAGTAACTAGCGACAGAGCGGTTCAATTTGCTGCTCAAATACACTTGGCCCGTGTCCTCGCTCAACGCGAACACTTGATTGACACTATCATCTACGTACACCCAAATAAAAGTTAATTAATTTTCTAGGCAAGTTATAATTATTTACTCACCCAGCCATGTGTAGAGTATTTGTCCATTTAAGCCTTCGTCGTTATCGGTGGCTTTAAAAATCAGTTGTTGGTTAGTTGCATTGTAGAACAAAGGCTGACCCACAGACGAATCCTCACGCACTTCGAAAATTGAATTGTCCTTTTCTGGGAAAATAAACTGAGGATTATTGTTATTGACGTCCAAGACACAGATGCGATACGTTGTGTTGCTGGAACATTGGACACCTTCAATGCTATCGCCCTGGTCACAAGCCTGGCAATATCAAACTCTAGCTGAAAATTGTTTTATTTAAATGTACATTTCGTTAATGAATTCACCTGTACGATAACATCGTAAATGCCTGTACAATTGAGTATATCAGAAACTGCAACAACCAATTTTCCCGTGGAATTATTAACGGTCTCCATACGAAATGGTCGATCGCATTTCTCTGACGGACTATTGCCGAGCCTGTTCTGTCCATGTAACGTGAATGTCAACCATTTGTTTGGACCATTGCTGTCTGCGTCACTGCCTTCGACTGACGCTACTTCTTGGCCCTGTACCACAAAACCAAGATAAACATAGATAAATAACGCAGAAGGTAAATGGGTTTCACTTTATACCATTGTCAAAGATTCCAAAGGTGAACGGTAGCATTCATTTAGGCTCCCTGGTGATGTAAGTGTTGGTGCATTGTCATTGACGTCCAATAACCTGGGAACAACTCAAACGTCAGAATTTCATAAAAGATGCTTGAAAACAAAATGTCCATACGTGATATTGATTCGTTCGAAATCGGATAAACTTCCCACTATTTAAACAAGCAAACAAGGTGATTAATATAAATGTTCATTTAATCTAAGGAGTAAATTAATTACAGGTAATTCCTTCGCGATAGTTATCACGAGCTTCGACGATGACGCTATAGCTTATCTTCGTGTCAAAATCGAGCAACTCGCAATTCCGCACCGTCATTTCACCAGTGCTGAGATCAATGGCGAATTCGTCTATTCCCTCCACATTTTGCCGTGAAAACATGTAACTGACTGTCCCGTAAGCACCTGCAATTTACCAATGACAGGTGATATTTTTCCTCTTTTGAATTCTAACTTGAAATTTACCTGCATCAGCATCTGTGGCCTGCAGACTGGAAACCATTATCCCATTTTTGGTGCTTGACTTTGGGCTGCATTCATGAATTACAACCTGAGTGGGCGTCACCGTTAACTTGGGCTCGTTATCGTTGACATCGACAACGGTGATTCGAATCTGCAATGTCAGTTGCAATTAATTACTTGTGTCATAACAACAAAGGGGTTTCTTACTGAGGTGGTCGACGACCTCGTTGGGTTGCCATTATCAGTCGCCGTGACGGTACATTCAATTACATCATTTACTTCACGATCAATCAACGCCGTTGTGCTCAACTGGCCGTTTTTGGCATTAATGACCACGTTATCACACAAACTTTATGCACCATCATATGAAGCAAAATAAAGTTTAGATAATTAGCTTTTTAAGAATAAACGAAATTATACTTCAGAGAATAAGTGATGACGTTGCTTTCGTCGATATCTGATGCCCGAATATACCCAAAAACAGTTCCAACGGCCGTCGCATTTCCCTCTACGATGGAGAACTCGTTACTGGTCTGGTCGAAGACAGGGTTGTTGTCGTTCATATCCGCGATATTAACGACGACATAAACTGAATGGTATATAAAATTGTCAAGTCATTGGACTAGAAATCAAAGAGGCAAATAATAATGATTTTACGTTCGTCTTTGTCAACGCCCATCGCAGTGTTGAGATCGGTGACTGTCAGGCAAAGTTGGACCGAATCAAACACTTCACGATCGAGTGGCGTACTTGGACAACTGTTGCAATTGCCCGGTGGAAAGGATGAATCACCCACTTTCAAAACAGCCGTTGATGTAGTGGCCACCCTCCAAAATTGTTTATTCCAAGCTCGGCTCTCCAAGTCCAACGTAAACGTTTTTTTCATTTCTGGCGATGGATCCGAAATGAGGGCGCGGTTCTTGTAGAATTTGGATTGTTCCCAGTTGATGGTAAATGCCAGATTCGAATTTTCATCGCGATCAGAAGCAGAGAAATCGGCCACTACACTTCCACTTCCTTTCTCTTCACTAACGCTAAAATCCACCGTACTCGGCTACAAACGAATTTGTTAAAAGAACATGTGAATCAATGCTTTTCTAGATGAAAACAAAAAGGGATATGCTGTACTTACAGGCAAGAAACTAGGAGTATCGTCGTTGACATCTTGAATGGCGATTGTTAAATCAGCGACTGCTCTCCGTCCGTCGTAGTCTCCATCTGAATAAGACAATGTACGTAAGACGTATAAGGTAACCAAGGTCAATTTTGAAATGACCTAATTGAAAACGCCCCTCGATAAAAAAAAAGGGACTGGGTAAGAAAACAAAAACCTCGTGGAAACAGCCTTACTTTTGTCAATGGCCTGAACTTTGTATTTGAGGGAAGACGACCCGATCGATTCACGATCAATATTGGCTGCTGTGTGAATTTCGCCCGTCACTTCATCAATGGTAAAAAAGCGGGCAGCATCATAAATCTCCACAAACGAATACCTTAAAAGAAATAACTCAATTGTTTAACCTTTTTTTAAAACTACATAATGCTTTCTAAATGCATACCTAATGCTGGGCTGACCGTACGTTGAACTGACGTCGGCATCAGTTGCCTGGATTTTTATGACTGGGCTACCTACATCCAAATTCTCCACAATATTAGCTGTGTAATTATTAGGAAAAACCGGACTGTTGTCATTGATGTCGCGGGAAAACAAATTGACCGTGGAATATTGGCTTGTCTGGCTGCCAGATACTTCTGTTGCTACAACCTGCATTTCATCCAATTTGTTAATGTATTGTCTCACCTTGTCATAGGAAATGCTTATAGCCAACGTACCTGAAATGTGATGTTGCGTTTCGTGCTATCCTCGTAGTCCAACAATTTCGGAGAATTAATCCTTAACGAAAAAATTCCATTGTTTCGCCCTGTAGTAGGACTCAGTTCCACGTATTGGTTGACGTCCGGTGACCCTCGGATCGCCATCACATAAGAACCTTTGTCTTTCTGCGTTTTAACCGTAAAAGTTATTGTCACTGCATAAAGATCAAATGTAGTTTGAATGCAAGTACCAGATCGGGATCGGAAACCAAAATGTCCATTTGTGTGAGTCGACCGACGTACCCTTCATCGATTAAGTCAAAGTTGTAGATTGACTTATCGAATACAGGTAAATTGTCGTTGACGTCGTCGATAAAGACGGTCGAATAAGCGACGGACTTGTTTTGTGGATAATTTTTGCACGTTGCCGTTATTTCCAGATCAAAGTAGGAATCAAAGTCGAGGACATCGCGGTCTATCCGTTGTGCTATTTTCACCTCACCTGTTTTGGCGTCTATACTAAAACTCGCCCTGCTGTCTAAATTCAAACGGTTATCAATCAAATGAGCTTTCTCAATAGTGGAAGTCATTTAACAACACAAATATTATTACCGACTAACGAATACACGATCTCATCGTTTATCGTGTCTCCGTCTTGAGCTAGGACAGAAAAGACAGGCGAGTTCTATCGAAATGGATATCATATTAGATTATTAATCTTTCATTTTTAATAGTGAAGTATGTATACTTACAACAGCCAATTCCTCATTGATGTTAATAAAAGGCACTTGGGTTTTCCAAATGGGAGCGGAATCTTTCGCGTCGATAACGTAAAGTGTCACTTGAACAAGAGATGACAAGCCGCCTCTATCCTAGACATCAAATATCATTTCATAATATAACGAATGTTCTAGTTATCGTATAATGTAAGGATAATTACCGCCACACTTATTTCGAACAAGTAAAACTGTCCAGCTTCAAAATCCAACTTTTTTGTGACACTAAAAATTCCGTTACTGCTGTTGAGCGTGAAATTGGAACCGTCACCGGCAAGAGTCTAATGTAGTTTGCAAAACTCAGATTTACTACAAAAACGTAAGCGTTAAATCTAATTAGTTTTCACCTTGAAAGTGTAAAGTAATGTGGAATTATCTCCTTGATCGCCATCTGTAGCATCAAAGTCATAAATCTGTCCCAGCTCGTTCTGCCAAATTTAATTTCAGTATGTTTTTAACGGCAACTACTAACGAATGTGTGGAAACTATGAATCAGTTTTACCTCTTTAAATGTTAGTGCCGTGTTGGGATAGTTGATAAAGAACGGTCTATTGTCGTTCATGTCCACCATATTGAAATCGAGTGCTCGTATAGGAAGAGACATGATGAAAATAACGAATACGCACGTATCCTCGTTGAGATCTCCGCTCTCGAAATCGAATTCTTTCAAAGATTTGATTGCGACTGCATTGTTTTCTGGGGGACCTAGTTCGATGATATTCGTGCAACCAGTCGATAAACTCGGTGGCACGGAGCCTGCGTCATTTTGGCAAAGAATGCCATTAATATTGCGTTAAATTATTAAATATAATTGGGGGTGCGAGTGTATAGCTTCAGCAGCAATTAATGTCAAACCGAAAGTTGTAAAATATACATTTAGAAATTGTTTTACCAGTATAGCGAAGAATGGCGAGAACGACTCCCCGTTTAATTCCTTCTTCCGCGTATAAGATGCCGTCAGATGTAGTGGATGTCAAATTCACACGACCGTAGGCTAGACTAGAAGTTGGAGGTCCAACGATCCATGGGTTATCCCACTGTGCTCCTAAACAATGAATTAAAATATATGTAACAGCAATCATAAAATGAATTGTAGAACTGACACATACCCGTTGAAGAAATAAATAGTGAAATGATTGAAAAATGGAGGATCTTCTCGATCACTTTGTCACGTTGAAACATGGTTTTGAAAAGCACCGAGTATGACACTGTTGTTTTGGATTTGATCGTCACAAGTCACGGGAAACTAATAACTGAAAATGACGCACCACCAATCTCGACTAGGCGACGAGACACACCTGACAATCGTCTAATTCTATCTGATAATATGAGCACTGAAATGTTGACGCACATTTTGCTTTGGACTACAAAATGTTGAGATAAGGCGACGTCAACGAAATTGTTGGGCAAGTTTGCATATCTAATAAAAATGCGCCTCCTTTTTGTTCATTACTGCATGACGACACCCATTAAAGGTTGGCATGGATCATTTTGCATATCCATGAATTTTCACAACAGCTGAAAGAATCCCATATCTTTCAACTGGCATAGCTTTGTTATATGCCACCTTAGATCTTACGACACACTTGTAGGCGAAATGACTTCTAGCCAAGCACTTTGGCCGTAAACAAAGCCATCTTATCTCAAGGTGTTTATACTTACTCAGCTGCGTCACAAGAATCCGGTCTTGCTGAAGTGTTGTCAAGGGGGGATTTTTATTTTTTCCTTTCTTCCTTTTTTATGGTGAAATTTTTAGTTCACCAGCTATTTATTCTATTAACCATATTCTTTTGCGGTGCGATATCATGTTTCAGTGAACTCGGGGATTTCTATGAAAAACAAATGACTATAGTTATTTAGCATATCATTTCATAAATTTTTTTTCTACCAATTAAACTCGTGGCATTCTTAAATGTATTTGAAGAAATGGTTATGTACAACGGGTTGCTTGAGGATCGTTGGGCGATACGCTCAAGTCACGTGTTTGTTTGATGAATTTTTTGCCATTTGGCAACAAGCGACGACATATCCGATGACATTTTTGTGCGTTTAATTCCTTTAACAGGTTCGCTATTTGTTTCTTCTTCTATTGCCGATGGACCTGCATCGGTCACTGTAGCCACAGCAGCTTCTGATGCTGCGTCTGGCAACGAAACGATTGCTGGATCGGCCAGGGCGGCTGGTGAAGCCGGTGCATCCAACGTGGCCAGATCGGTATAGAATGAGTTCAATGCAGAGTCCAAACATTCTACAGTATCGGCAGCTACAGCAGTGGGACATTCCGGCAAAACTGCAGTTGTGGAAGTCTCACCTTCTGAATCTTCAAGTACCATGTCAATGACCTGATCTGTCTGCGGCTTGACAGTCTCTATTTTCCATTTGTTTTCAATTTTATCTAGCCATTCTTCTAGAAAATCAGGTTCTAGTTTCTTCTGCACCCAAGCTTCTTTTAAAATTTCCAATTGACTTGCTAGTTGGGTTTTTGATAATTCACCTACTGGAAGCTCTTGCGTAGCCAATCGGTTCTCCAACCGCGTGATTTTTTGTGCCACAGTCAGAGGAACAACTGGGGGGACAACGACTAAAGGTTTAAGAATTTCTCCCGCAATAAACTGAACCTTTTGACTTGGGGTAGAAACTGGGGTATCTGCTTTCTCTTGAAAACCTAGGCCTTTGAAAGTGTGGATGACTTTAGTTGGGGACGCTGGTTCGAGATCAAGAACGGGCTGGTGAGTAGGCGGAAAGAATTTCTTAAAATCATTGCCAAGTTTTGGACGAGACTCTTGCTGTGGGCGTCTTCGAAATAATGGAACAAAAGTTTCCGTCTTGTGATCCGGAGGTACTTCCTTTTCGATAGCAGCAACGATACTATCGACATCGATCGTCAATCGTCCGTTGGTCTTTGCTTGAGTGAGTTCTGTCCCACTCGCCTTGAGACTTCTTTCGGAGGTACCAATTTTAAAGCTCACTTTTCCTTCATCTTTTTTATAAGTATCCTCTCGTTTTTGATCGGCAAGATTTGCCTTTTCCACTGTAGGTGTGATGACAGCCATTGAATTTCTACGCAAATAAGATTTTAAGATGGTTGCAATGATCAATTTCAGCTTTAACAAATATTTTAGTTAAATACTTTATAGTAGGTTCTTCTTTTGCTGTAAAAGCTCCTGATGGAACGGCTTTACTTTCTTCTACGACTGCACTTGCAGCTGCTTTAGCGTTAACAATATTTGGCATTGATGAAGATGCTTCTGAAAGGTCAGGAGGTTTTTCCCATGTTAGTTCATTTGTGACTGTGTGCCAAAAATATGGTTGTCCTGATTGAGGGTCCCATAGCTCTTGCCAAACTGGAAAAAAATGATATTCAGCTGTTGGCAATTTTACATAAAAGTTCTGTTTCTTTTACCAGAGGAAACCGAAGTTGCTGGAGCCTCTTCCACTGATTTTATTTCATTCAGAAAATCCTTGAATTCAGAGTCTTCTTCCTCTTTATCACTGTCTTCATCATCAGAATTATAGTGCCCCAAAAGAGCATGTAATTTGTTCGTTGGTGCAGGAGTGGCAGCTACAGTGGCAGTGTTCACAGAAGAATGGTTTTGAACCAAGGGGCATTGTGAGCCTTCAAAAATACAGCTTGTATTTTACTTCCATGCTTACATAAAAAAACAAAGGATTAAATGTGTACCTTCGTCATCAAGTTGTAGGATTTGTCGTCGATTTTTCGGTCTCCATCTAGACGCCATTCTTCATTTATAATTTAAGAGCGGTCTTCGGTATTTAAATATTACTTACGCGATAAGGCGCTTTTTTCTCATCATCTAACACCGTCGTCTGCTAAAGCTATACATATCGATCAGAAATGGCGCGTCTTTATTTGTTTAATCGCAAAGTTTTCTTTACGTTTCATAGCTAAAATAAACAAATTTTCATCATATTAATACAACTAATAATAATTAAAAAAGAATCCAGTCAACAGACTTGTTTGAAGTATTTGTTCCGACTCCTGAAAATCTTTTCATCCAGTAGTTCCCGGCTGCTAGGCGCCATGCGATGATAGTCGATTTTTACCGTCTGCATCGACGGTTTTGATTGATTTAGTCGGATTTGGTAGGTTAGATTGGCGGGTTTGTTTAGCTGGGTCTCTGAGAGAATTTGGCAAAAGATATATTACTGTCGACGCAGAGTTCCACTTTTTCACGTTGTAGTATATTATACTATAAACGCCTTCGACAAAAAGTAAATTTGATCTATTAATTTCACTGTGAAGCTACACCATTAAACACATAGATCTTTGCAGTGAGTTCTGAGCAGGGTTCCTGGAGCAATATTGTTTTCAGATGTGCGGTAGCTACCGGAGCTCATCCAATCGATCTCACCAAAACGCTGATACAATTGGGTCATGAACCTATAGCTCCTAAACCAACAACAACACTATTTGGAAGACCAGCTCTTGGTCTACCCAGTGTATTCCAATACAGTATGAGAATGCGAGTTTAGCAAGTGATTGCCTTAAAGTCTAATTGTGCTTTTGAATTCATTTAGTTGGCTACATCAAAAAGAGAGATGGTTTTTTTGGACTCTACAGAGGCCTTGGGCCTAAGATGTGTGCAACCATTATCAAAGGAATGGTGTTCCAGAAAGCCACTGAAATATTCATCGTGCAAGTAGAAGGCAAAAAAGAAAAGTATACTCTTTATAGCTTGTTTGTAAAAGATATTTTAAATCATATTTTTCCTTGAAGGAAAAGAGACCCATACCCTGAAGATGATGAAGAGGAATCACAAGCTGAGGAGGAAACTTTTTCCGAGTTCGCGTTGACCCTCTGTCGCAATATTACCGCTACCACCGTGTCCATTTTAGCTAGCCACCCTTTCCATGTGATTGCCGTACGGACCATGGCACAGTTTATCGGAGAAGAACAAAAGTACACGTGAGTAAACTATCGCTACTTTATCTCTCCGCGACGGCACTAGCAACCGCAATGTTGTGTTCCTAGAGGAGTTTTTGCTTCGGCAAAGGAAATCTTCCACGAGAGTGGAGTTGCAGGGTTCTTCCAAGGGGTCAGCCCTAGACTTCTTGGGGAACTGTTAGCACTCTTTCTGGCTTCGTCCGTCAGCTTCACGGTCAGCACCTACGCGCTCGGTGATCCCCGCTACAGAGCAAGCATTAAGACGGCCGTTGGGGTAAAAAAAAAGTGAAACGATAGGTTTCTTTGCCGCAATTTATTGATTATTTCCTTTCATACTTTGGCTGACAGTTTTTGTCAACATCATTGACCTATCCGTTCAGCGTTGTGTCGACTTGTATGGCGGTCACCGGTACTGGCTTAATTGCTGGCCAACCGCCTTACATGCCCATTTACGTCAATTGGACCGACTGCTGGTCACATTTATCGCGCAACAATCAGCTCAAAAGAGGCTCGTCTATTATATGGCGCTATTACACCGGAACGACTGCCGTATTGCGACCGTATTAGGTTTAACTCTCCAAGACTCTTTGACATCTAGGTGATTTAATATCAGCAGAATTTAAATCCAATTTCTTATTTTGAATTGTGAAAATCAAGATAAGAATTTGGACGGGGATAGAGAGCGTTTAGTGCTGTCTTTTCATTCACAATCATTCGTAGTTTTTGATCATTTTTGAATAGATCTTGGTTTGAAGTAAGTTAACACTTTGAT
Source organism: Daphnia carinata (assembly GCF_022539665.2). Classification (NCBI taxonomy): domain Eukaryota; kingdom Metazoa; phylum Arthropoda; class Branchiopoda; order Diplostraca; family Daphniidae; genus Daphnia; species Daphnia carinata. The sequence continues at coordinate 5,832,374 of NC_081339.1, read as the reverse complement.
CTTTCCATCGTTGAACTATATCCTAGTTGGATGGTTAATGATCATTTCCCAGTCATGTTAGTAACAATTCTTGCTTGTCCTTGCAGTCACGAATTGTCTCGTGTGTTGGTCAACTCCTTCAACAAGTATGTGACCCTTTCAATCATCTTCCTTCATAACATTAATAAAAATTCTGAGGCAGTCTGAAGTTCTATCCTTTTGTGCTCGTATTGGTTTCAAAATAATCGTTTTATTCCTTTTCAGAAAGCTCGTGAGACGGAGTTTCTGTAATTAAACTTGTTCCATTTGTCAATAGTATGCTGACGCTCAGTGGTCTCACCAATCACCAGCTGGATTGTAATGGAGACAGTGTCTAACTGTCTACTGCGACTGCTTATTCATGATTGATTTGAAGCTCTAGGTTGGCGTTTATTGACTTCTTACTACATCTCATCTTGTACAAGTGCACGTGAGAGAATTCCTCTACAAGTGGAGAAGAAATGGCTACCGAATGAATTTGAACACTATGAAACTATCTCTCAATGCCATTCGGGTGAGAATTAACAATGTCTTTTATATTACTGCTAGTTAATGTAACTTTAATCATTTTGAATGATACATTTCAGATATAAATTAAACTGGTCAGCTGATGTGTGCTCTGAAAGAAAATCATCACTAACAATCAGTAATGAGTCAACGCCAGCCATTACGTATTGCGATAAGTAGATATCATTTAGTTCCTATTGCAGACTGCAAGTTCGTGCACGCTAGCGACTGTGTTTAATTATTAACAGAACTGGGTAATGTTGCGGGTAGCTCAAAGTTCACTGGTCAGAGTTCAGCTGGGTACAGCCGGTAATGAAACTTCAGCACGAAGAGTAAACTAGTTAACGATTTCTGTTTGCCAATCAAATTTATTATTCTATTGTACTTGGTGGCATCTGATGTCGGCACGTTTCTAGCAGCGACAGTCTCACTGACTTGTCTATCCCGACGTAGTACGGGTGGTCTTTATGAATAGTGGCTTGAAGCATTCAGTCTTGTATTACTCGATTCGAAACGGGAGTGGCTACGATGAACAAAGATTATTCTTTATTGTTGAACGAACACAAAGAACTGGAGTCACTCAAGAGAAATGCCGACATTTTCTTTCTTATCGTCATGGGCAATTTTGTTTTCTGTAAAAAAAAAAAAAAAATTTCTGTGTGAATAACGATTTTTCTAATAATTTACGATGTGAAATTTAGTTTTGCAGCCCGGATTTGCCCTTTACGAACTAGGAGCTGTTCGTCCAAAAAATGTCGTCAACGTAGCATTTCGCAACTTTATCAACACAAGTCAGTATACCGTTCCATCTTACGATAAAGTGTTCTTAAATTACTAATTAAATTTCTCTATTTAGCTATTAGTACGCTAACCTACTGGCTTACCGGCTTCGCGCTCGCCTTTGGCGATGGCAATGGCTTCTGTGGTCTACAGTATTTCGGCCTTGTCGATCTGCCCCACGAGATGATGGCCCAGTGTTTTTACCAGTACACGTTTGCTGCCATTGCTTCAACCATCCCTTCGGGAGTAGTACACGAACGCTGTTCGACGATCGCATTTGTTTCCTACACGGCATTAACCTCTGGTTTGAACTTTTGATTTATTTTTCGAAATTACCACTAATCATGTGGTTTGTAATGTATATCCTGTAAACTTCATTAGGATTTATTTACCCGATTGCAGCCCATTGGGTGGCGACAAAAAATGGCTGGCTCCATCAGTTGGGTTTCGACGACTTTGCTTTTAGTGGCGTGATTCACGCTATGAGCGGCTCGACGTGCTTGGTGGCAGCTTATTTAACTGGCCCTCGAATGGATCGCTATAGTCCTGACGGGAAACGCCGTCTTATTCCACCTCATTCTTTTCCGGTAGGTCGAGACATTGTTCATTTGTCCGATTACATTTTGAATTTGCTATTGTAAACTATTTAGCAAATGGTCCTAGGAGCCTTTATCTTTCTCGTCGGAATGGTGGCTTTTAATGCTGGATCGCAAGGATCGATTAGCCAACCCGGCGATGGATTAATGATTGCCAAAGTCACCATTAACACACTCATTTCTGCTGCGACTAGCGCCGTGACTGGTTTGATTTATCATCGCTTTGTAGTGAACAGATATACTAGATACTGGGACCCTGCCAGCGCAATCAACGGAAGTTTTGTTGGAATGGTAATTGCACTTTTAAAATCTCATTTGTGTATTTCAAATTCAACGTTGTTGGAATTTTGACAGGTGGCCATCTGCGCAGGATGCAATAAATTTCAATGCTGGGGTGCGTTCACGCTGGGTGTGTCATCCTACTTGTTCTATTTGGTTGTCCAGGCAGCGGTTGAGAAGTTGGAAGGTAAGATTATGGGTTATCTCAATTAGAAATAGCGTGATCTAAACAACTTTACTGTTACAGTGGATGATGTCGTGGATGGGATTTCAATTCAGATTGGTGGAGGTTATGTCGGCCTTCTTAGTGTACCCCTATTAAAAGAAGAGGGATTGCTGACCAATCCATCTCAAAATACTGCTTGGGTAAGGCCATCCCTTCTGCATGCCATCTATTCGTTTTATATTCATCTGCAAAATGCGTTACTTTATTTTTAGGATCTATTGATTAACGCTGGAGGTGGTATCGTCATCATGTGTTGGTCTTTTTCTATTATATCGTTACTTTATATCGTCTTGCGTTACTTTGGCCTCCATCGCGTCTCTGCATCCGACGAACACGTCGGTTTGGACATGACGTTGCATCGAGAAAAAGCTTACGAGTTTTGCAATGCCAAAGGGACGCCAGTTTGTTTGCCATTGTAACTGCACATTAAATTCTCTCATCCGTTACTCTTGTGCAAAACTGCCGCTCAGGAAAGTAAACTGATCCTTCGGTCTAAGGTGTAGCTTAAAACGAAAAATAAAATTCCAAGGCCAATGCGACCTCAACAAAATGCAACACTATTTATAAAAATAACACTGTTGCTTGTAATTTCACAATTAAGAATCAAATAGGTAAATTAAGAAAAATTTTTTTTAAAAGAGATGAAGAAGGAAACGGAAAACAATATCTATAATCCGAATCGAGCGGGTGTCCGACGTGGCGTCCCTTCTGGTGCCCTTCCAGGTGTAACAATCGCCGATCTACGGATTAGGAGAACACACAAGAAATCAATGTCACGTAGCCATAAATACGATTTAAAAACTAACTTTTTGCGAAGAGATTCCTCCCGTTTCAGTTGCTCTTCTTTTTCCGCCACCATTTGCTCCTGAGCCAGCTTCATCTCTTCCTCCATAGTGGACATGGTCTCTTGGGCTTGTCGTCGCTTTTGACTTCTTCCAGCACCTGCTTGCTTCACCGAGTAGAACATGGGACCCATCTCGGCCAGCCAAGTGGCTTCTACAGCTGTCACGCATTGCATGTATTCCTGGTCATTTTAAATATAAAGATCCATTAGAGTTCAAATTTACATATGGTGTAATTTTGGTTGAAATTACCTTGGAAGTCATGACAAGTTCATGGTAGACGACGTAATCTGGCGTGTAACCCATGCCAAAGAGTGCTGAGGTCGGATGTAAATGACACGGCATGCCAGTCCGGCAATGAACGTACTCGCCGATACCCTTCAACCGCGCTGCCTGGTGGAAATAAGCTAACAAAAATAAATAATTATATTACGTCATGTGTGGTGAAACACAGTAGGCAAGAATCATTACCAGAGCAGATGCATTTGCGAATCACATCCCAGTCTTGGCCTGATGAAATGATGGGTAATTTGAGTTGGTCCATAATGTCTTTCAACTGTTGGCGTACTTCGCGAACTTTACGCATGGCTTTATGGTGGATGAAATGCTTTTGGCACCAAGTCGACGAATAACTAAAGCAAATAAAACCAAATTTTAGAAAACCTTGGGGTTTTTTTTGTTTGCAAACCATTTGCTTACTTGTTGATTTTCCACTGATTGTAGACGTGCAAAAGAGTTAAATGATCCGATTCAGGCACCTGGAACTTCTCACGGGCGGCGTCAGAGTCCTCTTCGCGACCCTTGGGTCGGAAAAAGATGGCCGGCACTGACAACATCGATACTAAAAGCGAACTCTAGGTTACATAACGTAATAGAAACAAAAGACAGGAAAAACTTTACCGATGACGAGACAGTCGGCGCTGCATTTCATGTCGACGGAAGCGATCAACATTTTAGAGAGGGCTGGATCCAGTGGGAACTCGACCATCTGACGACCGAGTGGTGTTAATGCTCCAGTATTCTCTAGCGCTCCCAGGGTCCACAGTTGAAACATCGAGTTCAACATGTTTTCCTGTCACATCACAAAGATAAATGTTACAATCTCCTTTTGATTTAAGCGTCTAAAATCGCACCTGCGGAGGGGGATCCATGAAATGAAACTGTAGCAGATCCTGAACGCTGAGTGATTTCAGTAAGAGTACCACATTAGCCAAATTTGTTCGCTGGATTTCCGGTAGTGTAGTGACGAGCATTTCGTCTTTGTACTGTCGTTCCGTGTAGAGACGGAAACACTGTCCCGGACCAGTACGTCCAGCTCGGCCAGCACGCTGGTTGGCGTTGGCTTGGCTGATGGGGTAAATTTGCAGGGCGTCCATACCGATTCGCGGATTGTAAACTTTGAGTTTACAAAATCCGGCGTCAATGACGAACATGATACCGTCGACAGTAAGCGACGTCTCGGCAATGTTGGTAGCCACAACGCATTTCCTTACTCCATCGGTAGATTTTTGAAAAATTTTGGCTTGCAACTCGGATGGAAGTTGAGAATAGATTGGCAAGACCAATAGCGGAGGTGCATTGTCAACCTGTTCTAATCTTTCTTGTATGACCTCGCACGTCACTTCAATGTCTTCCTGGCCGGGCATAAAGATCAAGATGTCTCCTACGAGAATAAAGTGAATATATGATGCGTTTTACGACCTTGCAACGTTATTACCTTGAGTGGGTTGCAGATGGATCTGAATGGCCTGTTTGACAGCAGAGTCGACGTAGTCTTCGCAAGGGTTCTTACTGAACATCAGATCCACGGGGAAAGTTCGACCGGGGATGATGAAAACGGGCACATTGCCAAAAAAGTCGGCGAATTTCGACGAGTCCATCGTGGCAGATGTGACGATCAGTTTCAAATCTTGTCGGCGACTCACAACCTGAAAATTCAAATTTTAGAATTATATAAAAGCGTCGTTTTGTGAATTGCTTTATTGAGAAACTGACATCTCTTAATAGACCGAAGAGTACGTCCGTGTTGAGGGAACGCTCGTGGGCCTCGTCCATGATGACAACACTATAATTGTCCAGGTCAGGTTCACGAAGAGATTCACGAAGTAGAATACCATCCGTCATGTACTTGATGATAGTTTTCTGTAAACGAAAAATAGAAATTATTTAACGTAACGAATTCAACTCTGAAAATGTTTTTTCTTACGTCGCTGGTGCAATCTTCGAAACGGATGGAATAACCAACTTCCTCACCCAAAGTGCAGCCCATTTCGTCAGCAACTCGCTTAGCTACACTCATAGCGGCGACACGCCTAGGTTGCGTGCAACCAATCATTCCGTACCTATTTTAGATTCATTATGCAAATTGTTCAGTTCCGAGTTTAACCAAAGTCAAAGGCAATACTTACTTGCTGTAACCAGCTTCATGGAGATACTGTGTCAACTGGGTTGTTTTACCGCTGCCTGTTTCACCGACGATAATGACCACTGGATTCTCGCGAATGATCGTCAACAACTAATCAATCAGAAAAACAAATGAATAATTCCCAATTAACAATTTTCCTTCTTTTCTACTGACCTGTTGGCGAACAGCAAAGCTAGGAAGATACTGACGTTGCTGTTGAAGTGTTTTCTTCTTGGCGAAATCGCTGGATGCATTGTCAGTGGTTTTCATATGTTCAGCAAATCGCTGACTCGTTTTATAATCCGTTTCTCCCGTTGTTTCATCAACTGCACCAGCATCCTATTTTTTTTTTCTCAAATCAATACAATTTCGGCCGCATACAAAAATTTTAATAAAAACCAAAATACTTCTTCAGGACGTGCTTCTACACCCATAATGTTACCGATCTTGGTGCCGGCCAATTCCCAATGTTTCTTTTGCGCCTTTTTTCGTTCTTTCTGTTCGCGGTAAACGCGAACCAAGGCCGAACCTTTACGAGCTGCCATGGCCAAATCGGAGGTCGGATCCTGTGTGTTAAAAAAATTGTAGTAATGGATTGCTTTTCATCTAAAAAAATTAAAAGGTAGTTGAATAATACTGACTCTGACGGGCACGACGGCTTCTGGCTGTTTGGTAAAGACGTAACGTCCGTCAAGGAAAGGTGGGACGATATTGTGAACGAGAAGATGAACGCGAGCTTCGGCTTCTTCTTCGTAATCCTCGTCGACGTCGATCGTGGTGACGACACCACTCGTCAACATTCGGTTCCGTTCCCAAAGTTCATTGTCTTTTTGGATCTGTTTCTGCTTGGCGGATACACGTTTGCGCTTCTTCTGTTCAAGTTGCTCTTCTTTGCGCTGGGCATACTCTTCACTAACTCCGCCAAAAGGTTGGCTGGCGTCAGCATCATAACCGTCGTCCAGCCCGTACCATTCTCGATCAAGACGTTTCTGCTCCGCTTCCCATTCTTCTGCATCTATTTCCACCTCAGGTGTGGCGGCTGTAATGAAAAATTTATCAATTGTTTTGAAACCAGTTGTTAAAAATGATTAATAAAAATGTATTCTTACGACGGTCAGAGGTAGCAACTGAACTTCCTATACCAGAGTCTCTAGGTGTGTTGTAACGCTGACTCCGAGCACTCCTAAATCAAGTAACACCTTGTTAGCCATTATTCGCCCCCTTTTACTGTGGAAAAATATTACTTGTAATGGGAATATGCAATACGTTCACTGCGTTCCGAGAAGTTTGAGCCTCGACGTTCAGATCTGTCATCGCTTCTGCGATTTCCTCGTTCCGACCAATCTGAATCACGTCGGTCTCCTCTTTCAGACCTGTCAGAAGTACGTCGATCGCCTCTTTCGGACCAGTCTCCTCTTCTCTCACGACGTTCTGATGAGCCACCACTGGCTTGGCTTCTACGTTCTCTCCTTTCAGCTTGATCCTTTTCCCAGCCTTTAGAAGCAGCAAGATCGTCATCGTCCCAGCTAGATCGTGAAGGCGTGTCTTTTACATGGATCTTCGGTGTCGAAGGTTCATCGCGGAATCTAGGTGTCTCCCATCCATTATCTGAACGTCTGGATCGTTTACTATCTTCTCTGATGCTACGGTCGTCTCTTCTTTCACCAGGACGCTTAAATTTGGGACTTTCATTTCTATGTTTCTCATTTTTCACCTAAATAAAATATAATAAAGTAATTCGTGTAAATACCATAGTTGTGTCATCAATACACTTACTTTTGTGGTTGTCTGGAACTTGCGTTGTTTATCTCGGTCCTGTCTGTGCTGTAGTCTGTTTCTAGCTTCATCAGAAACACCTCCAGTATAGGTTGGTGTTTCGTATGATGCCCGTAGAATCTTTTTGTCAACCTTGAGAAGAGGTTTCTGGAAACCTTCATCAAGTTTTTTTTGTTCAGCCTCCTCTTTGAGATCTTGGAGTAATGCTTCTTTTAGTCTTCGTTTCTGTTCTGTAATTCCAGGAAAACTTCATGAAAGATGTGTGTTTATCATATATTATGAACGGGCTTACCAGCAAGCTTGTCCAGTCCAAGCAAAGATACTTTGGGCCCTTCTTCTTCAAGTTTGGCACTATCTTTTTTCTTGCGAACTACAATTCCACCTTTTGTGGGTGCTGATCCCTCCAATATATCCACATTATCTAAATCTGCCATTTTCACTTCCTCGTGAAAATGAAAAATACTTTACAACTAAAAAAAAATGTACTTTATTCTTTCAAAATGGTACACCGTCGTCTACAATGCGTTTTTCAATGATGTTGAGTTTTCCTACACTAGATGGCTCTCGTTCATATTTTACCTCGAAATTTTACGCGCCAATTTACTTAATTTTAAGTGAAAATGTAACCAAGTGTTCCGCTGTTAAAAATAAAGACAAATGTTTCCCTAAACACTCGCGTTATTGTCACGGAATGAGTTTCCCAATAAAAAAAAAGATTTTGTCCACTGACCACCAAGAAGTGAAAGTCAACATTTTGTGTTGATTTAGCAATACGTTGCTGAATCCAAGATGTAAGTAACGTAGTTAAACTTAAAATGCCATATTGGTTTCGAACTCTTCGATAATGAAGACATTGAAACCTTTCTTTGTTTCATTTCGTCCCCCTCCCCATTTCATTGCAACACGTGTTCTTTTGTTTCCCTCCCTCTCCTTATTCCATCTTTTGTCATTGCTTTGGCGCAATTGATGCAAATTAGTGACGAAGGGTTTTCATAAATTCCAAGAAAAACAAATGCCACTCTTGGAATGAAACCCTCTCTCTGATTCGCTTATTCAAACATGCAAATGTGCTTCACTCAAACGACAATTTGGGGGATGGGCGATCAACAAGTTGTTCGTCATTTGGTTTCCGTTTTGTTGCACATGGTCAGTATCCGTCGAGAGCTGAAAGCATGCAGAACTATTAGTGATGTTTCCGGCACAAGACGTAATTATGTGGAGGTAAAATACTGTTTCATTTCAAATTCGTGTTTTTATTAAAACGAGATATCATAAGATTTCCTAGATGGCGTGCTTGTAATGTAAACATTTGTGGTATTCGTTGTTGCGCGCCAATATCCTCCATTTATCTCTAAAATCATAGTGATAACCGTGAGACACGTGCGGAAATGGCAGGTATAAATGATGGCTCCGCTGAAAAATGTACTCCGGCTGAAAGCTTGGGGGTCATGAAATTGAATGACCATAAAGCTGGTATGCAAGGATTGGATACAGCAAAGATCAATCAAATCATAGAAGAAGCTTCCAAAGGTTCGCAATTCTATCAGCACAAGCAGAAAAACCAAGAAAGAATTAATGCCAAGATTGCTAATTTGAAGGCTGCTTGTGCCAAATTAAGTGAAGAGCAAAAGAAATTAGGTCGAGCCAAGGTAATTAGTCATTTTAGTTTCTTTATCTTGTTGCTGAGCTATCTTAAGTTTTTTTATGGAATGTAGATGGACAATTTGGCTCGAAAACTTGAATTGATGAGGGACTTGTCTCGAACAATCGTTCACGTAGATATGGACGCCTTCTATGCTGCTGTCGAAATGAGAGATTGCCCTGAGCTAAAGTAAGACATTGTGTTTTTAGTTTAAAATATTAGTACAATATTCATGTTTGATTTTCCAGGACGAAGCCAATGGCAGTTGGTTCTTCTGCAATGTTGACAACATCAAATTATCATGCGAGACGGTTTGGTGTCAGAGCAGCCATGCCAGGATTTATTGTAAGTCTGTTGTGTGAAACCGTTTCCACTAAAAATCAACAATTAATTTTATTACTTAAACGACCACAGGCGAAAAAGTTGTGTCCTGAACTCGTGATTGTCCCCACAAACTTTCCAAAGTACACGGAAGTGAGCCGTCAGGTGCAGAAAGTTTTCGCCGATTACGACCCCGAGTTTAGCGCCGCTTCGCTCGACGAGGCTTATTTAGACATCACCAACTTTCTTACCGCTCGTAAAGACGCGGGTGCTGAGATGACGGCAGCAGAAGCTGTTGAAGAAATGCGAGCCAAAATCTTGGAATCTACCCAATTAACTGCTAGCGCTGGCATCGCTCCCAATGGTATGTTCTCATTCATTTCCTGAGTTATTAATACTATTTGCGCTGTCCATTTTTCCGATATAGGGATGTTGGCTAAAGTGTGTTCCGACAAGAACAAACCCAACGGCCAATTCGTTTTGGAAAACACTAGAGAGGCGGTCATGGAGTTTATCAAAGACTTGCCCATCCGAAAAATCAGCGGCATTGGCAACGTGACGGAGCAGCTTTTGGGCTCTTTGGATGTTGGCACCTGCCAAGATTTGTGGGATAAACGAGAATTGTTGTATCTTTTGTTTAGCGAGTCCAGTTACGACTATTTTCTCCGGGTCGCTCTTGGAATAGGTTCTCTTGGCGTGAGTTGTTTAAAGTTGTGTGGGAAATTGATTAAAAGTAAAAGAAATTGAATTGAATAGGGTGATGGGTCGGAGAGGGAACGCAAATCAGTCAGCTGTGAAACGACGTTCCGCTCTACTAGCGACCATGAAGAATTATGCGACATTATCCGGCAATTGAGCACGGATTTGGCACACGATCTGGAACGCCACGGTTTGACGGGCCGATCGGTCACGTTGAAATACAAAACGGACAAGTTTGACGTGAAAACGCGCATCACGCAATTGATGGAACAGACGCGAGATGGCTCTGTCATCGCGAAAGCAGCTCTGAGTTTGTTGCCCGTTGGGCTGCATTTGCGCCTGTTGGGCGTTCGCATGTCACAATTGACGTCGTCGCCAGCTGGAACAGGAAATAACAACTCTAGCCGGAAACAGCGTACCCTGGACGAACTGCTACTGGCCGTTGAGTGTCCTGCCAGGAAAAAGAGGAAATTGGACGCCCAAGTGTCCAACTCTTTTACGGAACCGGATCCAACAACAACAGCGCCTCTCTTGTTCACCTGTCCAGTCTGCCACGAGTGGCGAACATCCGACGGTGAAGTCGCTCTCAACCGACACATGGACGAGTGTTTGAATCAACAAGTTCTTTTTCCAGAACAGCAGACAACATCAACCGGCTCTTCTTCTTCCCAGGCGAAACTCGATCGTTACGTAATCCGACGCGCTAAATAATTCTGAAAATTCATTATTCAAATTTTGCTACTCGGGATTTCTATCAATGAACATCCCGCTAGGAGCGCTGTCGTCGTTTCCTTATCGATTTGGGAAAATGTTAACGATGGCGCTTTTCAATAATAGACGTTCGTACTTAACTTGCAATAGGAAATCAAATGTCAACACAACGGCCAGAGTTCTTCGCGTGTTGGGTCCCTCTTTTCTACGGAGGGGGGTGACTCGTCGTTTCCATAGCGACACTTGGATGCACATCAAACGGGATGAGACCCATCACGCAGCTTCCTCTCCGTCGATAATCAATAGGACGTTGATCGATACGTCGATATTAGTCCACTTGAAATATTTAATTTAGATGCGATGTTTAAATGAGTGCGTCGTCTGCTTTCGGTATGTGGGTGGGATTTTGGTCAGGTGCGCTTTTACGTGTGCCCTGGTTGAAGGGGGCGGATTAGATGTTTTAAATATCCGGTAGATTTGTGTGTGTGTGTGAGAGCATTGTCGTGTACTTTACAGCTCCGACTACGTAATGACGCGCGACGAAGCGAGGATTTGAATAATGTAATGGAGCAGCAGGAGAGAGGGGGGGGGGGAGTGGTTGTCATGGTGATTGCATCCAATCCAATCTACAAACAAAAGGAGAAAATGGTTTTAAAAGAAAATCGATTTAAACGGGTCAACTTGCCGGACATGTCGATAAAACGTGAATTTAATTTTGCCATTTGTATTTCTAAAAATTTCCTTTTAAATTTTTGTTTGTTTTATTTTTGTTTAGGAGCAGACATTGTACGTGTTATTTGCTGTCGGGTACCGAGACACAGATGTCAGTCACGTACGTGGAACAGATCGATGGATGGCCTCAATCTTTTGATATTTGTGCTCTCAATTGACGGTATGATTGGCATTATTTTTCCCTACCTTTATTCATTTTTAGTTGATTTGTAGACAAATGTGACAGTGTGCAAGACATGAAAGATGCGTCTACGAAAAAGACACCGTCGATTCCCTAAAGATGTGAAGGAGAGAGGGTAAAATCAGTGAATTCGCTGCATCCATCAAGTACCTAATTGAGTTTCTCTCTACCGTTTTATATTGAAAGACTTTTTGTAATGCAATTTTCATTCATTTTCACAGGCAAAAATGGCTGACCATTGCTGGAAATGTTCTTCTTAAAAAGAAAGAAAAAATGTGAAACGGATGCAATCAAAGGCTAACAGTAGCGTCGGTAGTTTCCGGCCAAAAAGAGGATGGAAAATAGCTGACTTTGCTCTACGACTCTCGTGAGATGAAGAGAGAGAGAGAAAAAGCGACGCCAGTCAGCTCCTGTGGCGACGTTCGCTTGTCAACACACGGCCGGGAAATAAGACGAGCCTTTTTCTTTTTTTTGCTCACTGGCACACACGCTCGGATCGATACTGTTGGTAGTGGCGACGCACGACGACGCTTGCTACTCCAAGAGGAGGGGGAGTCTGGGAAATGAGGAGGGCCTCAGACGCCTGTTCGACGACGTGAATCGAATCAAATGTGAGAGGAGCCAAAAAAAAAACCGCCTTAAAGTCTCCCTACGGGTAGATGCCATTTCATTGAACTGAATGTGTTTCTTCATTATTCAGGGGCCTCGTTTGCAATCGATTTCTGATGTGATGGAACGTCGTTTTCCTGCTGAGAAAAAAAAAAGGTGAGACATTGGTTTGTTTTAATTTATTTATTATGTCGAGTCAAGTTTTGGAAAAAGAAATCCGCGTGACTGAGTGAACTTTTGTTTCGGGTCGTCTGACATAAAATCTCGTGACGCGTAGCAGACGACGTTTGTTCGTTGTTTAGATTGGATGTTCGTTGATTGGTCGTCTATCGGCGTTTTTTTAAAACAACAATTAAAACACATTTTTTTTTTTTTCTTTTGTTCTTGTTAAACATAAGGGACTTGGTGGTGAGGGGGAATTCAAGTGCTTTTCCCACGGGCATTTTCATTTGAACGGGGCTGTTAGAGGACACGGTCGTCCTTTTGAACCGAGTTGCAAACACACGCCACTTGACAGAGGTGGCACACCGTGTGGTAAGTCAACACATTTTCTTTATTTCTTAACTTGTGAAACCGTTTTCAAGTTGGCTTAATTTACGCGCATGCAATCGTCGTGACAATCGGGTTTTTGTATTAGTTCTGTGTTAATGCGGAGGCATTTTATGACGATTGTAATCTGCGGGTAGGGACGGGGGATATCAGAAAGAAAAAAAAATCCAGATTGCCATTGTTGTGGGGTAGAGAAACCAACAACTGGATAATAACAACGTCAGCTGATGATGTGCCTCTTTTTGTTCTTTGGAAAAGATGGTAAAGAAGATCCGGATCGATCCAAATCCCTCCTACCCCATTTTTCTCTTCCTTTTTTTATCTATATTATACCACGCTCTGCTTTTATTATGGAATAGCTTTTTCTTCCATCCGCTCGTTTCCATCGCAGAAAAAAAAAAAAACTTTATCCAGTTGAATGCGGATGCACACCCACATTCGTCAGTTTCCTTTTTTTTTTTTTTTGTACCTCCCCCCTCATCACATGCGCGCCATGTAGTTTTGGAAATGGGGAAGGGAGATTTTTCATCCGGAAGAGAAAAGTATCCCCCCCCCCCCGCACTCGTTGAATAATCGATAGACATCTCGGACATGTTTTTTCAAAGTTAAAACTAATAACAAGATGATTTTTCTTGAAGTAGTGGATAGTTTTAATTGGTCATTTGGGGTGGGAGGAACTTGACCCTCGTTAAAATACTAGAAAAGACCGGCTTTTCATTTGAGAACCTCGTGATGTTTGAAAATTTCATTAGAATTGAACCCAAAAGAAAATGTGATTCCTTCTTTTGAATTCAAACACATCTAACAAGTGCTATACACACAAATGTAATGACGTCGCGAAAAGTTTTCCATCACAAAGAGTGCCGTCGCATTATGCAAAACGAATGCGCTTTCAAGGGAAAACTCTGGCAAGATTGAATCATTTCAATGCACGTCGAGATCGTGATTTCTTTTTTTTTTTTTTTGTTTTCTCGACTACCGAATGTATTGGCTGTTCGATATATGATTTTTATTGTCGGGATGGAGGTCGAGTCTGGACGAGTTGACCTCGTGTTTTTTAGTGAGCAGGACCCGATCATTTTCGTTGGCCCTGGGTTGCTATGGTGATGAGACGCGTGTGTGTCGGATTGGCTACGCGTGAAATTGGATGTTGTTCCAGCTCAGCCAGCCACCGTTTCTTTTTTCAAGAATCGATCCATTTACCAACTCTCATCTGCGTTCCCCTCCACTCTTTTGCGCCCATTCTTTATAGGGAACAAGCCAAAGACGGAGCTGAAAAGATCAACAACTTGACGTTACATCCAGCCCTTTGCGTCCGATCGCATTCGTTTTTCTTTTCTTTTTTTTTTTTTTTTTTGCAGGGATTCGTGGCACGTGTCTGGGCAAATCGACGTGAAACTTGTTGAATTTGTATTTTTTTTTTTATTCATATTTAAATATGACGGAATCTCATCTTCCGCCGGATGATGAGACAAACCCCCCCCCCCCTTTTTTTATGATACCCACCCCATGTTTTTTTTTCTTTCACGAAACTAAAAACCTTTTTTTTTGACTTTTGTGTTTCGTACCTCCACATTCCCTCCCCCCTCCAAACTAAAAAAAAAAAAAAAAAGAGGGCGACGTAGATCTAAAATTTTTGTGGGTGGATGTTGTAATTCAATATGCAAGGGGGGACGGCGGTACATAGGTAGAACGTTGGTTCTTTCTTTTTGTGTCTAGTTTTTTTTTTGTTTTTGTTTTTTGACGTGATACGGATGACGTTCCTCAGGATCTCATGTCACAGGAGACGGGGGGGAGGTAAGAGAAAGGAACAAACAGGTTGAATACGACACCCTTCCAAAAATTGGCCGCGTGATTTTTCCTCGAGATCCGCCCCCGTAACGAAAATAAAAATCGTGTCGGCCATTGTTGTGATCGACACGTTGCAAAGGTGTAAAAAAGAAAATGTTGACACACGCCGAGCGTCCGGTGAGAGATGGCGTTGTCCGTGAGGCTGTGCTGATAGTGTAGTGGGGGGGGGGAAAGAACAAATAAAAAAAAAAAGGCCCAACCCAAGTTGAAACACAAAAAGAGATAACTGTCAATATGCAACAAAAGAGAGAAAAGTGTGTACACCTGCTGTTTGATGGCGTCTCGTCGTTTTCTTTCAATGATGCAATCGTTTTTTTGCAATCAACGAGGTAAAATGCTGATCCTTCCAAGTCTATGGTCATTTCCTGACGAATTTTTTTTTTCGAATTCTTATCGAGTTGTTGGGTGGTCGAAGGGGTTTCTTCCGTTTCCTCTGAAACATCGTGATCCCTGCAAACTCTACGTTTCACCCACCCCCAAAATAAAAGGAAAACCATCCAGCGGATGTTTGCGGTTGTAGAAAAAGAAATACTCGAATTCGTGTTTTGTAGTTTGACGAGAACAAGTCGAGACGTAAAAGAAAATATGATGATGCATTAATTTTTCAATTTTTTTTTTTTTTTTTAAACGTTTTGTGTCGAACTGTCCAACAAAGAAAAGAAAAGAGGCCCCGTATCGCGTGACTTTATGTCTAAAAGAAATCACAAAAGAGCCGTGTGCGTCCCTTAGTTTGTTTCAACTTTTGACACAACAGACAGACATCCAAAGTGTCGGTTTATTATTCTTCCCCCTCACTTCCCCTGTTGTTTTGTTGCCACAACCAAAAAAAACGTGTCGCTGCATTTTATTTCTATTTTATTAGACGCATTTTTTGTTTGTTTTCTTTTTTCATCTGCATTCCATCGACAAGAAATGTAGCCAATATTCGATAAGAGATGGCGCTACGTGCAACCCATTCCAGACGGCGGCCAGGCAAAATTGTCAAATATTTGACAACAAATCGTCTTTTCCATGTCGAGACAGGGAGAGGAAAGAAAGCAAGAAAGAAAGAAAAAAGGTTGTTGTGCTGTGTGGATCGATTGATAAGCTCAAAGTCAATAATCCAACAGCGTGTACACATCGTCTCTTGTATAGCGAGCAAACACAGTATTAGCCCTAATATGTAGGACGTTACGAACGATGTCGACTTGTGTGCAGAGCGCGATAAGATCTCTCTCTCTCTCTCTCTCTTTACTCGATTCTTTTGTCTATTTGCCTTTGCTCAGAGGCAAAGAAAAAGGGAAAAAAAAAAAATGGGCCCCGTCGATGTGGCGAAGGGCTGTGCTCTTTCGCCTTTGGCTGCCATCGCAATCTCTCAAAAGTCAATAGGAAGATGTGAAAGTGGCCAGACCCACCCTATTTCTCTTTGGCCTCAACTTTTATTTTCCCCGAAAAAAAAATGATTCAACGTGATTATGTTGTTTCCTAGTTTCTTTTTGTCTTGGAATGACGTGTTTTCTTGTGGAACATTTTGAATTTTGCCGCCATTGGACTAGTAGCGCCACCGCTTTGAAAACAGCTTCCTCTCCATCTTTTTAAGTTTTTGCGTCCTCTTTCCGGGTGGTAGGTCCGCCCCCCCCTCCCAGGGATAAATAAAGAGGGGGGGAGGAAAATAGGGGTAAGGAGGGAGGGGGGAGTATGGCCAGTGTGTGTGGCTGTGTGTGTAGAGTCAGCGTTTCAGTCGCCCACCCGCCTCCGCTGAGAACGGACGTGTCTGTTCTCGCCCAATCCTGTTGGACCTTCCGAGTTTATTTATTTATTTTTTTTTTTCTGGGCTGTTATTTTTACGATTGGCGCTCATTTCTCTGCACCGACAGACGTTCGTTCACCAGAAACTGACAACGGCAGCAAAAGAACAATACTTTCGTTTAAAAGCAAACAAGAGTTGGGAAAAGTGTCTACTCATTAGTGAAGACGAATGTTCTTTTATTTTAGAAAGACATTCGCCATGCGTTCACATTGGTCGAACGTGACTTTCTTCTAACGTTTAATCAGCGTTGACCGAGAAAATTGTGTGTGCGTTTCAAAGTGCAAGTGTTGTATTGTTTTTCTTATTTGCCCAACTCCAATGGCGGCGACAATTCATCGAGTCACGTGATCCAAAGTTTTTTCTTTTTCCTAAATCGTTGGACGGTCGTCGTGTGTTATCTCGACAAACGGCCTCCGCCTTGTCTATTTGGCCACCCCTCCCCGTTCTCCTGATATCAGCAAAGATTTTATTTTTTTTCGTTCCGTCCGACATTTTCTTTCAAAACTAGGGAGACACATTTAACATCTCGTGTTTGTGGGGTTCGGTCGTACTGTGAATTAAGTGGTGCAAACTCTTTAAAAAAAAAAAAAAAAGTATTACGTGAAATTGTTGTGTGAGTGTTTTTTGAAGAGAAAAATGGAGATGCTCAATTCCTTAAACATTTTAGCCGGCAAGATCTCACCGCAGAATCACGAAGAAACGACTACAACTTCGTCCACAACATCGGCCAGTTCAGCCGACCATTCGCCATCATCCAGGTAATTTTTCTCTTTTTTAAAACTTATTTTTTTTTTTTTTGAGTGGTTTTCCTATTGTGTTATCAATGAACAAACGAGGAGGGTTGTTATCGCGAAACAAACACAGATGTGCCTCTTTATCTGAACGTGTGATTAGATTGTGATGGGCACAGATGGTGTCACTGTGTTTCACCCTCATTTGCAAATGAATGGTGGGAATGATTTTTTTACCCAATGTGTAGCAAAGAACAAAGCGGAATGTGTTTGTTTGAATGATGTAACCCGTTGTTCTTAGGAAAAAGGAATCATTCGTCGATGATGGTTGTTGTAATTGGATTCGAAAAGAGATCTGATGTCCAGGACGGATATGCTAGATAGTATGACACCACACAATTCCTTGTTACTTCTCCTTTTTCTTTTCTTTTTTTTTTTTTTTTTATTATTTTAATCTCGTCCTATACACACACACACACACACATATAGAATATTGTTTAGAAGAGAAATGTATTCTGGCGTACGAACGCGAACTTGTTGAGCAAAGCAACGGAAATTGGTGTGCCTTGAATCAACAAACGGACGGCGGGGCTCTAAAGAAGAAGCAACAAACAAAAAGATGTTTAAACATTCGCCCCTAATACACAACCCCTCTGTCCACGAGGAGAAAATCTTGTAAACATGCAGCCCACCTTTTCTTTTCAAAAACATTTACTTTGGCTGTACTCGGTTTGCCTTTCATTTTTATTCTTATTATTTATTCGCAGGATGAACGGAGGTGGTCGTGTAGTTGCCGACCAGCCCGATCCCGACGCCATCAAAATGTTTGTCGGCCAAATTCCGCGATCCATGGACGAGAACGATTTACGGAAAATGTTTGAAGAATACGGCCAAGTCCACCAGGTCAACGTCCTCCGTGACAAAGTCACTGGACAGAGTAAAGGTAATAATGCGTATTTCTACGAGTTAAATAGCTCAATGATGGACGAATGATTCAAGTCCCTCGTGACACGATCATCATTTGGTGTGTTTTCGATGCGTGAAGGGACGCGTGTCGGACGTGATTCGAATGTGTAAATCTTCATCCCTCCCCCCCTTAGACTGGGAATCCCACACCCCGGAAAGGAGGAGTTTTTTTTTTTTTTTATTAATCTGTGAAAGCTTAAAAAAAGAAATGGGGAAATGCGTTTAGGATGCCAAAAATAAATAATAGTTTTGGTGGAAGTAAAAAAAAGCGGGAGAGAATGTGTCTGGCTGGGCGACTGGCCAAGAAAACAAAAGAGCATCGTTCCATGTAGTACGTGCTGCTATTTCGGTAGTTTTCGGCAATTGGGTGGTGGGGTGCACTGCGCACTCTTTTTCAAACATTCGCCCTCCCCGTTTCCTTAAAATTTGTGTTTAAAAAGGAAAAAAGAAATTTTTGTTGGCACTAATAGTCTGCCTTTAGACAGACGGGGGAAAAAAAGAAAACAAGAAGCTGGGCCAAAATAGTTGCTGCGACTCCCCTACTCACTTCCGCATTGGAGGAATCCACTTCATAATGTTTAGCTGCTGCACACGCGGGCCATTGGAACTGATTTTCGGCTAGAACCAATTTATTCCATTTCGTTCATTTTTTTTTTTTCTTGTTTCGCCATTTTCCCGCACACACACGCGTGTCACGTTATAATTTCCCAAGCGGCCTTTCTTCTTTTCTCCAAGAAAAAAGGAGGAGGAAATCAAATTGGGCTGTGCCACAAGAGTAACCAGTTAGGGACGGACGTGATGTGACTTGACTGAGATTCCCCTGGTGACCATTTTTCCATTTTTTGGAAGAGGGGGAGGAGGATTTATTCTCATCGCATCTTTTTATTGCATCAGGAATTTCGACAATTCGTTTAGATATTTCAACCACATTTCACCTGTTTTTTTTTTTTCGTTTTTCTCATTAAAAATAAAAAGAAAAGACGAAGAGGTAGGGTTCACATCTTAACGAGGAGAGTTGGCAATTGTCCCAAAGCGGAAGAGACTTGACGTGATTAGCTTCTTTTTTTTTTTTGTTCCTCCTCCTTCCGTGATGCTCGTCGTCATAGTGATGTATCCCTTTCTTTCCTTGGATGAGCAATTGAGCGTCTCTCCCCCCCCCCTTTTTTTCTATGTAGAGAAAACGAGAATGTCACCTTGGTAACGGCCTGCTCGACGCTGATCATCTTATTCATCCACAAAACGCAAGGCAGATTTCTCTATCGATTTTGTTTTTTCTCCCCTCCCCCCCGTGCACATGTGGAGAGGAAATGACACAATCCGTCTCGCCTTATTTCGTTCGGGGGCTGTGTGCGCGGCTCTCGCAGTAGCCCGAAACGCGCAAAGTTTAGCGACCCTCGTGTTGGGGTGTTGGGAGAGGGAGCTGCTTGTTTGCCAAGCGGATCTTATCGATCGGCCATCGACGAATGTTTCTCTCGTCAACAGCTGCCGGAGCTTCTTACATCTCTCGTCTCAATCGATTCGACTCAAATCTCTTCCACTTTGATTCGCTAGTTGACGAGCACACGTGCACCAATTGTCTTTTTTTTTTTTCCCTTCCCATATTCCCCCCTGAGGCGTATTAAGCGCGTTTTATTTCTTTCTTGCACACATTTCATTTGTTTTGTTTTTCTTATTTGCAGGATGCTGTTTTGTCACGTTCTACAAGCGCAAAGATGCCCTGCAGGCACAAAACGATATGCACAACATCAAAACATTGAATGGGGTGAGATTCATTTCGTTTTTATTACTTCCCGTTTTCTAGTTACTGAAATTTAAGGGCAAAAGCGTTGGTCTCGAAATGAAGTAGCGCAATTTGCTTAATGAACCACGTCGCCGTCAACGAGACCGTCTGTCTCAACTTTTAGGACAGACGCCAAGTTTCACTAAAAAGACAAAAAAGCGTTTCAATTAGCTCCATCTCTATCCGGAATTCCTTGTAACGAAAACAAGGCGATTTAAAAGAAAAAAAATTCATTTCGTTCAAAGAGACACGCACAGGTGTCGACAATGGCCAATGCAAATTGAGACATTCAGACCAAGGAAATTCGAATCTGTGATGCGCCCTACAAACGATCGTATCAGACTGGTTTTTGAATCGATATGGCACTGAATCAAAAAAAAAGGGGGGGGGGAGAAGGAAAGGGAGATCTTTTTTTTTTTTATTGATTTATTATTGTGTATCAAATGAAATGCATTTTGCTGCCGTATATTTCTCTCTGGTGCGGGTGGGTTTTAGCTACGATGGAGACGCACATGATTTATGACTCGTACGAGCCCTATATGAAAAAGAAGAAGAAAACTATTGAAAAAAATATATATATATATATAAATTTTTATATATATTTTTTTTTTTTTGGGATTGGGGGGGGAATGATTAAATAGATGCATCATCCGATCCAAATGAAACCAGCAGACAGCGAGAATCGCAATGGTAATAACACTATTTCATGTGTGTAGCCTCATCATATATCCACTGCAATTGTTTCTTTTCTTTTCCGGGGGGCCGCGCCTGTTTGTTAGAGCGGAAACTCTTTGTGGGCATGTTGTCGAAAAAGATCAGCGAGAACGACGTGCGCATCATGTTCAGCGCCTACGGATCCATCGAAGAGTGCACCGTCCTCCGAGACAACAACAACATCAGTCGAGGTTTCCTTTTTTATTTTCACGCTTTTTTTTTTTTCTTCCCTCTTTCAGTACTTTGTTTCTTTTTTTTTTATTTTTGTGTTTTTTTTTTCTTTCATTTGTATATAATTTTTTTTTTTTCGTATTAGCCCAACAATTTTAATTCATTTTCTTACCAAAGAAAAAAAAAGACGTTCACGACATCTAGTGGTCGCTTTCTTCACTAACTAACAAAAACTAATTCCGTCGTTTTGCTCCCGTTTCTTCTTTTTTATTATTATCCATTATTTGTTGTTGTTTTTGCTGTTGGTGTTCTCGTCGATCACACAATCACAGACAAACACGTAAACCCCGCCCCGCAGTAATTGAATTGAAAATTTCCCCCCCCCCTTTTTTTTTCTTTTGTTATTGTTTTGTTTATTTTTTTTTTCCGAATTTTTGAATCAAAGAAAAAAAATTTTTGTTTTTGGTCGGTGATTGGTGTCTTGTTTCAGGCTGTGCTTTTGTGACGTTCACGTCGCGTCAGTCCGCCGTCACTGCCATCAAGACGATGCATCACTCACAAACGATGGAGGTGTGTAAGTCCCCCCCCTGTCGCACTAACCAATACCTACACCTACCCCCCTCTACCCTCAAATGTTCTTTTTGAATATTCATCGTTTTTTTTTTCGATTAGTTTGGCTTTGAAAGTGGTGTGATAATATTTTTTTCCTCCTCCATTTTTTTTTTTTTCTATTTCGGGAAATGGTTACGTCTTTAGGGATGTTCTTCACCGATGGTCGTGAAATTCGCCGATACCCAAAAAGAAAAGGATCAAAAACGTGTCCACCATGTTGGTAGCCCGAATTTATGGAGTGGCATCGGCATCAACAGTCTACCTCCACAATATCTAACGGTGAATTTAAATTTTTGACATAAAAGATTTTGAATTTTCATTTAAAAACAAAACAAAAATCAATTATAGGGTCTGCCTTCGAATGGTGGCGGAAGTTTGTCGCAATTGAGCGGGCTCAATGCATTGGGTGTCCAGCAACTATTGGCAGCGTCGTCGCAGAATTCGCTGGCCAACACTCAAGGTGAAAAATACATTTCCACCCCGTCTGCCTTTTGTTCTATTGACATGAACGAGAAGAGACGTGGATTATTTTTGGGGTCCGCACAGCCACGCGCATGTTCTTTTTATTTATTTTTATTCTTTTTTTTTTTTTTTTTTTTTTTTTTGGCAGCCGCTTTACAAAGTCTAGCCAACTTACAAAATCAGGCCGGATTAGGAATGAGCGGAAATGGCAGTCCAGGCTCTGGCGTCAACGACCTCAATTCAAGTCTGGCCGCCTTGGCCAATTTCAATAGTCAAAACATTTTCGGCTCGTTAGGTGAGTTGTTTTTTTTTCCTTGAATTTCTTTCGGAAACCGAACTAATGTGTACCCATTTCAATCAGATATCAACGCGATGAATATGCAAAATTTGGCCGCGTTGGCTGCCATCGCCGGTAACGGCAACGGTGGAATCCCCTCGCTCGGTTCAGGTGAGTTTTCAATCAGATTCGATTTTTTGAGGGGGTGGGGGGAGGTTATTTTTCTTTAGCCGGTCATTCGATTTGCTGATTGCGTTGAATTGAATGTCATGGCCTATCTTCCTCTCTTTATTTTTCCAAGGGTGTGTAAAAACTATTGATTTGGATCTTCTGATTGCATTGGTGCATGTCTTTTAGTCCTTTTTCTTTCCTATTTTTTTTTTTTTTATATTTAAGTATTGATCATGAAAGAGAAATCATTAAAAAAAAAAAAAAGAATTTGTTTAACGACAAATTAGATTGGAAATATTTCTGATTATTTTTGAATTCATATTTATTCTTTCTCTTGTATTGGCTCTTCTATTTGGATTTTGGGTGTGTGGTGTGCTATGCTGTGGTGGTGCCTGCCATTTGTGCCCTTGGGGTGTATCCAATATTTTTTTATTTTTCATTTCTCAATCGTCTTCACACCTGCCCCCCCCCCCCCTCAATTATCGTTTGCTACTACCCTTTGCTGGCCAATGACGTTGTTGTTGCGCAACAGCTTTCACGCACGGAGACGTCATTGTACCTGTGACAGCTTCAGGGGGCCATTGGGGTCCCATCGTCGGTAAGTGACAATTGATTGCTTCTCTATTTAGTTTTTCATTTCTCATTTGCTTGAAACATCCCACACCAGCATCAATTGGCTTTTTTGTTGTTGTTTGTTTTTTTTTAATTTGAAAGAGAAGAAAGAAACAAGTTGTAAAGCTTTTGTTTTGCATGGTGATTTGCATGTGTCCCGTTGTTTGTTGTATCAACTGATGTTGATTTTGTTTGTGCCGGAACACACACAACACACACAAACACGCGTGAGAGAAATGATCATCTCCTCTTCCCTTCCAAACTTCTTTTTTTCATGTCATGTTGTTGTTGTTGGTTTTGTTTTTTTGCCCAGTTTTGAATGATTTCCAAGTCGTCCCTCATCAAAATCAGAAAACGAAAAGGGATTTTTAAACAATGCCGCATGTTTCCCTTGTTTTGAATGGCTCGTTTTATTTAATGGGGCAAATGATGAATAGTTTCAAAAGAAAAAAGAAATTGGTTGTTCTATTGGAAATTGTGGCCAACCACTTGTCCCATCTGAACAATTGACAGGAGGATCAGCCAATAATTCGATGACTCATCTGGCCGCTGCGACATCTGGAACGGCTCCAGCTCATTCCAATAGCCAACAACAACAGAATTTAATCAACAATCGTAGCGCGAGTAGCGCAGCAACGTCGACGGGAATCAATGGACTGGGCACGTCGGCCAACGCGGCCGTTGCGGCTGCCGCAAGTCTGGAAGCTCTGGCCACCGCTTACACGGCCGGCATCCAGCAATTCACTACAGGTGCTGCCCTTAAACCTTAGGGGAAAGCAGATGATCATTTCTCCATCACACTCCATTTTTCTCATTTTTAAAAAAAAGAACCAACACGAAATCAAAAACAATCGGACACACACCTCTTTACTTTCTGTTCTCTTTGTGCTTTTCATGTGCCAAATTTGAATATGTTGGCGGATTAATTTTCCAAGTCTTGGACGGAAAAGAAATTGTACTAAATTTTGTTGGTTTCGTTCAAAGCTTTTCCCAATTTCACTGGCGGCCAAATGGGAATGAATGGCGCCAATGGAGGAAGTGTTAGTCCATTGGGTGGTGGTGGAAGTGTGACGGGCAGCGGATTACGTCAACAGGAGGGACCGGAAGGATCGAACCTGTTCATCTACCATTTGCCACAAGAGTTTGGCGATACGGACCTCTATCAAGCCTTTTCACCCTTTGGCAACATCCTATCGGCCAAAGTCTTTATCGACAAACAGACCAATCTCTCCAAATGTTTTGGTAATTTCCGTTTTCAACGATTATCTTTTTAAATCTACATTTTAAAAACAATTTGCATTTGCAGGTTTCGTGTCGTACGACAACCCGATGAGCTCGCAGGCAGCCATCCAGGCCATGAACGGCTTCCAGATCGGCACCAAACGGCTCAAAGTCCAGCTGAAACGTTCCAAAGACGCCTCAAAACCTTACTAGAAAAGAAATGATTTGAGGCTAACAAAACAAAAGAAAAAATTTTTTTTTTGGGGGGGGGGAAAACAAAAGAAAAGAAAAAAATTGGACTATTTTTTTTTTTTAATTTCCTTGAGACGTCAGTGAACGCAACAAATCCATCCCCCCATCCAAAAATTAAAACGTACAATGTGACTGGATTTAAAAAAAAACACGCCTTTCTCCCCTCTTTTTTGGTAGTAAGTTGGGAATTTATTTTTTTTTTAAATAATTCAAATATTTTCAAAGTGCATTTGAGATACGCGACAAAAAGTACCTAGTCAAATTTATCGAATGGCTATATATACATATCAATTGATTGGTTCATCTTTCGTAAAATAGAGCAAGAAATCATCTGAATATCAAATTTCGATTCATTTTTCAACAACATCTTCCGTGAAGGTGTTTTTAGTCATTTCATTTGTTTTTTTTAACATCTCAGGAAAACGTATTTGTAGCTTTTCGTTTTTTGATCGTCATTTGTGGCCAGTGGGTTTTGAATGTTTCCATAGAAATTAGTGTGATCGTCTTTGGTCCCGTTGTTTGATTTTTCATTTCAATTTTTTTTTTCTCTCTTCTTATTCTAGGTTTCCTTGTGTTCGTGTGTCCGTGTGCACCACCTCCACACCACATCCAACCACCAAACAAAAAAAAAATAATAATAATAAAAGTTTACCTTCGTAAACGTGTGTGTGTGTGTCAACCCCATCCTTTTTTTTTTTCATCTCATGTTTCCTTCTTTCGTCTCATAGGCAAACATGTATTGTAATTCGTTTTACGTTTGTAACCCGCGTTCTTGTGTCTGTGTGTCTCTTTTTGCAACATTTCAAAAGGCAAAAACTCCTTTTAGTTTCAATGTTCTTTTGTTTTTGTTTTTTTTTCTTCGTCCTTTTCCATTGTTATGTTGATAGAAAAGCGTTCTATAAGATTATTGTTGAGAAAAATTGTTCTTTTTTCGTGTGTGTGTGTGTGTTACCCTGTCTAAATGAGCTGGGTCAGATGCCAAAATGTCGTTGTTTCGCGATTTTCTGCGCTGCGTTTGTTTTCTGTTTTTAAATCGAGTATGATTTTTGTTTTCGATGTTGATGTCGTCGACATGGATGTAGTGATCAGCTAGTCCCACACACCCCACATACATATAGTATATATATATATATATATATAATTAATTATAATTTTAGAGTGTATGAAATACGAATGTGTTCTTTTATACCTCCCTCCCACACACACATGCACCATCGTCAATTTCGCTTTGACTGTACGCTAACAGATGGCGTTGCTAGTGACACGTCCAAGTGGACATCCTTCATGTGCCTTTTTTTTCCCTAAAAATTCGGATGAAAGGAAACAACAAAAGAAAAAGACAAATTTTTTGACAAGTTGTATACGCACTAGTCATATAGCAAACAAGAAGAACACACACGCGTACGGCCAATTTACCACAAGTATAAAACTATATTGACAATGACTGGCAAAAAAATGATTTTAAAAAAGCCGTTTCCAGTTGTGTCGACTCTGTTTGATCCATCTTTTGAATTGAAAGGTGGGAAAACAGCTTCAACAGTACACCAAATGGACACCTAAAATAGTTGTATCTTTGTCAAATTTCTATGTTTTATTTTTCATTCAGTGAATGTTTGTCATTTTTGTTGCGTATGACGTGAATTGTTGCTGCTGTTGTTGGCACGTGATCTCGTCTTTTCTATTTTTGTTTTGGTCCCTATTTTTTTTTTTTTTTTCGTTTATGACGGACAACAACGAGCAGCGTACATTTTCGGCTATTGATTGACGTCGAAGCATTCACTTTTTGGGGAAGAATGTTTGTTCAATCCTCACATCATACTTAACAAAACGGAAGAGCCAGAAAGAAATTCAACGTGTCCTTCAGTTTTTCTCCAAAGAAACACACAAACTTGCGACCTTATGAGCACTGGTTGATGGTAGTCGAAATTGTAGTATTCATTTCAGTTCTAAACATCAGAAAGTTCCTGTCGGAGAGAAAGAAAATTTTGAATTTCGGGTGAAATCGACGTTGCCAAATTATTTTGTTATCCTTTGTCAATGCTTTTTTTTTCCCCACTTTTTTGCATTTTTCTTATGCACCGCAAAGTATAGTCGATTCAGATAAACTTGATGTTTAAAAAATAACGTTTTTTTTTTGTAATAATGGAATACTGTAACGTATTTCAGCACATCGCAGTGCGATTTCTTTTGCCCATTTTTATGATGATTTTTCTCCCGAATGATGGCAGCCAAGTGAAACAGTTAATACAATATTTTAAATTAGCATCTGGAGACAAGTGCCGAGTTTTACTTATACGCATTAAATTATACAAAGGCAATCACGTCGCAAAAGCCAATTCAGAACAAACTGACAACAGAGCGTTTTAGTCGTGAAAATGGCGGCAGGTGGGAAACGTGTTTCGTGCGGTCTAGATTTTGTTTCACCTTCAGATATTACAAATGCTCTGCAAATCGCAACAGAAGCCAAGTAAGTCATTTATGATTGCTTGTGGGTAGTTGCATAAGCTGAAAGATAAAACCTCAAACTAGATGAAAATCATTAATATTTAACTTGTTGCATGCTACAAATTTCTCGTGTTTGAACAGGTATGACTTCGCCGCAATGCCCATCGCCCATCCACGGCACAAAAGAGATTTCTCAGGAAATTCGCAAGCCAGGCGACTAACTGCGTTCACGCGAGCTGATTTAATACTGAACAGCTCAGGTAACTAGGAATATGTAAACCTTGTTTCAGACAAAAAGTAATTAACTTGCATTTATTCTTCCCAAGACTGGAGTACTCTGATTGTGGGGAAAATTTCACCGCACATCGATTTAGATCATGAGGACAGGTTGTTACGACAAGAATCTGAAAACATGCTCGAGCAGGAACTGTCGTTTGCAGGCCACTTGGGACTCCCTGCCGTCCTTGCTCCGTTAAGAAAGAATAACACAAACTTTGCCAGAGTGTTACACAACAAAGTATTGGTGTCTCCCTCAAATCAAGTAATGAGTTTTGTTACTTTTCTGTTTCGTTCATACGTAACTGATTCTTTGGTGGCCAGGCTAGGTACCACGTGTGGCTTCATCTCCCCATGATTTCCCCCAAAACTGAGTCTAGTCAATTTGAACGGGAATCAAAAGGGGAAGACACTGATGATACATGGCATTGGTGGAATAACTTTCGAAGCACTGCGAATTTTGAGAAAAAACTTTCATTAGCCTTAGAGCTAACAGCTGATCTGCCAGACAGTGATGACATAGATCGCTGGCTGGGTGAACCCATTAAATGCCTCGTAGTCCCGACTCATCTATTTATGACCAACAAGAAAGGTTTCCCCGTTCTTCCTAAATCGCATCAAGTGGCCATTCGTCAGTTTTTGCGTCAAAAGACTCAAATTCTCATCACTGGAACTCAGCGCCATCAACATTACAAGCATTACCAACAGTATATGGAGCATTTGTGGCAAGTAAGAACTAGTCATCCACTGGCCATTGGCTGTTCTCTTTACCACCATTTTTTGTTTATTACGTAGGTTGGGTATGAAGCAGACCCAGTTATGCAATTTGCACAAGGTTATGAAGACTTTCTCCAGTTCCCGCTCCAACCTCTAATGGATAATCTCGAATCGCAGACCTACGAAGTATTTGAAAAGGATCCGGTAAAATATACTGAATACCAGAGAGCTATGTACCTGGCAATTCTCGATAAAGTCAGCCTAGAGGACAAAGACACAAAAATAATGTAAGGTTCCTTTTTGCTTATCTCAGTTTATTCCATCAAATTCATTGTGACTATAGAACATTGATGGTTGTTGGAGCTGGACGGGGACCATTGGTTCGAGCTGCATTAGCTGCCGCAGAGAAAGCCGATCGTAAAATACGTGTGTACGCAGTGGAGAAAAATCCCAATGCCATCGTCACGTAATATTACCTACTATAACACGTAATTAATCCTTCCGCTATGTAACATTTTTTTTTAATCGTAGACTTCAATGTCTCGCCGACGAAGAGTGGGGAGATAAAGTGACCATCGTTTCGTGCGACATGCGTGATTGGGATGCACCTGAAAAGGCAGATATCCTCGTTTCAGAGCTGCTAGGTTCATTTGGTGATAATGAACTCTCACCCGAATGTCTCGACGGTGCCCAAAAATTCCTAAAAGGTAAAACTAGCAAAAGATAGGATAGATAAGGTGATTGAAAATATATTGTTTATAGAGGATGGAATCAGCATTCCAAGCAGCTATACGTCTTTTCTTGGACCAATCCAGTCTTCCAAGTTGTACAATGAAGTGAGGTCTTGTCGGGAGCGAGACAAACCTTACTACACTTCGTTCGAGATGTCGTATGTTGTCCATTTCCGCAATAGGACAGAATTAGCCGAACCTCAAGCCTTATTTACCTTTACCCATCCGAATCGAGGTGAGTAATTTTCCAATATAATTCAAAAGTTGAAATTTATTAACTTTTGATTATCTCTGTAGAAAAGCCCATAGACAACAGACGTTATGAAGTACGGAATTTTACCATCAAGTGTGATTCAGTGCTACATGGGTTTGCAGGGTATTTCGAAACTGTTCTTTACAAAGACGTGATGCTTTCTATCAATCCTGCCACGCATTCGCCTGGAATGTTCAGTTGGTTTCCTGTTCTTTTTCCTATCCAGAACCCCATCAACTTGAAAAAGGCAAGCCATATTGCTTTTTGACTGTTGCTTATGTGATCCATCAATTTTCATTATTCTATAGGGAGACAATCTAGAGATGCACTTTTGGCGTTGCGTCAATCGCACTCACGTCTGGTACGAATGGTGCGTGACTAAACCCTTCGCCAGTGCCATCCACAACCCATTGGGACGTTCACACAACATTGGCCTCTAACTATTACTTCCATAACTAATCGTTGATGTCTACTGATTCCACTCATTTCGAGTTCTACCCATTGCTGTTATGGGATGGAATACAAGGATTTTTCAAGTGTGTCATACCTCATTTTCTTTTGAAATTTGATGGTACTTAATTTTATTCATTGGATTAAAATTCTTCGTGCTTCACCTGTGCATCTAGCGGTAAAATTCCCGTACAAAGACTTACATTAAAAGACCCGTTTTACCTGATCGATTTTGTTTTTGTTTGTTTACAGGATTCATTTTTCCCAGAGCACTGCTTGTGAAAAAGGAAAAGCAAAATTGGACAGGTTGGTAAGAAATCTAAAAAGACTTGTTTCAGGTGCAGTTCGATTGGTGTAACTTAGCCAATAGAGTTGTCCTACAAATGAAGGTGAACAAGGTCGTGTCGGTTGCATTTCTGGTAATCAGGAAAATTGCTTGATTTCAGCTGAATAAGGGAACCTGGGTTAAGAGGCCCACCTGCAGTACCATCCCCTATTTCTGCTCTATAACATTCTGGCTTAACTTGCGTCTTTGATAAACATCCTGCATATTTTGGTGAAAGTGACATCTTCTGGGCAGAGAACTTGGACTCCACCTATCCCTTTGGCTGAGCTTAGTGGCTTTTCTGAACACCATCCATGCAGGCAGAAGGAAGTATTAATGAAATGAAGAACCAGACTAGAAGAACTCCCGCTCGCATTTTCTCCGAAGCTTATCTTCATCCTCATTGTCCCTTCACCGGATGGCGATAACTATCGTTTTCAAACTGCTACTTATTATGCCAGGTAGCGCTTTATTGAACAGGATATAGCAAACAACTAGCAATAATGTGCTGACTGTCATCTTCTAGCATGTGAAACCCATGGTGATTCCAGTTCAGGCCCTTCGAAAACTGAAGTGAAAATTCCAAAAATCGACAGAAAATGAAGTAGAAGGCGAATGGCAAGAAAAAAAAATTCGGGATTCAATGTCCTACGAAAACCAAAACAGACTAATGTCTAACTTGGCTGCGTGTTGAGAGTTGAAGAGAAGGGCTGGAACAAGTACCATGATGTTCTAACCCAACAAACCGTTGGTGAAATAGAGTTGCCGCATTCGCCTGATATAGTCATTGGTATCCCTTATCGAATTTATCGCGATTTGAAACCACCCCTACTAGCACTCGGATCGGTGTGATGTTCAATAACTTAATTTTGGCTAAATCATTTGAATTATGAACAAACCAGATGCAACCAATCTGCCCACTAATACGAAACCTTCCTGCATAACTTCGAATCTTGTTTAGAGAGATTTGGGCCTGTCATGCTTCCAGGACCTCTGGTGGAAAAACCATCAACTCCTTGATTCTTCTATGGCAAGTGTCAGTTCATTTATCCTGACGTCGAGCGAGGAATGAACGTCACGCTCAGTGAACTTTATCTGCCGATTCCATGTATTATGAGGTATTGTTTAATTTAAAATATTCGCGTTTCATGCTATTGATAAGTTTCATCAGTAAAGTCAATCTATACAAATTCAGTAAAGGAACAATAGCTAACATTTGACAAGAAAAAAAATTCAAAAAATGTTTGTGAATTCTTGAAAGGATAAGCATGGCACCATTTTGGTCTGATAACCAGTAAGTGTTCTGTTTCTCCTTGTCAAAATTACTATAGTTACTTGAAAAGTTCTATTTGAAATCTTGTTTACTTTTTGATCAATTGTACTTTCAGATACCTGGTATGCTGCGTGGCAGCAAGATTGTTCTGTGAAAAGATGGAGTGCTCCCACCGTTTACATTATTAGTTATAAATAAAATATCTCTACCGTCATTCTTGTATTTTGTGAATATAACTTCATTTGTGTGAAACAAAGAAGTCCAAGAAGAAAATGGTTGAATTCCCTGGCAATGCAAGTATGGAAGTAATGGTTTCCTAATGAAGAACTTCAATCATTTTCTTTTTCTTTATTACTGCCAGATCGTCTTAGCCACATTGTAAAAGGAAATGAAGAAAAAATCTTGCCAAAATTTGCTTTAGGAAAAACAATGGTATGTTTGCAGACAAAAAATTGCTTGTTGTTTTGTAAAATGGCATGGAAAATGACTTATTCTGCAATCTTCATCGAAAACTGGATTTAACGTCAGACGAGTGAAGTAAACAATTAACGAAGTTTTGGTTTTTGATTTTGCATAACTTAGATAATATAAAAATAAATACAAGAAAGAAATATACCAATGAAATTGTTTTTATTGTCCCGCCTCCGCCCAACAATTCCACCACTATTTTTAACAAAACAATACATACATAATTACATACATATTTACACATACAAATACATACACTTAACTAAGTTAACCCGTTGGCTGCCAGGCCATACAACCCGTAGGTTGCTTAACTACAGTAACTACGCATCGCCGTCTGAAGGATCTGCGAACAAGGTGGGACTTGTCCGAAGACAAGTCCGGGCTGATACGGCAATAGATTCCATTCCGGGAATGCACACCCCAAGAATCTATTGCCGCATCGACAAAGAGAGGCCCTACTGGTGCATTGCCTACGGCGCCTAATGGCATAAAGCCATTAGGCGCAATGGCGACTGTTCCCCCCATGGCCATGGGGAGAACAGCGCCCGGTCCCTATAAGCTGCAAAAAAAATGGGACGCAAACGGGGTGGCAGCCAACGGGTTAACTTACACACTACATTGCAAAACATAACAATACCAGGGTGACGGCGATGGGGCGATGAGGCGACGGCAACGGCGATGGGGCGAACGCGATGAGCCGACGGCAACGGCGATGGGGTGAACGCGATGAGGCGACGGCAACGGCGATGGGGCGATGTGGCGAAGGCAACGGCGATGTGGCGAAGGCAACGGCGATGTGGCGAAGGCAACGGCGATGTGGCGAAGGCAACGGCGATGAGGCGACGGTGCAGCGACAAGGCGATGAGGCGACGGTGCAGTGACAAGGCGATGAGGCGACGGTGCAGCGACAAGGCGATGAGGCGACGGTGCAGCGACAAGGCGATGAGGCGACGGTGCAGCGACAAGGCGATGAGGCGACGGTGCAGCGACAAGGCGATGAGGCGACGGTGCAGCGACAAGGCGAAGGCGATGAGGCGACGGTGACAGCGACGCGGCGAAGGCGCAAGAATAGCATGATGATGAAATCCTATCACAAAATTTTATGTTACAATCAACCATACTCCACAACAGGAAAATTAGAATACCTAAAAGGTAGAGATGAAAGCCTATGTATGTTTTTTTGCTGGCTAACGGTGGGAAGACTGCTTTTGTAAAAGTGATAGATTGGTGGAGGTTTGGTTATGGAATGTTTGGCTGTTTGATGATGGAAAAGTGGAAGTTATCAAACATACAAGAATGCATATATGAATGCACTCAACAGATGAAAGTGGGAATCTGCAACGTGACAAAATAACGAATGTGAGACTTAGACAGTTTTGTTCTCAAATACTCAGTTGTGTTATAGTACAACTACCTAGTGTCAGCAATCCTTGTGCGTTCAGGATCATGATGTTGATAGAAATGGGAGTATGATGCCTAGCACACAGTGGCAAACAGAATGTGAATACTCTCACTGGACAGTTCCATGATGACCAGTGACAGACATAGCTTGCCCAAAATCATCTGGTTACTAACTTGCTTAGGTGATGGCAAGGTAAACTGTTATATGAAGGGGGAAAATCAGTGTGAAATGTTTGAAACTCAATACATACAGCACAATGGATTAATTCAATTGAAAATAACATACCACAAGGTTTTCGTTGAAATATCCTTTGAAAGACAAAATGTAGGGAACCGGACAAACGTACAAGCACACCCACTTCGCTAATTCCTTAGCAATTGAAAATGACAAATTTTTCAAATGGTTGGTTTTTGAACCACTAGATGTCTCTCGTTCCGAACAAAATTTTAAGCCCGACAAAAAAAATAAGCCCGACTTTTTAATTTTTCTTTCAAACAGGTACTCAGGGCTGATTATCACCCACCTGGCATCGTTATTTGATTTCGTCTCCTTCAGTACAGTGCCTCGTGTTGACATAAGTGAGGGAAGGTGCAAGTCATTAAAGGAATTAGGTTTCTTACAATTTACAGTAGAGTAAGGAGGGAAAAGTAAAGATTATTTTACCGATTTACTAAGCAACAAATCAAGTTTTCGACCATTCTGATTCTCATTGTACAGGCTTTGCTTTTTTGCAATGTTAACAATGTTAAAATGAAGTACAGTGAAACACAACTTTGTTGTGGCCTTGTGGAAAACGAAGATCCCTTACTCAGAAAAAAAGACATTTTATTTGTCTGGTGACAGGCATTTCTTTATATAAATTTATTATCATAGTGGAAAGAAAATGTTTTGAGCCTTCCCTGTGGCAACCAATTAAGGCACTATCTTGGTTGATGGCATTTCGATGTATTTGTAATAATTGAACACATACATTTACAATTAAATATGCAACAACCTGTTTTCAAAGAGAAAATAAAAGAAAAAAGAAAGAAATTTCCTGAGTAGAAACCTGTTTTTAGTCAAATTATAGGTATATTTAATTATATGTAAATATGTATGTACACACAAAATTGCTTAGGTTATCAACCTTACCATCTCTAAATCCTCCCCCTTTCAATTGACTTGGTTGTTTTGCGCTCTAGTGTCTCTTGTCTGCTAAATGCGTCATTTCCACCGCAACCAATTGACAGGTAAAAAAAAAAAACGAAAAAGCAAAAAAAAAGAAAAAAACGAAGTCGGTTCTGTTAAAAAAAACACCCTGCAGAAAACTTGTGTTTTTGACGTACAAATGGTGGCGCAAGGAATTGGCAGGTAGAAAAAACGAAGCCAGTTCTGTTAAAAAAACATCCTGCAGAAAAATTGTGGTTTTGACGTACAAATGGCGGCGTAATAACAAAAGGTCCGTCTGAGAAAAAAAAAAATAGGCTTTCGGGTATATAAGGTATTGGCATTCAGGAAAGGCAAGTGGCTTGGTTCCTGGCTTCGATGTTCCAAGCCAGTCGAGCCTTTGCCTGAACATTGGTACAGGCAAAGAAAGCCTAAGCGTTCCATTTTTTTTGGCCTGGGTCTTGGTTTCGATGTTCTGAGCCAGTGAATGGTCAGGCAACGAAAACGAAGCTTGCCTTTTTTTTTCCAAGTCCAACACGTATTCCTAAATTCACTATTAGTAATAGCAGTACTAAAATATGTGAAATAGCTCAATGGTAGGGCATCGGCTTCAGAAGCCGAAGGTCTAAGGTTCAATACTCGGATTCGCCAGGTGCGTTTTTTTTCTACACAAGAAACGTTTATTTGTCGAAATAACGAAAAATGGCAAAAAAAGGAAAAATTCTTTCTTCTCGACGATCGGTAGCCCACCAGATTTTTTTCTGGGACGTCCACGCCAAGCAATATTAACCATTCTGGGATTCGAACCACATACCTTTCGCACTGTAGGACAGCATGCTACCAGTATGCCATAACTGTACTTACATACATTGTTTGAGATTTTGATAGGTATGTAGTTATTTGATAAATAAAAAAAATAAAAACCCCTTAAAATTGAAAAGTATAAATGGAAAATATTATCATAAACAGTTTTCTTCACAAAAATTAATTCGTTCTACAGTCAGGTATCTGGGTTAGCAAAATAAACACGTAATCAAATTTCTCAAACAACCATTACAAGTTCCAAGATGTTCTTGGACAATAACCAACCAACTGAACGACATTGAGTTAATCCCAACTCTCGTCAATTTCAGTAGGCAAGGCAGCAAATCCAGGTTTATCGCCGAACTGCGAATAGATTAAATTAGATCTACAAGTAATAAAAACTATCTAGGTCTTAACTTACTCGGTGCATATCTCGACTAGCAAAACCCCCATTGAGTCGAAGGGGCGCTAAAGTCGTAACCCATTCCACTCACGCCTGGGACCATTGCTTGCATGAATGGCGGTACATCGGCGTTGGACAAAAAAAAAAAATTACGTAGGATTATTAATTACGAACACAAGGGCAGAGAAATATAATTAGATGTCAAACTGGAGTAGGTTCTTACCTTAGTTAACATAGACACAAACTTTCCAGCGTTAGGACCATCTCTTTCTTCGTCAAAGAACCTCATTGATTTTCCAACATTTCCCACGCGGCCGGTTCGACCAACGCGATGAACATGTTCTTCAATATCAGTTGGTAGGTCATAATTTACGACATAGTTGACGCCGGCAACATCTAGGAAAAACAATACAAACATCAAATACGTAAAAAACGGACGAAAAACCCATGAAGTATTACCTAAGTCACGGACAGCAACCTTAGTGGCCACGAGAATATTCCTAATAACATTTTTGACGTCACGAAGCGCTTGCTCACGCTGACTCTGAAGACGATCACCGTGGATGCTGGTAGACTCGACATTTAAAGTTAAGACACTTTGCCAAATTCCAAGAGTTTTGATTCTTACTTGTAAGTTGTTATTGCACAAGAATGCAGCGACGAAATCCGCGGTCTTTTTGCTGTCGACAAAAACGACAGTCTTGGCATCACTGAGATCTTGTAAAACTTCGATCAGCTTAGCTCTCTTATCTCTTTTCAAGCACTAAAAAAACAGCTGTTCAACATCCGGATTGGTGCCACCGACAATGCCTGTTGTGACTGATGTGTAATCTTCCATGTACGTCGCAGCCAGCGCTTGTACTTCATCTGGGAATGTAGCCGAAAACATAAAAACACGACGAATGCCCTACAGAGAAACAAATATTATTACACCAGTCAAATCTCATACTCAAAAGCCATCGAGGACATACTTTTGGATGCATCGTTGGATGGTTGACAATTTTTCAACATTGGGGCCGAAACCCATATCAAGCATTCGATCAGCTTCGTCCAAAATTTAAAACCTGACCCCCGAGAAGTCAAATGCTCCACGTTCGAGAAAATCATTGAGTCGCTCCGCGGTCGCGAGAAGGATATTGCACCCAGCTTGAAGATTTGACCGCTGATGGCTCGTGACAGTTCCTCCATATATGATCAGACTTTAAAACCGAATTGCAGGAGAATTTACACGCCTCGCGGTGAATTTGAATAGCCAATACATGAGTGGGTGCGACAATTACAACTTCTGGCTTTTTTCCCATGGCATGAGACGCAACAGCAACACCTTGTTCTAACAATATGTTCATAACTGGTACCAAGTACGCCGCCTACATGAAAAAATGTTAAATTTTAGATGACTTAATCAACGAATATCACGAAGGGTTTGTTGAGTATCTTAGATGCAATTGGACCTTTTAGTGGTCGCAATCACCGGCGTGCCCACTCAAAATTACTTTTACTTCAACTTATCCAGTTCATACCGACCCATTCGAATCAAGTCAGTACGAGGGCATCAAGGTTTCAAAATTACACAGCGTTAATTAATTGGATTACCGTTTTACCAGAGCCCATGACAGCACAAGCAATTAAATCTCTTTTGGCAAGAATAACTGCAACTGAAGCTTTCTGAACAGGTGTTGGTTTTATGTAGCCAGAATTCTTTATGTTTTGAAGTAGTAGTTGGAGCAGGCTGGCTTCTTCGAATGATGTTATGCATTGAGGTACATCTATTCCTGTAACCTAAAGCAAACCCAATAGATATTTTTAAATCATAAAATACAGTTCTGAGAAATGGCTTACCTGGAGGACGACTTTATCAAAATTGTTAAAGCATTCCCCACAGATTATGCCCTTAAGCAGTTCCTTTTCATCACATGTCACAGCTTCCGGAATGTATTGCTCACACGGCTTGCCATCTTCCGTCGATTCACTGAATAGATTCAGGCAGCCTTTCAAGGTGTGGCCAGCTTCATGACACTAGGGGTAAGACAATGAACACTGGAACATAAAATATTGTTGTAAAGATACAAATGATGTTTGCATTGTAACACTTGCTGCCACCAGTGCATCCTTCTTGAGGAAAATCCCTTGCTACATTGCCCTCTTCTTCGTTAAAAATGAGCACTAAAAATGTTTTTTGTTTTAACCTCATGGCAGGTACGACTTCCACCACCGCCGCGGCCCTCTTGTGGACAATCCTTCGAGAAATGTCTCCGTTCCCCATACTATAAAAAGCACCAAGAAGTTAAGTTCGAACACATATTTCGATATTTTCATCTTACTTTGTGACGTCAACGGACCACTATCACCGCCCCCACCGGCTTGGGGACACTCAGGCAAAATGTCCTTCTCCACACTGTTAAACGAAACCATATTAAAGTAATCACACTAGGAATACAAGAAAACACTTACCTTGTGACTCTGGACAGAAAAAATGTAGATCAGAATGAATGAAAAACGAGTAAATTAAATACCTAAAATCCCCAAATCCGCGAGGTCAAGAAGTAAATTTACCGAGGAAGGTAGACAGCAGACTGCACGCGTTAACCCAATCTAGAAATATGCCTGAAAAAAAAACTACCCGATGAGCCACGGTTGAAGGCGCCTCTTGTGGACTCAAAGGTCATTACAAGAAACTTTATCTGCATATCCCCCTATAAGTCTATAACGCTATCATTGTGTCAAATATTCGGTGTATTTAAAAAACTATTGACTTAACGAAAAAAATAGCAATTTTCCCCGAATAAGCATTAAATTTTGAGTATATCCTGTGATATTCAACCAATTCCGATGAGTGTCAGTTTTTTCAAAAAAAATTTTAAGCCCGACCGAGAAAAGTCGGGCTTATTTAGTCGGACTTATTTTGTAGGGCTTAAATTTTTTTTGGGCCAGTGTACTACATAGAGAATTAACTATAAATGTGGCCGATAGATGGCGATAGCAGTAAAATAGAAAAAAGGGCGATTTTTTGGGGGGGTAAAACGAATTGCCATAGGTAATTAAATAGTTAGTCTGCTCTATTAGTGTCAAAACAAGTTTTAAAACAGAAATTTTCAGTTAGAATGAAAATAAAATGTTTCAAGACTGTTACTTTCTTCCGAGGAATCAGTTTGTTTTCTGTTTCGTATCCGATTCTATATGCTTTTTGTCAATATCAAGCTAACAGCATGTTCGCAACCAAGCAGCCATAGGACTGTGAGAATTTCTGTTCTATGTTGATTCTTTAAACAATAATTTTTATGTCGATTGTTGTTTTTTTATCTTAAGACAGTATCACATTCATTGTGAATTGGAAGAGGTATTATTGCTCGTAAAAATATCCTAAATCTTTTCCTTCAAACAAATATTCTTCTCATAGATACACCCTATGTAGCCTAGCAACAAATTAAGGAATTGCTTTGGTTGATTGCAGTGGAAGAAAATTCAATACAAGAATCCTATAAAAAGAAAAAAAAAATACTTTAAAATTTTTAAGCATAGCAAACACAGCAGACCATATTGAAATATGATAGAAGGTACATTAAATTTTAACTCTGTATACTCAAAAAAGAAAACTGATTTGACTATGGAAACAAATCTCTACCACCTCATCTGACGTTCAAACCCCAGACAATTGACACCATATGCCAGTGTTCTACCACAGAACTAATGAATATAGATGAAGACTACTCAGATTAATAAATGGCTCCATGAAAAATATTTTATTCATCAAAATTCATTTTGTACACTAGATTACTTGAAAGGTTATCATTAAAATTTTATAACTAGTTCTGTAGTAGAGCATTGGTCCCTGCTAACGAATATCTTTGTTTTTAAATTGCCCTTTTTTAGAGCATCGGGCGCTAAACGCAAAACAAAGCATGTCAGCTGATAACTCGAAGAGAATCAAAAGAATCATACCCAAAAAATACTTCTGAAAGTAAGACGATATGCCACAGATCGTAACCAGTCTTCTTTTGAAGTTTTTAAGGGAAAATAAGTTGTAACGTTTAACAGTGTAGCAAAAGCTTCGCGCATAGCTCGACTATTTTATAGCTTTAAACGAGCTGTACACTAACATAATTCAGCTAGAATCAGAGATCACCTAAAGGTTGTAAATATGTAAAAAAAAAAACTTGGCAACCTCAATTTTTCAACAACGAAGACTTCAAGGCGCTCTTTTAGCTGAAGGATCAATTGAAGTGACAGCATTCTTTTTGCTCAGATAAGCTAGGTTTGTAAAGACAAAAAGAAGAACGATTATTCCACGGATTGATCTGCGCTGCAATGCGCACATATCATCTCTTACTTAAAAAAAAAGAAAACTGCTGAACCTTAGCTAAGTTTTCTAACTCTTGTTACAACACAGTTCCTTGGTTTGTATTCAATTTGGGATAAACTATAGTTCATCAACCACTTTTTCAGGTACAGACTCTAGTATCCAGTCTAAATAAGGTTGATTGCCCTGTAGGATCTAAAGAGTAAACAAAAAAGCATTAGTTAAGGATAGAAATGACTAGTAGAAATAACTTACCTGAGTGGAAATGACTTCACATACTTCATATGGAT
This sequence comes from Daphnia carinata, assembly GCF_022539665.2. Classification (NCBI taxonomy): domain Eukaryota; kingdom Metazoa; phylum Arthropoda; class Branchiopoda; order Diplostraca; family Daphniidae; genus Daphnia; species Daphnia carinata. The sequence continues at coordinate 5,792,613 of NC_081339.1, read as the reverse complement.
GATGCTTCCTAAAATATTTTAATGTTATAAACTAATAACATGGGTTGTACTAGATTTTCTGTAAAAAATTACTTGACATATTCAGTGAGCACAGGTAAGACTGAGGTTCTTGTTTTCACCATCTAGAGAAGAAATGATAACAAAATTATGTTTACTTTTAAAAATAAGCAAAAAAATTTTTTATTACCATTAAAACTTCAGAATCTTCATTGATTTTTCCATCCCAATTATACCTAGTTTGAACGAAGAAGTTAACAATTAAAGCTTGAACTTCAATAACATTTTATTCCTACACAGATGTGATTTTTGGAATTATGTTGACACATGCTGCCAGTTTCGCTGTAACAAGGCCACTGTAAAATAAAAAAAATATGGAAATTAAGGTTTTTTAACTCGTAAAAAAGGAGTTAACGGCTCTCACCGAGCAATGTTCTTGGCCACCTCTTCATCGGGTGCTGTAATAAATGCCATAGAATGCATTCTAAAATGAGGACCAGAGCTTACAAGACGTTTTGACAGATTCCTAGATAAAACTTCAAAGACAATAAGTGTCATAACCACTATTCCTAGAAGCCCCGAAACACAATCTACAACACGTGGAATTTTTTACAATTTAAATCCTTATCAAACTAAAAAGTTCTGTGATATTCTAGTTACACTAAGAATTTAAAATACGATACTTCGTCTGCTAACGCCCGCGATTAGTATCGGCGATATTGCAAGCCGATTGTTCCATCGATACTTCGTCTGGTCGGACACAGTTGCGTGATTCATTAAGTCTAAAACTTGGATTGTTGCTATAAAATTTAGAACGGAAACAGAGGTAAAGAAAAACCAGAAAATTACAGCTAGAAAAATTTTAAAATGCCACTTTTACGATTTGTCCAACGAATAAAAAGTTTAAATGTACTTAACTATTGGCGTAAGTGATTAAGTTATAGCAAAATGTTTAGGGAGGATGCTCTTGGCTCCACTCCTTGCGTGGAACCAGTTCAATATAACACGGACCGCGTCCGCGTTTTACCAAGTGCACGGTTTACTACGTTCTGTCAATTTTCGTGCGATTTTCTAACTTCAAGAGGTTTTCGTAGTTAGACATATCGTAAGAAAATGACCGGAAATTCTCCCGAGCCCGATTTGGGTCGTGCGCCTGAGAACGAAAATAACCCAGACCACGATGGGTTCACTGCTGATTTAACCGATAGGTCTTTTTGTATTCTTTTAATGTTTATGTTAAATTTTTTTTCATAAAGGTAACTGTTTCTTTCTACATTTTTAGAGACCTGGTTGATGTAGAAGATAATGAAGAGCCACAAGAAATCAGACCAAATGGTTATGAACTTCTACCAACTTCAAATTGTGACGATGAAGATGACGATGTGGAATTCGGGTACAGCACTTATGATGGTCAGGAATTCCAGATTAGAACAAGCCATGATTACCATAACCTAGTGACTATAGAGACTTCAACTCCAGCTGTAAGCTGTAGTGATAAACCTAGCATTCCACTTGACACTGTGCAAATTGAAACTATCAAGTCAATAATGTCAAAAGTAATACTTCCAAATTCAGCTATTCCAGTTTGGGCCCACTCAATAACTGATGAACAACTTAAGCAGGTGGTTGATGAGAAAGTTGGGAAGGAGGCAGATGACACTTGGGCAGTATTTGATTGAAATTTTGCAAATTCAAATTTGGAGAGTGATCTTGAATAAACTATAAAACAAAAGGTTCTTTTTATTTCCTTGATTCCAATTCTGATGGAGGTAATAGGCCAGGAGTGACACAGAAGTAAACCATTGTAGAATCAGCATCAATTAGTGCCAAAGTAAGCCTTTAATTGAATGAACAAAAATTCAAGTGGCAATAGAAAGAGAGGCAAAGGAGCTCTGCAGAACATTACCTTTTCAAATTGTGATGTTGTAAGAGATGATTTTGAAAGACAGCAATTCTGTTTAATGATATAGCTTCATCTGCAGCTAATGGAAAAAAGACTTCTTGTTCGCTATCCTCTGGCAAATGTCCTGTCAGATAGACTAAATCCAATTCATCAACCTGATGCATCTTCAAATCATCAAAAGCCCTTACTAAATAATGCCGTTTTTTAAGTTATTACTAAACTATTCGATAAAACGTGAATCTCACCAAATCTCAGATCTTTATAAAGTTGTAATGTCAAGGCTTTTTGTTTCATTGATCGGAAAACTGCATTTTCTAACGTTTCCATTTCAAAAGGCATACAACGAGAATAATGCGAGCAACAAGGTGAGCACTTGGTTAAGTAAAAATGTAATGTTGTCGACAATTATCTATTTATATCTAATTTTCCACATGGAACGGTGCGAACCGAGTAGTTTCACTTCTGATTTACAATTTGATACTAGCATTAGCAAAACAAAAGAAGGATGACCCTCGCATGATTATTGAAAAGTGGTTTTAAATAAATTATTATACATTGGAAAATATTTTTGATTGAAATACTTTACCATTATTACCGTATATTAGAAATTTGCAATTCATCTGAAAAGGATATCTATTTACCATGCATTAAAAACCTCAAACCGCACTTGTTTTGAACGAAGCCCTGTTACGTACACGCTACACCACTGCAGTTTCTAATTTTTTTTACACAACTTGAGCACATTTTCAGCTGCACACTAATACGAAAATTCTAACATTTCTTTATTACTTGAAGTCAGCGTTAATAAATAGATATTTAAAGTTTTGATTTCTAGAGTTCACTCAACTTAAACCTAGCCTTCTCTAGCTCCGCCTCCCATGGCTCATGTGAGCCGAAGCGATAAAGCATAGAAAAATCGTCTGCACACTCGGTCACGTAAGGAAATTAAGGAAAAGTTATCATTATGGAAAGATCAAATAAGAAACCTGGAAAAATGCAGTTCATTAAAAGTTTTTACAACGATCCCTTCAGATGGTAATGCACTAAAACAATTACTACACAAAACCGAAGCTAATTGATAACTCTTTCCAGGTCGTTGGTGAAGAGTGTGGCTTTGTTCGCCTTGGGAGTCAAGCTAGCACGTGAGTCGATCGGCGTGGACCTTATGGCCCCTCAAATTCAATAAAAATATTAGTGTTCAAACAGTAACAAATAAAATAAGCCAACAAAAATCTGAAAATTGTTTTTTAATTGACTAATCTGTGTTTGATACACATGTTGATCTACAATTCATCTGGCTTTTGAAACTTGTATTTGCCTCTCCAACTCTTGGGCAATGGGACTAAAGATGGACAAGGTATCTGGCCAGGGACTTCACAGATGCAATGCTTCTGACATTTTGACCCAAAATTAGCAGGATTGTCAAGCTTATCTTCGGCTTTCAAAGTTTCCCTAAACATTTGCTCATAAGTAACCATAAAAAATTGGAGAAAAACAGAACATACTCTGATTTACAGATTATCCTCCTCACTCTTTCATAAATTTCATCTTTAGACTTGAAGTCAACATCCATAAGTACCTCTTCCCCGTTTTCTAAAGAATAGAAGCTTTGTATTGCTTATCAACTTAAGAAATGAGAAAATCATATGCATTTACTTTACCTAAATAACATCGTATGAAGGGGCTTGGTGTCAGGTTCTTGAATGTGGTTATCTGAATATTAGGATTTTTAAACTGCAGCTGAGGTAGATGCCAGAAAACGAATTGACGTGCGCCTTCGTGGTTATCACCTTTTGTATTGTAGTTAATTGAGAAAATTTTTACTCTCTCCTTCAAAACTAGTTTGTTTCTGTCTAAATATTCTATGGTTCTCCGGATCGGGGCCGGACCTTTCATAAACGGCATTTTACAGTGTAAAGTATGTTACAAAATGGAATTATATACCAGCACAAATACTTGGAAACTGGAGTTCACTAGCAGACACTTCTAGGGTTGTTTTATTTTGTTACACCAGGTGGCTTTGGTTTAGCAGACGCTTCGATTGGTTTGAAAGCTTCCAAGTTTCTATGTTTAGGCAATAAAAAAGAAAAAAAGGTTTTTGGAAAACTTAGAAAATGCAGCGAGAAGAAAAACAGTTGGATGCTGCCTTGGAAGCACTACTACAACGGATAAATGATTTGAAAACTTCAATTCGAACTCTTTTATTTAGATTGGAAAATGAATATGCTTCCCTTAGTTGGCCTTCATTTTTGGACAGTTATGCCGTCATATCAGGCCAGGTCATTTTCTTTACTTAAATTAAATATGGGGGCTGGTTCACTACTCAAATGCAAAATTAATGTACATACTTTTGGTTTTCTTGAAATAGATGAACACGTTGCTGAAGGTTATGAAAAACGATAAGACTCCGCTTTTGAGGAACCTGATAGTTTTACCTCTTGTCTTAAGCCCTGATCCTGATGAAGGTAGAAATCTGGTTGTCTTTTATAATAACTGAGATGACTAATAACAGAATTTTCTTTCAGAACTCAAGCAAGCAACCGAAGGACGTGTTGTGGCTTTTTCACATGACATAACACCAGATATGTTACGAACAAAACCTGATCCTGATGTGGAGCAGCGACAAAATCAGTTTGAGCAACGAGCCTCACAGGTAAAAATGTTGTTTCTGCAGATGTGATGATGCTAAATTTTTCTGTATTTTGTGATGTTGAAGGTTCCACCAGAAACAGCCCAGAAACAAATTAATGCATTGAACAAGGTAGTTAATCATGTGTTGGAGCAAATCACACATTCCAGAGAGGACTGGGAGAATGAAGCTACCGTGAGAGCTGCGGCCGCTCAAACCTGTGTGATGGCTGATACGCACACTCTAATTGCAGCAGTGGGTTTGGGAAAGAACCTCAAAACCCTCCCCATAGCAGCTCCTGCTCAACCTGGTATACATACACAATATATATACAGCTTCTTCCTGCTTATCTCTCATTTTTATTTTATTTAATGCTTTTCAAAGGTCCTGGACGCGCGCAGGCCGGTCCGGCTCCAGGGAAAACTACAAGCACTATAAAGACGACTATCAAAGCCGCCAGCCAAGTGCACCCCTACAACAGATAAACAGACTAAATCAAATAAACATTTATTTTCATGTTGAAATCAGGATACGAAAACATGCTTCCTTAATAATTTTTCAAATGGAGCAATTAATGTTAGGATTAAATGACGGCATTCATAATTACTGTCATTTTAAAATAAATCAGACGGTAATAGAATAGGGGACAAATATTAACGTGCGGAGTTTATGGTCAACTCCTTGAAGCAGGAATCGCAAACTCTGACGAGTTTCCGGCTGTTACCAACGGCAGTAGATTTGCTAGAGCACTCGTTGCAGAAAATTTGGCCGCAGTTACGACAGTGATGTTTCCTGACTGGTTCGAACATACAAAATATTAGTACCATAAGAAATCTATAGTATATATTGTAGATGGTAGTACCAGTAAGGTTAAAGCCTTTTTGGCAGCTTAGACATTCATTCACTTCGGAATCATCGGCCCACTTGCGGCCCTGCAGTTTGGCATTTTCCATCTGAAGACGTGTAAAAAAAACCTTTACATTTAACGGAAATGTTATTCTAATTGTACATCGCATTCTGACCTGAAGGCTTTGGTTTTCACGACCGAGTTCGTGCAGAGCAGCTTGTGAATCTTCCAAGCGACGGCGCAATTCGGCTGCGTTGAATTTCAGTCTGTCAACTTCGTTTTCCCATTGGGTGCAGTTGTTCTGTAACTCCGTATTTCCCTCCTCCAATAAAGCTACCCGCGTTTCAAGCTCTGTTTTGGAAATCGCACGAGCAATAAATTACATTTGATAATATACCCTGGTCGATCAACATTCGTACCAATTTTCAGCGTATGGTATTTCTCTGCCGAAGCTTGTAATTCTTCGCAACGCTGGTAGCGAGTTGCCGATAAATCTTCCGCTGCTTTCAAATTGCCCGTGAGGCTCTTAATTTCTTCTTCGAGCTTCACACGTTTTTCTTGCCAGGCGCTAATTTCCTTTGCTCGACCATCTTTGGCTGTATTCTGTCGGAAGATATGTGGACAAGCAATCACTTCATGAACCATTTGAACATATCAATTGTGTTTACCAATTGCTCGATTAGCTGGGTCTTGTCTTTCAGCAGACCTTCTGACTCACTTTTGAGCCGCTGCAGGTGAATGCGGTGCTCAGTTTTTTGCTCGTCTAATTGCTGCTGGAGGTGCTTACTCAGTGTTGCAAATGATTCTTTTTCGCCTAGCAAGAGTTGCTCGTGTTCATTCCATTCGGCCTTATCCTTTTGAAACAGTCATTAGACAAAGGAATTTAGGATAAGGCTTAAATTTCCTCGTGAACTTACTTTGATACGTCGTAGCTTTTCTTGCTCTACTTCTTCGGCAAGCGGCTCCAGCTCAGTCACTCGACCTTCCAATCTGCTGATGATACTTGTTTTGTCACTCAACTGGCAAAGCAGTTGATCCAATTGCTTAACATTCTCTTGATTAGTTGATTTCAGTTGGCACATCTCGGCTTCTAGAGTCTTAATGGTCTCTCCCAACTGTTGTGCATGGTTTTTAGCTTGTTCCAGTTTACTCGCCAGATCATTAATCTGGTCATCTTTTCCGGAAATCTTTTGTCTAGCACCTTCCAGGTCACAGTGCAATTTCTTTAGCTCATCATTCTTCTCCGACAGTTGTTTTACCTTAAGCGGAAGGGATATTTTATAGATATGAAAAGCTTGTTACATGAATAATGTTTCGAAAATATTTACTTGTAGGAGGTTATGCTCCTCAAGCTCTCTTATTTTCGATTCCTGCTGACGAAATTTAGCTTGCCATTCTTGGATTTCCTCATTTGCTTTGTCGAGTGACATCCGATTTTTTTCAGTTAACTGGGTTACCTTTAGGAAGAGTAAGGTAATATAAAAACCCAGGTTGAAAGATAGTAAGAACCTATGGCATCTTTGCAATGCTTACTTCAACTTGATTGTGTTCCTCAATCTTACGTATTTGCGATTCGAGCTCATGGCACTTGGCTTGCCAATCTTGGGCATCTTTATTGACCTTTCCAAGAGATATCTGAAGATTTGTTTGCTTCTCTCGAGTTCCTTCGAGCTGACTTGATAAGTTGGACAACTGCTCTTGCAATTTAATCTTCTCTTCTTTTAGCTGACTTTCAGCAAAGATCCATTCATCAGCTTTGGCTTTCTGGTGGCATTCCATAGCAGATACAGTTTTATTGGTAGCTGCGAGTTCCTCTTGTAATCGTGCCTGAAGAACAAAAAAGAAAAAGACATTTTTAATACGTTGCATAAAACAGAATTTTTTTAATGAATTAATTTTACATTGTCTTGCTGGATTTGTTGGATGGCTGCATCGAATCCCTCACCCTCTTCAATTTTTACCAAAAGTTCCGCTCTTTCTTGCTCTAAGCGCGCAATTTTTTCCTCTAGTACAACAGCTTTGCCAGCCCTAAGATGTAAGAATAAATTAGTTAGTGAGAGAAGCAAGCATTTTACTGCAAACGTTTACTCACATTTGTTGCTGGGACTTAATATATTCTTCTACTTCACGATCCTTCCGGGTGAGACTGTTGGTAAGGTCATCATTGGATTGCTGCAGGCTACGGCATCTGGATTCCAGTTGATCAACCTGTGAACGAAGTTTTCTTAGAAAAAGAATGATCATAAAGCAAATGAACAATCCAATGTCTTACTTGTTGTTGATGTTTCGAAAGATCCAATTTAAAGCGCATAAGCTCGTCTTCTTTAGCTGAGACTTGTCCTTCTGCTTGGTGACGAGCTTGGTTTAACATGTCCTGGATATGAGTAAACATTACAGAATTCAGTGCCTTCAAATTATTCGGTAGAAATTGTGCTGTAGTAATACCTGAAGCAACGTAACTTCTTGTCGGAGCTGCCCAACACACATGTCTGTTTCCTCCCTCATATTTTGCATTGATAACAACTGAAACATGAATTCCAAACGAACCAATTATAGGATCAAATTTAAAACAAATAACAAAAGGAGAGGGCGTGTGGCTGCTTTACTTACTTGTTCACTTTTTTCCAAAAAAATCCGCCTGACTTCGTCAGTTTCTTCCTTCTGACGTGTTAATTCATTTTCTAAACGAAGATTGTCTGCCTCTAGCTGCTGCAAGCGTGCGAGTGTATCTTCATCTGGTGCCTTGAATGTGCCCCAAAGTTGGACTAATAGTACAGCGAGGACACAACCAAAACACAATTATTGATTTCCTACCGAAGGTCGAGTTTCTTCTATGCTTTGGCTTGAATTGTGCTGATTTTTTAGGGCTTCGTGATCAGCCTGAAGGACGTCAAGCTTTTTTTGCAAATCTCCCAGTTCTCTTTGTTTGGTTGTAGCCAAGTCATCCATTAGGTGTTGGACAGTTGCGAGCTCCTTCTTCAAAACTTCGGCATCATCTGAGCATGAGCTAAGTGAACGAGGATCGTTGCGAGAGTGATGAATTAAAAGGAAGTTTCTACATTTTTACTTGTGCGCCAGTTGTGTTTCGAGATCCTTAATATTTTCTCTTAAAGCGGCCACAAGGCCCAAATTTTCATCCAAAGACGCCTGCAACTGTGCCACAGTCTGTGAATTTCGTGCAGTTTTTTCTTCTAATTTTTCTCGTCCTTGTTTAAGATTCACCGTCGTTTCTAATGCCTCAGCCAACTGCTTCCTTAGAAGAAGCACTTCTGAGGTTACTATGGAAAACATAATTAATAGATAAGGTAGTCAATTTAGCAGTATTTTTTGTGCTTGTCCTATTTACACAGTGATTTTGTTTCTGACAGGCCCTGAAGCTGCTGCTGGTACATTTGGTGTTCATCACCTGATCCTTGTGCTTGAATCAATGCCTTGAGTTGTGTGACTTCTTTATGCAATTCTTCGGAATTCCATCTGAAATTTGAATGTGTTCAAAACCACATGTCAATCATGAATATCGAGCAGATTTACCTTTCCTCATTTAGGGATGCAGTAAGGGTATTGATCTCTTGTATTAAAGTTTCTTGATCTCCTGTGGCTTTCGCAGAAGAGGCAGAGTGATGAACTGAATAATGAAGCTCTAGTTCAGTGGCATTGTCAAGTCTTGCTTTACAGACTGGGCAAAGATAATTGGCTCCTGGTTCCAAATGTTCCTTTTCATAATGAGACTGAAGATTGTCTGCAGATGGAAAAGCTGCCATGCAGGTGGGGCAAAGGAAACCCTCAGCTTCAACAGGAACGGCTCCGTCATCAGAATACGCAGTGCTTGCCTGTGAGAATGTTCGACTCTTATTTGAGGACGTTTCGCTGCTATCTCCATCTTTTGCCTAATGAGGAGAGAAAGAAAGGCGCAGTTAGTAGGGCCGAAATATCAAAAACGGGTCGTTGCTTGAAGAAAATACCTGGGATATCCGGCTGACCAGATTGCGAATATTGAACATAGCGTTAATCGTTGACGGACCAAATCACTTAATTTCAAGTTCACGCCTCTATATTTACATCAGCTGATTTCTGACAGCAGGCATGGTAACTAAATGTGTAGGCCGCAGTGTCTCTGTTTATTCGCCGGTAGTTGCGCAGCTGCTGCCACCTAGCGAATAGAAAATACCATATGTAAAAACAATCGGAAGACATGGAAAATAGTTCACAAGACGTTGGGAAAATGACCAATCCTTAACAAATACGCTCAAGAGAAATTCGATCGTGTAGAGTAAAGATATCAAAACATAAATTTTAAATCTTTGGAATGTGGAAATGAATGTTCAATTGCATACAAATTAAACATTTAAACGGTATACATATGTAAACAATATACGTGAAATGGTTCCATGCACATTGAAGTGATCGGTGGCTGTGTATTTCTGCTCGGTTTATGATGGTTTCACAATACACTGTTTCATTGATTTCAATTTTTGGATAGTTTTCCTTTTTGCAATTCAACGCCCAGCGAATTATTGAGGAAATCGTGTCCTGAAATACAAGACGTATCGTTTTGGAACCACCAATCCGCCACATCTATGTAAACTTGCGGTCGTTGATGACGATCGTTGAGCATCTCGCAAAGCTGGCACCAGCCGTTCATCGGTTGTCTCACCACTTCGTAATCCTTTTTCCAGTCAAAATATTTCAAGTAGAGGTCGTCATTTTCGTTCAGCAACTTCAAATAATCAGCCAGCGCTTTGGGTGACTTGAAATCGCTCGCCTCAATGTACGACGAAGGTGGTGCATAATGAGAATAATTAGCTCCTCCGTAGACGATGGGTATTATGTTGGACGCCAAGGCCCTGTAGAATTTCTCAGTGACGTAGTCTATGCAAATGGCGTTCTCAGCAGCCACGTAAAACCTGTAGCTGTCCAGCAGTTGGTCGCATTTCCCACTTCCCGATGGCAGGCAACTGAGCGTTCCACAACCGCCATATACGTCCACCTTGACATATTGGCCAAGACGGGCAAAATATTCTTCTCTGAGGCCGTCTGTTTTGCAGTTGGAAACAAACCAGGCAACCATATTCTTCTTTTTGTTTAGTAACGGCCTACTAGACGACTTGTTCCATGGGTGCTGCAATAGATCGGCTGCCTCCGGATGCAAGGGTGGCATGGCCAGCGGAGGGTTAGGGGCACCGCTTCGCCTTCTAATTGCTCCGTACGGATGGGCATCGTAAATGTCAGAATCACGGCGATACGTCATGGTCCAGTTAAAGAAGTTTTTCGTCCAAATGAAAATGGGCAGGTCTTTGTCTTGTACACAAGTCTCGTAATTGTAGAAGATGTAACGTTGATTCGGGTATCGGATGTCGGGCAGATCGATTTCGTCGAAATCGTTGGCGTGGAAGAGGATGGCGTCACTGGCGTTCATGAAATTGCGATCGTCCGTCGTTAGGCAATTGGTGAACCGACATCCAGCGTCAAAGAAAGGCTTTTGTCCCAATCCGACTTCGTAATTTCTTGATTCGAAATAGAGATTCCAGAATAAGATTCGCTTCAGAGATCTTTGGCTAATGCCCCGTTGGGTTGTTGATGATATTTTGGATATAGTTTTGCCATTGTCGATTCCTGTTGAAATCTTCTCCAACGGCTTCTGTTTTTGTTTTTACAGAAATGAGACATTAGATGTTTCACATAAGATTTGTTATTCTCTCCCAATACCACAATGTTTGAACAACCTCAAATTTAAAAGAAGAAAATGTATTTAAAAATCTTGAAGAATTTTTACCTGAAAGTGGATGAAGAGGAAGCAGCCGATTGCCAAAAATCCTACGATTAACAATGGACCACTGGCTGTTCTTCTTTTGTAAAAAAGATTACAAATTCTCACGAAGAACTGCATCGACAACATAACGGGGACGTTTCTTGTAGCAGACGAATGACCTGTCCTCTGAAGTGTTTTCAATTGTTCTGCTAATACAAAAACCTGTGTCAAAGAGCAAAATTAGTTCGAAGCTCATATTCGTAATACCTAAATGAAGCAGACGAATATTCTTGGCATACCTGCGGTCTTCCCGCGAAAATTCAAGTTTTTGTCAGAACCGCTTGAATCAACGCACATTCACCAATTCACATGACGTTTAGTTGTTGCCTTTCTCAACAACAAATGCCGAGGAAACCAAAATGAATAACATTTCCGTCAACCGAGCACTTGAAAGTAGGTAAACGTCCATACTTCGTGAGTGACAGGTCGTCAAAAATTCCCATTACATCAGTCCACCGCGCCCGCAGTCATGCCGGTGTGAACGCACCAAATGCAATCAAAAAAGTTATTACGAACCTGTCAGTTTTTCTTTCTGAAGCCTAAAGCATTAGGGAAGTAGGGTCACTTAAAATAAGGAGTAGTTTGTAGGGAAGAAACTGGGAACAAGGGAAACTTTGAGAAACCCCATTTTGTCAACGACTTTAAACTTTTTCTTTCATTTGCATGAATTTCTTTTCCATCGTACTTTGATGGTAAAGATCGTCTCCATACAGCTGCTTATAATTGACATGGCTCAAAGGCAAAACGAATTCGAACATATACATGGCACACATTTCGATAAAAAAATGAAGTTCAAACTCAGTAAATGATTATGGATGATGGAAACAAAATTCCGTTAGCTTAGCCATGACGGCCTCTGTTGTGCTTGTTAACCAGAAAAGGACACTACATTGATGAGGACATTGCCAGTTGTTCTAGATCAAATCATAAACCAAAACTCAAAATTGGCTGCTCGTTTCTGTTGCCAATTTAAAGCTTGTGGGGCAATATTTGACAGCTAGTTGGGCATACAATGAGCCGGGAGGAACGTGACGGCCATGGCCAGATCCGTAAATGTGTGACAGGAAGCTACTCCGATGTAACATGTCCCAATCGGCTGGATCCAATTCCGGTTGATAAAAGGCGTTCAGTCGTTCACCGGGTATGGCGTAAAAAGAACGTGACTGTTGGATGAATATTGAAGAACGATGCCAACAGACCATCCAATGATCGATTAACAAATTGTCATCACGATCGCAGAAATAGCGAAGGGCCTCTGTGAGAGTTTCAGGACCGAGGCTCATGTATCTGTCCGGTTCAAAGGCTAATACCATATACTTCATTAGGAAATGAAGAAATGGATGACCGGAAGGAAAAGCCATGACACCATTTTCAACCCAGTTGGGTATGGAATAATCCACCGTGCCAACAGTGTTGTTTAAACTGTCCAGTGAGCGTAAGACGATGCAATCCAAGTCGAGATAGAGGCCGCCTTTTTTCCATAGCAATGCGACTCGAACTGCATCACTCAGATGAAACGGCCTCCAGGTCGATTTATTGAACGCTCCCGTCGTGTACAGTTGCCACAGTGGCGTGTCTTGCAAATATGGTAGTAAATTTTCTTGCCTCACACGAACATTGACCATTTTCTCGAGTAGAACGCGCGTGATGGGACAATCGGATACCTCTTGTCCATCTTCGTAAGTGTCCGGCCAAATCGGAATTACAGGAGTGTTTTGCACGTACAAGGTGATTTTTGCGTGTGGATTCGCTCTGGCAGCCGATTCGATGCCACATGCTTGACGGGCTGTTAGACAAGAATGGCCCGAGCTTTCGATAAAGAAAATCTCCATGGGTTCTTTTCGTTTGCTAAGTGGCCGTTCGACCGGATCGACCGTCTCAGATGATGGCAGTAATTCTGCTAGATTCTTTTTGCCTGTGAAAAACAAATTGTATGAAAATGAGAATGCGTTAAATGTCTTTTTTAAAACGTACTATTTACCTTTGGAAAGGAATACCAAAATCACAGCGCATGTTGTCAGGAATGCGAGGGCAAAAATACAACGTCGGTAGTCGACTAGACGAAACATCTTCTTCAGCAGCTTTGAAAGTAGCACCTGGTGGGCTCACATGTTGGTTTACATCTGACGTCACCCTTACTTTAAAACATTCAAACTAATATTCTCGCGCCACCTATTGATACGCAACGACCATAGTGGTTGAATTCCAGTTGATTACGATCTAGCAGCTGTTCTTTTCGTTTAAAAGTCTGTTAACGTCTACTTGCTGTAACTCCCTCGAAGGGCATCCCGATAAAAAGGGTACACTCATGTTACGATGCGCGTTTGGAGGGTTGGAACCACAAGGAGGCATTACCATTATGTTTTCCGTAGTGAATACGTGAACAAGTTAACTGTGAACGTTGCTCAGCTTATGGTGCACGTGTGACGTATAAGGTAAAGGAAAAGATCGAAGTTATTGGACACTATGACAAAATGAGATGTTACTTACGAAAATTATGTCGTCGCCCGTTGCTTTTGGTGGTGTACACCCTTTTCTTTTATGGCTTCCTACGTTGTTTACTATCATCGTTGAGTTTCTCCTACAGTCTAGGAAGCGAAATAGTTGCTGACTTTACGATCCCGTAAGACAACCATTGCTTTTAAGTACCTGCCGAATTGTATGGATTCGCTAATACTATTAATTCGCTAATTGCAGGAAATTAGGTAGAAATTTACCAATTTGCGTCCATAATTTGCTAAATCAAAGTGACTATCATTACGTCACATGGGCAAGGACGTCGTTCAACAGCAACCATCTCTTGTCTAAAACAAAAGACGAATATTCTTGTCGATTAATGTCTTACACGATCAAACAGTCGGTGACGTGTTTCGACGTCCAGGTTGAAGGCACTGCCGGACGAAATGAAAATCCTTTCGTTGAAAGATTTCCAAAGATACATTTCGTTTTCATTGGAGATTCCAGGATACGACAACAATTTTTCTATTTTTTAAAGGTAACATTAAAAACAAACTGATTTTATTTAAAATTTGTGTATACCTCTTTTTCTTGACAGAGTTTTATTTGTTTCAGCTTATCCCGGATTACGACAGAATAACCAATCCTGTGGAAATTCCTCAGAACGCCCTCCCGTTCCATCACGGAGATGTTGATGTCGACAGTAGAGTCCTCGGAGTGCGAATCTCGTTTAAATGGCGACCCATCATAAACGATACACTGATTGAAATGATAGACCATTGGGCGATCGCAAACCCCACTGAACGACCCAATTGGGTTTTATTAGGTATACCGGTGCTGCAAAAAGTGAAATGATTTTGTTTTTTAAAAAAAAGTGAATGTTAAGGTATGGAAATTTACCACATGCTGCAACAATATGGAGCTGACCATCAGCTTTACCAAGAGAAGCTCGCACAATTTGGACCCATCCTCAACAAGTTGGCCAGTGTCAGCCAAGTGATATGGCTTAATCAGTACCCGGTGATCGAGCTCTATGCAAAAACAGGTGCGAAGAACACAGATATCCACGGGCGAAAGGTTGATCAGTACAACAAAGCGACGCGCCGTATACTCAAGTAAGTTTGGCTGCATGCATCGGATGCTAGAGAACCTTAGATAAAAATAAAACTATACGATTAAACAGGAATTTTAAAAACATACGGATATGGGATTCGAGTAATGCCTTGACAGAAGAATATGTTCGTAGCTGTCTAATAAACCGTGAACGTGAAAACCCCGATCCATTTTTCGTCAAAAATGGCAAGGATCAATTCATCAACTGCAAGCCGTATGTAAATTGCCTGGATTTTGTGCATACAGGTTATGTAGCTCTTTCTAGTGCTACACAGCTTTTATACAACGATGTTTGTAATAATCTGTTGTACCAACAGGGAAACATAAAATAAACTTTGAGCTGATTAGTTTAAAATCCTCGAAACTGGCCAAGAGAAAAAGACATTTTCAATCAAGACTAAAGAGTTGACCAGGATTCTTTGCTCCTCTGCCTTCAAATGAAACCCTTTTCCTGTACAGATGGATTGATGACTTAATGAAGTAAAATTAAGAAATTTTTACTGAACCAATATGACTGAAACGAGAACTTACCATTCGGGCTACGATATGGGCTAAAATCTCGGCCATCCTTTGCGTCTAATTTATACTGGACAAAATAAACCATCTTCATTCACGTTTTTCGGCGACTTTGGTGAACGTTGCTGAAACAAGACGTTTTGAAATTTTAAACCAACACGTTCCGAAGCTTTTTCATCAAAACTTTTTCATGAACTGAAATAGAAAACGAGGCCAAGGTCTTACCGTGTTTTAAGAAGTTGCCTTTGATCCTTGTACTGCCCTATGGGTCAACGTACGACTCATGCGTTCAGGGTCGACTGATGGAAATTTACCTTACCTAACCTAAGCTTTAGCGACTTACCATGAAACGACGTGGAAATTGCAGAATTTTACACTCGTAACTAACGAATTTTTAAGATTCGATTCAATCAAAGTTGTGCAAATTGCTAAAATTCTATAAGTAGTTGACATGTGGCTCTTTGCAAATGGCCGAACACCTAGCGCTGACCACGTGATCTAAGCTTTGATCAAGTAGCCGGGGGCATAAATGGACAGCTTTATGAACTTATTTTGGGAAAATGCCAACTCATTTTTTACGCACAAAAATATTTTCTCATATGCTGACAGAAAAACTGCTCATGAAACGTAGTTAAAAGTATAAAAATCCTGCGTAATTAAATTATAATCGAATAATGAATTTTAAGTAAATATATAGTTCTATTTGGCAAACATTTTCTACGATGTCCATCATTAGTGAGCAAGACCGCCAAGATGGAAGTCCCTTACTCTATCTTATGGCATTCTAGCAATAGGTTGAATATATGGTGTCGGTTAAGTTAACCCAAAATACCTAACGTACGTGCACCATCATTGACATAATCTGCTCCCCATATTTTTAGAAACTCCAATTTCTGGATCTTAAGTTTATGATACACATCGTTCTTGGTGACTCCCATCCATTTCCATCTTTACTAAATAAGAACAGTCTTTGGTTACAACTAAGCCATTTTAAGTATTCAAACTATTTACCGTCTTTGATACAACTATTCAAACCGAATTGATTATAGTTGTATAAAATTTAATATTTCGTATTGCTTTATTCCTTCTTTTTTCTACAGCTGACTGCATAGCTTTTTAACCTTACATGACCATACAAGATACAACCAAATGATTAAATGAAATCAAATTACAATATTTGAACATGTAACGCGTTCCCATTCAAATTATCAAAACGCGTAATGAAGTATTCATTTACTTTAAAAATCTCTTGTTTCAGAAATACTGCCTGTTGCCAACTCACCACCTTGACCAGCACTGCTGGGCCAAACGCAAGTGTATTAATTGAAATGAAGTCTCAGGAATGCATTTTCTTACGCATAAACGTAAAAAAATAGACATTTTAGTCATATTATTTGAATAAACTCGTAAATGTATCCAGCAACAATTATAAACGGCATTAAACATTATGTAAACTTAAAGAGATTTGAAATCAGCTGCCCTACTGACAGTTAGTGGGCAGTGTCGACGGGCAAGTATGGCCACTATTTGATTCGGATTGTCCACGTTAATTGGTTCTCGTAAAGATATCGAGTTCCATAGGTGAAGACCAAAGCTGTCCTTAATTTGAAACAGCGCTTCAACATCACTAAGGTTGCCATTACTCTGAAACAGCATGTGGGAAAACATGGCCGGCACTGGATGAAAATGGCGATGAGACAAGAGACGGACGTTATTGCATTCGTTGGATTTCGGATTTCCAGCCACTAAATTGCAGACACGATTCATAATTTCAGCAATGGCATCCGGCCCGTGATAAACATAAGCTTCTGGGTCATATTCTTCTGAGAGCAATTGAATCAGTTCACTAGTGAGACTGTGCCCACGTTCCAAGTGCAGGACGCTGTTTCCGATCGTATCCATGGCATCATTTTCGTAGACTAAACAGTTCCGAAAGATGGCACCTTTGAAAGCTCTAAGGGTTAGAATATCCATGTCTAAATACATGCCACCTCCTTTGTACAGAGACACGATGCGGATGTAGTCGGACAAATGTCCCATCTGGAACCGGCTCGTACGCCACACTCCCTTCGAGTACCAGTCCTCCAACGGTGTTCCAGAAAAGTAACGCTCTTCGTTCAGCAAGACAACTGCCACGTTCGGATATCGAGACAGCACCTTTAGCCACGACGGAATGTCTAAAGAAGATGGACTATTGTCGGAATTGCAGGTTGCAGGCGATCGCATAAACAGCTGGATAGGCCGGTCAGGATTGTGTCTAGCTGCCGATTCGACTGCACAGCATTGCCTCAGACTCAGGTCACTGTGACCGCTCGTTTCATGGAAAAAGATGCGGTCATCGGTGTCGTTTCCTTGTCCACTGTCGTACGTTACCCATTGGCTCGGATGGACATCGTATTCCATGACAAGACCATCAGCTTCCGGTAAGTCTACAGCTAAATCGCTGTTGATGCACAGAACTTGATGCTCTTCTTCGTATTGCTGCAACGTATTGGGTTGGGGTAGTTGTTGGCTGAAATACACAAAAAGAAGTAGAGTTAATCCTGATTGGAAAAGTAGAAAAAGTTTTCTTCGCCTTTTAAACAAGACACGTTGATTTAGGCATCGATCCAAAACGAATTCCATGTAAAACTTTAATTTCCCTTCGTCTATTGTTAGCCGAAGATCCAAATCTTTTTGCCGTTCAGCTTCAAGTTGCATCCAAACACAAAGAACGACTGCCACAGTTCACAATCTCATCAGCAAAGGCGGGCCATTTCACGGGGCGTTTCGTGTGCCATTGGACATTGTCGTTATGGAAATTGTTAACCCATTGGCTAGTGAAACTTGCCTCGTTTTGTACTGGAGGACCAGTAGATTCTTCCCGTTTAACAGCTACGCATTCGTGTTAGCTTTTCGATTAGTGGAGACAATTCAGATTGCATTGTGATAAAACATTGTGTGGTCATGACAAAGAAAACGACAATTTACCTGTGCTCTCTGGGTTTATTTGCTTTCTCCGTTATGTGGATTAATTCTTCCAACATTAATGGCTACGAAGCTAACACACACACCCCGACTTCTTTGTCTTTTTTCAGCATCTGGGAAAATGTGTCACAAAAGGTTTTTTTTTATATTAGCACTTGTACACTTCATACCTTTCGTAAATTTTAAATTGCATACGTGGTATCGTCATTCACTAGACCACTAACAGCCACGTTTTGTATTCTCGTGCACTTCTGATCTCGGTGTAAAAACGTGGGTCTAGCTGTGGTAGAAATCCAAGTGGCCTCAGCGTTCCTATAGCAACGCCAAGTAGACAAGCCCATCCAGCAACTACCTAGATCAGAAGCAAACAAGAATACAAAGTAGACTCACACACAATGTACTTGTAAAACCAAAGCAAAACTCACCTATTCATTTCAGTTTAATCGTGATTTCATTCCAGCAACAACGGGCTATACCTTCCACTGAGAATAATTTAAGCAAGATCATATTTGGAAAATCTGTTAACTGGGATATTGGTCCGGTCTCAATAACGACACTAAACACAACCCAAGAGAAGCCCCTATTAAAAGTCATTCTAATGTGGAATGCGTGGACAAAACATATGGCAGACGAGCCATTAGTCAAGGGACAATGCCCAGTCAAATCTTGTCTCTTCACAACCGACATGTCTCTGCTTCAGGACAGTGACGTCATCGTCCTCCACTTCGATACCCTCGAAGATTACCCAGTGAACCGTCAACCCCATCAACGTTTTGTCTTTTATCATTTCGAGTCACCTGATAACACTGCCTCTGATTTGATGAACGATCCATATTTTCGTTACGATTATTTCAATTGGACAATGACTTACCGACGAGATTCAGATGTCTTCCTCCGTGATTATTACGGATCTCTAATTGCCAAGAATTCCCTAAAAAACAACACTCGTCAAGCTCGTTATAATTATAGAAACGTAACAAATAATGACCTTACCAACACCACTGGCTACGTCAACGTCATCGAAAATATTCCAGGATCAGAACTCGTGAAAAGTCAATCGGATTTGGCTGCCCTGATTCGAGGAAAAAACAAAATGGTGACTTGGTTTGTAGGTCATTGTACGACACCTGTTCGACGAGAAGAATACGTTCGCCAATTGAGCCAGCACGTGGCTGTCGACATCTTTGGCAATTGCACGAGAGATTGCCCTTACCACTGCGACGATATGTTGCGTGCGGAATACAAATTCTATTTGGCATTCGAGAATTCCTGGTGTCCAGACTACGTGACGGAAAAGTTCATTCGGCCTTTTGTTTACGACGCAGTTCCCATTTTCCTCGGCGGTGCAGATTACAGCCACTTTGCTCCACCACATTCTTACATCAATGCTCGAGATTTTGAATCCCCCAAAGCACTGGCTGATTATTTGATGCTACTGGATAAATCAGACAATCTTTATGCAAAATATCTTGATTGGAAAAAAGATTATTACGTTTCTGTTCCAGACTTTTATGGGTGGTGTGAGCTGTGTCGAATGGCGCACGATACCACACTGCCACGAAAAGTGTACCACGACATCAAACAGTGGTGGATGCAGGATGCTGGAAATTGCGAATCCGATTCAACCAAATACTTTTAAATTTATTTAAAATCGTTAGCAAGTTTTGTTGTCCCTGTTATAAGCATAATATCTCGTTTTTACAAATAAAAGAACTTGTGTTTACCATAAGTAGGCCAGTTTTCAGACAGTGTCGCTGAAATGCCCTCGGCTTAAGACGACGCAAAACATGGTGGCTTGACGTCTCTAAACGCAAACATTTTATCGATCAATATCTTAACCATCGAAAGACGGCCATTGGCTAAAAGTCATGTTTGTTTCCCTAAAAAAATAAACAGTGGGAATATAGAACATCCTAGACAACATCTTAAAAGTTTACTTTTCTTTCGGTTGTAATATTAGACGATCAAGGAAAAGACATCAAGGCCAACCATCTTTCATTGCGCAACCCTAAACTTATAATAAGACTTTAACCTTATGCTTTCCGTAGCTATTCTGACAGTAACTTTTTCAAAAACGTGAACTAGAAAGTGGGGGAGAAAAGAAAGTTTGAGCTTAACCCCCAAGCAAGCTGTAGGGCCCTGTCTGACATAAAAATGGAATACTTGGTCTGATTCTGACATGCCCTTCTCCACTATGTTTAAGGGTTTTTTACGTACAAAGAACAAGAAAAACATGTAGTGAAAAGATTGGCGTAAAACAAAAAAAAATACATCAACATTTTTAAAGGAAACTAAGTTTAAACAAACTACAGGTAAATATATAACAGTTGTTATGTAACTTTGAGTCTACAGAAAATAAATCAATGTTTAAGGTTGGTAAAGTTAGTCAAAATGTTTTCACCATATTTCTAGGAGCTATTAAAGTAAGTTCCAAGAATATTATACAGCACTGATCACACGGAACACCGTAGACTATACTGCGTTTAAGAACAGACGACCGCCACAAGGTTACTGCATGCACGTGGAAAGGTAAGGGTAAAGTACTACGGTACTGTCTCAGCGAAGCCTTGAACTGCTTCTAACAAATTGCTGTTACCTTTATAATAAGAAATTTTAAAAAATAACCCAAAGGAAAGGAAAATAATCTCCGCCCAGATGATGTGGAAAGGTTAAATGCGATGGAGGTTAATTGGGAAAATTTTCCACAACATGAAGTATAATCGATACCTTGATTGGTGGTTTGGCGCTTTTTTTTCCCATTTCGATAATTGCTGAACACTGTTGCAACCTTGCTTTCCGGAAAGCAAAGCAGGTAAAGCGGTAAACAGCTGCTCAAGAGTTCAAGGAACGATGGGTTGGGAACGAGCCCGTACGATTGTTATTTAACTTGCTTATTCTCTTACTTTAAGGCAATAGCACATTAAACCATCATTATACAAAATGCACGCGTTCAAATGAACCAGAAAGGGACATGCAATGGATATTCAGTTGTAATGCACTAGGGGTCTCTACCTGTCTGAAAACTTTACGATAGTTTCGCGGCCTTTATTCAAAAGACTCGCTTTACTGTGATGTGAAAAGTAAACAAGTTGCGCAACAACAAAGCTAATTTATCGCCTGTGGTATGATTTTGTTTCAATACTAACTCAACAAAGTTTTCGAGATGGGGGGTTTCGTTTCTAAAGCTGTGAATGAAAACATGAAAAATAACCAGGAGTTCATGGTAGAAATGAACCGGATAACGGTAAGCTGCGTTTGATTTCTTTGTTGTAAACCGCTTCCTGTTCCTATAACTTTATACACATTTAATAAAATAATATTTTCTTCCTTGTCAAGCTTGAGAGACAGATTCAGATGCAGAATCAAATGAGGGAAAGAATGTAAGTTGCTGTAGAAGCATTGGCCATAATTGTTAGCCATATATATGTTTCATGTAATAATTGTGTTGAATTATGCAGGGTGGCTTTACAGATTGCCCGAGCTAGAGAAATGTTGAATTGGTTTGGCACATTTTATGCAATTGCTGGTGTAGGCATGCTGACAGGGTTCCGTCACACTCGAAAACCTGGTGTGCTTGTGCCACTTCTACCTCTTACTTTCATCTTTGGTTATCAAGTAGATATGGCTTATGGAAACAAACTTCTAAGAATTAAACGTAAGCAATATTCTAATGTTCACAGGACCTGTTATATTAAACCATTTTTAAATTTACAGATGAAGCAGAAAATATAATCAAATTTGAAAGTGAACTACTGGATTTGCCCATGAACCTACCAACACTTTCCACAATAGACATGGCGAGACAGGTCCAACACGATAAGCTGCTAATGCATTCAGCTGAGCCCCCTTTATATTATTAAACTGTGATTGTGAAACCTAGTCAGTTTACGTAAACCCAGTTGCTAGTATTTTGATGTATGTGTAGCCAGGCTTTCTATATTTACATGCTGTGAAGCTACTGTTCATTCAACTTAGAATTATAAATGTGATTCAGTAATGCAAAATATCATGAGACATATTTAGTCAAGCAATATTTTGTATAGGGATGATGACCATGTTGTATGTTATGTAATGTGTTTTTGAAAATACCTCTTGAAGTGATGCCACATTCAGTTGCCATAGCAACTGTTTGTTTAAAACAAACAAGGTTTAATCATTGTCAGTGCAACAAATCTTCAGTTATGGATGGAAATAGTGGTTCTGCAGAAGACGAACTAGCTCGCCAAGGACTGTTCATCGATGATATTCACAGGCTTCGTATCCTCGATCCTTCTGTCGCCGATCAAACGCAAAAACTGAAGAGGGAGTGCGATCATTTCCTCGAAAGTACGAGAAAACTTTACTTAGAAACACCTACTATTGCATTTATTTCTAATTTCGGAAAATATACATAATTATATAACGTTTTTCTTTTATAGCAACAAGAAATTTTGAGAAAACGGTTGATGCTTTCAAAAAAGAAGCCAGAAGAACGGCGGCAGCTGTAGAAATCGAGAAAAAACGAGCTATTGGTTACCGGCTGTTGCTCGATGCGTTACGAAAAAAAAAGGAACAGGATCAGCGTCAATTAATGGTACGTCTTAAAGTCCTACAAAGCATACAAACTGCAATCAGGCATTGCTTATGTTAAAATGATATTCACATAAAATAGGTGGAGGTTGACCGTAGACGCCTAAAGCTAGAGCAACTTCGCGTTGAAACAGACATGCTGCAAAAAGCAGATCACTTTCACCAGGAAATCATTGATCAGTTTCAAATGCTTCATTAACGAATGTTCCTTTACAGTACTGCTAAATTTTCTCTATCTAGTTTAAGTTTATTCCATGGATGGTGCCTTCCCACCGCATGTTTCTACGCACCTTGCATTTAACTCTGATTCTATATTAACTGTGAGTTCGGCCAAAATACACGCCGTTTGTCGATGTTACACAAACTCTTGATGATGCAAAACATTTGGTCCTATCGCACGATTAAGTGTAGGAAACAACGTGTCGGCACGAACACAGTTAGGTTGCCGAAACCTATTGGTGACGTTTAACATTTGACGTTGGAAACGGTCGTCTGCTCAGTACTGTAATATAAGAAGGCTGGGGGTTGTTCCAAACGCCGTCGAGTTAGTTCAGTGATAGATTCCGTCTTTTCTGGATTGTTCCAGACACGACATTGTTTGGCAAAACAAAATACCCACAAAATGCGGCAGACTTTACTGCTCGTGGGCCTAACGGTCAGTCTTGTTGCAGCTATTCCGAAACCAAACAAGACTTCAAGAGTTAAAGATGAGGTATTTAAAAATCAATAAATTTTTATTTTCCAAGTATTGTTGGACTAACTGATAAATTTGTAGCCCTTAAGCAGCCATAAACATTTTGAAAATGAGGAACACAATGCTGACTATGATCATGAAGCTTTTTTGGGTGACGAAGCTAAAGCATTTGACCAACTATCTCCAGAAGAAAGCAAAGAGCGTTTAGGGTATACATTCATAGTCTTTTCTTGCAACTAGACTTTTTTTTTCACAAAGTTATTTCTTAATTCATCAGGAAAATTGTGGACAAAATTGACCGTGATGTTGATGGTAAAATTTCCAAGGAAGAACTGAAATCATGGATTCAGTACACCCAAAGAAGATACATTATGGAAGATGTTGACCGCCAATGGAAAGCTCACAATCCTGAAAACAAAGGGTCCATTACATGGGAAGAGTACAAGAAAATGGTCTATGGTTTCATGGATGACATGGAGCCCTCTGAGTTGGAGAATAATGCTGATGAAGGATTCTCATACAAGGACATGATTCGACGAGACCAGCGTCGATGGGGTATTGCCGATACTAATGGCGATCATGCCCTTGACAAGGTACAATCTCTCATGGCAAACATTACGTGAAAATAGATAAACAATTTATTTCGGTACTGGATTTACGCAGGAGGAATTCACCAACTTTTTACACCCCGAAGATGCTCCGCATATGAAGGAGATAGTCGTCGTGGAAACAATGGAAGATATTGACAAAGACAAGAACGGCTTCATCTCATTAGAAGAGTACATTGGTGACATGTATCGAGGAGTCGGACATGAAGACGAGCCGGATTGGGTTAGGAACGAACGAGAGCAATTTCAAAATTATCGTGACAAAAATAAAGACGGTCACCTAGACCCAGATGAGGTAAGATTTCGTTGACGTCAATCAGTCCTGAACCGCGTTTAAATGTCTATCGTTATTTAATCAGGTTAAACAGTGGATAATCCCCCCTGATTTCGATCATTCTGAAGCCGAAGCGAAGCATCTGATTCAAGAATCAGACTCTGACGCTGACGGTCAGCTGACAAAAGAAGAAATCATTAACAAATACGATGTATTTGTCGGGTCTCAGGCTACTGATTTCGGCGAGGCGCTCAATCGACACGACGAATTTTAAAAATAATCATAAGATTCCTCATTTGTGTGACTAAGAGCAGCATTTTCGCTGGTTTGATCCACTGCCATTATTCACTAAGTGTCCTCTATTGAGCTTTGCCTTCAGTGCTTATTCTTTGTTTAGTTTTAGATTGACGCTAATCAATGTCAACGTGTGCCATAATTCTTCGCGCACCAAATTACAGTGCCTCCTTTTATTTCATGTCGATTGTAAAACCCGCATAATTTCTTCCCTACTTAAAAATATTTCGTGTGCATGTTCTTTTTTTTTTCCATACCGATATTTTGATTTGGGTACTAGGCATCTAAACTTTCGATTCAGAATGTGACTTGAAGCAAAATGATGAGAAAGTGGCCATGTTATCTGCAATGTTATGTCATCGGTAGTCAATAAAAAAAAAGAATATTTTCTAAAACAGAAAATTGAATAGTCCATAGAAATTAGGGTGAGAAAAATCCATAAGATTTTTTTATTCAGCTTTATCAATGATCACGACTCGAAAAGGTTCGTGAATATTGTTTGAACTTTTAAGTTTGCGGTGAAGTTTTTTTTTCTTTTCTTTTGTACCGTAACTCGACATCAACTCGTACATTTAGCATGTGTAAAACAAAGTAAATTCCAACTTTTCTACCGCCTCCAGGAGCGTTCTTCGTCTTCGTCGTCTTCCTCGTAGTTTAACAAATCATCCAGACCCTGTCGATGAAACGAACAATTATTAGTTTCAAATCGGCATGAATGAAATTCGTTAGTCTACAATCACGAACCTCGTTCTCCTCTTCGTCGTCCTCTTCAGCACTAGCAGATCCCTCATTCCTAGTGGCGTTCGGGTCGTCTTCTTCCTCGGCAGCGACGTGATCCTTGACTTTGGGGACGGAACCGGGTGGCATGTGCCAACTGACTGTCAGGCTGGCGCCAGTGAAGTTGCGCCCTTGGGCCAACGCCATTTCGGCGTCCTTCCGAGACTTGTAACGGATTGTCAATGCCGGGAAATCTTCATCCACGTGGTAGTCGACCACTTCACCAAAATTCTAAATAAACAAAACACAATTTTAACCTAATTCAGGAAAATGATAACAAAAAATGGTGATATTACAGCAAAATGGGCAAGTATATCTCCTTGTTGATGAAGTTCGAAGCCAGTGACTTTGAGCTGGGTAGGTCTGCGATCCACCGACACGTGAGGACCAACATAGTAACCACCTCGACCCCTGCAACAACAAGGCGATTTAATTGCATTAGCTAAAAAGGAAAAAGGAGCCATAAATAATCAGCAGGTAAAACTAACCTCCCACGAGCTGATAATCTCGCAGCCAATCCACGGCCTCTTCCTCGAATGGTGCCTCTGGAGCTGATTCTGGCTCCACGTCGAATACTCGGATGGCCTCGATGCGATTGGGTAATAATCGAGTTCAGTTCTTGAACTCGACGTTGTAGCTCGGTCGTGTCCGATCCTTCCATCTGCTTCTGGTAAAGCTCAATCTCCACATCGAGTATCTCTTTCTTGGCCTCTTCGGGAGTTTTGGCTAGGTGAGCAGGGGCTCCAACGGCAGGAGCGTTGGCATTGACGGCATGGCCCTGATTCGGATTGGTCGTCTGAAGATCTTTTTTCAGCTTTTCGATCGTCTCCTGAAGATTTCGGACTGTTTGCATCACAGCGGCTCGTTCGTCCGTCTTGATCGTGCTCTTGTTCTTTTCCAATCGTTCAATCAACACTCTTTGTTGTTGCAGCTGTTTGTCTAGTAGCTCTTGCTTGCGCCGTTGCAGATCCACCTGCAATTTAGTAGCCTCCTATACAATTGCAAAGAATATCACATTAGACCTAGTACGTAAAACAGCAACACAAGTTTAACATCGACGTACCCTCTTTTGCTCTTCTTGCTTCTTTTTCAGCGCTTCTTTGGCTGCCAATATCTCCTGACTCCTTTTGATGGCCGCAACGGCCTTCTCTCTTTCCTTCTCCTTGGCTTCCGAAGCTTCTTTCATGGCCACTTCATCGACGATTGCAGTTTGCGACTGGGCTAGCACTCGTTGAGGATGTGCTCCTCCTAACCGCTCCCTAATGGGGACCTTCGAGGTTGGGGGAACGTTCTCCTGCTTGCCTTTCATCTCCGGCGAAGTCATTTCTTTGTTGTGCCAAAACACTTTGATGAAGCGATTATTCAGGACGGCCTCGGTACTCCGGTAGGCCGCTTGGGCCTCGGCGTGAGAAGAGAAGGTCACTAGAGCACCTTCCGAATCTCCGTTGTACGACACCTGCAGGTTGACTATCTTGCCGAACTTGCTAAAGTGGTTGTTGAGGACTGAAATGTTGTTCAGTCCTCGAGGAATCTTTTTCACTTCCAGGCAGCAATTCGTTGGATCAAAGCGTCGCTGAGGTGGTTGTCCATGATTGGCCTGTCCAGTCGATTGCTGCTGTTGTTGTTGCTGCTGCTGAACTGGGGGATTACCCAAACGATTGTAATCAAAGTGACCCTTCTTGACGAGATGTCCATCCTGAATCATTTAAATTTTGGTTAAAACTGAAGATTTATAAAATATGATTTGCTGTTTACGGAATCAAGCCCAGCTTCTCTAACGGTCCTCTTTACACCGGCATCGATGCCATCCTCGGCAGTAGGCACATTGATTAGTTCTCTAGGAGGAGGGGCAGAACCTAGGAGGCCCATCGGTGGTGGACCACGTGGTGGCAATGGCCCTCGCATTCTCATGTGTGGTGGCGGGAGGCGATGTGAAGGTGGGTGGCAAAACGGCGGTGGTGGACCCAACGGACGCAGGCCAACCAAGGGCGGCGGAGGCCAGCTAATGCCAGGAGCATCAGGATTGTAAGGTTCTCCTAAAATAAAATAACAATCAATAAAAATGGCTCCTTTGTTTTCTCAAAAGATAAATTTAACTGTTACCAGATGGGGGCAGACTAGGAGGTGGTCCGCGAAGATGAGGTGGCGGACCCACGGGTAGCGGCCCAGGGGGAGCAGCACTAGTTCCTGTGGCCCCCACTGGTGGTGGAGGTCGATTATAGTTCAACACGGACGACAGCTCGACATCTTCCAGGACGACCGGATCCGTGCCATGATCGTACGGGCAGAGATCACCACGCATGCAGTAACCTTTTTCGTCGTAATCACGGCATCGGAATTTGGGCCCCCGTTCCAGCTGTGGCTGCGGAACAGCCGCCGGAGGGGCCACGACGACGCTTTGAATGGCTGCAGGAGGAACAGGCAATCCCACTACAATAGTTGGATCGGTTCCAGCAACTCCAGTGGGCACCAGACCGAGAGCGGGAGCAACAGCCACGGTTTCTAATGCAGCAACGATGGGGGGTGGTGGGATCGGAGAACGTTGACGACGTGAGCTGCGTGGGCTACGAGACGAACGCCGAGGTGGCAAAGGGGAACGGGAGCGTCTCCGGTCCGATCGTCTGCTGTTGACGGGACTCCGTCGGCTCGTTCGACGATCATCCCACGTACTGCGACCACCTCTATGATCGCGAGTTGATCGATCACGTGATCTAGAACGTCGAACTGGCCGGTCCCGGTCACGATCCCGACTGCGGGACCGTGACCGTGACCTGGGACTCCAGGATCTCCTCTTGGTACGATCTGACGATGATTTTTTGGTCCTCGAATCGGCTGACGTAGCCGAAAGGACGGGAACAGGAGGTGGCACTACCGGGACCGAGACTGGTGGAATGACTAAATTTTGGCCGTTAGTAGTAACGCCTGTATTGGCCTGTTCGGTGGTGCACGAGGCAGATTCTGGTTGTGTCGACGGGGGTTCAGGGTTTGACTGCAGGTACGATTTGGTCTCCAAAGTGATGAATAGTTTGTCAACAAACCCTTTTGTCTCCTGCTGCAAAAATACATCCAGTTGATCACACATGGCTCCACGCAATTCAGATTCTGGCTTCTCTTTTTTCGCCAAAGCAAGGACATATTTGGCGAGGGCTGCAGGGTCTGCATCACACCTGAAAGAATCATGCTACTGAAATCGGTGTTCATACCACGACAAAATTTAACACATTATACTTACAAGGGAGCCAGAACAGCTGTGAGCCACGATTTCAGAGCTTCAGGGTTCTCAATGATCATTTCCAATGATTTGGCACTGTAAATGGTTAACAAATGAAATTAATAAAGACAAATACAGAAACATCTGCTTATATTGCTTGACGTTTCCATCACTACCAAAATAAAGAATTGAAAAAGTTCAGTTTAATGATAAACAAATGAACCGGTACAGGGGAATGCTATGTCCAACAATCACAAAAAGGAGAATAACTATGTAGACGTAAATATCCAAAAGCGAAACATGCTGGATGGTTCTTAAAACTCGAAAGATCTACAAGATTTCCCAAGGAATCCTTTTAAACAGAGTTAAAGATAAATGCAGAACTTTAGATAAAAATAAACTGAATTTTTCAAAATAAAAAAGGAATTTTGTTACTGGGAGATTAAAAGTTACCCACCTGTATAGTAGGGAAGAGAAGGAGTTGAAACAGGGTTCACTTTAACAGGGTGGTCGAAAATCGGAGGCACTCGGCTTTTTTTTTGTCCAACAAAATTTGTCACTCAATGTCAATAACAAGTTCAATTGGAAAGTGAATATTCTTCCACCATGTAGATAAGATGAAAATTAACGGTTGTAACAGAGTAGGAGGTCCATGAATGAGGTCAGATTAGGGCAAAAAATCAGCAGCAACCATTGGAACTCTCTCTCATCACCAACAGCTAAAAAAGTCAAGCAAAAAAAAGACATAGCTCCTAAATAATCGTATCGTTAGTGGAATTCGATCAATAGTTAATGCGATAAAATTGATAAATGGCCGTAATTATGTAATTTGATTGTGGCTACAAGTAAGTGTTTTATTCAAATTGATAATTTATTTAGACTACGAAGATTTTCCATAAAATTGGTAAATAGAATTAAACATGCTGAGCTAGAAATGGTATTTGGAAGCGTCCAGAATTCTTTCGGCAATGGCGCTGCACACTATACCGCAAAGCAGACGAATTTTTGACATTAACGTGGTGGGAAGGGCGGGATCTCAGGCCATTTAGTTGCACGTTTTCGAAGAACCGATCCGATAAATCAGGATAATATTTCAGGTATTCTAAATAGTTTTATTGAAAATCTATTATTTTAAATCTTTTTTTGTGGTTTACCCTGTACAAGTCAATTAGAATTCATGCTTTGAATTGGTTGCTCCCACCAATTAACCTAAAATATATTTATTCAAAGGTTTGAAATTCTGAGGAATTGGCTATCGAATGGGCATTACAAAATGGCTACCGCTAGAACAGTGCCGTTCTCTTAAGGCAAACTCTAAGTAATGAAATATTAACAATTAAAAGCCAGCTTTTCGTGTCAGGTAAATTCTAATTATTCAATGACTATTGGTATAGTAAAACTGTAAAAAGTGGGGAATCAGACACTTGTCTATTCGAGTAAGGAATTGAAAGGAGCAAATTGCCACCTGCTTCTTAGGTTAATGTTGCATAATAGTTTGATTACATATATTTTAGATGAAGTCAATAAAATGTAATAGCATTATTGGTAACCTGTGTTCTACAATTTACCTGTCTCTTAAGGTAACTTTTCTTTTTCTTTTCAAATTTAGTTTTTCTCTCATGATTTTGAATCCTGGTCTGACGAGTGGCAGCTGAAATAAGGAGCTGGTTGGAGATGTCCATCAACAATGACAGGGTAATCAACTTTTCTTTAACGTCCATTTAGCCGTAAGGGAACTATGAATGGGCGTAATCTATCACGTCAGCAACGCAAAGAGGGCGGCCAAACAAAATGAAAGCATAGTCGTAACTAGGTAGGGTGAAGAATCCCTTCATTTAACCATCTTATCCCAAACTCGTTGCGGCCTCTTGCGAGAAAGCGGAACTTTCTCTAAAAACAACAAAAAAACAATACCCAAGCATAAATGGGTCCTAATGTGAAAAAATGGCTACTAGCTCAATCACTCGCCATAGCAGTTGTGTTCGTAACAGGGCTGATTGTTCTTTCCTTCCAAGACGAGCATTTCAACGCCAAAAACTGTTTTCAACGAGTGGTCAGAAGTTTATCAACAAATTGGTTCGGTCAAAACTGTGGCGGTGGCATCGACTGGAGGTTCCATCGAGTAGAA
This sequence comes from Daphnia carinata, assembly GCF_022539665.2. Lineage (NCBI taxonomy): Eukaryota > Metazoa > Arthropoda > Branchiopoda > Diplostraca > Daphniidae > Daphnia > Daphnia carinata. The sequence goes on along the minus strand of NC_081339.1, from coordinate 5,761,820 downwards.
GAACTGACTATGGAACAAATCATCGCCTATGTGGAATGGTCCAATAGCTCGTCGTGTCGTCTATCGCACGATTTCGGCGGCAACGTCATTTTCACGGCCGGTGTGGACGGCCAAAAAGCCGTTTGCTTAGATCCGGCCGTCAGACCTGAAAGAGCAAGTGGAGCTTGGCCTCCAGTGACGAAGAAGGAGTTCAGCGAATGTCTAGTCTATTCATTTGGCATCAAAAACGAGTGGTCGTTTGACGAAGCGATGGAAGCATTGGGATGTCGCGTTTACGCCTTTGATCCTTCCATGAATCGCAGCAGACACGACCACACCTCGAAAATTCATTTCTACGATCTGGGATTAAGCGATCGCGACGAGCAGAGATTGGATTCGAAAACAAACTGGACGATGAAATCACTGGACTCCATTTACCACAATTTACTTGGACACGGAGGTCAAATCATTGATTACTTAAAGATCGACATTGAAGGAGACGAGTGGATCGTCTTGCCACAAATTCTCTCTTCTGGCATGATGGATCACGTCAGGCAAATGGGCGTCGAAATACATTTGCTTCCGCCAACTGGAAGCCACACGCTGGACGAAGTTCAAGGGAACATCAAGACGCTCAAATCGTTGGAAGATTACGGACTGGTCCGTTTCGATTCGAAATTCAATCCCTGGTCCAATGATTTGAAAATGATTGACGACGCTGAATGGTGGGGCTACGACGCCTACGAACTCGTCTGGTACAATTCCAAACTGGCCCGTACAGGTCGCGAAATGTAACGGCTGTATATAGCAAGACAACAATGTGCAATTTTTACAGGTTGTTATCTATTTGAAGAGAGACACGCAATTATCGAAAAAAAAAAAATACAATGATTACGACGATGATGCAGAAGATTTCCAATCCACCACCTTCTGAGCAAAAACCCCAACTCAATTTTTTTTCATAGTTTGAAAAATGCCATTAAACATTGACGGACATTTCAGGATATGGGACGATTTTTCAGATAATTGGGCGAAGGAATTAAATCGAAGGCTCGGCCACCACCACCACCTCCGCCGCCGCCTCCTCCTGCCGCAGATGAAGACGAAGATCCTCCACCTGCGCCAGGTGCGCCGGACGCGCCTGGTACCCCCGGTACGCCAGGAACACCGTCCGCTCCGGGTGGTCCAGCAGCTCCAGGAGTGCCTGCAGCGCCATTGACGCCAGGAACGCCGGGTATGCCGTCATTGCCTGGTGGTCCTGGTGGACCCGCAGGACCGTCTGGTCCAGTCGGTCCTATTGCCCCCGTAGGTCCCGTCGGTCCTGGAGGTCCTGTTGGACCTGGAGAGCCAGGCGGCCCTGTAGGCCCTGCATTCAAGAAAAGATTCATCAAAGATATGCCATGAAAGATAAACGAAGCGAAATGGCCATTTTACCTGTGGGTCCCGTTAACGGGAAATACGTTTGGAAGAACCTGAGTTTATTGACGACGTATCTGCCCGCCTTGTACCACGGCTGCCATGCGGCATTGTGGTCAAGTAAGCTAACTAGCGCCCTCTCTCCGCGTTCAAGCAATCTGTCAACGGGACCTAGGTAGTAAATGATGCTTAAGTACGGACGTCGTATCAAGAAGAAAGGCGCGAGTTCGAAACGTACCGTAAGGATCGTCTTCATAGGGCGATGGTGGTCCAATGGGGCCTTCCGATACAAAGCGGTAGGCATCGAACGAGCGACGACCTCCTCCACCACCACCTCCGCCACCTCCTCCGGCAGCGGACGAAGAGGAAGATCCACCTCCACCAGCTGCACCGGCGGCGCCGTCTGCCCCGTCTGCCCCGTTGGCACCGTCAGAACCGGGGGCGCCCACCACACCGTCAACACCCGCAGCGCCATCTACACCAGCCTGTCCATCTTGACCAGCAGCTCCATTCGGACCAGCCGGCCCAGCCGCCCCTATGGCCCCAGCAGCGCCGGTAGGTCCTGTCGGCCCAGTAGGACCCGTCGGGCCTGTAGGGCCAGTAGGTCCCGTGGGACCAGGTGGTCCTGTCAACGACAAACAAAAACGTGAACTTGTCGTTGCGTTGCAAAAGGGGAAACTTGTTATCGTTTTTCGGGCCTTCTTTTTTATTTTTAATTATTATTATTATTATTAGGCAGAGATGAATCAAAATGCAATTACCTGTTGGTCCAGGTGTTATTGAAATGTATTTGGTGAAAATTCGCAATTTCTCGCTGACATATCTGGATGCTTTATACCAAGGCTCTAACTGAGATTTCTTACGAAATGCAGGTGATGCGTCATGGCGTACAGAACGACGCTGCCTATCTGCTTTGATGTCAAACGTGGCAAAATGTAAGTTGAAAAACAGAAAAAAAAAGAAGTGAATTTGTTACGTCAAAGAACAAAGATGTTAATGATGATTGGCTTACCATCAGTGACGCCCTCGGGTGTTGGTGGACCCACTGGCAGGTTGAATGCGCGCAAAGAACGAGCACCGCCCGCGCCGCCGGCACCACCTGCTGTAGTGCCATCAGCAGCGCCACCACCTCCTCCGCCTCCTCCTCCTCCAGCTGTTGCGCTAGAGGTAGCCGGTGTTCCATCCGCTCCAGCGGCACCTGGAGTGCCACCTGTACCGTCCGTGCCAGGAGTGCCGTCTGGTCCAGCTCCCCCAGGTGCGCCATTAGCGCCAGGTGCTCCGTTCGCACCGTTTACCCCGTTCGCCCCATCAGCTCCGGCTGCACCAGGAGGCCCCGTTGGCCCTGTAGGGCCTGTGGGGCCGTCTGGCCCAGTCGGCCCTGTTGCTCCTGTTGGTCCCGTAGGTCCTGGCGGTCCAGGGGGACCTAAAACAATCCGAATTCGATTCTAACGTTGCACTCACTTCAGTGTCAGTTGGAAGGAATGGAACAAAGTGTCGGAAGATGGCGTTACCGGTTGGACCTGGCGTCAGAGGAATGTACTTGGTGATGAATCTCAGTTTCTCGTTCATGTACCTCGAAGCTTTGCTCCAAGGTTCATACAGCGAATGTTTGCGAAATGCTTCCACATCAAATGTACCTACGCAAGGTAAAATTCAATTGAAAATGAATTCACTGTTAGTTTTGGAATGAACTATGATTTTCATTTTTTCAGATATGAGGTACCAAGTGGTTCATCCATTTCTTCGTCGTCTAGTGTCGGATAAGGCACTGGCGGGCCGGTTGGACCGCCACCGAACGTTGTATCCCCTTCGATTGAATCGCTTTCGTCGTACGGATCCAGTTCTGTTTGGGTTTCCAACAAAACAACGTCAACATTCGGAGGTACCATCATCAAACACTTGCACTTTAACCCCCGAAAGAAAAAAACAAAAAGAAAGTCAAACATACCTGGATGTAGATGCCTGGACGAAGTGTGAAACGTTTGCGTGTGGGCGGACAAAATGGCGATGAAACAAACGGAAGAAAACAAGAAAGGCGACAACATTTTGCCGAAGACGATCTGGAACTGCTGCGGACCGTCGGTGGAGATGGCCTGCCTTTTTATCTACTTTTCCAAGTGTCCGCCATCTCCCAGCGATGTACTGTTAAGAACAAGAACGACCACTCTTTCTTTGCTTAATTAATTCCCCTGTTTTCTATAACGGTATCGATGTGATACGGTTTACCTTTAAGGTTAGGCTACCAGCCTTTGATTTTGTTCGTTTTCGGCTGCAAACATCTTGCAAACGGTATCACACTCGATATTTACAGACGTTCAAAATTCTTATGTTTTTTTGCTGCTTCGTTAGGTATTATCGTGGCTGTGGGTACCAAGTAGATTCCCGAGCAGCCAATCGATGTGCCATCGTTTACACGGCCGAACAATTCGCCGTAAACAATTGGACTGAACCGTACACTGCCGATCGTTTTACGAATGATGTTTCATCACGAAATGATATAGTTAGACATCATTTTATAAGCCAACTTTAAACATCTAATCATTTTGATTCCTCCTTCGCTTTCACTACAGATCAGCCAACATAAAGAAGAACATGAGACATTCCTCTTACACAATTACCGACCGTGACGGCGCACAACGCCATCAGATATTTTCCTCAATGTTTATAGAGTTGTTCACAAGGCCAATTGGTTAGCGATCGCCAGCACGCCCAACACCTGCACACCACTAGGTAACGTTCTTTCGCTTTAGCATAATAATCATCATTTTCCCGTAAGTAAAGCATCTTCTGCCTCGCTCGAACGCGTTACCAAAAAAAAACTGGCACACATTCACCATCACGACCCATATTTCTTTTTTTAGATGTATGTGTAATCGGGGTACACAAAAGCTCGGCCGGCACCGCCACCGCCGCCTCCACCGCCTCCTCCTGCTGCGGATGAAGACGAAGATCCTCCTCCTCCACCGAGGCCAGGCGTACCTGGTACACCTGGTGGTCCAGGTACACCGGGTACGCCGTCTGGTCCGGGTGGTCCTGCAGCGCCAGGGGTACCTGCGGCGCCATTAGCTCCAGGAACGCCTGGTATGCCGTCATTGCCTGGTGGGCCAGTAGGCCCCTGAGCTCCCTTAGCACCCTTTGGTCCCGTGGTGCCTGTTGACCCCTGTAGCCCTGGAGGTCCCATTTGACCTGGTGTACCAGGCGGTCCCGGAGGACCTAACAAACGCAATCCATCAAGGACCCAATTAAGCCAGGAGAAATGAAATGAAATTGAGTAGAGCAACTCACCTGGAGGTCCCGAGATTGGAAAATAAGTTTGGAAGAACCTGAGTTTACTGGCGACGTATGTTCCCGCCTTGTACCACGGTTGCCATGCGTAATCCCTGTGAAGTAGGTCAACTAACGCCCTCTCTCCGCGTTCCAGCAATCTATCGATCGGACCTATCAAATGAAAGGTAATGAACAAATCAAAAGAAGACATGTCGTTTTTTTTATTCCAATTTAGAAGTTACCATAAGGATCGTTCGAGTAGGGCGATGGTGGCCCAACAGGTCGATCCGATTGAAAAGGACGGGCGCTAAATGAACGGCCGCCTCCTCCGCCACCTCCACCGCCTCCCCCGGCCGCGGACGAAGAGGAGGATCCACCACCTCCAGCCGGTGCTCCGTTAGCACCGGGTACACCAGGTGCGCCGTTGGTACCGTTGGAACCAGGAGCACCAATGACACCGTCAACACCGGCTGTTCCGTTGACACCTTTTTGGCCCGCCTGACCGTCTGTTCCGTTGACGCCCTTTAGACCAGGTTCTCCTGCATCACCAGCAGCGCCAGTTGGACCTGTGCGTCCACTAGGACCAATAGGACCTGTAGGCCCATTGGGTCCCGGAGAGCCTGGAGGACCTACGATCAAATCATTTTGAAGTTGCTGATCCACCTATCGCTCCTGCTGTCCATAATCATCTTTGGTTTGATGTTATCAATTTTACCAGGTGGTCCCGGTGAGATGGCGATGTATTTCTTAAAGATTCGCAGCTTTTCACTGACGTATCTGGAAGCTTGATACCAAGGCTCCAATTGGTTATGATCGCGACCGTTAGATGGCGCGTCTTCGGGTACAGAACGGTGGCCATCCTCTTCTACATCATCGTACGGGCTTGCTAAAAGGTGAGTAGGAAACAAAACAAATGAATTAAGAAAGACATACATATTACTGACCACTGATCCTACCGCCAGACTGGCAGGCACCATCGGATGTTGGCGGATCAATTGGGACGATGAATAAATTCAAAGACCGACCACCGCCGCCCCCGCCACCACCGCCTCCTGTAGTTCCATTGATGATGCTGCCTCCACCACCACCCCCTCCTCCACCGCCAGCTGTTGCGTTGCTGGTGGTGGTGGTGCCGGTGGAATTTGCCCCCGGCACACCAGGGGCACCTGTTGGGCCAGTCGTCCCAGGGAAGCCGCTTGGTCCAACTGCTCCAGGCTTGCCGTTCGCACCAGGTACGCCGTTCATGCCATTCTCGCCGTTCTTGCCGTCCATTCCAGGAGGACCAGGGGGGCCTGTTATGCCTGTAGGACCCGCGGGCCCGTCTGGCCCATCCGGTCCAGTCGGTCCCATAGGTCCCATGAGCCCTGGAGGTCCAGGTGGACCTTTCGAATTCGGGAAATTCCAAATTTTGTGGGAAAATTGATGAAAATGGGGCGTTTTGTTTTTGTTTTTTAGCGGCCGAGTTTGCAATTACCTGGTGGTCCCGGTGTCAGAGGAATGTATTTCGTCACGAATCTCAGCTTCTCGTTCATGAATCTCGACGCTTTGCTCCAAGGTGCGTAGAACGAATGTTTGCGAAACGCTTCCACATCGAATGTGCCTGATTGAATTATCCTTTTTTTTTCAATGATCATTTGAAATTGATCTTGTTTTGTCTTGTCTTACCATAGGAGTCTTCTTCTTCTTTGTCGTCGTCGTCGTCTTCGTCGTCATCATCATCACCATCAAATGTCGCGTAGGACAATGATGGGCCTGTTGGAGGGCAGCTGAGTACCGTCTCCCCGTCAAGTGCGTTGGCTTCATCGTACGGGTCCCATCCTAAGTTTCCGAACGAAAACAAAAGAGCTACACATAAACGGCTCGATAATCGCAGGTACGTCGATCTCTTAGACGAGCGTTAGGTTAAGATGAAACGTCAATGCTTACGGTGGAACGCATTACCTGGGTGAAGATGACTCAATTGATCATGAAACGTCTGCACGCGTGCGCAGAAGAAGAAGGCGATGAAACACACGGGAGGGAATACGAACGAGGCAGACAACATTTGAACGAAACAATTTTGGCAAAAGTGTTTCCCGCACGTCGGTGCGACGCCTCCTTATATTGACTTTTGCAGCGTCCGCATCTTGCGTCCTGCGAACCAGTCTACTGTTAAACCATCATTTCTATTTCTGTTATTTCTTTTTCCTTCATCGTCAGCGGAATGAGTTCCTGTTGCATCCTATTATGCGGTATCGATACCGTCCTATAGGCGGCCAATTCGATATTTTTTTTAGGGGGGGGGGGGATTATTATCAACTGTAAACACATCTTGAAAACGACTATGAAGCTATTTTTGGCTTTACTTCGTAACCTGCCAAAGCCTATTTTTAAAATTTCAATGCGCTAACAAACTTCGCAGCTACAAAATGTTTCTGCCTCGTTAGGTATGCGCTAAGCTATTGGGTGCATTGCAAGCATCGTCGTTCCAACTGTTTATAACGACCGATAACGCAATGAAGGAAAAACAACAAAAAAAACGTGAGGCTAAACTGTTTGAACTAACCATTGGTCCTCTCTGGAACAGCCACGAACACAACAAGTTACAAATGTGTCATCAAGAAGCAAGGGCTTTAGCTTCATCAGTTGTCATCTCTCTTCCACTGCGGTCTCAATCTGGCTCGCTCTCATGGCTGTTGCCTGTTTGCTTACACAGCAATGTCAGTCGACATCAGTTGAAATATGCAAGCCCCTATCCTTTCGGCCTTTTCTTTCTTTCTTTTTTTCTTTCTTTCTTTTTTCCTTGATAATGAAGTTGGTTAAACGACGCAGTCTCTCCCTACACCTGTTTAATGACGACACGTACCGTCTGCCCGGTAATAGCCCATTTACAATTATTATTTCCCAAGCACAAGTTCCCATCATCGGCTTCGCTCGAGCGCGCTAGCCCATTACCGTTTGAATGTCACGCATTCAAACGGACGCGTCTCAAATAGATTTCACGCGAAATCTTGTGAGTGTGGCGATTTCTACGCGGTGCTCGTGTTTGACGCGTTGCGCAATTGAACGCAAGTTTGAAAGCGCTGTGGCAGTTGGCGTGTCATCGTTTCAGATCCTCTACTGCCGCACGGCACTTCGTTGCGAGGGAGAAAAATCAAATTTCAATGCACTTTCATTTTTGTTTTGTTTTCCAGAAATGTACTAGTCCACCAGATGGAGCCAAATAACAAAACAGGGCGTATATTATTATACTGCAATCATTGCGCTATATGTATAATATCATCGCTATTTTTAGAGAGAGAGAGAGAGAATAGAGGCATTGTGCCATTCAAACGATTGAGCTTTGATTTGACATTTTTAAATAATACGGACCAACGAAATTTGGTCTTTCAATCACATTCACACACACCTGCTATAATAATTATGCATTTTTGAAAGAAAAAAAAGGGTAACAGTCAGCCAAGTTTGTTTTGCCTCAGTTGTTCAGCTACACTTGTGCTGTCGTAGAGGAAAGCCCAATCATTTGAACTGCACCGTTCAGTTTCAACCATCACAATTATAGATAATTTACCTTTCATTTTAAACAAGTTGGACGTTATATAAATAATATTTTTTTTCTCACTTCCAAATAGATAGACCGCGGGGAAACACACGAAATCAGAGGAAATTAACGAGAGGTGGACCAGGTGGACCGGGTCGTCCTAAAGGAGCGGGGGGACTCAATGGAGTCGAGTGACTTAGAGGCGCGGGGCGAACCGAAGGAGCCGGTTTTTTCGCCGGTATCGGTTTCTTGTTGGACGAACTCGGTTTCTTTGACACCGTCGGACGTTTCGCAGGTGGTGGGGCGGGTTTCTTTGCCGGGGCGGACGATGAACTCGGTGCCGAAGGACCCGACGAACCAGGTAAGCCGGGTGATCCCGGTGCACTTCCAACACCCGGCTTACCCCCAGTACCCGGTTTAGCTCCTGCCCCGGAATCATCACCACCACCACCATCAGCATCATCCGAAAGACGGGCGTCTTCGGCCTCGGCCTGAGCCGCAGCCACTAGAGCCAGAGCGTCGTTGACAACCAGATGGATGTCGGCCGCCAGTTGGATGATGTCGGCCGCGTTCGTCGTGGCGATCGGGTCGGTAGAATCCGAAACGATCGTGCCCGCCAGTTGGATGATGTGCGTGGCCGTGGCGGATGTGACCGACAAATCGCTCGGATCGTCGATGATGCTGTTAGCCAAATCGACGATGCGAGTAGCCAAAGCCACGGCGTTGACGTCCGACGCTTCCTCGACGATCGTCCTGGCCAAATCGACAATGTCGAAAGCCGTGGCCGTGGCTGTTGCCGTGGCAGTGGCGACGGCGTCGGCCGCAGCGGCAGCAGTCGACGATGAAGAGGAAGATGAAGACGAGGACGACGAAGACGAAGCTGAAGAGCCGGACGAGGTGGAAGCTGCTGCGTCGGCGGTTGCAGATCCACCTCCACCGCCACCTCCCCCACCACCTCCAGACGATGATGAAGAAGATCCACCGGCTGAGCCAGCAGCTCCGGCCGCGCCGGGCACACCTGGAACACCGGGAGTACCGTCTGATCCTGGCACGCCGGCTGCACCTGCTGCTCCGGCTGCGCCTGGAGATCCAGGGATACCCGGAAGGCCGTCACTGCCTGATGGCCCTGTGGGTCCTGTAGGGCCCGTAGGTCCGGTAGCTCCTGTTGGCCCTGTTGCTCCAGTAGGACCTGTAGGTCCTGTCGGTCCTGCGGGGCCAGTAGGTCCAGTCGGACCTATGGAACGCAAGACAAATTGCACAGCATTGAGTAAGTTGGATAGGCAGAAAGCGTGGCCTTGAAACAAAACCTGGCGGTCCCGTCAGTGGGAAATAAGATTGGAAGAACCTCAGCTTTTCTCCAATGTAGCGTCCGGCTCTGTACCATGGATTGTTGAATCGAGATTGTTTGCGAAGCGATTCAGACAATCTGCCCATAATTGGATGATCGTGAGCTGGCCCTTGAGGTAGAGCCACGTGATCGTCGATTGCTGAATGAATAGGTGGTCCAATAGGTCCGTCTGCATCACTCGCTCCGTCGTGTCGGGACTCGGCTAACTCTGCGTAAAAGAATGTCATTCAATTGCCTTACATTAGAGAAGCTTTAAACAACTTACCTTCCTGTTCCTCAGGTGTTGAGTAGACTGGTGGGCCGATTGGACCGTCCTCTCCTTGTGTGTAATACTCGGCAAACGCATCTGTTTCAAGGGTAGCGTCTTAAAAATGGAATGATTTAGGATGAAAAGAAAGTCAAAAGATAGACAGAAATACCTGGATCTGCGAGATGCAACGGTTGCCGATACGTTTCACTGCCAACGGACAAGAATGCGATGAAACAGGTAAGCAATAGGTAAGGCGACAACATGTTTTGTGTGTGCCAGCGTCGTGAAACCGAATGATCCCCGCACTCACGAAGTACCAGGCCTTTTTATGGGCCTCGCTTTTGTTTTGGGGGTGGGCGTCGATCTTCCTCGCTTTTCTCCATCACCATACACAGATTTCTAGAGTATTCCTTGTTCGGAATTGTGTTACTATTTTTTGTTGCAAAAAGGGGAAGGGCTTGTCCATATTGCGGCTCATTTAAAAATTAGATCTGGGTTTATTATACGGTTTTTAATGACGTTCCATTTCGATGGCTTTGTCACAGCCTTTGAATCTGCGCATAGCGGACGAATCTGGATTAATAATAATAATAACAAATGGGAAATCGGAGAAACTATGCGTTTCATTACGAATTTGTTTCTTACGATGAGAAATCGACATGCAAATATCCGGCTTTCCGACTCTAATTATTTGGCTAAGTTATTTTTAGGCAAGAAGCTCTGCGACCAACTTCAAATCCAATTGCAAGTATAGAACCCCATCAGCTAAAAGACAGTCCACTGTCAAAAAAGTAAATATCATTCTCAATTTGTAATCACTCAACACCAACAAAATACTTGTTCGAAATAGCTGCAAGTGTTGCATATCAAAAGTGTACTCTTTAGTGGGTTGAAATTGTTCATAACAATCAATGTGGTGCGAACAACCCAATTACTACAGCACCTAATACGTGGACGACAGATGTTTGTCCAAAAGAAACAAGTCGAGGAAAAAACTACAACGTACGTATTTTCTCTTAGCTTTTTTAGTTTCATCACTAACTTTTTCCTTGTTATCGTTCCAGCAGAATGCAGATTCTTACGTGCTACTATTTCTGGCCATTTTATATTTCATCTGCCGTGGTCACTGAGCTCTCAAACCCTTTTTAGCGAGGGAAATTAAATCTATTACACATCTCAACTCTATATATTCTTGGCGTTGCTATCGGTAAGTTATAAACGTGAAATCAATTTTCTCTATGCTCCACTGATTTTTGTGTTTAATTCGTTTACTAGGCGATAACTGCATCATTTCTGGTTACGAACCTACTGATTTTGTTCTGAAATTTCATAGGTAACAAGGAAATGCTTACGCCAATGCATGATCTGGCTAGGAAACGATGTGTGTGGCAGTGAAACAATTTTTCGCTTTGCTCGACTGATTTTTGTGTTCGACTCGTTTTGTTTACTAGGCGCCGTAACTGCATCATTTTTTATTATGAAATTAGTGATTTTGTTTTACAATTTCATAGGTTACAAGGAAGTGCTAAAATCAATGTATGATCTGGATATTAAAAAACGCGTGTGGCAGTGAAACAATTTTGAGATGCAGGTTGCTGTTTGGAACACGAAAGAATGTTTTGCATTTCCAAGCATTCATCCAAGATGCTGTATCCATCACTCTTTTGTTTGCAAAAGAAAAATGAAGGTGTCCTATTTAACAAGTTGTTTTTAAATCTTTAAAGACACAAATATTGTATTTTCATCTAGGTAATGTGGCTGGTTTCAAGTTAAATGTCTTACTCAGTTCTGACGCTGCCTCCTTTTCATCACCCATTTTTTTTTATCCACATTTACATCCTTATTCAACATTCCATTCAATGTTCCATTCCTTTGCATACAGGCGTGCGCGGAATAATGCACGTTGAAAACAACAATGGATGGCACGTCGATTGCTGCCTGCATTCCCTCACTCGATCAACTGTCTCTCATAAGCCAATTTCACCCAAAGGACGACGTGACATTCTTTGCGCCAGCGTATCGACGTCGTCAACAGCTTCGCCGACTGCCTATATAAAGCACTCGACTCACTTTGCGCCACATCCTCCAGTTCACTTTGTTAGCCTTCAACTCTCCTTCAAACATATTGCGGAAAGATAATCATGTCCGTTTTATTGATGATGACTCTGTTTTTCACGACAGGACTCGTTCACGACTCTGTCCAGCAAACGCTCGATTGGCAAAACAAGTCGGCCAGCGATCAAGACGGCCAGGACGATCGTCTACATCGACACGGACACGCCAAGCGATCGGTCGATTTCAGCCAAGACGAGCAGCAAATGTATTCACTGACTCTGGATCCCGATTCCAAATTCAAGCTGTCCTGGACTCCCGATTTCCAACGTCAGCAGGTCAAATTTCACGTGGACATTAGCCATTCTGCACCGCAGTCGTGGTTCGCTTTGGGATTCTCCGATCGCGGTGATTGGCCAGGAGCCGATCTTTGCATCGGATGGGAAGACTGGAAAGGATCTCTTATCGTTCAGGTATTTACTTTGAAATAGATTAAATCATGAAAAATGGCCTTTAGGTCAGCTTTCTTTTGATTGTATAATCGTGTTATTCCAATCTAATGTGCGTGGGATGGAAAAAAGGACGCCCACGTTGACGTTACAGGAATAATCCACGCCGACGAGCATCACAATGATTGCCGAAGGGCATCTTACTTACGCCGTAAAGACGGTCTCGCCTCGCTGGAATTTGTCCGATCCTTTGATACTTGCCATCGGCTCCCAGAGGAAAGAGATTATCTCATAGAAGATGGCACTGTACACGTCATCTACGCATCAGGCCCTGGACCACTTTACAGGTTCTTTTTTTTATTTAAAAAATACATTGGAATGTTTTTTTATGCTTTCATGTCAACTTAAAAAGAATCAATGGCGTTTCACCATCGGATGATGACGTGGGATTCCAGCGGACTCGTTTACTCAAACCTCCACATGCCGAGGAACATCAGAAAAGCAACGATCCAGTGCACGCCCTGCTTATTGCCAACGTCCAGTTGAATATTCCGGCTCAAGAAACGACGTATTACTGTCGTGTTGTCCGCCTACCACAACAATTCATCCGTAAGCATCACGTTGTCCAGGTACCTTTTTTTTCTTGTCTCCTCAATATTTATTAATTTAATAACAATTAAAAAATTAATGTTGTTTTTTCTAAATGATCAAGTTCGAGGCAGCCATTGAAGAAGGTCGTGAGTCTATCGTCCACCATATGGAAGTATTCCACTGCGAGGCGCCATCAGATGTAACAATTCCGGAATATCGTGGTCCGTGCACCGATCCAAATCGACCTGAAGCTACTCGCGTCTGTAAACGCGTCTTGGCAGCCTGGGCATATGGTGCTGGCCCATTTCGTTATCCTCTGGTTAGACTCTCATTTAAAACAGAAAAGACATTTTAAAGTAATCAAATTGTATCAAAATTAGGAAGCTGGATTGCCCATCGGTGGGCCAGAGTTTAATCCCTACATTATGCTAGAAGTCCATTACAACAATCCAACTCTACGTGGAGGTACTGTAGTTTCTTGTTTTATTAAGTTACATGATTTATTGATGTTTGCATTCCATTCAAATAGATTGGGTAGATTCTTCGGGAGTGCGTTTGTGGTACACAAGTCACTTACGTCAATATGACGCCGGTGTTATGGAACTCGGTTTAGAGTACACGGACAAAATGGCCATTCCACCCGGACAAGAAGCGTTCACGCTGACGGGATACTGCTTACCCCAATGCACCGCTGTCGTAAGTTACCACAAAAACTGTACGTATAAAACAAAAAATGCTAAATTTTATGCTAATTTTTTCACGTAGAGTCTACCGAAAACTGGGATCACCATCTTTGGTTCGCAACTTCACACTCATCTACTGGGCTATCGAGTCGTGACTCAGCATTTCCGGGCAGAGGACGGGTTGGAATTGGCCGAACTTGATCGTGACAATCACTACAGTACTCATTACCAAGAGATTCGATTGTTGGCCAATCCCGTCAAAGTCTTTCCGGTTAATTTTTTTGTTCTTCGAAAATTGTTGAATTTCCTTAAATCTTCACAAATTAATTTAAATCCTTTTCCCTTAAATGAAACCACCGTAGGGAGATGCTCTCTTAACGACGTGTTGGTTCGACACGACAGACAAAGTGAACGTCTCACTGGGTGGTTTCTCCATCTCAGACGAAATGTGCGTCAATTACATTCATTATTTTCCGCGTATAAATTTGGAAGTATGCAAAAGTTCAGTCAGCTGGCAAGCCCTGCGAAACTACTTTCAATTCGTCAACGAGTAAGACGTAATTCTTCGTTTTCCATTTACATTTCTATTAACACGTTTTATTTCAGGTGGGACAAACAGCCAACGAGACCCTCTCACGGCGTATCAGATAACTATCACGCCATCGAGTGGACTCGACTGAGAGCCGAAACGCTTCGTGATTATTATTCGATGGCGCCCATTTCGATGCAGTGCAACCAATCGAGTGGCGAACGCTTTCCAGGCAATTGGGAAGGACTCGCATCTCCCGGGTTTCCCCTTCCACTGGCAGAAACTAGAAACAACGTCAAACCGTGCGAATCACGCGATGACACGCAAGAATACGTCCCTGATTGAAACGTACAGAGGAAAGTGAAGCACGACACGTTAACGTAGTATATAAACTAGTCCTTAATAGAACGGGGGGAATAGTCAAATAAACTATACACACTTGGGTGGATTGCACATGGCATTCATTTTTGAATTCAGCTACCCAACTGGAATTTGCACCGTTGTCGTTTTGCTTGTAATGTGCTGAGTCACTATGGCTAGTTTGTTTGCCATGGTCTCACCCAAAATTGGTAAGTTGCCGACTAATTTCCACTTTAATAAATGGGGAACTCTACGGCCCATGTTTCATTTTGAATGCAGTTTTTTGTTCTTACGTCTTATGTCCCTTTATAGTTTATAGACTTCGTAAACAGCTGACATCAGCTAAGAGACATGGACATAGTCGAGAGAAAGCTTCTTTTTTTGCGAAATGAAGACAGTTCAATGGCGTACGATGTGCTTCTAAAATTGTCTATTTGACCCACATATCCGAAACCGTCAGTATCACAAGGTATAACAGTGATATAATTTAGAATATTAGTGACACTGAAATGAAAAGCAATAAGGTGTAAAAACAAATGCGTCGTCAAGAACCACTTGACAAAGAGTTGATTATATAAAGTCTAGCAAATAACACCATCTTCCGGCGATCGTCGTCATTAACCGCAGACAACGTAGCCAGCTGGTAAGCAAACGGCAACGTTCATTCCTGTGGGATCGAGGATGACTGTGTTGGTCAAAGTTGCCCCCACAAAAGAATACGATGTAACAGTTTTCACTGCTGCTACGCCACTTCCAAAAAATCGTTTCTCTCTTGAATTCTTCTCTGATAATTCAGCTGGGGAAAATTCCTCTTTAGACGAAGTGACAGCGCCCTCGTGAAGGATGTTGGACAGTTGGCGAGATTCCCTCGTGACAGCCGTTGGCACCAACCTGTGAGCGACAGGGTAAGTCAATTTCGAGTGAAAATATATTTGAAAATAGATAATTACGAAAGGGTTTCTGTTGGAACGATAGGGAATTGTTCGTTTTCGTCATCGTCAGAACGTCTCTTGCGTCCATTGCAAGTCGGTGCAGGAACAGCTGCCAAATTGTTGGCTGGGACGCAAGTGACGATGGATCCAACTGTTGTTACAGTCGATGAAATTGTAAACGTGGCTGTTTTGATGAAAGGATTATTAATGGTGGAACTGCCGAAAAATCGTCCCCCGTTCTGCTGCTGTTGATATAACTTGATCCTCGACTGGATGTCCAACGATTCGAAATCTTCTTCATCGTTATTTTGGCTTTCGGCACTAGAGATGATGACGTCCGGATTCACCTCTTCATCCTAGTTTACGTACAAGAAGAATCGTTTAAAACTATAACCAAAGCATCACCAAAGTATCACCTTGACGTAGGTGACACCGATTCGCGTAGACGGCCTGGAATGGATCGGGTAAGGGATTTCATTTTGGAGGTAATAGTCGTTATAGAGTTGTGTTGGATGATAATTGGTAATGACTCGCTGTGGCGAATAAGGCGACAGCCAAAAAAGTCCTCTTGGCTTGTTCGTTCGGTATTGAAATTGCTGGTGGGACATGACCACAAGGGCCAATAATATTAATGCCAATTTCATCTGAAATAATCAACGTTTTAAATATCATCTTTAGACTGAAATGCAACACGAGTTAAGCTTACCTTTGAGAGGAATGTTTGCGGTGTTTGTGTCTGCTCGTGGTTGATGTTCCAGTGGATACCTTGCTGAACGAAGGTAGCTACTTTTATATACACCCATGTCCTGTTCACTTGCGTCGTATGTCGTGAAATTTACTACATCTTCGTCTGCCTCCGAAAGCGATAAATTCCTTTGATGAACAGACAGATATTGCGGCTCACGCACAGTTGCTCAATTTTTAATTTCACCAGGTGGAAAGACCATCTTCCAAGTTTTTCCCTTAAGGAAAAAACACGTATCCACCCTGAAAAGAATAAAAAAAAAGTCCTTTTCTATATATTTTTTAGAATCATTGATGATTAATGCCATGAAGGCGAAACATTAAAAAAAAAACAGAAAAAAAACATGTGTAATTAACAACAAATTGTTATTCTTTTTCACCTTTTGGAGGTGACATCATTAAAATTCTATTGATTTAACCCTTTTTCGTCGTAGAAATCGTCGTTGGGATGAGATTCGGATGGGTCGTGGGATCTTTACTCTTCGCATATTAATGTCCCCCCGATATACTAATCTCAGTTTTTATTTGTACAAGTTATGAAAACTCACATTCGTCTTGTTGAGGACAACCTTTTACAAATGCCGAATGAAAAGAAAAATAGCCAGTAAAGGAAAACCCCGAGAAGTGTTTTCAACTCCTAAAACCTGTGTATGGTACGAGTAGTCAAATGAAAAGCAAAGATCCGTTTAACGAGAGGACCGTACGAAAAACTCATTCAGGGAATAACAAAAATAATTTACAGCTGACAAGGCCATTCATCTGTGTCCATATCCTACAAGTGGATGCATTTTTTCTAGGCGTTGCTATTTTTACTTTTGATAAGAAACTACGAAAAAGGGATGAATAGCCCGTTTTAAGAAAACGCCATAGCTCCAACGTGAGGCTTGAAAATTCGCAAGACAAAGAGGCACACTGAAAAATTCTCGAGGCTACATTCAATGTCGACTTAGTTCTATTAACCCAGCCTTAGAGCAAAGCTAGTTTTCCTCATCTTCTGAAAGGTTACGCACAGGCAATTTGGCGCGTAAATTCTTTAGCATACAGTTAAACCTGATCTACGCGAGTGTGGCAAGTTGTAGAGCAAGAACGTGGTTATAATCCATTTTCAACCATACATCCAAAATGAATACATCACCAGCTAAAGAAATTCTTTCATGTGTCATCCTTGAGTGGACAAGCCCATGTCTGTCATGTGGAGGAAAAGAAAAGTCTGACACGAGGAAAGCTGAAATCAGAATCACTGGTTGCATTCAACATTGTTTGCCTAATAACATTTCATCTTTTAGGCTGATGTCAAAGAATTTATTATCCTCTCATTGTACCTGGTCTCTCAAAGGGTATAGCTAATGCAATCAGATTTCATGGTTTTACACCCTTGCTTTATCTCAGTTTGATCTATCGTCAATCTACTACATATCTCGAATAATTAATATAAATTACGAGGAAAGCTGGAAAAAATGATACCTGTTTTCTCGACAACTCGCCAAATGTGTCTCTAAAACGTGCCAGGGTTTATCTACACGACCACACCGATTATCCCGAACTAAACAAAGATTAAACGTTGATCGTCGAGTTTTATTGAATTTGCGAATAGAATTTTAACTTTGAATGTATTTTTGGAAAACCATTTCAAAAATTAAACGGTAAGGAGACATTCTTTAAGTTTCGTATATCGCCATAGGGGACACCCCCATCGAGCTTTAATTAAATTTTATTATGTTTGTAACAATCCGTTAAAATATAACTTACAAGAACAAATAATTTATATGTACATTCCAAAATTTTGATTTACAGTTCTATTATTTTTTAATAAAAATTAAATTTTTTTTTAGTTTTGGCAACATTCGGCAGTCACGTGTTCAGCTGTAGATCTTTCTCTCTTCGTCCTGTCTCTCGGCCATTTTTTAGGGACTCAAAAACCGCTGAGAAAAGATGTACCGGTGCCGGCAAGTAGTCTCGCAATGTTCGTCAACCATCAAGTCAAACCTTGGACATGGTAGACAACGATACGCTGGTGAGCTAAAATCCGTCTTTTTTACGTTTTTTTTATCATTTAAACTACCGATCTCAAGATATTATATAGCTTAAGTTTAGGAATTGATGCCATGTGTATTAATTAGGCGAAAGTACTACTAAAAGGTTTGGCTCCGATCATGGCTACAACAAAACTCCAACGATCAGGCCGCCCACGTTGAATGAGATGCCCACACCCAAGGGTTCGTGGGCAACAGAATATTCCCGCCAGCAGTCCAAGTACAACATGCATTTGGCTGCTGGAGTGGGCTTCACAGCATTCACACTTTTTGTGGTTCGTTGAAACATCACATCATTGCCTTTTTATCGGTCTTAACCATAAACAATTGTGTTACAGGGGTATCAATCAGGTTCTTTCTACCTGAACTATGAACCAGATGTAAAAAATATGAAAATTAATGTGCTCAGTCATGAGCAGGTACGTGAGAGAGCAGCTGCTGCTGCATCAGCAGTTCCCGAAGACTCTGGCCCAGAAGTTGTGGTAGCTGCAGTGGAGGAGTCAGCTCCAGTAGAAGTTGTAGCACCTGCGGTGGAGGAGTCAGCTCCAGTAGAAGTTGTAGCACCTGCGGTGGAGGAGTCAGCTCCAGTAGAAGTTGTAGCACCTTCTGTAGTTGAAGATGCATCTCCAGAAGCTGCAGAAGAGGTTGCACCACCAGTAGTTGAAGAAGTCACTCTAGTTGCTGTACCTGATGTTGAAACTGTTGCAGAACCAAGTGGAGATCAAAAAGGACCCTCTGACCAGTCAGAAGGTGAAGTTCAATCTGATGCTACAGTGAGTGTTGCCTTGCCTGTAGAGATGGTTGCAAATGGAGAGTCAGATCTAGTAACGGGATCAAAATCTTAGGTATTAGACATACAACATATGTTTATTTACCAGAGTAGGTGAAATTTAGAAAACTTCAATATTGATTTGAATCCAAAAGTTTTGTCTGTTTTTGGAAACTGCCAATCAAATCCCAGTGCCGTATTTTTTAAATGTTTGGTAAGCTTACAGAGTTTACTGTATGTAATATGCCATACTGGCCAATTTTAACTGAATATGTAGGTTGTGAGTAACCTGTTAGATGCAATTATAAAATGGTTGATGAAACACATTGTAATTTGTATAATACAAGCAATACAATTTCAGGGGAAGTTGTGTTGGTTTGATTAAAAATTCCCTAAGTAGGGTTAGTAGCAATTTAAATTTTCATAACATTTTTTTTTTTTTTTTTTACGTAGTAGTCGCTCCAGTTACTGCAATCGTCGGAGATCTACCCGTCCATATTCCTTATCTGTTGATTGGAGCCGGTACTTCTTCATTCGCCGCTTTCCGTGCCATAAAATCCCGTGACCCTAAAGCAAAGGTAGAAAAGTAATTCATTTTGTCTCGCCATTTTTAATTGAATAATTCGTTCTAGGTCTTAGTCATTGGCGAAGAAAACCACTTACCTTACATGAGGCCACCACTATCGAAAGAACTGTGGTTCAGTGACGATCCCGAAGTGTCAAATAAACTCAAGTTTAAGCAGTGGAACGGTAAAGAGCGAAGGTGATTGTCTTACGTTATAATTTTGTGTTACGTTATTCTAACAAACGGGACCAATATTTGTAGTTTGTTCTTCGAACAGGATGAATTCTACTGCAGTCCCGCAGAATTAGTTGCCAAAGAAAATGGTGGCGTGTCAGTTGTGCGAGGACATCGTGTAGTTAAACTGGACATTGTCGGTCGCAAAGCTGAGTTAGATGACGGCCGTAGCATCACCTACGATAAGTGCCTTATTGCCACAGGTGAATTTCTTTCACGTTTATCCAACAGTTAAATGCTCCATGATTATAACCTTTTGGAATGTTGAAAAACCTTGATAATCTTCCTGCTAGATAGTATCTGAGAGCCCTACTTTAATTTTTCATTTCAGCTAGACTCATTTTCAACTATTAACTACATTAATTATTATCGTCGTAGGTGGCAAACCGAAATCGTTGCCATCGCTGAGCAGTGCCCCAGAAAATGTGCAGGAGCATGTAACACTATTCCGCAACATTGATGACTTCAGGCGACTCGAGTCCATCTCTCGCCAAGTCAAATCCATCACGATCATCGGTGGTGGATTCCTCGGCAGTGAACTTGCCTGTGCTCTTGGTAGAAGAGGTAAAAGATACATTAAAATTATTTCCTTTAGATTACACATCTCTGTGATTACAACCTTATGGAATGTCGAACAATTGTGATTATTTTCCTGCTAGATAGTATCTGAGAGAATTAACAGCTAGCGTTATCGTCCTTCAATTTGAACTGTCGAGAAATGATGTAATGACACCACTTATTTTGTTTTTGTTATAGCCAAAACAAGTGGACTAGAAGTACTTCAAGTTTTCCCAGAAGATGGTAACATGGGCAAAGTTCTCCCGAAATATTTGAGCCAATGGACGACCGAGAAGGTGATTGGTGAAGGTGTTCAGGTTTTACCCAAGACGCACGTTCAGGGAGCAACGATGGAAGATGATAAGGTCGTTTTGACCTTGCAGGATGGACAAAAGGTATCACCAGCTACATAGCAGCCTTCTTTTAAATGTAATTTAACATTTTCTTAATTATTTTCATTAGATTAAAACAGACCATGTTGTTGTTGCCGTCGGTCTTGATGCAAACACGGATTTGGCTATCGCCTCTGGTTTGGAAATTGACCCCAATTTTGGTGGTTACCGAGTCAATGCTGAACTTGAAGCCCGTTCAAACGTCTGGGTGGTAAGCAACTCTCCTTGAGTATCGTTATTATGATTATAACTTATGATTAAACATATTCCAACATTGATTTCCGTGATGTTGTTGCTAGATAGTATATGAAGCTATATGCAAACAAAGTTCCTCTAAAATGTGAGGTGCACAAGAATGAAATGAAATTTGTTTATTCAAATTTTAGGCTGGTGATGCTGCCTGCTTTTACGATATCAAACTGGGTCGTCGTCGTGTTGAACATCATGATCACGCTGTCGTGTCTGGTCGTTTAGCGGGAGAAAACATGACCGGCGCTGGCAAACCATACTGGCATCAGTCCATGTTTTGGTCAGACTTGGGACCTCATGTTGGCTATGAAGCCATCGGCATCGTAGACTCGTCATTGGAAACAATGGCCGTTTTTGCCAAATCGACTGCCGCAGACACCCCGAAAGCCGTTGTCGAAGCTACCGGCGAAGGTGTTCGATCAGAAACGGAAAATGTACCATCGACTTCATCTGAAATCTAAACTATGTACTAATTTTTATTTGTTAATTGAAGGCTGCTACAGAACAATCTTCCATGAAAGGATCGAGCAAGCTTCACGCACCAGTCCAGGGTGAACATTACGGCAAAGGAATCGTCTTTTACACGAGGAATGATGTTGTGGTCGGTATGGTCCTCTGGAATGTATTCAACAAAATTCCCGTCGCGCGCAGGGTAAGTTTTGTTCTCTTTTGATTTCTGCTAAATTGCTTGTTTGATTTCAATGTCATTTAATGCTATTTCAGATTCTGAAGGAAGGCTTGACGACGGACAAACTCGCTGAAGCGGCCAAACTCTTCGACTTACACGAGTGAACTGGTTTCAATTCCTGATCGTTATTCACTTTTGAACCTGCCAGTTGTATAGGTAAAGCCTGTCGAAATCGTGTAGGAAGTGAAATTGTTGTACCTCCCCTTCCCACTACCCCATCTCGGTGTTGTCGGAGTTGAGCTCTTTATTTTGTACGGTGACGATGGTAACGGCGGTTCTTTGTATAATTGCAGTACGACGGACGAAATACAGTTAGTGGAGATCCGAAGCCTATAATTATAGTCATAATCGACATTTGCTTTCCCCCCACATTTTCAGGTATTTTGATACACATATATTTTAATTCTTTGCCATCTTGGTTACGTAATTGGAGTGACTTAGAAAATCGCTTAGGGTGAGGGATGCTGACTATCTTCTCGGATGGCATAGAAGCTATAAATACCATATGCATCAGCTTATACTGTAACAAATGCAAGCAGAAACAAAAGTAATGCAACGGTTTTCGTTTGCAGATGAAACAAGGGCAGATAGAAGAAAGGATAGAAATGAAATGCAGGAAGTTAAGGCAGTAAGCGAAATTGCATTTCTGGATAATTCCAATTCTTGGCTTTGTCATTGAAAAATGGCACGGTGTGTTAAACACCCTTGAAGATGGAAAACAACTTCCACTGCTTACCTGATAGTCTGAATGGGGTGGTAAAAAAGCAGATGAATTGCGTCTCTTCCTCGCAGTAAGTCTTCCACATCATTAGTTTTACTTGCAAACGCCCATCGCACGTGGAGCTATTTTTGTTTCATGATGCACCGTTTGCTGGGCATATTTTGCAGCAAAGAGTCGTGTTAACCTTGCGGTTTTCACGCAGGATGGCAAGGTGTTCATTTTTAATTGGAACAAGGCGTATCATTGACATTTGTAAGAATTCAATTTTGCATGCTGTCCCGCGGCTTGGGAGGCCGTTCAGGTGAGCTATTAGCAGCGTATTTTCGCTATAAACTCATGGTTGACAGTGTAATGGCTGAGTGAAGCGATCAACGACGTCTCAATTTATTAGTTGTTTTTTTTTTCGGTATTTAGCGAAACGTGTATAACATCTGCAATGAGAAAGTGTTTTCCGAACGATCGATTTCTGGCTAATGGAGTGTAGAAATCATCGGAAGAAACGGAAGAGATTCGAAGGCGAATACCTACAAGTGGTGGTAAGTCTTTTAACATTGCTAAATGAAAAAAATTAAGGTCTATAAATCAGACAGTTGCTGCGAAGCATTTGCTATTTTTAGTTCTTTGCAATATATGTTCCAGTATCGAGCGGTACAATCTCGAATAACTGGAAGCATCCTCGAACAACACATCCGAAACAAAAGGGCAGAGACGTATATAAAGAGTCAAAGTGGCCTATAGAATGAAACACTTCATTGTGATCCAGTGAGACAATAAGGAATCGAGAAAATGTTTCCTTCTTTGCTCTTCTTGTCCAGTTGTCTTGTCCTTGCCTTCCTGTCCGGCAAGAGCAGAAGCGACAATTCGATGGCATTCGGTTCGAATTATTATCAGCCCAATCCATTAGCCAATTTACATCCCAGAGTACCATATTCTCACTGGTATTCGCAGATGGGTTATCCTTCCAGTAATATCCAGTCGACGGGCAATCGCCAACAAGGTAATAGAGCATCTAAAATTGGTTTTGTCATGTAAAGTTTAAAGTCCTTAGGGTTGGCTTCGCTATGTTGGCAATAATCTTTAAATTGGTCATTGACAAGAGATAACATATGTGTACATTTGAATGTTCACTTTTAGTTCGCCCATTTTATACGCCGGCGCCTGTGATGAGTTATCCAACTTATTATCCGCACCGACCTACATATTGGCTTCCATCAACCCAATCCTACGACCAAATATACAACAGGAAGAAGCAATTAAAAGACCAATTGTTGTACGACGAACAAATTGCCGAAGAACTGGCCTTACTCAGAGGACCTCCAGGTAACACATATGGACAAATTTTACTTCTTTTGCTTAGTATAGCTTAAGCAAGAGGCGACATTTACACGATGGCATTTTGAATTTCCTATTCACTAGTCTATCCAACACAACTTGCTGAGTATGGCTCTAATGACTTACGGACTACGTATTTCGACACCTTTGAATCTGAAACCGAGGCTCGGCAACAAGCTCACGGACGCTTCAGAGGTGGATTTGCCCAAGTCGGAGGACTTTCCTCGCTAATAAGAGGACCACCAGGTGAATTAAATTGTTAAATTCCTTGATCTCATTTTTTTTTTTTAAGGGAATAGTATAGTTGTTGCATAGAATAGTAGATGAACACTGATGTTTTTACCTGTTCTTACATTTGAAAATGAAAATGTTCCATTCATGGTATTATCCATTCAAATTCTAGGACTGTTTGATGAAGAAGATGAAGAAGTACCTGAATTTCGTCGAAACAAGGGACAAGATCCAAAAATCTTCGGTTGGAAATTGAATTTTTTACAAAATTTGCTCAAGGGACCGCCGGGTAAGAGAATTTGGCATTGCGTGTTAACATTTAGTCTAAAACCATTTGTTCATTTCCACACCGTTTACTTGGCTTCTAAAGGAAAATGTGCAGCCTTTCCCTTGTTCAAATTTTTTCTAATTTTATTCATAAATTTTTAACTTGAAATCAAGGACCGCCGGGTCCAACAGGGTCTACCGGACCTACCGGTCTTACCGGTTCTACTGGTCCTACTGGCCCTACTGGAGCCACGGGCCCGGCAGGAGCTGACGGAGCAGCCGGACCACCAGGTGCTGACGGAGCAGCCGGAGCAGCCGGAGCAGCCGGACCACCAGGTCCCGCCGGAGCAGCTGGTCCGCCAGGACCACTTGGACCAACAGGCCCAACAGGCCGGTAATGTAGCACCATACAACAACACTGAAGAAGAAAAAAAAAATAATTCAAACAAGCACATTTTCCAAAACACAGAAATTTCTTTCTGTGTAATGATTTGCAATCTCTCTTTTCAACATTGCCTCTGTAGTGTTAGTAACGTACAACAAATGTGGCTCTATAAATTGGTTTACGGTTTTGGAGGAAATGAGGGGGTTTTTCTTATTTTTATCCTTATGTTCATGTATATCCATGCCTATCACATCATTGTCGGACTTAACTTGTATTCAATAAACGGCAAATAAAAAGTAATCACAGTAGCAAATATCTTTCGCAGTGGATAGTTTTTTTTACTTGAATAACTCCCAGAAAAGTGATAACAACGTCGTTTATCATCTGTTACCCCAACCAGCTGGTGCTGTGTAGTTTCGGTCATTAGTTTCTTACATTTTACCACAGACAATTCCACAAAACTGTCGATGGTTAATATGCGTAACTTACGGATATCTTTCTCGTTTTCTGGCCGCAACATTTTGGCAGTTACACTCACTTTCTGCTAAACCTGAGAGTTATAGTCGTATTGTAAGCACATTGCATCTAAAAACTATATTGCAGGCAGTGACCGCAGAAAAGTGCACAAGTTCTTCACAAAAACTTTAATCATCGATACTAAAATATTACATTTGATTAAATTAGTCTACTATATTAGAAAATTCAGAATGACTGTTTCATTTTCTAGTTTTCTTGAATCTTTGTCGTGGGCTACGTTTTTTTTTGGTTTTTGCTCATCTGGCAGAACTGGCACCCATGAAACATTGTAATGACCTGATTTGATGACACTGGGCAGCGTAGCATTTGCAGATAACCTTGGATCTAGTTAGCTGCCTAGCAGTTGCACGAAAACGTAGCTGTTAAAAAGACTCAAAACGTTTTGAAAACAATATTCGCAGATTTCAAGCTACTTCTGATTTCTCCCTTTTTATTAGTGTATTCAATTGTTGGATGCTGTGTGATCAGAGTGTCCGAACGTATACGTGAGCATGCGGCATGGGTGCTGGCTACCAGTAGCCTCCAGTAAACGTGTGCACTAGCCAAACGTTAAATTCTATCCTCGATCTTTCCACGATGCTGTACCGTCATCCTGTCAGTGATGAATGTACGCATACAAGGCTGCTGCAAGGGCAACAACTTAAACATATTGCCTCCCAGCCATTCAATTTAGACACTACCAATAGGAGGACTAGTAGGAAGATCAAGCAGTCATCTGCTAGGATGTATACTGGCACTCTACGAAATTTCACGTTGTTACTCACGAGGTGGAAAAAAATCCATTGAAAGGCCAGCGATCTCTGCCTGCGGTTCACCTTGAGCTTTCGTTCACCTCCTAGTGGCTTCGTCAAAGTTCTTGGGCCTCACGTTGTACCTACCGGCCACTCTGCGTGGCTAGTCGCTTAACATTCTTTCTCCCCAACGCAGGACGATTTTATCCCACCTTGAAATGTCTCTTTGGTTTGTGTCATTCTTTGCCTTTTATTGTGTCAGTTTATGTGACGGATATCTTCAAATGCCGCCACCTCTGCCCGGTACCAACACCTACCAACTGCGGATGCCAGGTGTCGTCCCTGAAAGGGTAAATTTCAAGCGAAATAAATCCTCCTATTTAAGTTTCACCATTTCTTATGCTTAAGTACTTATAACTGAATTTTGTAGGATGACGATTACATTTGCACGGCCTTCAAATTGGACCCAGAAAAAGAAATGTACATTACTCAATTCCGGGTGGAAGGCACAGCAGAACGAGCTCATCACATGATTCTCAGTGGTTGTGCTGGTGTCTTTACCAGCTCGCCAGACACACCCTCATGGTAGGCTAGAAATTGTTCCGACGTGGCAATTACCCTAAAGCGTTGCCTCTTTTTTTTCGAACTGTACCCGTAATTTTGAAATAGGAATTGTGGCTCTCACGCCACGTGTACTGGATCGACGAGAATCTTGTACGCCTGGGCGAAAAACGCAGCAGGCACCCGTTTACCTCCATCGGTTGGCTTCCGTATCGGTGGCACGGGCAAATCGCGAGTGAAATATCTAGTCGTTCAAGTGCATTACGCCACGAAATTGCCGCCTGGCGAACGTGACTACACTGGATTGGATTTGGAAATCACTAGTGAACCGTAATTCAACCCTGTTCTTGTACTTCTATAACATTCATTGACTTTCTCAATCAATTAGGCAAAAATATATCGCTGGAATTTTATTAATGGTTGCAAGTCCAGAAATCCCACCACATCAAGCCGGTAAATGAGTTTTACATATCTTAAACTACTTTAAATCCAATTTTGAATGTAACTAGTCGTCAATTCGGATTCGTGTTGCCCGCTTGATTCGAACGTGCCCATCAACATTTTTGCTGCTCGAGTCCACGCTCACGCATTGGGCACAGTCATCACAACCTACAAATATGACCCCAAGGCAATACATCTGTCAGCACTCATGTTGCCCTACATTTTCGACATGTCTTAGCAAAATTAGATTTATGCAAATTTAAATTCGATTTTAGACACACGGAACAGAGTTGATGATCAAAGGAAACCCCCAATGGCCCCAAGCTTTTTATCCGACAACAAGAGAATTCTCTGTGGCCAAAGGCGATGAAATTTTGATTAGATGTACGTACAGTTCTCTTGGAAAGGACACATATACTCGTTCAGGTACATACTAAATTTAGAAAATAACTTTCTTCTTATCACAACCATTTCACATTGAAAAACAAATACGATCAGGTGGTTCGGGAGCTGATGAAATGTGTAACGTGTACATGATGTACTACACAAACGCTGATAATGGAACTGAATTCCAGTCATGTGGTTACATATGCAATCCCGAACAAAATAAAGCCTATCCGGCTGACTCAATTGAACCTCCGCCACGGAATCCTGTCCTGGAAGCTTATGCCATTCACGGCAAAAGGAATCATCAATTGCGGACGAATTCTAGCGACGTCGAGGATCACCCAGAAATCATTACTCAACAGCGGAAGGGGAACGCAGCCGAACAAAAGGCGAACGTGGATCAATCATCCAGTCCGGTACTATTTCACTGCTAAAAATAAAGAAAAGCTTGTTCTACTAGAATAGTGTGAAATATTCAAGTCAAACTCTTCGACAGCAAGTAGCGGTAGCAGCACAGGCGGTCGACAACCAACAACGCCAAGTCGTTAATGTAGATAAGGAAACAACAACCAGCAGCAAATCCAGCCACGTTGCTGATGATAAAGACAAAGCCATTCGACAACAGAAACAACGAGAAGATAATTTTTGGTCCTTTTTATTTTTTTACCGTCGCTTTCTGTCATAACATAACAAGTGTTAATGACATTGCAATATGACTCAACATTCTGGGTGATTGGCAAAATTTTTTACAGGGGTATTGTGTTAAACGCATGCTATGAATTTCATTACATTCAATTGGCTTCTTTTGTTTTAATTATGAGCTGGAAAAGGAATAGATTTGTGCTTTATCCGCTTTGAGAACCCTGGAGCTGCCAGCTTTTCAGTTTTCGCGTGACATGCTAGAGTTGAATGACGTCTGAAACACGCAGACATCGCCTTCAAGCAAAGGGATTTAGATATGGCTTCCAATTTCCCATAGGAAAGAGGGACTAATCATAAGGCGAACTCAATACCCGCTCAGTTGTGACGTCAGAATGGAGGAAAAAATGTTGTTGTTTAGCAGAGCCATCTGTAAAGTAGAACTTGAACTGTAGGTGAAACACGCAATCGACCCGTTCCTCGTTTTAGTACGCGAGTTTGTTGTCAAATGCCAAGTGGCAGGTCAGAGGGAAGAAGAAGACTAGATCGAATGGCGATTTTGTGTTACTTGGCTTGGCTGCTCCCGCGTTCCCCTTAGTCATTAGACCTCAATTCAATTAGCTGTAAATAGGCTGTATCGGGCTAAACATCCGGCCTCGTCCCAATTAACTTGCGTGTCGTGTGTGTCGCCCAGTCGGGCGGTGTGGGATTTGTTTGCGTGATTCGTCGACAGTCCTAACATTTTTTTTCCCACTATCCTTTATCCGTTTTCGCTCTGTGTTTTTTTTTACAAGCATTTAGTAAAATGCGTTACATCAGTGGCAGCCCCTTTGTCAAACGGTGATATTTTCAGATGAAACAATGGAATTCCGCCCATCCTGCAGCCTCTTCATTTGTTTGTTGACTCACTTTTCCCAAACTGTTTACTTTAGTGTGGGTCAGGGAGGGGATAGAGCACTAAAGCTCTTACTCAACCTCTCCCTACTGTGAAAAGAGATTTACCAGAACTCAGCTCTCTATCTGTTTCTTGTTCTTGTTGCAAAATTCATTCCCCTCTGCCCCTGGTGTCCAGTAGTGTTGAAATTCCTTTTCCGTCTGATACCCTAATGGGATGTCTGCTCTGTCCCTGTTGCCAGTCAGTGTTACCATAATAGAATTATGGCTTCAATAAGGCTTCTCTGGGAAGTTTTTCAATGTGATCAGTACAGTCCAAGACCTAGAGCCCAAGTTTCATGTGCCAAAGAATCAGTGAATTCAGGTCTATTTGTCGTTTTCATCATGTTGATTAAAGAATATAGAATACCGTTGCCTCTTACTGTCGAAGAGTACAGGATTGCCCAACTCTACATGATAGCTGTGAGTATACTGCTCTCCTGTTTAGTTACCGTGCCAATTAAACTCCTTTTCGTTGATCTTTGCAGAAAAAGAGTAGAGAAGAGAGCTGCGGTGAAGGGAGCGGTGTGGAAATTTTAGTCAATGAACCCTACACAGAAGGCCCCGGTGGGTCTGGACAATATACTCACAAGATCTTCCATGTCGGCAGTCACCTGCCTGGTAAACCAGTTTCAAGAGCATCATTGATTTTGAATTGATTGATTTTCCTCCCTCTCTAATGATGTTGTCAGGTTGGCTCAAGGCTCTTTTGCCCAAATCTGCCTTCATCGTGGAGGAGAAGGCCTGGAATGCCTACCCCTACACCAGAACTCGCTACACCTGCCCTTTTATTGAGAAATTTAGTCTGGACATAGAGACGGTGTACCGCGAAGACTGCGGCGATATAGACAACGTCTTCAAACTCAGTAACTCAGAGCTTAACGAACGAGCTGTCGGTACGTTATTTATTCATATTTATTTAACTGCACCTTTATCAATTTTTTTGGGATTTGAAACAGATTTGATTGACGTAGTGAAAGATCAACTACCCACAGCTAGTGATTACATCAAAGAAGAAGATCCGTGCGTCTACGTTAGCCGCAAAACGGGCAGGGGGCCTTTGAGCGATTCTTGGATTCAAGACTATTGGCGCGAATGCAAGGTTCGTCTAATCAGATCTTCAAGCATACGTATATTTTTATTAATAGAACTGTTTTTTTTTTTGTTTTTTTTTTACTTTAAAAGGGTCAAAAATTACCTCTGTCGAATGGCAAGGCAATCATGTGCGCCTACAAACTATGCCGAGTTGAATTCAAGTACTGGGGAATGCAGGCCAAGATCGAACGCTTCATCCACGACATTGCTCTAAGGAAAACGATGGTTCGAGCTCACAGACAGGCGTGGACTTGGCAGGATGAATGGTTCAACCTAACAATGGACGACATCCGTGAATTGGAAAGACAAACGCAGGAGGCGTTGGCCAAGAAAATGGCGTCAGCCACGACGACGACCAGTGAAGGCGGACTGGAACAACAGCAATACGAGGAACAAAAGAATAATAGCGTCATACCGTCAAGTATGGTGCCAGCATCGCCAAACATCAGCGGGGAAGAAACTGTGGACAAGAGCGGCCAGCCGGCAGCTGCACCACAGGGAGTTGTTGCCACTACATCATGGCCCATGTCTTGCATTTCCGAGTCGAGCAGCGATGACGACGAGTTCTTTGATTGCCAAGACTGGCGTTCCGGTCAGTCAGGAGGAGCCCTGTCGCCTACCATGGTTCGTTGGAGCTCGATGGAATTGGTTCCGCAAGGCGAAGATGCTGACGAGTTGCTGGATCCTGCCGACAGAATTCAGGATGAACGAATCGAAGTGAGGATGGTATTCAAAAGTACTTGAAAGAGTCGTACATTTCATCATAAACAATTTAACTCGTTGCAGGAAAGGGACAGTATCTTCTCGGCTGGTTACTTGCAACGACATGCCAATCAACGCCGTCCGTCTCGTAAGCTGGTCAACAATTTTTTACGAGCCAGCGGAACTGGCCGTTCTCAATCGCCCAGTAGCACCGTGGGTGGGACATCGTCCCAACAAACTCACCCGGCCAGCGCCCTGATTTTGGTGTTCCATGGAGGCACGGTGCTGGACGTGTCTTCTGAGCTGTCGAACAAAGCGGCCGATTTGGCCACATTCCGCAGTAATTTGGAGGCCGTCAGTCGCCAACATTTCCCCGGCCTGTGCTCGGGCCGTCTGGCCGTCCGCCTCGTTTCGTGTCCCACTTTGTGCCCAGATGCAATAACCGTCCTCAACAGTTTATCTTGCTCCTCTTCCTCCATGTTAGAACAAGGTGGATCGTCCGTTGCTCCACCCCCGCCAGACGCTTCTCATCCGATGACGGCCGCGTCGGATTCAACAGCAGTCGACCCTTCTGTTCCAGTTAGTAGTGTCGCAGCATCGGCCACTGCCTGCTGGCCACCTCTCGGGTGTTTGCCACTATTCGCCGCCTCATCTCCGGAATACGCCGACACAGTGAACCGGACGATCACGGCCGCCAATCAAGCCTATGCAGAGTTCCTAAAATCGCCGGAAGGGTCCGGTTTCTCCGGGTCGGTGGCCGTGGTGGGCGACGCGGCCGGATCCATCCTCCTTTACGACGCCCTCTGCAAGTCCGCGTCGTCGGATTGTCACGACGGCGGAGGTGGCGACATTCACTCGCATTTCGGCGGCAGCGACAACAGCATAGCCGAAGAACCGGATCAACACAGTCCAGCAGTGGTTTTCGAAGAAGATAAGAAAACCGATCACTTCACCCTCGGCATATCGGCCTCGTTTAAGAACACGAGAACTCAACATCATCATCTGCAAGCGCCAACCAATCGACGGGCGTCGTCGGCTTCTGCCGGTGAACAAGTTCCAGGACGTGGCCTTTCAACTAGTAGCAAACATTACCTCGACTTTGAAGTGGGCGACTGTTTTTTGCTGGGCAGTCCACTCGCATTGGTCTTGGCTTTCCGCAAGTATGTCAAATTTTCTTTGACTGTTTTTGAAATTGTAATTCATTTCTCGGGAATTGAATTAGGTGGAGTCACAGTCATGGCCAACAGTGGCCTCGCCGTCCGCATTGTCACGGCATTTATAATTTATTCCATTCAATGGATCCTCTTTCGGCTCGTCTGGAGCCGCTCCTGTCGGCCCGTTTTGCAAATACTCGTCCCGTCTCTGTGCCACGTTATCAACGCTATCCGCTAGGCGACGGCAAATCGGCCAACCTGATCGATTTTGTTCAAAACAATCCGCAATTGTTTCAAGAATCGACTGCGTCACCTCACCACCAACATCATCAGATGGTCGATAACAACGGATTAAGCAAACGACGCCAATCGGATGGATCCTTTGTTCACGGAAGTAACAACAGTCTTGGATCAGATTCGCTGGCAGCTCAAATGTCGTCACGTAAAAAACGAACATCATTAACGCCCTAAGAACGTAGATTTATTTTATTGAAATCATGGCAGTTTCGCAGCGCTGGTGGGGCAGTAAGCGATTGGACTACGTTTTCTATTGCCCGGATGGTTTGACATCTTTCCCGCCTTCCGCCCTGCCTCATTTACTTCACGCGTCCTTCTGGGAGTCTGCCGATGTGGCGGCTTTCATCCTCCGCCAGTTGATGAGACTGGACGGAAGCGTTGGAGGTGGAGGTTCGGCTGGACCTGACGATTATTACAGTGACATTAGAGACGCCAATGGTGGGACGTTGCCGTTCAGTCCGAGCACTCCCTGCGAGAAATGGATGCGCAAACGGACGTCGGTGAAAATCAAGAACATTGGAGCCAATCACCGAGCCAACGACATAATCGTCAACGAAACGATGCCTCAGGTTATTGTAGCCAGGTAACAATCGATGACATTTCACGAATGATTTACCTTTAAACTGAATTTTGAAAAAAAAAGGTTCATGTACGGGCCGCTGGATATGGTGGCGCTGTCTGGCGAGAAAGTGGACATCCATTTTTTGCGGGATGCAAATAATAGCGAGTGGGACCTTATCGCTACGGAAGTGACGGACAAAACTGGACGGCTGGTCTGCACGTTGCCGTCGGACCGGACTCTTCCGCCGGGACTTCACCCGATCAAAATGGTCGTCAAGGGCGACCACACTTATGCCGATTTGTACGTGGCCGTTTTGCCGCCCAGGACGCAGGCCGTCGTTTTCAGCATCGACGGATCTTTCACGGCGTCGGTTTCGGTGACGGGTCGCGATCCCAAAGTGCGGGCCGGCGCTGTCGACGTGGTCCGCCACTGGCAAGAGCTGGGCTATTTGATCATTTACATCACGGGACGGCCGGACATGCAGCAGCGTCGGGTGGTTTCTTGGTTGGCCCAGCACAACTTCCCTCACGGTCTCCTCTCGTTCGCCGACGGGCTGAGCACCGATCCGCTCCGGCACAAGGCCGAGTACCTCAAACTGTTGGTCAATGACGTCGGACTGGAGATCCGGGCCGCCTACGGGTCCAGCAAAGACATTAGCGTCTACGCCAGCGTCGGCATCAAGCCGGAGAACATTTACATCGTGGGCAAAATCTCGCGAAAGCACCAAGGGCAAGCCCAGTCTCTCATCGAAGGTCGCTTCATTTATTTATTTTTACATTATTGGAAATTTTGAATTCATTTTCGTTTCATCAACAGGTTATGCCAGCCATTTGTCCAACTTGGCTGCATATCAATGCCGGCCAGCTCAGATCAATCCTTATCTGTTGCTACCTAGAGGTTGCCTGTCTCTACCAGGCCACGGAGCCCCCCTTTTACGTCGGAGGTGAATATCTACATTTCCAATTTATTTGCATGATTTTTTGTCATACCAATAAAATGTTTAATGCATGAAACCCAACAATGTGTTAATGTTTTTTGTGAACAGGCCGTGTTAGAAGTGGAAGAACAAAGCGGCTCGTTTGTCTTGTCGAAAACGCTTTTCTTGTCGTAGGGCTCGTTTGTAGTTTTGTCATGACATGTTTCATACCACCATAACTAACTTATTGGGATTTTTGCCTCGTTTTGCTCACTGAAAAATGTGCGTGTGTGTCAGATCGGCTAAACGTGCAACATCGTTTCCCATCTCGACGGTCGTCACAGGAGTTGTTTACACAACGTCATCGACAGCGACGATGGTGGCGACAACAGCCGTCACCAATGCTCCCACGCTGGCCAAATCCAGCTGAATGCAAACCCAGCAATGGACGAGAAAAAATGAGAAGAAAAATTATGCAGCCAAACATGTTTGCCAACATCAACTGAAACCCTTTTGTCCCTCTCTCTCTCTCGTGTTTAATGATGTAGTTTACTGTCGTCTTTTTTCTCGAAATCTCATTCCACCTAATCTTCAATATCTTCGTGTTAGTCGGTCTTTGTGTTTGTGTCTGTCTATCCGACTTCAAATTTCAGGAATTCTCTTTTTGTTTTTCCTTTAATTGCTGTTCTTGTTCTCCTGTCCCCACTCTCCTCTCGTCGACGATGGCTGGCTTTTAAGCTTTGGTTTAGGGTTCTTAATTTATTACATCGGGTTAATGGTGAGATAATGGAAAAGATTTGCTCCAACTATTCAAACATTTATTCAACGGCTGAAATGCCTTTTCCTCGATAATGACTTTTCGCTTGTCTTGTCCTTGCCTTTTTTCTTGTGTAGAGAAAAGGCAGTGGTCTAGACGACGTTCTGCAGTAATAAGTCATTGGCGCTATTCTTGATCTTGAAAAAATGATTTACTCATCCCTGTTCACCCCTCTAATTCATTTAGTAAAAAACAACATTTGTTTCTTTTTGGCTTGGAAGGGTAATTCTTTTTCGTTTGTTTGTGCAAAGATAACTTGTCTGTGAGAGCTGTACGGTGATTTTCGCATCGTCTGTTTTTGTTGTGATGCTTGTTCCCCCTGAGTGACGAAGCTGATTTCATTTCAATAACATACAACGTATATATATATATATACATATATAAATATTATATTATTATTATAAACACTCATTAATAATAATATTTGTATTTACGTAACAAAGAAAAATGTCAAAACCAAAAACATAATATTTTGTTGTCTGCTGTTGGTTTCATTTTGTTATGTGGCTTATTAATCATTCTATTATTCGCAGATTTAGTACTAATTGTTTTTGTTATTCAATTTCTGTCTTTTTTTAAAATTTTGTTTTCAGATTTGGGTTATTGATGTATCTGCGTATGTCCTGTATTTATTCGTCGTTAACAAGTCCTATAATATGTCATACTACTATATACATACATAACTAATAACATCAAACAATAATAATAATAATAACATTTCTCGTTGAAAACCAATTCTTTGAAGCATATTTTTCATTAAAACTAAATCCAAAAATCGATATTTGAATCGATAGTTTACTTTCGAAGATCGGCACTCGAAATTGTTCTTTCGTCGTTGGAACACCACCATTACACCGTCCACCATTTCTATTCCACGTGGAAAACAGTAGAATTTTGGCTAGGAATTAAAAACTCCTTTTCTTTTGGAAGTTTCTTGGAAAACAGGTGAGCAATTTCTTATTTACCAATCTATTTGGCTTGACTGGGCATGTACAGCCATAACATCTCATTGACGTTGCTTAAAGTTTAAGTTCCAATGGGTGTTGTGAAGGGAATACCGATTAGACGAGTCACGTTTACGTAAATTGAGTTCGATTTGCATTCTAAACATTTCAAGTACAACAGTTCAGGAGCGTAGACTACGTTTTTGTGTAACGTGACAATGGATGCATAGTTAATATTTATCTCGAGTCTGTACAAGGACGGGACAACCTACCGTGCACACAAGTATCAAACGTAACATTGAAGCGACGTTGAAACGCGATGGGTGCGTGTGTGTGTGTAAATGTATTTTGTTTATTGAAATGGCTGGATGATGGACTGGTATATTTAAATATAGACTTTTATCTTGCACACACTTTTTAAGAGATGAGCTATCCTGTTTCACGATTTACAGCCGTGCGAAACGTAAAAAGGATTTTGATTTATCGAGTCATCTATGTGATCTAATAGTTTTGAAACTAGATTATACGTTTGAAAAGAAAGTATGGTTCGCCGGGCAAAGACGTTCAAGGATATTGCAAAGAGTGCTAAAAAAAAGGAAGTTGGGCAACTAATTGATCCCCAAGTGGGGATCTGCAGAATCTTTTTTTCCGCCTTCGAAACTATTAAAAGTAGTGCTGCCAATTTGATTAAGAAAAAAAGTCCATCATATAAATGATTCAAGAAACAGAAATGGTAATACACTAAAAGGGGAAAAAGGACTGAGCAGAAAAGGTCGTATTTGATAGAGCACTTCAACGTGACAAAAGTAAATGGGGCTATTGTATTGTTACACTCAATTTCGTGAGAACAAAAGGAGAAGGAAACCTCACTAGACGTGGCGTAAGCAGCCGACATTTTACCCAAGAAAAAAAGAAAAATTCATAAACATTTGAAGCATATACGAATAGCATTTTATGCAATGATCTCGACACGTTTAACCTTTACGAAATAAAAGCTACGTAAAATTATTTCTATAGAAAATAGGAGTAAAGACCTGCCTATACAATTCTGCTATGTCTACCGATTAAGCAATGACTATCGCCATGACATGGAATGTCCATTTGCAACAGTTCTTTAAATTTTTATTCAATTAAAGACGGCAGAAAAGATAGGGTCAATGGGACCGCAAATTGTTATGCTGAAAATGTCACACATATTTATCATGCATTTCTAGACAATTTTAAGTGAAAAATTTTTACCTTTTTTGTGTTATTTTCAGGTAGACTTTTGTTGTTCGACCAACTTTTGTTTTTAAGAAAAACAGCAACGGAACCGTCAAACTTGTGGAGATCAACGCATACAATCATAATCAATTCATACAAACTCTTGATCTACACAAACATGTCTTAGCTATGGTAACATCAATCTAGATCAAACTTAATGTACAGATTTTGTAAAAGGATTAGGTCGTGAACAATTCACAACATAGGCGAACCATGTCAAATCTAATCGCCCACGTTATTTGTTCTTGCTTTCCGGATTTGGGGGCTCATTACAAATGCAAGATGACATTAGTTTGGACAACGTTGAATTATTGAGAAACTAAAAATATTTTGCGCATCGGGGGGCGAACAGCTCCAAGCCGGTCAATATGTATTACATTGACATTTCAAGATGATTCCAGGAACAGGTAAATGCAAGTTGCTTCACCTGTGTTATTGAATAGATCAAGTGAGGCACGTATCGCACCTGTGCATCGGATACAACCGGAGCCAAATGTGCTCAAATGTATTCGAAGAAGCAAAAAAGACATCAAACATTTCACTACTCTTCTCGCTGCTCTAAGATGCACTTTGACATTTGAGATGATACCTACACCACAAATGACGTAATACTTTAGTCTACTTTAAGCCGATTGTAGTACATTAAAATATTCTTTTTTTTTTATAGGCTTCCTAATTTTCATCTTTAACTATTTTGATGTGACCATGTCGCTGTGATTCGGATCTTTATGTCAGCACACAACCTGCACCAAGTTCTAGGCACAATCGAATGCCATCCACACGGAAGTAGGGGGCGGGTTTACAACACGTAAAAGAGGCAAATGTGAGTGGGCATCAGAAGTGGGTTTCGTTTAAGGAGGCGAACCAGTCAAAAGTAGTCGAGCCAGCCACCAACTCTGTCAGTCGAAGGCATCAACTCGTCCTAAGCGCGTCTGAACATCACTCCGACGTGAACCACTGTTGTGCAGCCGTTAAATTTATCCGTTAAAGATACATATTCCTGAAGTGCCACGTTGATTCGACGACTTCGCCCACGTTTCATCACCCACCTTGTCACAGACAGCCCTTTACAAATTGGTAACTATATTCGTGTAGCCATTACCACATAAAATATTTATTTTCTCTTTGTTGACTTCACATCCAATTACTTATGTAGATAATCTTTTCGTGGTGGGTGTAACACGCGTAACTATAAGGCATGTGTTCTTGACTACCATGTTAGCTTTCTTGTTGCATACGCGGTTGTGTACAATGCACAATATGATACGTAATTACTGTATCTACCACATATTTATCCGCAGGTGTTGTCGTTAAAAAATAAGGTTTAGTAGCAATTGCCGTGTAAGAGACATCAGGAAATGCAAGACTTATTACTTTCGCACGAAATGCGAAAGAAGATGAAAAAATGGAGAGAATATGAAGAAAGCAAGGATTAACAATTTCATACTCTTTAGCATTTTGTGTAGTGTAGATGCATAATCCCTTTTCCAAGCCATCGTCTTCCAATAAGTCTGTTAAATTTTCTTTAATTTTCAGTAAGGTGATCGAGACCAACGAACACCCCGAAACAATGAACGGATTGCGTTTCCTCTACGTTGTTTTCGGCCTGATGATGATCGTGAATGTTCATCAGGCTCGCTCGTATGGCGAAATGTCCGACGAAGAAATCGACGACGAGTGGCTGAACGGTGTCTCGTCATCTTCGGAAGAAGATGATAATAACAATAAGGGATTTGAATATTATTTAAACGCCGTAAAAGGCATTCATCAACAGCGAAAGCGGCAAGAAGCCGAACCCTTGGTTGCAAGCCGTAATAGCGCATCAACTCCTATCGCCGTACTTTATCGCCGAAGCGCGCTGAATAAGAATTTCATCCGGTTCGGACGCAGCGGAATGATGAAGACTGCTAGCCGTCAAGTGCAGCCGACACCGCCCATCAGGTATATCGTGGTTTTCTTAACACTTTTTTTTTTTTTCTCGTCTGCTTTCGTCCTTTATTAAGTGAAAATCTCATTTCCCACCCCATTCTTAACGTGTTCCCCAATCGATTCACTTCAAAAATCCTATTAGGTCATTATGTTTAATTTGTGACGTCATCGTAAGGCCGGGTTAGCTCAGTCGGTAGAGCGCGGGACTTTTAATCCTGAGGTCAAGGGTTCAAGTCCCTTATTCGGCGTTACGTTTTAATCACTCAATACCATTTTACATCCTTCTGTAAACTTTATTCGCAAGCTAAAATACGAAGTTAACATAACTTTGCACTTTTCAATGCGTTTCAAAGTAGTAATAATTGTTTTTGATATCCATGGAAATAGAACTGGGTGGCTCGTTGAATCCGGTTGCCAAGACATCGACACAGTTTGAATTCTCTTGAAAGCAAAACTTTTTACTACCCTTTTTATCTGAAAATTTTCAGTTTTACATCACGTCACGCATGCAGAGGAAGTCATTTTTATTATTTGGCTGTTCTCCTAATTGAATAGATATGATATTTCCAACCTTTATCCCGAGCTCCTTCTTCCCTGTTCAGACGTGCCTCGTACAGCACCTAAGTTATCAAGTTTGGGATGGAAACTTGTTACCAATTAAAACATAAAAAATGGGGCTTAACTTAGTTCCCAAGTTTTTCACTGTTCTACGTGTCGGCATTTTTTTTTATTTACATAAAAATTTATATTGTAAACTATAATGCCGTGCGTGGGAGGGTGAAACTTATGTAACTCTATGTCGGTCCACAAACATAACTTTCTACTACTGTGGATACGCTTATCAATATTTAATTTTATTTTTTCACGACAGATTGATGGGGTTGAACGAATCGGATGGCAAGGATGAAGAAGAGCAATTGCCCCATCCTGCCCGTCCTTCTCGCAGTTTGAGATCCAATTTCATCCGTTTCGGTCGCAGTTTCTTCCCATCGGCCGCCAGTCGATCGGGCGCGACCATTCGTCGTTCCGCTCGCGCTCCTATTGCCCGTCGCCGCATGATGAGCCTTGTCGACCTCCCCACTTCTTTGTCTTCTTCACGTCGTTGAAACCAAACTTCCCCTACCAAAAACAACAAAATCCACTCGGAAAAAAACAAAAAGCAACCCGTAAATTCCAATTGAATGTATTTGACTTTTCCGTGCACTATTTTGCGTTCCCTTTACAAATGTTGAATGTGGCTCTCCTTTTTTTTATCGATGTTTTTCATTCTGAACATCTAATTGATTTAAACTTGGTTAAAATTTCAATTAGCACCGAAGACACAGCATCCCCGTAGCCTATACTGAAATATATGGGCAAGTACTCGACAAATCGGACACTGCATCGACAGGAATCGAAAAGCCAATTGATATTTCACGTATAGAGGCTACCTAAATCAAATACATTTAATTGGAAACTATGAAAGTAGGTGATTATTTAAATTCTGGTCAAGAAAAAACAAAATGTTTTTATTTATGTTGTGCAATTTGTTTTTAATGGCCGTGTTACATTTCAGTCGATATAAATACACCAAAAAGGATGACTATAATTATTCGGAAATTTCGAATAGTCCCCATTTCTATAGTTTCGTTAGTACTGCGACTGCGTCATCGCGTTGGGTCCTCTCTCTCCCCCTTTTACCTCCCCCTACAGATCCTACGGTCTCCCCTCTACCAGCACTACGGACTCTTTATTGATCGAAAAAATAAACTCAACGACTCGCCGTTTGGTGTACGAGCAACCGACATTTTCCCGGCCGGCACGCGTCTTATTCCGTGGTGACGGAATAACTCCAGGTTATTTCGCCGTTGGATTGCATAATAACGTTTTAGCGTGAGAATAACGTGTGGAGCTGTGGTGGGTTTTATTTACCACAAGAAGAAAACAGAAGAAGGAAGATGGAAACATCCATCAGTCGAGTCTATTCGGAATTTTCATTTCATTTTGTCAGTGTTTATCAACGGCTTGTCCAATTTTACGGATGGTGCATGAGCCGAGCAGGTATGTTTAGTTCGAATGAATTACTAGTGTCCTTTAAGAATGGTCTGTTGCAATAGCTTTACAATGTTTTTCCAACCGGCAGATCCACGCGTAGCCAAATGGCCGCTAATGGCGTCACCATTGCCGACGCTGTTAATCGCCATGGCCTACCTCACGTCCGTTTATTACGGTCGAAAATTTATGGCTAAAAGGAAACCATTTTCTTTAAGGGGTATATTGATACCCTACAATTTGGCCATGGCCCTTCTCAATCTCTACATCGGACTAGAGGTATGTTACAGCTGTTGCAATCATTGCCAATTTTCTACCAATGCAGTGATTTAATTTTGGTTGATGACAGTTGGCCACAACGCAGCACAGGAAGCAATACAATTGGTTATGTCAGCCAGTGAATTACTCCGATGATCCCGACGAAATACGGGTGAGATATTTTAGTTAAATTGTTAGGAAAAGCAAAAAGAAAAAAAATGCCAGCACTATTGAAAGCTTGTGCAAAGCAGACGACATCTTGCGAACGCCATCTATTTGCACTGTCGACAAAGCCGTATCCAAGATAGCAGACGAAATGGTTTGGAAAAAAACATTTGAATTTTAATTGAAAATCCTGAGCGATGAAATCAATGCGAGTAATGTTTCGATCCCTAATTTCATTTTTTATATTGTTGAACTTTGAAATTGGCACAGATTGCTTCGGCGTTATGGTGGTACTACTTTTCACGACTGGTTGAAATGATGGACACGATCTTCTTAGTTTTACGTAAAAAGTGGCAGCAACTTACCTTCTTACACGTCTATCATCATTCGACCATGTTTGTGCTCTGGTGGATAGGTGTCAAATGGGTTCCTGGTGGCTCAGGTAATGAGAGGCTTCATATAGAGAAAAGACTTGATTTCCAATTCATATTATCCTTTTCTTGCAATTAAATGACTGCAGCGTTTTTTGCTGCAATGGTCAACAGCTTCATACATGTTGCCATGTACTTGTACTATGCACTGGCTGCGTGTGGTCCAAAAGTCCAAAAGTACCTCTGTTGGAAAAAGTACCTTACTATTCTTCAGATGGTTTGTCATATCCATTTTTTACTGCTGAATAGAACAAAAGGATTTGATTTTTTTTACTCTTCATAGGCACAGTTTGTCTCAGCTTTGGTTCTCGGTTTAAGAGCCTTGGTCTATGGCTGTGACT
The DNA here is from genome assembly GCF_022539665.2 of Daphnia carinata. NCBI lineage: Eukaryota > Metazoa > Arthropoda > Branchiopoda > Diplostraca > Daphniidae > Daphnia > Daphnia carinata. The sequence continues at coordinate 5,720,142 of NC_081339.1, read as the reverse complement.
TTCCTCTTTGGATGCAATATGCATTAGTGGTCTACATGTCTTCATTTCTCTTCCTCTTTGGCCAATACTACAGGAATGCTTACCTTCAAAAGAAACAGGTAAAGACAACTTGAGTAACATATTTTCACATGAAATCAAATATGTTCGTTTATGTATTGCTGCATTTCTCCCCAGCAATCACAGAAGAAAAACAGATAGAAAAACCACCAGAGCCTCATTCTTTCACCAACTTGGTCAATCACTTAAAACAAAACACCAATAGGGTCTTTCCAGTTTTCATTAATACTCTTTGTGTATGTTTCATCTCCTTCTTATAGAAATAAATTATCAAAATTCATTATTTTCCAGATCTATTTTGGAGCCAGTGATGGATTCCCGGTTACCAAAATTGCGGTGGGGTTTTCTGGGTGTGGGTTTGTTGGACGATTACTTTAGGAGATTTGCATGGCCCCTTTTATAAGGTGCTTTCACACGAGCACTTTTTTACGTTTCTGTAGCTTACATACCTGCGGTTCATTTTCCGTTTTGCACGCTTAAAACGCGAGGATTTACATACAAAAGTTCCCAAACATAGAAGAAAGTGTTTGCGTGGCAGTTTTTTATACAGAATTTTAAAATGTTTCCAGGCCAATTTTATTGGTGATCTCGAAAGCAAACAAAACATCATTTCCAGTTAGGCAACATTCATTCAAGTAATGAAGACTACTATACGGTTCTGAATTGGCTTGATAACTGTATTCGTGTTTTTAGTAATGACAACAAGAGCGACCAAATGGCAATTCACAATCTCTGAAGAGTAAACAGTAAGACTAAAATACGAGACAAAAGACATAAAATAACGCAATTAGAAGCTCGTAGTTAACTAATGATGCCAATCTGTTGCAAATCAGTCATATAAAATGCCAGTATAAATGCTAAGCGAAGGGAAAAACTTTTTGCATTGGATATTGGCTAGAGCTGGAGGAGCATAACATTTGAGACACTGGCATCACCTTCAGAGAACATATCTGGATCACCTTCCCAGCAAGTAAAGAATGTTTGTAACTAACTGTAAAACATAAGCAAATGTTGGAACCTTCCTGATGTTTGTTATCAGGGTTGCACCTAAGGTGTCCTCTAACAAGGTTTACACGGTTCACCAGGCTGACCAGGATTGCCAGGATTGCCAGGATTACCGGGCTTACCGTCGTTACCATCCTGCCCGTCAGCACCTGGCAGACCTATTGGACCTTGTAGGCCTGGATCACCATCATTTCCAGGTATTCCGGGCGTTCCAGGTATTCCATCTATACCATCTATGCCATCTGTACCATCCATTCCATCTTCACCATCGACCCCATCTACACCGTCTACTCCATCTACACCATTTCTACCATCGACACCATCACTACCAGGTGGGCCAATTGGTCCAGGTTCGCCGGGAGGACCTTGCAAAGCGAAAACAAAATGTTCCGAATACGATATTTCGGTGAAATTATTACAGAGAATCAAAACGAAGTTACCAGGTGGACATTTACAAAGGTGAGATAGAAGATTCAGTTTCAAACCGAGCAAATGCCATTTTATTTTCAGGAACTTGGAGTCTGATACAGGATAAATCTCGTTGTCCCCGTCTTTTTCTTCAAACCTTCGGTCAATTGGACCTGAATGCATGTTTGGTACGGTTTAAAGCAATTGGACTTAACAGAATTTATACTATGCAGTAGTAAGCCCATAATACCCGTACCCTTACTCGCAAATATTTCCATATTACTAGTACAAGCTCAAAACGTTAACTAGCAGTCCGATACACAGGAACTAGAAATGCATTATTTCCACCCCAGAGAAACAGAATCCAAACAAAATGAAATATTGTAGTTGAATTTAATTACTGGGAGGTCCTTTGGGCAGTGATCGCAGACGTCGTGAGTGAAATGATTTTCTGGTTTCTTCTTTCTTCTGCAGGCCGCATTTTTTGTCTAATAGTCGATTGAACAGTTCGTCTAAGTTCGTTGGAGATGAATCGGTTGCGAATTGCCATGGATATTCATTTGGCATGTCATTTGAATAATCAGCAGTCACAAAATCTTCTGAAAAATAGTCACCTTTGTAAATGGATTTAAATGTCAGTAACATTGTGTTTAAAAGTTTCAACAAGTTAATTCATCGTAGGATATATACGTCGTCCCTTGAGTTACACATGGTGCCATATGCTTATATAACGTGATAATCTCTAACTTTATACTTATGTCTGCGTTCCTAGGCGTGTTTACAAAAGCTGGACATGAGCATCAAAGAGCAACTTCAAAAGGCATTTATGAAAAAGCTTGAACACTATGGAGGTTTTACTTTGTCGGCTGACGGTTTGCTGATTAATTGAAGCTGCATGTCGTAGTAAAAAATCCAAATGAAAGTTTGATAGCTCAGCAGCGTAGGATAAAAGATGGGGACAATTCCACACAAATGTATCAGTCATATCTTGCTGGTTTCTGGTGTCACTTGCAATGCTGATGACTGGCAACAAAACGATACGACAACTAAATAAAACGAGTGCGAGAAACAACATAGTTTCAACTCTTATAGGCTTATTGGCGAACAACACAATATATGTTGTTTGTTACTTGCCGTTTGCTAAAATAAGCCCAGTCAAAAACACCGCTCCATCTTATATGTGCACTTCTTCGTCAGCCTGTTTTCTAGAGAGGCGTAGCTATGTACTTCTATAGTTCTCTGCAATGTGTCTTGTCATAATGTAATATTGCTCGTAATTTTCTGATAGGAGGCTTGAAGAGAAAGGCATAACGGAGAATCCCAGGAAACGTCATGCTGCTGTTGTGGTATATAACGTGCACCATACAGAGATAATAGACTATGGGACTGTACCCAATGCACTACATACGTTATGGTAGCAAAAGGGGGGAAAAGGTATTCTGAATTTTTTTTTTTATAGGCTACTTGTGTTATTTTTAGCACAGCCTACATGCTTAACATAACATCAGAAATACTACAACTCTGAGGCAAATACCGATTCCATTTGCAGGATATCAATTCAAACATATGTTGGTGTATTGTAATACCATATTTACAGCAGCTGTTGTTTAGAAGATGCACTCAAAAATATTTTCAATTTAAGGACGGAGTGATGGAGCCATTCAGCCGACAGACTGAATATTCTTGTAGAATGGAATTCGATTAGTATTCAGGCTTAGCCGCTAGGGAAATTCTTCGCCGCCATTTGTTTTTATTGGCTTAGTCTGTCGAACCATTAGCCATTTTTCATCATGTTTCACCTCAAAGCCTCGTAGAATGAAATAAGGAAACCTCGCTGTTGTTCAGGTGATTGGATTCAACCATTGTAAGAAAATGCACTTTAACCTTTCTTGACCCTTAACACAGGTTCAAACTCTGTCACAGCACTATGTGGAGGGGAGAGGTTGTTGATCTATGGAGGTAAATTCTTTGTGTGTGGATACAGTGTTACAAGGGTTCTTGGTGAATTTTAGAATTTGAATCTATTTTCATGGTAAGTGCATTAGATTTTTCATTTGTTGCAGTGTATCTGTTCCAACCAATGATTCTGAAACCCCACTGGCTGTCAATTGCAGAAGAAAATTATGCTTCCAAATCAAACAGAATTCTGTTTGATTGAAATTTTTCCTTTGGAGACTTTAAAGTCTCAAAGGAATGAAGGAATCATTTCCTGAGCCAAAAAAAAAGTAAGCTGTAGTAGTATAAGCATTATATTCTTTAAAAGTTGCATTAATCACAAAAAGACAGGACTTTTTCGGGACTGAATGAGTAACATACTGAACTGAAATTATATTTATCATTTGAACAAGTAACATAATGGAACGTGAACAAATCTAAAAATCCCAGATTAACACAAAAGCAACAAAAGAGAACAAAAGTTGGTGGGAGAGAGTGTAAAACAGCCAAACCTTTTTTTTATTAAATTAGACTTTCAAATGATTTAAACGTTTTTAGCATAGAGATTAATGAATTCGAACAAATAATTAACACAATACTTATTGCCATTCAACTGTTTGTAGGACTTGCTGCCCAAAGGGTGAAACTTGTATTCCTAACTGGTACCTGATCAGCTTCAGAAAAAGAAATACTAGAGTCGTTCCGCCCCTGCAACGAAATGACTATTTCCTTCAAGGCATATTATTGCCGCCAGAAGGACCAGGAGGACCTCTTGGACCTTCAGGGCCTGGATCCCCAGTGGGTCCAGGTGCGCCTGTTGGGCCGGGGGGACCAGGTGGTCCTACAGCACCAGTGTCACCAGTCGGGCCAGTAGCACCTGTTGGGCCTGGCGGGCCATTAGGACCGACTGGCCCTGTGGGCCCTGTGGGTCCTGTGGGTCCAGTAGGACCAGTAGGACCAGTTGCTCCAGTGGCACCTGTGGCACCAGTTGGTCCTGTAGGTCCAGTAGCACCAGTTTCTCCGGGAGGACCTATAGTAACGAATGGGAATCACGTGCTACACCTCCAATAAAGGTAAGATCCAATATTACCAGGGGGACATTTACAAAGAGCAGATAGCAAGTTGAGTTTTAGCCCAAGTAGATACCATTTTAGTCCGAAAATCTTTGGTTCCGACTGAGAGATTTCGTTGTGTTCATCGTTTTCTCGGAGCATTTCGTCAAATGGGCCTAAAAGCGTTGTTGTTTACGTTTTCAAATGAAAGTAAAAAAAGAAAAGCCGTTACACTTTGAGGCAAGAATTGTCGAATTGACGTTGCAAATTTTCTCGACGTCTACACATTGCCCATTTGGTAATTTAAGCAAAAGAGAGATTGTGAGAGGGTGCGTACCTGGTGGTCCTATCGGTAGCGATCGTACATGGCGAGATCCATCTTTTGCTTTGTTAATTAATGGCCGACCTTCTACGCGGGGTCTCTTGTTCAGCACCTGTTGTAGTACGTCAATGTATTTTTTCGGACGGGACGATCCAGCCGGGGAGGGCGTTGCATCTGATTTCTCAGTTGCTGGAAAATCAACAGCATTGGGGACAGGAGAGATGGGGTCTGTAGAACAACGAAAAGTTACATAAGCGTTCGAATTCTCGCGTTAAGTACCCTTCTTCAAACATGGGGGGAGTCGTTAATCAAGCAAAATTGATCGTGAACTTACGTGGCTGATTGGTGGTTGGCTCATCATCGGCAGACACGTATCGTAAAAGGGAATCCAAATTAGAATGGGACAGTTCAGCAACGTGCGACAACAAGTGAGGACAATGCGATTTCAGTATATCAAGAGACTCGTGTACTTGTTGATGATTGCTGTTACTGCCTCCACCGATACGAGGCAAGAAGGCCAGAAAGCAACTGCAATAAATGAGAAAAGATAGCAACATTGTAGCTGCGTGTATTCCTCCCTACCTCAATGGCAAGCCAGTGCTGTAAATGAACTGCTCGATTTTGAGAGGTAAATGGGATTGTTTAAAAGAAAAACTGCAGCGGACTTGCTTATATATATATGGTGGTCTTGGTCAATGTGTTTTGCGGGGAGGGTGGCCGATTGGCATTTCTGATAGGAGATTTCGAACGAAAATCAGGTGCAGGGGAAAAGTCATGCTGCCCTGACGCTAAAGCACCGCCTTTTCTCGCAAAGGTAACACAAGCTGAGACTTGTATTGTGTCAAACTTTGTTCCGCCGACGGGCCGCGTTATTGGTTAAGTCTAGACTACTTGATGTTTCGCTGTAACAGATGATGTATAGCACACCTGTTGTATTCTATGGTGGATAGCTCTACAGGCAGCATCCGTCTAGAATTCCATGTTATTTTTGGTTTGGGACAGAAAGCGCCGCACTAAACTGTTTGGGATGGCAAATTTTAGATGGCTTTTCAAAGTGAATATAGAAGCAACCTGATTAACAGCGACGATGGGATTTCGTACCAAGTTTTCTTGCGCTCAAATATGAATGAGAAACGGTTTTGGTCGAACCTTTTTTGGAATTGAATCGATTGTATATCTTTGGTTGTCAATATCAACGGTCCTATATTTTGACAAAGATCTTGCCCTCATTTATCACAATTACGATTTTTTTTTTTGTAACTTTAGCAGTGGCATTATGAGAACTTCCCACACCTTCAGTAAAACGGCAGTGTTTAAAACTAATAATAATAATAGCAGTGCGATTGCAGATGTATGTTTTTGGACTTGGTCAACTCTGCGGCGAGCGCAATTGGTGTATCTCTCCCTGCGGGGGTGAGAAAAAATATCATCATGGGATAAAGCACCACTACAATCGCGAGCAATTTGCTTGGAACGCAAGCGAAGCTATCATAATTCAATCGACGGTGGGCCACGTCCAAGTGGGTAGATGGCGCGTCTAACGAGCTAGTGCAAGACCGTCGTCATTGACGCGGAGCGACGGCAGACAAAGCGAATCATCGTCCGTCCTCGATGAACTTGTGCTATCCGACCATCTGCTTCAAACAGACAACGTAACGCGCTACGGAGCAATCCTATATGTTTAGGTAATATGTGCACTGTTGCGGTTGGTCTGGTGTTTTTTTTCTTTTTATCACATTTTGTTTCCTTTTCTTTTTTCTACAAGAAAACAAGAGCGGCGGTTACAACTGAGACCGGCATCTCATTTTCGCCAAGCATGTCGCCATACCTGTACAGTGGTGAACGCACCAGTGGAAATCGTTTCGGCTGGTAAAGTATTAGCTACATAAATGATAACATGCAATCTATGGCATCATATAGGGAATGTGCAGTTACATATTTTTTTTTTCTCGCCTTACTTAACTTAAAAACCGCCTTGTGTTGGTTAACCGTCTTTCTGACGTATCGCCGAACGTACTGGAACGTAAACGTTCATTTGCCGATGTCAAGTATTCACTAAGGTTGCAGCCACCTGTTGTTGAAAACTCATCTCTACGCTCTACGAGCTTGCACAGTTATGTACCAGTTCCGGTATCCAGTCTGTATACTCAAACATTTTGTTCCATTTTGTCTTGTATTTTTAGTCCCATAGCGTTTGATTGGCATCAAAACTACACCCAGTATAAACCGTAACCGCTTTTACTTATTGTGAATTTTTTAAAATACGTTAATAGATAACAATTTAATTAGGGAACAGTTGGACCGGCACGACCGGCAGTGCCGGGAGGACCGGGAGGACCATCTGCACCGGGAGGACCAGGAGGACCGGGAGGACCATCTGCACCGGATGGACCAGTAGCTCCAGCAACACCAGGTTCACCAGGAGGACCAGATTCACCAGCAGCACCAGCAGCACCAGCAGCTCCAGGTTCACCAGCAGCACCAGGAGCACCATCGGCACCAGGAGCACCATCAGCACCAGAAGGACCAGTAGCTCCAGCAACACCAGGAGGACCAGCAACACCAGGTTCACCAGGAGGACCAGCAGCTCCAGGTTCACCAGCAGCACCATCAGCACCAGGGGGACCATCGGCACCATCAGCACCAGGTTCACCAGCAGCCCCAGGTTCACCAGCAGCCCCAGGCTCACCGGGTGGACCCTGTGCGCCATCCGATCCTTTAGCACCTGCTGCACCATCTTTTCCTGCAGGGCCGATTGGACCCTGAGCTCCTGCTGGGCCTATCAAATCGAACAGAAATCTTGTCCTGTACGTCGTGCAGGTCGGAACAACTTCATACTAGAAAAATAGGCGTCAATGAATAATCATACCAGTTGGCCCTCTCAGCAATTGTTGCAAAACATTCCAACGGAATCCGAGCAGCCTGGATAAAATTAACCGAGGATCATGCCTGAGATTTTGCCGGGATTCGATTACATCTTCCCTTTGATCTGCATACGGCCCTAATGTACGTGAAAAAGGTAATCACATTTTTGTTTCGAATCAAAGACTAGGCAATCTTTTTCTTTTCTATGTTAAAACTTAATGGATTTCAGAAAATGCTTAATGATTACCAAAGTGTCCTCTCACGAGCGGCAAGTCACCTTTGAAAATGGGCTGTTCGTTGTAGATGCTGTCCCTCACTGCCAATGGGTTGTACGATTGCTGTTCTTGTCCAAATAGCTGCTCATCAATCGGCTGCAGTTCGGTAGAACGAAATACATCAGCATATGGTGACGGTTCATAATAGATGAGATAATCAACACCGGGACCGTCGGCGTAGAATGGCTTCACTACGATCGCAACCAATTCGGTAAACAAAAAAACCAAAATTTGAGCATTTCGATGGTTTGTTATATTTGTCATAGGCACAAAAATGATTACCTCTTTGACGATATCTGGTTGGCCGTCGGATCGTTGAAGGGACATTGCGAAATTGAGAATACCATCTGCTAGCGGGTAGTTCACGGTGGGTAAACAAATGTGGATGGTAAGACGCATATTCTAATTGGTGAGGCTGTGCTTCACCTCTGCCGAATGAGAGGGAGAGGAAAGCAAAGAAACAAGTACAAGACAACAGCAAAGAAGACAGCATCTTTGCAGAACTATCTTAGACAAAACAGGACAGAACGTTCTGTATTTGTTTGGTCGATGTGTTTGCTCTTATATACTGTCCGTTGCCTAATGTACTTTTGGCACCAGCTTCCGTTGAAACTATTGTTTGCATAAGATGGTACAGGAGATTTGAAAGAGACGCTACTAATTATGCTTTGTGTCTGCACCTTGTTGTAGTCCTTGCTTGCACCGTTTTCTTTAAAACAATTTATGATGTAATCGCAAGGTTAAAACATCTCTTTTGCAATCAAGTCTTATTTTGGGCCGACGCACTGCGACAACAGTCGTCTAGTGGTTTATTGGCCATTATACAAGAACTACAATAACACAATTCATCTTTATCGTTTCGGTCATGTTTCAAAGCGTGTCTAAATCACAAATTTTGTTAGAAAGATTCCTCCTTGAGTATAAAAAGAGCTTGCATCTCTTACCGAAATGCCCATATCCGGAATCTTTTATTTCTTTTCACCCATGTTTGCATGCAAGTTCGTTAGGGCAATACCCTGTGCCGCCATGTTTTTGTCGAATTATTTTATGCTGTATGTTTATTTCACAACTTTTCTGTCCCCTTTCTCTTTTATCAACGGTCCCGCTCCCGAAAAGCAGAAAGTAAAGGAAAAATATCAATTTATTTTTTAACAGAAAATTGGGAATTACCCAACTGTAATGTTCGAGATGGTGTTCTCAGATGATTTACGACGTCAGCCATCCTTGTAATCTTTAATATTTCGCTTCCCTTAACGGATTTACCCGCTAAATGAATGTTGTACATCAGGTATTATGATGTGCAACTAACCCTCAAGAAAACGCCTAAATGTAACAGACATGCAACAGGAGATTTTTCTTTATTTCAAAAACTTTATGAAAATGGGAATTGGCTGACGAATGCAAGATTTCCTGCTAGAAATTCGACATAAGTATCCAAGTTCTATTTCATGTTATTGTTTTGCCAAAATCTACGCGTTTGGCAATAGTGATTATTTACGTTTATTCTTCAGCCATCTTGAAAAGTAGTTTGATGATCCTAAAAAGCATCCCGCTGCTTCATACTTTTAAACATCATAATTCCTTTTTTTATAAAGTTTATTAGTGATAAACTATTCCTTTTTTGCAAAACGTAAAATTTAAATACACCATTTCTTCAGCGAAACTAAACAATCTACATCAGTTGGCAACCTCGTGATTAAACTTACGTCATACGAATGCCATTACGTGCCGTCATTCAGACACGTTGAATGCTGAACTACAGTGTCTCTACAGCTCAAAATTAATAGACATTTCGTATTCGAACAGTTTTTAAATTATAGATAAAGAAGTAGTTGGAAGAAAAGCAAAAGAGGAGGAAAGGTAATGACAATGCATTTATTTTTAAGTTTATCTCATTCATTTTGTAGCACACTGCATGCAATGTTTTCTGCAGAGATTGTAAATATCTGTAACGGCTAATTGCAGAGGTGCCTGTAAATAATCTTCACGTTTCGTTATTTTTGGGAACGTGGGAATGCAATGTGATATCTGTTACACATCTGTCACACATTTCAGATTTAGTAGACCATCAAAATACCCTAAATCATTTTTCATGGATGCAAAACTAGGAAGCATTGATTGACTGTGCATATTCTTGTGTTAAAACAGTGGTGGCAAGAATATGGAGGGGTTGACTGAAATTTGTGGTCGGGTGATAAAAGAAGTTAAAGTTGCAAATCATAAACCAGGTAAAATGACTTACAATACTTTTAGATTGACACTTTAACATGTTGAAAATTGTCCAACAGTCATTACTTCACATGTAATGTGATATGATTACTGTCTGTGCAGAAGTGGCATATTCCTTCTTTGGAAAGATCAAGATTTTTGCAAAAAATACGGAATTTCCAGATGACCCAAGTCATGTTTAAGGTATAATCAATTTAATTTTGGTTAAAGAAACCCTGAATACCAAAACTAAGGGGAATTTATGTTTTCAAACTGTCGTGCTAATATTACATCTCCCATGCTAAGGGGGAAAAACAATCTAAAAAACGTTTATTGTTTTTCTGGGGGGGGGGGATTTTGTTTTGCCAAGCCGACCAAAACCGACAAAGGCCTCGTTTTAACGGCCAATGAATAACCCCTTCGTTATTGTTTTCCTGTTTGGAGTAACAGGATTCTCCAGATCTGACCAGCACGTTGATTACCGACCTAGCGTGGGGAATAAAAAGATTAACGTTTCGTCGATCATCCGTGAATCGCAGACTCTTCGCCCGTGGAGAAGTCAAGGTTCCGCAATGTTTCCTGTACATTGCAATTTTTCATCCATGCTTATTCATCTCGTAGCCTGCTGAGTGTAAAGCACACCGTTGTGGTTAAAAAAACTTATTAGGTAATCTGAAATAGTCCACTGACGAATCCTGTAGTATCTTTACCTGTTAATTATCATAGCATTAATTATTTTTAAAACAGGGATCAACAGCCTTGGTTCGAATATTTTCGGAAATTCGTTTGAAAATCTACGCTCAACATTTTGCGCAGTTTTTAAGTGAGACTTTGATTACTGTTACGGCTTTGGTGGGATTTGTTCCGTGAAATGCGCAGGCGTCGCAAATTAGCCGTGGCCAATGGATGATTGGGTGACAGGTGAAGAGCCTTCAGGTAAACTTGTTCAGCTTCATGGAATTTACCTTGAACGTGTAGCACGGCACCTAAATTCGTTCTATGAGAAACATCCTTTATAAAATGAAAAGAAAATTTTTTTTTCAATAAAAACATTACACCAGTTTCCCTTTGCTTTATCTTTCAGCTAACCGTGGGCACAAGAGCAACGGCTCGGCGGAAGTAAACCTCGGCCTCATCGTTCCGGCTGGCGTCGTGTAGGGCGTGAGCGGCAGCCACAGTCCACGCAATGCTGTCAGGTTTCATTTGGACGGCCTGCGTAAACGCGTCTGCGGCTTCGTCGTGTCTCAACCGGGCAGATAGGAATTCACCTACCAAATTACATGTGAGTAATTGAATTACAGTTCAATTCCATTTGCGCAGGTATTATACCCAATTGATAGTAGACGAGTGGGTTTCGTGGCGCTAATGTGCGTGCTCGTAATAACCAATCTTCAGCTTCCTTTGCACGAGATGCCTTTATTTTGGGTCACAGTCGAGGATTTTATTTTGTGTTTCGTTCAATAGAAAAATGCAGTCAGACGGCCTTACGTTTTGCGATAAAAGATCTGCCATCTGAATGGTGGCAGATACTTCTGCTGATTGGTGAGCGTTGGGGTCTTTTTGCAAATGTCCATTTAATTGGATGCACGCCAATAAAGTCCTTTCCGCTTCTGCCCAGCGTTTTAACTTGTAGAGCACTTTGGCCTTTTGGGAATAAGCCGCTAATAGACAAATATTAAACTTGTATTCAACTGTAAAACGATTTTTGGACGCGCATTTTGTCAGCATCTCACCAGCTAACTGTGGTCGATGAAGAATGGCCATAATGTACGCTTGTAGAGATTCTTCGTACCTACCCTGTTGCTGGAACAGATTCCCACTATAAACCAAAATCGTCTGCAGTTTAAATAATTAATCTTTTTCAAAATGTTTACACTCTTACAGATTGTGGTGTACGTCTGCCATGTTGGGTCGGTAGGATAGAGCTTGTTTGAAATTCCATTCGGCTTCAGCCAATCGACCAGATTCTTGTAAAACGACGCCCAAATTACCGTACGCTAGCATTGAGCATAAAATATTATCGAATCAAAGTGTAACACTTTAAAGAACATCGTCGTAGGGCATTTTGAATAAGCCTAACCGATTGCAATGCTATTCGTTTAATCTGAATCGCGTGCCCGTTAATGTAGATGTCGCTGTTTCGAATCAAGCGGAGCTATTCATTCGTGCGTGTGTGTGTGGCCGTCTAACTCTTCCCTTTTAGCTTTTAATTCTTTTACGGTAATGAATGCGGGGAGCGGAGAGAATTGTCTGTGAGTAGGAGATTATGTCGGATCTAGTATGTTTTGTGGGGGCTGTTTTGTGAGCGACGCCAACTCTAATTGCCCATCCAATTTCACGCTCTTAATGACGCGTATTCGCTAGAGGGTTGGGTATTAGTTATTGTTAATTACATTTTTCTTGTCGCTATCCTTTCATCGATTTATTTGTGAGAATACGTCTAAAGAAGAAAATAAAATTAAACAAGTTTGAATTGGTCTCACCTTTAGGCGGATTGATTTCAATGCCGGATCGGTACAGGTGTTCCTCGTCGATCCAGTCGTTATTCCTCTGCATCGTTCGCCGCCCCCAAGCCAATAACACAATCAGGACGGAAACATAGATGACTGTTCGATTAGACTGCTGGACGAGCAATTTTTGCATTCCGATTCCGACGAGGAGACAGAAACCGACGGAAGGTAAATAAAGAATCCGTTCAGCGGCAACAAACCCAACGTATGCAAACATGTTGGTGGCCGGGAGGAATGGAATTGTCGTAATGATGATTGCCAAAGCTGCTAAAATCTTCTGTGTTTTGTTTTCGCTGTGCTGTTTGACAGTTTTACGGACGGCCGTGACGAGAATTGCGTAGAAAATTAGCGTGGCTAAATTGCGGATGTCGTTTACGCAAGTGATTGGCTGGATGGCGTCCATGGACCAATCGAAACTGAGCCAACGCGGATACACCAATAGTCCAAAGTGAAATGCCTAGGTAAATGTGAATCAAAATTAATTTCAATTTGTATTTTTTAAATCTTATTGGGAAAATGTGTAGATACAGGTAAATAGAGAAATGTGAGGGTGCGAGTTGTCCATGACGGCGATGCAGCTGTTGGATTGTCCGCCTTAGCGAACTGCGGTGTCTGGAAGTCGGATATCCAGAATCGGTATGCGACCAAAACAACAGACCACAGGACAAGAATAGCCTGTTTGAACAACATCCCATTGTTTCGTTTAGACGGTCGAGGATGGCCGTGAATGGCAAGTACGGCGTCGTAAAGGAGGCAGATGGGCGTCAACATGATGCCGTACTCTTTGCTAAAGAACGCGGCACAATTCAAAACTAACGTCATCGTTAAGCTAGTCCGTCTAGTGTAATTGACAAGGCCGGCTAAGACGAAGAAAGTGCATAGCAAATCTGCCCGTCCGACCAATCCAGCCACAGCTTCGCAATGGATGGGGTGAGCTGCGAACAATAAACCAGTGACATAGTTCATGCCGTGTCGCAATTCATTTTGGTTGTTTTCTTGTAGGAATAATGTTGATGCTCTTCCGGCCATCGCTGTCACCGCAGCTGTAATGACGCAATGAAGCAAGACGTTTGTCCAATGGTACCAATAGGCATGATTGACTCCAACCAGGTGTGCGGTCCAGCGAAAGGATAGCGTTACCAAGGGGCGGTACGATCCGTGAGAGCCGCAAGCGTTTAGCGGAGTGCCCCAGAAATCGTGTAGCATCAAGTCGCTTAACGTGGACGACTCGGAAGCAACGGTAACGTCCGCGTTTTCTAAAATGGCCCGCCTAAAAACATTTGCATTGCACAAGTTCCGAATGTTGTTTGTTAATTTAGCGTTTTTTACGTACTTGTCATCGTATACAAATCCGGCCTGCAGCGTGTTGTAGTAGAGCAGGAAAGCCACGAGTGGACAAATGATGATAGCCAGGTCCATCATTGATCAAGTTGACATTGTACACCTGTGGCCGAATTGCACAATTTGTAACTGTTTGCGTCGATGCTGCCAAGGCAACTGTCTACCTATTTCGCATCCATCGCTCTCTGAATCTTTGGCGATTTGATGTTGGGCCGCATTCTTTTAGAGTTAGCACATAGGAAAGAAGAAGAGATTGGCCCGCACGGCCACGAAGATGGGCAAATAGTTTGATTCAGCGATGCGCGCGCATCTTAAAAAGCTTGTGCTTCTTAATCAGAAACGACCGAATGGCACTTGTTTTTTCATGAAATAGCCTCGGTCCATGAGTTCTTTATTTATATTCTTTGTAGTGCCATTGTCTTTGAGGATGGTACTACACTGTTACCTAATATTTGTACCGCGGGGATCCATTGAATCTTTCTCAGACTCGAGAAACGATGAATGTGTAAGCCGTTATGTAGACAACGGAGGGAAAGAAAGGCTGGCACACGGAACATTTTAAAGCCTCATATCAAACAATCAAAAACTTGACATTTTTGCCTATTGCAGTTGTATGTAAACACTCATTTTCTTTTACATTAAATTTACGTAGAAATGGACGACCTATTTTTTTTTTCGTAGTCTTACTATAAAATCAAGTTCCCGTACGCTCCTTAAATCTTGTTTGATAAGAGACTATTTCCTTTTGGATTTTGTTTTGTTTGTTTACCAGCTCAAATTTGACTCTATTTTCCTTTTTGCAACACAAAGAAATGTTTCATTTTAGTTTAAAAAAACTTTAAAATTATATTTTTTTGGGAGGTAGGGGGGGGGGGAGACATTCTCCTTCCGCTGAATAGGTCCTCATCAACTGCCGACTTTTTTGGTTTTCTTTCTCCGCCACCTTCGTTTTTCTTTCTATCAATTTTATAAAGGCCAATTTTTCTTTTCGCTCCCGACGCGTTGACCCTCACGTTCCACCATCCTTGTAAAAAAAAGATGGAAGCAGAAATTCTCGCGTGAACGCTGATTTCTCCAACTTTTTGACCCAATTTGCCACCACTCTTTTTTCTGGAACCGATCAAACAAATTCGATCGACAAATCCGCTGGTCGCTCGCATTATCGATTTTCTTATTGAAAGGGCAAAAACAAGTTTTGATGACTGGCGTTACAATAGCTGATCAAAAAAGAATAGTTCACCTACTTTTGCGATGGCCAACAAAGAGCAAGTTAATCCCTTTAGAAACAATCGGACATCTTTTGGGGGTACGAATTTGTTTGATGGAACATTCAATGAAATTCGTGTTTTGCTTTTGTATATGCATTAATCTTGTCATGTTATGGAGATTGGACGAATACCTTAGTCCGTTCTTTAATGAATTTTTTTTTTAACGATGCAGAGTCCATCCTTCATTCAGTTTGGTTTTGCCAGCCTGCTGCTTTCATATTTGTCTTTATTATCATGTCGTTGAGCTCTGCTTGCCACTTTTTTTAACTGCTTTTCTTCCTCTTTTTTTAGGTTTATGGTTGTCTAATAAAAACGAGAAGGAGCAGCCCGTGGCAGTGATACCGTGATGAGCATTTAGATGATGTCAGTTAAACGGCCGTACAAAATACGCTAGACAAGACCCCACAGTCGAAAAGAATGCTCCATGGCCAGCGGAATAAGAAAATAAAATAGTAAGTGGATAACCTGTGGGACGTCTTTTTATGTTCATAAGTTGATTGAATTGTTCCGGCTAATAAAAACGTTTGCTTTCTTTCTAGCAGTTTCCACTTGAATCCATCATAGCCGGCAGCTTCGGGGAGAAGAAGAAAAAAAAAAAAATGCTCGTTATGGACGATTGTTGTTGCTGGCATTCGATTGAGACTAATCAAAAGGTATGCCCCAGGCTGTGATGATCGTCCTATCTGAACGAATGATGGGTCCGCCTGAACGAACCCTGCAGGCAGTTTCCCGTCAACGTCGCCGACTGACGACGTTTGATTTCCTCTTTGTCGAATAAGAGCCTGGCAACCGTCGCCGCTGCAGGGCAATCTATTATGTCCATCTAGCCACTTTGCCCTTGTGATTATTGCTTTTAAAAAATAGTTTTTTTTATCGAAATCGATCTAGATGGGCTTTTGTTGATCGCAGACGTTTTCATTTGGAACGTTTTTATTGTTTTACGTTAGGCCGTTAGGGTTGGATTTTTTTTTATTGCTAGGCGTAGGAGATGCATACGGTGATGGCAAGTTAGTGCAACTTCGATTCACATTTTTCATTTTGTTGATGGAATGGATGAAAATGGATTAGATACTGATCGATTTTCACCCATCCGTACAATCTAATATCTTTAGCTGACGACGGGAAGTTTTGTCATCGTCCATCCATGTCCAGCGTTATTCAATTGAGTTGGTTTGATGAAGAATTATCGTTGCTCCACACAGTTCCAAAACACTTTTAAATCTCAAACGTCGGTAAAGTCATGGCGAACAATTTTTGAGGTGGCGGTGGGGGGCCCTGGATGGACGCTGTTAGAGCAAAAAAAAAAAGAAATTGAATAGAAGGGGAGATTTGCCTCGTGCTTGTGTGACGGAAGAAGGGGAGTTGGATTTTGTCTATTGGCATATTCGCATGTAATCGGAACTTGAATTTTCTCGTAACAGGCAATTGGGGAGCTACATTTGAAATCGATTTCCATGAGCAAAGCTAATCATCGTTTCTCCCCCATTTTGCAAGTGCAAAGTCCTCGAATTACTTGTCAGGTGGTATCCTGTATACATGTTTACGTGCACAGTTGCTAATACGGACGTGCTGTGCAGTAATGGCATGTATGCAGGAAATGCACAGCGGGAGCGGTATGGTAACTAGCTGTGTACGTCACAACCCCGTGGAACGTAATCTGCGTGTTAAGCTTCCATTGAATTTTGATCTTGTAACGATGGGAAACAATGAAAGCTTTGTCGCTTCTCGGAAGAAAAAGAAATTGTAATTTTGTTTGTTCTGATCGTCTTGGTGCGTTAAAATTGGGGATTTGGTTCTTTATGTAAAAAAAAAAGCAGTCATGGGAAAGGAGAAGCGCTAAATTCTGTTTGTTAGTCGCTCAGACCAATGACGGATTCGTCGATATACTTATGATTTAAATTTGCGCAAGGGTAACAACTTCCTGTACTGACGTTTTCTCTCGCAATTGCAACGATTTTTCTTGCACAAAATTCGTTGGAATGACAGAAGAAGCATTTTTATCGTTTGCAAAATGCATCAACTGTTGACGAAGTCAGTTTATTTATACCCTGTAATTATTATGTTCATGCTCACTTTGTTAATTTGAATTCATAGAGTAGCAATACGTGAAAGAGCGCCGTTGTCCGTCAAATTGTAACTGACATCTATGGGAAAAAGCAGCAACTCTTTGAAAGTGATGTTGGCACGTCATTTACTGTCGCATGCCGTAGACGAAAGATGGTGGAAAAAATGGACGTCTCTTTCATTGAAAGTTACCAACCGATTCTGCGTCTTGAGGTATGTTTTTAACCTATGTTTTCCGTTAAACGCTTAACGATTGATTCTTCGTTGTGAAGTATATACATATAAAGTTTTAAAGGTTATTTGACTAGAATTTGATTGTTAAAAAAGCATTTTCACCAAACTTTGAAACATTTTTAAGGAAAAGCATGGGTTAGCTTTGGCTATTATTATCATTTTGTTCTTATTTTGCTAGTCAACTACACTCGAATTTACCAACAGAAGTTTTCTGTAGAGAAAACAGTGATTCTTTTTCAAAATCTAGTTGTTACAGTACTTCTAGTTGTGTTAAAGTGATGTTACATTTTATCATTAACGATTATAGTTTTGTAGCTATATTTCTAGGTCTCTTGGATGTACCTGATAGCTATTCTACGGTGTTGGCCATGCAAACCACCCTGTGAATGAAACGACTACCACTACTTTTATATTGGAGTGTAAATAAAATACATCCACCACAAGAAATGCATTTGATGAAAATTCCTCAGCACGAAAGAAAGAAAAGCTCAAGATCCATTTGGTTTCATTCATACACTATGGCAGTATGTGAAGTAATTGTTTGCTGAAAAAATGTTCATCTTCCATGGTGGCCAAAATGTGTTCCAGATCAAAAAAAAAAAGGAAAATTTTTGGGAAATTTGAATTGTGAAGACTTGGTTTTTTTGCGATAAGAGTACTTGTGTTTTTGGCAAAGAAAGTGCATGCTAATCTTAGTTTCCCACTTAACACTGTACTACAAGTGAAACAGTTGGTAGAAAGAATGGAATGCAAAATCTAAGTTTTGCACACTATGATTTTGAATAACTAGAAGGCAAATAAAATGAAATACAAAAAAGAAATATAATAAAGGAATTGTTTTTATTGTCCCTCCTCCACCCATCAATTCCACCACTTTTTTACACAAACACAACACATAATTACATTACATAATTACACATACAAATACATACAACATACACTTAACTAAGTAAACCCATTGGCTGCCAGGCCATGCAAACCCGTAGGTTGCTTAACTACAGTAACTACGCTTCGTGTCTGATGGATCCACGAACAAGATGGGACTTGTCCGAAGACAAGCCCGGGCTGGCACAGTGATAGAGTCCATTCCGGGAATGCACACCCCTGGATTATCTATCACTGCGCCGACAAGGAGAAGTCCCTGCTGGTGCATTGCCTAAGGGCGCCTAATGGCATAAAGCCATTAGGCGCCATGGCGACTGTTCCCCCCATGGCCATGAGGAGAACAGCGCCCAAGTCCCTACATCTACAAAAAAAATGGGACGCAAACGGGGTGGCAGCCAATGGGTTAACTTACACACTACAATGCAAAACAAAACAATACCGGGGTGACGGCGATGGGGCGAAGGCAATGAGGCGACGGCAACGGCGATGGGGCGAAGGCGATGAGGCGACGGCAACGGCGATGGGGCGAAGGCGATGGGGCGAAGGCGATGAGGCGAAGGCGATGAGGCGAAGGCGATGAGGCGAAGGCGATGAGGCGAAGGCGATGGCGATGAGGCGAAGGCGATGAGACGATGGCGATGAGACGATGGCGATGAGACGATGGCGATGAGACGATGGCGATGAGACGATGGCGATGAGACGATGGCGATGAGACGATGGCGATGAGACGATGGCGATGAGACGATGGCGATGAGACGATGGCGATGAGACGATGGCGATGAGACGAAGGCGATGAGGCGACGGTGTGAAGGCGACGAGGCAAAGTCGATGAAGCGACGATAACAGCGAAAAGGCGACGGTAACAGCGATGAGGCGAAGACGATGGTGACAGCGACGCGGCGAAGGCGCAAGAATAGCAGGATGAGGAAGTCCTATCACAAAATGTTATGTTACAATCAACAATACTCAACAACAGGAAACTTAAGATACCTGAAAGGTAGAGATGGTCTCAAAGCCTATGTATGTTTTTTGTTGGCTAACAGTGAGAAGACTGCTTTTGTAAAAGTGATGGATTGGTAGAGGTTTGGTTATGGAAGGTTTGGCTGTTTCATGATGAAAACGTGGAAGTTATCAAACATACAAGAATGCATATATGAATGCACTCAACAGATGATAGATAGTGGAAAACTGCAACATGACCAAATGAAGAGTGTGAGACTTAGACAGTTTTGTTCTCAAATACTTAGTTGTGTTATAGTACAACTACCTAGTGTCAGCAATCCTTGTGCGTTCAGGATCATGATGTTGATAGAAATGGAAGTAAGATGCCTAGCACATAGTGGCAAACAGAATGTGAATCCTCTCACTGGGCAGTTCCATGATGACCAATGGCAGACATAGCTTGCCCAAAATCATCTGGTTACAACTTGCTTAGGTGATCACAAGGTAAACTGTTACATGAAGGGGGGAAATCAGTGTGAAATCTCTGAAACTCAACACATACAGCACAATGGATTAATTCAATTGAAAACAACATACCATCAATTTTTTATTGAAATATCCTTTGAAAGACAAATGTAGGGAACCGGACAAACGTACAAGCACACCCACTTCCCTAATCCCAAGGCAATTTAAAATGACAAAATTTTTCAAATGGTTGGTTTTTGAACCACTAGATGCTTCTCATTCCAATCAAACTTTAAGCCCGATTTTTTAATTTTTCTTTTACACAGGTATTCAGGGCTGATTATCACCCATCTGGCAGCGTTGTTTGATTTCGTCTGCTTCCGTACAGTGCCTCGTGTTGACATAAGTGGGGGAAGGTGCAAGTGTTCAAAGTTATTAGGTTTTTCACAATTTACAGTAGAGTAATGAGGGAAAACTCAAGGTTAACAATGTTAAAGTGAAATACAGTGAAACAGAAGTTTGCTGTGGCCTTGTGGAAAACGAAGATCCCTTACTCAGAAAAAAACGCTTTACTGGACAGGAACACGCTACTTAAAACACGATTGATTATCGTTTTATTTGTCTGGTGACATGTTTTTCTTTATATAAATTAATTATCATAGTGGAACGAAAATGTTTTGAGCCTTCCCTTTGTCAACCAATTAAGGCACTATCTTGGTTGATGGCATTTTGATGTATTTGTAATAATTGAACACAGACATTTACAATTAATATGCAACAACCTGTTTTTGAAGAGAAAATAAAAGAAAAAATTTCCTGAGTAGAAAGATCTGTTTTTAGTCAAATTTATAGGTATGTTTAATTATATATAAATATGGATGTACACACAAAATTGCTTAGGTTATCAACCTTAGCATCCGTAAATCCTCCCCCCTTCAATTGACTTCGTTATTTTGTGCTCTAGTGTCTCTCGTCTGCTCCTCGTCTCGTCTTCCATGCTGCCCTTTGTGTTTGACAAATACACAATGGTCTGAACAGTATTTGGAATTGTGGTAATGGTTGTTTTTTGTTTCGACGCTAAATGCGTCATTGCCACCCCAACTAATTGGCAGGTAGAAAAAAAAACGAAAAAGCAAAAAAAAAAAAAAAAAAAACGGTTTGACGTACAAATGGCGGCGTATTGGTATTCGGTAAAGGCAAGTGGCATGGGTCCTGGCTTCGATGTTCCAAGCCAGCCAAGCCTTTGCCTGAACATTGGTACAGGCAAAGAAAGCCTAAGTGTTCCATTTTTTTGGCCTGGGTCTTGGTTTCGATGTTCTGAGCCAGTGAATGGTCAGGCAACGAAAAGGAAGCTTGCCTTTTTTTTCCAAGTCCAACACGTATTCCTAAATTCACTATTAGTAATAGCAGTATTAAAATATGTGAAATAGCTCAATGGTAGAGCATCGGCTTCAGAAGCCGAAGGTCGAGGGTTCAATACTAAGATTCGCCAGGTGCATTTTTTTCTACACATGAAACGTTTATTTGTCGAAATAACGAAAAATGGCAAAAAAAAGGAAAAATTCTTTCTTCTCGACGATCAGATGGTCGGTAGCGTCCCAGAATTTTTCTGGGACGTCTACGCCAAGCAATATTAACCATTCTGGGATTCGAACCACAGACCTTTCGCACTGTAGGACAGCATGCTACCGGTATGCCATAACTGTCATTACATACTTTGTTTGAGATTTTGATAGCTATGTAGTTATTTGATAATTTAAAAAAAAATAAAAGGCCATTTAAATAGAAAAGTATAAATAGAAAATTTTACAATTGACTGTTTTCTTCACAAAAATTAATTCGTTCTGTAGTCAGGTATCTGGATTAGCAAAATAAACACGTAATCAAATTTTTCAAACAAACATTACAAGTTCCAAGATGTTCTTGGACAAGAATTTTGGTTTTGGATTACGCCAAAATAAGACAACCATGTGAACGACATTGAGTTAATCCCAACTCTCGTCAACTTCAGTAGGCAAGGCAGCAAATCCAGGTTTATCGCCGAACTGCGAATAGACTAAATTAGATCTACAAGTAATAAAAACTATCTAGGTATTAACTTACTCGGCGCATATCTCGACTAGCAAAACCCCCATTGAGTCGAAGGGGCGCTAAAGTCGTAACCCATTCCACTCACGCCTGGGACCATCGCTTGCATGAATGGCGGTACATCGGCGTTGGATTAACAAAAAACATACGTAGGATTATTAATTACGAACACAAGGGCAGAGAAATATAATTAGATGTCAAACTGGAGTAGGTTCTTACCCTAGTTAACAAAGACACAAACTTTCCAGCGTTAGGGTCATCTCTTTCATCGTCAAAGAACCTTATTGATTTTCCAACATTTCCCACGCGACCAGTTCGACCACCACGATGAACATACTCTTCAATATCAGTCGGTAAGTCATAATTTACGACATAGTTGACGACGGCAATATCTAGGGAATACAATACAAACATGAAATACGTATAAAAAAAAAAGGAAGAACCCAGACACTATTACCTTCACCACGGACAGCAACATTAGTCGCCACGAGAATATTCCTAATAACATTTTTGAAGTCACGAAGCGCTTGCTCACGCTGACTCTGAAGACGATCACCATGGATGCTGGTAGACTAGACATTTAAAGTTAATACACTTTGCCAAATTCCAACAGTTTTGATTCTTACTTTAAGTTGTTATTGCACAAGAATGCAGCGACGAAATCCGCGGTCTTTTTGCTGTCGATAAAAACGATAGTCTTGGCATCACCGAGATCTTGTAAAACTTCGGTCAAATTAGCTCTCTCATCTCTTTTCAAACACTGAAAAAAAAAAGCTGTTCAACATCGCGATTTGTGCCACCGACAATGACTGTTGTGACGAATATGTAGTCTTCCATGTACGTCGCTGCCAGCGCTTAAACTTCATCTGGGAAGGTAGCCGAAAACATACAAACACGACGAATTCCCTACAGAGAAACAAATAGTATTACATCAGTCAAATCTCACACTCAAAAGCCATCGAGGACATACTTTGGGATGCATCGTTGGACGGTTGACAATTTTTTCAACATTGGGGCCGAAACCCATATCAAGCATTCGATCAGCATCGTCCAAAATTTAAAACCTGACCCCCGAGAAGTCAAGTACTCCACGGTCGAGAAAATCCTTGAGTCGCTCCGCGGCCGCGACAAGAATATTGCACCCAGCTTGAAGATTTGACCGCTGATAGTTCGTGACAATTCCTCCATATATAATCACAGACTTTAAAACCGAATTGTAGGAGAATTTACACGCCTCGCGGTGAATTTGAATGGCCAATTCACGAGTGGATGCGACAATTACAACTTCTGGTTTTGCCGCATGGCATGAGACGCACCAGCAACACCTTGTTCTAACAATATGTTCATTACCGGTACCAAGTGCGCCGCCTACGTGAAAAAATGTAAAATTTTAGATGATTTAATCAACGAATATCACGAAGGGTTTGTTGAGCATCTTAGATGCAATTGGACTTTTTAGTATTCGCAATCACCGGCGTGCCCACTCAAAATTACTTTTACTTCAACTTACCCAGTCAAACCGACCCATTCGAATAAAGCCAGTACGGGGACATCAAGGTTTCAAAATTACACAGCGTTAATTAATTGGATTACCGTTTTGCCGGAGCCCGTGACAGCACAAGCAATTAAAACTCTTTTGGCAAGAATAACTGCAACTGAAGCTTTCTGAACAGGTGTTGGTTTTATGTAGCCAGAATTCTTAATGTTTTGAAGCAGTAGTTGGTGCAGGCCGGCTTCTTCGAATGATATTATGTATTGAGGTACATCTTTTCCTGTAACATAAAGCAAACCCAATAGATATTTTTAAATCATAAAATACAGTTTTGAGAAATGGTTTACCTGGAAGACGACTTTATGAAAATTGTTAAGGTGTTCCCCACAGAGGATGCCCATAAACAGTTCCTTTTCATTGCATGTCACAGCTTCCAGAATGTATTGCTCACGCGGCTTTCCATCTTCCGTCAATTCACTGAATAGATTCGGGCAGCCTGTCGAGGTGTGGCCAGCTTCATGACACTAGGGGTAAAACAATGAACACTGGAACATAAAATATTTTTGTGAAGATATAATTGATGTTTACATTGTAACACTTGCTGCCACCAATGCATCTTCCTTGAAGAAAATCCCTTGCTACATTGCCCTCTTCTTCGTTAAAATTGAGCACTAAAAATGTTTTTTTGTTTTTACCTCATGGCAAGTACGACTTCCACCACCGCCGCGGCCTTCTTGTGGACAATCTTCGAGAAATGTCCCCCTTCCCCATACTATAAAAAGCACCAAGAAGTTAAGTTCGAACACATTTTTCGATATTTTCACATTACTTTGTGACGTCAACGGACCACTACCACCGCCCTCACCAGCTTGTGGACACTCTCTGGCAAAATGTCCTTCTCCACACTGTTAAACAAAACCATATTAAAGTAATCACACTAGAAATACAAGAAAACACTTACCTTGAGACTCTGGACAGAAAAAGTGTAGATCAGAATGAATGAAAAACGAGTAAATTAAATGCTTAAAATCGCCAAAGCCACGAGGTCAAAAAGTATAATCTAGCGAGGACGGTAGATAGCAGACTTCACGCGTTAAGCCAATCTAGAAGAATGCCTCAAAAAAACTGCCCGATGAGCTACGGTTTAAGGCGCCTCTTGTGGACGCAAAGGTCATTACGAGAAACTTTATCCGTCACAATTAAATGTTTTTAAACAAATTTGAAGTAATCATCCAAATCAAAATTTAACTTTAAAAAAAGGAAAAAAGCGTAATACCTGTGGAAACACACTTAAATTTCTTGCTCCTTTTTTTTTAGTTTATTACAAAATGGAGTATGATGAGTTTTCGCTAAGGCCATCCAGCCTCTCCGGTACCACCAGGTTCACATGTCTACCTGACCAATTCCAATGAGTGTCAGTTTTTGCCGAAAAAATTTTAAGCCCGACCGAGAAAAGTCGGGCTTAAAATTTTTTCGGTCAGTGTATGTAGAGAATTAACTAGAAATGTGACCGGTAGATGGCGATAGCAGTAAAACAGAAAAAAAGCCAATATTTTTTATTTTTATTTTGGGTAAAACGGATTGCCATAATTAACAAGTTCCATGTTCCTATACTGAACTCCCATTTAAGATTTTGTGATTTTCTGTGTACATTACATAACCAAGAATTTCGATAATGATCATCATTTTATTACCTTGGTATAGAATCAGACTCAAGGTGAATAGAAAGAGGTATTGTTCGTAAAACAGTTCTGAATGTCTTCTTTCAGAAAATTATTGTCTTTGGCCATCATACTTATATTAAAAGTAAACTCCTTTGTGGCTACCAGTTGGGGTATGTTTTGATTGATTGCAGTTGGATGTAACAAATATCTGTGAAGAATGGTCAATACAAGAATCATTGGGGGAAAATAAGATGCAATTTTTTATCCTAAGTTCAATAATCTCCATGGAGTGAGACTGGAGTCTATAAATGTATAAATAACAATGGAATTAGAGACCCCAAAAAATGTATGGCAAATCTCACCATTGCAAACACACAGCCATTGTTAAATTAAAAAGCTATCTATAATAATACTGTCGGTTGAAAAATTCATACAATTTTCAAGACTTTCGAGCTGCACATGCGACCGCCGTACCGTTCTGGTATCTTTCCCCCCTACATCCACCCAAATATATTTCCTATATGAACATTTATCTTTTTAAGCTCTAGGAAACAAAGTTAAAAAGTATTTAATTGAATTTACCGTGTATTTCTTTAAGACGACCGCATTGGCGTTAATGAACATATCGGCATGATTCTTGTGTCAAAGGACATCCATCTGGATGATTCGCGAAAAACCAGCAAGCTTTCATTTTCGTAGCTGCGCAAGCATTTGCAGCTAAGCGCGGTTTCCTTTTTGCTACACGATTTTTCTGTTGGTTCCGCCATTCGTCAATTGAAATCTCTTGTGGAGAACGAAAACGTACACACTTGTTTTGCACCACGAAGATATGAGAATGATTTCGGAGCAATGTCTGGATTCCTCCACACTCATTTTTTAATCGGCTTAAATCTTTGAACTCTTGACTCACCAACGTTACCAGGTCGGTTAAATTAATTTCACCTCCTTGATTCCATTCCCCGGGCTGTTTCTGGGATCCACATTTAAGCAAATGTTTGGCAGTCAAATTAACGAACGCATCCTGTATACTTCGTTCCACTCTCGTACAGTTGCGGATAAGTTCTACGGCAGAACGTGGCTGAAACATGGTTTCTTGAACGCCTCCTTTGCTCAACGCGATCATGTTTGTTTTGATTTTCAGCAAATCGGCCCATTCAGAGTCACTCTTTTTATGAATGGTGCCTACGAAACACGTACGCCTTGTAGAAGGGATTCGCAGTCTGTCTTCTTCAACCTCGTAGCCGCAATGACGTCCAATATCGGCAATGAAGCGCAGATATTCGAAATAACGAGAACTGTTGGCCGAATTGAATTTTTCGCGCTGAAATTTGCCCCAAAATGAAAACGGACAACAAGGCAGGACCCAGTACCGGGTGGGTAGGTGGTCTGGATGCCTCTTGATCGAACTCTGTAATGCCATAACGGGGAGCCAGGGAGTCAGCTCATCTGAGTGATTTCCCAATAGCCAATCAAACTCGAGAAAGTAAGTCTCTTCAGACGGCACCAAAGTCGATACCTTCATAGGGAAGAAGTGTTAGAACAGGACCAAAATCCACTGTGTGATAGGATGCTTATTACCTCGAGTTGGATTTCTGGCGGATATAAGGACCATATCTTGCGAGCTCGAATATCGATGCCCTTCCCAGGATATCCTTCTGATGTTAGTAGGTAAACCAAAAGGCCGTTTCCGCATCCAATGTCGATAAAAGACTGCCTGTAATCGACATCTAGTTCAAGTTCTTTCTGTTCCTGACGCCACAAGAGGATTAGGTAAGTAGCAATAGCTACATCCTCGTGGATAAATTTTTGCGGGTCGGTGCATTCAGGCCAAACCTATACAAATGATTAAACTGTTATTGAGCAAGTTGATGAATTCTAGCAGAAATACCTTTGCAATGTTAGGAACATATTTTTTTTTCAACTCTTGGTAGAGGTTGTTATAGGCCTCTAATGATACCTATATTTTTAAAAGCACTTACATTAAATAAATTAAAAGAGAAAACTTTCTGTAGCTATACCAAATGAACAGAGTCAACGGTAGAATGATTATCCATCTCAGCATACCATTTTCTCAACTTAGGCAAGACGTTAAGAAGAAGCCATTCGCCTCTGGCATCGCTTCTATCGAAGAAATCATCCGAATTTTAATGGAGTGTTTAAAATTCTAAATTCAAATAAACTACAAGAACTTACTTAAAAACTTTTAGCTCAATGTCCGAAGGTCCCAAAAATGCGGCATATGGGCAAGGAGGAATGAGGTTTTCGATTTCCCCTTCAGTAGCTTCGTTTAATGGTACATAAACAGCGCACTTAAGTTTAAAATCTATAAAAATGAAACCCCAAAAAATATAATCATATGTATTAGAAACTAAAGACAATGATAACATACAGACCTATAACTTCAAGCTCAAGAACAGTCTGATGGCGACGTGTTTGCTTCGGCAAACATCTTCTGACCGAGGCAAAGCATGTGTTTTCTTCATGATTTTCAACAGTCCAGTGTTCTGATTTGGACCACAGATGACTGTTCATTCGCTTTTCTATTTCTACCTCATTAAGACCAGTTAATTCTAAATGTTTTTCAACGATTTCTTCCCATGATGAAAAAAGGGATGTACATTTCCAGTGGGCTACGGATGCAACACCTGTCAGGCGTTTGTTGACTACATGTGGTTTTTGGCTCCACACCTTCAGAGCACTCCAAAACGTTTCTGCCATATTTGTCTTTCTATTTTTTAAATCTATTTTTTCGTGCAATACTAGCAGAGAATTGAAACAAGAGATTAGTGATATGCAAATTGAATTGAATTTTCAAACTATAGAAACATACCTTATTCAAAATCCACTTTGAGTCTTCCACAGCACGCTGCATTATTTGCTTAACCCTTTCAGGATCAGCCTCATCAGCATGTTGACCAAAGCCCTATTTTTTGAAAAATAAACAATGATAGCTATGTAGAGGGCAAAGATCATACTGGTGTATCATCCTATCAGTGATAAAATTTAGCTAAGAAGGGGAAAATGTTCACAGTTGGTATCTAGTTAACGGATGCTGGCAGTCGCAGCGTCTACTGACATTCGGTACGAGTAAAATTGATTAAATTTAAGTTAAGATTCACTGAATTTCAGTTTGAAAATAGAGCAATAATATTCGGGTTTTACAACGGTACATTAAAATTACCTGTCGAACAAAATTTTTGTAATACGGTTGAGCGTCTTTTGGCAATTTACGACACTCACGAATTAAGAATTTGTATAAATGTTTCGCATTTGGTGAATGTGATGTGCACAGCGATAACGTGGTCAACATTTCTGTTTTCTTTGGTTCCACTGAATAGTTTTTTAGCTTTCTGCTAGGGAAGCGACGTTGCCGATTTTTTTTATTTTACTTAAACACATCGCTTAGGAAAATCAAGGAAAACCAGTGCAATGGGCTCCGAAGTTGTTCTTGTTACCGGTGAGTAACTATTAACTTTAAATAAAACAATCTAGATTTAATCCTATGAAGCTGTACAGTTAAATTTCCTCGTTTTACTCTGTGATAGGCAAAAGTTGAAAGAGCTCTTGTGTTTACGCTAGTTATCTCAATAATCAAATAAAAAATATTGCACGTTCGGCGCAGATAATAATAACCAGAGAAAATAAGATAAAGTGTGCTCATCCCATTGTTGGATGGAAAAAAATATTCCGTTACATTGTGTACGTGATGCGATATACGGCAGTAAATTCAATTGGCTAAAGGAGTGAAGGAGAGGCAATAGCAGATTTAGAAGTTCCACAAGTGATGATGCCTGCCAGAAGCACTAGAATTTATCTTTATCTTTCACCGACTTTTGTATGCTAAAGAAAGTTGCAGAAATTCCTGAAAACCGGGTCTATTACAGCTATCAACTGAATATGTTATTATTCATTTTGTTTTCAAGGAGGCCAAGGGTTCCTTGGGCAACACATCATTCGCTTGCTTCAGGAAGACCCAAAAGTAGCCGAGATCCGTGTCATTGACAAAAAAACGTTTACCAATCGTATTGGTATAGAAATTTCTCTCTAGCTAAAGCCGAAAGTGTCCACAATACTTGAAATTGTATACCTTTTCATGAGCAGGCTTCGAGGAGAAAAAGGCCGTAAAATCATTCGTGGCTGATGTTTCTAAACCAGAGACCATGGGAAATGACATCTTTGAAGGTGTAAATTGCGTCATCCATACCGCTGCCGAAACGGGATTTAGCCATTTCCCTTCTGCTAAAAAATTGGAAGAGGTCAACGTTAACGGTAAAAGGATAAGTGTCACTAATACTTTAATTATGCTGATCCCTTTTTCTTTTTTGGCCAACGAACAGGTACTCGCCACGTAATACACAAGTGCATCACAGCCAATGTAGGATGTTTGATCTTTACAAGTACTGCTCACGTGGTGATACCCAAGAAAGATCCGCTCTTCTTGGCCACTGAGCATTTGGCAAAAGCTCCTCCTAAAGACGGTTTTCTTTTCGGTCATTACGGTCGAACTAAATACGATGCAGAGAATCTAATCAGAGAAGCCAATGGAAAACGTTTAGCCGATGGTGAGCTTATTTCTTATATAAACAAACCAAATACGATGGACGAAAATAAAATGTTTAAATTAGGTTCGGGAAATCTCGCGACGCTTTGCCTTCGTCCTACTCTGCTATACGGGGAATTAGACCCATATTACGTCACACATGCCTTGAAGATCGCTAATGACCATGGCGGCTGCTTGTACCGGATTGGATGGGGTGGGGAAAGAATTCAAGTCACGTATGCTGGTTCGTTTAGCATTAATTATAAGGCAGAATTCTTTGAAAAAAAAAACAAAAAAAATCTATACCTGTATGCAGGAAACGCAGCTTGGGCTCATATCCTTGCCAAGGATCAGCTGATGAAGGACCCAACGATCATTGGCGGTGAAGTAATATTTATCACGGATGACACTGTCATTCAAAACTCTTTTGAATTCCTAGATCCCTTCTTGAAAGCTCGATCGATGAAAGCATCATCGTTTGTTTATCCGGCTACTCTTGCTGTAATTTTTGTTCTCTTTCTGCATTTTGTGTCGCGTATGCTGCGACCACTAGTGCACCTAAAAAACCCTTTTCCGCATCCAGCAACACTTTATTTCATTGTCTGTTTTTACTGTTTTAATCGGCTCAAGGCTACTCTACGTCTCGGATACAAACCTATTTACAGTCCTGAGGAGGCGATTAGTAAGTCGTTGGATTATTATAAAAATGTTCCCTTGTCCTAAGGAAATTTTGCATGGTTCGTCCTTATTATATCTATGAACAATTAAATATATGTGTATTAGAAATTATTCAAACATAATATGATAAAATATATGGAATAGACCTCTTAATTCGGCTGTGCTCTTCCACCAATTTAAATATGTTTTTTTACTTCTTTAAGAACTGACTTGCAATCTTTGGTGCAAAAATGAATAATACAACACTCTAGGTTGCTACCCATCAATGTGACTTCTGGCATTGCACAATTCTGACAATTACTTGAGGGTACCAGATTATGGGTTGTCAAGTTAGAATGATTTAAAAAATCAAACAGTCCGAATGATGTTTGAGGAAAAAACACATCACAAACATCACAATAAATCACAGATTGGTGCTGTGGTTTATCAGTCCAGCAAAGAATCTGGAAAATTTGAATAGAAAGAAGATGCAGATCTGAGTTTTGATAGCGAAGAAGTGACTTCTTGCAGGTGTGAAGATGTATGACCTTTAAAGGAAATTTTTGAATAAACACTGTGATGGGATCAGAGCATTTGAGGCAAATCTCCACACTATGCCAAGCGTAGCTGTGGGAATGATTCCCAAGGTCTACCAGTGAATGAAATGACTGGCTGCAATCATAGCATTGAAAATTTTTTTCCACAGCTGGGGATTCTCCAGCCAAACGATGATGAACTGCATCTGTTTCTTGATTTATAAAAAATAAAATAAAGAAATAAATGTTTAGTTATTAAATAGGTATAGTGATGGGCTGCATTTGTTTCCAGGTCACAAGAAAAACTTAATTATTGAACTTTAAGATAGCTAGCAAATTTTCGATTAGTACACAAAAAAAAAGGTTTTTTCTACAAACATATTTTAAGCACGTCATCAAGTTAAGTAGTACTTTTTTTTTTCTTATCTGTAATACGTTTTTTTCTACCTTCAATTCCTAGTGGATACTCCTCCATCTATGCTGTATCCTTCCGAGTCGTATTGACGACAGGAAGAAATTCTTAGAAAGCTGAACACAGCTGGGCTTAGTCAAATCACAGGTCAACGGTACAAATGTATTATTCAACGCGCCATACATGAAATGGGGTCAATACCGACTGTATCTGATTTTCTTTTTCCGTATACCCCTGTTATGTTGATAAACAAGCAAGAATTTCCTCAACAACAAGACGTTGTTGCCAAACATTGCAATAAAACGAGATGAGTGTAACCAATGTTGCGGAAGGGGGTGGGTCATGCAGGTTCGTATAAATAGAAATTTCACGGTTACAAGTGAGAAATAAATGATCGTAGTTCTGAATAATCAAAACGCGAATATCAAGTTTTAACAATACAAATGACTTTTCCAATTTTGGTGCAGTAATGGGAAATAATTCTCTTTCCTCCAACAGTCACTTGAAATTCTGTTAACAAACATTTTTTGCAACAGGGTACAGTTGTATGCCTATATTTGCTGGCATGTTTTAAATACTTAAAGATCCCACTGACTGTAAAGTCAAAACTTGCTGTACAGCTTTGAATATCACATCCAATGACAGTACAATCGGGAATTTCACAGGAGGAATGTAGCTTAGAAAACAGAAACTGACTGTGGAAATTAAGGTCAGGTAAAGTGTGACACATACTAGATTTGATACAAGAGTGAAGTCTCACTGGTTGTATAGGTTTAAAAAAAACAATTATAGAAGTTTCACACTTCAAACAGATTTCTTCACTGTGTAGTGGCTTTTCAAGGGAATGCTGAGCCAGTTGCTCCAAACTAAAGAATGATTGGTAGCAATCATAGCACCTGTATGGCAGATGTATAACTGAATTCACTTGATTAGACAATCTGTGATGAATAGCATCTGCTTCAACCAGGGTGGGTTGGTTTTCCATTATTCCTGTTTTCTAAAATGTTTGTCAAGAAACAAGTTTTATTAGCAAAATCTTACGGCTTTCTGCCCCACCTATGACCGCAGTTACGGTTTTAATGCGGGCTTTTCTCCTCTGATAAGATAAGCAGGGTAAATTGGTCCTACGAAACAAAAAGCCCAAAACGCAGGTGAGTTAGCAACGTAGGCCTTTAAAAAAAAATTCAAACGGCATTCAAAAATATATATGGCTTTTACCTTGATGGCGGTAAATTTTCTCATGCGTATGATCAACAATAGCAGCTGAAGGTGATGACATGATTCGAAATTGCAGTCAGTCACTCGCCAAACCATTCGTCAAAAGGCAGTGTTTACCAATATGAACAGCCTGCTACAGCGTTGCTGCTTTATTTTTAACACGGAAAAATTCTAGTTAAAAGACGCAAAACTTTTTATATTTATATAAATAATTATTTTAATTTTTAAAAATATAACTCATTTACACTAAAATAGTTCTTTTGACTATAGAGATATGGCAATGCCAGATTCTGCTGCGTGAAATGGAGGAACGTGAAAAAGGTTTTCAAAACAATCGTCTTTGTAGGGTATTCAAATAATTCCACGCCTTTGATCTCAGTAAAATGGACATGTAAATATATACCGCAGTTTTTTGTTTTTCTGCATTAATTCGTGGTGATAATCAATTATTTTTATCTACAGAATCAATGCAAATACGGCCATGCTCAGCAATTTTGAAGTACGCAAGCTAGTTCGCTCAAACCTATCTGAAAACAAAATGTAGTTTATATCTAATTTATCATTTCCAAAGGTATTGGAATTATTGTCCAGTTTACGAGGCAAAGGAGACCAACCCAGGAACCAAAGTGGGTCACTGGCCACCATAACATATGAAGTCAGCCAGAGTTTTTACGTATAATTACCAGTTTATTCATTTCAAGCCTAACAAATATACTTTTTTACAAATCCTAGACTATAAAGTATCTAGAAGGCACACCTGCTGCAGTGCAGTCTGACATATGTTTAAAGAAATTTCTTGATGAAGTGAAAAAGTTTGGCCTAACAAAAAAGGAAAAGACGATGTTGTTAAATTTGAGGCCTACAACAGCAGTTGAAATATCTCTGGTATGGCAAAGACAAATTACTTGTGTCCTACAGTATTATATGGTATATTGATTTTTTAGATTGTGCAATCTGCAGAGCAGGATAGATTGACTGAAGAGCAAACTGAAGAGCTGATAGAAATAATCCAAAACACTTTGCCTGCAAAAACTGATTAAATTGTTATTTAACTAGCTAAGGTTCAGAAGTAAATAAACATTCTGATTTGCACATTTTCTGTTCATTTATTGTAATGGACCAAAATAAGATGGACAGAATCATATGGAGAACATATTTTGTGTGTATATCGCCCGAGTGCTAACTCGTCGGAAGAGTAAATGGTAGAAGAATCGCGGAAAAAAGAGAAACAAAATTTAAAAAGAAAAAAAACAAAAGACGTGGGAGATATTTCAGGACTTTTTTTTTTCTTAAATACACAACAGACACATGACAAATGGTGGGGTTTTGGGGGGCTCGAAGAAAGAAAAATCGAACTCGGCTATTTAAGGATCAGGAGGGAAGTTTTAACTACACCGTCGTCGCTTTACAATTCGTCACTTGTGATAAGAATGAAAGAAGATGGGAGAAAAAAAAAATGAAGTCAAAGGTACAACTGGTAGAACCAATCATTTCTTTTAGTAATACGATTCTCTTCGCCTCCGACAATCCCTTGAATCTTCTTCTACCCCCCTTTATTTCGATACAGCATTCGCACGAAAGCCATCGGATTGCAACGCTTAAAATAACTTGGGTAATTTTTTGTTTTCTTTTGTGTGTAATTTGGAGGTTCATGATAACAATTCGTCGGCGAAACATCCAATGCATCCCTCTTTTCTCTTTTTTTTTTGTTCCTAAACGCTAGTCAAACTTTGCCCGACCGACGGACGCAGCGGTGCGGGTAGGAGAGAATTATTTATTTTTTCCTTTATTTTGTTTGGCCTGCGGTCCACCTCGTGGGGGTGTCATGGGTCGGCCGGTGTTCAAGCCTCCGTAGGGAAATTTCTTCTTGTCTGCCGGCTATGAAACGTGAAAAGAAGGGTAAGCATCAAACGGATATGTGCACATGCGTGAATGTTTGTTTGTTTACCTTGAGGATCTGGAAAGAGCACATGAGCGTCTCATCGACCGACATCATCGCTCCAGCATTGTCGAATTCGCCACAGTAGTTGGGCGCCGAAAAGAGCGTCACGAGCTGACGCTTTGCGAAAAATTCATATCCGTCTTCAACAACCTGGGCGGGAATAGGGCAAATTTAAACACAATGGTTAATTGAGATGCGTGGTTATTATTTCCTCCAAGATTGGGAAATTGGCATGAGTTGTCACGTGCTCCATGATACGCAATCTATCAATAAGGCACACAGCAATAGGAAGTGGGAGAAGACAATGTGACGTTGACCTCAATGACAAGTTCGCAACATTTTGAACAAAATAAAAAAATGAAAACGATAATTACCTGATGGGCTCTGCAGATCAGATCCATGTCGTGTTTGTGAAGGAATTTAGCAACAACTTCCGCACCAAAAGTAAAGCTGACTCCTCGGTCATTCTCGCCCCAGCCCATCGTGTCCTTGTCGGGATCAGACCACAAAAGGTCGCAGAGAAGACCCTGATCGGGAACATCTGTGGGCCTCATGATCCGGCGAATTTGTTCCATGCTCTGGAGATCGGGGCTGAGACCGCCGTGACAGCAAAAGATTTTCTCGTCAACAATGGCCGCCACGGGTAGGCAGTTGAAACAATCTGTAAAGGTCTTCCATAGCTTGATGTTGTAGCGCCGTTTGCATTCGTCGTAGAATCCGTAGATGCGGTTGATGGAGGCGCATTCGTGGTTGCCTCTCAACAGGAAGAAATTCTCTGGGTACTTGATCTTGTAGGCCAGCAACAGACAGATGGTTTCGAGGGACTGCTTCCCTCGATCGACGTAGTCACCCAGGAAGAGGTAGTTGGATTCTGGTGGGAAACCTCCATACTCGAAGAGACGCAGCAAGTCATAGTACTGACCGTGGATGTCTCCACAAATCTTGAGTGGTGCCTCCAGCTCCAGCAGGATGGGCTGCGAGAGGAAAATCTCCCTAGACTTCAAGCACAGGCCTCTGATCTCATTCTCTGTTAACTGGACATTTTTCCCGGGTCTGGAACCGCGAACTGATTAAAAGCCAAACCAGAGAACAAGTCTTTAGAGGAATGTTGACAAGGCTATGCTAGTCGAAACACGTAATGGAGGATGCAATCAATTTCCACTGACGTCAGTCTTTTCGTTATCAAACAACAAGTCAACCGTCTCTCGTCACAAACGTAAAACACGCTGGACTTTTAGATATATAAATAATATTTAGAGACAAAAAGAACTGACTGTCAACGGTCGAAAGACGAGTGTTGAACACTTAAGAGGGAAGCCATAGTAACAACTATTTACCTTCCAAAAGTCGGGCTATGATGCTGTCAATGTTGAGTTTATCTGTTTCGGCCATTGGAATATGATGATGTACAACAAAAACTAACGATAGAACAGAGATGAGGCGACAGATGACAACCGATAAATTCCTAACGATATTCTCCGAGTCCCGCACAATATTTTGGGGTCTTTCACCAGATACACTTTTTCCAAGATGGCTGTCGTTCGTCGGACCAGCGCCCCCTCTCTAGTAGCTTGCTCAAATCCAAACCATTTCAATGCAACTCGCTTGCCGAAGGCCACACCGTGTTTTAAGCTCCGCCCCTTGCCGTCCCCTTCGAACTAGATAACGGTAGTGCGGAGTCGGAAATCTTACCGTCAACTGTCGTCCTTCATGCCTTACAAAATAATAAGCATTAACAATATAACGTCATGTCACGACTGTTGATTGCAATTACTATCTGTTTTCCCGTGAATATACAGACAATTTTATACACGCATCTGTTCTAGCCCTTGAAGAAAAATGATTTAACGTTGCTTAATATATGCAGACATATCGCAGCGCCTCCAGTGGCAGCTCTGCATGTGAGACGAATGAACGATTGATTTGAAAGTATGTTATGACCTTCGTTTTCCACAACCAGAACCGCAATTACAAACGAATTTAAATAAACCTTGGCAGCTTTTCCTTATTCGTGTATAAACGTTAGCTTAATTTAACTTCATCATGATTTCTACTCCCTCGTTTTCTAGGCGCCACTATCATCTGATCAATATTCCAATACTCTAGTTGGTGGTAACGGCCTTTGACGAATTTCAATCCACTATTTACCAGTCATTTGTGTGATTCACCATTTTAAAACTGTAAAGGTTATCTGTCGATATGATTTCATCAGAGTTGAAGAAGGGCATTTTTTTTTTATCTAAGCTTTATGATTATTATTTTTTTGCTCTCCGCCCACTTTTCAAAAGGAAAATTTTCAGAGACATCTAGCCGGTTGGGGAGACAACAAGTTGTGTGTGTGGAGGCCTCTTTCGTCACTCTTTTTCGTCGACACTTGGTGCGGGGGTGATAAACAAAGGGTTGTCCGGGTCGATTGAAACATGGAAAACATTGAAAGTATACTAGATGCATTAAACGGTAAGTTGACATCTGCTTTTGCTATCATTGCTTTGTAAATTGAAATGTTTTAGAACGGTCGAAGCCATCACGAGACTCTGCATGGACCAATGACGCGAATGCATCACGGTCATGTCCATTCGATGAGTTCTCATGGTCGCCAAGTCTGATTTCACTGAACATATCGAGGAAATAAAGTCTGTTAAAGTTGCTCAGCCTAACTCACATTCTTTGATTGATTCTTTCACAGATTATGACAAGCAAAAAACTCCTGAAATCCCTAAACCATTAGAAGAATACATCAATCACCTGGCCAAGACAGGTGAGACACTGTTCCCCTGGCTCAAGATCAGAGGTGTCCTCCGGCACAAGCTAGAGTTAGTCATAGCCAATTTTAAAGAAGTATGCCCAACGGAAAACTTGCCCCCCTGCCCCAATGTCGAACCTTTTCATTTCGAGACCATGAGGGATAAGATTCTTGAACAATTTGACAGCTTCACCTGGTATGTTACCTAATTGCAGTTTCTTCAGGAACCATTGCTAAAACTGAGTTTTTGTTTCCTGCAGTGCCCCCTTCACAATACAGAGATTGTGTGAACTCT
Organism: Daphnia carinata; assembly: GCF_022539665.2. NCBI lineage: Eukaryota > Metazoa > Arthropoda > Branchiopoda > Diplostraca > Daphniidae > Daphnia > Daphnia carinata. The sequence goes on along the minus strand of NC_081339.1, from coordinate 5,682,719 downwards.
TGTGTGCCCCGAGAAAGCATTACAAGAGGACAGACAAGTTCATGCGGGGCATAGAGAAGAACCTTTTAGTCGTCAGCACAGTAGACCCAGAGCAAAGGTAATTGAAAATTGTATATTTTATCATTTACTTTACCTGATCAATATTGCTCAACTGTATTTCTTCCACCTACGCTGTTTAGGAAACGATCCGAATCCGTATCTTCTTCTCAAACGTTAGTTAATGGCGTTTTTGATGTCAGCGTCGGCTCCAGCCGACCAGTTGCTACCTTCGGCAGTAAGAACGATTCAAGACCGGTTACAGTTGCATTAGACGCGGCATCAGCTTCAGACGGTAAAAAGTCGCTATTTAAATTTCTATGATCCACTCCATTTGAGTATCACTATAGCAACTCTTTGCTTTTGCTGGTCCTATCCTAACAGCCGACTCTGGCATTTCAGACACAGAAGACGAGGACAAACCTTCCGCCAAGCATCCAACATCAAACATCGTACCTGATACTGACCATCAAGAGCCGAGTGAAGCTAAGGAAACTACAAATGGTGCCGCAGATGCTAACGAGGAAATCGAACCGTCGTCAAAAACAGAAACGTTGTCTTCTGGTCCTGCCGAAACGCCAGTTGCAACCGTTACGATGACAAGGGAAGAGTCTCCCACCGTCCAGATGTCTGAAGATGTCATAGTGCCAGTTGTAGCACCGATTGAATCGGACAAAGTGGAAAAAGCTTTAGCAGCGTCCACCGAAGAAGAGTGTGCCAAGAGCGTTGACGTTGAGAGTGTGGCTTCAGAAGAGAAACCAGTAGAGATGGAAGAAGAGAAACTAGTTGCTGACGTCGAACCAGGTGCAAAAGAAGAGGACGAGAGAATAGCAGACGAACCATTAGAAGAACCTCAAGAGAGTGGCAAGACGATAGATGCAGAGGTGAAACATCCATTACCGCCTAGTGAATCAACAGAAACTCCCGTCAGTGATAAAAAACGGCCACTGGAGAAAGCAGAAGACGGGGACGATGATGACGACAGAGAACACAGTCCCGACGCTAAACAGCCCAGAATCTTCAGTCCAGATAAGGTGTGAATTAGTACAATTTTTCTTTTTCATTTATACATAGTGAAAGGTTATGATTTCTATTTCGATAAAGGTGATAGAAGAAACTCCCTTACCAGAACAGAAGAACGAGCCCGACAATCACGTTGACGAAGAACAAGTTGCCGTGACAAAGTCAGAGGAAACAGCTGAAAAAGCACCAGAAACGGATCCTACACTTCCCAAAATGGAAAGCCAATAATTATCAACAACAAATTTAAAATGGAACTTACCTTCACGTGCTCACATTCTCGGATTTTTTTTTTCCCTCTTCTTTCACCAACTACTTGCTGCTCGGTCTCTCGTTATTTTGTGCCACGAGTGGAACAGACCAACGTGCCCTCCTATTCCGTCACCACCAATCCTGTTTTCTTCCGAATTCTTTTTTTTTTTTTTTTTTTAAAGGGGATTTTGATGTCGTACTTGATCCACGTTTGACTCGATCGCATCCGGCTAGGTTCTTAAGGCCACCAACTGCTCCTTGTTCTGTCTCTTATCATCTGTCCTTCTCTTTCTTTTTTTTTTTTTTTAAATCTCTAGCGTTGATTGAGTTCATTTTTTACAAATCAATAAAAAGCAAAAAAGTCTCACTAAATGACAGATGCTTGTTTGTTGAAAATGAGCTGAAAAACACATTTAGACCAAAAAACATGGGTTTGTTATTTATTTTCTTGACGCGAATACAAGGCTAGGAAACCACACAACAACGAGTGTAGATAGGTTTGCCAGAGACCAAGAACTTAGGATTCATTTTGACATGTTTTTTTTTTTACCTTTTTTTTTGTCCAGCTGAACACTGTACACACACATAACAAACACTCGCATCCACTTACAACAATGGATGCATCATTTTTATTTTTTTATTTGATAGATTTTGTTTTACCTTTTTTTTTCGTTTACTGTAAAAGAATTGCGGAAAGGGTGGGCTAAGAGAGTGAAAAGGGAGAACAGACAGTGAAGATCGTGAGAGAAGGAGAAAAAAAACAGCAGGGAATCACACATTAAAGTCAGTGGGATGAAAATGAAATAAGACGGCGGGAGATTGGGCTAGGGCAGCATTCGTTCTCGTGAAACATAGGGCGGAAACAGAATTTTTAAGAATTCAATAAACAACTTGCCAATTTTTTTTTGCTCTCACATGGGGGGCACCGACCACAGCAGCGATAAAAAGCCACGCACACACAGACAAACAATTTCTCTTCTGCTAGTCACGCGACTCGCGTTTCTCGTTTGTTTTTAACGTCTGTAATGACAGTTGTAGGGAAAACAAATGACAACCGAAGTTCGTATGGCCAAAACATTGCAAATTAAATTAAAAAAAAAATAAAAAAATAAAGAACAAAAAAAGTACCAACAAATTTGTTTAAATTCCATTCTTTTTTTTTTTGTAAAATAAACAAAATTAGAAATCGATAAAAAATTCAATAATAATACAGACAAAAAAAGAACTAACTCTTTTCAAGAGTAGGCCATTCTTCAAAATTGAATTTGAACTCTTTGAGAGGTGGCCCAGACTGACACAAAAAATGTAATAGGAAAACTTGTGTTTCTTTTTCTTATCCTTATGCTTTACCTATGTATAGAATATATATATCTCGAACGTCAAATCATTCAAACAAACAAAAGAAACAAAAAATTATGATAATAACCAACATCTTTTGCGGGGACACTTTCAGCGGGGCACAAACACGCACAGACACAAACTGAACTCATTCACTCGATTCATCTTAGCTGTGTGGTCTCGTGACACCTACAGGGTTATTTAGAAGAGCAATTAAAAATAACAAAAACTCTGATAAGCCCGAATTCAAATTTTTTTTAAAATTTGTGTGAGGGGGAGACATGGCGGAGGGATAAAGTGGGGGGAAATTGAAAACAAAACAATTGAAAAGCTATTTCTTAAAATCTTTTTTTTTTTTTTTATATATAAATCTGTTTGTTGTTATGGATTATCTTTTTCTTTTTATACCGTTTGGTGGTAGAATCAGAGAAATATGCTTTTGTTTGATTATAAAGACGTAGGCGAATTTTAGAATTCGGGTCCATCTTTTTCATTTTATGTTGTTTTGGCTAAAAATGTCTTGTTTTTTTGTTTTGTTTTGTTTGTCGTACAAAAAACGTGTTGACGTTTGAAACTGGATCGAGAGATTAGAATTTGAATTAACGCTCGTTCGCACGCACACAAACACACACACACACACACACGCACGCACATGTACTGATCGAGAAGGCCAGAAAACAAGTGAAATACCTTTCTTTTTCCTGATTTTCTGCGCCCCTGGTTGTGTGTGAGAGGGTAGGGAGGAGAGAGAGAGAAAGAGAGAGATTTGAAATGCATTGGTCTTTTAAGCACAAGTTTGCTGTTTTTTGAAAATGAAACAATGCAGAAGAAGTAAAAGATGGACGAGACGGAGGTGAGGGCAGCAGACGAACACGACGATGACGCACGAGACGATGATCAAACGTTCGAAGAAGACGATGTAAGAAGCGAAAGGAGAATGAAAAACTGTGGCTATCTGTGAATGGCCGAATTCAGCAGGAAAGGAACGTAAAACATTTTACTCTCCAGCAGCAAGGTAGCAGCCGATTGGACCTAAAGGAGAAACGGGATTTGTAGTTTTGTTTCTTCGTCGAGTGTGTGCGCGTGAGATTGAGATCAAAAAGAAGCAGACCGAACGTACCTCAGGTAAACGTGTGAGGAGATCAGAAAATCGCCCGGGCGATTGTGGATAGTTGTGTTCGACATAGCTCTGTAGACACTGCATGTACCGTTCTTGAATGGCTTCTAATTCGACGCTGCCGCTCCCTTTGGCTGTTGAATCATTGAAAGCACAAATGAAACGAGAAAAAAAAAAATGCAAACTGTTTCATCGGGGCCAATGTGAAATGCGAAAGAAAACAAAACAAAAACAACGAAAAGACTCACGTTGGCTGAGCATGGCGATGACTTTGAGACAGACGTACTCTTCCATCCGCAATTGGCTCCTTTGGAGCATCATCGTGACGTGAGTGATGCGCTCCACCATGAGGCCAACGTCCTGCCTCAACTGATCCAGGGTCAACGGTCGACCCATCATGGCGGCTAAACATGTTTGAAGGGTGACTAGGTTGGCTGATACCTGCATCATTTCATTTAATTTCATTGATTTTTTTTTTTTTTTAAGTGAACCCAGTTAAAATGAAAATGAATTAACCTGCTGGACGAAATCGTGCTCGGTGGGTTCCGGTCCCGACCAGGTCCTACGCGGCCCGTGAATCGCCTGATAGGCCGAAGTCGTCAGCACCAAAAGTTCGTGCCATTTGTGCGTCAACAATCTCGTGTGCACCTGTTTTTTTTTGTTTTTTTTACGAGCAGTTAAAGGTCATCGTTTAATGAACAACAAATGGCAATGCTATGCAAATATAGAAATAAAGGAAGGCTAACCTCGACGGGCAGCTCAGAGTAGAACGGGAGCCGTTTGGTCCACTGCACCAGTTTGTAGACGATCGAGTCGCCGATCTGGCAGAGTTTGTCCGACAGTTCGGCCTTTGTGTCCAGCAACTCGTCCAACTATGTGAAATGAATTGCATTTATTTTCATTTGTTTGAAAATCAATGGCATTTTCTGCTTAATTAAACGTTTAACTTAAGAAATAATAACGAAGGGATACCTTTAAGGTAGCAATGTCTTCAAACTCATCACAGTAAATGAGCGTGCAAATGGTGGGCATGGCCGACTCGTAAGGCAAAGTGATGGCGTCGCGGCTGGACGTGACGGCGCTCTCCAGCCTCCGCCTCAAATGCAGCACTTCGCTGGGATTGGTCAGGGCCGTTTTGAGAATGTTGCCGTTGGCGATGCGCGGAACTTGCTGCTGTTGCTGCTGCTGCTGCTGTTGGCCGTTGTGCTGGCCGGCCATCATTCCGTGCTGCTGCTGCTGATGTTGAAGCTGATGCTGCAATGGCTGTTGTTGTTGTTGCTGTTGTTGATCCATGACGGCCATGCCGCCAGGTGATTTCCGCTGGATGCCGTTGCTGCTCATCACCTGCTGTTGTTGTTGTTGTTGTTGTTGCGGCGGATGCATCTTGACGTTGACGAGCGCTGTGGCGTTGGCTTCCATGACGGCCTTGACGGCCAGCGCGGCCGTCACACCGTTGGTGGCCGGCGTGTTTTTCTTGTTGTTCTTCTTGTGTTTCCTGTACTTGACCTTGTAGAGGTTGTAGACGGCGCCGGAATTCCTTCCGCCGGGCATTCGATCCTCCCGGACGGCGGCCAAGACCATTCCCTGGCCGAGACACTTTTGAAAGCGACAATACTGGCACCGGTTCCGTTGCGCTTTGGTGATTTCGCAGTTGCCCTCGGCCACGCAAGTATACACTCGCTTGTTCTGCACCGTCCGCTTGAAGAATCCTTTGCACCTGATCAACGAATTTCAACGTTAATGAATGGAATGCATTTTTCATTCAAAATAAGGAATGCCAAAGTATACCCTTCGCAGGTGATGATGCCGTAGTGGAGTCCAGTGGCCTTGTCCTCGCAAATCATGCAAATCATGGGCGTGTCGTCTTCCTCCTCCTCCATCCGGTTGCCGTCGGCTGTTGCGTGACTGCCGTTCCTACCCCCACCAGCACCACCTGCTCCTCCGCCATTTATTGCCGTCACGATGGACGATGGAAGCTGATGGATGGACGAGGTGGCTGTCTGATTGCTGCCGTTGTCATGGTGATCGTTGGTCTGAAGGTGATGATGATTGTGCTGGTGGTGGTGGCGCTGCTGGTGGTGGTGGTGTTGTTGGTGCGATGGGTGGTGGTTGACGTTATTCGAGCTGACGATGATGGACGACCGGCCGGAACAGACCGAATAGTCCAGCGCTTGCGAATCCGGCCTTTGCTGTTGTTGTTGTTGTTGTTGTTGTTGCTTGGCGGCGGCGGCCGATCGCTCCGCGTTTTCCCACAGCCGCTCCATCGACAGCGTCTGTTGGCCATTGATGGCCGTTGAAGTGGGCGGAGCCATGGCGTTGGAGCCGCAAGCCCCTGAAATGGGAGGTGATGAAGACGAGGAGGATGAAGAGGAAGAGGAAGATGATGATGATGATGATGATGACGATGATGACGATGATGAAGACAATAATGACGAAGTGGTGGATCGCGACGACAGATGGAGGGCCGGCGGACGCGATATGGAAGGCGGAAGACCTTGATGGTGGCCGTTCTCGATGAGTCGCGCGGCGGACGATGGCGAAGACATCAAGTGGCCGTTGCTTTGGCCGACGCGCTCCACCGATAAGGACGGAGGCGTGTCCGGAAACGGATAGCCGCCCGGCGGATGGTGATGGCTCCTGGCCACCGTCAACAGACCCATGGCCGGCGGAGAGCCCGATCCTTGACGATGGCGTGATGATGATGAAGAAGACGATTGAGAAGAAGAAGAAGAAGAAGAAGAAGAAGACGGGCACGAGGTGGACGTCGTGGGCGTTTGGACGCGCAGCGGAGAGGCGAAATGAGGCGGAGTCGACGAGCCGGCCGCCATGGAAACGGAAGCCGACGAAGATGTGGGACTGAGCCGCTGCATGTTGACGACGCTTGGCCTTTCCGTCGGACTCACCGTGCTACTACTCGGACTCGCCTGTCATTCATCATTTGCCAAATTTGAAAATAATTTTAGATTTTTTTGACCCAATCATATTGAAAAGTATGTATACCTGAAGGGGAGATGACCTAGATACGTTGGCATGGCGACGCTCCGATGAAGAGTGAGCCAGACTAAGCAAGCCGTCAATCGACAGCCGGATGCTGGCCGCATCTTGCACGTTGCTGCTGCTGCCATCCAGCCTGTTGTTGTTGTTGTTGTTGTGTGGCTTAGCACCTGGACGGTTGTTGTGATGGACGGCCATCATCAATGGCGAACCCTGTTGGACATCCAGACCGTTGGGCACGGATCGCGGCCTTGATGGTGTCGCCTGTTGTTGTTGCTGCTGCTGCTGCTGTTGTTGCTGATCGGCCCAGTGGCCCGTCCACACCATCGTTTTGACGCCGCCCGATTGGCCCAGGATGACGGAAGGGACCCGAGAATTCGACGTGGCCGACGACGACGACGGTTGCTTATTGCTTCCGTTTGCGTTAGGCGGGTGATGGCGATCCGGCGAAGAGCCAACCGGATGCGTCGTCAGAGGTGGTGCCGTCCTGCATCCGCCGTTCACGGACGCATCCAGCGAAATGGCCCCGACGACCGTGGCCGACGCTCTCCGGTGGCTAAAAATGATTTCCGGCCGGATCGTTTTGTTGTTGTTGTTGTTGCTATTGCTGTTCCTGGTATGGCCGTTGGGGGAGGATCGGCTGGGCCAAGACCGGATGCCATTGTGATCGGAACTGCTGACGCAAGTGGCCGACGACGGGCTGCGTTGTCGCATTTCCGTTTTGACCACGGCCGCCGCCGGCGGTGAATGGACAGACGGATCCAATCCGCCGTCGTCCTCTGCAAACTCTCTGACACGCGGCCGCAGTGCGTCTTCATCGTGGAATGGTGAGCTCACGCTTTTCGTCTTGACTGATTTCACCGTCACCGCCTCATCGGCTTCGTCTCGATTCCGCACTCGCTTTTGCGCCTGCTGTTGCTGTTGCCGTTCGGTGGTGGCCGTCAGTGCCGAGTCATCTGCGTGATGCTCATCGGCCTCCTCCTCGTCGTCGAGCGTTTCCTGTTTGACGACAATCATTAAAGCCGATCCCGTTCCGGAATCGTCGCACAGCCGGTGCTGGAGGTCGTCGGCGCCTAAAGAATCCGGTGTCGACCTACTAAACATTTTTGTTTTCATTTTTATTTGGTTTTGGTTTTTAAAAGAAAACAAAAAAAAATTAAATTAAATTAAATTAAAGAAAATAAAATAGAATAAGGAAGAAGAAACGGGTTTTTTAATCGACCGCTAGATGACGTAAAAAATGAAAACTTCCAAAATCTACTCCTAGATGGCGTTGCTCACCTTTCGCGAGATAGCCCAGGTGAGGAGACGAATCCTCCGTCGCTGGCGCTCGACGCCGACACGTGAGACGATCGTTCTGGCGTCTCTCCGTCTTCGTCGCCGTCTTCACCGACGCCGTCATCTTCTTCTTCTTCGTCGTCGTCATCCTCTTGTTTGATGATTCGTCCGTTGCAAACGACCGTGATGCTGGTCGCGCCGCCACCGCCGCCACCACCATGTGGATGGTCTAGGATCGGGTTGCTGTGGCCGGCGGCACTTTGTTCGCCACCTTCCTGCCGGATGGCGGCGGAATGGCTGGCACTTCCGCCGTCGCAACCGTCTTCGCCGGCGCTCCTGGGCGGCGTGGCAGCGCTACAGTCGGGCGAGGCCGAGCTGCTCGACTCCATCAGGCTTTCACCTAATTTTTAAGTTTCATAATGTTTTTATTTCTTTTAAATCCAAAAGTCGTATTGAACAATGAAATGCAATTTAAAAAAAAAAAACAACAAAAACATACCATCGCTGCTGCATCGCGAATCGACTTTTCTCCTTTTGAGCTTGAGATCCTGGAACAAGCTCATCTTGCCAGCGTCGCTAGAAATCACCACCGTCACCGTCATAGTGTCTGGTCCTGTTGCGGGGGGCGCAGCGTGTCAACCGTCGATCGGCGGGAGCAGCGACGAAGTCCATCCATTCACGACGCGCAATTTTCATGGAAAAAAACAAAAACAAAACAAAACAAAACAAAAACAAAATTAAGAAGAAGCCAAAGAAACAAGAGAAACGATAGAGACGTGAGAAATAAATCAAACTCTTTTGCGCAAAAAACGGGCGCAGACATGCAACACTCCTGCGGGTGGTTGGGTGTTTTTTTTTTTTTTTTTTTCAAGTGGGTGGGGTTTGACACACTTAACGGTCATTGCATCATCATCACCATTTTCTATTTGTGCTCTCTCTCTCTCCCAATCTCTCTCTCTCTCTCTCTCTCTCTCTCTACACAACCATTCGCCATAGAATCTCGCCCTCCCGCCACCCACCCACCTCCCCTCGCTCCCTTTTTCCATATTTTTCTTTCCTTTTTAGTTTGTGTGTGTGTTATATTTCGCTATCCAACAAGTCATTTACCCGGCGTATCTCTTCGAAAAGAAAGAAAGAGAAAAAAAAAAAAAAGCCACACATCGTATATAAAAGCGTGTAGACAGAAAGAGACACACACACACACACACAGGTGAAATCGAACACGAACGAGGGCTTTCACCCCGACCCTGACAGAAGTGGCACACACATGAACCAAACAGGCTGATCTGAACTCGAAATTCTCAAACAAAGAAAAGAATCATAAATCAATCAAATATGATTTTCTTTCTTTTTTTTTTAAAGAAGATTATCGTTGTCCGCCCTATATTTAAATTTTTATGATTTACTGATAACGAGATTCGTTTTCTTGATGTTGGCTTATCGTTCATGTAGAGGACAGACGAGGTCCCGTATTTCGTCCACGAGATGTTTTTTTTTGTTTTTTTTTTTTTTAATGGGGACGATGGCACCTGTTGGATCTGGTCAAAGTTCACGTGACATCATTTCTTTTCTCTTTTCCTTTATCTCAATTTGACCCGGAAACGTGATTCAACCTTTTTTTTTTTTTCTATTTCTTTAGGGAGAATCTCGTGCGTCTATTAAGCTTATATGCATCCCCTCCCCCCCACAGACACACACACATCGAAAAGAAAAATGAAACATTTGCGAATGATTTGGTTACCTGTCAACTGGCATCCAGTTCATATCCCCATGAAATCACAAATTTCAATTAGCACACGAATCCAAACACACGAAGAAAAATGTTTAAACGATATTCAAATGTTGGGCTAGAAACGTCGAACGGCGATCATCGTAATCCACGAACAAACACGAAAGAAACAAGAAAAAAAAAAAGAATCCGAAATTCGAATCGAAAAAAACAAAACAAAACAAACAAAACAAACGTGGCCGGAGAAAAATCCACGGGCAAAATGCCACAAAAAGAGATGTCGTCGCTTGGCAATTTGCGATAACAAATTCACACGCACCAATCAACTGATGATTAACATTACAAAACGAAACGAAAAAAAAAAAATTGAACGTTGGTTCTCTCTCTTTTTCTTTGCTGGCCCGAACGGTTCGAATGTAGGACAACGACTGAGTCGACTACGAGCGGCGGGCATCAATGACTTTGAAAATGCAAGAGAAAACCCGCCCGTCCCGCCATCGTACCTCCCCCTTCATTTTTTTTTTTTTTTTTTGCCTTTTTCCTTTCCCCCCCCCCCCTTTAAAGAGATAGAGAGAGAAGGAGGGGTGAGGTGGGTGAGAGCTGCTTCCAAGATCGCACACCTTTTCACAAGAAACACCGACAAAACTAGAGACCACCCCCTTTTTTTCCCCCTCTATTCACGAACGAAATCAAATCGCGCAAATTGAACGATTTCAACGGGCATATCTACCGCCATTTTTTTAATTCATTTTATTTCACTTTTTTTTTTTTTTTTTAAATATATTTTTGGACGGGGAGAAATAGAAAAATGTCGTTGTGTAGCGTCCGCCCAGCGGCGCCACTTTCCAACCCCGCACCAACTATCTATGGGGTCTACGAACTCTGCGCTGCAAATGTAGGTCACGTGATACACACACACACACACACACATTCGGAGAGAGAAAGAGACGTCGGTCTATCCCCGACACGTCTCCGTCGTGACATCCATCCATCAAAAAGAGACCTCTGATCATTTTGGCCACGGCCATCGATGCCAAATCATTCAAATCTGCTTCCTTCTAAATCCCCCTCCCCAAATTGCAATTCCAATAATCAAAGAATGTGCTCCACAAAGAAAAAAACAGCTGACTCGCAAACTCCATTTTTTTTTTTTTTTCTTTCTATTCCTCATTGCTTTAAAAAAAAAAAAAGAAAAAGAAACCGTTCCACACCCTTAGCCGAACAACAACAAAAAACAGCGAGATATTATAGGGGTATATAGACACACTCACATACCGTACGATCCCGTTATGGCAGTGTGTCGAAGGATGGGAGATTCTACAGGTACACACTAGAAAAAAAAAAAAAAAAAAAGAGCCGTTATCTCCGTGTGTGTGTGTGTGTGACGCTGTGGGCTATGGGCTAACGGGTGTGGAGGGGTTCACTGGGTGAGGGACGTCAGCGAGTCCTTTTTTTTTTCTATTTCTCGTCTCATTTTCTACCGTTTAACGAGCTGTGCTGCGCATTCCTCTTTTCAGTTTCATTTCTTTTCTTTTTTTTTTGTGATTGAAAATTTAAAAAAATGGCGATTTTTTAAAATTATTTTTTGTTCGTGAGGGCAGAAAGAAAAAGAAAAAAGAAAATGTGTTGCACGAGATCATTGACTTGCTCATCAGCCCCTGAAACTTTCACGGTCTTGTACGGCAAAAGAAAGTTGTTGTTATTTTCTTCCCGAAATTTAGAAAAAACAAAAAAAATCAATAACTAGGAATTTTTTCTTTTTTATGATGATGATTTCATTCTTTTAGTTTTTCTTTTTCTTTCTCGATGAGTAAGTCAATAAAAGAAAATTTGAAAATAAAAAAAAAAAGGAGAATGAAAACGGCCGAGAGAAAGCGACTTTCTTTTTCACTTGAGGTTTTTTTTTTGTCGTTTGTTTTGACAGCGGCCAGTGAAACAACCCGATGAGGTCGTTGCCCCCCCCCCCCACTGCCACCCGCAAATTCAAAAAAACCAAAAACAAAACAAAGAAAAAAAAAATGTTCAGGTGTAATTGCATCAAGGCCGAACGTTCTTCTTCATTGGCATTCATCGGCTTGGGCCGACTCAAAACTAAAAAGACAAACGCCACGAGAGCAGGTTGGCATTCTACCTTGACCTCGGACTCTAAAAGAAGACATGCGGCAGGTAAACTCGTAAACACAAAATCCAACTGTTTTTTCTTTTTTGGGGGGCCCCACCGAGTTTGACCCTTTGAGGGTAGAGAAAAGAGCCAGAGAGAGAGAGAGAGAGAGAAAACGGGACGTAAACAAGGTCAAGCAACAACCTTGGCCAAATCAAAGTGTTTGCGCGTGACCCTGTTGGCCGTCTAATCAAAACAGGTGACACCTTCATCCACTCTGAATTCTCCTTTGATATATTTGAATTCAGTTTGTTTTTGTTTTTTGTTTTTTTCAGGGGGCTACCTTCGTTTAAAATGGCGGCACCATCGGCTCTTGTTCCCGTTTCTCTTTTTCATTTTTTTTTTTTTTTTTTCGTGAGCCGATGGAAAGTGTCCCGGTGACCTCCTTTTCTTCCCCCCCCCCTCTGCAATAGAGAACAGGAGAAGCAAAAAAAAAAAATAAAATTAAAAAAAAATAAAGGAGGAGGGTCGGTCATTGGCCTTCCCACCCACCCATGCCACCTCACAGCGTTCGTTGGCTCGGCGTCCTACTGCCGCCGGGCGAACGCTCACTCTCACGCTCACGGTCATCTCTCTCTCTCTCTCTCTCTCTCTTTGGCTCAGCTGGCAACGCTGGATGGCGCGAAAAAAAAAAAAAAAAAAAAAAAAAAACATGGGACCAAGAGTTGCGGGCAGTGTGGCACGTGCGTCTTGTCCCTCTCCTCGGCCAAGAAAATTGGTAGCCCCTCCTCCCGTCCGTCCGTGGCCGTGTGGTTACAAAATGTTGAACGAAAAAAAAAACCGAACCAGCAAAACTGAACGCAAAAATTGAGGTCGGTGAAAGTCTGTGGCCAGCTGCTGGCTGCCTCCTGCTCCATTATTATAATGCACGTTACATTGGCAAAGCACATTCACCCCTTTTTGTTTTTTGTTTTTTTTTTTCCCAATCAGCGCAAACGGGGTGGGAGGAGGTTAGATGTAGTCGTGTCTTGTATTTTTCTCCCGTGGGTGGGTGGGAGGAACCAAGGTGAAGGTGCTGCCACCTCGACCTCAATTGGCAAGAGACACACAGACACACACACACCGGGTTGAACCACCGTTTTCTAGTTGACTCGGTCGGACGGTTGACCTTTATCACGGCCGAGGCCACCATACATCTAACTCGTTGATTCGTTTTTTTTTTTTTTTCTTTTTTTACCTTCAACCTTTTCGGGTTTTGGGCTACAAGTGCGGCTCTCTCTCACTCACTTTTTTTTTTTTTTCTTTTTTTTCGTCTTTCCCGCTCTCTTCGCTGATGACGTGACACAGGCAAAAGACAAGGGGGACGGCGGAGAGGCTATTGGCCGATAATCAGCACAAGGTTCCCCTATAACAAGTCACAACACTCGAAGGCGCCTTTAGTTTTCAATTGCCAAAGAGCCTTATTTTTTTGAGGGTTTTTTTTTTTTGTTAAATATATCGCGTTTTCCAGATTAAATGCCACAGTTTGTCAATCGAATTAGCTGCACACATTCGTAATGGCAAAGGCCCGTTCATTTTCCCTTTTCTTTTTCGCTCTTTTTATTCTCAATGAAAATACAATAGGCTAAAAAGAAAAATAGTCAAGAAATAAATAAAAAAAAAAAAAACCATTGGATAATGTGAAATGACGTCATAACCGGAGCCCCGAGAAGACACAAAAGAAAGACCCCCCCCCCCACAAAAAAAAACGGTTATTTAGTCCCGTTAGTCCAGGGTATGCGTGAGCGTATGTGTGTGTCTATTACTACGATGGTATGCGCGCACGCGTGTGTGTGTGTGTGTGTGTGTAATAGCATCGAAACTCTGCCATCTCGCGTCGGCATCAAAACGAAAGAGAAAGTGTGTGTGTGTGTGTCGGGAGTCCCGCGGTCAAAAGCCCCGTTCTGCCTGTTCTTACTCCATTCCCCCCACTGGCCTCGTTTCTCCACCAGGGGTCGCTGACACTCGACGCCCCTCCCACCCCAGCCTCCTGAACGACTAGCCACCCTGAACGAAGGACTCCCTAAAAACCACCCGTCCACCTATATACGAGATATTCACACAACCGATTCCCATTCAATGTCGATTCCATAATGAAAAGAACCCCCCCCCCCCCCTGTCTATTCTCTTTCTCTTCTGCTCGACGAACACAGAAATCAAAAAGGAAATAAATCAATGATAAATAAATAAATGAAAATGGAAACAAAAATAAAGGCGTTGGGAAGAAACAAAAAAATAGTTCGTGATTGAGAAAAAATCGGGATAAATTTGAATTTCATTATTTGAAAAAAAAAAAAAAAAAAGGAAGAAAATGTTTTCAAAAACGTTCAGCCGAGAGGAGAGAGAGAGAGAGAATAAAAATTCAGGTTTTTCTGAAAAAATATAAAGCGCCGTCACGAAAAAAGAAAAAAGAAAAAAAAAAAAAAGGTCCATGGGTAGGGATAGAGGGTGGGGTAGTGGTGGCGAGTGGGTTTGTTGCGGGAGGGCTCAAAAGTCAGCGACCGTCAATTGGGTCGCCGCTAGATGGCACTGACTTTCGTGAATGTTTTACAAAAACACACACAACAATCTCTCTCTCTCCCCCTCTTCTTTCGTCTTCTTCAATCAAATGTAAAATAACTCTGAAACATTCCACCACTTAACGAGCCTCTAAAATAAAAAAAACAAAAACAAAAGAATTTAAATATGAACTTACGTATAAATGGCGACCGAGCATGACCCGCCAAATCAAATCGTTTTTGTTTTGTGTTTCTTCAAATGAGACAGGCGAAATTCTTGCAAATTGTTTTTCCGTTCCTTCAGTTATTCTTCACACTTTTCTCGCACAATTGCTTGATCCAACACAGACACAACACGAGGGAAAACGAAAATAATGTTGACGTATATATCGTCCAGTTTTGAAAATCATTAAACAAAAAAAACAAAAAAAAAAACGAAACTCAAGACGATGGGTGGAAAGGGGATCAAGAAGAACTTGAACTGTGGACACGACGTCCGTGTGGCAGACGACGAACGACTGAGTGAAGAAACGCATGCGCCGATATGTTCTCTCTAATCTCTTCTCTCTCTACCCTCCCCCCCTTTTTTTTTTCCTTTTTTATTCACGTGTTCCGAGACCGAGCAAAAAAAAAAAAAAAAAAATTGAAGAGAAAGAAAAAAAAAAAAAAAAAAAACTTTACACGCACTGGCACAGACACACTGGGAGCACACCCTTAGAAACAGCTGATGAGAGAGAGACTGTTGGCGTCAAGGAGAGAGAGTTCCCCCAGCTCCTCCTCCTTCTCTATGCAATTCCTCAGTGAGATATTCTTTTTATTTTTATTTTTTTCTGTTTCTTTTTGATTCGGGAAAATAAAAAAAATAAAAAAAAGGGACAAATTTAGAACGGGATTGAGAGAAAAAAAAAAAAGAAACGGGTAGGGTAGTGGTTAGCGGTGGCGCTAGTATCGCGTCAAGGTCAAAGCACCGTGAGCCTGCACGACTCTGGCCCACTGATCAAACGAGACTCGATTCATCATCACGACCTTGGTTGTTTTCGTTTCTTTTTGACTTCTTTTTTTTTCTTTCCTTTTAGCCCGTGTGTGAGTGTGTCTGTGTGTCGTCACAGTCCTCTAACGGTTCTTTACTTGAGGTGTGCAGCTTTTCGATTGAAATACCTTTCACAGATTCACTCCATCGTCGCAAAAAAAATAAGACACTCGCCTTATTAACACAGACTATTAAACGTCGAAAATGTTCAGGTTGCCTAGCGACATCCCTGCTAAAAGAGAGGGGGGGGGGGAAAGAACACACTGTGAACTGACCGAGGTTCGCTGTTCCACCACGAGTTTTTGCACACACACACTCTGTTTTTTTAGGCGCCAAAAAAAACGTTCACTTTGATCGATGATGACGTAGATGATGGCGATGACGAACAGAATCGAAATTTGTGTTAAAACTTCACAATGGTGTGGTGATTTTCGTGTTGTTTTAACCGGCCGGTCGGCCCAAACAGACGAACGCAGGATACGCACAGCAGAGTGCAACGACCTCTCGTTCGGGTTTGTTCTGTGCCTGCCCGTTTCCCTTTTGCCTTTGCTCTACTCTCCCTCTAAACCCACCCTCCCCTCTCAATCTGGCCCTATCCTTCGTCAGTCCCTACCTCCCCCTCTCCCTTCCCCCGTCCTCCTCCTCTTTGGGGAGTGCAGAGGGAAAAATAGGAGAACCACGCGGGTTCCAAACCGGAAAGAAACCGCAACACCACCTAGCGGCAATAAAAAAATTGTCAGATTTCCCTATCTCAATCCATTTTTTTTTTTTAAATAAAATAAATAAACGTATGAAAAATACAATCTTTATTTCGAGAAAAGCAAATATGAACCGTTTCATTTAGATTTTTTTTATCAAAAATGATTCTTAAAAATTAATGTTTCAATGTCGGCCATCTTTTTTGGACTTTTCGATTTCAGGATGTAAACTAACTTTTAATCCCACTTTTGGTGTGCACTTGGGCAAAATTGACGCATGTATGTACACGTCTGTCCAAGTACATAATAGAACATGAAACGTGAAAAAAACAAACAAATGGAATTATCGTAGAGGTGGACGACCCCAACGTCTACAAATGACGTCACGGCATCGATCCAGAGCTCGAGACGTTTCGTCGTCGGCGCTGACTTTCCATAGAGAAAGAAATATTAAAAAGCAAAAAAAAAATTCACGGAATTGGCAGGTGAAAAAAAAAAACCCTGAAAAAATAAACCAACAAAATAAAACATTCAAATAAATAAAAAAAACCTCGACCTCAAAAAAGGACAACGATGTCTAGTGATCGTTCCAAGTTTTTTTTTCTTAGGCGTGATTCATTCGCTGTATATATGCGTTGCGAGCCACGATTCGGCAATGAAGACAAAAAAAAAAAAAAAAAAGAGAAAAGACGAATAGAAAGAAAAGGAACGAAAAACTGAAAATGGCGCACGGCCATGACTGTACAGCATAGTAGTAGTATAGTATCCTCGACGACGAGAGCTGTGCACGGCTAAAGGGTTGAACGTCCTGCTAACCCACTTTCTCCTCTTGTGCACAGACACGTTGGATGCACTCAGCTGTTTTATTTTGTATCTGTTTTAGAATAAGAATGGCGAAATGTTTGAGTCGAAAAAAAAAAAAAGACAAACAGCTTCACAGAAACAACGAATGGAAGGTATTTGATGAATGTGTATGTGTGGCGCAGAACTGATTGTGTATCGAAACAAGCGATCCGAAAAATCATGGCCGCCGACCTCCATTGCTTTTATTTTGTACGTTGCCTTTTTTTTTTTTTTTGCTGTGTTTTCGATGCCATAATTCCGGTTTGTCCAGTTTTCTTTCGTTTTGCTTTATATTTATGGTCATCAACGGGACCTTCTCGACAGATAAGAATTCAAGAGAAATATTATACGTTTTCTAGGACACACTAACACACACACAATGGATGTTGATTCTCGGTTGTCTTCACCACGAGGTTGGACATTTTGTTTGCAAATCTTCATTTCGTCAGAAAATCATTGGTATTACAGTCAGTTGATATATTTCGATTAACTCCGTCGTCTTTACTTGTGATCTTGCATTTCAGTTTTATTTAGCCAAACGGACGCCTTTTCGTTTTCATTTATTTTTTTTTTTGCAGCAACACCATAAATGAGGATTGACTGTGAAATCCTTTTAATGAACTTTGTTCGTCTAGGTTAATGGAACAAAGTTCGCCATTCCAAAATCGACATTTCCAGTTTGGTGCCCCAAATGGTCCGCTTATTCATCCAACATTGCCCGGTTTTTTTTTTTTTTTTTTTTCATGACATAGACTCTGAAGATTCGGGTTTCTCTCTGAACCCCACGCTTTACAGTCTTTTTTTTCTTTTTTCACGCAACCGGATTCTCATCGAATGGCAGCAGGTGAATGCACTCTCTCAGCTGTTGGGGGGCGGCTGTCAAAGGCTTTCCACCCAACTGTACACACACACACACATTTCAGAGTCTACACGTAACTACTTTACATGTGTACGACTCTCTCTCTCTCTCTCTCTACACACACACACTATGTAACAGAACTCGTTTCGACGTTTGCGGTAATCAAACATTTTTCTCTCTCTCTCTCTTTACAGGCAAACACCCATGAACGTCGTCCGACCTACTTCTCCCATTTTGCCCACCTATCTCCCTACATCTGATTTAGACACACGGTATCCAGAGAACCAGTTTTATTTTTTACAGCACACAAAAGACACTCATTTCCATATCATCTCCACGATATCGAATTTTTTAAAAATAGTGTCTGCCTTTTGTTCTAAATGTTGAAATGTTTTTTAAACATTCAAATGCCTCTTTTATTTCAACCATTTTCAGTAGGTTGTTTCTTGGTGATTCGCTGCAGATGTGGCCATGGACGAAACTGGCCTTGATTCAGCACATCGTCCGCCAGTTTAATTATTTTTTTTTTTTCACTTACGACCTTTTTCATCATTTCTAGATCATTCAGAGAAGAAAAATGGTCAATGTTTTACACCAAATACTTTCAAGGACTGGACACAACCCAAACAACCACATAAATAACTATTGAAAAAAACAACTATTATTCAATTCTGATCCACCATTTTTCGAGGTAAATCAAGGTCTTAAATGATTAATCTTTCCCTTTTTTCTTTTTTCACCATAATAATAGAAAATGCATACAAACCCGGAAGATTTCTCTCGCCCCCTCGAGTGTCAGTGCAATCCCGGCCTGTACACAATTGTGTTCAAATTCCGTGGAAGTTGCCATCGTGTGGAAAGCGTTAAGCGGATAGAAAGTTTGTTTCTTTTTTTTTTGTCTTTTAACAAATTTGTTATTGTGTTTTTTTGTTTTCTTTTTTTAGTTGTACGTATCAGGCTGGTGTTGGCTTGGCTAAACACTTTCTACAGCAATGGATTCCTACCGGAATCCGTCGAGGTCGCTGTCCTTTTGCAGCTTTATATAGACTCTATACGTCGGTTGGTGCTAACAGTCTATTGCCACTTTGGATATCTAGGAATTCAGCATAGAAAATAACCTTGGTGAGAGGAAACGATGAATAGATAAAAGACGTCCTTAACTTCAGAAGAAATCGATCCTCGGCAAAAAGCACTAGGAGCATGCGAATTCAATCATGAATAATGAATAACATACGGTAGTCATCAACATACCCAAGGTCTTTTTCGTTCATGTGAACCTAGCAAATAATATTAATAAGATATCAATCGGCCATGAATCGAAGCCTTTGATGACCGGTAGAAAAGATACGAAGCTTAAAAAAAAAAAATTAAGAAGAAGAAGAAAAATGGGGGGGCCGTCTTCCCATTTCCGTCATGACCTCTCTCATCGAGTCAAGTGTGTCAACAGACCGTCCCGGTGTCCGTCTCTCTTTCTGTTTGATGATAATCAAAGCCATTCCTCCATGGCTTTGACGTTTGGAAAAAGAAAGAAATTTTTTTTTTTTTTTTTCACGAACCGTTCGGAAAAGACACAAACGCCATCTAGAAACGAGAAACTAAACAAAAAAGAAATGTTGTATTCAGTCAAACATCAATCAATTGTATGTTATGAAAACAAATATTTAAAAAAAGATACTTGTTATGTGTAATTATCAAGCGAGATAAAGTTATTGATCGCCATAAAAGCAGCTTCTAAGGGAAGGCATGAAAATATGACACTCGCTTGAATTTCTTTATGTTTTCTTTAAAGTACGAAGCTCTCCAGAAATAAACCGGATCACTAACGGCGAAAAAAAAAATGTCTAGAGGGAAGAAAAAATGAAGAAAGAAAATGATTATTACTTATTATTAAGTTATCAGAATGATGACGATCGATGTCAAAGAAGATCGAAATCGCCTACTCCATCTATTGGACTTGATGGCAAACAAACAAACATCGCAACTTAGTGGTAGGAAAAAAAAAAATAATAACTGATTCATTAATAAGAGGGTAAAAAGGTAGTGTGGGGGATGCTGTTGTTATTATTTACTCAAGTGCCTCCATGAAAAAATCGCTCTGCATTAGGGAAACGTTCGGCATCGAAATCCGTATCCCTATCCAGTCTAGCATTGCCCAACCGACGGACTTCGGGTAAAAAGGCGCTGCCTACTTCGACGTTGGCCGTCGCTACGTTTGTCACTTCGTTGACGGTAGCCGACGAGACATTGGCAGAGCGCAAAGCGCGTTCGATGGTTTCTAAATAAATCAATGTTTTGACGCCATCATTTCGCAATGTGAAAAGGAATAAATCGATTTACCCCGGAGAAGTAATTGCGGATTTGTGTTGGGTCGGTTGCCTTCGGCCAACTTGCGCCGCTTGCTGGGAATTCCTGCCAGGTAGGCGTCACTAAGAGGCACAGGTGGTTGTGCCCGGCTCTGGCGTTGGATATCACGCGCGATTACTGGAACCCATTCCTTTAAAAGCATCAAAAACATTTCACGATTAAACACTGAACAGACGAAAATGAAACAAATCAAAATCCTAACCCTTGGAACTTCGTTGTGCCAAGTTTGGGACCCTACGACGACGTCAACGACAGGCTCTGGTGTTTTGACGCGATTGGCTTCCTTTTGACGGGCTTCTACCACTTGGTTCCGCAATTTCTCCAAACGGCTGCGTTGCCTTGGTTGTCCCTGAATTATGGCCGATGCTTCATCTTTCTTCTCCACTACCACCTCCATAGGTTCTTCCTCGGCTGTTGCAGTCGATCCCATGGCAGCTGGAGGGGTTAACGTAGAAGTTTCAGGCGCAGTCGGAGTTGTGACTGGTGCGGCCGGCTCACGATCGTTCATTTCCTCCACCTGGGCGTTGAAAAGGGCCGTCCAGGTCCTGCCGCGTTCCGTGTTCATCACCAAGGGTTCAATGGTGGGCGTCAGCTGATCGAGATCCACCGAGGCCAAAAGAGTCCGCAGACGCTCGATCGACGAGTTGGTCGTCCATTCCTGGACGGCTGGATGGACGCCATCCGACACTCCGCGCTACGTCCGCGAAATTATTAAATAATGTTTTAACACGTAATTTAATAAGCGATAACTTACCAATTGTGACAGGAAAACTCGCTCAAGACTGGTAGAACCATCGGTGAAACAACTTAGAGCTAACGCAGCTGCCATTATCAACGTGCGACGGATCTTGTCCATCATCAATCGACCAAAATCTGGATTTTCTCCTTAAAAACAAAAAGGTAAGACATTTAAAAGGGCTTTCAAATGGAAGCGATTGCACCAACAAGGTTTTATACCTGGCATTCCAATCAATTGGACCACTTCGTGTAGTCGTTGCTGGATAAACTGGGCCATCGTGGCCACGAAATCCACATCGGGACGGATGCTGGCTTCCGCCTAAATTCACAAGAAAACATTAAGATCCAGTTGTTCTATTATTAAAAAAAAAAAAAAAAAAAAAAGAGGTATAAATCTTTTGACTTACAGCAGCGCTTTGAAGCAAAGGTAGGGCTTGACTGACCAACGTCATGATACCCTGTCGTACGGAAAGATCTGTAAAGTCCCCTCCGGATGGTAGGACGCGCTGGCGAGTGAAATTCCTCAAGTGATCCCGCATCGGATTGAGAGCGTCCGGCATTCCGTAAAAGAGGGCCATTAAATCGCGGAATGTCATGTGATCAGCCTTTTTGTTTAAAAAAAAAATCGAGAAGAATCAAATAATAAATGATAATCGTGTTAAACAAAAATAGAGAAAAAGAAGTCGAGGTTATTTTCCAACCATCGTCATAAAGAGGTCAAAGAGGAACGACTCGCCGGCCGTGTAAGTGAAATCGGGAATGTTGCGTAAGAAATGGGCCACGGTATTGGGCGATTGGTGGCCGCTCACTACTCCGGCCACTTCCTGCATAACTCCCTGAAGCAAACTGCTAAACATGGCGTTCGTCAACACCGGACTGCCCGTGTTGTCGGAACCACCACCCCCACCACCAATTATGACTCCACCAGCCATTCTTCCATCTCCTACGCCGCTGCTGGCCGTCACCTATTTTCATTACGAAACAAAATGTATTTGAAAAAAACCCCAACTTTCACACAGTATTTCAATGCCTACAAAATACCTGACGAAGCATTTCGTTCATGAACTCGTCGACAGAAGCCGGATTGGTAGTTGTTTGAGTTCCGGTACGCGCTGGATGTGCCTACAGTCAAATTGAAATATTTTGTGTTTACATTTAGAATATTAAGGACAATTTTATTTTTAAGAACATGCCTGATTTGTTTCGGCCGTCATCGTGAAAGCTTGTGCCGGCCCAGTGACGACCGTTGGGCGTGGTCTGGTTTGTTCCGAGTCAGTTCGAGTTGATGAACGAGATAAGTGTCGAGAATGACACGGCAGAAAGTCGTCAAATTCACCCAAAGCTGTCGGCGATTGGCCAGGAGAAGCGGGTTGATCCTCCTGTTGGTTATTGTTAGAACGCACTTCCATGTAGACCATTGGATGCATTTGGCCGCCTAAATTCACCGGTGTCCAGCCTCCTTGACTCGCCATGGCTAAAGGCAAGCGTCCAAACGGATGCGGATGGCCTCCTCTGGCCAACATTTCAGGATGCAGCATCTGGACTGGCGCTCGTGGTGCGGCAACGTTCTGGCCGGGAGGAGCGTTAGGGGTTGCGCCAGGTACAGGAATCGATGCTCGCCAACCGACAAATGTCGGGCTGGCAGTTGGAGCTGGCGAAGGGTTCGCAGTACCCGCTGCAGTTTCAGGGCGTGAAACATGACGGACAAACTCACGATGGTGCGTTGTAGGCATTCGTGGAGGACCCTGGGTTGGCTGTGCCGCTGTTGGATTACCAGCTGACGGGTTAGTCTGAGGATGTCGGTGCGTATGCGTAGTTTCTACGCTAATGGAAGCGTGAATGGGGATGGTGGATGAGAGAACGGCTTGTTGGTAAACATAAGGCCGGGCGCGGACTTCGCGCGGAGGTGGAGCTCCAAAATCCACCATCAAATCGCTCATGGCGTGGAAAGCGTGTGCCAAATAGTGTAGACCTTCCGCCACCTAGGAAATTGTAAAAAAAAAAAAAAAAAAAAAGAATATTAAACTTATGAAACGGGAATATGGCAAATGGTAAACGGAAATAATCACTTGATTGTAGGTATGCTGGGCCTGTCGGTATTCCGCCGACAGCGGATTCAATACTGGATCATCTCTGAGAAGTTGACGGACGGTTGTCAAATGCGGGCGAAGATCTTGCTGGATTCTTTCCATATCTTCAATGACATCCGCAAAGACCGACACCCGAGGATTGCGTATTTGTTGTTGTTGCTGCTGTTGTTGAGGTGGTTGGTCAGCTGTCGGAGCTGTTGCTGAAGGAGTTGATGAAGGGGTGCTGGATGTTGTAGAGGAAGGTGGTGCTGTTGCAGGAGGAACTGTTGGACCACCGCTTTCACTTGTTCCCCCACTGCTTTCCGGCGCATTATTCGGCTGAGGACCTTGGACTCGGAAACCAAACGACCCCTGTACTGCTGGTGTTCCGTTGGGTCCTTGTAACACAGTTATATTATTTGCCCTAACAAACGGGGAAAATTATTTAATAGTTTTAAGATTAATCTGTTATTCTAAACTTACCCCATGGATTGGACGGTGGAAAAAGCAGCAGCCAGAGCAGCTGCAGTGGCAGCCTGGGCAAATGGCATGGCAGATGAGTAGGGTCCCTCAACAGTGTTATCCATGGTGAAGAGGGGCCCAGTACCACTAGGCACAGAACTGATTCTGCCCAAACTTTGTGAGGCATCTTCCAGCATGTGACGAGCTGTATTCAAGCGCAACAAAGAGCTGCTTCCTGCCGGAGGAGGAACTGGACCTTGGTAATCAAATTTTTTAAGCTTTATAACATTTAATGTAGTTTGAATATTATTGCAAGTCCAAACTACCAATAATATGACTTGCTCCATTTTGGAAGCCTCTATCCAGGTGATAGTGGATATTTCCTGGTCTTGTTCCCTGTGTTCTTGGTGGTCCTGCAGGTGGATTTCCGACTGACGGTGGTGCTCTTTGAACCAAGTGGATGACTTTTCCATTCAGATCTGAGAAGAAACAGATATTAAACTGATTCAAAATCACAGCCAAACACATTTTTTATTACCATATTCACTAAGTTTTTTATCATCTTGCAGCACCCTGCCACAATAGATCAATCGTTGGGTCTCGGCTGGTGTAGCAACATCTCCAGCAATGTGTTCTTTAAGTTCTTTTACTGTTAACTGCAATACACATAAAAGAGTATATAACTGCCTATTACACGCCATGCATCGTGATACACCAACTTACTTGTTCGGAAACAGTGAATTTGTGATTACGTGAATCAAGAGTTTTGACAGTGACTTCAATGTTTGCCATTTTATTTGTTTTTGTCACGCAAGACCTCAAGTTTTATTCGGCAAAAGATTTTCTTATTAACTAGCAAATGGAGATAGCACTATCTAGTATACTAAACAAATTTTGTATATTGTAAACGAATCCAACGGACGGCAAGAAACCGACGTTACTTGCGTAACGGAACTGTACTATATCTTAAACGTGAAAATTGAGGCCGCCTGTGTAAATGGCACGATAACAAATAAGAGGCTGATCGTCGGCAACTGTCCACATCGACGACCGTCGTTTCCTAGGCCTAAGATGGCTTTCAGCGCCACCTACTCTTTGATTTGAATTTAAAGTATTGAAGTTTCGTCATCTATTAATTAAACACATATAAATATTTGAATTTTAAGAAAAATTAAAAAAAAAAATTTCTTTATTACAATACAAATACGCAAAAAATATTAAAAGATAAATTACTCTAGCATTTAGCGCTATCTAGCAGTAATTCCAAAAGCTCTCGAGGAACTAAATAGACGAATCCCGTAACTGGATGTGATCAAAATATTGAGTCCTACTTTCACGTTCAAAAGCAATAACAATGAGTGTGCTTGACGTAAACCTAGCCAGAAAAAATTTAATGGATGTGTTAGGGGAATCATCAAAGAGGTAAATAAGCCAATCAGAACTAGCTGTTCTGAATATAAATTTCTTCTTATACATCCTTATTTAGCTACTTTGCACATCTCAAATCATGGTTCTGCATGAAGGTTAGCTATCTGCAGTTTTGTTTTCCTGTCATTCATAATTATAGTCTTTTGTTTCTCAGACAACGAAGGAGGAGTTTGATCGCCAGGCCAGATTGTTCTTGAAAACAGACCAGGTTCATCTACACAATGATTTTCTTCTGGCCATTGTTACAAAATGCCAAAGCTTATGCCAACCTTCAACATATGTCTATCATGGTGTGAAACACAAACCCACTGTTGTTTCTGAAGTTGAAAAAATAAGACCAACAATAGTACCTCAAAGAAAGGTTCATTCTTGTGAAATCAAACCAATCACTGTGACAAGACAAGTTCAACCGAAGAACAAACCTCTAAGCGTCAACTTTGATGTAACTTCACAGAATATTATCATTTGGTAGACGATTGACTAACTATTTTTTTTTCATCATCAGAATCGATTTCAACCAGTGAGCCCGGTTTCTCTGTTACCACCTTCGATCCCTCGCACAATCGAGAAACCTCAAGTGCGTTATTGTAGCCAAGATCTCACCCTACCCGACGCTGGTCTCGTCCACGGTCGAATGCTAGTGGCAGCTTGGGATGTTGGTTTGGACCATGGGTGTGAAGATAAAGCCATCAAACTGATACTGGCAGCTACCAAGCAGTTCCTACGAGAATTGATTGTTGCCATTGTTACGAACCGGAAAGGATATCGCATTCGAGAGAACAAAGTAATATATTCGATTGGTCAGCCGACGCTAAATCCTTGGCTTCACAATTCATGGTCGGTCCATGATAGTACCAGTAATAGGTAAAAAAAAAAAATTAGACATTTTCACATGTTAGGATGCTATATTTAATACATTTTGCTAGTTATGGGACTGAGATCTCCCAGTTAGCTGAGCCACCTCATGTGCCAGCCATACCACAGACAATTCAGAATGCAGAACGAGACTCGGCGTTCTACCTTGCTTGTACCACTGAACAAGTTACCTCACTTCAGCCCATTTCCGTCCTTGATGTTTTTCAGACGTTACAAGTTAGTATTCGTTTTAGTCAACTATTGTCGTTATTTAAACCTGTTTATTAATCAGGTAAAGAAAAGCGTCATACCCTGGCATACAGTCCACGCCGTAAACATGGAACGTATCTCACAACGCCTTTACCACCCCAATTAAGTATTAGTGTAAAGCTACTTCAAAGAAAATTCAATAAAAAAAATGTATTGTCGACGAGGAGTGGCCACGAGAAGTCAAGAATGCCGGGCAACCTTTCTTTTTTTTTGCCAAGACATTGCATCACTTTTTTCTCAAAAATTCTCCTATAAAGTACACGCATCAACACCGCATTTCATCGTACATTTTTTATTAGTTTGTTTCGACAAAGCTAAATCCGTCTACGTGTCAGAGCGCCAGAGCTTGATGGTCTTATCATTCTCCAGTGCAGCGGAGGCAATGATATTTTCAGTAGGATGACATGCAGTACATAACACGACATCTGGAATGCAGCACAAAACAATGCATGAGTGCCAACGAGGTGCATTAAAAACTATAATGTATGTATAAAATGGCGGCGATCGGCTAATAAGAAGTTTACCTGTATGACCTTGAAGTTTTTGAACAATTTCTTTCGTTTGCAAGTTCCAAATGTAAACCATGTTATCTTCCGAACCGGACACGATCCACTATAGAAAGAGTGACATAGTAAGATCAAATTCGCTCCACAATATGATCTTCAATTTTTTAAACTATGCCGTACTTTTCCTCCGGTGACAGAGAAATTTGCAAAGATGCAGTATTTTTCGTTCTTGTGGCCAGTGTACGTTTTCAAGCATTTGCCCTAGAAATATTATTACAAAAATTAGATTATTAAATTTCTTTTAAAAGCACTGTGGGGTTGAATGATGACACCTTGGAGTAGTCCCATAGTTTCAGTGTGTTATCTAGAGTGGCGGCCAGGATGTATTTTCCGTTGGGTGAAAATTTGACAAATGAGACGGGAGGATTGTCATCATCGATCAGCGTTTTTAAGCATTGACCGGAAGCCGTGTCCCAAATGCGACTGAAAACAAGTGTTAGTGAACAATATAACTAATCAAAAGTCAGAAGTCGACATACCAAAGGCCGTCGTAGCTTGACGAAACGATCAAAGACCCATCTCGGTTAAAATGGACGGCCGATACGGGATCCGAATGGGCAGGCAACGTTTTCAAACATTTGCCCGTCTTGACGTCCCAGATGCGGACACTTTCGTCAAACTGGAGGAATGTAACAGTTAATTAATTGAGGACTCTTTCAACTTTTGATTCAGAAATGCTTACTGAGCCTGACACAATTAGGTTGGACTGGGGGTTGAAATTGCAACAGAAAACATAATTGCTATGTCCTTTTAGAGTTTTCAAACATTTGCCCTGCAGAAAAAGTTACAAAAAAATTATTAACATAGATATGACTTTCATTTAGCATTAATAACTTACGGAACTGAGTTCCCAGATTTTAAGGGTTTTGTCGTCACTGGCAGATACAAGTAGGCGGCTATCAGAAGACCAGGCCACATCTGAGATTCCGAGCTTGTGGCCTGTGATGGACTTCTCAAATTTGCCATCATATGCACCCCAAATCTTAACAAGTTTATCAGCAGCTGTTGGTTGTAAAAAATTTGAGCAAGATTAAGTTCAGTCATTCTTTATACATCAGCTTTGCAGAAGGATAGGAATATTTACAGGAACTAGCAAGCCATTCTCCATTAGGGCTGAATTTCACAGCTGATACAGCCTTGGTGTGGCCAGCCAGGGTGAACTTGAGGGCATAGTTTGGCTTCTGAAGACAACAGAAAATTAATTGAATTTAAATTATACTCTTAAATTATAATGATGATTTATAATCAAAAGTAGAATGCAATTCACCAATCCAGATGCTGGTTTGGCTTGAAGTGGCGACGTAGTCGAATTGTTACTGTGGTTTTTGAAGTCCTGATCACCTTTCATTTTGTCATCGGCCATTTTCTGGAAAGCAAATTTTGTTTTCTTTGGATTCTTGCAGGAATTTTTCAAGTTTTTGGTACGCACGAGCTTTAACTCAGCTGAGTGCTTTACTAGCTTAAATCACGTCAAGTATATCCGATATGGGCAAGCCACTAATTTACTGAAGGGGACACATGATCGTTGGGACAATTTTCGCAGAGGTATGTAACACCAACGCACTCACTTGAATAACGAATCCAATTAAAGTCACCGTGAAAACGTGAGAATACTAACAAACGCAACACTTTGGACTATTTCGTGCAACAACGCTACAAGCACGGCGTTTATGGCTCGTGTTGTCGAAAATATCCACCAGATGGCTAAGTATTTTGCAAAAACGCCATCTATGAACTCGATTGGTCTTTAAGCCAAACTTTAAATTATTGGCAAAAATTTAAGTTTTCTTTTTTGTTTTTTCTTGTTAAATCACGGAAGGTAAAAAAACTATCCTTTTAGATATAACACGTAAATTGCATTTAAAACATAGTTAGTCAAGGATACTACTGCAAAATACAATATTAAACTAGCTTCCACACTTGGTCGTAGGAAAACAAACAATCACGTCACAACCGATGGCCATGTACAATCACCAACGCAGCAATACTTACGATCTATACCATTGATTTGACTTCTATTTCTTTCGAAGCTGCAGTCTCAAGCAATCGGACACTAACCCTTAATAGTAGATAGCCACACACTAGCTTTTGAATAACACAACACTTCTAGTGATTCAAGTGTAAAACGGATAAATTCTCTAGCACAGGGTCTACAGCTACTCTAGAAAATGTCGCACTTAATGAATCTATTCACAATGGATCTGAGCAGGTATCTTTTGACCACAATATGTTGCGGAAATAACGAACGGGGAAGTTGGGCCAATAGTGTACTCATGCGCCATTTGAAAGCGGTTTGTCAGAGCAGGGCCTCCTTGCAGGTTTGGCGTATTGCAGGTAGGATATAGTCCTATTGCACGAATGCAGAATACGGTAAAAAATCAATTGTGCACATTTCTGAACCGATGATATTTGTAACCGTTCGTCATGAGTGCTCAGTCGTCACGGTTATACAAGCCCACAAGCACGTGTTGCACGCTGGCTGAGAATCAATAAACGTTATAGGATTAGGCGAGAATGAATTGAAACGAGACAGAACTGTTGCCAATTTCAGAAAAACGATACAAATGGTTCTGCCTTTCGAGGTACTTGCTTAACGGCTCACTACTTACACAACTATAGATCGTACGTTATCACTTTTGAAAGTTTGAAGAATAAACGACCATTTTCTAACAGGGTGGAGAGTGAAGAAGCTTGGCATTATTGAGCTGTGTTGCCATTTCACTTAATTCAGCGTAGCACTGCTTTCTTTTGGAGACCTGATGATTAACTCCTATGTCTGTCGCTATTGCTGAATTTTTGGCTAGAAAGTGTCGCTTTTTTATATCCAACTCGAGCACCCTAAAATCACTTTGAAAACGGGCAGATTACACGACGCTGCACTTGACAGTTGACAGCACCTTCGCAGAAAAGCAAAAAATTCCCTCTGACCATGGCCAAATAATTTTCCCATTAATTCTTTCCAACTGTTTCTTGATCAAATACAGAGTCAGCTTCAAACGTCAAAGTTAAAAAAAAAAAAATACTCAAACAAAAATCCATTATACATTGGGAATGTCGAGTGGCACGAGATAGAACGAAGTAAAAGGCTTTCCTTTGCCATCTTTTGATAGGAAGAAAATTTCATACCGTTTTACCGAACCAACAAATCATCAGATCGATGGTGGAGTAACTGAAAATTCACAAATAAAATTTCGGTGTGTGTTGTCACAGCTCACGTCATTCCACGTTGGGCCTCCTACTGGGGTAAAATGATAAAAAGTCCAATCCAAACATTCTTCTTGTATTACTGGATGTGCGTCGCAACAGCTTCCCGACGGCTCACCTTTGCTCCACGGTATACTTCTACTTGAAGAAATGGGGGTGCCGAGACCGGCCCACATCCAAGTCGTTCGGTTACCATAAAGACGATGATCCGACATCAAGTACGACTGATTAGAACTGGCTAAAGACAATAAAGCGTATAACTATTTAATTCATTTGCTAACGGAAATAAAACCATTTACCCATTTTTTTGGCTCTTAAGGACTTGGCTAAATTTTGCTCCTCTTCCTCCGTCTCGAGCGATAGTAATTCCATACCAAACTGTCGGCAAAAATGGAGAGCAGTCACCCACGTTTTCTGCATAAGGTGATAGAAAAACAAAGACATTACAACTGGTGATCCCAGCGAAATATGTAATAATGATACAAATTGTTGGATGACGCAGTAACAGCCATTGTTGATCTGCCAGCACGGGAATTTATCCTTCGACAAATATCCGGGACACGTCCCTTATTTTATGAAATGGCAAACATAAATGTTACTACGTGAATAATCTCTCGGAAAATACGATGTTCTTACTATTAATAAGAAAACTTTCGATGACTTTTCCAAGTTCATCCTGTAGATAAAGATTTCGATGTATAATGAGATTTTGGTCAATTTTACTTATCAACTAAGGCAACCAAGACAATTTATTTACTTCAAAGCCAGGCATGAAACAAGAGTAGGTCCTTCAATAGCAATTCATTTATTGGGTTGAACGCGGCTTACCGGTTCGCTCAGGGCGAAAATCTCGTCCTCTAGTGTCTCCATTTCTTGTAAAAAGTGTTCAGAAGTCGAACCAAGTGTTGGTAACATTGTCCAACAGACCATCCAGACAATAGCCTGCGAAATCACGAAATTCGGGTAACAATGGCGATTGACAGTCGTCATTTCTAAGCGAGAAGTCGTATCCAAATAAACTGTTGGTAACACGAACAAAAATATAAAATGCTTATCAATCCGGATGTTGCAAAACACAATTTACGTGCTTAGGATGCGGGTGCAACACCACGTTTACCGCATTTTTTAAAAATTTTCTTCGTTTTCCTTCCACTGTAAATAAGAAAAGAATATTAGAAGAAATTAAGCATAATGCTTAAACTTGTCCTTAAATTCACCCATTATTCTTTTTCGTTTCAACTTATACATTTTCCTAATTTGACATGCCGTGGATTTTATTGTTGCGATTGCACCTATGGCAAGAAATGTTCAAGATTATATTTAATGAATAATATAACATTTGTTTTTGCACCTCTGAAATCCGGTTGACGACAAGCGAGCAAGGACATAGAGACGTTCACGTATTTGATCCTGTAAAAAATGATTTCCTCTCGCCAAACCACAACCCTGTTCATTAGTAAAGTCAGTTAAACACAGCTAGACAAAGAGTTAACAAATGTTGAATTGAAATGTCTGCGGTATTTATTCTACCAACGAGCATTCACTGACTCAAGTTCGTAATTGAATAGAAGCCGGACAAATTGTAAAAGGGCCGCAATCTTCAGTCGCAGGCCCATCAGTAAGTGGCGCAAATTAAAGCTGAAAAATATTTCCTTAAAAAGATTATCACAGAATAAATTGCTCACAAACAAATGGCCTGTTTTCCAAACACGATTCCGGATAAAATGTTAGGTTTGTTCCCAAATCGATTATATTGGCACTGATGCAGGTGGTGGGTAGTTTAAGGTTTGGATAGCTTCCATTTTGCATCGGTTCCAAGTTCTCCAGAAGCAATTCATCGAGTCCATCGATCGATTGGCCCCGATGTGCTTCTTGTTTGCTTAAAATAGCTCCATTGCGGAAGACCCATGCACGGCGAGTAATCACGTCACTCGCTGAAGTCCATATTGCAACTCTGCCGTTCGAATTCCAAACTAAGGCGTCAATTATACAAGGAACATATTAAATGGTAAGTCTATGAACACAAACTGCTCAATACTGACGTGTCGAGAGGCCATTCTTGTTGCCTACAATATTTGAAGAGAAGGAGATCAAATGCATGCCGTGGTAATCGCAAAAGGCGGTAGCCGTGAACCAGTTGACTTTCACCTGATTGTGGAATGTGGCAATAAGTATACAGAAAAATGATAAAAGAAAGGGAAAGAAACATAAAACCAGACCACTGCAGTGCTCCAGCAAAGACAATTGTTTTCCTGTTTCCCAGTAATTTTGAAGCAACGCACCTGGGCATCCAACTCCGACGGGCAAGTGCCTTTGTCAAGAATCAATATCCAACATATCCTGTGGTATAAATTTCAAAACAACTGGTTTTACCTTCCCAATTACGAAAGAACGTGCTGTTCTTCAACAGGTTCCTCTAGAAAACAACAATTTAAATTTAAAGTGCAAAGTAAGACAGCAAATTTATGATTAGACCCACCAAGTTGCGAAGGCGGACAACTTTTGTTTTGAGTAATTCAGTTTGTTCCTTAAGGACCATCGCTTCAGGTGTATCGCTGGTTTCCTGCATCATTGTACAGGTTACGGCGATGACGAAGATGACTAAAGTAACGATTAACTGCATTTCTTAGGGCCAAGTCAGTCACTGAAACAAAACAAACAAAATACAGAAAAGGATATGACGGCGATTATGCCGACATACGCCATTTTATGGCTTCCAAAACCACGTCCGGTTGGAACACTAGGAACAACCACACAGACCAGCAAGGTCGTATCAAACAAGGATATCCACAATCTGAATCTTTATTAAGAAGCTTCAAGAATCCCAATTTCAGATAACTGTTCATAAGAAATGGACTTTTGAATCATATGATGTTTGCCATTAATTTCTTTTGTCTATCATTCAGTTGAGAAATGTGGAACAGGCGGAGGAGGTAAATATGGCTTGTTCAAGTGTGCACCCAAACTTATTGCTTCATCGTACGAGTGTTCGGGACATCTGACGAAATAATAACCCCAATAAGAAAAATATTTACCATTTAGAAGAGATGAAAGAAGCAAAATGCTTACAGTGATTCTGTCGTTTGAATCCGATTAGTTTGCGGTATCGAAACATCCGTGTAGGTGACGATTTCTTCATACTCGTAGTGATTTTCGTCATAGTTGAAAGTATGTAAGGCACGGAAGTTGACATCCAGACATGGCGGACGAGGCGCTTGTTGACTAATTCTCCACGAGTATCTATTGCTTATCTGATTTTTATTTTTAGAAACAGCTGCGACAGGGCGTGTACTGCTAAATATAAAAAGAATTATCAAAGACAATCAACTGAATACTTCAAACTATTAAAAACCTTTGGTTTCGCAAACAAAAGACGGTTACTATCAGGGCTGCTAAAAGGAAGAAAATGACGGAACTCATGCCAACAGCAACCAACATAATTTCGTTCCATTTTCCTATTTTGCACCATCACATCGTTGAAGTTTAGAAGAATCAAATTTCTTTAAAAGATATCTCATACCCGAGTTGTAGGAATGAACTTCTATTTCGCATATTCTCATTCCAGCATGGGGAGTGAAGTGGACGAATCTTCGCGCCTTGTTCATTAAAGGTGTTATCATGTTAGTGAAGAAAACGACAGTTTGGCCGTACTTGATAATGCCGTCATATCGCTTTGTATAGCGGACAGTCACGTTATTCCTTTGGATAATGTCCACGATCGACACACTGAAGTTGTAGTTACCGGCTACAAATAGAAATGAAATTCTGTAACGAATTTGGTTAGTTTCTTTGCCAACGATGATCCTACTAACTTTCTCGTACGGTAATACGAATGTCTTGTATCAAAGAATGCGCATCATAGATTCCAATTTTCACCTCATTTCTTCTGGGTTTTTGGTCGCAAGTAATTAAATTCCCGTCCAATGCCACATCCGTGATCACATCGTGTTTAAAGGCCGTGTTTTCAACTAATAAAAGAATATCGAGAATAAAACGAATAATTTTATTCAGTAAATTTTACTTACCACATTCCGGATAATAATTTGCTGGCCAAGTTCCATCAATGTTATTGCAAGTGACCGGTTGCAGCCGCCGTGTAACATTTTTCAAAATATGGTCCGGTTCGCAAAGAAAGTACCAGTAATTATTCTTTGCACTTATCAGCGTACGCTGTTGACTTGTTATTTCTGGGAAAATGTGGCCATTGTATGATGGTAAATTGCATTTCGCAATTGCATTGCAACGTCCGTAATAAGGTTGACAGCCATCACCACAATGTTCATCCGATACATCGCAATATCCGTATTCTGAACAACACATGCTGCCGGCACAATATCTAAAATCATTTCCCGAACCGCACTGGTTTCCTAAGGAGTAAAACGTTTGGTGAATGAATTATATCAACGACACGTTAAACGCGAGAAGACGTGCTTACCTTCAACGCGGAATCCAATCGATGCATTGACTAAGGATCTCGCAAATGAAAAAAAAACTTAATTATTAATTTGTTAACATTCTAGTAAACCAGTGTACCTCTGAAAGGATCGCAGCGGCCATATTTTGGATTACACATTGTAAGGCAATGTTCTATCGTTTCACCACAATATCCAGAAGTTGAACAGCACAGATTGTCGGAACACTTAGC
This sequence comes from Daphnia carinata, assembly GCF_022539665.2. Lineage (NCBI taxonomy): Eukaryota > Metazoa > Arthropoda > Branchiopoda > Diplostraca > Daphniidae > Daphnia > Daphnia carinata. The sequence goes on along the minus strand of NC_081339.1, from coordinate 5,648,286 downwards.
ATTTTCAAATTTAGCGCCACATCTCGTTGCCTTGCATCCTAGACGTGCACAACCCGAATTAAAAATTAACAGGTAAACTAATTTTAGATGGAAATGTACTATTACCATAGATCTGAAGGAATCCTAGAAGTAAAGCACTGTAAATCGAGGTGGTAACAATTTTTGTGGATAAGAACATGTTTGCGTCTCCGCAGAATATCCGACTGGTTCTGCGGGCCAGAATAAAAGGAACTCTGAAAAAATATTTGAAATTCGACGGTTATTTTTCCTTGGTGGTTATTATTCTCTTCTATTCGCAGCGGCGACGGAAATTGGTTTCCTGTGTTGATATAAATTTAACGGCAATAAAATTAAAGAGCAGAAATTCAACAATAAAAAAAAATGAAACATTTGAATGAAAATATAATTTTAAAAAATGCAACCAATATTTCTAGGCGGAATAGATTCAGAGCAGGATTCTAGAAAAAGATCAATGTTAACAATGACCAAAAATCCTTTCAACACCCGAAAGTAAAGACCTAGATCCCACTAGCAATTGTATTGCCCGTCATTCAGTAGTTGTATGCAGGATCCAAAATTTGAGGAGGAGGAAGTTTTGGTTTTGTTAAAGGAGTTGGAATCAAATAACCGTTTTCCGCTTCATCGCTTCTGGCAGAATAACAATGTCAAAAATAATTATATGTATCTCAATATAATTGAAATGCTACTAAAACTCACGTTGAATTAGTCAACTGCGGTTTGAGTTCTGGAAAATCGACTGTTTCGTACTCATACGGATTTTCGTCTTCGACGTCAATCAGCGGAAGAGGAGGACGTGGGTTGTAGGCCGCATTGACGAGTCTTGTCGTTGCTGATGGTGAGCGGAAAAGGTACGAATTCGCTACAGGTGGTACCGACATTTTGGGATCAGGAACACCTCTGCTTTGTCTTAAAATTCAGGTTTTGTAACAAAAAGACACGGGAAAGCTTTAAATAAAAAGGTAATGGAAAATAGTGACGTAAACAATAGGCGTTACCAACCTCCGTGATCGGATACACAATCCTGTTACAACGAGTATGATTAACAATAATACGAGAGCACCAGAAGCTGCGGAACTAATGACAACAACATAAGGAGCAGTTCCTTCATTGTTATTCACGCAGCGTCTCTTTTCGCAAATTGCACCATTTTGCGCCGGTGGACATGTCAATGTCGCACAGGTACCCAATTGGTTTCTCTTGTCGCAGGTTTGGCCATCTGAATTTTGGAAAACGGAAATAGTCACGATTACGATCTTTGGAACATGAACTTTAAACCAATTACCGACAATTTGAACAAAGTTAACACAAGAAATGCAGCTGATGATCAGACTTACAAAAACCTTCATTTTCCTACACAAATGATCCTTTCATGATCTTCGTAGACAAGAAAATAACACCAAATACTAACGGAGACATATTTTCAAAGTCCACTTCCTCCTTAATTTCCATAGTGAAATATAGAGGAAGTGGTAATCCCGTCTGCGATAGCGGTTGACACGTCAGGGTATAAGTGTAGAAGCCAAAGCCAATCAAGTGCAGGGAAATTCTAAAATTTCTCATCACCGAACCAAATCAAGAGAAAGATCTTTTTTAATATTACTATTCTACCAAGTTTCGTACCTAGGCAGATTTCCTTGTGATGATTGTTGTCGGTTGTTAAGAACTACGTTGAACTCGGTGGATGCCCGAGTGATCCCACTGTCATAGATCTTGATATGAAAGCACAATAATCCACCTTTTTCATCCACGTCTAATTCGTCAGCAACGAAATATTAGATCTATCTTCAAACGTGTGTAGTTATGGAACAACTCCGGGCTGCAAGAAACCGATTCACCTTTGACTACCTAAACATTTCATTAATTTCCGTGGCATAGAAATTTTTCCGCAATATTACCTTTTAAGATTTTTAACCTTTGAAAACCGTTTTTCTTGGTAAATATGTTTACAAACTTGCCACAAATGTTAGGGGCCCTCATGCGCTCGAGTTGTATAAAAACCCGTTCTGTAAATACTCCGTTACTGCTCACTCGAACGAAAAGAGTATTTTTAAAGCGGCTGCTGTTGTCGCCATTAACCGAACTTCTAGCTCCTTTCCCTGAAGACTTAGTTACAATTTTGCCTCTCATTCCTGTCCGTCAACAAATAAGACACAAAAGTACGGCAATAAATGGAAGAATAAAACGTACTTCTGACGATTGGTGGTCGTAAAAGCGAATCACAGAAAGCGGTCGTTTCTGTTGAATGTTTTGCAGGTATTTTGGTGGCCGCAAAACTATTACTGCTTCTCGTCGATTACTTGTTTGATTACCCATTTCGACGGAGAGTTCTTTTAATACGCCACCTGTTGCAAATGGAAACATAAAAAACCTGACTGAATGAAATTTTGAGAAGAGTTCACCATCGGTTTGCTTTGTAATCTTATTTTCTTCGCCCATATAAAAGGTTTTGGCTACAAACACCGTTTGCTTGTTTATGTTCATTTATTGCGACCTCTGAAATCCCCAGTTAAAAGACTGAAAAGCTGTAAAGGAATAAAACATGGGTATAAACAAACGGAGAAATTAAAATCTAGAATCACTAACCTTTTACTATGGGATCGGAGTGACTAGCCTCCATTGTTTCGGCAAATCGATCGAATGTAAGGAAAGATTTTCTGGATTGTCTTTAACAAACGAAATGTCGATAAGATTTGTTTCTATTGCCATCAGATTTTGTAAAAGTTGGCGGGAGGCAAACTGACAGCAATTACCGTCTTTGAGCCAACCATCAATGACTTGATGGGAAAAATCCTGTTATTCACAAAGTAGAGCTCGAACCTAATAATAACTTTTTACCGTTTCTTTAAGTTTTTTTTTTTGCCTTTGCCATAGTAAGGACGACGTCTTTCTCCGTATCTTCAAAAGCACGGGGGGAAACACAGATTATGGACGGCTTGCTTTCCGCTTTCCATTAGAGCAACGTTGCTATCGTTGGTTAACATGCGACTCATGATGTCACGCTATTGATCATAAAAAGAATGGCACATAGGATTATTTTGAAAGAAACAGAAACTATAAACACAAAAAAATAACCTGAACAAGCTGCGAAGAATTGAGGATATCACGGTATAGTGCTGAAGGACTCGCTGGCCATACTCGATAGCCTTATCCCCCATGACGCAGCACTGGTAAATTTAACTTTCAACCACCACAGAAGTCTCTTTCAACGCTTCAGCCAGATAGCGCATCTCGTGTTGCTGCTGTCGACAGATGGTTGTGCCTAGAACGGTGCAGCGAGTGCACCAGTTTTTTTTTAACATTTGTGCCGAGGAATTCAGAGCTAAAATTGATGTTTGTTATTTTAATATAGAAAACAAACAGTCATACAACAAATAAAAATAAGCCTAAGATAATTGTGCCTTTAATGTAACCTCAAAACGACATGGTTTCAGGTTACCAAATATACTTTTTCTTGCTTTTCCACTTCCACAAATTGATGGGCTCGGGCCATTGCTATGGTGACCCCATGTAAAATAATGTTGTTTGCTGCTAAACCTTCTAACTGGAACCCTGATATATTCGTCGGGTTGCGGGAGTGGAACAAGATATGGAATCGTCCTTAAAAAAAAAAAACCACTTTTTTATTTTAAAATGAAAAAATTAATCGTGGAGTAGAATTTTTGCTTGTTTGAATGTAAAGCAAAAATAATGGTGACCAGGCAATTAAATTAAATGAAAATAATGAACCTTTTAAGAATTTGAGAATTTCTTATACAGTCAAATTATTTTGGTTTCAGGTTGTCTCTCTTGAACTGTAATAGGCAAATATGGCACGAAATTATGACACCAGCTGTATCACACATATTTTCATTGCTTCATTCCATGCTGACGAAGTCAAAAGTGCAACACAAGTAAACCATAAGGATAGTTATGCCATTCCTGTTAATATTAACAATCACCAGTTTATAATTGTAAGCCATACAACTAAATAAAACATGCAAAAAATTTTTTGTCAATAAAATAATTAGAAGATGTCATCTTAGTTACGACTTGAATACTGATTGGGGCCAGAAGCTTGCTACAACGCGGCATTGCTTTAGAAGGGCAAAGTTAATTCAACGTTTTGCAAATGAGAAGAAAACGTAACGAGGATTTAAAAAAATAAACAAACATCGACTACATTTACTTACCACGTTATGGTGACAAAAACGATAACATTTAAACTAAGATTCCAATTCCGGCAACAAATAAACCGTTTCATATGTGGAAAACAAGCCCCAGATGATTCACTAGGCAACTACCTTCGTTAACAATGGAGACGGACAGCCTGAGCGCGACCTGTAGCTTACACGGAAACGGAAGATGAGTTTGTTCTTTGAAACGAACGCAACATTGCCACATTTGCTTACATTACGCAGAAACCCAGAAACCACGTGTTTACAGTGTTGCCAGAGTCATAGAAACCTGGTTGCTCTACGGTGTGTGTAAATGCTACAAGGGTTTGCGGGGACTTGTGGTCGAATTCTGGCAGTTAAATAGCGAACCTAGCGGTTTTGGTGGAGTACTACATGGCCCCCAACCAATGAGCTATGTCCTGCCAAAATTTCGACAGCCAATCATAGCAGACCCGCCAAACGAGGGGGAAGTACTTAGTACTTTACTCCAGCGGTTTGTACAGGAGGTTGCAGTGAAATGTGTCAGGTTTGGCAAACAAAGCATAGGGAAAACCGCCACATTTTTCTGCAATATACTGTACTTAGAGTAGTCGGATGGCCAAGTCAAGCGTGTCTTTTTCAAGCATGGCCTACTATAATAACGGCCTGTCAGCGCGCAATACTTCTTGCGCAAACAAGTTAATTGTCAGAGAGGCTTAATAGATATAATACTAATATAAAATTACGTAATATAAAATTTTAATACAGAATTGAAATGAGTGGAAAAACAGTGGAAAGTGGAACCTAGCGCAGCGTGTGGTCAGCATACGTTAGGAAATGGAAAAAAGATAATGCAACTACTGGATTCGAACTTGGGCCTCCCGCATGGCAATCGAGGGTGCTAACCACTAGACCCAACAACTGATATTTTATGTCGTATCCCTTATGATTCTATTGCACGATGTCAGGATATCTCTAATTCTAGTCAACAGATGGCTCTCTGACGCTGCCAGCTCCGCCCACAAAAGGGCGGAAATTTCGACCACAAGTCCCCGCAAATCCTTGTGGCATTTACACACACCGTAGAGCAACCAGGTTTCTATGACTCTGGTGTTGCGCATTTTAATACATTTATTTTTCGAATGTTAAATCTTCGTTGATGAATGTTCAAATTAAGCGTAAACATGATTCGTGTGCTTTTCAAATTTTTAAATACAAATTTGCTGCGTAGTATTGATATGGAAATGATTTGAAGTTATGAACCGCAGATTCTGTTTCTAGTCGTCTGCATTCTCATCTATTCGTGTTTTGTATGCATGCTGTGCGGTGCATTTGAAAATGTCAGAAATATCGGAAACAGTTAACTCCACGATGGCATACGACGACGAAGACTCCGTCTCGTGCCGTATCTGTTTTATTAATTTTGATGAAAAGGAACGAGTGCCAATATTGGGAAAAGTGTTACCACTTCTTTTGTCTACCCTGTATCAAGGTGCTACATTCTTCCAAATACTCATACAGTACTCACATAGTATTTACATTTCATTTGCATTTAAGGATTTAAGCGGGCCTGTAGGCAGAAATAAAATAGCATGCCCTGTCTGTAGGTCGACTTCAACCCTTTCAAGGAGGAAATGTGAACAATTAGTCACTAATCATGTTGCCTTGCACCTTCTAAAAGTAGTAGAATCCTCTCGGGCAAGAGCAAGCAAAAAAGAGAAAGGGTTGAAAACTATTCAGTTTAATGGGGTATCTCTTTATGAGTTAAAATATTTCTGCCCTTCTCTTAGGAAGAAACAGCTTTGGTGCACAAACTGTAATATTACTGCATTGGATGCCTGCTTGCACGAGAAACATAAAACTTCTGACTACCTTGATGTTTACAATAATCGTTTAGAGCATCATAAATCTAAAATTAGTCAAACCAGTTCAATGTGTGATCAGGCTCTCAAAGATTGTCACAAAATTCAATCTATCCATCAGGTAGTCCTTGCCTGGATTAGATGGCTTCAGTTGGAAATAACTCACAGGGATGCATCAATTGTCACTACAATTGCTCAGTTGGAATGCCTTAAGTCAACTGAGGTTTTTGATGCTTCGTTGGAAGCAGACATAAACAGACACAAAACAATGAACCACATTGATGAACTGATAGACAGGTAAAAAAAGAATTCAGTTTTTTCAGTTTTAAAAAAGTGTACTTAGTATAGAACCAATCTACTTTCAGGTTCACCGAAAAATCTAGAGAAGCCAAAGCTATGCAATTAGACGTGCTCGGCATCCTGAATACTTATGGCAGTGCGCAACACGATTCTGAATACCTAGCTCATTTTTCTAGTGACACATCTCCAACTGATCTTGTTAACTGGTTTAAAGGGCTAAACTGCTTCAGGGTGGAGACGAATTTAAGTCCAAGCACCAAGCGTAATTATATTTCTATGCGTATCAAAACAATCTAAATGTATACATTTTTTTCTCCTTTTTTTACAGCATATGTGAAATCCTTGCTTTCTTAATTACGCTCCTGAGTGGTGAATTTTCAAATTCAGGCAACGATTCGGCAATGAACACCGACAGCAGTGGTAAGGATAACATGGCCGTGGAGGACAACGACGATCTGAAGATGGACGATTGTCTGAAAAGAGAAGGAGATGGCTGCGAAAAAGATGAGAAAAACTTTGAAAATGATGAGCCGCGCCGTATGTTTTGTTGTTTTTACTTTAATTCATGTACACGTTTATATTATTATTGTGGGTCTTTAGCTTCTTGCTCAGGGATGCAGCAAAGCTCTAAGCGATTAGTCGATGATCCGGGCGCTGAAACCGCGTCTTTAAAGAAATGTCGTGGGATACCTGCTACTAGATTCGATGTGGTCATGGAGAAACACCTAACCTACGAATCCAGCGAAAAGTATTCGAATCATCGACTACTTAATGTTATAAGTCGGGTAGTAATCCTACATGGGCGTATTGGACACATTTCAGGCTAAAGCCATCTAGCAACGGTACGATGTGCTATTTTCAGTTTCTGATAGATGACCAACCAAGCGAACGCGTAATTTTGAAGGTCGACGATCAACTTGCACCCATTATGGCTTCAAAATTCCGGGAGTTTTGTACTGGTAATATACCTCCCGGATACCTAGGCTCATTAGTATTTCCGGTAAGACATCAGATGACCAGTTCTTTAGTATAGCAATTAAATGAATACATTTTAATGCGCAGCAACACATAGGCCTCAATGGATTGCCGGCCTCTAATAGCATTCCTTCTGTGAGGGGAGGGCAAATCCTCGATCATGAAAATCTTCTGTTCATTGCTGATGTCTCGAGACTACCGCCCAAACTTGGCTCTGTTTTTTTCACCGTCAAAGAAGACAACGTTTGGGGAACACTTGTTTCGCCCGATTTCCAAATCCTCTTAGGAGAGCCGATCTCGGATACGAAGACGACGAGCACAGTTTTTGGCCACGTAGTCGTTGGCCTTAACGTTTTAAACAGGATTAGCAAGATCCGTCAGGTCAACGAAAGTAATTTTGCAAACGTAATAGACTGCGGTGTTATTTAATTAAATTTATTTTCCGTTTATGCTTAACTTCTGTTAAAATTAGCGGTATTCTTTGGTTAAAAAAGGTCACTTTTTCGGTTTTCATTTTAAGATTTAATAACGTTGAATGTTGAGTGAAATTTGTGTGCAAAATCCCCATTTTCGTTGCTTAACTAGCCGAATATGATTGAGCAATGCGATTGGTTTATTCCCAAAACAAATTTAAATATATTTGGTACTTTTCTTTACTTAATCGAGCACTTCTTAATGACCTAAAAAATTCGGTACGATTAATTACTAAAATAAGATATAAAAAGATTTTTAATGTGGTTTCTTATTTAATCCAAATTTTTTTTAAATCGGATTTGAGAAGAATCTAACACGGGTAATTGGCATATTAATGCAAAGCTATATCACTATGCCATACATCGAATACATAATTGTTGGTCTGCTATTTAAATAGGTGACACCGAAAGCTAAATTTGGTTCTGATGTGCGGTCCTGGCACCAAGAGATTCCAAGAGATTGAAGAAATCAGCTGGATCCAAATGCATGTATGGATCTTACATTTCCCTAAACAAGGAGATACTATTCATCAAAAAGCACTTGTCAATCAACCATGAATATGTTTTACATTGAATAAATTAAGACAAACTGATAAAGATTCACAAGAAGGATGGCGGGTAATGAAAAAGAACATTATCCACGTGCGAACCCTTGCTTAAAATTTGAATAAGCGCTCGCTTTATTGGGTCTCTAATTTATAATTAGAGTTGCCGAGATATTAAGAGATGCTAACTGATTAAAAGCTTTATGCAAATTGACTTGATTACCGAAGAATACGAATGTTTACCTCGTTTTATAGCACTCAGGAAATGTACGTCTGCAGCGATCAGAGCGCCATCTAATCGTATTGTTGCGTAACACCATTTTTACCGCGAATTTAGTGGGTATGTGTACACAAAGAAACATGTCAAAAACATAATGGAAATGTTGAAAAATAAATAAATAAAGTGAAAGGGTCTGCGGGCAAAAATAGGGAGTGCTTTAAGTGAAAAAAAGAATTAAAATTAGGCGGGCAAAATAACGAATAAATTAGGCATTGACTAAAATTAACGATTGGCAGACTAAAATTAAGAAAAAGAAGTGTTAAAATACGCTATCCCCAGTTCTTGCACGAGCAAAAGTTACTAGTGCGTTGCTAAACGTAAAAAAAAAAAATTAAAATAATATAAAAGCATAGAGTCGAACCCGTGAAATCAGCATAGTAGCGGTATACTGAGCCATAGTGCCATGCTACACTTTTACAATGCTTCATAAGCTACCTATTTGAATGCGTGTGACCCCCAAAGCAAAATTTGTTTGGGATGTGCGGTCCTGGCACAGTGGTTACCACCTTCGCTTCGCATTCTGAGGGCCCCGGGTTCAAGTCCCGACACCGCCAATTTCCCTCCTTCCCTTTCCCACCAATTCATCATTCAAGATACGCAAGATTCTACGCCTTCAAAAAAGAAAAGAAGAAGAGAGAAAAGAAGAAGAAAGAAAAACAAAAAGAGAGAAAAGAAGAAGAAAGAAAAAAAGAAGAGAGAAAAGAAAAGAGAAAAAAGAAGAGCCATGCCTACTATAAAGGGGCTAAATGGCGCACCAAAAAAAGCTTCGCCAGGCTAAAAATGGCAAAAAATCGATCTGTAGTACTGTTCACTACCTTGAAGATCGAACCAAAAGCTGAAAGGTAGAGAAGAGGTAATCGGAGCTCGTAGGTTGTTCGTAAGCCTCCCCATGGCCACTAGGTTCATGGATGCTGGCAGCTAATCATCGGGCTGTGTGACCCAATTCGCTACCCGGAAGTTTTTGTTTTTCCTTTTTGTATCTAACACCATTAGGTTTATAGCGTATTACTAGGCTACTATTTAATTATTATTATTACTATAGAAATATGACAACAAGGCGCGAAAGAAATTATTTATTTATTCTCAAAAAATTGGACTCTTTCTCGTTATTCTTAGAAACATCTGACATCATACCCGAGCAGTTCAATTAGCTACAAGGACATTCTATTTACACACGTTCGATTGTCACGGAGAATCTTGAATTCATCAAGATGCTAGGACTTTCACCTTTTGTTTTGCAGAAGACTTCTTCTTGGATATCTTCAACATCTTTTTCAACCAATGTTTGGTTTACCTGCTGGTCTGCAGCTCCTGGGGAACGGTTTCGTCCTGAGGCACTTTGTTTTCCTTAAGTTTACCGTTGATATTTGGCAGTGTATTGGATTTTGGCCAATCAAATCCGCAAAAAACAAAAAATCCGAAGCAAATCCAATTTTTTGCGGATTTGCATTGGATTTTTGAATCATTCAAAACAGCAAAAGTCCTTCAGTAACCTAACCTAAACTAACCTAAGCTAACTTTAACTAACCTAACCAATAAAATCCAATTTAATCCACATCCGCAAATGATGTGATTTGGATTTGATTTGATTTGAGGATTTTATTTGTTAAAATCCAATACACTGATATTTGGATTTGGGCAAATAGCGGGAACAGGTTCAGATGAGTATTTGCTTTTCTCGGAAATTTCTCCGTTAGGAGACGATTGAGCCAAGTCTTTCTTTTCAGGGTTACTCTCAGTTGTAAAACCATCAAGTTTACTCATTCGTCTACTAGAAAAAGGAAAATTGATGAATGGAAACAAAGAAGATAATAGCAATAGAATTTAAGGAAAATAACGTACTCGTTGGGAAGCACCGAAGGCTCAGCAAGGGATTTTTTCATCTTATCCCAAAAATCCCAATAGGGGTTTTGGCGTGTAAAATCAAGACGAGTGTAATAACGGACAGATTTCGGCAAGTCCCATTGCTGGTAAAGACATGGAACTATTTTCCTGCATCCTCTTTCTTTTAACAAAAAAACCAATATAAGTAAAATGAATTCACAATTTTTGGTAAAAACACGAAGCTACCTATTCCCAATGCCTCGGAGAAATTTACGACAAAACGGGAAAAAAAATTTTGATTTCATCAAGATGCGAGTACTTTCACCTTTTGTTTTGCTGAAGACTTCTTCTTGGATATCTTCAACATCTTTTTCAACCAATTCACTACCTTGAAGATCGAAGCAAAAGCTGAAAGGTAGAGAAGAGGTAATCGGAGCTCGTAGGTTGTTCGTAAGTCTCCCCATGGCCACTAGGTTCATGGATGCTGGCAGCTAATTATCGGGCTGTGTGACCCAATTCGATACCCGTAAGTTTTTGTTGGTTTTTCTTTTCTGTGTCTAACACCATACAGTAGTAGTATCAGTCAAATATTTTCCCAGCCTTTCCTAATCGAATAACGTGTTACAAACACGTCTCGAAGACGCCATTTTCTGAACCTCTTAATGTGTAGTCTGCTAAAAAATGGGAGACTCCCGATGGAATGTTTCTTCGCTTCAAATTCACAAGAATCAGAGCACGCTATAGCACTACTACTACAAGTTGATTAGAATTTCTCGTGTCTAACGATAACTTTCCAAACCAATCAAGTTTTTCTGATGAGGAATTCATCAAATGTAAAAATTGTCTAATACTTTTTGAAAAAGATGAAATAGAGAAAAAGCCACACCATGAGAAAAGGCGCCGCCATTTTCTTTGCCCCCCTTGTATGCAGGTATTACAGTTTCGTATTATATAGCGTGAGCTACTACTAATTGTTCCTCGATTGCAGTCTCAAATCAGCTCAGACACTTTGACAAACTGTTCTGGATGCAACTTTTCTGGAAAGAAAAGTGAAAAAGAGTAAAATGAAAGTCACATGTTTCCATTGGTATCAACTCATGATTATGTTTCGTTTAGTAAAATTACTAGATGGAGTGATGCAGATTGGTGTTCAAATTGTAACCTTCCTGCATCTGCTGGTTGCTTTGAAGGCAAACATGTGATACAAAATGCCAATGAACTATACACTACATGTTCCCAGCGGCTAAAAGTTCTAACTGAGGAAACAAACAATGCTTGTGAGCATGCCTTAAGAGACTATCATAAAATCACATCTGCACATGAAGTCATTCTTGCTTGGATAAGCTGGCTTCATCAGAAAATAAGGCAAAGGAATTTTTCAAACAAAGAAACCATTGGTCAGTTGAAATCTCTGAAAGTGACGATGGATGTTCATATTCCTCACCAAAATGACTTGTCCACCACATTCAATGAAATGCATCAGCGAATAACAGAGTATGCTATATAGTTTATTCCATTGTCCAACACAATATTTGAAACAATTTGTTTTCAGATTTCATGACAAACTTCACCTGGCAAGAACCACACAAGTTAAGATGAACAATTTATTTCAGATGTATAGAAACGTGCGATGTGAAACTGCTGTATCGGCGCAATTGTCAAGCTTTCTGGAAACGCCATCTGATCCAGTTAACTGGTTCAGTACCGCTTTGGGACACAGTAATAAACGTAAGTTATATAATCAGTTTATTGATTTGTAAGTTTAACCAATTCGTTTTATCGAATTATTGCGTCTTTTTTTTCCCTAGCCTGTATGGACGTCCTTTCGTTCCTTGTTCGGTTGCTAGATAAAGAACAAGCAGTTTCTGAAAATATTCCTGGGCTAAACTGTAGCGGCGACAAAGATGCGATGATGAATCAAGTCAGCCAGGCTAAAAACAATAGTTCTATAGGAGATTCTGAGAAGATAAGTGGAAAAGGTGAAGCAAGCCGTAAAATTTCTTGATGACGCGTTGAGTATGATAAAATAACCGATTCTGCGACAAATCTACAGCGTCTTGTCAAGATATCCAGCGAACTCATAAACGACGGTTGGACGAGGCTCCAGAATCCAGTACAGCATCCAGCAAGAAGGCTCGATTGCAGAGCCCAGACCGAGGACAAAACAAACAAGATCGAGACGAGCTAATGTTCTACGGCACAAATGGGTTCATATTTTTTTTAAAGCATTGTTATTTAACGTAACTTCATCAATGGCATTCTTTCTCAAATTCTTTTTTTTGTTAAAGCAACGCAGTTGACCTTACTCTTAAAGCAAAAATGGAACTACAAGCGGCCACCGTGAATGAAAATTTTTTTCAAATCGTGCGTACAAAGCTTCAAAGCGCAGAAAATAAGCTGAAGGTATTCAAGTGTTGTTGCTTTGAGTTCAGTTGATATAAATTGTTAAATATTAGCTCATGGAAGAAAAAGTAGCGGACTTGACCAAAGAAAAGGCTTGCCAATCAGGAGAGACGACAAATCAAATCGTACGATTCGAAACCGATCTGAAGCTCGTAGTTGAAAAAGTTGAATTGGCTGAGAACTCTGAAGCAGTAGCACGTCCAGAATCATCAATTCTATTTAAGCTTACAAAAGAAACTCGAAAAAAATATGCCATGGTGTTGGTTTTAAGTACTGCAGATGTTGAACAGCTGCACGTTGTCCGTAAGCAACTGGAAACGAGCCGATCTCGACTAGCGATCGTCTTACAAGAAAGAACGAATCAAGCAACACCTGAAGATATAGAAACGCCTAAAAATGATGGAGGCTTGGCTGCGAAACGATACAATCAACTTCAGAGACTTGAGGTTCCCGTCGTTGCTGGCAAGAAAGTAAAGCAGCCCATCATTATTTGCGGAAATGAGCAAGTTAAGCAACAAAATCCAAGTGAGAATAGCTCACGAAAAAAAGATCATCTGCTTTCTCCACCAAGAGATCAGCACAGATTCCCAGGAGGTCCAATGCAATCTGCAGTGCAAACTTTGGCACAGGCGACAGGTGCACAACAGACGGAATTAGGAAAAGGTGTCGTGCAACAAATTGTGTCGAACGTGATAGCACATCAGAAGATTAAAAAGTTGCAAGTGTGCAATTTCAAGGCAATAGCTTCAGACGTCTTAATAGTATTGCATTGCCAAGGAACCGACGTGCGCTATGATGTTTGCACAATTTGCAAATCGAAGGTGGAGACGCGATTCTACTGCGCTAAATGCGAGTATTTCATTTTGTGCATCCCGTGCTATCAAAAGGGCAAACATTGTCACAAAATGGAGATTCTAGGATTCAACCTAGACGTCCAGGAACAACCAGCAGATTGTACGGATATCGAAGAAGCTCGAAAGTCAAAAATCGATCGTCGTATCAATTCGCTTCTTCACTCTTTTCAGTGCCGTTTTGCCAATTGCCACGAATCTTATTGTAAATCGATGAAGGCGATTATTAGCCACAACCTTTCGTGTAAATTCAAAGCGGCCAAGTCCATAATGGAAAGCATTCTGGATTCAACAAGTAGCTGCCCGACCTGCGCAGAACTCGTCGCTCTGATTATCTATCACGCAAAACTGTGCACCAATGCCATTTGCGACGTGCCGCATTGCTCTAGCGCAAAGAAGAAGATCAAGAATTTTCAGAATAAGCTGTCGATGATTCAAAAAGCAGAAAGCGAAAAGCTCAATGAGGATCCATCATCCCGGCCGGTGTCACCTTCAACCCAGCACAGCCTAACTTCAGCTTCAACTGTGTTGCTATCCAAAGAGAGTTTAAACACCAATCAGCAGCAGAAGCACAAGACACCAAAGGTGGGGATGGACGTCCATTTGTGGGCCATGCAGCATGTTGCCCACGTGGCACCATATGTTCCAGGATCGACTGATGGTACCAAAACTGGTAGAATCCTGCTTCCTGCAACCAACGCTGAAAAGCTGAAGATAGTCCAAGAAAACATTATGTTGATCCTCCATGCTCACGAATGCCATCAAGGAAAAAAACAGGTAAAATATATACGGCGTTATTAATTTCTTGATCGGACATAATTTGTAATTCATTTCCTTTTTGCATTATGTTTCTTACAGCGTCGCCAGTGCCCCATTACACACTGCCAGGCTATGAAGGATGTCTTGTACCATATGAGGACATGTGAAAGCGTAAAACTGTGCATACCTCATTGCGGTCGGCACGCATAATAATCCATCATTTGAAAACGTGTCGCCGAAGCCTTTGCATTTATTGTTTAGGTATGACGGAAGCAAATCGATATAATGGTAGGTCGCTCACAGAAAACTATTTGATTTACTTAATCCATTTCTTAAATTGGGGTATTATTGTTTAAAGCTATCACAGGCCCTAATCCGATCGTTATTGCCTCGGAACCACCAACCACGAACATGTACAAAGCCACTGAAAGAGTTCGTAATCTTGCACGGATTAGGAGCTGCTCTCCGAGTCCCCCCGATCACTTCAACAGCAGAATTCTGTAGCGTGTATGCGAACTGTAAGTCCCCGGATTAAGAAAAGTATGAAATCTTGTTAATCATTAATTACAAAAGTAAGTTATGGCTAATTACCTAATCGCACAATTTTGCATGAGGAATAAAGTTACCCTATTCAAACCGAAACTGGGTAAATGTTTTGAACGCGCTATGGTATAGTATCCATGTTACAACAGCGGTTAACTAATTTCTTTAAAACGATCAGGTTGCGACGTCAAGTAAAAGTATCGAACTACCCCTGCAGAGTGGAGTTGATCACATTTGCCGTGTATTAAACTAATTCCATAGGACCTTTTGGACAGCACTGGAAAGAGGGTTGTGAACCCGCTTCGTAGATTTCAGTGCAACATCCGCTTGTGAAAGAAGCTACTTGCTACAAGAATTTGCTATGAGCATGCAGAGAAACTCCGAAACCCCAAACTCTGAATCCTCTGGGGGAAAAAAGAGGAACCATTCACACACCTATCGAGACATTTGGGTTTACTCATCGTCACAAATGAAAACGTGACTTGCAATTTACTGAACAACAACCGTCTCTTGAATATAAACGACGAAAGCAAAACTTGTAAAGTTACGTAAGAGCATAATATTTTCACTATTGTTGCGTCAGCTAATTTTTTTTTATTTACAGACAGATATGGGATTGGCAACTGTGCCATCCTCTCCACGATTATCACAATGACAAATAGAAGATTCAAAATTTAAATGGCCTCAGTAATGCTCATTCTTCTTCTGAATTGGGGCAAAACTAAATCCAGTACGATAAGTATAAAGATCATAAGTTATAAACCGCGCCATACGCGTGAGCATTTATCATCTTGTTGTTTGATATATTCAAAGGTTTACTGCACACCAAAAGTGAATGGTTTGGAATTGAATATTAGCCCCCAACTCCGTGGCTGCGTTGAAGGACACCAAGGCTTATGAACTTGTCCTGTTGTGAAGTGCGTTTTACTTCTCGTGTGGAAGTTGAAATTTGGAAAAAGATTCGTATCTTTGTCGTGGATTGATGCCAAAATTTCGCAAACAACGATGAGAATATGTAAGCTTGATATGCAGAATAGGGTGAAAACGCTGAACAATGACATGGTCAGGTTCCTTATCAAAGTTTTGAGATTTTGCACTCGAGAACAAGTTCCACGTGATTTGGAGCGACAAAAACCAGAAACAAAAAAAGCTGGAGGTTAGCCTGAACCAATTGCCCAAGTGATTATATGTCCTTATTTTAATTGTCTTTAAAATTCTAGATTATCGAGAACTGATAAGTGGTTCAACGTCTCATCGATCATACCACGTCACACCATGCCAAAGGCGCATCGTAACTATTCCTTGACAATCAGCTGCCCACGATTAGTTACCCTAGGACAATCTCAACGTAAAACTTACCAAGCCAATGCAACCACTAACACAATGCAGCTGAATTTTTCAAGTTCCAGCTATCCGCAAACGGCATAAACAAGTGGTAAAAAGACAAACGACGATATACTTCATCGCGTTTTTTTAAATTTGTTTCGTAATAATTCTAAATTTATATTGCAAATCAAGCGCCTAATTGGTTTATGGTCCGCTTGTTACGTCCGGCAACACCTACAACATGAAGAAAAAGGAACAGATACTATTTACGATTATGATTCGACGATTCCTGGTATGTGATCACGAAACTCTGATAACTGTTGCGATTCCAGGTCCGTTTTAATGCCAGACTTTATCGTCATTCCGTAAGACCCATCCGAACAAGTTGTTTGGCTCAAAATGAACTCCGTCGCGTTGGTGACTTCGCATCGCCAAGTCGTTCGCCTCCAAAACGTTAACGTGTAAACAAATCTGCAAACCATGCCACCAAGAAAAACAACACAATCTTTCATTGCTCCTGGTGGCAATGCCCCGCGATTCCACGAACGCACAATGACATTTAGGTACCTGATCTACACGTTGTTCGATAGAATTTTTTTTATCAGTATAACGTTACGTTTTCCAGTAGGATGAAACTCATCTTGAAAGGATTGATTGTTGCCTTCTTGCATCAAATTGCCTCGAGCTGTATGAAGACAAAGATTGTCTAACCGAGGTAGAAGGAATTTATTTTGTTCTTCGTGAATGGACAAAGACCTTTTCAATGTTTGGCTTGGCGGTTATTTGTGATTGTTGCTATTCATAAAAGAAGAAGCCGACCGTGATTGGCAAACGTTCGGGTAACACATGAAAACCGAATCAATTCGCAAAAATTCCTTGAATCTTTTAGGTATCGCGCGACGGCCAACGTCAGTGACCATCAAGGAATGAATGCCACTAAAACTCCAGTAAGCTCATCACGGTTTTATTGTTTGTTGGTTTACAAACAACCCACTAATAATTGTTTGTTTGTTGGATACAATCGCATCTCATTTCACTGCTATAATACGTGACCAAGGAGGGACAGCATCTGTAAAAGGAAAGAAAAATCATTCTGTATGGCGATTAAATCTAACGTTTTCCACAATTATCCATCTAGGACAACAGATGAGCCAGCAGCCGTGTGCCGTGAAAACCAATGGTAAAAAAAAAAAAAAAAAAAAGTAGTTACACTTTTATTAGGTATCCCTTTAATTTAAGTCTGTATGTGTGTCTGCGACATGCACGTTTGCGCCCAGTCATTTGAGAGTAGTTGCATTGCCAAACTGATTACCTGTCATTAGTTTAATCCTTATGTATGTATGTAAATTATACACATTTCTTTTTTTTTTTTTTTTCATTATGTTTCTATGTCGTTGGAACGGCTGCAGAGACTTGTCTATTTTGGTCACACCCCCCTCGTTTGGATGCATCACCAGACCATTTTCGTTCTGTTTCGAGATACGATAAGGAACCGAAATAAATGCAGGCGCCAAGGTTTACGAAGATGGTCATCCTTTTGATGGTCCACCTTTTTCGTTCTGTCGCTTATTAAATGGATGAAAAATGGAAATGCTCTTGTTGAAATCGTTGCAGCAACCCTAACATGGATACTGCATCAGGCGCAATGACGAACGAGTTATCGAAAGTAATTCTACTTTCGAGATTATGCATAGCAAATTCTGACAATGTTTTCTCATTGATCATACAGTGCTATTGGAATACGTTGGTGGGACAACAATTTGAAACGCAATAACTACCAAAACTCGGGTGTTCCATGTTGCCATATTTCTGCAGGACTTTGGCATCCATTGACATCCAAAAGGTACACGGTTATGCACTTGACGAAATCACAGTAATAACATTCTAGAATTGCATTGGAAATCTTGTTTATTTATCCGTGCATTCCTATTTCTAGCATTTCTCTGTCGGCATTTGGAGAACGGAAAAACGCTTCGGTCGTTATATGCTAATCGGTTGCAGTGTTAGACGCACATTATTTTGGAATCCATATTTTGCCTCATCTTTTACGATTAACCTTTTGCTTTAAAAATTTCGTATTTTAGATCCTCGTTGCGTATTCTTACTGAAAAGAACGCATAAAAATTTGGCGTGCCAAAACAGGTAATGAACGTGAAGCAACGCAATCACGATAACTTAACCACGCGAACTCAGATAACCGTAAAATCATTTCTTTTAAGGATAGTGTACCGATGCATGCCGGCAACGTGGTCGTCACGTTAAAGTAAAAATTGTTTGCTTTTTAACTTGTCTGCGCAAATGAATTCTGCAGCAACGACGTGAGGTCGCCCACGAAGAAGAAATGGGAAGACCGAGAAACGCCCTTGGTTTGCCTTTTCTCACTTCCCAGTAATGTCCACGAGCGGCCCCTCCCCTTTACCGCAGCTGGAAGAAGGTACGTACGGATGAACTATTTATGAGCCCATCCGTATGCTGAGGAAATTCCTTCAACTTTTTGTTTGGTATATTTACCTCTTAGCTTTTCATTCAAATCCGCTAGCGAATCTTTCTATTGTTATCACCATGTATTTACATTTCCGAATGCATTTCGGATTCTTTTCCTTGTTTTGAAAACTTCCCCTTTTTTTTAAAGAACTAAATTTCTTTTTCAAACAGGTTTTACCACGTGCGTGTCATTGGGCGGCGTGTGGGCGTACAATCCGTGGAGACGTTGATTTGCCAAACAAATAGAAAGTTCTTTTTTTTTTCCGACGCCTGGTCGTGAAAAACAGGACGAAAAGGGAAAAAAACCCACCGTCATTTGCTGTAATGGAAAAGGAGGGAGCGCCAAGGCCGTGCATCGTGAACGTCATTGCGGTCACTGACGTCTGCCAAAGTACGTATGGTACGTGTAGCCGTTTGACAGGGTGTACTTCTCCCGTCTATAGGAACCTTTTGAATCGACAATTGGAGGGGCCAAAAATGACGTGACGAGTTAGAACGATAATGGATTCCTCAAAGTCGTTTGTTTTATTTAAAGAACATCATCCATACTTACGCAATTGCTTGTTCCTGTATGGGACTAACATGTACGTTTCCGCAGACACGATTGCCCGTTTAACGAGTCACTAAATATTTCAAATGTTTTTGGCTATTTCTTCCAACTGTTTAGATTTTATTTGTTTCCTACACTTATAATGTTTACTTTGTCTGTTTTGCACAGTTTCGTACGGAGTCTCACCGCGGCTGGCCAAAATAACAGCGCATTCTTGTTGTAGTACACAGGCGACACTTGTGTTCTCGTTCCAGCAGATGAATCTGCACGTTTTTTTGTGTGTGTGTGTGTCTTCATATTCCGAAAGCAAAACGGAGCGGCCAGGAAACGAACAAGCCGAGAAGATTAACGAGCGAGAAATATTCAAGACATTAACACAGGCCTTGTTTTTCCGTTTTTTTAATGTCTCGAATGAGACCTAAAAAAAAAAAATAGTAAATTTTTTTTAGCGCGTGAGACAGAAGAAGCACGAAACTATAAGCACGCCGTAAATTATATGAGACAAGAGTAACCTAAGGAAACTCAACAGGTGAATGCCTTGTTTTTATTTATTTTTTTTTTTGTATTTAATTTTAAAGAAGCAAATGTAGACTTGTATCTAGTAGAAATCTCTTGTTTATTAATGATAAATCGTTTCTCCCTTTAGGCTAAAAAATCTTAAATTTTTATTTATTTCTAACTCTGTAGCTGAATGATGGATGTGTTTACGTCGATGTTTCCAGTAGACACAAGCACATGGAGAGAAACAAAGCCTTTTATTACCAGGTAATGGTGGAATGTCTTGGGTGACAGCTGGACATTTTTCTCAAAAATGTTCGGTCCATTTTGTTGCTAATATTTTATTTTTATTTTTAAATTTCATCACCTGTCCCTTTTTTCTTTTTCTTTTTTTAAGACGCAGTAAATGCCCGACACGGATTGATAAAGACGCCGTAATCAAAAGAAATTTAAAAAAAAACGGAGAGCTCCTGAACAGAGCAAACAAATCAATCCAGCTCTTTGCATATTCTCCATGACGCAAGGTAAGCATTTTTGTTTCTCATAGGGGCGGTACTTTTTTCTTTCTAACATTGGGGTTGAGTGATGGGCAAACTTGTTGGCGGCTAAATTGTGTTTGGCCGGCGACCCGCTACGCCGTAAAAATTCGTCTCCCTCGTCGTTTCCATTTCCTCGTTAGAACGTTGAATACTAGTAGCGTTTAGGTATTTCTTGAAAGAAATAAAATGGGGGGGGGGGAGACAATTCTTCAGACAGTCCCTCTACGTCAAACAGCTGTTTTTTTCTTCAATTGTTACGTAATTTTGTTATTTTTTTACCTTTCGTCAAACACGCGACGTTTATTTCACATCAATCGTCTTTACAATTTGCGCATTGAATTTACTGCTAAAAATGATTTTGAATGGAATTTGCATATTTTTTTTGGAGGGGGTTCAAATCTCGTAAGATGTTGGAGTACAGCGCTTTCCCACGTAGCAGACGAACGGCGCGTGACAGTCGGTCGTGGGCGCAGAAATTCAAGTTCTAAGTGGTCACTTTTTTTTTTGTTTTTCGACCCAGACACCGCACCATTAAATTCATCATGTTTTTTGAAAAAGCCAACAAGTAAATATCGATCTAGGCCATACTGAGAACTCGTTGAAAGAAAAAAAAGTTCAACGATGATGAGCACACGGTTGTTTGCTCGACCATCTGTCGACTACTAGTTTTGCATTTCCGTGGCTACCCGGTTAGTCTGAACTTGCATTCAAACCATTTTTTACTCGGTCAAGCCTCTTTCCTTTCTTTGTGTGTGTGTCTGTTTTCGACGTAATTCTTACATCTTACTACCGAGTCGTGCGTAAAGTACGTCCAAACGGGACTATCGTTTCGTCTATTGCCGGCTATTTTTAAACCTTTTTTTTCCCCCTTTTTTATTCGAAACATTTTTCATTTGATTTGTGCCTGCCATTTAATTATTTGTGCGTATTCGATTATTCCACGGTCTTTTATAGATTGGAGAAGAGGGCATCGACTGTTTAACGAGTAATAACGATCGGTGATTCGCATTGCCTCCCATACAATTCTTTAGCCCAAAATTGTGCCATACTCGAGAAACAAAATTCTTGGAATGCTAATTGAAAAGAATTTCTGTTTGGTGATGAAACGAAAACAAGAAGGGGAAAAAAAAATGCTAGACATTCCACTCTTGGGAAATGTCAGTTCTTATCTCCATTTTTTTTCTTTAGTATGTCGCTGATAGGCAAAGGCCTTTTTTTTTTTTTTGAAAAAGGTCGTCGACTCTAAAGTACATTGAAATGTCTTTTTACTTTTATTGCGATTTCTTCGAAAGATGCAGCGACTAAGGACAAAGTTCATCCTGAGGATGACACCTGAAGAAAAATAATACCTGGCCATCTTGAGATTTTATGTAAAAAAGAAAGGGGGAGGGACGATCGCAAGAGATGGAATATACGCCCCACGTTAACCTCAGGTGCCAACCCTTGCATGCAAATACTACACAATAGAAAATGAAATGTAATTTCTTTTCTTCTTCTTCTCCTTCTCCATTTCAGGAAAATAAATGTGCAGCGCCATAATGGCTGAATAGAAGAAGAAAAACACTTGTTTCCATTGTTGGAGGCAATAATCATGGATCAGCGTGCCGCATTGCCGTCCATTATTCCACCAACTATGCCATGACGAATGGTAAAAAATTAGTACCGATTCTTTTTATTTTGTACATTCATCATTTTCGCTTCATCATGTTGTAGTTGTCCAGTCGAGTTTTGTTCTCTGCGACCCCACGGCACTTGGTTTGTACATCTCAACATCATCGTGTTCTTTACACACACACACAAAATTAGAGAACATTTTCTAGCAGTTTGACTTTCTTTAGTTTTCAGGCGATCGAATCGCAACGTGAATCAAATCGCCAACATCATTAATCATTTTTTTTTTTTTTTTTTTTTTGCCCCATCAAAGGTGCACGCGGAGTGGCAAGGTAACTCGAAAGAAGAAAAAAAAAGCAACAGAAGGGAATGACGACGGATCGCCAGAAGGCGAATGTCCTTGAATTTATCTAGCTAAACGCTAACGGGAAAGCAGACGGACCATGTGTTGCAGTGCCACGCTGTATACGTGTGTGTGGGCAAGTTGAGGACATAGCGAAAAGAAAAGAGAGAGACAAGAGAAGTTGATCTCCGTAGGGAGAAGAGTTGAACGTCTTTAAAGAAACCGGTCGAGTCGCTGGTTTGTCTCAGTCACAGTTGAGTATCTGGACGATCAACAAGTGGCTCTGCCCAGCCAAAAAAAAAAACAGCATTCCGTCCACAGCAGACAAAACTTACCTTTCGGTGGTGGGTAATTTGAGCCAACCGACGCGCATTTCCCTAGTGCAACGTGCTGCATCCAATTTGCGTGGCGAGATCATGGAGTCGCAGATGAACCTGCGGCAATCCATGCTGGACAAGATGAAACGTCCGTTCAGCAACCGGCGGTTGAATCGCTACTGGAACAGCATCCAACTCAATTTGACTCGCAATTCCGGATACTACGCTTTGGTCTCTTCGCTAATGTGTCTGTGCCTCATCGGATTAAGATCCAACAGCGAATACCACGATCACGACGAAATCGACTCGGAACTTCACTACAGTTTCCACAATTGGGAACCAAAGGTATCGTTCATGTTTTAAACGCGTTCAATGACCTCGTCGTGAAGCATGTGCACTGGCCCATTCGTACTCACGTTTTTTTTTTTTTTTTTGTCATCTATTTTTGTTGCAGAAACCTATGGACGTTCGACCGCGTGAAAGGGTGAGCATGCAAATAAACGGAACGATCCTATTATTGAAGTGGGAAATTCTGGTTTCGTGTCACCGTACCATTGCGCAACTCTTGATAATTTAAATATAATTGGCTTTTTTTTTGTTAGAGAGCTGTGGATCCATCTGATGGCGAGACGAAAATCATTCTATTTTGGACGAAATATCACGGAAGTGCCAGTTTCGATTTCGGTTTGGGTTCCAGGCCGTTCGAATCGGCTGGATGCCGAGTATCCAACTGCAAGACGACGACCGACAGGTTGCTGCTCAACGAATCTCACGCCATCATTTTCCATTCGGGAAATTTAAACATTTCCGACATGCCGTCCGTTCGTTTCGATCACCAAAGATGGATTTTCTATTCATTCACGTCGCCCGTCAATTTAGCGCCAATCCCTAAATTCTTAAAAGTAATCTTAAATTTAATTCTATCTCTCTCTCTCTCTCTCTCTCTCTCTCTTCGATTTCCTTTGAATTATAACATTGATCAACTAGGATAAATTCAATTGGACAATGACCTACCGTCGGGATTCGGATATCATCCATCGTTATCCTTTCGGAGCTCTGGTGGCCAGCAAGACGATGCGTAAAAGCTACGGCAAAACACGTCCAACGGCCAATGCCGTCCAACGTCGCATTCCACATAAGAAGAAGCTTGTCGCCTGGATCACGTCCACTTGCCCGACGTCGGTGCGCAGGGAGAACTACGTCCGCCAGCTGGCCAAACACATCTCCGTCGACATTTATGGCGGGTGCGGTCATAAATATTGCGGTAGCCACGAACAGGTGCGTCGATCCTTTTTCTTTCTAACGTTTTGTTTCCAATGCTTTTTCTAGATGATTTTGTTCCATGAATTTAGACGCGTCATTAAATGTTGTGCTTTTCAACTAGTCTAGACCAAATGAACTCTGTACGTTCATAAAGAAAATAAGAATTTCTTGCTCCTCCTACCCTCCAGATAGGTAATTAAAGTTCGTGGCATTTACAATCGTTATGGGTGTAAATTTCACGACTTTGGACGAAAGAATTGTATGTTATGCCGGCGGTACCTCGCACTATCAGCATTTTTTATTCCCCATTGTCAGGATGTGTTGCTTTTAAAAATCTCCATCGCAAGAGCCTCGTAAAGGTCGGCAGAAAGAAAATCTGTATCCTTTCTTGGTGCTTTTCAGTATCATGAACGATGATGCATTAAAAAAAAAAAAAAGAAACAGTCCCGTGTGTTGCGCCCGTTCGTGAGAACACTGCCCAACTCGCATTTCTTTCCCCCATTGCAACTGCATATATTATGTAGTTATTCTATATCTACCTTGTTCATCATTCCATATTCGATTCTCAATTCTTTTTCTTTTAACGAGGCAGTGCATGAAGATGCTGCGGGAAGATTACAAATTTGTGCTGGCCTTTGAGAGCTCGCTGTGCACCGACTACGTCACGGAGAAATTATACACGGCCCTGGAGAACGGCGTCGTGCCCGTCGTCTACGGCGAGGCCGACTACCGGGCCTACGCCCCGTCCAATTCCTACGTCAACGCCCGAGATTTCGGATCGCCCAAAGAGCTGGCCCAGTACCTTTGGCTCCTCCATCAAAACGACCATCTGTACCAGAACTACTACGCCTGGAACCAGGACTACATGGTGGACAGATTCCCGACGGACGGCTGGTGCAATCTCTGCCAGATGCTGCACAAGCCCATGGAATCGCAGGCCTATTCGGACGTCCAACGGTGGTGGGCTGAGGAAGTCACGTGCACGTCCAATTATCAATTCAGCCTCAACGTCAGCAACAGTATTGAACCGGTGATGCACAACTAATGAGAAATGACCAATGAAATATGTGCGAGTGGTGTGAAAGTTTGTACTCAGATTAACCTTAATACTTTTTGAATATTTTTTTTAATCAAAAAGGGGAAACGTAAGGGACGTACCAGTTGCTTTCATTTCGTCCCGCGGATTGTTTGTTCAAACATCAAGTGATAATTTGGTGACGATTAC
This sequence comes from Daphnia carinata, assembly GCF_022539665.2. Lineage (NCBI taxonomy): Eukaryota > Metazoa > Arthropoda > Branchiopoda > Diplostraca > Daphniidae > Daphnia > Daphnia carinata. The sequence goes on along the minus strand of NC_081339.1, from coordinate 5,623,161 downwards.
AGAAATGTGCCGATTCACAGTGACACTCAATTGCTAACAAATTAGTATACATGCCGGTCTGAATTGCCAATATGTCGTCGCTTTTTACCGATGCTGAATTATTTTCATTCTTTCTTTGAAAACTAATAATTGAATCTTAAACGCTGGAACCGCCAATGGATGACCACGGTTTTCGTATACTATTCTTATTTTTTACCTAATAATCTTATTATTTAATTTTTTGGTAATCTATTGTTATTTGAGTTATTTTGCACTGTTATTTTTCTCGTATTCGAGAACCCTTTTCTGGTCGAGTAGATCGATTGTCGTTGACGCTGCTGACACGCTGTTTTGTATTATTTACAGTTCCCCCCGTAGGAATGTTCATTCTCCATTATTCTTGTGTACCGTTGCAGTTGTGTTGAGTATAAAGACGAACGAAGGAAATTGAAGTTGGGCTAGCGAGTGATGTACTACAAGTATGGCGGTATCATTTCAATGTGTAATTTATGCCTGCCTTTTTCTGCATGTGGGTGGTCATCTGTCACTACTGCCCTGGGAGCGAACACAACGAATTCATGACGTCTGATGAAATAAAGGGGCATTTTTTAACGAAAGATTTTTTAATTGTTTGTTCCGTTTTCCTACCGACGTCTATTTGTTAAAGGTCAACGGCGTTAAACTCTTCGGTTAGTGGCAACGGCAAATGTTTGGAGTTGGGATAGATGACGTAGTTCCTTTTGTGAGGCACTACATGTGGTACCATCTGTCACCCATCTTCAGCCTTTTGAATGGTACGTATAACAGTACAAATGGCTTTTTTAACGGATCAACAGGGTCTTCGTGAATTCACCAAGTGATAGTTGTAACTTCCCAAGAGTTACAGAGACGTTCGGTTGAAGGAAAATTAACTCGGGTAAGCTACTCACATACTGACCGACGCTTCCAGGCGTTTACGACAACATGTGATGTAGACTTTAAAATATCTTAAAAGCCATTTGAAGTATGGCTCCTCTCTGAAACCGTTTGAAAACAGGGACTAGACAAGGAGATGTCGTGGAGTACAAGGTAATTTCAACTGTAAGGTAGCTATGAGCCATCAGCATGATAGTATGAGACCAAGTCCTACCATTACACCGTAGGTGTAGTGTTTCTGAAACACATGTCATTATTTCTTCATATGTATACTCTAAGGGGTTGAATAAGTAATCATTTGACTAATTAATATTAGGCCCTAAATATGACATTTGTTTAATATTGCATGTAAAAGCAATGAGTTTTCAAGAGACAGGTTGATTTTAATCCGTAGATCACCATTCATCCCTAGCAGCAATTACGTCCGCTAGATGGCGTTCACGCTAGCATAGTGATGTACACTGCTGCTAGAAGAAAAACAAGTCGCACGTCAAAACAAAGTCAATTTTCGTGATCATGTCGATATAATTATAATTTAAATTTGCGCAAGAGTAACAACTTCCTGTACTGACGTTTTCTTTCGTAATTGCAACGATTTTTCTTGCACAAAATTCGTTGCAATGAAAGAAGAGGCATTTTTATCGCTTGCAAAATGCATCAGCTGTTGACGAAGTCAGTTTATTTATACCCTGTAATTATTATGTTCATGCTCACTTTGTTAATTTGAATTCATAGAGTATCAATACGTGAAAGAGCTCCGTTGTCCGCCAAATTGTACTGACATCTATGGGAAAAAGCAGCAACTCTTTAAAAGTGACGTTGGCACGTCATTCATTGTCGCCTACCGTAGACGAAGGATGTTGGTAAAAATGGACGTCTCTTTCATTGAAAGTTACCAACCGATTCTGCGTCTTGAGGTATGTTTTTAACCCATGTTTTCCGTTAAACGCTTAACGTTTGATTCTTCGTTGTGAAGTATATCCATAAAGAATTTTAAAGGTATTGTAACTAGAATTTGATTGTAAAAAAAGCATTTTCACTACACTTAAACAATTTTAAAGGAAGAGCATGAGTTAGCTTTGGCTGAATTATCATTTTGTTTTTATTTTGCTAGTCAAGTACACTCGAATTTACCAACAGGGGTTTTCTGTAGAGAAAACAGTAATTCTTTTTCACAATCTAGTTGTTCCGGTACTTCTAGTTGTGTTAAAGTGATGTTACGTTTTATCATTAACGATTATAGTTTTGTAGCTATATTTCTAGGTCTCTTGGATGTACCTGATAGCTATTCTACTGTGTTGGCCATGCAGACCACCCTGTGAATGAAACGACTACCACTACTTTTATATTGGAGTGTAAATAAAATACATCTACCACAAGTCTTGTGGTTGGTGAAAATTCCTCAGCACGAAAAAAAGAAAGAAAAACTCAAGATCCATTTGGTTTCATTCATTCACTATAGCAGTATGTGAAGTAACTGTTTGCTGGAAAAATGTTCATCTTCCAGGGTGGCCAAAATGTGTTCCAGATAAAAAAAAAAGGAAAATTTTTGGGAAATTTGCATTGTGAAGACTTGGTTTTTTTGCGATAAAAAGCACTTGTGTACTTGAATTTTTGGCAAAGAAAGTGCATGCTAATTTTAGTTTCCCACTTAACACTGTATTACAAGTGAAACAGTTGGTAGAAAGAATGGAATGTGAAATCTAGGTTTTGCACACTATGATTTCGAATAAGTAGAAGGTAAATAAAGTGAAATACAAAAAAGAAATATAATAAAGGAATTGTTTTTATTGTCCCTCCTCCACCCATCAATTCCACCACTTTTTTACACAATACATAATTACATACATATTTACACATACAAATACATACAACATACACTTAACTAAGTTAACCCATTGGCTGCCAGGCCATGCAAACCCGTAGGATGCTTAACTACAGTAACTACGCATCGCCGTCTGAAGGATCCGCGAACAAGGTGGGACTTGTCCGAAGACAAGTCCGGGCTGGCACAGTAATAGAGTCCATTCCGGGAATGCACACCCCTGGATAATCTATCACTGCGCCGACAAGGAGAAGTCCCTGCTGGTGCATTGCCTAAGGGCGCCTAATGGCATAAAGCCATTAGGCGCCATGGCGACTGTTCCCCCCATGGCCATGAGGAGAACAGCGCCCAAGTCCCTACATCTACAAAAAAAATGGGACGCAAACGGGGTGGCAGCCAATGGGTTAACTTACACACTACAATGCAAAACAAAACAATACCAGGGTGACGGAGATGGCGCGAAGGCGAAGGCGATGGCGCGATGGCGATGGCGATGGCGATGAGGCGATGGGGCGAAGGCGATGAGGCGAAGGCGATGAGGCGAAGGCGATGAGGCGAAGGCGATGAGGCGAAGGCGATGAGACGAAGGCGATGAGACGAAGGCGATGAGACGAAGGCGATGAGACGAAGGCGATGAGAACGAAGGCGAAGGCGATGAGACGAAGGCGATGAGACGAAGGCGATGAGACGAAGGCGATGAGACGAAGGCGATGAGACGAAGGCGATGAGACGAAGACGAAGGCGATGAGACGAAGGCGATGAGACGAAGGCGATGAGACGAAGGCGATGAGACGAAGGCGATGAGACGAAGGCGATGAGACGAAGGCGATGAGACGAAGGCGATGAGACGAAGACGAAGGCGATGAGACGAAGGCGAAGGCGAAGGGGCGAAGGCGATGGGGCGAAGGCGATGGGGCGAAGGCGATGGCGATGGCGATGGCGATGGGGCGAAGGCGATGGCGATGAGGCGAAGGTAAGAGCGACGGTAAGAGCGACGATAAGAGCGATGAGGCGAAGGCGATGGTGACGGCGACGCGGCAAAGGCGCAAGAATAGCAGATAAGGAAGTCCTATCACAAAATGTTATGTTACAATCAACAATACTCAACAACAGGAAACTTAAAATACCTAAAAGGTAGAGATGGTCTCAAAGCCTATATATGTTTTTTGCTGGCTAACGGTGAGAAGACTGCTTTTGAAAAAGTGATGGATTGGTAGAGGTTTGGTTATGGAAAGTTTGGCTGTTTGATGATGAAAATGTGGAAGTCATCAAACATACAAGAATGCATATATGAATGCTTTCAACAGATGAAAGATAGTGGGAAACTGCAACGTGACCAAATGAAGAGTGTGAGACTTAGACAGTTTTGTTCTCAAATAATCAGTTTTGTTATTGTACAACTACCTAGTGTCAGCAATCCTTGTGCGTTCAGGATCATGATGTTGATAGAAATGGAAGTAAGATGCCTAGCACACAGTGGCAAACAGAATGTAAATCCTCTCACTGGGCAGTTCCACGATGAGCAATGGCAGACATAGCTTGCCCAAAATCATCTGGTCACTAACTTGCTTAGGGGATGGCAAGGTAAACTGTTATATGAAGGGGGAAAATCAGTGTGAAATGTTTGAAACTCAATACATACAGCACAATGGATTAATTCAATTGAAAATAATATACCACAAAGTTTTCGTTGAAATATCCTTTGAAAGACAAAATGTAGGGAACCGGAAAACCATACAAGCACACCCACTTCCCTAATTCCTTAGCAATTGAAAATGACAAAATTTTTCAAATGGTTGGTTTTTGAACCACTAGATGTCTCTCGTTCCGATCAAAATTTTAAGCCCGACAAAAAAATAAGCCCGACTTTTTAATTTTTCTTTTAAACAGGTATTCAGGGCTGATTATCACCCATCTGGCAGCGTTGGTTGATTTCGTCTGTTTCAATACAGTGCCTCGTGTTGACATAAGTGAGGGGAGGTGCAAGTGATTAAAGGAATTACGTTTCTTACAATTTACAGTAGAGTAAGGAGGGAAAAGTAAAGATTCTTTTACCGATTTACTAAGCAGCAAATCAAGTTTTCGACCATTCTGATTCTCATTCTACAGGCTTTGCTTTTTTGCAATGTTAATAATGCTAAAGTGAAACACAGTGAAACACAACTTTGTGGAAAACGAAGATCCCTTACTCAGAAAACCTGTTTGAACAACGGAAGCATTCTTGAATCAGACTGCTTCAGTTTATATCGAAGACCTATTGCTTGTCATGCCCTGTGACCAACTTCACAGGACTACATTGTTAGTTGGTATCACTTTACAAAGCCAAATAGGTGTAACAAAATGCAATTTTGTAAATTTTTTATACAGAATTATTTTAATGCTTTGTTTCATTGTACAGTAAATTTATATTACATGCCTAGTATGAAAGAGATCAAGTATATTACCGAAATTGGCTATCTCAGTTTGCAACTTCCGAACTCCTCAGTCTGTCATTCTGATGCAGAGATCCTGAAAGAAGTTGGAACGTTTTGAACCGTCTCAGCCAATAAGTCTGTCTCTTTTTTGTGCCTGGAAACCCATGATTACAACTAATTAAAATGCCATTTATTGTATTATTTGCATAGGTATTAGAAAATAGGTAGTTGCTTAATGATTAGTTTCTTCGCTGCCCGTCAACTTACCATCCAAGCAAGCACTATGTCTGTCAAACCATTAGCTGAATACAGTTAATACCAGTAGTTCACCAAAACAAGAGGTAAAGAAGGATTGCACCGATCCTTATTGAATTTATATTGATAGGCAAACGTTTTAAAATTAATTCGTGTTTCGTTTTCTTTAAATAGGTTAAGAATCATACTGAATCAAAAGAGGTATCTAGTCGAACCAAATTTCATAATGATAACGGTTGGAAGCCCGAAGGAATTTTTGAAAAATGCCTCCTGCCCATTACCTTCAGTCGTTGCTGCTGCCTGAAAACAAAGTATTAAAATTTATATAAATTGAAGTGCATATCTGGGCTCCCTTCTTTTCTGTGGCCCCGTTTCCCTTAAATTTTTAATAAGCCCGTAGGGGGTCATGCCCCTACTGTGATCAGCAGTAAACGGTTGTGAGTGCGCTGTCCGGAAAGGGGGGGGGTCCCCATGGTTCGATGATATCATTGGAGGGCTGTGGGGCTACCCAAAAATCCGAATTAACGGTTAATCGCTCACGTAAAAGCTTGTCCGCGACCTTCGCTCTTCTTCCGGCTTCTCTTAGCCACGCACCGGGTAATCTCCCCGGTGAGTCAACTGAGGTAGTGTCTCCCCCTACCTTGGTTGACAGCAACTTTGAAATCGGCAATTTTGCCCTTTCAAAGTTGCAAGTCTTTAAATTGTGCCTAATATTGTCAATACAAATTCTTTAAAAACAATTACATATTTTGCTTTTTTTACTTTCGTGCTGTTGTTGCTCTGTTTACTAATGTGAACATTTCCTTACTTATGTCGCAATGACATTTTATGGACGTATACGTTATATTTTCAATTTTTGCTGTTCCCATTTATGGGAGGATATGTTGCTGTTAGACGACTTCATTGTTTATGGACCAATGCACTTTAATCTCACTTCATGGAGATTGTACTACTTTTAATACTTTTAATGCATTAATGATTTTGATTTGTATACTTGCGTAGTATTTCTAATTTGACATTTTGAGTTACATATATTTATTCAATTTCATTTTGACTCTTTAGGGGATTGAACCCTTGATTTCTAGCGTGCGACGCCAATGCTCAACCATAGCGCCACGAGTCTTGTAAGATAGGTAACTATTTTTCCATGTCTTTTGAAGGAAACCTATTTGCACTTGTAATAATATTGTTGTGCGTCCCAACGCAATTTAATATTTCCGTCTCAGAATGTCACCTATAAATACAATACAGTGATTCATTTTTCGTACAAAGAAATATTATCTACAGTAGGAAACGTAACTCAATCCTCTGGCACATAGGATCCATACGTGACTCGAACTCTTGACTTTCGATTCCCGTAGTCAGATGCTCTACCTCAGAGCTATTAGTATCACATAATCTCCCGTAGCGTGCGAATACGCTACAGCGTAACGTAAAATAAGAAACAGTCGGGCTTATATTTTAAACCTGACTATACATCAGATGGCCGTGCATGATAAGGTTATAATAATAGTATGTGGTATATCTTCATGCTATGATCTATATTTACCAGGTATACCTTCCCATTAGCGTGATACATAATGCTAGTAGTCTCTGTTAACGAAGTAGTGTAATAAGTATATCAATTCGCGCGATCAACCAACAATAAAATAAAAAAACAAGCACGAAAGAAGCCACTACACCATTTCATATATGATCAAAATGCTTAAAATGTTTGGCATATTAATGCTCATTTTTTAGTTTTTGCGAAGTTGAAAAAAAAATATACCGGAAGTGACCGGAAGTAGCCTATATATCCAGAAATACTGGGCTCACAACAAAACGAATATGATTTTCGTGATCCTCGTGAAATTTAAGGTGTGTCTGACCTATTTTGACCTGTTTTTGGCGAAAAGTCTAATTTGGCCAAAATCGCGATTTTTCCTGAACTATAGTTCAGGGAAATTTGCGATTTTTGACGATTTTCGGGTATTTCCTACTGACACATGAATTCGACCCCAAATTTCACGAGGATTACGAAAATGTGGTTCTTTTTTCATTCAGACCAATAGATAGTGAGTTATTAAGCATTTTCAAACCGGAAGTTGTACTGAAAGTTAAAATTTAGAAAATTTAAAAAATGAACTATGTTCTTCTTTACAAGGTATAGAAGATCTGAGCAGTTTCAAACGTTAACTATAGTAAATTAATACAACATAGCCTTTTAAAGTTGTTGAAGTTCAGTTTTCAGGTATGACTCATATACCACTTTAGAGCAATACCATACACATAATAAACCAGGCAAATATTTCAAGACCCTCACCTTTATTTGATATCCATCAGATTTAATTAGCTTCACACGATTACACTCCTAAGTTTACACTATTATTAAATAAAAACCTACAGCACAAGCACAATTCTGATACAACTTTTCATAACAATGATTTCGGACATCTGGCGGCCGTAGTTAGACTTTGTAAAGCCAGACTTCGTAAATATGTCAATAGCCGTCTCATCGTTTGCTTAAGATAATTTGTGTACCAAATAACATTAGAATCCTATAGATTCTTCCAATTAATCGGTGAAATGTTACGATGTCACTCGCAAGATAGAAACTGAAGTTCTAGCAATTGCTAGTGAATTTTTTCTTCCAGATAGTTGGCCCAAAGCTGGTATAGCCACCATGTCCCAGCTTTGAGAGAATACTACTTGTATGCAGTGGCACAGGCTGTGCGATTAGAATATGTCGATTTGAGTGTAGACTATGGATTGCATAACTATGTCAGCTACAATTACCAATATATATATATATATATTTAAACATTTACACCCACCTGACAGAGGAAATCCTCTTGTGCAGAATAACTTCTTTGTTTTTCTTGTCTGCCAGGTTTTCCTTTTCACAGTATATCTTTGTGGAACGAGTGAATGGTTTCTTGTGGAAGGCCTTTCCAGTCACCTCACTTTGTCATTTTACACAGTGCTAACTATAAGAGATGTTCAGAGTTGAATTCAACGTACACATTGTAATTACTAACTGATATACATTCCTGCTATTGGTTTAAGGTAACCTTTCCTTTGCTAACCATTTTTTTCCTCCAAATTAACAGCTTTATGCCTTTTGCCCCCACATTTCGATGCCCAGTTCATTCCTCATCTTCAATTTTCTGGTCACTGTAAAAAAAAATAGTTCATATCACACTTACATAAAACATTTCATGCGCGTAGATATAAATGTGTGTACACCATTACAATAAGCTGAATTTGAAGCGTCACGCAATCGATGTTGTAAACGGGTTGGCTGTACGGCAATCACTATGTATTCTCTCGCAGTAGCTTTTTTTTTTATACTAAAGAAGAAAATTTGGTTCTGTAGGCAAAAAAAAAAGATAAAAAAGGAAACACCAAGCAGCTAAACAGTAGAAACTATGAACTTACCAATCATTCAAGCACAATATTTTACAACTTTAAAAAGAGAGGATTCAATTTTTACACACAAATCAAAATGGAATGGTCGTTATGTCTTCGAAGAAGCCCATACCTTGATTTAGGATAATTCACTTTCATTATCCAACTATTATTCTCGAAGGAAGCTTTTCCAGGTAGAACTTCATTCAACCCTTGCTGGTAATTTCAGTGATCAATTCCTTGAAGTCAATGGGAATATTGTTAATACTTTTTTACCATGAAATTTTTAATGGAAGCCATTTAGGGGTAGAAATCCAGTAGCTCATGTCAGTTCCAATGCACCATTATCATGAAGTTCTTTTCCCTGCATAAATTTCATCTGCAGCAAATGGCTCTACATCTAATATGCCTATATTAAACACATACCACAAGAAAGGGCTGCAAACAACACCACATGGGACACACAACACATATCCTATACAACCTGCAGAAAGAAATTCATATGTACCTTATGAAATCACTGAAACCTATTAACTCATTTGCGATATACAAAATTTGATACAATTTTCGGCTGACTTGTTTAAAACGTGCATGGCGGAGAACTCGAAAGTTCTTACGACAAAGAAATTCCAGAACAGCACTAGACGAAGCAGATGTAACTATGATGGCAACTGATGGTAATTTGAGTTTCGTCTGTTTGACGCCCCTGGAAGCTATGACATAATAAAACAAAAGCATCTCTGAGATTTCTTTTGCACAATTTTTGTTTTGAATAAATCCATACAACCCTAAGGTCCTTGATTGGGCTGATTTTACCTGGCAATCACGGTTATAACAGAAATTATAGCCTTAACCTTCTTCTACGATGTTACAATTTAAAGTTATGGCCGGTTTACTTATAGGTTCCCAAACAACTACGTTTAGAGAAACAGTTGGCGGCCATCTATTAACTAGCCTCCAACGTGCTGCCATCCAGTAACGCCATAGTACGCATCCACTTTAAAGTTGTTTCCGAATTCGTTAACAGGTATTTCCGATATTTGTTTTATACAATGGAACTTGGCGTTCCAGAATAATCTCTGCTGGCGAACAACATTATTTGCGCCCAAAATTCTCTTTAGTGAGACCAACATCCTTGAAAACAAAACGTATTCCATCACCTGAAGAATGCTGCAATACAAATCCTTCACTTGTCAAAAAATATTGTTGGGGGCTAATCCTGTGATCTGTAGCCTCCAGGGATTGTAATCTGATATTATGAAGTGTCACCATCATAGCTGATTTCTATAGTTTAAATGTAACTGAACCTCACTATAGTTGATCAGCAAATGACGTGGTGTACAGCAATCCATATTGGCCACTTAAAACCTAAAAATTCTCACAGATTGGATGCTGGCAGGAACCATCCTAGAAGTACAATTTTTGATCATATTTAATTACCAATACTGAATGTTTGAGCTTTAAATCGTGTTTAATAAATGGAAGGTCTATGAGCTCCACACAGAAAATAAAACTGACAATAAAGCCACTTAAAACCCAATGTTATTGCTACCTCTAATTACTGCATGTGTCATTTCTTCTCCAGCTGGAAATAGTTTAGATACACAAATATTGGTAACACCACAATTTTCAGACTAGTGGTAGCATACATACTTGCACCTTGAAGCAGCTTTTGCACGAGGCTTCTACACAGCTAATGTAGCCATTGTTTCCTACATTGTTCTCAAGGTTTGCAGCTTAACAGACTGGAATCTAAAGTGGCGAACTACTCACCAGGTTGAGAAAATACCAACATGACGAATTAGCTTTCGTAGGAAATTTTGCAGTGCAAGTTACTTACGTCGCTTTTGTTTCAAGAAACAAATGGTCCCGCCAATAGCTCTGAAATTACTACGTATCGCTTTTAACGCTGTTCTTTTCGTGAAGAAATGTGTTTTTAACTTACCTAAATCACATTAATTCATTTCAGTATATCAAATTTTGCAGGGATTATGTATTTAAGTGAGATAACACACAGCAAGAACCACATGTCTGAGTTAAACACGCGGCTTGGCTCAAAAAGGGATTTTCCCTTAACTTCCCCTGGTGGTTCTTCGTGGTCTCACATCACACATTACAATAGGGACGCAATTTAAGAATTTTTTAAAATTTGAATAAATATTTCACTAAAATAGATGGATATTATTAATTAAATTCTTTAATCCTAATTATTATCATATACTATTGCTTTTTATTTTTTTATTTGTACTTTTGTAAAAAGTTGCATCGGTGTCACAGTAATAGCAATCTAGTAGCAATAATAGTAATCTGTCAGTTGTCGCTACGTGGCGTGTATCTGTTGCTGCTGTAACCGGTTCATTTTGGACCAATTGTTCTGTAGACCAAATATTTCTGGAAGACGCTTTATATGATGGAAATTCTATATAGCGTTCCTTTTTCCATCTTAGAGGTACCTAATTTGAAGATAAGAAAACCTTCATGGCTTCATCAGCCTTCAGCAATGACAGTGTTCTCAATAGTGCTGTTGTCGTACTTCATGGTGACGGGAGGTGTGTCCAAGCTATTATTTGTTGGTATACAGCTCGAAACAAAGATAAAAGGTTAATACTTTTCAAAATAGGTATCATCTATGATGTAATTGTGGAGCCACCCTCAATCGGTTCCACAACAGATGAACGTGGCCATTCCCGCCCAGTGAGTTTTCAATATTACATCCTGTAGATAAAATAAATTTTCCATGCTGCTCATAGGTTGCCTTCATGCCCTACAGAGTGAATGGCCAGTACATATTGGAAGGACTTGCCTCCAGCTTCATGTTTACTTTAGGTGGATTAGGTTATGTAATCCTAGACCAAACTCAATCTACGACTATGCCAAAATTCAACCGATTACTTCTAATATTTCTTGGATTTATTTGTATTGTTATCTCATTTCTCACTACATGGATTTTCATGAGAATGAAGCTACCGTAAGTTATTCTTACCCTGACTTACTCATGAAAAGGTTTAATCCACCATAATTTTGTTTAGAGGCTATCTTCAATCTTAAATTTGCTGGTGAACAAAGAAAAATACAGTTAATTACACATTTCTATTTGCTTTTCTGATATTTTTCATACTGAGCTGTGGTAAACTGTTGTGCCAAAGGTATTACCATGAAGTATACCTGAAGCATAAGGTATACATCATGATATTAACAAGTTCTGCTTTGTATCAGAAGCTTTGTGGAAGATGGTGCACATAATGAATCAACTGTCAAATTCACTGAAATAATATTTATTCATTTAGGCTGAACTGATGAGTCTGAATAACTTACATGAAAGAAACCTGTTTCTTAAGCCTACTTAAATTAGCTTTAATTCCAGGCCATAGAAGACTAATGTTTTTCTTGTGCCATTCAATGTTATATCTCAAGTGTTTTTCCCTGTTTTCATCCAGGAATGCTCTGTAAAAGTCTGATAAATCATCAGCAGTTAGAGGCTGTCCCGTTACATTGGCATCATTACCCCTCCTTTCCATAGCTGACATGACAAACTGTTCTTTGGCCTGGTCAGGAACACACTTAAAAAAACCATTTGCAATAAAAACAGTCACAATCGTTACCTGATTAAACTGAATGTTATGGGCAGTCCAAAACATGTGATTCCAATCTTGCACCAAAGCACGTTTAAGTCTGTATTCTTTTTCATGTGCAGTCTCATCAGGAGGGATGTAGAATGTAATAAGGCGAAGACTAGATTTCGGGTCGGGAGGTCCATAGACATCAGATGTACCGGCTACTTCTGCCACTATTTCTGATGCCTTCCAAAATGCTACTGTGGACTAAGCATATCTCAAAAATAATTATGATAAATATGTTACCTTGCTAGAAAAACCGCGATAAGCCAAAAGACCAATACGTCTCCCAATACGTCTACAAGGAACCATCGTCATCCTAAAATATAAACACTTCGTTTCGTGTCGTGTCCCGTAAGTGCTGAGTGGTGTCGAGGGTTCTACGGGAAAGCGTTTTCGCCAACGTCCGACAGGTGGTGTGACCGCTCAAGGGTAAAAAGGAAACAACATGGCTCTGCGAACCTTAACTACAATAGGCCGGAAAATTTCAGAATGGAATCTCTTAAAGACTACATCAATTTTCGTTACGAAAACTCGCAATCTGAAACAAGGCAAGTTTTTTTCCCGTGGGAGATTAATTTTTCTAAATCCATAATACTGATCATGCATTTATCACTAGTTACACAGAGCGAAACATCAGACGGTACATTAGTGATAGCCGGTACTTACGTTCCTTCAGACAGAACGAGTATTTTGGTCACAGTTAAGCTAGACCATGAAACGCCCTGCAGTGCTTGTTACATGTGCAAACTTAATCTTGATATCAAACATACGGTGAAACCCCCATTTCTATTCAGTTTTACATGTTAACTTCACCGCCTCCAAGCTAAAATGTTAATTATTTTTTGTTCATAGGATGTCCTGATACTTAGTCAATTTCTGAGGACAGATGGATGTATGCTCCCTCGGAGGATTACAGGATTGTGCAAAAGGCAGCAGAAGCGTATTGGAACAATGGTGACCATGGCTCAGAAGGCTGGCCTCATGTCCAACATAAATCCATCATGGAGCCACAAGGACCCCAGAAAAAGATTTGGATGGAAAAAATGGAATTCCTATTGGGATGAAACAACCATAAAATGCTAGAAAATTACCATTCAGAAATGCAGTATAATAAAGAAAATTCATAAATTTGATATATCACCTCCTATTTTTTAATACTCTATATTAGACATTCCATTGGTTCATTATCCTGGTTTGTTAGTTGCTCCAGATTAAATTTTGCTTCAGCTAAATCGTCACACAATGACAAAGATGCCTGAAATTCAGATAAAATAAATATAGTAGCAATATTGCGCAAGTTACAAAATTAAGCTAAGCTCAGTAACACAGCTTAAATGATTCAAATTAACTTACAAGCAGCAGTGCTTTCCCTTCTTGTATCCTACCATCAAGTAAAGCCAAGACAGCCAAATTATTGCAGGCTTCACAATGATTTGCGTTAATGCGTCGGGTCAGTTTCCAACAGAGCTCTGCCAGTTGCAAGTCTCCCGTTGCCAGACCTACGTGGCCGGCGTTGTACCATATCATGGCCAGCAAGTCATCTTTCACTGCAATACCAAAGGCATTTTCAATGCACGGAATGACCATGTCGAACTGCTGTGTTTTTAGACAGCATAAGGCAATATTGCAGAATACTTCTGCAGTATGTATTCCCATTTGAAGAAGCCGCCTTTAAGAAAAGTCACCAATGTAGCTTAATCATTCGTTTGTTGGGAGTATTTTAAACCACCTGTAAAGCACAAGGGCCCATTCCGGCTGAGCAGTATAGAAGAAGAATGCTGCAATACATGCCACTGCTTCTGTGTTGCTACAGTCGTAATTTAAGATTTCCTTGTAAGTCGAAACGGAGTTCTCCGATTTTTGCAGATCTTCGTATATCCTAATTTGTTCATGCATCCAATTACCCAATCTGACTTTTGCAAAATTTATTGGAAAATTTGTTTTACCTAGCTATTGCCGATAGGATGACTGTATCCTTGGGAAATTTTTTCAAACCCATTTTATATATCTCGAGGGCTGCCATCGGTTGATCAATGATCAGATAAGATTTTGCAATTAGCAGCACACCGTCTGTATTATTCATTTCGATATGCCAATTCGAGGTCGTCTGAACTATTTGGCGAACAAGTCCCAGTCGTACCTTTAACACACTTGGGTTAATTTTAGTTTGTACTACCGAATCATAAAAAAGTTATTCATACCAAACACCTAGCAATGGCACATTTCCAGTAATGGTTTTTCTCGTTTTTGTTGTACGAGTGAAGAATAGATACGCTTTGCTGGGCTTGACTTGCCAGTTCCAATGCCTAGACAATGTTAATATATTTTTAATAATGAGAATAAAGTTACATGGAAAGATAAACTTACACTTTTGACATCTCCTTGCACGAAGTAGAGATATTCAAAAAGAGGCTTGGCCAGTTGAGACGAAGCCGCATATTGAGCTAGATTTATTCGCGCCACGTTGATGAATGATTCAGCTTCGGTTGACAACGAAGCTGTTCCTAATCTACTTAGTAACCGACTAGTTTGAGCTCGACTTTTTGCTGTACCTTGGCTATTACTAACATCATGTGACCCTCCTAAGCCACTGTGGTTAAGACGAACCACTCCACTGAACGGTCGACATTGAGTTGGGGGTCTGTTGTCAGAAGCTGTGCTTTTGTCTCGTTTAGCTGTTTTGATAGATGCTACCGTAGACGTACCATTTGGTGCGGTTCTTGTCCAATGGTTCTCGGCAGAAGTGGCTTCGGCTAAACTTTCCAAAACCTCGGTGTCATCATATGCCACTCGCTGAGTCAAGGCTCGAACTTTCAGTATCCATGCCGCCCGGTGCTGGCCATTTTCTTGTAAAATGTCTGTACACACTTGTGCACATTGAATAAAGTTGCGTTTTCGATAAAGACTCACTGCTATATAAAAGGGGTCCATCCCAATAGGTATCGCTCTCTTTCTAAGCTACCTCTATATAAGCACAGTTCAAAACAAGGTTTACATAAGAGTTCGCTGATGTTATTGTTCTTACAGCAACGCGTTACCATGGTAATGGGAAACCTGAGGCAAAATGACTCAAAAATCTGGTCCACATCAATTGAATTTTTAGTCACGTAACGTGTCAAAAATGTCGTCCAGTTAATAATGTATTGCGCGCAATACCAGAAAATGGACATTCAAAATCACCTTGTCTCATGTTTGGATCAGTCTTTACCACTGTGTGGTTCCACGTCCATTTCAACTGACATGCCTGGATCTTGGGGAGCTGCTGTAGATTCACCAACCGGAACCTCCTTATTAAATCACAGTTTGTTCGTACACAATTTCTGCTCATGTACTCGTAAGTATCGTTATACCTTTAAATCTCCTTCGACGTCCGGAGGTAGTGGCCTTCCACCACGACGATCCTCCTTATCCAGACCAGCTAGAAAAGATTCGACGCCACCATCATCGTAAATGGTGAAATCCATTCCTTTGCCGACAACACCGATCGAGACGTTCTGTGATTTAAAAAAAGGAATTACACGTTAGCTCATCAAATTACATATGGAACCAAATAACTGTAAAGTGCCTTGGATGTAAGCTCGACTTCGTTGGGTAGAGTATCGCGAAGAGCTCGTAGTCCATGACGCACTAAATCCTCAACAGAGCAGTCAAGAAACTCGGTCAAGTGTTTTTCCAGGTAAGTGCGGGCTGATTGTGATCGAGCCCCGATGGCCATGGCCTTGCAATCAAAATATGTAGCAGACGGGCAAGTCTGGTAGATATGTGGCCCTTTGTCCTGTGACAAAGTGGATAAAATATTTAGTATTGTGATGGAAAAAGAAATTATATTGTAAAATGTTTACTAACATCGTAGCCGGCAACAAGAAGGCCAACACCATATGGACGGCGGTCGTAGCGTTGTGTGCAAACTTGAAGCTTGTTACCCAAATTACTAATGAGTCTTGAAACGGGTAGAGGTTCATCGTGAGCATAGCGATGATTGAGGCACTCGGTTCGCATATAGCGACTGAGGAATCGAGCATCAGCAGTCAACCCAGCAATGGTCATACCCATGTGAGTGTCAATTGGAATAATCTTTTTTTGGTAGGCTGACAATTCTGAAGTGGCTCGCTTAAGTGCAACAATTGCAGCATGAGTCTTGCTTTTCAGACCAATTGTAGCTGATCCCTGCTTGACGGCCTCCATAGCATACTCAACTTGGTGGATTCTTCCCTGTGGGCTCCACACTGTGACATCGTTGTCATACTGGTTGCGAAACTGCAAAATATAGGAAAGAAACAATCAGAATGTGGATAGAAAAGAAATGTTAGTGGGGGAAACCAATTTAGCAGATAAGTATTAATGACAACACGAGAAACACAGAAGTAAACACGAGACAAAATTTTAAAATCTCCAGGAATATCTTAATCCAATAGTTTAAATTGATACGTGTAAAATAAAATACAGTCTTGACGAATGACTGCCACAACTTTCACAACGATGGTCTCTTCAACAAAATATGAATTTAAAAATTTTCTTGGTGTATGAAGAACTTTTAAAAGCTGTATTTACCATGGTTTACCGCTGTATGAGGTTAACTTTTTAGTTGTTTAGAACTTGGAGCCGGGAATCCAAAAACGAAAAATATGAATTAATGCTGAGTCGCGGTGTCACTACCGTCAAACTTTTGTGGACAAGAATCGAATACGGGTGCCTTACATAATGAAGCCTCTTCTTACTATAGCAACTTTTTTCAATATCGAAATATTATGTTAACTGCCAAGTGCTAGCCTGCTACGCCAGATTGGCTATGATATTATTTGTTTATGTGTTCAATAAAAAAGTAAATTTTTTATAGGAATATATCAATTTACCATTATTTACATCTCATCAGCCTAATTCACAACTTCACATCAATAATGGGGATTTGTTTCTCAATCCTTCAAACAGTTTCAACACGTTTTAAAATAAATTTTTCTTCTGAAACCATAACTTAAATCATAATGCAAACTTTATGAAAGTGCAAAAGAAATGGGTTATGCAAAAGTCCTTGTCATTGGTGCAAACTGCGCGCCGTTTTGTCGTCTGAGCTGAATTTCGTCATTCGTTGTAAGTCCTTCTACGTGACTACTTGACAAGGATGTGTGAAAAGGCAAAACAAAGACATTGAATTAAAATTTGTCCTTTCTAATAAGGAAGAATGAATCATTCGAGACGGATTTTCACAACCGGAAGAATCGTTCAGCAGCCAAGGCAGATAACAGGGTAGTCATTATCGCATCCGTTTGAGTAAAATATCCGCATGAAATTTTACGCTACCACAATGTATTAACAAATCCTTTAACAAAAACAAGACACAGTCATGGTCATAATTGGAGGGAAAGTGCACGGATGTTAGCTAACCGCTTTCTCTTATAAAAAAAAGTTTTACTGTCGAACACTTTCACCCCAACATGATTTTTGTAAAATGCACTGCCCCAAGGAGTCCATCCAACTTTTAATCTTCTAGTTTACGCTGTGCGAGGAGCTGGAACGTTCTGTCGTCCTCTACGCGTGTACGTAACCAGTTGCTTTGATTTATCTTCAAATAAGTGATTTTGAATTTTGTTGTTCCGCCTATCACGATACGCTCTTTGTCGTGGCCTTTCTGCGCAGAAGCAAGCAAACCTTCCTGGTTCCACCCAGTCATCGAGTCAATTACTGAACGATTGAAAGCCGAGATAGCTCGACTTTGTAAACGGGAAATGACCGCGTAAAAACCCATTAGACCGCCGACGAAACGAGTGACAGTCAACTGCTACCACCGATCTGATTCCAGTCAACAACTACACCCCGGGGCTGACGCTACAAAACTTCTTTGTGAAACGCTCAATTCATAAGTTATTTGTACGAGGCTATTGCAAACAAACGATATGGTGATCATCCAGTGCTTTCAACGGCGTTGGGTTACGTTCTTTGCTGTCGTTTGTGTTTTAACGTGTTACTCGGAGATTGTTGAGGCGCAGCAAAACTGGTTTAAACCAGCTGCGACAACGAGAAGACCAATAGCAACAACGACCACCAGCAGCAAGATCAAAAGGTATCCTGAAGCCAGGAAACCAGCGGCGGTCGTCTTTCCAGAAGGTATGTATATTTATTCAAAGCTTTAACCTTTAATGACACGTATGGTGCCGGTGTTACTTAGTTCTCAATTTCGACATATTGTCGCAGATGGACAAGGTGCTGAAACTCCAGTCAACAAGATGCATCAACAGGTAAAAACGATGAAACATTTTCTTACGTCGTAAACATTCATTTTCATAACTTACACTTTTAAATGAATCTTGTTTAAAGATCCCTTTAAGCTTGTTGAACCAGTTGAACGAAGCAACAGACTGGACTGAATTTCTCCAGTACGTTGACAACGTAACAATTGTGCAAGGTGACGGTGACACCCCTAACGTTTACGGATGGGATGTTGACGGTAAGTTCAATTAGATTTGTATCATTTGCAACAATGTTACGATACCTAAAGTATTTGCAAACTACTACAGGGCGCACAAAGGATCCTAATGGAGCAGAAAGAGGTACGACACAAAATTCACATGTCTTTTGTTAAGAAACTTAGTATACCTGCTGTATCCAGAATTGCTTAACTAATAGATACCATGTTAAACCAGATGGTAGCGTTCCGGCAAAAGCAGCCCACTGCATCCCTGGTAGGCAGTTGAGTCTGAACAAAAATTTGCGTTCAAAGTCTTTTAACGTATATTCTTAACTAGAGTTGCAAACCGTGCCGTTGGTATCCAACTCGGATTCTTCGGTTCTTTTCTATCCGACGTGCACACGAGTCGAACGATGTGGCGGCTGTTGCAGTTCAGATCTTCTCGTCTGCGAGCCCATCAAAACTGAGATCGTACATTTCCAGGTGCTCTATCCTTTTAACTTTACATTACTGACAAATGTCGGCTTAACAATCTGTTGTTTTTTTTTTGTATGCATTAGGTGCTGAAAACTCAATACGCAGGTGGCAGTCGGATGAAGTTTGCCGGAAAAGAAATCGTGCCTGTCGAGAAACATACGGCCTGCAAATGTCAGTGCAAAGTCAAAGAATCGGTATGAAGTCTTAAAAGTTATTATTAGATAATTAATTCAATTGCCCGCAATTTCCTTCTGTTGCAGCACTGCACGGTTAATCAGGAATACGTGCCAGGAGCTTGTCGTTGTGAATGTTCCAATATCGATGACCGTCGTAAATGCGAATCAGACAACCAAACTAGGTAATCCTAGCAATAATTAGTTCTAACTGTTTTACCTTACTCTTTTTGTGTGCAACACCATCAGGTACTGGGATTCAAGGAACTGCATTTGCAGATGCCGTGATAATGGAGTCAACTCCCAGTGCTCAACGGGATTCTATTTTAACGAAGACGTTTGCAAGTCGGTTACGAATAACTTAAATGTATAAGCAATGAATAAAGAAACCTATTTTCTTGTCTTTGGGATTAGATGCACGCCGTGGGTGTTTCAACGGAGAGATTTCGATTTGGGTGTTGACTTTGAAGAAGAAGACAGCCGTCAACCTGTCGTCATTCCCCAATACAACGATATTTCAGTGAACCGTCGGCCAGCAATGCCATCCCGACCAATCTACAAGGAAGAAGATAATTACAAAGAAGAGGAAAAGAAATCAAGACCAGTTGAGCGATTTCAGTTTGCCAATAGCTGGAATCTCCAGAACAGCAGGACACGTCAACCCTAATTGAGATTGGCTGCATTATTACTACATTACTAAAATATTATGCTTTTGTGTGTTGTACTCCACATTATATTTGCGCTGCTGAGTTTGCTGATTGAACGGCGATGAATTGTTTTACATGCCATTATTGAAATTTTACTAAAAAATTTAAATTACTGTGTGACACGTCGATAGAAATGACGAACGTGACTTGTTCTGGAACGTGTCGATTGGCTAGTAGTCTTCAAATTGTCTCAAGTCAGCCGAAAAATCTTTAACGAAGACAACTTCCTTGGAAAAAGCCATCGAAATCTGACCAAACCTGATGAATTTATTACTCTCCATGAATCGAGTTATTTCAGCTTCACCTTCAGGCGCGTGATTCCACTCCACGGTCAACGTCTTTACATAATCAAAACGAGAAAGTTAACGCACGGTATGAAAAATTATGTGAAAAAAGATTACCCTGATATCGACTTTGTTCCAAGGTATAGTCTTTAAGACTTGCGATTCCGAACCTTCAATGTCGAGACTGAAATAGTCCACTTTTGTTCTACCAACTGCAATTAGCATATAGAATAGAGTGGGAAGCATTGAGCTTTGTAAAGGTATGGTACGTCGCTTTTGCTACTCCCTTCTTCTTGCCCTAAAAGATTGCTCTCTGATGTAGATATCGGGATGGGCTGTTCGTCGTTCCGTTCCAAAATAGCACCGAATGACCCGATTGTTGCATTAAAGACCACCTAAGCAAAAAATCACGTGACATCTTTTATGCATTTGAATCCGGAAGGGTAACTTATCTCCATAGGATAAGGTTTCGTACTGAGGCAGACGGGTGACGTAAAAGCTTTACGGTTACGTCCTATGAGAGCTTTAAAAGATACTTGATCGGTCTCAATCAACAGCCCAGTCCAGGCAAGTGATCGTTCCATGTAAAGTGTGTTGGAAAGCGTTTCTCCGTCGTAAGCTCCGCATTCGATGAAAAATCCATTAGTCTGCATAAATTTCACACCAACGAGAGTAATAATAAATGTGCCGTTAAAGTTGACTAAAAAAATATATATTTACTTGATTGCGCAGGATTCTTAGAATGCCCTTAGCTTGGCCGTCAGACGGATCGAGTAATAAAGGATTTCCCAGTTGATAGGGAACACTTTTTGGTGCTGGTCGGACCAGGTAATTCTTGCGAATCAACTGCACGACACACGGATGATCTTGCTGCAGTTTATTTTGATTAGCGTATTCTAAATTTTAAAATTAATGTTTGTATCATTAAAAACGAAACAAGGAATGGTTTACCAATTGTGCAATTAATAGAAGATAAATATTTGTCTGGTGTTTTAGCCCATATTCTTCCATACGTTTCTTCCATTAAATTGTGTTTATGCGGAAGTTCTGTTGCAGCTTTGACTGGAAGATGCGTAGCATAAACCTGATAGATTCAATAAGAAGATAAATAATACATTCTAAAATCGATTCAACAAATTGCATTACCTGTTGTTGCGCCACAGCGATTGATTTGCATGCTTCATAGATCGAATCCACCATCACTAACCTGAAGACGTAGAGGAGGCACGAAAATATGCAAAGGAGAACGAAACGAGGCAGCAGATAAAACCGAAACGTTCGAATAGAGATTCGCATTGTGTTTAATGACGTAAACGCTGCAAGTTGAATACGAGTTCTTGTTGAGAAACATAAAATGAAGTCTACTTTACGTTACTTTGATTACCGCCACGTTCTTGTCACTCTCAGCTCTCCTGTATTTAGACCTGCCGAGATTGTTACGATGCGTGATTGTAACCATAATCACAACGATAAAGAGCCTCAGGTAAATTTTCTTTTTATAAAAGAGATACAACCTTTCTCACTGATGTTCTGGAGACTACTGGCATTCCATGGCGGAAGTAAATTACGCCCCGGGTTTTTACTGATCGAGGGGTTCAAATACCCAAAAAGATGAAATAACCTTGCCAAAAGCGTTCAGAAATCAAACTGTAATTATCTGTTTGTGCTTCGTTGGCAAGGGTAACCTGCGGTCAATTGAATTTGATCAGCGCTGTAACAATTGGTCTTTATTCCATTTTACTCTTCTCCTTGTCACTACAGTTACGTAGGCGCAGGCCATTCCAGTTTCACTCGTCCTCGTAGTCTCTTAAGTCATCGAGGAAATCTTTGACGTAGACTACGTGGCGGGAGAATCGCATGGAAAAGAGACCAAACTTGATGAATTTATTGCTCTCCATCAGACGTGTTATTCCTTCTTCTCCTTCAGGGACGTGATTCCATTCCACTGTCAATGTCTTTGAGCATATGTAATTAAGTACACAATTCGAATGGATGTTGTTTAAGTGTTTCAAACATACCTTGATGTCAACCTTTGTCCAAGGTATGGTCTTTAGTATTTTGTATTCGGCACCTTCGACGTCCAGACTGAAATAGTCCACCTGAGTTCTGCCAATGGCGATCAGCAACGAATACAACGGGAAACATTGCATATTGTAAATGTCGGCCGTGTCTTTCTTAATAGATGTTTCATCGTTGTTGTCCGTTAGATCAGACTTCTTATGCTGCACATCCTTATTTCCCTCAGCGATGAAACTCATGGTACCTATAGTAGCATTGTAAACAACCTGATTTCATCCCAATCATAAAACATCGGATTACTAATAGACGTCATTTGAATCTCGGGCGATCGACTTACTTCCATAGGGTAGGGTTTGGTACTAAGGCAAACGGGTGAAGTGTAAGCTTTTCGATTACGACTTGTGAGCTGATTAAACGCCAGTTTATCAGCTTCAATCACCAACCCCGTCCAGTTTAGTGACCTCTCCATGTACAAGCTGTTTGAGAGAAATTCGCCATCGTAACCTCTACAATCAACGAAGAAACCGTTGGTCTGCAAAATAAAAAAAATGATTTTATAGTGTTAAAGAAATGCAAGTAAAACTGCGCTCACTTTATTCTGCAAAATTCGTAGGATTGCTTGAGCTTGTCCGTTAGATGGATCAGCCGATTCTGGCACCTCTAGTCGATAAGGAACATGCTGAGGTGCCGGTTTGCGAAGATAATCACGCCGAATGAGGCGAATGACGCACGGATGATCCTGTTGCAGTTTATTCTTGTTGGCGTATTCTTAATTCCAATTAATAATTTTCATTATGTTTTTTTTTTTTTTGGTTTGCGCGTACGGTGATTGCTAAAAGAATGTTAGTGATTGATTTTATACCTACGGTGCAATCACGGGCAGACCCGTATTCCTCTTCCGGTGTTTTGGCCCATTTCCGGCCAAACGTTTCTTCCATCAAGTTGTACTTGATTGGGAGTTCTTCAGTATTAAATGGCTCCGGTCGTTGTGACCGAGAAAGTTCGGAAAGCAGAAGCTGTTTGTTAAATATTAATATCCAATGAAAATAATGAGATTCATTAAGGATTGCACAAAAATGATGAAGAATTTGAACTTATTACCTCCAATGAATCGGCCTTGTGTACTGGCGCTTCAAAGCGTTGATGTATTGCTACAAACAATTCCGACGTTAAAAAGGCGAGAATGTAGAGGATGAACAATGTCAAGGCAGGTAATAGAACTTGAGATAATCGTGATAGTCGACCATGACGAATAAGAAGGCGAGAGAATCGCATTGTAATAGAGTACCCCTTGAAAACTGGTACAATTACGGGGCAGATTTAAAACAATAAAGGAACTGAAAGTGAGTGGGGGAAATGGATTAGGGATTTTTAAGGGACAGGCAGTCTCATATCCACTTTTTCTCTCTGTAAACGTTTCTCTTCGCATTAGGAAGACAGAAGTTGCTCAGCTCGTACCTCACCTGCTAATCTAATTCAATAATAAAATACCTTAAAATTCAGATAAACTATGAAAAGGAATCATAGATTGATCTTCATACCTTGAATAGCTTGCAGTCGAGTAACCATTTTCAACAGCGTTGCGTATTTGCTTCTCAACAAGAGGCGGGCCTTACTCATTTGCCAACCAGACACTAAAGATCACATTCACTGTTTATGGAATTTTCAAGACAACATTTTTTCTTTGTCCTTTTTCTATCCACATAGTTGATTACCACTTTCAATCGAGGACGACGAGTTCAATATGCTTGTAATCCGCACAATAATTTGTGTTCGGCAGACGTGTTATTCAAACAACACCTACCGCGCCACGTTAGTCACTGCCTTAAAACATTACAGCGAAATTTTAAGCCGATAGAGCATGTGTTCGAAAACATGAAACTGATTAGTTTCAACTTCTCGGAAGATAAACGCAGTCTTCGAAATGCACCGGTCTCCAGAATGTACCGAATTTTGATGATTAGCTAACTCGGTAGCAAGGCGGTTGGATAGAAAGCGTTCACAGCCTCTTTCGTCTCTTGTGTTGTATGAAACGATACTCAATCGAACTAGGCACTCGCGATTTAAGGAGGTTGACGACGCATCACTACTCTTACCTGAAGTCCGAAAATGGGCCCACTTTTTACAATCGGCTTCATTAGAGGACAGGTGGACGTAGGGATGACGGAAGTGATGCACTAAACGGCGGATGGCTTCTCTGTTCAATATATACACGTCACCAATAATCGATGGATGCTCCTTATCGTTGGCAGCCAAATAAAACGGTGTTCCAGTATTTTGAACGGGCAACATCGCTTTCAGTTGTTCCACCACTACGTAACTAACGGAACAGTAGAATGAGAAATTAAAGTATTTCGAGCAAATCACTGGAATACTTACGTCTTTTCGTTAGCTTTAAGAAACCAATGCGAATCACTGAGATGGTGGTCGTAGAAATATTGTAACACCTCAGATGTTGTCCTTCTAAATATCCGGATAACTCCAGCATCATCTGTCTCATTCACTTGTTTTGATTGAGCACCATTCGCGTAAACAAACAATAGTTTATCACACCGTTTGCCCCACGTCTCTCGGATGACGTTTTGTGCATGGCTGTTGGATGTGCTGAATGCCGATGGAATCCAACACAGCAATCGGATTTCATCGTTCACATCCCCTAATGAAGAACTGGGAAGACTAAACTGAATTAGTAATTATATCCTTATAATACACGTGCATAATATATAATACCGTGACTGAGTGAAAGTGGCTGAAGAGGCGTCGACAGGATTAAGCTGATGACTTTTCGTAGTGATCCAGCCACTGTTTAGCACAATGTCAACAACGAAAAAGACATTGAGGCAGAGCCAGAGGAGAAAACGAGGACGCCGAAATAAAGACATGGGTTAGCAATGAGAGGAACAGCTTCTCTAGATTTCCGCGCTGTGCTCGAAAAAACAGAAAATTATTTCTGTCTGCTTCTCAATTGGAAAAGAAGTGGTTAAAAAAAAAAAAAAAAGGGGGGGGGGGGGGATGGAACTCAAGGTTGAAAAGATCAGTGCCCTCAAATGTCTGCAGGTGAACTTATTTAATCGACACGCCACGTGAAACATTAAACCAGCTCAAGGCAAAGTTACTTACCATTCACCACCATTGCCAACGAATATGTAAAGGGACAAACTAATGATAATTATTCACCTGTCTTACGCCGTGCTCAGCTGATTGATGTGCACTTGTATAATTTAATAACACGGTGATAGTCTATCGAAAGGCCTAGAGACAAATACGAGGCCAAGTCCTTGAAGAAGTCGTTTGCACTAATCAGACAAGAGAAAGCCACTGAGATGCTGGCAGGGCTTGTCTAGGAGTCTTCAACTCTCGTAGCTTTCTGCGGGCTACTTGTTACTGGCGATGTGGATTTCGAAGTTGTTCCTGTCGAACTTCGTGGCACAAATGAGACATCATGTTTAGGCTGAGGCAATACTGTCAATGCCTCCTCCCCTTCCGCCGGAAGAGAGCGATCATGGTTGATTGGATTCTTCTCTCCATCTTCGCCATCTTGTTCACGTCGCTCTGTGTTATCATCATCAGCACGTTGACGGTATTTACTATTTGAATCCTTAACTCTTTTGTGGATTCATTCATCCTCATTCTAGGAGCGTAAATCGAATGTTATTTGAATCCGTAGATGGAAGAATTAGCACCAGGGATGTTGGCCACCTCCGTTGATCGTACTGTCGCTAATCACATGCATAAATCAATTTCGTCAGTGAACGAACATGAACACAAGACAAGTACAAAACATGGGAAAAAGGAAAGTATTTGGCAACCTACGAAAAAGATACTATTTTGGAACAAGTACTTCGGAACAGAAGACTACGAGCTAAAACTAGGAAAGAATTCGTTTTTAGAAGCCGGTTGTCGAGTAACAAATTGTCTTTTGACGGCTGATCGGACACAGTTGAAAGACAGCGATGCAGTCATCTTTCACGCCAATGATTTCAACGAAAGAGATATGCCCGACCCTAGATATCGCCGCTACGAACAACGTTTCATTTTTTACAACTACGAGACTGTACTCACTGCTAGCGACATGCCCGTTTTCAGTCAAACTAAACATTTCTTTAATTGGACCATGACTTATCGAAGAGATTCAGACATTTACGACGTCCGGCCGTACGGTTCACTTAGAAGGCGGGCCGATGCGAGTCTCCCACCTTCAAGTATGCCCATCAGACTCACACCGTACACACAACCACCTGATCCAGCCTCCCTGATGACGCCATCCTCAAACCGTTCCAAAAGTCACCCAATTTTAGCCAAAAAGAAGAAATTACTCGCTTGGTTTGTGTCTCGCTGCCACTCCGACAGCCTCAGAGAAAAATATTTCCAACTGGTTGGCCAACACGTGCCCATCGACATTTACGGTGGATGTGGTCCGCTCAAATGCATGCCTTCGAGGAGCGAAAAGTGCAACAAGTTGCTGGACAGCTACAAGTTCTACGTGGCTGCCGAGAACGCCATTTGCGCCGATTACGTTTCAGAGAAATTCTACCGAGCCCTGGCGTCCGACATTGTTCCCGTCGTCTACGGAGGAGCCGATTATTCCGCCTACGCTCCACCATTGTCCTACATCGATGCCGCAGATTTCGTGTCTCCCAAAGCCTTGGCTAATTATCTGAAGCTGCTTCATGAAAACGACGGCCTCTACTTGAAATACTTTGACTGGAAAAAGGATTACGAAGTGGTGAGTCGACCGGCCGACGGTTGGTGTGAGCTTTGCGAGAAACTCAACGATCCCAATCAACTTGCCAAAGTTTACAAAGATCTTACCGACTGGTGGTTTCACAAAGATATACCCTGTCTCTCCGGATATGATTTTCTTGAAACGTTGCTTCCTGTTACTTGATCTTATTCTCTTTGCAAAAGAATTTTAGTAGTTTCTTCCACCATTGACCTTTGATGAATTCAAAAGCCAGTACACAGAATCCTATAAATACAAAAAGGTTGGCGTCGCAATGAGAACCTGACGTATAGAAAACATACGTACGGTGAGCAATTCCGAGAGATAACGTTGGTGCTGGTCCCTAGCGGCGTGAGTTCGTTCAGTGCTGATCACGTAGCCTAGTGTTCGTGTGTTGTCCTCAGCTGACTGCCCAGTGTGGATGGTTCCGTCGTTTGTACTGTGTCAACCTGTCCAATAAAACTTGAACCATAAACAATTAAACGTATACATTATTTCAAATTACGTACCATCAGTTTAGTTTCCGACGTGAGTAGAGAAAATTTAATAGTTTAACTAATTTTGCTCCCGAGTGTGCGCTTGTTCTTGTTAAATAGAAACCAAACGCCTAATTTTAGCTCAGGTTTTCAGTCACCGTAAGTGGTTCTCCAACTATAGACATGTCACTTCATTCTTACCTTCTCCTCAACCGCATTATCCCGTCCACAAGGAAAAGTTTAGTCGTAGCCATTTTGATTTTAATATCGGGTTTCATTTTCGTCAGCGTCATTCGTCCTTCTTGGTCGTCCAACATCTCACTCAGCAGCCAAAAGATCTCGAATAAATGGGAAGAAATGTTTCAATCAGCCACGGCTGCCGTCATCGCCAACACGTTGTCCAGTAGTAACAAGAAGGTTGATTGGGATGTTCTACTGGACGATGAGTCGTTAACTGGTGCTCAACTCGTCAAATATCTCATGTGGACTAACCATTCTTCGTGTCAGCTATCTCACGACTTTGGCGGTGTCATGATGAAAAATCCATCCGGATTGGCTGGACAAAAGGCCGTTTGTATCGATCCGAGAGTGGCTCCCAAACCGGCCAAATGTCTCATCTACTCCTTCGGCATCCAGGATGACTGGTCCTTTGATGAGACAATGGCACGTTACGGATGCGAAGTATTTGCATTCGATCCGTCGATAGGGATGACGTCACACGACCACAGCCCAGGTAACATCCACTTTCACGACTGGGGATTGGGTGATCGCGATGAATATGACCGTCATTTCAACTGGACAATTCGTTCGTTGACTTCCATCTACAAGACGCTTTTGCCGCGTCACGGCAACAAAACGATCGATTACTTGAAAATTGATATTGAATATTCAGAGTGGATAGCTTTGCCTGAAATTATCAGTTCCGGAATGTTATCCAACATCCGTCAATTGGGCATTGAAGTTCACCTGGACAAAGAGGCTTCGCTAGAAGAGCACCGCGGGTGGGCCAAGCTTTTGAGATCCCTGGAGAAATCGGGAATGGTCCGCTTCGATTCCAAATACAACCCCTGGTACGTTGGCAATTTTACAAAGTTTCCTTTGTCAGCATCTTTGGGTTACGAGATTGCGTGGTACAACAGTAACCTTTCGCATCCGATGCTTTAATATAATTTTTTCCTAGAATTTTTCTATGTACAACAGAAACTGTTAAAAGCAAATAAACAATAAATAATTATCGGGGCTTTTTTAGTCTAAAGTTTGCTTAAAACTAATAGGAATCGGCTATTCAATGAGCTGGCCCTTGAGCATGAAGCTTTTGGTACTTGTTCTAAACATAATTGATCCAATCCAAATTGCTCCTTGTAGCTCTTATGGTCTCCGGGCAGCTGCCCATGCATAAACGTAAGTCTTGCATCAAGGTTACTGAAATCTATCCATCATTGTTGTCGTATTACAATCGGAACGTTGATGACAAAGGAATGGACAGCAGCAGGTGAACGGCTTTTCTATTACTGCATCCGCTGGCTTTTGTTTTTGACGTCTCCAAAGTATAAATCTAGTTACTGCACAGTGCGATAATTCGACTTCAGAATTCTATTCGCTGATTGCGGCCAAGGCAGGAACTGTAAAACGAAAAAGTTTTTAAGTCTTAATGTTTGTTATCAGTTTCGTATTTGGCTTTATACTTGCTTTGTTTGTCTCGAGAAAAAAAAATTCCAGTTGCCGATCAAAGAAGGCGCCATGTTGTACACTAAATGTCAGCGTGAAGTTTCACATTCTTCGAACGATTGGGATAGTCTGTTGAACTCAGACACCTTAACAGGTGATGAAATCATGCAGTATTTAATGTGGAACAATCGAAATGCCTGTCAATTTGTGCAAGACTTTGGTGGTACTATGTACAAGAACCCAATCAGGAGGGGGCGGCCAGAAATCGGTTTGCCTTGACCCTAAAATAGCACCACAACCTGGTGGATGCATCGTCCACTCTTTCGACATCAAGAACAAATGGTCTTTCGACGAAAAAATGTCAGAGTATGGATGTCAAGTGTTTGCGATTGATCCATCCATGGGCAAGGATCACCACGACCACAATCCTGGTAATATCTATTTCTACAACTGGAGACTATAGAAGATCGAGACAAGCACGACGTTGACTACAACTGGAAAACACGGCCACTTTTTTCCATTTATGAAGAACTGTCTGCCCGTCACGGTCGCATAATCATCGACTATTTAAAAATTGACATCGAATTCGACGAACAGGTTGCCTTACCCGATATCATGGCGTCCGGCATGTTGTCCAAAGTGCGCCAACTAAGCATGGCTTCGTTGGAACACCATCGTGACTGGGCCAAGCTTTTAAGATTGATGGCGAAAATGGAAATGGTCCTTTTGTTTCCAAATGCAATCCATGGTATGTTGGCAATTTCATCCAATTTCCATTGCCAGGATCTTTGGGATGCGAGATTGCATGGTATAATAGTAATATCTGTATAATAGTATTCATCTGTTTCCATGTAAATAAAAAATAAATTTTCAATGTCTCTGCATAAATCAATAATAGATATAGAACAACCCCAAAGTATTGCGAAGAAAGAAATTGTTCTATAGCTTAGAAAAAAGAAACCAGTTGAAGTCCCAAACTCTGTTAGGAATCCAATGCAATGAAGGAGATAAAACGATGGTAATGCCTTAGGTAGCACTGAGTGCAAAGGAAAATGGCGCCCATAGCTGGACGAATTGATCACGATCAATTAGGCCTCAACTGTGAGTTCCGAGAGTATGAGGAATGACATAAATGAGAAAAAAAAAATCCCTTCAAGATTTCAACGTGACAAGCACACAATGGGACAAGTGCATAGACAGAAACTAACCTTATTTCAATGCTTAAGAATAACAAAAAGTTTATACGTAACTCTACGGAAAGAGAATCAACATTGGAGTACACTAGGGAGACAACTACACTTTTAAACAGACACCCACGTCATAGGTCGACGCTACCATTACATGTCAATCGAGTTCGTCGCACTAGTATGTGGAAAGCGTGGTGGAAAGGCAAGCAGGAAGTGAAAACACCGGCGCCAGACCAGAGTTACAGGTTTTCGCTATGTATCTAAAAATCTTAAAGAATTAACTACTATTATTTACTTGTTCCTACTTAAATAAAATTCACAGTTGTATCAATTACTTTACGACAAACATTCTTTTACCAAGGCCACTGTACCTGCTCAAGGATGGCAAGGAGAAGGCAGTCATTTTTGTCTTGTTGGCATTGGAATGCTGGACCATGATTCCTCAGTGGCTCAGTCTGTAAAAATATAAAATCTTTCGTTAATCTGTCATGAGCCCCATAAGTACGAAACACCTTCAAATTTCGATACCAAAATATGGACAAATACGGCTTCCAAATTTACTCTTTCCATCTGTCGATGAACGTCAGAACCGATGGAAATGAGCACATCTATTTCTTTGATCTTGGTCTATCGAAGAAGAAAGAAAATTCGGCCGTCGAATCATTCGGAAAATGTTTAAACACTACAACAAGCAAAGACATTGCCGAACGAAAAGGTGGTAGAAAACGCAACAGCGTCGGTCAACAAGAAGTTCAAATAACGGCCAATGTGAAAAGGCGAAAACAGCAAAATAAAAATATATAATACTAATCAATTGCAAAAGCGTGTCGTTGTTGCCGTATATTTTCTGCCATGTTTCACAACAACAGTATAAAAAAGGTGCACTAGTAGTTATACTATAGGTTTCAGTCTACATTCAAACACGCTCACATTTTGCTCAAAACCGTCCCGGTGTATTTATGTATCCATCAAGAGCATGGGCAAGGTGCTCATAACCTGAAAGCAACTGGAGTTTGAAGTTGGAGTTTTCATAAGATTATTTTTCATATTGGCAAACAGCATTTGTAAGCTGTCACCAAAGGAATGCTATGGAATAGAATACAACAACTAATATACATCCTTATTGGTTCTTGCTTTAGTTGATTGTATATACCCACCTGTTGGATGGAAGTGTAGATTGCCTTTAGGGCAGGAAGTCTGTCGCTAACAAAAGCATCTGCATTTCCATGAAGGATATGGATTCCTTGTTGTTCAGC
The DNA here is from genome assembly GCF_022539665.2 of Daphnia carinata. NCBI lineage: Eukaryota > Metazoa > Arthropoda > Branchiopoda > Diplostraca > Daphniidae > Daphnia > Daphnia carinata. The sequence goes on along the minus strand of NC_081339.1, from coordinate 5,591,396 downwards.
TTCTTTACAAAGGCTCATTTCGGCACTATGGAAACAAACCAAATTTTAGAAAGCTTTATTAGATGAACATCGTAGTTCTTTATGCTGGCAGCACTGAATACGCTGCTGATATAGTCTATTACCACTGATGTGAGATGTAGTTATAGTTGCAAGCATAGACGTAAAGCTTTTCAGGATGAAAATGGAAAAAGACATTTATTATGTCTTGGTCACCATACTCTATTTTCGTTTTGTATCGTTCGTATACGCGAACGATGTGTTTTTCCCAACCGAACTGTCTCATTTTGGTCAAATTCATCAACATCACTCCTGCATTCATACCTGTAAAATCAGCAATTGGACGTTGATCAATTAGTGAAACTAACTAAAGAAATCCAGCGAATTATATCGTACCGAATTTCCCATAATATGGATGTCTTGCTAATTGTGGGTACCATCCGGTTACATAACTCTGTTTCTCAGGAGCGAGAGCAACCATTTGCACGTGATTCATTTTGGTCAAGTGTTTCCAAATGTGCAATGGAGAACTGAGGAAAACAGCGTCGACATCCATGTACAATATTGAATCCACTTCCTTAAGCCAACTCTTATTCAGAAGCACAAAACAATCATTAGAAACGTAAAATAGCTGCGCCGGTGTTAATCTGACGGATCAACAACACATCGCGTTCTGAACTTACTGGAAAGAATAGCCTTGCAGACGAACAAGGTCTGAACAATTTCTTCCATATTTCAGCGCCATCATCGTCAGGGTAACTGAACGGACGTAGATCAAACGACATACGTTTTAAAATGTTGCCGGGCCAGAGTCGTATTGTTTGATTCAAGATGCCACTTGATTGGCTGTCGACAAACAAGGTGAATCTGATGAAATTACTACACATAATCAGTGCAGATTTCATCATAACTAAGGCTTGAGTAGTACGATTGCCACAAACAGCTGCTACTATGTGAATTTCTTGTGTCTTTTCAGCTGCCGTACTGAAATCTTCTGTATTTTGAAACATCGGAAAAGGGGAAATTGAAGGAATCCCTGGATAAGCTTGGTGGGGTTGTTGTGGTTTGAAAACTCCGAATAAACGCAAAAGGATAAATAAGAATAATGCCAAAGCTGCAGAACGAATGATGCGCCGAATTTTACGTGTCATTCTTGAAACGTTACTGTTCGGGATTGCAGCACGTGAACAACAACCCAACAATGCAGACTGCAATCAAACAAAATGTGATGGTCCATTGATCGTCATAAGGAAGGTGGGTGGGGATTCCCTTCAGCGAATCTCGACCCCTGCTAGCGCATAGTCGGTGTTATGGGTGTTAAAAATGTGAGCCGTCATTTCAACAGGCAATTAAACGTAGCCTACAGAAATGTGGGGGGGGGGGGGGGGGGGTTGAGGGATGAAATTGTATTATTTGCTAAAAAAAAAACGGCACCCTGTACGGAAGATGGACTTTCACGGTTGATGGTCTTCATCATCATGCCCGGTTCAACGATGGCCTATTCGACACCGAGTTTCCGGGCATCGATAATGGATTGGTTGGCGTGCCAAATCGATAGTTGCTGATGAATGTCGCCGAGGATTTGTCAAATTAACCTCTTTGCCTCACCACTCCAGTTATCAATTGATATGCTGCTCAATTTCGAATGGAAAAAAACGTGCATGTTCTTCGTGCATGTAATTATAAAACCATCAGAAAGCAATCATCTTTGTATGATTGATGGCGAGGCAATAGCAGCCTTTCACTCAATTTCCAATACTATTAAATTGCCTCTAAGGGAATCCAAGAAAACTCCCAACGTTACCAACCGAAAAGAAAAGAAAACCAGAAAGAAAAGAACCAGAATAAAGATCAACAACGACGGTCTATAATTCACTAGAACCCTTAAGAAACACCGAATGCGTTTGAACTTGCAAGGTCACGATTCATTATTACGTATCACGAATTGTGTTGAGAAAAACATGAAGGACGGAGCGTGCGCCGTTGCGGGAATTATGCGTTTTTTCTCGAAAAATATACTAATGCATTTTGAAGGGAAAACACAACTGATCAACCGTGCAGGTGATGAAAAGGGATTAAGAGGTAATGCATCACATTTTTGTCTCGTGCGCTGTGAAAGGCACGCATGAGAAAAAGTGCCCCCACATCCAATTATGTATTTGAAATGAAAATTTGTTCGTTGTTCAACCTTGTATCGCAAAGATACGGGTCTTGGCTCGAAGCCGACCACCATAGGTACGTGTATGTCACATCGTGGCAAAATATGCTACGTCATCCCAGTGATCTTCACATAGGCTAGTACTCTGCACAAACTATATAGTGGGTAGCTACAAGGTGGGTAAAGACACACAATGGGAATCTACGATTAGCTAAGTGAAATGGTCTATTTTTCATCGGTGCAGGCCAAATGACGCGATCATTCGCATTCATTTCAACAAATCAATAGTCAAATACCAAGATTGCACCTGCTGTGCATCAGACAAAGCAGCCTACTATATTCTGGCACTAAACAGCCGAATATTTTCAATAGCAAAACCCAATTTAAAACAAGACACAGAAAGAAGGAAAGAAATGCAAACAAAACAAAACAGAAATAAACAAAAAGAGAAAACTGACAAACAAACACAACAAACCAAACGTTGAAGCTGATAGTAATTTGTCACACCAGTTCATACAAGTAGGGTAGGCTACAGATACACGACTGTAACTACACAATTTCCATTAAACAATTCTCATATTGGCTCAGCACTGTGGTGCATATTTAATTAACCACCGAGAGCATGGGCAAGGTGCTCATCACGTCACGGCAGCTGGAGTTTGAAGTTGGAGTTTTCATAAGATTGTTTTTCATATTGGCAAACAACATTTGTAAGCTGTCACCAAAGGAATGCTATGGAATAGAATACAACAACTAATATACATCCTTATTGCTTCTTGCTTTAGTTGATTGTATATACCCACCTGTTGGATGGAAGTATAGATTGCCTTTAGGGCAGGAAGTCTTTCGCTAACAAAAGCATCTGCATTTCCATGAAGGATATGGATTCCTTGTTTTTCCCCTTCTTTACAAAGGCTCGTTTCGGCACTATGGAAACAAACCAAATTTTAGAAAGCTTTATTAGATGAATACCATAGTTCTTTATGCTGGCAGCACTGAATAGGCTACTGATATAGTCTATTACCACTGATGTGAGATGTAGTTATAGTTGCAAGGATAGACGTAAAGCTTTTCAGGATGAAAATGGAAAAAGACATTTATTATGTCTTGGTCACCATATTGTATCTTTGTTTTGTACTCTTTGTATACGCGAACGATGTGTTTTTCCCAACCAAATTGTCGCATTTTGGTCAAATTCATCAGCATCACTCCCGTATTGACACCTAAAATTATTAAGAGCAATATCAATTTTCAATAGTATTAATCTAAAAATATCAAATAACTAAACCCTTAACTATTTCACACCGAATTTTCCGTAAAATGGGTGTCTTGCTAATTGTGGGTACCATCCCGTTACATAACTCTGTTTCTCAGGAGCGAGAGCAACCATTTGCACGTGATTCATTTTGGTCAAGTGTTTCCAAATGTGCAATGGAGAACTGAGGAAAACAGCGTCGACATCCATGTACAATATTGAATCCACTTCCTTAAGCCAACTCTTAATCAGAAGCACAAAACAATCATTAGAAACGTAAAATAGCTGCGCCGGTGTTAATCTGACGGATCAACAACACATCGCGTTCTGAACTTACTGGAAAGAATAGCCTTGCAGACGAACAAGGTCTGAACAATTTCTTCCATATTTCAGCGCCATCATCGTCAGGGTAACTGAACGGACGTAGATCAAACGACATACGTTTTAAAATGTTGCCGGGCCAGAGTCGTATTGTTTGATTCAAGATGCCACTTGATTGGCTGTCGACAAACAAGGTGAATCTGATGAAATTACTACACATAATCAGTGCAGATTTCATCATAACTAAGGCTTGAGTAGTACGATTGCCACAAACAGCTGCTACTATGTGAATTTCTTGTGTCTTTTCAGCTGCCGTACTGAAATCTTCTGTATTTTGAAACGCTAAAGATGAGGAAATTGAAGAAATTCTTAGATAAGCTTGATGGAGTTGTTGTGGTTTGAAAACTTCGAATAAACGCAACAGGGTAAATAAGAATAAAGCCAAAGCTGCAACCCGAAGAACACGCCTTGTTTGATATGCCATTGTTGAAACGTCACTGTTCGGCGTTGCAGCACGTGAACGACAACGCAAGCAACAATCAGAAAGAGTGCGATGGTCGATTGATTGCCATAAGGAATATGAGTGGGGATTAATTTAAAGCGAAGCTCGGTACCTGCCATCGTACAGTCGTCGTTGGGGGTGCCAAAAAGTGAGTACCATTGCTACAGGCAGGAGGCAATTTAACGTTCAAAACGTGGAAGAGAAAAGAAAAAAAACCACCTACGGCGAGTTTTCTTCCTTTTCGGCAACCAGTAGTCTAATGTATATGTAATGTATTCAAGCTGTGACCGAACGGTGTGTGGCGTCACTAAAGTAAGATAAAGCATGCAATCATGGCAACGGATGACAGGCAGCGTCTATCGAAACAAGAGCCAATCCATCATAAAATCGGCTGCTGCCGTTCATAGAGCTTGCCTCGCAATCGATCGCACTGAAGCCGTCCATTTTAACTTCAGTTGATGTAAAAACAAGTATTGTTGCCGACTTTATCCAATCAAAGGTGCAGCACACATGTGTATAGCTACTGTACACCCAAATTTGGCCGTCGTCCTCTCACACAACACGAAATGATAATCGTCCACTATATTGATTATATACCAATTATATAATCAATTTCCTGGGTGACTAGTGTAATCGTGTTTGATGCTTGTACAGTATATTTGTGGTGCTATAATACAATACGCGTAGACTGCCAAAAAATGTTTTAGGGCATTTCGGGGCTTTCGGGCTCAATTCATTGCCCATGTGACTAAAGTGCCATCAAAAAGCAATCTGCTAGACGAGCGATCATTTTCTTACAAAGCCAAACACGTAAGAACAAAGGGGTATCATACCAGTCCGTTGAGCTAAGGCAACGCTATAGACTCGTATATGTAGAAGAAGTCTGGCGGCGAATGACCATGAATCGTTGCTTGCTATACACGGCATCTGCATTTGAGCATAACAAAGCCTTTTCATGTTTCATTGGGGTACGACGTCCGAATCGGTTGTACTTGGAGCTTGAATTGGGACAACAAGGTCAAGCATAGAATGGGTATACGTAAATCAATTTCGCTTGCTCCTACCAGATGGACACGGTCCTTGCTTGGCAATCGTGCCTCCCTTCTACCTATAGCAGTTGAACAAAAGACTTTTGTCCGTTTGTTGCTCATTAACAGTCAGTTGCCCATCAAGTATTGGACTGAGAATAGATCGATCTTCGTGTCTTGGCGATCTGCTGCTATAGGTCTAGCTAATTGAAGATAACTAGAGCGAGTTAGTTAACGGACGGCTTTCGGCTGTTGGAAGGGCTCTATTCACAAGACCTATTTCAAGATATAGCCAATAGTCTTAGTTTCGTGCGTGCTTGTCGTGTCGACGTCGTTAGCGTCTTTGGAAACTAAGGCAACGTGAAGTGCATCTCTTTCAACGCAATTCACTGACTAACATGAATACCACCATAAGATTTCGCAAAAACTACCTTCTATTTTTTGCCACATTAATCGTCGTCTACATTACGACAGCGATGAAGAAAACGGACGTCGCCCAACCATCTTATGATGTCCTTATGCGGGATAATCAACACGGCCAGCCAATCGACCAACTGGAACAAATAGCTTCAATGTCAAACGAACAGAAGAGAACGTCGGACGAAAGCGTTTTGCTCGTCGGTCGTGAATATTTTCAATACTTAACCAAGCAATTTCATGAAACTCCTTATCCAGGAGTGGACATGTATACCCAGTACGTCGTGACTCGATTGCAACTGAAGCCTTTACGCGGCGTCGAAGCTTTACGACCCAATTTCGGGCCTGTGCTTAACGATGTCAAATCTTTCGGTTATCCCATCAAAATCTCTCCGTGTCGCGAAGACGCTGTCTACGAGCTTCCGAGGCTCTTTGTTGCCATCATTTCCGCCGTGAGTTATGTTGAAAAACGGCGCCTTATCCGCCAGACGTGGTTACGTCATTTGCGATCGCAGTCGGATTCAGGCTCGTCGATACAGCTAGTTGGCTTTGGTTTCGTCGTTGGACGGACTCATGACCGGGACTTACAGCTGAGAATCGAATCGGAGAGTTCAACGTACGGTGACATCCTTCAAATCGACATGGCCGATGTCTACAGCAATCTGACGCTGAAAACAGTGGGTCTGCTGAATTTCATCGGCGATCACTGTTCTCGCATCGATTTCGTATTAAAAGTTGACGACGACGTCTACGTCAACGCGAGAAACTTGGTAAGTCTCGTGAGACAACTCGACCCAGCCGAGAAGAGCGTGTACGGGACGTCGACGACCACTAAAGTACCAAGAGGTAATTGCAACGAATCTCTATCACTTAATGTAGTGGCTCTATGTTGCTGCCGCAATGTGATCGAGATATAGTTCTCTTCGTTCTTTTTCCTATATCTCTCGTCTACTTTATTTTGGTCAAAATATAGCCCAAGTGGTAATGCGCAGGCCAATCTTTATCGTCCCGTTTTGTTCTCTCTAGAGGGGAAATTCGCGCTTAGCAAGGAGATTTGGCCATGGTCGAACCTTCCGTTTTATTGCATGGGAGCTGCGGTATTGATACCTGCTAGTACGATCGATCCTTTATTAGCGGCTTGCCAAACGACGCCTTATTTTACCTTTGAGGATCTGTATCTCGTTGGACTGTGCACTAGCAAAGCCGGCATTAGAGTTCGCGATTCAGTCAGGTACTACTATATATTTTATCACTTTCTGAAAAAACAAAACAAAAAACAAACAGCTAAATCTATAGGTTTCTTTCATATTCGTATTTCTTATTAATTTTTAATTCAAGTTTATTAGGCGAAGATGCCAAACTCGTTCCGAAGCCGTGTTACGTGCAGGACACCATTACTTGGCTGACCAAGTCAGATGAACACTTCAACAACTCCAATTGGGCAACCGAAAGTTTTTACAAGAACGTAACCCCATGCTTTTTTAAAGGCCTCGACGGTACGAGAGAAGCTTCTGACCCCATGCAGGTTATTGAGTTTTCTTTCGACTGATTACAGCCTTCGAGCTAAAGCCGTTACCTGCAAGAATGTAGCGTCATGTAGTTATAAAGGAGCTTTATTATCCGAGGCTGTGTCAGCTGGTTAGGTTGCTAATACACACATACTGAAAAACTATGCATTCGAGCTAGTTGGAGAACTGTGAAAATGAAGCCTAAATCTGCCATGTCGAGGCTATTGATGACAACAGACATCAACAAGACGGGAAAGATTTCTTGCTGTTGGCGCGCTGTAAACGACTGGATGATATACGATGGAGACGCTGACGAATGGAATTTAATATTTGAAATGCTATTCTCCAATTGGTAAAATGCGGCCACTTTCTTCCATTTACGACCAAGTATGTTCCCATCGCCTTCGCAAAATCATCGACTATTTAACAATTGACATCGAATTCAACGTATAGGTTGACTTACCCGATATGAAGGCGTCCGGGCATGTTGTCCAAAGTAGCCCATTTAAGCACAGAAATTCACACCAACTTTGAGTCTTCGGTGGAACAGCATCATGACTGGGTTAAGCTTCGATGGATCAAGATCGTCCGCTTCGATTCCGAATAGAATCCATGGGACGTTGGTAGTTTCACGCGATTTCCATTGCTGGGATTTTTGGGATACGAGATTGCATGGTGTAACGATTCTGGATGGAAAATACGCCCAGCAAGAGAATTAAACTTTTCAACAGAAACCCAGCACGTTATAGGTAGACGCCACCGTTAGCCTACATGTCATACGAGTTCAACGCACTAGTATGTGGAATGGCAAGCGGGAAGTGGAGACAGCGGCGCCAGACCAGAGTTACAGACGTTTTTGGTAGCCTATGTATCTAAAAATCTTCAAGAATTAACTACTATTTACCTGTTCCCACTCAAATCGAATTCAAATTGTATCAATTACTTTACGAAGAATCTTCTTTTACCAAGGCCATTGTATCTGTTCAAGGATGGCAAGAAGTTGGCAGTCATTATTGTCTCGTTGGCATTGGAATGTTGGACCATGATTCCTCAGTCTGTAAAAATATGAAATCGCTCATTAATCTGTCATTAGCCCCACAGGTAAGAAACCCCTTCACATTTCGATATAAAAAAAAACAAAATGCCTAAAGGGTTCGGTGGTCGTTGATGAGACTTTGATTGCATTGAATATGAAATTCAAACCAATCAATTACAAAATTTTTTTTTTTTTTTTCACATTTCGAAGCCCATAACGTAGCTTGAGGGGATTCAATCAAAATTCTAAAAGAAAAAACGTAGATTATGAGTGAAATTTAAATCAAATTCAATTTACATCCCGACTTCGTTTTAAAAGAACGTAGCCTTTGGCTTTTCCTTTCGTTCGCTCTTTGTATAGCAGGACTTGTATGTCGGTGTGCGTTTGACGTGTGTATAGCTTCACGAGCTTCGAGATTTCGTTCGATCGTGAACGGTCGTCATGTTTTGTCGTTCCAATCCAAGTAAGCTGTGCAAATCACTGTGCATAAATTGTGCGAATCGTTGCAAGAAAGAAAGCCTCTTGTTTCTCTTCCTATTTTTCATTATCTTTTCCATCCAGAAGATTTCGCGTTACACTTTTGAAGATTCACGCCAGTCATTGCTATGCGTCGACACGAATATTCCTGCAGTCACTCCACCATTGGCAGACGGCCTAATCATGGCACCGAATCTTCGGCCAAATCGATGGACACCTTTCAACGCCACTTCCAGTAACGACACGATCAATCGACGGATCTTCTTTCACGAGACGAGCGGTCGCTATCAACTCAACTTGCAACAATGTTGCGCTGTCGAATCAGCGGCCAAACACAATCCCGATCGACCTGTCCAGCTCTTCATCCGGCCACTAAAAGATAGTTGTCCTGGTAACGGCCTATCGTCTAGTCACCCATCGTCATTGTTCCACAATCCACCGTGGTTAGATGTACTGTCCCACTACCCTAACGTGGCAGCCATTTTACTCAACGAAGATCACTATTTCAGTGGAACGCCGTTACAGGATTGGTACAGGGCCGGCCAATGGCTCAAGAGCCAACACGAAATCGCTCACCTGTCCGATTACATCCGCATCCTGACGTTGTACAAAGGGGGTGGTTTATATTTAGACACTGACATTCTAACTCTGAAACCTTACCAAGGTGACGTGTTCCGTAATTGTTTGGTGTACGGCAGCAGCAGACTGGAAGTGTTTAGCAACGGGGTGATGCACCTGGAACGCGGCCACTGGTTGTCTGCCGAACTCGTCCGATTATTGGCCGTCGAATACGATCCGGAAGCGTATGCTTATCACGGGCCGGCACTAGTGGGTGAAATCATGAGCAGGATGTGCGGTGTAGTGGCGGGCAATTCAAAAAGCAATCAATGCGAAGATGTCAAACTTTTGTCCGATCGATTTTTCTATCCGGTTGAGGCTCCCTTTTCCGACGCCATCTTTAACGAGAATGAAAACAAGACGGACGTGAATACGTTAATCAAAATACGGAAAGCTTACGGTCTTCATTTGTGGAATTCGTTGGCTTACGTCCACAAACCAGTTCGTATTGATTCGAATCAAATTTTCTCGATTCTCGCACGACAGCATTGTCCGCTAACCGTTTCGAGAGCCTCGGATTTCCAATCGTAAACGGAGGTTTTTTTTCGTTTCTAATCGCACCTTTGATGTAAAACGTATCAATATACATTAAAAACATGGTTGCCTTATCTAACTTTAATGTTTCTGAAGAAAGAGGTTCTATATTGAAAAAGGGAATTTGAAAATAGTTTTTACCGTAGCGACGCACTGGCCCGCGGCATTTCATTTGCCTTCGGGTCACAGGAAACAAACAGACACTCGGCTGATTGTGCTGATGTAGAAAAGTTAGACAATCAGTCGCTTTTGAATCGTCTAAAGTATTAGCGCAGTCCTGGACTAAATGATACAAATGCTCAGAAATTACAAAGTGGTGGTGGGTCGAACTTTTCTTTCGTGTAAAGGATTCTCAGCTGGAATCGGAGTTGGTTTTACCCTTGGCGTTTCGGTTGCCATTTATTTCTTCGGTTACTCACCTTGTTACAATCACGGTGTCTTCCGTACTCACTGGCAAGGCCACGGTGGCGACACAATAAATTTCACAACAGAGGCAGGATTACAAATGAGTGACACATCCAGCGCAATGTCACTGAAGAAACGAGACCGAATTCTCTGCTGGATCGTCACGTCTCCCAAAACTCACAACAGAGCTCGTCTAATTAGAGAAACTTGGGGCAAACGTTGCGACACCTTACTATTCATGAGTTCTGCTCAAGGTAAATCAAAATTTGAAGTGAAATTCGGATTGCTGGAACTCGCACTTTCAAACATTAAAAGATGAGGTATTACCTGATGCCATCGTCTTACCCGTGAACGATACCTACGCCAATTTATGGGGCAAGACCAAAGAGGCTCTCAAATACATTTACACGTATCACTTGAACGAAGCTGATTGGTTCTACAAGGCCGATGATGACACGTAAAGACCATTTCTCGGTGAAAGTTGCAGCAATGTTGAGCTTTAGTTACTTTGCCGTGTTAAATTAGGTACGCTGTGATGGAGAACATGCGTCACTTGCTGTCCTCCTACGATGCTGCAAAACCAACCCATTTCGGATTTAGGTACGAAAATCCCAACAACGGCAAGCATTTCATGTCCGGTGGATCGGGTTACGTTTTGACGAAAGAAGCCGTACGTCGGTTCGTCGAACTGGGCATTGGCAATGTCACGAACGAAGTGGAAATGACATCTTTTGCTAATAAAACTAATGCTTGCTCACCTGGTCACAAAGGACTTGAGGATGCCAAGTTAGGTACACCATCCATTTTGTCCAATGATTCGTGCAGTGCTGGACAACCATACAAAACTGTTTGTACTTGTTGCAGGAAGCTGTTTAGAAAAGTTGAACGTGGCAGCTGGAGATTCTCGTGATGAGAACGAAGAGGAACGTTTTCTACCGTTTAGCCTGGAAGAAATGATATGCGGCCATTTGAAATACAAACCTGAAGATTATTGGATGCTGCGTGAATGGTCGTTCTATTTTCCGCTCAAACAGGTCAGTATTACTAAGTGTGTCGTGAACAGTACGGTCACTATGGTTCCATTGTTGGTCAATGAAATTTAGGACATGAAATGCTGCTCACAACACGCCGTGGCCTTCCACTACGTCAAGGATTACCAACTGAAAGTATACGAATACCTGATTTACAAGTTACGACTCCATACGAACCCGTAACGGATGTGCTGAACCCAATGAGAAACGACGTAAACACTTATTGTGTACGCGTTCAACTGGTTCAACAAAAAACTGTACATATTTATGGAAATACAATCTTTTGTTAGTCATACTCACACTTCTCACCTTGTAATTCTTACATAGGAAAGTATATGGCTCTCTTTAATTCTTTCATCGTTTACACATTGATCTGTAGCAATCCTTTAAGGAAATCATACCCAGAATGACAGGGTATGTCCTTATGAAACCACCAATCGGTTAGATCTTTGTAAACTTTAGCAAGTTGATTGGGATCGTTGAGTTTCTTGCAAAGCTCACACCAACCGTCGGCCGGTCGACTCACCACTTCGTAATCCTTTTTCCAGTCAAAGTATTTCAAGTAGAGGCCGTCGTTTTCATGAAGCAGCTTCAGATAATTAGCCAAGGCTTTGGGAGAAACGAAATCTGCGGCATCGATGTAGGACAATGGTGGAGCGTAGGCGGAATAATCGGCTCCTCCGTAGACGACGGGAACAATGTCGGACGCCAGGGCTCGGTAGAATTTCTCTGAAACGTAATCGGCGCAAATGGCGTTCTCGGCAGCCACGTAGAACTTGTAGCTGTCCAGCAACTTGTCGCACTTTTCGCTCCTCGAAGGCATGCATTTGAGCGGACCACATCCACCGTAAATGTCGATGGGCACGTGTTGGCCAACCAGTTGGAAATATTTTTCTCTGAGGCTGTCGGAGTGGCAGCGAGACACAAACCAAGCGAGTAATTTCTTCTTTTTGGCTAAAATTGGGAGACTTTTGGAACGGTTTGAGAATGGCGTCATTAGGGAGGCTGGATCAGCTGGTAGTGTACCCGGTGTGAGTCTGATGGGCATGCTAGAAGGTGGGAGACTCGCATCCGCCCGCCTTCTAAGTGAACCGTACGGCCGGACATCGTAAATGTCAGAATCTCTTCGATAAGTCATGGTCCAATTAAAGAAATGTTTAGTTTGGGTGAACATGGGGTAGTCCTCAAACTCGACCATTGTTTCGTAATTGTAAAAAATGAATCGCTGGTGCGGTCGACGATGTCGTGGGTCTGGCAAATCATTTTCATCGAAATCGTTGGCATGAAAAATGATTGCATCGCTGACATTGAACAGCGTCCGATCGGCCGTCAAGACGCAATTTCGTACTGGACAACCAGCTTCAGCAAAGCCTTCCTGTCCCAGTTTGAATTCGTAATCTCTTGTGCCGAAATACTGAGTCCAGAACAAAATCAGTCTGCCGATTTTGTCTCTCGCAGTCTCTCGTTCGGGCGTCTTGACGTCATTCGATTTGACCATTGCCTCACCTCGATTGGCTGAGACAATGGATCTTTTCATTCTCTTATCTTCTTCCTAAATAAAAATTCAGCAAACAATTAACGTAAAAGTACCAGACTGGTATTAAAGAAAAGTCAATCGAATTTCGTATACCGAAACGTTTGCGTAGAGGATAACACAACATACGAGAAAAACGGCACAAGCTAGGGTACTGAGCAGCACATGTTGGGTGTTGGCCATTGTTCTCCCCGGGCAGCCAAGGCGGAGTCTCCGACTGGCCAGCAACGTCAGTTTCTTGGCGTTTTTCATCGCGTATCGCTCGCACCTGAACTTGGCTCGTCGGCTTTCCTAGAACAACGAATCAACAAGACGACGGTAGGATTCAGTTTAAGCGAGTCGTGACAGTTGTCCTTCATTTAAGAAACTTACAATTAGTTAGGCACTATCCGATTCGAAGACAATTTCAAAATCCGCTAGTTTTACTTGGAGTGCGCACACTGTTAAGTAGATGGTAGACGGCGCTTAAGTGCGCCACAATAGAAAGCCAAGTTTTCCACTGAAGGCGGAGCTCTCCGTGTTGTGCCCAGTTGAAGGCATTCCTCTTTTCCCCTCCAGCAGTCCAGCACAATTGGTGTCGCAAGACGCCCTCCAAAAATGACGACAATGACCACAACAAGAAAACAGACCAAATATTTTGTTGCGGTAAGTTAAAAACCCATTTAAGCTCATAGACATTAACCAGTATTCAACCAATAAATTTTGATGAAATGACGTTAAAACGTGTGCAGCGATCGTACAGGATAACGCAGGCGATCATCGCTCCGGCAGTCGCCATCATCCTCACCTGTCACCTGTGGCTGATTGCATTCCCCTCTCGTGAGCTGACAAACGCCGTCAGCCAGGACCAATCAAAGGGCCAGTCGGCAGTACACACCGTAAACATCGTCCAATGGCGACACGGTTATCTCGAGGCCATTGATAATCGACGCATCGTTATGCACGAAACGAGTGGGCGCGGCTGTTTGAGCGCCAGGCAAAGCTGCGCCATCGAATCAGCTGCTAGGAACAATCCTGACCGTCCGGTTCAGCTGCTCATGCGACAGCCATTCATGAGCAACGGATCTCGGTCAGACGCTTGGTTCATCGTGATGCGACGTTACAGCAACGTTGAAATCATCCGGCTGTCAGACGAAACTCAATACTTCAACAACACGGCCCTCTTTGGCTGGTACCAGGCAGCAAAATGGCGCCATCATGGCACTCAATTGTCAGAGTATTTTCGCTCCGTTTCCCTATTCAGAGGTGGCGGCCTCTTGCTCGACTTGGATAGCGTCGTCACGATCAAGCCTCTGAACTGGTTGAAGTGGAGCAATTTTTTCGTCGTCAAGCGCAGCGATCGAAACAGTTTGGATGGTAGAGTTACCGTTCACATGTTGCATTTAGTCCACGGTCATCATTTGATCGACGAAGTGATCCTGAATATGGCCAACATGGATTCGAAGGAGGCACCGAATGGCAGGCGGTTTGGGGCGGCGATAGAGGCCAGCATGGGTCGAATATGCGGGGGCAATGAACCGGATAAACATTTTGAAAATCGATGTCTAGATGTCCGATTGATTGACCAAGACCATGTCTTCTTACCACCTCTAAGTTCATTTCGTTGGCGTCGGTCGAGACTCGCGATAACTACCGGAACTGAAAACGAAACGATCAAAAAATCTATAGAAGACCACGATGCTGTTTTGGTGACGTGGAATTCAATGGGGAAGATGAAACGAAATTTACGTGATTCGGTGTACTCGAGTCTGTTGGCGGAACATTGTCCATTCACGTTCGCCGCATCCAACAACTTCCCCTGTTCATAATGCAATCATAATACACGCGTTAATAAAATTATCCAAATGAAAAATTACTCTTTTGTTTTTTTTTTTGTAGCAATTTAGGAAATGATGCGTTCAAGGTCCAAGGCCGGAATGCCTTGTTTTTTAGTTGCAGGGCATCATCAAAGCCGAGAGTTCATTGCAAAAGGCCAGCAATAGCCTCATGTTCCGCCGGTTCACCTTGAGCGCACAATGACTTTGGATTCAACCAAAAATGAAATTATACCTTGATTTTTTTTTTTTGTTGTTTTTTTTTTTTTAAAGCTGCAATCATTCGTCCGACTCGCAACTGCGAAGCAGTAAAAACCAGTCGCCTTTTCCCGTTTCTCCTTGATCGTTGTCTTTGATTTCGACTGTTAAATAAAAAAACAAACAAATACAGGGCAATCCAATATGTCTTTTTGGCTATTTTTAATTACCGTTGTGTACGGAGGTGTCAACCATTCGGATGGATTCGCCGACATGCCGCAACCTTTGGCCGGCACCAACACTTACCAGCTGCGAATGCCTGGTGCCATCCCCACCGTGGTAAGTCTTTGCCAACTGCAATCGCAGTACAGTTTATCGACGATGAAGTGATAACCAAAAAATGAAATGCCCAGGATGACGATTACATCTGCACAGCATTCAAATTGAAACCCGAGAAAGAAATGTACATTACCCAATTCCGGGTGGAGGGGACAGCCGAACGCGCTCACCACATGATTCTCAGCGGATGCGCTGGCGACATGTCGGACTCACCCACACCCTCTTGGTAAACATTCCCAAACTGCAATTTCTTGATCTATTTTTCGAACGGCACATATTCGTTCGTTTCTGATTTTGAAAAATTGCCCGAAGGAAATGTGGCTCTCACGGAACTGGCAAAGTGTCGTGTTCGGGACCGACGAGAATCTTGTACGCCTGGGCCAAAAACGCCGATGGAACTCGTTTGCCTCCATCAGTTGGCTTCCGCATTGGCGGCACTGGCAAATCCAGAGTCAAGTACCTGATCATTCAGGTGCATTACGCCAACAAGCTGGCGCCAGGAGTGCGGGATTACACCGGATTGGATCTCGAGATCACCAGTGAACCGTACGTACCTGACACTGTGAATATTTTGAATGGTCATTCGATGAACAACCTTGAACTTCTTACATCGATCAGGCAAAAATACATTGCTGGCATTTTGTTAATGTTGGCCCTGCCCGAGATCCCACCTCATCAAGCTGGTATGACATTCAAGTGAATTGCCAGCCATATTAGATGAACAATTTTCCCATTTTTCGTGGATTCAGTTGTCAATTCCGACATTTGCTGCCCGATCGACACGGCGGTTCCTATTCACGTGTTTGCGGCCCGCGTTCACGCTCACGGGCTGGGCACGGTCGTCACCAGCTACAAGTACAATCCCAAGGTATACTCTGTTTGTCATGGATCTCTTCTTCCGCCCATTTTTAAATTCGCCCATACTTGTGTGTACAGACGCGAGCGACAGAGCTGATGGTCAAAGGCAATCCGCAATGGCCACAGGCGTTTTATCCGACAACGCGCGAATTCGCCATGACCAAAGGAGACGAGATTCTAATGAGATGCACATACAGTTCACTCGGCAAAAATACCTTTACTTATGCAGGTGGGCGCTGATTTTTTCCTTGAATTTCCATCATCCAAAAATGAGATTTGTGGCTCGATGAATAGGTCTGTCGTCGTCCGACGAGATGTGCAACGTGTACATGATGTACTACACGGACGCCGATAACGGCACGGAATTCCAGTCGTGCGGATACTTGTGCAATGAAGAACAAAATCGAGCCTATCCGATTGATTCTATTCAACCGCTTCCACCCAATCCAGTGCTGGAGGCTTACGCGATCCACGGCAAAATGAACCACCAACTGCGCACCAATTCTACAACAATTGGCGAAGAAAAGCCGATCACTCACGACATCGTCGACCATCACAAGAGCGAAGAAAATCAATTGCGAAATCAGTCACTAACTGAAGAGCAAGATACCTTCCAGTTGGCCACTCAAGTCCATGACGGGCATCAAACTGCGGAGGAGCCGACGAAACCTGAGCAGCCATCGGTGATGAGCGTCGTTCCTGGAACGGAGGAGACCCTCAGTGAAAAGGAGAACGAAGCGATGAGCAAAACGGCCAACCAGGACGGGGCTGTCAAAAAGAAACGACGTGAGGATCACTTTTGGTCCATTTTGTTCTTTATTCGTCGCCTCTTTTCTTAGATGTTGATTTTAGCACCGTCAAGGTGAGCACCTAATACAACACGTTGATTCAAGTGATGGCTTACGTAAAAATAAACACTCGAGAAAGCAAATTTAATAGCATTTGTCGCTTGCAACTGCAAGAATCTATTGTTGTTTTTGTTCGATTTTATTGTTACTTGGAAATTCAAATGTTGAACACGCGTCACGGCTTGACGATTCGTGTCAATTTGGCATTCGTCAAATTAGATGAGGCTCGGTCACTTACCTGTGGCCTTTCGATGTCCATTGCCACCACGTCATCGGCCTTTCAGATGCGTCAGTTTCATGTTGTTTGTACAGTACGCCGTGCATTCACGTCCAGTTGTACGACGAAAGCCAGAAAAATTCAAGACTGACAGATGTATGCTGTTCACACTATCGAAATCTAGCGCTGCAAGACGTCAACACTCTTCTCTGCCATTCGAGAAATGTGTCGACACTTGTTTTTAGAAAATTAGGGGGCGTCGTCCTGTCACCAGTTTCGTACCTATCGCCATCTTTATCGAGAATGTTCTCTCTGTCCGTTGTTGCCACGTCGGGACAAACTAAA
Organism: Daphnia carinata; assembly: GCF_022539665.2. Lineage (NCBI taxonomy): Eukaryota > Metazoa > Arthropoda > Branchiopoda > Diplostraca > Daphniidae > Daphnia > Daphnia carinata. Next base: position 5,573,956 of record NC_081339.1, on the reverse strand, counting down.
TTCGTGCGCTGGAACAACGGTTTAACCAACTGCGCACGAATTCTACAATTAGCGAAAAAAAAAAAAAAAAGAATACCGATAACTGAGGAGACTGTCGACCGTGACGTGAGAGTGGAAACCCCCTGACAAAACCATCACAAGTTCAACGGCAAGAAGATATTTTCCCCGTTAGCCAGTGGATGTCCACCATGGGCATCAGCATCCGGAAGAACCGAAACAAAAAAGCAACGACTTGATGACATTTTCCGTCCATTTTGTTCCTTTTTTCATCGTTCCTTTAAGTAAATCATGTATTATCGTTGTTAGGGTGCGCCCTTAATATAGTGCACTTGTCTTATTGTGACGACGTTGTTCAAAATAAACATTTTGGAGACGATTACTTGGTCTGTTGTTTTTCAAAATTCTCAATGGATCAGATTGTCAAAACATGCATATATTTAACTTTTACTTGGGAATTGGAATACACGCCGATTTTTACGTGCCATTTTGGAAATTTTTTTCTACTCGCCGTTGTATTATAAAAAAAAAAAAAAAAATGAAGAGAAAAAACGGACGAGAATCCCCAGCAAAACTGACTGAAACCATGATGCCTTAGTTGAGTCCGAGTACCCTCAAAAGTAACGCCCAGCATCGGTTCAACTTCAGTATTCTGACCAGCAGCATTTTTCCTGTTGCTTGTGAAAAACGATCGCCAGCCAGTCTATCTGTCGGGGCACGCCGGCCCCGAGGAAAGGAGCCTGAAACTCTTCGAAAGGTGTACAGGCGGAGCCACACACCGAAGTAAATGTAAGGAACGTACTTGTTATTACACAAGAGGCGCTACACACGAAGCCGTTTCTTACAAGAGGTAGACACGATGTTGAGTATGTAACAAAAAGAGCTATAAACGCTTGTACGCAGCCTCTCTCGAGCAAACGAACGGCTACTGTAACGAGTGCTTCTTTTTTGTTATAGTTTTCACCATGAACAGGAAAACGATGTGTCCCTCGTTCAATTTGGTCAATGCAAACCGAAAAGCCAGCGTGATTTTTATGGCGATGATTGTTGCCGTTATCGTGACGTGGTTGGTTCACCGCAATCCTCGTCCGCTCCATGATGAGGCGCAAAAGGATCACGTGTCATCGTCACAAACTGCCTGTATCGATGGTCACGACCCTTGGACCAACAGCAAGAAATCAACCGAATCGATGTCAGCCCAAGAGATGTATCAATATTTGCGTTGGACCAACAGTTCTGCTTGCCAAAACGCTGTCGATATCGGATTCAGCGTCATGGATTATAAAGGCGTGATCGCTTCCGATGGCAACAAAGCCGTTTGCTTTGATAGGTCCATCACACCCGATGCGGGCAATTGTTTGGTCTACTCTTTTGGCATCAACAACGAATGGTCTTTCGAGGACGCTATGGCCAAATTCAGCTGCCAAGTTTACGCTTTCGATCCATCGATGAACGTCAGCGATCACGATCGAAGTCAGTTCATCCATTTCTTCCGTCTCGGTCTGGACGGCCAAGATAGATTGCATCCTAGCAAAGGATGGCAAATGAGAACCGTCACGTCCATCTACGACATGCTGAAAAGCCAACACGGAGAATTGGCGCTCATCGACGTCCTGAAAATCGACGTTGAATTCGCCGAATGGGACGCCCTACCACAAATGGCGAATTCCGGTTTCCTTGCCGACAAAGTCAAACAGCTGGTCGTTGAGATTCACTTAGAAGCTGACGTTCCGTTGCAAGTCTTACGCCACCGGGTTCAAATCATCAGGAATCTAGAAGCCAAAGTTCAAGGGTCGGTCGGAGGATTTGTTCGATTCAGTTCACGACCCAATCCGTTCTTCCCAATTCCTGCGCAGGTATCGCAATACAAGAAAGGTGAAATCTTTATTGATCTGGCATGGTACAACTCCAGGTACTTTTTACCGATCGTTTAGCGGCCATCTTCCTCTGCATATACACCTGCCATACTTCCCCTGGCTCTCTCTCACCTCCTTGCGCTGTTGAAATGCAAACAGTTTTTCCATTCATGAAGCTCATAATGTTCTTGCAAAAATATACGGCATGTACAGCAAGAACATGCGTTTCCTTAATGAAAGAGCAAAGTTATACGTCCATGAAACTAGCAGACAAATTCATTTGATTTGGAGGCATAATGAAGGGTGTGTTGCTTACCATCAATCTCCGTCACGCCCAGTATTGATGTATGAACAGCGAAGAAATTTGGATGAAATTGGCTCGATAAAAGGTGTGCGATTTATCAAGTGTTTCGTCGCTGTCTAAACTGGCCGCGTCTCGAACAAATTATTATTGATTGATTTTTTTTTATTAAACGAGAATGAATTTCAACAGAGTATGCCGATCTAATAAATCGGGCATTGAAGTGTCAAAAGAATTTCACAGTGTTTTTGTTTTATCAATTATTCTGTATTATTGTATGTTGTGGACAATGAATCAGTTCAACGGCAATGTGTGCCATGTGTCACCTACGTCGTATCGGTCAGCTGCACCTTCTCTGGATGCACTGCGCAATTAAAAAAGGCCAAGGTCCATCAAAAACAAAATGCTCGTCCCCCAATGCCCAATTGCGCATTGATTCATGGGTTCGGATGGATTCGTGGATTCAACGACAGGTATCCGTCGTAATTTACCCGAAATCCATCTATTGTATGAGCGATGCCGCATATTATTGTTGTTGTTATTATTATTCTTATTTTTCTACGTCTAAATTCGAAGAGCCATAGCAGAATGACCCTTGAGCAGAGGGCTATATATTGACCAAATCCTCTACAAGGGCATGCCGAGCAGACCAATTTCGACTTACACTACGTCACTATGACAATTCACACGAAGGAGATGGACAAAACAAATAAGCAATAAATCAAAAATGCGCCAACTCAAAGAGACGACTGAAATTTTGGTTAAAATTAGAATGAAAATCCTTCGCTCGGTCACTTACCTTTGGCCTTTCGATTTGGCTTTTCCCACTAGATGGTCGCCTTTTTGACGAGTCATTTCCACGTCGTTGGCTACGTACATTCACGCCCAATTTCACGATGAACGCAGTAAGATACAAACTTGGGGCTTAACGAGTGTTCACACTCTACAAATAGCCTGTTACGAGACGTAGACCTCTCGTGCGTCACAGAATCGTTCGGGAAGGTTAAATGGTGGGTAAAATGAGGTGGCATCTTCTCGCCTGCTTCGTACCTATCCCCACATTTATCGAACACCCTCTGCCTCTGCGCGGCGTTGCCAAGTTTGCTTGTATGTTACCAGGCTATATGTCTACTTCCAAAGTTTCTATCAATTCAGGTAGTACGACAAATAAAAATTTAGCGGTTTGCCATTTGTCAATGGCGCAAGACCAAATCGAGCCAATGCGTGGCGTGTGCGTGTAGTGTCGTTCTCTAGTGGCAACAAGGTCTACTACAACGACAACATATAGTCTGTGGTGCACCAATAATGGGTGTTTAGAGCAATTAAAATCTCATCAAAAAGCGATTCAAGTTAGCAGTTCGACAAAGGAGTTTGATTGCGTATGCACTATGCAGTTGTTTTCGTGGCTTTGTAAATCTTACTATAAAAACGGAGGGGAAATCCAACTTGTCATGAAGGCTGTCATTATGTTACGAGCGTGTTTCGAAGGGAAAGACACGCAAACGCCTGAAACAGAACAGAAAAAAAGTGATATTAATGCCTACTGAAGGTGAGGCGCGTTCTGCCGTTGCTGCCCCCCCCCCCCCCCCCTGTTTGCTTGTTTCAATATCAGGCCCGGAGGAAGCAAACTGATTGATGGAACTGAATAAATCTACCCCTCGCTCAAGGTCACGCCAGCTGTTTACAGAATGTTGGTTTGTTTGGGGGTTTTGTGATAATTTACGAGCAAGATCCAGTTCACGTACAGCCATCGTCCAAGACATGCGCCTTGGGTTCTGCGCGAATGTGCTTCATTAATTTCTCGAAACATATTCGTAGCTATTGGGCTACAGAGAACGGTCAATGTCAAAGGCAAACTGGTGGGGTGCCCCTTGAATCGATGAAAATTGCACGACGTGCTTTTAATCGACCCCGGGCGTTGAGCTTAGCTCACGATTGAAGGATTTTAGTGAAGTCGTTCTTCCACGCAGGAGATAGCTGTGCTTCATCATCTGCGCAGAATTTGCTACCGTCTAGATAATAAAAACAAAAACGGCACCAATTGAATTGTGTAATTTGTTTGGACCATAGAGGATACACCGTCGATGACGTGAAAGCTAAAAGAGTGGGTGCTGCACATTTGGCCGCAGCCGAAATCAAAAGGCATCAAGCATCGGGAACAGACGGTCAGCCAGTTGGTGCGCTGATGTTTTAACGATTTCTCAGTCGCAGACTGGACAGCCATGCCGTGAATGAATGCGTCACACCCAGTCCCGAAACGGTTCACCCTCTCACAACAGCCTTGGGCTCAGTTTTGTTCGATCATCGTGCTCGATGCCGGTGTCTTTGTCTGGCTAAAACGGAAATGGACGGGCTCGTGAGGATCGACTGGTGTGTAGGTTCCGTCAGCGTTGATCGTCTCGCATCGCGTCTTATTGAGGGAATAGAAATTTTCGACCGCCGTATGGGAATGCGTGTGATTTTCACTTGGCCACGCGATGTATTGCCTGAGTCCACACGCAGTTGGAACCATACGCCCTGGATCAAAGTAAACCCTGGTGGTTTTGAGGAAAAAATGATTCAGGTAAGCGTTATGATTTAAGGGGTACTGAATGCTTCATTCGATCGCAATAAATAAAGAAAGAAAGAAAAGAAAAAGAAAAGAAAAAAATGTGTATATTACCAGGATGGGCCGACGGAGAATTGCATCTTGACGCCCGCCTTTTCTGCGCACATGCTGGTTATGTAAACGTCTTCCAAGCGAATCATTGGCGTCGTCTGGCAAGCAGCCAATAACAGACGAATCGTACTTCCGTGCAACACATAGGCTGGGCCGGACATGTAGTTGGGATAGGTGTTCCATGGATACTCTTCAAAAGTGATGGTCCATTTTACGTGTTCGGGACTCATCGCATCTCCCAGCCGCATGGGAACGCGATCAAAATTACCATAGCCAAACACGCTGTGATAAGACCGGTGGTGGTTCCGAACAAATTGGACTAGATTGCGCACGTTGACGTAGACATCGTCGTCCACTTTGAATGCGAAATCGACTTTGGAACAGTTTGCGTGGAGCCAGTTGAGCGTGCCGAGCACCTTGCGCGGCAAACTATTGTAAACGTCAGCCATCTCTATCTGAATGATGTCGCCGTGAAGGTCGTTTTCCTCTTCGATCCTACTCTGCGTTTCGTCATCGTTTGGCAATCCCAGCACGAAAGCGAAACCCACTGATATTGGTAGCGGGCCGTCTTCCTGCGCCGCTGCATTCAGATGCGTTCTCCACGTGTTTCGAATCGCTCGACGCTTTTCAAAATGATGCGAAGCCGATATGACAGCTACGAAGACAGTTCGACTGTCCTTAGGGAAAAAATCGGGGCACGGCGGAATGGAGATGCGGTATCGGAAAGGAAAGACATGGTTAATGACGGGGCCGAATCCGGGCACGAGCGGCTCTACGCCCGTCAATGCCGACAGAGCTGAACGACTGGCTGCGTAGCGCGTGTGAGCTTCTACTCCGGGATAAGACATATTGTAGAAACTGGTGTCGTTATGACGTGGAACAAATGCTCGGCGCACATCGGCTCTTCCAACTGCGGCAATGTGTTCATCTTCGACAGTCTCTGTTGCCCGTTGAGCGCTGACTTGCTTCTTTTGTTGCCACTCGGTCCTCTCTCGTTGGCATCGCTTCGCCGTCGCCTTCAGTTTCGCATTGACGTCTTTGAAGTGCGCTATGGTTTCTGTTTGGCTGCTTTTTGCCTTAGAACGGCATTCGCTTATTCCTAATCGGAGCATTTCATTTTCTAGCGATAGCCTTCGAACAGTGGCCGCTGTTAGCTGCTGTGACCCGTGCTGCTCGAGTGACTGACCTTCGCGCGACTCGGTGCATACCCAATCGGTCATTCCCAATTCAAAGATAAAGAAGAACGGAAATAGCATCAGTAAGGCAACAACGACGATGCGACAAGGAGACGACAGGCGCCGGCATGCATGCCGGGACCTTGACATTTTCGTCCTAACAAGCTGACATTTCGAAAATGACGTTTGGACACAGCGGAAACAGAATCTGCGCACTCTGCCGTGTTGAGCAACTACGTAAAGAGACGAATCGACCATTGCCTCGTGTTCCATGTACTCTGTACATATATATGCGGTCTATATAATGCTGTACGGTATAATTGTTAAGCAAGTGTCGCATATGGGTTGCTTCCTTTTGGTTTGTTTTCTTTCGTTTTGTTCTCACCGTCTTTGTCGATACCGCGCTCAATACTCGCAACAGGTGAATACCCGTCGTACACACGGACGTAAGCGTCCACACGTTCAATACAAATGTCGTGTTCTATCGGCAAACCTCGGGATTGTTTAACGGCTAGCTGTCGTTTTTCTAAAGACTTGAAACCAAACCAACTGATTGACAAAACTTCGATCGCCAGAGAGCTGTGTTACAGCGGCACGTAGTCTACTCGATCGAGCTGATGGCTGACGGATTGCACCTGTAACACATAGAAATGTCTGTGAAATTCGGCCACCTTTCTTGGCCCTTAAGAAGGTTTTTGGAAAAGGAGGAGAAAGAACGCTTTCCTATTGGGCGGTATGACGTCGGTTGCTTCGTCCCCTCGTAGCTGCAAGCAATGTAGCAAATGATTCGCCAACCGCAAGAAATGAAGAACGAGTTGCTGTCGAAGCCAAACGTATACGTGTGCACGGCGTACACGTGCGTGCAGGGCGTATACGTGGTGAGTAGGAGGTGCTACGTGCCGCGGCGTTACCCATGGCTGGCATGAAACGTCAAGTCAATTGAAAATGAAAACGAAAAACGTCTACGCTAGGCTATAAATGTAGCTCGTACAGGTTCCTCTGAGACAGACGCCTCGTGAGCTGTAGCACTTGTGAGCTTTTTTTGTCGCCACATCCGAAAAAAAGATGCGTCGCGTTTTCAAGTGGGTCATGACAAGCCGAAACGGCGGCCTGTTCTACTTGGCGGTTGGCAGTTTTGCGACCTGGTTGGTTTTTCTTCTCCCTCCTCGTTGGCCTTCCGGTGAGGGGCAGAAGGATCACTCGTCGCCGCTCAGCGCGGTCTGCGTCGACGGTCACGACCCTTGGACCAACAGCAAGACATTAACCGAATCGATGTCAGCCCAGGAGATGTATCAATATTTGCGTTGGACCAACAGCACGGCTTGCCAAAACGCTGTCGATATCGGATTCAACGTCGGAAATTTCAACGGCGTGATCGCTCCCGATGGCCACAAAGCCGTTTGCTTTGATAGGTCCATCACACCCGATGCGGGCAACTGTTTGGTCTACTCTTTTGGCATCAACAACGAATGGTCTTTCGAGGACGCTATGGCCACATACGGCTGCCAAGTTTACTCTTTCGATCCATCGATGAACGTCAGCGGTCACGACCGGAGTCAGTTCGTCCATTTCTTCGACATCGGTCTGGACGGCCAAGATAGATTGCATCCTAGCAAAAAATGGAAAATGAGAACTGCCACGTCCATCTACGACATACTGAAAAACCGACACGGAGAATCGGCGCTCATCGACGTCCTGAAACTCGACGTTGAAACCTCCGAATGGGACGCCATACCGCAAATGATGAACGCCGGTTTTCTTGCCAACAAAGTCAAACAGCTGGTCGTCGAGCTCCATTTCGAAGCTGACGATCCGTTGCAAGTCTTACGCCACCGGGTTCAAATCATCAGGAATCTAGAAGCCAAAGCTCAAGGGCCGGCCGGAGGGTTTGTTCGATTCAGTTCACGGCCCAATCCGTACTTCCAAGTCCCTTTGCAGGTGTCGCGATACAAGAAAGGTGAAATCGATATGGATCTGGCATGGTACAACTCCAGGTACTTTTCACCCATCATCTAACGGCCGTCTTCCTCTGCATATCCGACCTACTATACTTCCTCTGGATCTCTTTCATCTCCTTGCGCTGTTGAAATGCACACAGTTCTTCATTCGTGCTCGTCATGTTCTTACAAAAATATACAGCATGCATAATAGCAAGCGTTTCCTTAAATGAAAGAACTAAACACAATTATACGTCCATGAAACTAGCAGACAAATTCAATTGGTTTTGAGGCACCATGAACGGCGTATTGCTTAACATCAATGCTTGTCACGACCAAGATTGGTGTATGAACAGCGAAGAAATTTGGATGAAATTGGCTCGATAACAGGTGGGCGATTTATCGAATATTTGGTCGCTGTCTAAACTTGCCACCGTCTCGAACAAATCATTATTCATTTTTGTTTTTTTATAAATGAGGATGAATTTCAGCAGGGTAGTCAACGTCGAACCAATCAATCGGACGCACTTAGGTGTCAAAACAATTTCACAGTTTTTTTTTTTTATCGTCTATTTTGTATTGTTGTATGTTGTGGATAATATGTCAGTTCAACTTGCAATTTGTGCTACGCGTCACCTACGTCACATCGATCATCTGCACCTACTCTGGCTAAACTGTGCAATTAAAAACGACCCAGGTCCATGAAAAGCAAAATGCTCGTCACACAGTGCGCAATTGTGCATTGATTCATGGGAAGTAAACAACAGGCATCTGTCGTAATTTACTTGAAAGCAACCTACTGTATGAGCGATGTCGCATATTATCGTTGTTATTATTATTGTTATTTTTTTTTTTTCCTAAGTCTAAATTCGAAGAGCCATAGCATAACACGACATCAAATAATAGCTATTTGCATTTGGCGTTGGGGCTTGATCCAGCAAACGGATTAGAACAAGGAGGTTTTTTCATGTTTCTTCGCGACCGACCGTTGGCATTGAGCTTGCTGTCATATGGAACTTGGGCTGACATGAGGCCAAGAAGAATGCATATGCCAGATCATTTTTGGCTTTCATCTGATGAAGGTAAAATGAACGGGCTGAGTGTGATCAATCATGACATGGGTTGCATTAACAGGGCCGGATTTGATGATGCATTGACTCGTGTTGCGATAAAAATGGTCTGTTATCCTGTGGGATGAACGCATAATGTCTCGTACTTTGGCGACACTGAGATGGTCCGGCCGCCACGCGATCAGCGTACGTAGCTCGCACGTAGTTGGAGCCCGAACGATTGAGCCAATCAATGCTCTGGTTTTCAATGAAAATGACATATTCATTAGAATTGATCTCATAGAAATGTTAGGGCTATAACAGCGCCACACAAGAGGTGAGCCCAACAGGTAAACGAATTATAAGCATTGGTGTCTAGAAATGGCCATCACCTGTTCGGCTTGGCAGAGTAGCGAATTTGAATGTCAGCTTTTCTGGCGCACATGCCGTACAAGTAGACGTCCTCCAAAGGGATCATGGGCGTCGTCTGACACGCAGCCAATAATGGAAGAATAGTATCTGCAGCCATTAACACGATCGCTCCCAACATGTAAGGCGGGTACTCCTTCCAAGGCCACTCTTCGTACGTTATTGCCCATTTACCATCTTTCCGTTTAAAAGGTAAGTTGTCTTAATTTGCAGCCAATGGATCGGCAAAGCGGAAAAAATGAATCTGCTGCCGGCAAGTGTATGAGACCTACCTCTGTCTGGCCATCCAGCTCTCGGTTTGCCCACGCCAAAGATGGTCTTATTGTGTTGGTGATGCGATCGAACGAAATGCGCCAGATTGCGGACATTAACGTAGACATCGTCATCCACCTTGGCGACGAAAGGCATCGTGTCGGCGCAATTCGCGTGCAACCAGTTGAACAAAGCGGCGTCTTTTAACGGCAAATTCTTATAGTTGTCAGACATGGCGATCTGAATGATATCTGCGTGAATGTGGCCCTCGTCTTCTATTCGCTGTTGCGTCGCCTTATCGTCCGATAGTCCTAAAAGGAAAGCAAACCCTGCGATCGCTAGCAGACCTTCATCGTGCGCGTCTCTAAAATGCCGTTTCCACGTCTGCCGGATCGTGTCCCGCTTGTCGAAATTGCCGCACGCCGACACAACGGCAATGAAAACCGATTTGTTGGCAGATCTGTCGTTTCTCTTGTTGCACGGCTCAATCGTGAGCGGATATCGAAAGGAGAAGACGTCGTTAATGACCGGACCGAAACCGGGCACGAGCGGATGCACGTCAGTTAACGGCGATAGACCTAAACGAGCCACGGCGTACCGGCTGTAATTCTCCACGCCTGGATAGCGGGTGTCTCTCAAACTTCTGGCCATGTAGTTGAACAATTGCCGATGTATGACCATCGGAGTTTCGTCTCTGCCGATCATGTCGGCCACTTTATTCGCCATACGATGGGTAAGTTGAGGACTCGTCAAACTGTTTGGCCGCGTTTCATCGCGCACGCTCCACTTTCGAGTTGATTTCTTTCTGTCGTCCCGCAGGAATGTCGTAATGGCCGTGAATAGCTGTGGCTTTTTGGCCCGGCATCGGCTCAAATTGAACTGCAGAATTTCGTTTTGCAGCGTCATTCCTTTAACGGTTTCTTTGATGACACGTGACCCGTGCCGATCGTCCGATTTCAAATTTTGGAACACCGTGAAAATAACATTGACCATGACGAGGCTTATGATAACAAGAGAAAGCAGGAATGACCACGTCAAACCGCGTGGAATGTCGGCTAGCACTCGGGGAGAGCATGGTTGCTTTGATTGTTGTCCTGTCGATGGCGAACACGCCATTTCGTTAACGACGAGGAGGCTATGATGGTGGCGGAGAGGAACGACTGGATCAACTAGCTTTGAAATCGTTCGAACACAAGGTTGAAATATGATATAGCCTTATACGAGATTGGCGCCATGAACCTATGGCGGAATGTTTCGCGTAGCAACCCGGCAGCTTCTCCTGTTTTTCAGACGTCATCGTTTTTCTTGAGGGCTTTTTGTTTTTTTGTTTTTTTTTTGTTAGAAAAACTTCTGTTGTAACTGACATGATGTTGTGAAAAAAGCAGACGAATCACGTCTGAGAAACAGAACCAAGAAATGCATTGGCTTGAGGCAGCGGTCGAAGTATGACCGGGACTTCTCCTGTTCTATTCGTCCAGTTCAACCCCGGAGCAAAGTCAAGTCAATTTTATATTCAATCCATTTTGAGGCATCACGTGAAAAAAGCCGTTGGCTCGAGCTTTTATTTATAATTGATGACACACCTAACTATATGTTTTGATTTTCTTTTTTTTTTTGTTTTTGTCTATTGAAAGGTCGTTGGTTCGTTCGATAGTTCGCAAACAGCTGAAGTTGCCCAAATAAAGACGGTGTGGGGATATCGAGCAACTTGCCGCAAGACACAACAACTGGTCTACGTAGTACTGTATTTCTATCAAAGCCTGTGTAATCCAGCACAGGCTTCGACCTGCTCCTATGGCGTTGCTCATTCTAGAGCTAATCACGGCTATAGACGAATCGGAAGAGTTCACCGTCAAGTATTGGGACGCGTGGGCACACGGTGCGCGACCTCTGCCAGTGCTGGTTGGCAAAGTCACAGTTCAACAAGTCTCGCAAAGTCCATAGATTTGTAACTGAAACATCCATTAGTTTTGTGTGTTTGAAGAAATGTAATCGTCTAGACCCGTAATCGTCGTAGCAGTTTATACTGTAACGCTACCTGTGTAAACGCACGTCAATACTACGGTCACAAAACTTTGGCGACATAGCCCTACACGCACCAACTTTTGATTTGCCTATATTACATGCATAGTTTTCTTTTCCTTTTTTAAATAAAGGTTGCCAATTGGACGCGCCTGCTCACAGAGTAGATAGAATGAACCATTCGAGCGTGGCAATGCCATTCTCAGGTGCACGCCGATTGTCTAAACTTCCCCGTGTCGTTGTTGTTCCCCTCTCGTTACTGCCCACGCTCATCATCGTGTTCAATTTTCTCACGATGAATTTATTATACGCAATGAATCGCGAAGCGAAAACGAGTGGCCACGGCGAGGCGGAGCAGCCAACAGCTGAAACGAAGAACCGATTAATGCAAGACAAATCAATGCTCGAATCGAAACTGAACGCGTGCCTGGCTGAAAGCGAAATCTCCTTGTTGCACAGCCCAACGTTCATTCTAAAGGTCAAACAATATGAACGTGAAAGACGGCGAAGAAGAAGACACGCTAGCCGATACGGGAAAACGTTCAATAGAGACGAAGGAAATGTTTTCCGAAGTAATAGCTCGCAGGTGACGGTGAGTCACGCGTTATTCGATTACATGGCCACCGCTTTGCGTGGCACTCCTTATCCGGGCGTGGAGAACTATATCCAATACGCAGTGGCTCGTCTACGTCTATCACCATTGGCTGATGTGGAGCCACTCAAACCGGAATTCGGTGCCGTCGTCAACGACGTCCTGTCTTTCAACTACCGCATCACTCACGCTGCGTGCCGTGAAGTGGCGGCTGCCAATCGAACTCTTTTCGTCGCCATCGATTCAGCTCCGTCCAATTTTGAAAAACGAAATCTGATTCGACAGACTTGGGCTAAACGTTTACCAACTCATAATGAAAACAACGGCTTGATTGGTATTGTTGGTTTGGCTTTCTTCGTAGGATCGCCGCGAAACGACGACGCGATGACTCAACGTCGTATTGAAGAAGAGAGTCTGTTGTACGGCGATATCATCCAGACTGAGCTGATCGATTCTGACAGAAACGTGACATTGAAAGTGGCTAGTCTGTTTAACTGGTTGTACAGATTTTGCGCTGCTCAATTCGACTTCCTTCTTAAAGTCGACGATGACGTCTACGTTAACGTGCACAGCCTCTCTCGTTTCGTTCAGGCCTATCGTCGCTCTGATCAAATCATGTTCGGCTCGTCTCCGGGAAATTACGACGTTAATCGAGGTATAGACTGGCAAACTCATATTTCAGCCAAACTGATGTCATACGTTTAGCTGCATGTGTCAACACCGTATAGACTACACAAATTGTCAATGGAAAAAAAAAAGAAACCTTTCGTATTATTATTATTATTATTATTTCTCTTTTTCTTTTAAGAAGGCAAATGGAACGTTTCATTTGAGGAATGGCCTTGGAAGGAATATCCTCATTACTTTAATGGAGCTGCTGTCTTGATGACCGGAAGCACAATCATACCGTTATTGGCTGCGTTTCAGACGATACCTATGATACCTTTCGACGATACGTACTACACTGGCCTGTGCACCGAGAAAGCTGGCATCGAACTCCGTTTTCCATCCGGCTCATTCAGGTGACTTGAAATGCTGTTGATAGATGTAACTTGAGCTCACATCTTTCTAAACCGTACGGCGTTCACTCGATTCCTTAAACCAGCATCCTCGACGTGGAACTACCTGGCGTTTGCGATCTCACTCTAGTTCTCGCCTGGGTTACGATCTCTCAACACGATTCTCACCTGCTCATCGGGGATTTCTATCGCAACAAACCCCAGTGCGTCATCGGAGATGACGACGTAATTTTATGATGAAACCAGGCAGCAACCAGCCTGTTTGGTATCCAGCTCTCGTTTAGTCAGCTCATGCACATGAATACAAGTGGAAGGGTTGTGTCGTCTCCAATCCGTGTACAAGCCTAACAAACGGTTTTCTTTATTGTCTTATATATTTTATTTATTTATTGATTTATTGATTTATTTATTTTTTCTCCTTTACGCATCCTTTTCGTGCAAAAGAGAAAGAAGAATGAAATAGCCAAGCGGGAGATACCCGTCGTATTGTGCAGGACTCAATATCGTGTAGATGGCAAATATGAAATCAAACAAATACACTGTATTTATATCCCGTGTATATATTGAAAAACTATGTTTCTCGATGCTATATAGACATGAGCTATTTCAAAATGGCACAGCAACAACGGAATGATCAGCTATCCATACCAATTAGAAATGTTCTGCCCAAGCCAATTGCGGTGTCATGTTTTATGTTGTCTATACAAAGTCTTCCTTCGTCGCTGTGCTGCTATCAGGGAACAAGAAGGGCGATTATTTATACCGACTTGGCTTAGTTCAATTCCAGGTTTTACCATTCGCCGGTCGATTAACAACAATAATGCTACCTAACACCGTGCCGTCTGTATTTTGCATCAATACAGATGGCTCAACTTCTTTGTGGCTCTATTTTCATCTGCTTTCAATGTTTGATGCCTGAAGTTCTTTTTTTGTTTTTGTTTTTTTGTAAGGGATGAAACAAAAAGAAAACTGTCTCGATTCGATTGTCATACACACATATACTGTTGCTACGTGTTGCTATGCGAAATACAACTGAGCTGCATCGGTACTATGAAGCGAGTTCAATAAACATCGTCGATTTTGCAAAGGTGATTGAAGATCAGCTGGCCTCCCAACGATACGGCCCTGAATCCTGGATGGATGAAATCGTAACAACTCAGGTACATCTTTCGGTCGCGGCGCTCAAATGCCGTCAGGTCACACGCCCGCACATTTTCTTCTACGATCGCGTTGATGGAATCCCAGATGATCACGCCCGTGCCACTGCGTTCAGTTGGAAAACATAGCATTTCATCGCCCATGTACGACCAGTTTCTACTTAGGTTTTATACCGAAAAACGCGACGAATCTCCTTGTTGTATTTATCGATGTCGTCGGCGTAGATGTCGTAAAAATCGGGAGTCATTTCTTCGACTGTTCGGCTCTGATGCAGCCACACGATTTTCTGTTGCGGATGAGCAGCCAGACTCTTTTTGATTAGCGGTAGCAGCTCGCCTTCCAACAGGCTGACGAACGTCTCCAAATCGGGGCTGACGTCGTTGGTGCCTACGTGGTGGGCCGTTATTCCTGCGGTGTCCGTCAAAGACGCACAGAATGGTTTCTTAAATTCGTCATCCATCTTTGTGCAAAGTTAAAAGACTGACACTGTCAATAAAGAGCAATGCTGTCGCACACGGAAGCTTGCTGTTACCTAATAGGATAAAGTCGGGCGACGTTGGGTTGCTCGCCGATGACCATCGTTCGAAATCGGCTAGCACCTCTTCTCTGATGAGATCGCGCCAATAAAAAGATACTCTTAGGCTATTTTGAAGGGCGCTCGTCAAATTACGGTCCTCGTGGAAGTAGTATTCAGCAAACGCTGACGCGTTGCTCGCCGTTGTCCTGCGATCGTAGTCGGGAATCCACTGCCATTTCCAGTGCCATGACCGTCAGAAAGGGGCAAACAATTGAATAACGGACAACCAAAAATGACCGATCACACATTTTGAAACTAAACGTTGATGGAACGAGTACTTTGAGGAAGCTGACAAAGTGTTGGCGAACGGTCGAATCTCCGACGAAAGCAAAATGCATTGGCCGTTGGTTTCCGCTTTGGCGGGACGATGATAGCAAGTCGAAACATTGGACCACATCTTCTTTCGTGTACATCTTGATGCTGGGCATTTGGCCTCGATTGAATTCGTCGCCGTCATCGTGGCTGATCAAGTCATTTTTGATGTCAAAGTAACGGCGATTGAAGTAATCGTCTGCTGCTGTGCCATTGAGGGAATGCCCGTCATCGGCAAATCTGTTTCTTCCAATAAAACGAACGGTTAGCTTCATCGACATTGCCGAACGAAGCGACAGTGCCACGATGACGGTCATAACCAAGAGCACTATGACGTGTATGAACGAATAGTGAGCTACTGAACTGGAAGCAAACATCACAGATGGACGATCCAACCGAAAATCAGACATCAAGTGACGAATTGAAAATCGGGAATATGAAAACCGGCGGCCGCCTTGCTTTTGTGACTGGTACTTTTCGTCTTTCAACAGATGGACGAACGCTTGCCATGCAACGTGAACGCAGCGGTCTTGGCCAGAGGCGGAGTGGCTATCCTTTGCAAGACATTCGAAGCCCTCCAATCGTAAGTTGATTGGATTCATTTCTTTTTCTCGCACGAGGCCACAGTCCTGTTGCATCACAAACGATACAGGCAAGAACTAGGACAGATTCACGCGTCACTTGCAAACAAAGAGGAACGATACGTTTTCCTTATCACCGGTGGCCGACGTTCTTTTTAATTGGGCATGTCGTCCGTTTATTTAACGTCTGAAAGATTCACGTACGCAAAATCAAACAGCCTCAAAAACAATCAGTAATATTTGGTGGAATTCGTTTCGCATTCTCCACCGTCCTCCATCCACCACTGTTTAATGTCTCGGTAGGTTTTGTGCGGCAGAGAATCATCGTGTGCCATTCGACACAGGTCGCACCAACCGGACAAATCGAGCAGGTTGACGTCGTAGTCTCGTTTCCAGTCAAAGTAACGCGCGTAAAGATCATCCGATTTGTCTAGTAGCATCAAATAGTCAGCCAGTTCCTTAGCAGAGCCAAAATCACGAACGTTGATGTAAGAATGCGGAGGTGCGAAACGGCTGTAATCGGCGCCGCCCAAGACGATCGGCACGGCGTCGTACACAAGCGGCCGGATCAACTTCTCCGTCACGTAGTCTGGACACCACGAATTCTCAAAGGCCAGGTAGAACTTGTAATCGGAGCGCAGCATGTCATCGCAATTGGTCGGGCATTCTTTGCCGCACTGACCAAAGACGTCCACCGTCACGAACTGGCTCAATTGGCGAACGTATTCCTCCCTGCGGATGGGCGTTGAACAGTGGGCCACAAACCAAGCCACTAATTTTGTTTTGGTCCTTATGAAGGAGACGTTGTTCTTATCTGTTCTTGTTTGATTGCTCATTTTCACCAGAGAGCCATAATAATCACGAAGGAGAATGTCGGAGTCTCTGCGATAAGTCATGGTCCAGTTGAAATAGTCGTAACGAAGACGAGGGTCGTTGATGGTGTCCACTTTTGTGTTGGTAGGCGATTCGAGCTGGGCAAAAACGAAACGCTGATGCGCTTGACGGTTCGTCGGGAAATCCGTCAGCGTGTCGATGTACAAAACAACGACGTCGCTTTGACGAAGGAGCGACATGTCTGACGTGAAAAGACACGACGTGACTGGGCAACGGGCCTTGACCAGCGGTTCGTCGGCCATAGTCGTCATCCACGTACTCCACATCAGGATGAGTTTCAACGCACCAGACGTGCTGTTCTTATTGCTTGCCAATAATTTGTTTGATAATTCTCGTTGCTGGATGTCAGGTTGAGCATAATCATCACCACCTTTGTCTGCCTAAGTAAGTTTGGTTTAAAATTCAATTAGACAATCATCTGACGAATAGGCAGTTGACTATATTCAATGAGACGTTGAAGCAAACCTTTTGCTTCGAGTAAGCCGATGCCGAGTGAAGGATATCGGAGGAGAAGGCCAAGTTCCAGCGATGGGTAGCTGGAAGCTCTTTGTAGGATTTGACCATTACCCAGGCTGTAAACAGAACTGCTATGCAAATCAGGTAGCAATAGGTAAACGTTCGTCTTGTCATAGTGTTTTTCCAATCTAGCGAGGCGTAAGCGAGCAATGGCGAAAGTTCTGCAGGGTCGGCTAATACGAGAGTCCACAAAATCTAGACAACGATTAGAACAAAGATTGAACAATCACTTGTTCAGAGTTGAAAGAACTCGAGGCAAACCTTCTCTTCAGCCAAGGTAAACTGTAACAGTCTACGTGGCTGTTGCGCGTAACGCGGAAGGGATCACGTTTCCAGGCGCAATGTCATCGATGTACTGAATTGGACGTGTCTCCTCAGGCACGCAGTCCTTGCACGTAGAACCTAATTACCTTTTCGCCTTCGTCCAGGGTCAGAGAATCTTGTTTACCCACCTTTTCGTTGTAACTGCCCACAATGATTATGCAGGGCACTATAGATACATCAAGGGCACTGGTAGCCCATGATTAAAATGCCATTAAAAGTAATCCGTTTCAATGTTGGGAGGCCATGTTATCTTTTGTTGGTATGTCAGTCATGCAACGTGTTGAGTCAGTAGCTGTACAGACGTCAAAACAACCCTAATAATAGTGGGGAAGCTGTCCGGAGGCATTGAACGAATATCAGTGATCTCACACTGCATTGATTCAGATACGCACCTATGGAAAGGGGGAGGTTTTTTTTAAAATTTATTATGTTAGGCCCAAACGCGTGCCAACATAACATCTCCGTGTTACTGACAAACAAACGCGATGCGCTTGTTAAAAAAAACAAAAACACAATTTCTCCAGTTGCTGGACAGATTTCCCATCGCCAAATGAGAAACAAGAGCTTGTTAAGGGAAGTCAACGAACTTTCTGGGGCTGTGTGACGGGTCATGAAATCAGACACCTAAAAGCCAAACACAGACAACAACAAGAAAGAAAAATAAGGAATGAAGAAGAAGAATCGCGTGCAGAAGAAAACAACTCGTCGTCGACTCTGGCAGTTTTCACAATTCTTCTGGCTTTGTGATTTTGACCAGTTGGCGATGTTCAATGATTTTCTTTTACCATTCTGATTCCATCACTTGTGGACATTGAAAATTGAAAGGATAAAACTGGGGATTCCTATATTGAATCAGTTCGTGACTGATCTCCAGGGCATCTCAACAACAATCGGCCAGCTTATCCCCAGTGTTTCTTCTTCATGCGTCCGAGCAGAGAACGATTCGTCAAACTGACGGCCATTGGCCTCCTCAACAGTCTGCTGATTATGCTCGTCATTAGTTACGGTGATTGGGACTACGTGCAACGTTACTACCATTCGTGGCAACAGCTGCAACAGCAGAACACGAATAGCAAACGGAATCCAACTCGAATCAAAACGATCCTCTTCTGGAATGGACCGAGACGATCTGAGATGACCATTTTCGGTACTGGACACGACGCTTTCATCCAGCACGGATGCCCAGTTAGCGACTGCGAAATCGTCAACAGTCCACACCAGTACCCGGACCGTCCTCTCGAATCTTACGACGCTATTCTACTCAATTTCAACGACGAATTCTGGATGAACAAACGGCCACATTTCCAGCGTCGGCCTAAACAGCGACTCGTCTTTTTCACTCAGGAACCACCACCGTCCATCGAGCCGATGAACATTACCGAATACGACAATTATTTCAACTGGACAATGACCTACCGAATGGATTCGGACGTTCTTTTGCTATACGGAAGGATCCGACCGAAACCATCGGCCCCAACGACCAGCGACGAAGTTCAGGTGAGGATCAGAGAGACTCACGCAAAGCTCAACTGCCAAAGGATTGAAATGAACAATGAAACCACCGACACGACCAATGCCATTTGCAATGAAAAAAACAAGAAAAAGAAGAGTCTTGTGGCCGCCATGATTTCTCACTGCACGACAGATGGACGTCGAGAACATTACATTAAGCGATTGAGGAAGCACGTGAAGGTGGACGTGTACGGCTTTTGCGACGAACACGACCTCGGCTCTGGTCTGCGCTGCCAACCTCACGAACTGTTGACATCGACGCCCGAATGTTACGACATGTTGGAATCCAATTACAAATTCTACCTGTCCTTCGAGAACGCCATCTGCAGTGAATACGTAACTGAGAAGTTTTTCAACATCATGAGCTTGCGTAATATCGTGCCCGTCGTTTACGGCGGTGCCGATTACGACCAATTGGCGCCCGAACATTCGTACATCGACGCGTTGGAATTCGAACCGGGTCAGTTGGCCGACTACCTAAAAATGCTTGACGCTAACGACACGCTGTACAATGAGTACCTGTGGTGGAAGGATGATTACGTTGTCGAGTCCAATCTCCAAGATATGGTCAATCACGGCTTTTGCGACCTCTGCCAGAAATTGCACGCTGACCAAGGCCAAATCAAATATTATCCGAGTTTATTGCCCAATTGGCATCCAGGACGATGTTTCCGGCCTCATTACAAATCCAAGAGCAACAGCAGTAGGAGAAGGCTGGTGAAAAAATCGCGAGTCGTGGTCGATTAAATTGGACCATGGCACTGCCAACTTAATTTCTTTTTTCTTCTATAATCCCATCTGGCATGATGCCTTTTCTTTTTTTGAAACTCCAGGACGATTGCTGGAAGTTTGTCAAGAAAGCCAATTGATTTATTTGTCAATTTCTTTGCATGTCTTATAATGTGAACTAGTGAAATAAAGACTAATGTATTTGTTGAAGTGCTTTGTTCATGGAATTTGTATACACAAAAATTACATGTACTCATTACAATGACACAAAAGGTTCTTAAAAAACGAACGCAGGTGTTGCAGGGCGCGATAGATTGCCATTGTACCACGCAATTTCGTAGCCTTGCGTGTGTTTCCACAGTTGAAGGTGTACGAAATCGCCAAGAAACCACGGATTGTATTCGGAATCGAAGCGCACCATCCCCATGTTCTCCATCGACCTAAGCAGTTTAGCCAACTCACGATACTTGTCTAGTGGTGCGTCCGTGACGAGATGAATTTCCACGCCCAATTGACGGATGTTGGACAACATGCCGGAACGAATGATATCGGGCAGGACTTGCCATTCGGTAGCCTCGATATCCATTTTCAAATAGTCGATGATCTTACGGCCGTGACGGACGGATAGCTCCTCGTAAATGGACGAAAGCGACCTGATCTTCCAGTTGGAGTCAACCTCGTGCTTGTCTCGATCTCCTATCCCCCAGTTGTAGAAATGGACATCACCAGGCATGTGGTCGTGCGGCTCCTTGCCCATGGACGGATCAAAAGCAAACACTTCACACCCGTAATGTGACATTTGTTCGTCGAAAGACCATTCGTTCTTGATGCCGAAAGAGTAAACAAGACAATCGTCTGGTTTGGGTGCCACTTGAGGATCGATGCACACTGATTTCTGGCCGTCCATGCCTGACGGGTTCGCGTACAACGTACCGCCGAAATCGTGTACCAGTTGGCATGATGGTCGATTGCTCCACAGGAAGTATTCCATGATCTGGTTACCTGTAAGCGTGTCCGAGTCCAGCAACGCGTCCCAATAAGAGGGTGAATTAGCATCTGCTCTCCGATGCTCCTGTCTCAAGTTGCTGATGTAAGACGTGATGGTGAGCCTTGCATCAACATAAAATCGTACGTAAACTAAAATGAGTGTGAACAAGAATGCCAGGGCCATTAGAACGGTGCGCTTCTTGATGTCACACATCCGACGGGTGATGGAACACGCTGGACGTGTCATTGTTGTGGCACGAAAGCGTTAAGAAACGCGTTGTAGCCTCGACCATTCGTGTAGTTGGGGAAAATGTTGAAGTAACAGTAACCGGTTTCGATGGTCGCAGTACAACGAAAGGCGGGGCTTGGAGATCGGGACACTGAGCGCGCAATGCAGAGTGGAATACCGAGACGCGGTCGAACGACCAACTATGCTATAGTTCGCCCTGTTGGTAAGTACAATAAGATTTCACGATAGCCGTTTGAGAGTTCTCTATTGCTGTAAGAAAGACTGTAGGAAGAAGGTTAGCCGGCCGCACATTTAGTCGAGAGTTTCGGAAATACGTAACACACAGTCGAAAACACTTTTGTTGTCCGATTTACATGCATGGTTGACCGTGAAAGATGAAATGCCATTTGAAGATTCTGGTTCGTGGCAAGTATCCTCTTTCCCTCGTCATCTTGGTTGGCATCTCGCTGCTCTTTTACAAAATGAAAAAGCGAGACAATCAAGTGGCGAACGCTCCACCGCCGCAGTACCGCAATTCAACTTCTGCCGAGAACCGTTACTACAACTTGATGAACAACAGCGACCCATCGGAAGCTCCGTTCATCGATGATCACTGCAACGAAGGTGATCGATGGTACGCAGCGACCTGTGACAGCGTTCCCTCTTAACTTTGGAATCTTGTACGCCGCAGACAAGGTTACGTCAATAGTCACCAACTGCAACAAGATCACCCTTGCGTGATTGACATTATTCGTTGCATGTATCTGCATTCTCCATCATCGACCAATGGTTCTGCCCTCGTCGAACGTGCTGGCGTCAGTGATCCTTCAGCTGGGCAGTCTTCCATCGTTTTGCCGTATCTAAACAACAAGGTATGCTTTATTTTTTGTTTGATTTGTTTAACAAATGGCCTGTCGTTCAAAAGCTAGACGACAACGTGCAGACGGATGGATTCTTCGTGGAGTGTGGTGCTGGCGACGGTGAAACCCTGTCCAACACTTACTACATGGAGAAGCAACTAAAATGGCAGGGTGTTCTAATCGAAGCTGATCGCAAGTCCTTCGGCCAAATCCTGACTAGTAAACGACAATGTTACGCTTTGCCTGTCTGCCTCAGCCTGAAGCCTTACCCAACTGAAGTGCGTTACGTAATTATGTATACAGTCTATTTCAGTTGCGTTATCGAATATTGGAACGATATCAGGTTGCCTTTTACGAGGATGGTCTTGCCGGTGAAATTTATGGTGACAAAATATCCAATCAGGAGGAAATAACAACGAGTGAAAACATAGTGAATGTTCAATGCTTTCCCTTGTACTCGATCCTGTTGGCCGTCGGCCGAACGCAAGTCGATTATTTCAGCGTCGACGTGGAGGGCAGCGAATCTCAAATCCTCATGAGCATTCCGTGGCACAAGGTCGACATCAAGACATTAACGGTGGAGGTGACGTCGAGGAGACAAGTGGACGTTCAATCTCTTACCAGATACATGGAAAAGCAGAACTATAAGAAAGTTGGTTTGATGGCAGGATTGGGTTATTATGATTTAATTTTCGTTCAAAACAAAGAGGCACGTCATATCTCATTTGACAAAACTTAGTTGTCTTTATAGCTC
This sequence comes from Daphnia carinata, assembly GCF_022539665.2. Lineage (NCBI taxonomy): Eukaryota > Metazoa > Arthropoda > Branchiopoda > Diplostraca > Daphniidae > Daphnia > Daphnia carinata. Next base: position 5,551,235 of record NC_081339.1, on the reverse strand, counting down.
TTGATTTTGCCTCGCTAGTTTTTTTTCGTTTGTTTTTGTTTTATTCGTAATATTCAACATTTGAGAATACAATAGAGGTTTCGCTTTTGCTATGTTTCTAGTTTTTGTTTTGGCTCCTCTTTCTGTTTTTGCTTCTGGCTATACATACAGACAACTCCCCTTTTTTCGACTTTTGAAAACCTGATTGGACGTACTGTAGGTTGTGTGGGTGATGGCCATCTCCTTCAAATCCAGTCTGCTCCTCCAACATTCACCTCCGTTGGCTGCCGCGCTGTATCGAAATTTCAATTGAAAAGTAAACGATACAAAAAAAAAAGTAACAAAAAAAAACTGAGGATGAGGAATACTGGAAGGTGAGCAAAATATCCCAAAATTTGAACATTTTCTTTGATAGCAATCTCGGCGTTTCAGTCAAAATGAGAAATTTCATCAGTAAAAAATGTCTAGTTGCCATTTGCCTCGTCCGTCGTCAGCTCCGAACTAGAGTCCTATGGAAAATAGCCACGCCAGTTTGCCTATTCGCATTCATCTTCATTTTGTCGTACTATATCACACCGATTCACAATGTGAAAAGTGCCACACCAATCAACGTCAATATTCGACATCGCAATGAAATTTCTAATCAGCTGCTGCAAGACGCTTCACCAGCAAGTAAACAATTCAAACGAATCTTGTTTTGGACGAGTTTCTTCGACTGGAAAGATTTCAAGTTCGGAATGGGTCGGGAGCCTTTCGTACGTGCAGGTTGCCGGATCACCAACTGCGTGACAACGAACGATAGAAATTCATTAAACGAAAGTGATGCAATCATCTTCCACCCCATCAATTACGACCCAGTTAACGACACGCCAAGGCACAGGATGCCACATCAACGTTATGTCTTCCTGTTTTACGAAGCCGAATCATCCGGCAGGTTGTATCCGGTTTTCCAGTCGCCAACACCGAAAGGATTCTTCAACTGGACGATGACGTATCGTCGAGATTCTGACATCTACTCACCTGAACCTTACGGTGTTTTAAGGCGAAAGAATTCAACAAGCATTGATACTCTACCAGTTCCTTTGCCTCCTGGATTGCTGCCACCAAACCCAGGAAGATTCCTGCAAACGATGATGACTAACATTACGCAAAATAGCAGCAAGAGCAATAAGACGAAGAAAATCGCTTGGTTCGTCTCGAAATGCAAGACTGCGAGTCGTCGTGAGACTTTCTTTCGCCGGCTGTTTGATTTCTTCCCCTCCATCGACGTGTACGGGGAATGCGGAAGCAAAGGCCTCAATTGCGTGCCTTGGAACAGCTTGGAATGCGACAGCATTCTTGCCGACTACAAATTCTACATCGCAGCAGAAAACTCCCTCTGTCCTGATTACGTCACCGAGAAATTCTATCGGGCCCTCCAGGTGGGCGCTGTTCCCATCGTTTACGGTGGGGCGGATTATTCCGCCTACGCTCCATCCAATTCATTTATCCACGCCGCGGATTTCCAATCACCAAAAGCCCTGGCAGACTATCTAATTTTACTGGACGAAAATCCTAACCTCTACGCGCGGTATTTCGAATGGAAGAAAGATTGGCTGGTGGATCGAAGGCCTTTTGATGGATGGTGTGCCCTTTGCGCAAAACTAAACGAGCCAATCGACAGCCAATCTTCAGAAAGCTACGATGATATTGGTAAATGGTGGTTCGATGATGTCCCTTGTGTTCCCGCATCCTCGCTAAAAAATCAATCATTTTCATAGTTAATCATCAATCTGGCTCTAGTTTTCGATTAATAAATAATTTCATTCAACAAGAGGCGTTTAAAATTCATCAGGTTGATTATTGCACACGTCATTGTAGAGGAGTTGAGTCATTTGTTGCAATGCAATGTAGCCAGCGTGAATGTAATCTTTGCAATTGATATAGGCCACGCTCATAAAGTCTTTGACGCGTTCGTAGCGATGATGCAATTTGCATGCACGAACGGCCTCTTCAGCAATCGCATCACCGGAATCCCACACTGTTATGCCGCTGCCCCTGTTTATCAATCACAGTTAATCCAAATCCCATTCCACATAATTTATATCTGAAGTTATACCTGAAAATTTGCCGAGCAATTTGATTGTAATGTTGCAGTTTCTCTTTGTATATGACGCGATTTGCTCCAGCGTTGTCGGCGAAGAAATCAAATGTCGTGTACTGGTTTAACCAAATGATTTTGCGATGACGCACATCCCTCGATTTGCCATTGTTTGTAAGTACTAAGTCTTTGCTATGGAGCATTAGCTTCTGGAGCAATGGAACCAATCCTTGCACCCCTTTCTGATACCAAATATGATCGTCACCTTCTTGTTGCAGCATGTCCCACGAAGCCATACCGATGACAAGGACATCGGGAGGGTAATCGCTGCTATTCTTTCTTTGCTTAATGCCATTGTCAAGAATATCGATCCAGTGGATCAAATCCTCAACCACTTTACCGGCGATAAGCGGACGCCAGCGGAAACTGATCAGCAAATCACCAAACAAGGGACTGACCACATCTGCGTCTTTATGTTTGGCAGTTGGATCCATTTCCGAGTCTCGGTCGTAGTCCGGAATCAACTGGCAAAACAATGGACGTTATAACGATCGATTTTTCACGTCAATCTTGATTACGTACCTTGAGGAAACTGAGATATTGAATGCGGATTCTCGAATCACCAGCAAAAGCAATGTGGAATTTACCCCGTGACTTTGCATCAGCTGATGGATCGTTTTTGATGGACGACGAGAGCCAATCTAAACACGATGCAGTATCTTCGATGCTGTACTGACGAAGCACACAAGGTCTATGTTGATTGACACTCAGGAAATTTCCGTTTGTTTCCTTGGTGTATTGATTTCCGTCCAGCATGCTCCTCGAACACAAGCGAAGACTTTTTCGTTGTTCTCCAGGGTTTACGTACAACATCAACACGAACGCGGTCGCTAAAAAAATAGCCAACAATGTTTTCCTTTTGGCCATTAAAGCTTCTTTCCTGAGCATTGCCATTGTTGATCTGTCGATTAAAAAAAAAAGGAAAAAGATTCACATCAGAAATTGAATAGGTATGACATTGTCTGTGTTGATTCAATCAAGGCTGAATTGTGGATGCAGAGAAATAGTTTGCTTTCCATTTCTGGTTACATAGCCTCTAGTTATCAGGTCAGAGTTGCCACAACATTGAACGCTCAAGGGGCATATTGACTTCACTTCACGCAAAGAGAAGAAAAGCTCATGGCTTTGTGTTACAGCCGGCTGTATAGAGAGAACATCGGGCAGATCTTAGGAAGGCCTGCCTTAGAGGTCTGTTTGTTGGGTGGTAACGCTTAAAAGTAATCCGCTCCACCAAAACAAAAGAAGGGTAGAACGAAAATGAAATTCAAAGTGATGTGGCGTTTGAGAACCAAACGGAGAAATGCAGTTATCATTCTCTTAGCAATTGTCACTTTGCTTCTAATGTATCCATATCCTCGTCATTGTCCCTATTTTAATCTGACGTGTAAGAGTGAGCTATATAATTTAATGTGGGAGACTTACGGCAAAGAGTGGTCGACTTTAGTTCCACCACCTGGTCTAGAATGCACAACAGGTATGTTCATTTTACGTTTAAACAAGGCATTGAACTACAGTTGCCTAGTAAATGGTGATCAAATGATTATAGAATACGTCAACGCTAATCGGCTGCAACAGGATCATCCGTGTGTCATTAAACTGATCCGGAGTCGATACTTGTACCAGCCATCATTACCAGATGTTTCTCTCAATCTGTCTCGTCCGTTGGTGGCAGATCCGTCGTCTGGTCAATCCAAAGTAGTTCTAGCTCACCTCCACAATCAAGTATACGCTCATAGTTATCACCCCTTCCTGAAATCAAATCACGTTTTTCAAAGTTTATAACACTGTCAAACAATACGATGTTGAAAAGATTGGAGGATTCTTTGTCGAGTGCGGAGCTTTTGATGGGGAAGAAGGTAGTAATTCACTTTTCATGGAGCGTCAACTCAAATGGAATGGAATCCTCATCGAGCCAGACCGAAAATCCTTTGGCAAATTGCTATCCAAACGACGCCATGCCTGGGCTTTACCCGTTTGCCTTTCTACGGAGCCCTTTCCTACCAAAGTAAGTCGTCTTGCCTGTTCAATAATTAAACGTATCTCCCATAACCATTAAGGAAATCTGACGTATTCGTGTAAAGGTCTCTTTCGAGTCCGACTACCAAGCAGGAAAAATATACCGACAAGATAATGAAAAGCAAATGAAGCTAGAGGCCGAAAGACTAAAAAAGTACGGCATTGGACTAATCGACGTCCAGTGTTTCCCTTTCTACTCGATTCTGTTGGCGGTCGGACGGACCCAAGTCGACTATTTTAGCTTGGACGTCGAAGGCGCCGAAAGTCAAGTTCTGGCCAATGTGCCCTGGCATCTTGTCGATGTTAAGGTGAATCCAATTATTTGCTTATATTTTCATTCATTTTTTCTGAGCTTTCTCTGTCTTATTGCACCAGACCTTAACGGTTGAGATTACGTCGCAAAACCAAACAGTGCTGAATCAAGTAGCCAATCACATGATGGCCAATGGATACGACAACAAAGAACTGATGAAAGGACAAGGATTTTATGACCTGGTATTCGTTAAACGAGGGTGAGAGTTTCAAGTCTTAGCTTATTGTAATCAAATTAAAGCTTTCTTTTGTTTGGGAAAATTTTAAGATTGAAATACAAAAAAAATCTGAAAAATTTGATTGACAGATAGACGAAATCCCACAGTTTTTGTATAATTACCATATTCTAATGAGCTATCCGTACAAACTGGCTGTTTAGTTGTTTTTTTTTTCAATATAAAAATTGTGACTAATCTGCATAAGTAATTCGTAGGTAAGTTTTTGCGTCCCATGCAAGGGGGAAGGGTACGATGAAAATGCAAATATCATACCCGTCCTCTACCACTTCCCACATTTTGCCGCGCGTTTTTCCCAAACCCCCAGCATCGAGGCAACAGCACTCGCAACAATGAAGTCCTAGCGTTACTTGTGCAACTATTCCCTCCCTCCATTTTACTCACATTTGCATAGAAATGGGGTATAGGTGCTTTTTGTTTGTTTTTAAGGGCAAAATTTGTGTTCCCACACTCAAAATGAGCTCAAGTAATATTCCATACATATTGTTTTCGATGTTTTACAGTAAAATCAGCAACGGACCTGATGGGATCGAAGGCTTCAAGGGCGAAAAAATCTTGTTCAGACACGCGCAATGTAAAAATTTTGTTCGAAGGTTGGCAATCTCGAACTTTCCTACTTTCGTGCTTTCAACAAGAGGAAGGGCACGATAAATACGTTCCCCTCCTTCTCCACCGATTTCCATTTTCCCTCCATTTTCTTTTGTTGCCCACCCTTTGGATATTTTGTGTGGTGAGTTATTGCCTGCAGCACAGCAAGCAGGCCCACTTCGTCCTTGCGCGTTTCCAATTGCACACGTCTTTTTCATCGCTCATGCAACGTGTAATTAGATTACAAATAAAAGGCATTCTTTTGATTTTTTCTTAGCCGATGGAGATTCAACTGCTGCCAGCAATAACTGCCCTCCAGATCAGGTGAATTTTTTCCTAGTAGATTGACTTGTAGAGTTTTATCTCAGTTGTACGACTCTGAATTTTATTCCCTCAAAGGTATCTGTCTTGGAAATGGTTTAATCGGAATTCAGCTGATTAAAATGCGGCGAACTAACCTGCCGCGATTTTTACGTAACTCGAATCTACTTTGTTCACGCTGTTGGTGGCTAGTGACCCTGATGCTTGGCTGCTACTCTTTTGGCGGACATTTTCGAGCGGCAAACTCTACAGCATATTCTGATGCTCAACATTCCGGTCCTTCCAATAGTGAGGCTAAGTTTTATATCTCAATTTTTTTTATCTAAACATTTATCTTTGACCTTCAATTTAAAAGCATTAGAAATCGGTTCGAGTTTGCCCATTCGCATCCTGTGTTGGGTCCCCATATCGACAAATAGCAAGAGCAGAGCCCAACTGATTCAGAAGACATGGGGCAAACAATGTGATACGTTGCTGCTTATGAGCTCAAAAGCAGGTACGTATTAGCTCATTAGCCAAGTCGCACTGAAATTGTTCAATTTACTTTTGTGTGGTAACGTATAAAGATCCTACAATACCTTCGATTGGCCTACCAGTAGAAGATTCCTACAACACTTTGTGGGGAAAGACGTATGAAGGTTTAAAATACATTTACGATCACCATCTGAATGACGCTGATTGGTTTTTCAAAGCTGACGACGATACGTGAGTAATAAGTAATTTTCGAATCGTATAATCATGAAGAATGCTTGTTCGTTCATCAGGTATGTTGTCGTGGACAATTTGAGACGCTTTCTTTCGTCATACGATTCTTCGATGCGTCATTTTCTTGGTTCACAATTCGCTCACAATCGACTTCTCAAAGGCTATTTTGGTGGTGGAGCAGGTATTCTTTTATCTTTCATGCTTCTGTTCAGAAGTTTTTTTTCTAATCTGAAAACAGGATATGCGATGACCAGGGAGACGGTTCGGCTTTTCATCGAGAACGTCTACAACAAACAATTTGACATTTGCATTCCCGGCCCTAATGGCGAAGAAGATTCTTACCTTGGTAAAGGGTCATTTCGTATTAAACGTTTTACAGTAGAGGTTGATTCAATGTTTTGTCAATAAGCTATGTGTTTAGAGATATTGGACGTTCTCTTTGGCGATACTCGCGATCCAAACGGTTCCCAAAGGTTTCTGCAATTAAGCCTTCATAACCTGTACAGGCCTTGGGATTATCAAGCAACACTTCGGGCTTTTTTTCAATCGAAACCAGTACATTTTTTTTCTAGCAGCACGAGATATATTTTTGATAACAGATTTTATTTTATTTTTAAGGGATCAGACTGTTGCTCCAATGAAACGATTTCATTTCATCCGGTTAAAGATGAACAACTTGTGGAATACGATTATCTCGTCACCTATCGCCGGTTGAGCAGTCTCCAACAGCCTGTGAACTTGGACTAAGGCCAGATTTTCTTTACTCATTGAAAAGTGTAACATTTTGAAATTGGTGTTCGTTCTGTCGATTTTCCGTTATTTTCATCAATTTTTCTATTGCGATTTTTGGCCTGTGGCAACTACCAAATCGACCGGCCAATCCCGTGATATCACTTGCACCCTGGCGGCGTTTTTATGCTCTGCAACCTTAATATCCACATATCTACTTACCTTTTTTTCCCCGTGAACAGTAGTTTTCCATCAGACCAAAGAATCTAAGATAGTTCCGCACCTGGTAGAGCACCATGAGTATTAAAGTTAGATTTTGGCGTTTCGTTAAGCGTAATGTCGGACATCTGAATTGTAATGGAGGTGATCCCACTTCGCTAGCAGATAACCAACAAAATTCAACTGGCAGGGTGACATCCAGAAGATTAACAAAAATGGTCGTCTGTCTACTCCCCATGCCACTCCTTGTTTTACTATTCTCCACCGCGAAGGACCAAAGTGCGATCACGCAAATTTCTCACACCGCTAAAATTCTTTGCGTCAACAGCAAGTTGGCTGTTGATCCACCAATAGCCGATGGCCTAATAATGCAAAAGGATGTACGTGCCAGCGAATGGAAAACTTTCAACAGTACATCACAGAAAGGATTGACGGATCAACGTATATTTTTTCACGAAACGAGCGGTACCAACGAACTCAATTTCCGCCAGTGTTGCGCTGTGGAATCGGCTGCTAAAAACAATCCCGATCGACCTGTTCAACTCTTTCTTCGACCGCTATTCATCTCTTGTCATGAACATTTGTCAAGTCATCCATCGGACTTTTTCCATAAACCTCTATGGTTAGATATTCTTTCCAACTACCCGAACATCGAGGCTATTTTACTCAACGAAGATTATTACTTCGCTGGAACACCGTTGCAGAGTTGGTATAATGCTGGCAAATGGCGTAAAACTGAACATGAAACAGTTCACTTCTCTGATTACATTCGGTTTCTTACTATGCACAAAGGAGGTGGTTTGTATTTGGACATGGACGTGTTAACCTTGAGACCTTTTCAAGGTGATAAATTTCGTAATTTCTTGTCTTACGACGGTGTCGCCATGAAAGCCGTAAGTAGTAGTGTGATGCATCTGGAAGTGGGCCATTGGTTAGCTACGGGAATGATGCGATTGCTAGCTGAAGAATACGACCCTCTTGATTTAGGGTTTCACGGATCTCAGGCTGTTGGTTCGTTGATGCATTCCTCGTGCGCATTAGTACGAGGCAATCCGGAATCCAACACTTGCAAAGACATCCACCTGCTGCCATCTAATTTCTTTTTGCCCTTTGGGAAGATGTTCGCTGAAAAGGTGAACAATTGGAGGGCCAAGTCTTTAAAGGGATCGGGCGTTTTAACTAAACTGAAAAACAGCTATGGCGTTCATACGTGGAAGTCCGTCGGAAATAATCCTGCAGACCTCTCAAATAACCCTAGCGTTTTCGGTGCCCTGGCGCAAATCCATTGTCCAATATCAGTGGCCAGGGCCTCTGAATTTCAAAATTAATTCTTGACCTTGGCAACAATCCGCTAGAAGGGCTTCATTTACAGCTGATTTTGCTCGAGGCTCTTACAGTTTCATAGCAACTAACCACCGTCCAACTGCTGTCATGTATTGTATCCAGTAGTCGGTTGTTATTCATCATGCCAACCATTCCCGTCAAATTTCGGTTGAAATACAAATTTGTAAATGCCACAAAGATAATCACCATTATTTGTATTGCATTTGTTACATTGTGTTATCTCAATTTCATTATTCCACCGCTTCGTCATCAAAACAAAGATGTCGCAATGGACAGCAGACGCATTTTTTTTCACGAAACGAGTGGCCGTGGAAGTCTCAATTTCAAACAGTGCTGCACAATCGAATCGGTAGCCAAACACAATCCTACCAGACCTGTCCAGCTATTCATGTCTGCCAAATCTCTGGACGTTTCAGGAACCAACGGCCCATGGATGGACATTCTAAATAATCATTATTCTAACGTCAATGTTGTTTTGATCAACAACGACCAATTTTTTAAAGGCTCTGCCTTGCAGTCGTGGTACGAAAACGGCGAATGGCGACAGAGCCGATTTCGGACGGCCCATCTCTCTGACTACATCCGACTCGTCTCCATGTATAGACATGGCGGCCTTTACATGGACCTGGACTATGTTGTTTTAAAGCCATTAGACGAGAAGCTGCTGCACAATGTTGTACTGGTAGAAGGCATCGACGGGCGGCAATTGAACAACGGCGTTATGCATTTTGAAGCTAAGCACAGACTCGTTAAAGAACTCATTGATTATTTATCGAAAGGATATGATCCAGAAGATTATTATTTACATGGACCCACGGCGCTGACGGATGTCTACGTTCGATTGTGTAGCAATGGAACCGGCCTTGGGAAGTGCCCTGATGTCTGTCTTTTGTCTTACAAACATTTCTGCCCCATCGGTCCACCCTTTTGGCATTTGTATTTCGAGGATGCGTCTGATCAGTCGCTTAATATGATTAATTCAAGTTACGGCGTTCATTTGTGGAACTTCCTCTCATCCAACGAACCTGTTCGAATGGGAACACGTCAATTGTACGCCATTCTGGCGGAAGAGAATTGCCCAATCACGGCTAAAAGAATGGCTGAATTTATTTCGACATGATTTTATTCGTTAATTCCTGAACTAATTTCCGTTAATTCTCGTTAATTCTGACTAAAAATCTTTTGCAATACACACACAGTTAAAAAAAAAAGATACATTTAAAAATATTTAGTTCGGTCAGTTTCACATTCGCCGTTGTCTATCCACCACTGTTTGATGTCTGGATACACTTTGGCCGGAAGAGTTTCGTCGTGAGCCATCCGACACAAATCACACCAACCGTCCAAGGCAGGTACGAAGACGTTGTAATCATTTCTCCATTGGAAATACTGGGCGTATAGCTCTTGCGAGCTGTCCAACAACAAAAGATAATCGGCCAGCTCTTTGGGCGTTGAGAAGTCCAGGGCGTTGATGTAGGAATGCGGAGGTGCGAAACGCTGATAATCGGCTCCACCGAGGACGATGGGCACCGTGTCAAACTGTAAAGTTCGATAGAATTTCTCGGTGACGTAATCTGGACACCATGAATTCTCGAAAGCCAAATAAAACTTGTATTTAGCTCGTAATGCTTCACTCTCCTCACAGTTGTAAGGATCTTCTGCCGAATCGCAAATCGAAGTCACTTGTTGCTTGGTTCCACATCGGCCGTACATGTCGACTGGGACGTGCTGGCTCAGTTGACGGGCATATTCTTCTCGTTGGATGGGAGTATCGCAATGCGACACGAACCAGGCCACCAATTTCGATTTCTTTCGTACCCAGGGGTTGATTATCGATACGTCAGCGTTCGCCTTCGTCCTGTTTCCTCTGTTCGTGACCAGCCTTTCCAGAGTGTCCACAGAAGAGAGTTTAATCGTCCTGTTCGATCTTTGTTCATTTCGAGGTGGGTACTGATGGTCACGATGTTTTTTAGACACAACAGCTCCCAGGAAATCACGCAGGACGATATCGGAATCCCGTCTATAGCTCATGGTCCAGTTGAAGTAGTTGTAACGCGTTCGATTGTTTTGAAGCAGAGGCAGCTGATGAGTGTTGGTAGGCGATTCCATGACGAAGAAAACGAACCGCTGATGGGGTAAACGATTTACTAAGAAATCGGGAGTCGTTTCGATGGAGATGAGAACAATGTCACTCTGATTGAACAGTGTCAGATCGGGAGTGAACAAACAAGCGGTCACGGGACATTGAGCTTTGATTAACGGCTGGTCGCCCATCGTCGGATCCCAAGAGTTCCAGTACAAAATGGTTTTCACCTTGGAACTGCTGGACCCTATTGCTGGGCTTGGGACTGGACTGGGCTTCAGTTTGTGCTGGCCTTGATGCGGCAGTCGAGTCGCTAACACGATCGCTATTACCGTAGTGAAAATGGCTATCGCCAATAATGCGATGACTCGACAAATGAAACGAAAGCGACGGTACCTTTTCATGTTTTACCTGTTTGCATTACAACAGTTCGCGTGATGACATCATGGTCAATATGAATAAATACACAAATAAATGCACTACACGATTAACATTTCTGTTGATGTTCAACTGGCCAACGCATTTTTGTATTGGACTCGGTTTCAAGTCTGAATTCCAGGTGCTCAGTTTGGTGGTGTTACCTGCAAGCGAACTTGACACTGTTCGCCTTCCACTATTTTTCTCTTTGAAAAATGACCTGATGGCCTCCGGTAATGTATAGAAAATAACACATTCAAGCCGGAGGGAACAAACAATACTCGGCAAATGCACGAAGGTAATAACTTCACGCTTGGCGTGTCTTGTATTTAATGGCTTCACAGTCCGTTGTTGGCTCGTAAAAGTCATTAAAAGGTTAATAGTCGAATGTTTAAATTGAATGTTGGTTCGTAAGACATATGGCGAGACAAGCGTGAAAAATAAAGCAATTTCTTTTGCGATTAAGATATGCGAATGTTTAAGAACTCTTATCGGAATATAGAAGGAGACACGAAGTCTTGTTCCGTCTCCATTCTGTCAGCATCATTTGCAGCGGCAACCAACATGTCTCCACAAAAGGCCTTCGTAAGTCTTTGTTGCTTTTGCTTACATTACAAAGAGCTCAGTCATAATTTCAACGTTTAAATTATTTGAATTTGCACAGAAATTCATTACCCTTTTAACTGCGTTGGCCATTATCTTCTGCGATTGTGCACCTCAGTATGGCCCCGTTTATTACCTTCCGCATTATTACGTCTTGGTGCCAATAACCGAATCACCAGTTGTAACTAATGCAACTGCCGAAGATTTACCCACCTTTCGAATCCTCTGCAATCCCCTATGTACGCACTATTTATAATTTACTAAAGTGCTATTATGGACATCTATTTTATTAATCAAGTGTTTCTGATTTCAATACGAATATGCAGCAACATGCAAGACCAACGCCGGCTGCTCCAGAAACCTCATCCTGAAAAGCTGTCGCAACCTTTTAGGAACCAAAAAACATTGCTGCGTTTAACAGCGAATCAATTCTGTGAGGTACTTGAAATACGCCACGTCGTTAGAACCCCAACAAACTTGGTTCATTTTTGTTTTAGTCTTACATCATATTTAAGTTAGGTATCGTTATAGACATGCCTCAAGTCGAATATACACTTGCATTATTCATGTTTGTTTTTTGTTGTGCTGTCAGCTCAAATAAGTTCATATTTGATTACAGTCTTCGGCATCATAACAACGTCCATCGAACGGTTCAAGGTAAGTGAAAACTATCGTGTCCTTCGCATGACCAAGGACGAAGCTATTGATCATTTTTTCTTTCTTTTGTGAAGATGTAATTTAGTTTGAATTTTTAATTTCGAAAAAACATGCTCGATAAGGTTTCCGAATTTGCATGACGCCTACAATCTCAGTAAATTTATTATTGGTATGGTAATAATCTAGCCCAACTAGGTAATTATGAGCAGTGATATCTGATTCCTTAATTACCAATACGGATTGAAATCGTCAATTTATTCGATCGCCAATGGGCCATATATAAAAGATAATCTACAAATAACGATGAAAGACGACGATGGAATTCTTTAATGCGTATTACTGAGCGTACTGCACCATTTAATTTAGTCGTAGGGTAATCATCCACGACCTTCAATGCTGTATTTTAATAGAACGCTTTCGGGCATCAGACACCTTTGAAATTTCACGACCCTTCCTGCTTTACGGCCCCCCCATTAAAGTGAGATCATCATTATGTCAAGGTCATTCACGCCACCAGCACACCTAATGGATACCCCCTTGAAGCAACCATTTCATCTAAACTCCTCCCTTCTCAGAGGAAGGACTTATTGTTGCCTGGAAGAACATCGCCACGGAAGCAAAGCTTCTATTAATCCCGGTGCGATTCGATCGTGCTTTGTAACTGCCATTCTGACGGCTAAGATCCCAAGATAATTTATTGTGACATTAAACTAAAAGAAAAATGTTCAGGTAAGAATCCTCTTATTGCATTAGGCGTTGAAACAATGTGAATTGTTATAGCGTTTGTTATTCGTTGATGAGACAATTTGTAAATGCAAATGGCAATCGTACGTCGCAAAACAAAGACGTTGATGTTGTGGGCGATATTTGGAATCCCATTTGCCTACGTGATCATTCACGCTGTTCTTCCGGTTGACAATCATGTTCCCAGTCAAGTCATTAACGTCGATTGGCGTCACGTCGACATGGACACGCTCAATGGCCATCAATTGACCGACTATTTTTCCTGGTCCAACTCCGGTGCTTGCCGTTTAGTCCAAGATTTCGGCGGAGTCATGATATCCGTCGGCAATATCCCAGCTGTGGATGGGCAGAAAGCTGTGTGTCTAGACAGGCCGCACCTCGCTCCATCGCCAGATGAATGCATCGTCTATTCGTTCGGCATCAACAACGAATGGAGTTTCGACGAGGCCATGGAACAATACGGATGCAACGTGTTCGCTTTTGATCCTTCCATGAATGTTTCCGATCACGATCGATCTGAATGGATTCGCTTCTACCGATTAGGATTAGGTAGCAAAGACGGCGACACCTGGAACGGCCAATCAGGTGTTGAAACTCGGACGTTAGACTCGATTCACAACATGCTGAAATCCATTCACAGATCCGATGTCATTGATTATTTGAAACTGGATATCGAGACGGCCGAATGGGCCGTTTTACCGCAGATTGTTAGCTCCGGAATGATGGACAAGGTGAAACAGCTGAGCGTGGAAATTCACCTGCCCAACGGGAATACGAACGAGGAGCAAGACAACGAGCCTTTCTTTTCGCTGGAAGAATACCGCAGGTTGGCTAGAATCCTCCAATCACTCGAGAATTACGGACTCGTTCGTTTCGATTCCAAGAGAAATCCTTGGTCAGTCGGAGTGGGCAAAGCCGCTGGATTGTTGGGCATTGACGCACCTTACGCTTACGAAATCGCTTGGTTCAATAATAAATTGCTCCAGTCGCAACTTTAAAACATCGGGGTTCTTAAAAACGAAACAATTTTATTTGTTTAATGCGTTCATAATCGTGAATGTTCGTTTCAATACAAGTGTTTACATTCCTTGCTTTACGATGGTACAATCTCTTTACACGTTTTTAGGGTATGACAGGCAGGAGTCAATGGATGAAATGACACGGAAGAGGCCCCGGTTTGTGTTCTTCCATCAGCTAGTGATTGTATCTAAAACAAGGGCCATCCTCGTCATCTTGTTTATCCTGTTTAGCATATCGTTAATCCTTTTAATCCATCATCTCCCTATCACTAAAGTATCGTCCAGCTATGATGGTCGTCGTACATTGCCACTCTGCCCGAACGTTTCTCCCCTTTCAGGTACGTGAACCTTAAACAATTAAAAGACATCATTAATGTTATAACTACCCTCACACTTACTAGTTGGATGGCTGGATCTGTCAGCCGAGATTCCGGCTCTTTTGGATGACTCTGTTGCTTTCCAAGACACGATGACGAACGCGGGATTGAAACGAGGTGGCAGTTATAAACCAACAGATTGCCAGGCACGATGTAAAATCGCTTTGATTGTACCCTATCGAGATCGCGAGCAACAGTTGACAGTGTTCCTGCGTTACATGCATCCGTTCCTGCAGAGGCAACAGCGACACTACACCATTTTCATTGTCGAACAGACCGGTTAGTTTGGTAATGGCTTGTGACGTCATATCCGAGTACTAAGGCTTTCATTAAATGTTCATTTTCAAAACAAAATCTATGCGTACACAGGTGGTTTACCTTTTAATCGAGGCATGCTGCATAATATCGGATTCGTAGAGGCCAAACGCCGTGAAGAATTTGAATGTTTCATTTTTCACGATGTCGATATCCTTCCGGAAGATGACAGGAATCTCTACTCGTGCCCGGATCATGGCAGACCCCTTCACATGTCCTTTGTTATTGACGTTCACGATTACAAGTAAAAAGTTTGAAAACGCATTTTTCTATGTACTTAATCGTGAGTTATAACAAAAATTGAATCATTTACACGCAGGCCGGTGTCGTTAATGTTCCTTTTCGGCGGAGGAGTGATTGCCATTTCGGAGTTGGATTTCATCCGTGCCAATGGCTACTCGAATGCATTTTGGGGTCCGGGACTAGAAGACGATGATTTCTATCGTCGCATCAGACGATTGAATATGACTGTCGTTCGACCTCAATGGCCAGTGGATCACCTGAGATACAGGACGCTCTATCACGATCCGGTGGATGTCGATCCGCAGAGACAGAGGCTTTTTGATGAGGGTCACCTTCGATACGAATCGGATGGACTTGCCAATCTGCGATATCGTCTCATTGATTTGCAAATGAAACCACTTTACACTCACATCGTGGTCGATCCAATAGCTCTGTACAAAGAAAACGTTTAATTCATTAGGAATAATCAGAATGGAATAGATTGTCGGTGTATTGCTGATATCGTGCTAACATGATACACTCTCCAAGCAAAAAATGAATAACTATAAATGGTTATACGTAATAGTTTTTGCAAAATTTTTCAAAAACGCTGCTACATAGATAATAGATTAGATGCTCTGGCTTTGCAAGATTCGACAAGTATTACTCTTTGGGGGAAACAAACAGTTAACTATGTTGCGTAGCCATTGTGGGGAAATAAAATCAATAATTATTGTGATGCGATCGAGTTAGATCGTGGCAAGGAAGGCGAATTCGGCTAAACGGCAGATGTTGACGTTACGCTTCATGAAGATGTAACCATTCATACCCCACGAAGTGCCCCACGAATTGCGCACGATCCAATAGTCGGTGCCGTTGGTCGTGCCGTAACCGACCAGCAGGAGACCGTGGTTAATCGTTCCATTCTTGCACGTGTCATCATCGAAAATGCCCGACCTGGAAAATATGGCAATGCAGAATGAGGGTACATGAAATGATGAAGGCCAAAATTTGATGACGTACCTGTAAAGGGTGAATCTGGAATTGGTGGCAACAGAAATAGCGACCGGTCCTCTTTGCATGGCTAGAAGTATAGCTGTTTCGTTTTTGGCTAACGAAGCGTATCGTGACAGTTTGCCCGCCACCGGCGTGACGTCTTTAGTGAAGTTGCACGTACCAGCCTATTTCGATTGCAAATGATTTTATTATTATTATTATTTTTTTTTTTTATCACATAGGAAAATTGTTTCCTTACCACTGCCCTGTAAGGATAAGTGGCATTGCTCGCCTGTCCACCTGCAACGAACGAACATTGTAAAATAATGAATTTCAATTGAATGAAGAGTAGCAAATACCGACAGCCATAATGTAATCCCATGCTTGGGTGTAGAAACCACCATTACATCCCTTCGTGCCATAACTGCCACTGCAATCAATCATCTGCTGTTCACTTTACACAAAAGAAAACATCACTACCTGCCAATGTAAACGTATTAGATTATGTTACCTCAATATCAATGGGATCTTTGTCCTGTTACTGGTGGCACACGTTTGATATTCGACAGCCGTTGTGGCGATAAAAGCCCAACATCCACCACACGGAGATTGGATCTTGACGGGTGGCATACACGGATCGGTACGTAGATCGAGCTGTGTTGCGAGACGTGTTAGACCTTTCAGATTTTAGTGGAACAAAAAAAGAATGATTTACGTGGAACTAACCGAAGGAGTGGTGGTTTGACGGTTGGTGACGTTCCCTGCAGCCAAGACATCGACCACTGCTTCATTGTTGATAAACCCTTTAGGTATGGTAACGCCCAACAGATAAGTTTCCCATTCCTCTTCGCTCTGCACCACACAACAAAGAAAAAAGATGATTCAATCCTTCAACATAACACGTCCGTTTTGCTTACGAGATCTGCGAACGCGTTGTCACCCAGAATGAAAGAATTTCGCTGATTTTCGTTATGTTGGTCGATGATTGCTTTCCTCCGCTTCCAACGTCTAAAGTGTACCCTCTCCAATGCTCCGTTGTACGTCTTCTTGTGTCTTTTCTGTTCCCTCGCGACAGCCGTCAATTAGAATTTCAACAGCAAAAAGAACCTTTAAGAAAATTGACCAATCGTACCTTAAAATCTTTGAACTTGATGATCTCGTCCTCCGTGTCTTCTTGAGCTGCCGAGTGGCCAACGCCAATGGCGAGAGATAAGAAGCAAATCGTCATCAACTTCATGGTGGATGTTGTTCGTTGTTCGTACGGTCGGACAATGAGTGAGCAAGAGGACGATCCGAGCCACATCTCTTTTTCAATGCTGCCAGGTCGCTAACCCACGTACGGTACAATACACTCGATTCGCTCCGGCAACAACGTTAACTCGTTGATAACCAATAAAAACAAACATTCAATGGGCTGGGAAAATTCGAGATACAAACTCTTACCAACAAAAAACAAAAAAAGTCCCATAACTATTGCATATAACACGGCCATCCTGTGACGCACATTCAGTGAATCGTGTTCCAGCAAAGTCGTATGTTTATTGACCCTGCCTTCTCTAAACCCAAAAATGTGTTGCTAACCACTATGTGTTAAACAGCCATCGGTAACCACCAAGGCTGGCAGGTTATAGGGAACGTTAGAAAGTTACCTTTATGCATTGCACATTACGAACGCGTGTGAAAAGAACAATCGCAGTTCAGATAATAATTGAATAAAATCAACCCGATATCGTTCCCGAAACTATTTCGATAAAAAGAAGTGCGTGAGCAAGCCGGATACAATCAGCAGAAAAACACACGGTAGTGAAACAATAAAAGTGTGTGTATTCGACAACAACGACAGCCTTACACATTGACCTACAGTCGTTTACTTCTGAATGGCAGAAGGGAAAAACCCGGAACAAACAAACAACGTCACACGATGGCAAGGGGTTGCACATTAGTTTAGATGGTAGCGAGAAATGCGTATTCGGCCAATCGACACATATTGACGTTGCGTTTCATGAGTATGTAACCGTTTTGACCCCAAGATGTTCCCCACGAATTGCGCACGATCCAGTAGTCAGTGCCGTTAGCCCTTCCGTAACCCACGAGGACGACGCCGTGATTGAGCGTCCCGCTCTTGCACGTCTCGTCGTCGAAAATGCCTGAACTGAAGTATGTAATTTTTTTAAGTCATTAAAATGTGGTGAGGGTGAACGTTAATGAAAAGGATCGACCTGTAGAGGATGAATTTCGTATTGGCTACGATGGAGACTGCGACGGGACCTCTTTGCAACGCGTTCAACATGGTTGTTTCGTTTTTGGCCAGGTACGCGTACCTGGACACCCTGCCTGCCGTTGGCGTGACTCCTTTCACAAACTGACATGTGCCAGCCTAACGAAATCTTAGAATTAATACTCTTCAACAATGAAAAGCCTTAAAGCCAAAGTACACTACCGCTGCCATGTAAGGATATGTGACGTTCGTTGCAAGTCCACCTGTAATTACTTCAACTGGAAACAAACGAGAAAAGAAGGCAAAAGTTTAGCCAATGAAATACCTGTGGCCATGATATAGTCCCACGCCTGCGAACACAAACAATAGAACGGTGTAAAAATAGAAGAGCTATTAAAAGCTATTATAAGTGAAAAAAGAACCTGCGAGTAAAAGCCACCGTTACATCCTTTGGTGCCGTAGCTTCCGCTGCAGTCGATCAGCTGTTGTTCACTTTTTTTATATGCACAATGAAAGACATTAGTTATTCACTGAATGATGGCGAAAAAAGCTTTCATCGTCCCACCTCAGCACTAAAGGAGTTCGGTTTGTCCTGCTCATGCAAGTCTGATATTCGACGGCCGTCGTGGCGATAAAAGCCCAGCATCCGCCGCACGGGGACTGGAATTTGACGGGCGGCATGCACGGATTATTGCGCAAATCAAGCTAGATTACCAAAAAATGCGTCCCAGTTATTACTTTGGCATTTAAAAAATTACGAATTCAAACACGAGAACTAACGGAAGGGGCAGTCTGACGATCGTCCGCCTCGATGATCTCGTCCACTAGATTGCCTTCGGTTTCAGAGTCTACAGTCGTCGTTTCAACTTGCTCACTCTCTTCCTCTTCATTGACGATGAATTCTTCCGGTACCGTAACTCCTAAAAGATACGTCTCCCATTCCTCCTCGCTCTGTAAGCAAAAATACCGATGCTAAGTTGCTGAACCTTATGGCTTTATTCTGACTCACTGCTAATGCATGTATACATTTCATTGATAAATAGAAAAGTTTTAAGTTTGCCATACTTGGTCTGCGAATAAATTGTCAGCCATACGGAATGAGCTCCTCCGACCGGATGAGGTGCCATTGTTATGCCGCCGGATGGCAGCCCTCCTCTTCTTCCAGCGTTTGAAGTGCACCCTCTCCAACGCCCCGTTGTACTTTTTCTTGTTCCGCTTCTGTAATTCAATTATTTAGCAGAGCTTTTTCAAACACGTGACACGTTGGCATAATCCTGAGTACCTTGAATTCTTTGAATTTGACCATCTCTTCATCGTCCGTGTCGTCCGGAGCAGCAGCGATGATCACGAAGCAGACCAGTGATAGAACGTAAACTGTTACCAACTTCATGGCTACCTCGCAGCAGAGCTGGACAACGAATGACGTTGCTGCAAAAGTTACAAACATCAAGAAAACTCACTACCAACTAAATAAACACCGTCCTTTTTTGTTTGGTTTTTTTTTTACGCAGGTCGCTAACCCCCCAAGTTTAGCTGCAATGCAATGGATGATCGTCATTTGATCGTCTCCTGCAGCGAATCCTCTAATAAAAAGGATGACGTATCAATAAAACAAAACAAAAATACGGACGTGTCATCTCCAGCGGCTAGAGATTCGTTTGTCTTTGGTATGCACGCAGACGACCGTTCCATGCTTTGAATCAGCAATTTATTACACCATCAAGTCTTGTAAAGAATATCACGCCGAGATCCTTCTTTATTTATTCTTTTTTTTTTCTTTGATGTCATAAAGGCATCATTGTGTATTTCAACAATTGAAAAAGAGCCAAACTAAAGTTTTGGCCAGCGAAAACAGTTATTCAAATCGTGCGGCGTGTACGTCGTATTGCATTAGCGTGCACGGTGAACAGCTGTTTCCCGTTAATGACGTGACTCGACAAGATTCCACGTCTATATACGTTACGAGCTCCGGACAGAGTTTAAAAAATATGAACGATCAAAAACGGCTATTTTTTTTTTTTTTTTTTTTTTTTTAAATAAATTTAGAGTAAGGCGAGAAATGCGTACTCGGCTAAACGGCACATGTTGACGTTGCGCTTCATTAAGATGTAACCATTTTGGCCCCATGCCGGACCCCATGAATTGCGAACGATCCAATAGTTGGTGCCGTTGGCCGTGCCATAACCGACGAGCAGGACGCCATGATTGATCGTTCCATCCTTGCACGTCTCGTCGTCAAAAATGCCAGAGCTGCAAAAGTTGGGCATCGTATCGTAAAACAATGTGTTAACTGATTTTGGTTGTAATCACCTGTAGAGGATGAATTTCGAATTGGCCACAATGGAGACGGCGATGGGACCTCTCTGCAGTAGAGCAGAGAGAATTGTTCGCTCGTTACTGTCCAGATAAAAGTACCTGGACAATCTGCCGTCCACTCGCGTAACGCCCGGTTTGAACTGGCACGTTCCAGCCTACACCGCATCCAAGACGAATTAAAGTTTTAACTAGTTTTGTTTTTAAAACATTCATATGTTGACGTCGTAAATCGTACCACTGCCTTGTAAGGATAAGTGGCATTAGCCGTTTGTCCACCTGGAGAAAATACTGTTCATTAAAAAGCGATGTCTAAGGGAATTTGCAACTGTCGAAGACAAGTTACCAACAGCCAAGATGTAGTCCCAAGCCTGTGTGTAGAAGCCACCGTTGCACCCGTAATTGCCATAAGAACTGCTACAATCAATCAGCTGTTGTTCACTATGATAGTAAGCGGGGAACAAAACAAATTAGTATGTTCGAATAGCATTTTGATTAGACAGCACTGGATGGGAATGTGATACCTCAACACTATTGTTCTATTGCCGTTTCTCAAACACGATTGAAATTCGACTGGCGTTGTGGCAATAAACGCCCAACACGCACCGCAAGAAGATTGACTCTTAACCGGTGGCATGCACGGATGTTTGCGTAAATCAAGCTTGCAAATAAACAAAACAAAAAAGAAAGACATTTATTTATTTGATCTTGCTGAATTCGTGTAGACCTTACCGATGATGGGATGGTGATGGTAGACGAGATGATTTGACGTTCACCAACGCCCTTCTTCAAATCGATCGATGTTAATTCTCTGATTCCGAATTTCTTGGCGCTGAATTCACTAGGTATGACGAGACCCAACAGTTTTGCTTTCCACTCGGCGTCACTCTTTTTAGAAGAAAAAATGGATTAATAAAAAAAGAAATCCGATTGACGATGCGAAATGATGTCTTACTTCATCGGCGAACTGATTGTCCACCAAACGGAAGGAAGTCTCGCCAAGTGCACTTGCCCTGTTGTGCCTGTAAATCAATCGTTTCCTGTTTTTCCAGCGTCTAAAGTACGAACACTGAGCTCCTTTGGTGTAGCTCTTCCTGTATCGTTTCTAACATTCAACCGATTGTCAATCACGTGCCATCAAACCAATCAAATCGAAGCTTACCTTGAACCTGGTGAACATAACCATGCTGACGTCGCCATCTTCATCCGTAGCAGCAAGGGCAGTCGTGATAACAAGAGATGAACAGACAAGTAACGTCAACAAGTTCATGGTGATGCTATCGTCTACGCTGCATCTGAACGAAAACAATGGACAATCGCGGCCACGACTTATATAGTTGCAGCTCGAGCGCCGCAAAAGTCTGCAGCAGCATAGCAACGAGCTGTTTCGTAACATCTTCAGGTCGCCTACCCTGTAAGACACATTAATCCCAACAACAGCTCGTAAAAATCAAAATCCCATGAAAAATAAAGTACAAAAGAATACGATGCGCTCGATGGTGGCCAAGCATAGTTTCACCTGATGGGCTTCCCGCTGTATTTAACAACCCCCCCCCATTGCACTGACACCTTCGTTTTATCGATTGAATATGGTCCGTGGAGTCCTGTTACGGCTGGCCGCTTGCCAAATAATCATAAAAAAGCAACACAAGAACATTGTGTAAATCCTCGTTTTCATAAACGGTGTCGAGTTTATTTAGGAAAAAAAATAAACACGGGGGGGAATCTCAATATATTCTTTATACAATCCCGTTTTCTGGTCGTGAAGCAATGTTGGTTATCCGACTGACTAAACAATGAAAGGAAGGAAGGCACAAGGATTTTTTTTCTAGGCCACCTGAAACGATTGCATGACCTGGAACAAACGACAAATAAAAACAAGAGGATCGGTCATCTTCCACGGTCTAGCGCTGCAAAGCACTGTGAGTACGTTTCTTTTTACATACTCTGTCGTAGACCGTCCACGATAAGGCGGAGACGAGCGTTCTGCGGACTAGACGAGGCACCAGACCAGAAAAGAAGCCTCGAACTCCCAGCCGGCGGTAAATAGAAAGAACAGCTTCCCGCGTGCGGTGCTGATAGCGTGACGGGAAAAGCTGCATGGACGTTTTGATGACGTCCGCTGGATGAGTAGCCACGGAGGCGATGATGCCTGCTGCAAGTCCACAACTGAAACTCTTGCCCATGGTCGGCTAACAAACCGGAATTCGCAAGAAAGGCTGATTACTATTAACGGAATCATTTCTCTTCCATTAAGAGTGGGGTGAATGGATAAGGTTAGCTTACTCCCGATGGATGATGTTGCTTGAGCAGGGTATAGACTGCGTAGTAAACAGCCGAAAATGGAACATCCCTCGCCAGTGTTGCTCCGAGGCCCGTCATTAAGCCTCGGCTCCCTTCCAGGCGATATATGGAAGAGAACGCTTCCGTTACAGTCCTGTACCTGTATTGCCCACTCTGCGCAAACGAAGCAACGTAAGATCCACGCTAGAATGTGTTTAACGATGAAAACTACCTCAAACCGGGTTTTGATCACAGTGAAAGGCATCAATACAACTCCAGCTATGCACCGAGCAGAAGCTCCTGCAGCCAAAGCTTGCAAGGGACCTAACGTCTGTTGTTCTTCTGACAAAATGGCACTTTTCATGACTTCCAATGAGGTAAAATATAAAGCTACACCAGGTACACATCTCCACAATGACTGATTAATGAGAGAAAAATAAAAATTATTCAATTTAGTGCAGACATTGTGTGTATTTAGAATATAATACTGGGACTAATCCAGACCATAGCGTTTTGGGTCCTTCCTTCTGGATAATGTGACTGAATATCTGCAACATACCCTTCCTTTAAGAAACATATTATTTATCAAAACGAATATAGGCATGCTTCAGAGATGAAACCTGTGTACGGTGCTGACAGCAGCATTTTCTTGCAATCGAGTTTTGACTACGTCAAAAGGTTGAAACAGGACTGTGGAACAACCACCTGAGGACGCACCGGCTATAAATGCTCCCAAAAATGACACCTGTAATTATAAAAACAGTATAATTAACACAACTAGTTTAAACTGAATCAGAAACAGTAAAAATTTACTAACATTTCGCTTATTGCTATGCATTTCGTTTCATCATCGTTTAGATAAACATACGCTTCGAGTCGTCTGCTATTGTTGATAGTCGACAGCATTCGCTGCTCTTGCTAGAATCATGGCTTCCGCGTCTTCTTCTAGTGCGAAGCTACTTTATGGGGATTCAAAAGCAAGAATTAATCAGAGAGTCAGATACACAATCGATGGAATCGGTTCACTTTCTAGGAATCTCGTCCGATCGTCAAAATCGTCTGAAACCCTAATGCAAGCTGCAAAAATCACTAGTCAACAAGAACACGTACTCGAATCAGCTGATCTGGTATAAATCTTCATGAGATTTAATATTGTATCAGGAGATTAATTGACTATTGTAATATAAAATTCAGAGTTTGAGGAAGATGCAAGTCCTTGTGACACATCTAGGTTATCAGCTAGAATCCATCGAGAACAATGCCAAAGCTTTTGCCAACGTCAAAGAGCAATTCCAAGGACTTCAAGATTGATTTGCAATCTCATTAGACAATTACAACATAGTAAGGATTTTATATAAATCCTTTAATGGGTTTTGACATTTCTCAAAAGATATATCTTGAAATCCCTGTGTTGATGCAAAAAATAAATAAAATTTTTTCTTATTTTATTAGTTTGCATCGTAGTCAACCAGTATAACTCTTTCACCCTCACCATACAGCCTTGTTGAACTTCCCAGCTAAAAGGTAAAAGTCAAACTTTTGCATATCCAAATCATAGTATTAGTTCTTCCTTGAGTAGGTAAAATGTCTTTTCGATGTGTCGATTTGATAGCGTTTCGTTAAAATTAAATTTCGTTCTATGATCCGTACAATAGTATTGAAGGGGAAAATACCAGTTGTTAGACAATTTGATCGTAATCCTATCGTCCCAGAATCAATTTCTTTGAATTGATTAATAGTAATTCCCTTGGAGATAGATGACGTGACTTAAGATGTGTCATCAACGATAGTCACAACGTCATTGAAATGGAATTTTATGTTCCCTTCTTCGAATTTGCTCGTTATTTCTTTTTTCTATCGTTAAATGTTAATGGCACAGATCAGGGTACGCAGGATCGGGGTCAACGGGGACGTTGTCGTTTTACAACTAGCGAATACCAAATGAAATTGAATGAATCGGCACACGAACTGCATAGGAAAAACCAAAGGATAATACAATGTGACAAATTTCAAATTCGAAAATCGTATTTTTTGCTTGGAGTGTGTTGATTGCTGTCAAAATCGGGTCGATTGTTATTCTCCAGACTTTGATCGCAAAACTAAAAAAAAACAAAACACGTGTTTAAGTAACGAATCCCGATTGAGGAGTGTCTCGGGAGATGCATCTTCATTTACCTCATCCTTGGTAAACCTGTTCAAGTTGTTTCGTGAATTAAAGCTGCTCACCGCGAATGCCGTATCCCTCATAAATAGCCGTTTCTCTTCTTCGTCATTAATCCTGCAGTAGTCACGCTGTTCGTATAATAATGCTTGTAGCCTAGCCAAAGAGGACGTGGTTGTTGGCATCCGCATGCCAAGTGCGGATGGCAGAGCCCACGCTCATGGGACGGAAGCTTCCAACCGTGCATGTGCACCGGATCCGAGCTACATTTTTTTATTCATTTTCGTTTGAAGTTACCTCAATTTGTATCTTTTGACACGTCCCAAACGTTCTTTCTCATCCAACGCTGTGTAACGAGCGATTGAAAAATTCAAACTAATCTACCTGAAATTCAGTTAAATGTAAGTTGCTAATAACCGAGCAAAAATTATTATGGGCTTCTTATCGAACTAACTTGACGTTGATCATTTCTACCGCCTAATCGTTGCATCGGTAACGCTTTCTTTACGTCAAACAGTCAGCTCCGGTTCCATTTTTCTTGTTAGGGCATTTTCAGGTTAATCTCTAACTTGGCACGCGAATCGTGCATTCATTTGACGTCAAGATCAATATGAAAAATAGGTCGTCTCTTTTTTCTTCCCCCAGACTGATATGCCGCTGCATTTTCATACAACAAATACTGATTCTAGATAAATAGTGGGCCATTTTTTTTGTTTTTGCTTTTGCACCTGCAACACATTCGTTAGAATTGGACACAAGGGCGAAAACTTGTTATCTGCCCCATCCAATTGTTTGTGATGATACAATTATCAACCGTGCATTATTTCTCATTCATCGTTTGATTCAATCAGGCCAATGTGTATGTTTAATGTACGATATGTGTATGGAACGGGGCTTCGAACACACAGAGAGGAAAACCCTTATGGAAACGTATCTTATAGACCCCCTGCAGTTCCGTCCCAGGTCCCGGGGATCAATAAATGATGCTCTAGATTCCCCTTCTCCTTTCCTACCCACGTCCCCCCCCCCCTTCCTATAAACTAGATACTTTCAGTACATTCAGTGTCAAGCCAAGCGAGGAAAGTGTTCTACTACACCAACAGAAAGAGAGGGGAGGAGGAAATGAAAACATTTTTCTTTTTTTCCTTACAAAAACAAACAAACGCGTTCATCCCATTTTTGCTTGCGAATTTCGTTTTTTATCCATGCTCGAAACATTTTAATCGCCTTTCGAATTAGCCGATTTCGCTTGTCAATATTGACCCTCTCTCTCTCTCTCTCCAGTGATTGGCACAGCGCGTTCGTCGTGTGTGCGGCTGTATTTGACGTAAACAGTGTCGACTAGCACCGAGTCGATTAACTGTTGGGACTTGTGCGCAGAACTCCGGTCCAACATGGCCGCGGCTCCTGGCTCGCATTGAAGGGCGACGCGTGTATCGTTCGCGTTTGGCTCACGCGCTTGTGTCTAGACTCTTGTTTCTTTTCCTTTTTCCGCTCTCGCCCACTGCGAACGCTATCCCATAGTCAAAGGCAGTAGGGAACAAGGATCGGCCAGTACGACAAAGGCCACCGGTGAATAACATCGGGCCCCAAAATTTTGTTTTCCTATGTCTTTCTTTGACTGCCAACTCGCAAAGTTTTTCAAGATCGTTGGAAAAGAAAAAAACAAACAAACAAACAAAAGGATTGACGGTGTGATCGTGTGCTGGTGGTGAATAAAAAGACATAATTTTTTTTTTTTTTGCGCAGTTCGTCGGTGGAATATTAGTAAATTAACAAGGTAGATGGAAGTTAACGTTATTTTCACTTTGTAATCGAAAAAAAAAGACGTGGCATATAGAGAGCGATTATTATTTAATAATTCTTTTCTTTTTTTTTTTTTTCAATTTCTGTTTGGACATGGATGAGTTTTTCTTTTCCTCTTTGTTTTGCAACTTGTAGAAGATAAAAAAAAAAAAAAAGAAAGAAAGAAAAAAAGGGCCAATCATTTCTGTTTCCCTCCTATCGATCCGCGCAACGGTTGCCCTCTGGAGTGTGTCGACTTCCATTGGTGGGGCGTGTCATATTATTTCTTTCTGTTGTTGTTGTTGTTGTTGTATATAGGGGATCAGCCGCGGACAAGTGCTCGAGTACAACACACACAAGTTTCAAGAAGAACGCGCGTTATTTTAAAAAAAAAAAATCAAAACAACAACAACATACCAAATCAAATGAAGGAAATTTAAACCAAAAAGAAAGTGGAAGATTTCTGTGTAACAAGTGACCCTCGTCAAGTGTGAGACCGCGCCCTCCTCCTCCCCAATCAGGGTCCCCCCGCACAATCCCCCTTAAAAGAAAGGCAATTTGTTTTTTTTGTTTTTTTTGAATTCCCCCCCAAAAAAATTTCAAAACAAAAAAGAAACGAGAGAAGGAAACGCAATGAAAGCGGTGCAATCAGCAATGGCGATTCGACGCCAGCGTCGAAGGCGTGACGAAGCGCTGAGGGCAAAGACGCGTCGCGCTAGTCACCAATCGGACCATTTGATGTTGTCGGATAGCGGCGACGCTGGCAGTTTGATGAGCTTAGACGGTGCGCACCACCGTTCGACGTCGCATCGCCATCGGCAAATGATGGGCGGCATCACGACCTTTCACGTAGGCGTCGTTTTCTTTATCATGGGCCTGATGTTGCTCATTAGCGGCCTCGTTCCAGGCTACGCCAACCGTCAGCACCAGTACTGGGAGGAAGGAGGAGGCACGACGTCCGTGTCCAACAGCCAGACCAACAATCGCAACGGTCCTCTGCTCTTGGTCACCGGCTCCTTCTTGATCTTGGTCGGCGTAGCTTTGGTCGTCGCTAATCGCATCGCCACGCGCAGGGAGGACGAACTGTTTTCGCGCTACATCAGCCGCAAATTAGCGCCGGCCAGGATGACTCATCAGCCCGTGTCTTCGCTCCTTCCGGCTGCTTCGGCCCACCAGCAACAGCAGCACACCAGTCACAAGTCGAACGGTAAAAAGGAACAGACGGAAGAGGACCGGGTGTTGAGCGAGGAGGAGCACGCCGTTCAATCGCCCGGTCAGCTCGAATCCATAACTGAAGAGGCTGAAATCGGATCGGAAAGAGCGTCCAAAGATCAGCTGTTTTGGACGAGCGATGTGGCACCTGTTCACCATCACCATCATCATCATCATCACCACACGAAGTCGGTGCATCAAGACAAATGCGACCAGCATTCGCATCCGCACGACAATCACCACGGTTCATCAACCGGTTGATGGATTCCGCTACAACTTTCGATCGAAACTTCTTTCAATACCTATACACTAAACTATTTCTTATGAAAAAAAACAAAAAAAAAACAACAATCTTTTACGTATATCATTCCGGAACGGACTTTTTCTATATCTACTTGCTGCTTTTTCTAATTATTAATTGCGAAAAAAAACAAAAAACAAAACAAACAAACAAACCTTATTTTGGGGGCAACAATTGGGCCAGCAAATCACGCCATTTTTTCGTGTATAAAAAAAAACAAACAGCACATTTCTAATCGATCTCTATATTAATGGGTGACGTTTGTGTTATCGTTTAGAATTTTTCCTTTTTAACTCTGCTTACCTGTTTGCCTTTGTCAATGATTTTGGTTGATCGTAGGCGCATTTTGGTTCGTTAGAAAAACCAAAAAAAAAATCCCGCATCCCAATCATTTTGTATTTCACGTCTAGTTCATGCGGCTTAGTTGTTTTCGTTTTTATTTTTTTTATTTATTTATTATTTTTTTTAATATGAATGCATCAAATTAGAAACAGACAGTTCAAACTGTTTATCGCAGCGCAATCTCGCCTTCCGACACATTCACACCAGGCCAACTATTCAAACTGTTGTTCTCAAAATCCCATTCTTTTTTTCTAAAACGTCAGAGCTCAAAGAAAACTTCATTTTGATTTCTAATTACTCTCCGAAGCACACACACACACACACTCACACACACACACACAAACAAGGAAAAAAGAAAAAAAAGATCAAACCGCAACAGTTTTTGAATTGCCAATTTTTTATTTTTTTTTTCTATTCTTCCTCCTTTCTTCTATGCTGTAGATTCGTAACATTCAATACAATTCAAACTCATCCCACTGACCTGATTCTAGTTACACACGTTACACCTTTTATCGATTAAACAGTACTAAACTTGTTTTTTTTTTCACATTAACATTAACATGACATAACGAGTCTAAAGAAAAGAAATTGATAAAAAGAAAGCAAGAAAAAAAATGGAAAAGGGGAAAAAAACTGAGATGTAAAAGAGAATTGATGTTTCTGCCAAACAAAATTAGATGATTGGAGCAATGCCGGCTGTGGCCGTTCGGCACGAACGACAGGTACTATTTTTGCACTTTGATTTGTTTTTCAATACAGTTACGTGCTTTAACTTGACGATAATGACAGACCCATGTTTGATATTTTTGTTGGAATGGATGTGCTCGTCGCACAACCCGATCTATAGAAGCAGAACAGACAACAGGGAGCCGCATTCGGTGGGACGGGGCGCGACACGCTCTTCAGCAACGGCGTATCCACCCACCACGTCCGCCGTTCATCTCGACCTGTCCGACCGAATCATCTGCCTCTCGGAGTAAATTACACAATGACAATTCGGCCCTTTTATTTCATTTTAAAAATTCAAAAACATGTTTTTCTTCTCGATTCGATGAAACATCAAAAAGAAACGCCAGCGAATGTGCAGCTCTTCGTCGTCCGTTTCCAGCATCATGACGCCGAGCTACCTGTCGCCAGTGCCGCTTTCGACGTCGTCGACGTGCGCCACGCCCGTTTTCACGACGAGCGTGACGCCGAGACAAGTCAGGGAGCCGCTGACGGCCGAAGAGATGGTCACCGACTATTGCTGCTACGGCAAGGCGTGGCAATTCCCGTTGCTGCACGTCATCGTCATCTCGCTCATCCTCGCCATCACGCTGATGATCGTCGGCCTGGTGCAGCTCAAACCCAACGCCGACTCGGAGGCCAAGAAGTACCTCTTCCTCGGCTCGGCCGCCGTCTGCTTCTTGGTCGGCTTCGTCTCGCTGGCCGTGCGCGCCCTAAGGCGCTACCACTTCCGCAAATGCGGCACGCAGTCCAGGCGCATCCTGCGCGACGAGTCGGGCTACAGCTTCTGCCAGCTGGAGGATGCCGATGGCGATACGCCCGTCGATTCCATAGCTCTTCTTCAACAAAGGTTCTAAAATTCATTCCATTTTTTTTTCTTTCCACAATAGTATTAACACACACACACACACACACACGCGCGTACATGAAATGAATTTTGACGAGCTTATTGATTCATTTCTATTTTTATTATTCTTGAAGGGGGTTCGCCACTCCGTGAAAAATAAAAACAAATCTTCCATCCAGTGTTGAATCTCTGTCAACAGAGCCTTCCCACGCATGTCTTCGGCTGACACATTCCTTTTCATTTTTGAAACCTCGAACTTGTTGGAGTTGCGAACCCCAATCTCATTCCTTTTTCTTTTTCATTTTTTTTTTTTTTTTTTTGGTTTAAACAAAAAAATGAATTACTCCATTGAAAAAAAAAGAATAATACTATAATCCGTCAATAATGATGCAATCGGCATGTGTAATGAAAGTGCCGATCTTCCCAAGTGTATCCTATTTGTATTCTCGGAAGGTTCTTTCATCTTGACTGTCATTATTTTGAATTCCAGCATTTATTTTGAAATTTAAAAGGCCCCCCCTTTTTTTTGGTCCATGGGCGGACTTTTTTATATTTCGCCGGAAAAGAAAAAGGAAGGGGTGATTCATCGAGTTGCGTCAAATTGAAATTATTATGTAAAGTCATCTTTCTCACTTACGTAAGCTGCTTATGTCCGTTTTATCAATGGCTTAGTTATTTAACCAAAGGTAGAATATCATTTGATTTCATTGCGCGTTGCTTAAACTCGTAAAAAAAAGACATAGAACTTTGTTACGTAAAAAAAAAATGATCGTACACGTAAAATAAACAAAATAATGAATTGGTAGCGGTGCCAAAACGTTTTGCTAACGTCAGAGAACAATTCCCAGGACATGATTAATACAGGAACTCTGAATGTGATTGTTTTTTTTCCACTTCAAACAAAAAAAGATAATAATTATGAAATACTTAATTAGCAAGTGATTTTCTTTTTTTTTTTTTTTACAATACTATCAAATCTCTTTCTTAAGGTTTAACAAAATGCTCATTTTCCATTCTCATTTGATATATATACAATTATTCGTGTTCTTGTAACAATAAAAACTACCATTTCTCTTCTCTTTGTGCACTCTACTTTCACTACGTTTAAATCTATCGCTACGTTGTTGGGGTGGCACTTGTTTATTACGGTTACCAACTCAAACAAAACAGCCAAATTGGGTTATGCAGTTTTTTCTAAACGATTTGCATTCAAAAATGTGCCACTTAAACAATGACGAAAGGTCAGGCTAAGTAGTCAGCTGCACCAAGGGCGATCGTGTGCGGACAATGTTCGCGGGCCAGAGCGGCGTACAGTTGATTCGAATGCACTTTGAGATGTTCACCTTTCGATTTGCCACTCCAGCAATGGACGGCGTAACTCGAATTCTTCAGCCGGCCGAGCCTCTCGTCCGTCGCGTCGCTAAACAGCAGTTCCCATTCCGTGTTGGAGATGGGCGCGAAGTAGTCGTGAGGCAGGAGACGGACGTCCGTGCAATTGTTCGAATCGGGCTGGCCGCGTTTGACGGCGCACGTGCGGCTCATGACGGTGCTGACCATCGATGGCCCGTGCCACATGTACTCGTTGGCGTCGTAATACTTGACTAGTCGTTGAATCATCTCGCCGATGAGCCGGTGGCCGCGTTCCAGGTGCAAAACCGAGTTGGTCACCAGCTTCATGTCGGCCGTTTCGAACAGTAAGAAGTTCCACAACAGCTCCTCGTCCAGCCGTTTGATGGTGACGTAATCCAAGTCCATGTACATGCCACCTCCCTTGAGCAGAGTCAGCACGCGAACGTAGTCCGACAGGTGAACGATCTTGTGGATACTGGCCCGCCATTCGCCTTCGTTGTACCAACGTTCCAGCGGCGTGCTGGCGAAATAGGATTTCATATCCATCACGACGATGGTCACGTTGGCGTAATGTTGCAGCACTTCCAGCCAAGGGCTGGAGTATTCCAGTCGATCGGCCGTCATGAAGACTTGGACGGGCCGATCGGGATTGTGTTTGGCGGCCGATTCGACCGCGCACGTTTGCCTCAAACTCAGATCGCTGCGGCCGCTCGTCTCGTGAAAGAAGATCCTGCGATTGGAATCGCTTCGTTCCGTTTCACCTCCGGCCGACCACTTGATGATGTTGATCTTCAGTCCGAGATTGCGTGCGCGAAGCTGTTCGTCGTGGCCGTTTTGAGTGAGCCACAACGTCACGTAAAGGAAGGCCGTCAGCGTGAAAACAGTCACGACTTTCTTGACGTTCCGATGTCGCCAAAGGCAAGAAACGTACGCGAATCCTTGCCATCCAAACTAACGAATTGGTTTGCCAACATTAAAAGGTAAATGTCTAATTACTAAAAAAGGGGAATATCTCATCTACATCTTAAAGTTTCACATTTAAATGACATAAGGAAGAAGAGAAGTCATTCAATTTGCATTTTGATTGTTATATTAGCGATACATCGGCATCAAAGTTAGGCTAACAATCGTCAAGTAAAGCCACACATTTGTGGGCCAACTTGAACCTAACAGATTTTGAGCTGCCCCCATGTTTTCACCGTTGTCCTACAATTGCAGGTATTGAACAACACAAAAAGTCTTGTTAACAAACTAAATAATCCCATTGCCGTTTTGAAAATTTTTCTAAACAAAAAAATCGTTCGTCTTTTTTTTTTGCTTTACCTGTAAATTGTAAATTGCGCAACGTCCCATTTCCTTTCTCCACTGCCAGCTGAGTTTGGATTTCAGTTAGTTGCCGGACACGGACATCGTTGCAGCTGACGTCCACTAGGTAAACTGAAACTTACGTGGCATGTGCAACTAACAACGTCACGTCCGCACACGGGAGCACTTGAACTAGTGATGGATCCCCAGAGTAAAAAGTTCAAACTGCTGTTTTTTGAGTCCAAGTTTTTTTGTTTGGCATCCCCACAACCAACGGCAATGCCGACAGGTATGAACAGTATTCAATTACCATACCTGTCTCAAAAACTTTAAGCTGATGGATTCTTTAATGTACTTGCGTAGATTGTTCATTCGCCCAACAAATTGTACATCGAGTTGAAATGCTGTAACTCAACTAACGGTAAGACTCGCATTTTCAAGGGGAAAGGTGTTTGTTGTTATGGAAATTCAAGTGTATACCTGTACGACATCGCTGTCAGTCTATGCAAAGGTGGGGAGAGCTTTTTCGACGTGGGAGGTGGGGCGAGAAAAATTTGTTTTGCTGCGTACAACTGTCTCGCTTGACTTCCTGTCAATCATGTTGTTGTCGTTTCTCGTTTTACCGAAGCCTTTTTAAACAACGTCCTCGGGCCGATTGCGGATGCACCTGCGCAGGCAGGCGCGTCCCATTCGAATTTTTCGTTTGTTTTACATTTGTGAATTTGCTGACCATTTCATGCTTGATGCGTGTTTGACATTGATCTCTATTCGCATTCGCGGATAGATAACAATCGATATCGAGCAACTCATTACCATTCAAATTATCTAAAGTTATGCGAAGACCAATAGGGTAGTGTATTAAAATGCAGCAAGAAGTAATGTCAATGTGTCATATAGGCGAATATTTTTGGCATTGCATTGGTCCAGGCCACACGTAATTTGTCATAGCGTAATGTTCGTATAAAATAAAAGAAGCCGGTTTTCATCCCGCCCACCAAATTCGACCCCCGTTCAGCGTGTCGGAAAGCCAACGTCATTACCTGTCTTGTCAATTGTTTAAAAGGGATAGCATAGAAGACTTATCTGCGTCACAGTCAAACAGCTCTCGTGAACCAAACTGCTTGCGCAGCATATCAATCAAATCTGATTTAGTCCAGGGCCCTCCCTTATCGTTCCGTTTTTTGAATTCGGTTACGATTTCTTTTAAAAAGTCTTTTCTTAATTCACCGCCGTGCTGAAAAAGTCCCGAAAAGAATTCCCACCCTGGATTTTCGTTTTTACTGTTAATGTCGTGAATCATTGCAATGCCGATCCCGATAGGCAGCGAATCGTAGTCGTGACTGCGATTGACGAACGGTCTCTGCAAACGACGGGCCACTTCGAAATCGTAAAGCAACATGAAGAAATTCATTTCTTCGGCCATTTTCTTTTTGATTTCATCTTCCTCGCTGTCGTTGATATCGCCGTCCGTGATTTGCTTTCCTGTTCGTCGGGCATCTTTCACAATCGAATCAATTTTTTTGGCGTCCAGTTGCTTGAAACAATTGAATTCTTCGACCTTGCAGTGCGGTTCTCCGTAAGGTTTGCCCGCATCGCGCTGCATTGTTAAAAATGCATTGCCCGGTTGGTTTTTCGTCGGCACCAACAGCAATGAAAATTCGATATCTTCTAATTTGAAATTGATAGTCGTTTTGCCGTTTTGCCCAGTCAGCATCTTGTTACCTTCATCCTTTTGCTCGTCCAGCAGTCTAAGTCGTTGCGTAATGTCGCGAATCACTAGAATGCGATAGAGACTTGGCAGTCCGCTTAAGTCGATCGGCGTTGGGTTTGTCCATTTCAAATTGTGTTGTCCGTTGTCTTGGATCGAACTGACGAAGATGACAGACGGATTTTGCTTGAGAAACGTTGAAAGTGACGAGTCTCCATCATCCCTCCACTGGGAATCTGTCCACTGGAAGAAATTCTCGTGAACCAAATCTTCCGGTTCATCTTCGTTAGCGCCTTGTTCGGCGGGAGTCAACACAATCGAAATACTTTGGCTTTCCAAAAGTATCAGTTGCTCCAGTTCTTCCTTTTCCATCGTTTTGAGTTAATATGCTAGAGGCGGTCGATACTTTCAATCAAGTCTGCTTACCAAATACCTCACCTGTTTTCAATAGGAAAACGAAACAGCAAGGTGTTCTGGAGGACAAGATGATTCCAACGTGTTCAGTGGAAGAAGGACGAGACGTTTACTGATCGCATTCCGACGCAATTAGTTGCGTGTGGGGAATTTCGTGTTAGACTTTTGCAATTTGCGTTAGTCGCGCTAATGTAAATTCTTCCTGTCGTGCTATCGCTTCCGGGAAATCGCACGTGATCTCATCGTCCCTTTCGCGCGTTTAAACAAGATAAGCCGCTTCAAGTAGTGACGAATTTTTTGCTTTGTTTGGGTCTCTTTTAAATCCACTGGACGTATCCGGACAAGGACATTCAAGTTAAACATTCAAGTTATCTAAAGTTATCCAAAATTCAAAAAACAAAGACCAATTGGGTAGTGTATTAAAATGTAGCAAAACATACGGTCATTGTGTCATGCAGGCGAACAGTTTTCACCTTACAATTGGTTCAATCCACACGTGATATGTCACAGTTCGTATAGAACGAAAGAATCTCGTTTGCATCCCACACGCTAAATCCAGCTCCCGTTAAACGTTAACGTCAGAAAGTTAATGTCATTACCTGTCTTGTCAATTGTTTAAAAGAGATGGAATAGAGAGAAACGTACATTTATCAGTCGTGCCTGTCTCTCAGCGAAACATTTTTCGTGAACCAAACTGCTCGCGCAGTATGTTGATCAAATCCAATTCAGTCCAGCATCTTCTCTGCTCGTTCCATCCTTTGAATGCCATTACAATGTCATCTAAAACGCGTTTTCTTGATTCACCATTGCCCAGAAAAAGCCCCGAAAAGAATATCCACCTTTGATTTACTGTTCTACTGTTGATGCGGTGAATCATTGCAATCCCGATCCCGATGGGCAGCGAATCGAAGACGTGACTGTAATGGACGAAAGGTCTCTGCAAACGACGGGCCACTTCGAAATCGTAAAGCAACATGAAGAAATTCATTTCTTCGGCCATTTTCTTTTTGATTTCATCTTCCTCGCTGTTGTTGATATCCCTGTCCGTGATTTGCTTTCCCGTTCGTCGGGCATTGCTCACGACGGAATCAATTTCTTTGGCGTCCAGTTTTTCGAAACAATTGAATTCCTCGACCTCGCCATGCCGTTCTCCGTAAGGTTCGCCTGCATTGCGTTGCATTGTTAACAATGCATTGCCCGGTTGGTTGTTCGTCGGCACCAACAGCAATGAAAATTCGATATCTTCTAATTTGAAATTGATAGTCGTTTCGCCGCTCCCAGTCAGCATCTTGTTATCTTCATCGTTTTGCTCGTCCAGCAGTCTAAGTCGTTGCGTAATGTCACGAATCACTAGAATGCGATAAAGACCTGGCAGCCCGCTTAAATCAATCGGCATTGGGTTTGTCCATACCAAATGCACTCTACTGTCGTATGGGCGCGAACTGACGAACGTGACGGATGTATTTTGCTTGAGAAAGTTTGAAAAGGGCGCTTGTCCATCATCCGTCGCCCATTGAAAAAAACTCTCGTGAACCACTTCTTCGTTAACGTTTTGATGGAGGGGAGATAACTCAATCGTAACATCTTTGAAAATGATTCGGCTTTCCATAAGCATCTGGCAATCCAGTTCTTCGTTTTCCATCGTTTTGGGTTAGCGTGCTAGAGGCCATTAATACTTTCAATCAAGTCTGGAGTTTCACAAGTGGAAATAAATAGCACAAGGGAGACAGACAGGGGAAAAAAAGGGATGATTCATCTTCACGTCTGTTTACAGGACATTTGTTGAATTCTTAGCACAATTGTTCAGGACTTACCAATACCACCTCACCTGTTTCAATAGAAAAACGAAACAGCAAGGTCTTCTGGAGAACAAGATGATTCCAAGGTGTTCAATGGACGAAGGACAAGACGTTTGCCGATCGCATTCCGACGCAATGACTCGCGTGTTGGGAGCTCCGTTTAGACTGTTGCATTTTGCGTTTGCTCAGTCCCGCTAATGTCCAATCTTCCTGTCGTGCTACCGTGCCCGGGACTGATACCGCCAGATAAGACGCTTAATTCACAACGATTTCTTGTTTTGTTCGAACGTGTCTGGACAAGAAACTGAACGCGAATACTCGTACCCTCGGCGCGTGAACGGGCAAAACGCTGTGTCAGTCACGAATGGACGCAGCGTCCTAACGTTGTCTTTTCTCTAATTCTTTTCCGAGTTGCCATTTTACGGTACTTTATTAATCACTTTATTGTTGAGGATGTGACGGTGCATCTTCTTTGATTGAAAATTTATATCATTGTCTTTTCTTTAACGTAAGAAACGGTCACGGTAATCCCGCTCGGTCATATCTCCGTGAATCAATTGTTCCACTTCCTGTATTACTACCATATTCAATGTGATGGGCTATTGAGATTCATTTATCGATGGGCAAAGGCAAACGGGGGCACAGCGTATTCAAAATTTATGCAACTTAAAACAAGGTGCAGTACAGCTAAATTGTTTAAATGCCCAGCCCCTCTTTACACAAACGAAAGTCCCAGTTTTTGTTTAATTGCCTTACATTCGATGTTTGATCGTTACCTTTTGTGTCAAAGCCCTTAAACATTTCAAAAATTTGTGTTTTATGCTAAAAGTAATGCCATCAAAGCTGTAAGCCAAACGAAACTTTTGACCCAACTAAACTATTGTTCAAGCTCGTGCATTTTTGAACGCGTGCAAGTTAGCCACGTCAGCGCTAAATATGAACGCAAACTACTTTTACCTTTTTGCTAGCGTTATGAATACAAGAACTTGGACAAAAGTTCTTTTAAAAACTTTTATCTTTAATAAATTAGCAAAGCGTCGCCATCCGGACAATCAGTGCGTCCCTCAAAAGCCCAACTTGTTATCGGAATAACGTTCACCGCACTTGATTCGGTCAACGTGATTGCGTGTTTTAGCATTAACTGTTGCGTGTAGCGGCCCGTGTATTCTACCATCACTACAACTGCAAACAATAAAAGGAAATCAAATTCAATTGTCTTTTGTTCCTGGACGTCATGCGGGAAAGTCGGCCGCTCTGGCCACCGTGATGGGACAGTGTTCACGCGCCAGGACGGCGTAGATCTGATTGGATTTCAGGTCGAGTGGATGGTTCACTGACTTGCCACCCCAACAATGCACGCCGTAACTCCCGTTCTTGACGACGGCCATGTTGCCTTCGGTCGCGTCGCTGAACAGGAATTCCCACTCCGTGTTGGAGATGGGCGCGAAGTAGTTGTGTGGCAGAAGACGGACGTCCGTGCAATTGTTCGAATCGGGCTGGCCGCGTTTCACGCCGCAGTTCTTGCTCATGATGTTGCTGATCA
This sequence comes from Daphnia carinata, assembly GCF_022539665.2. NCBI lineage: Eukaryota > Metazoa > Arthropoda > Branchiopoda > Diplostraca > Daphniidae > Daphnia > Daphnia carinata. The sequence goes on along the minus strand of NC_081339.1, from coordinate 5,512,906 downwards.
TCGACGGCCCGTGCCACATGTAATCGTCCACGTCGTAATACTTGACTAGACGATGAATCATTTCGTTGATGAGTCGGTGGCCACGTTCCAGGTGCAAAACCGAATTCGACAGCAGCTTCATTTCGGCCGTTTCGATCAGGAAAAAGTTCCACAATTGCTTATCGTCCAGCGGTTTGATCGTGACGAAATCGAGGTCCATGTACATGCCACCTCCCTTGAGCAGCGTCAGCACGCGGATGTAGTCCGACAGGTGGACGATGTTGTAGATGCTCTCCCTCCACTCGCCGTCGTTGTACCAATGTTCCAGCGGCGTGTTGGCAAAGTACCCTTTCGGATCGACCAGGACGACGTTCATGTTCGGATACGTTTGCAAAATTTCTAGCCACGGGCTGGAATAATCGAGTCGGTCGGCCGTCATGAACACTTGGATGGGCCGGTCGGGATTGTGTCTAGCGGCCGATTCGACTGTGCACGTTTGTCTCAAACCCAAATCGCTTCGTCCGCTCGTCTCGTGAAAAAAGATCCTGCGATTGGAATCGCCTCGCTCCGTTTCGCCACCCGGGATCCATTTATGGATGCGAATCTTCAATCCCAATTCACGCGCGTACGCCTGCTCGTCACGGCCGCTGTTGCCGAAGAGCAACACGAAAAAGATTAAAACTAAAACGATGACGATCAAGACGTTCTTGAGCTTCCAGTCGCTGCAAATTCCGTAATGTCTTGCAATATCTTCAAAGACCAATTGGACATCCTACATTTCAATGGTTAATTATTGCGTATATACGTTCGAAATTTCAAAGTCTTTATTTAGTTACTTACGTTCCAATTGTTGAACGCTCGTTTAAGGCCTTTGTTCGTCTTGCTCATTTTGCTGACTGCGATTCGAATAGAGACATAAATAACGTAAATGATCCTTATAGCTAGATCCTTGGCAGAAGCATGGCTAACTAACACCGACGAGCTGCGCACGCTGAAGCAAACTGAGAACTTACGTGGCATTGCCCCGGACTCGAAAGGAACCCCATTTTAATTTGATGTCTAATCAAAATCGAATTTTTTTCAATTGCCTGCAAGGAAAACACATCAAAGTTGATCAAGTCCATCAAGGTCGGATGCCAATGGCCGTTTTCACATTAACGAACAGTCAGACGTGACGTTGATGGATGACCGTTGACTGCTAGTACCGCCCCATCTACCTGGTGTCTTGCTGTTTTATTTTCACCTGGTCGAGTTGCACGACGAGAGCCGCGAGGAATCATCCTAGTTCCAATAGATGCCGGACGTTTTGCTTCCAGCCAATAAAATTCATAAGTGAAATTGCTTTTGGAAGCAAAGATCATTTCTTTGGTGAGTTACTGTTACTTCATTTTTAATTTCAAAGTAAAACATGAGAAGAAACTCTTTTCTTGTCCTTTGTTATCTATTTGTATTTGTTTCCCCCCCCCCCCCCCTTCCGGATTGTAGGCACCTTTTTTACAGCCATTTTCATCCCGGAAGTGCCTTAGTCCCGCACGAATAAAACAGTAACACGAAACAGCGCATTGCAAATGCTTTCTCTTTAAAAGAAAAACCCAAAAATTTAGTCATACTATTTGAGTAAACTCGAGACAAACAAGGGAAAGGAAGAAGACGGCTTTACAATGAGATGTTTATTTTCCGAAATTGCCGCAGAGTGGCCATCCGGTTGTGCTGCTACAAAAGGCGGTGAGGCTCGTCGTCGTCGTCGTTGTCGTGTAACTCGTGACAGTCGACTGGGCGAAAGACAACAGGAAGCGGACAGGTCCTCCGGCTGGCGCCGCAAAACCGGATTCGATGACCAAAGGAACTGTCGCCGAAGATTTGTCGGCCGGAACAACTTCCGCAACTGGATCAGCTGAGGAGGACCTTCACAGACAATGCCCAGGTCACAACGTTCAATCTTAAAAATTTAAACAGCAATAATTATTTACTTACTTTTTCTCGGAAGGCAGGAAGATGGTGCCGTCCTTGTTCTCCACTTGCTCGTCGTTGTAAAACAGCCCACGTCGTTGGCGGCCCACGGCAGACTGGACTTCGTCGTAGAAAAGGCCACGACGACGGCGGCCGATGGTGCACGTAGTCAGGGCAGCGGTTGAGGTGGTACAGGTAGTGCTAGTCGAAACAGTTGATGTTGTTGTGGTTGTTGCAACCCACAAGAACCGCATCGGTTCGTTTGTAAGCTCAACTGCCGACGTGGCATAAACAGAATGAACGATGGCCATCAAACAAACGATTCCCCAACGCATCTTTATATTTGAAGGGTTATAACTAGCGAAGGATGGGACAACACAACGTTGGCCGTGCGATTCACTTGTTGCGATCGTTTAAAGCTGGCTATTTATAGCAAATTTGCATCTAAGGTTGTCATCGTTACCTCACCCTTTGGCTTTATTCAGGAACTAATTTAGAGTATGCAGATGGGCTATTTTTTTTTTCCATTTGTGAATGTTTCACATCCTTGTCGTATTTATTTATCTTGAGCGTCTTGATTGACCACTGCAATCTTGGAAGCAAACATGCGACAGGTTCACCTTCCTCTTTACCTGTACGTTTAGAGTTGATTTCAAGTTCTGGTCATCTTCAGATACGTAGCAAGAAGCTGCAGGGTAACCCCACCGAGTGGTTAAAAATATTTCGTATCGCCCAGAAGGTGGAATCGAACCACTCTGACGCTAATCAGCTACAGGTAACTTCTTTTGTGCTCATTGAAGCCTGCACCCCGGACCACCGAAGATCATCTAGGCACTAGATGTCAGTGCATGTTACGCTTTATATACCATTTGAAAAAAAGTAAATTTAACGTCTACAAAGTTTAAAAGTCTGTTCACGTCGTAGGAATTAAAAACAGAGGAAATATTTCCAAATTTATCTTTTGTTGCATTAGTTTCTAGCTCAAGGAATAAAGTTCATGTATTGGAAATGCAAGCTGAGCCACACTAGTCGAGTAGAAACGTGTTTTGTACGAATTTCACTGCTTTTCGCCGGACTAGCGCCTTGCATTTCCTGTCCTTTCCGAATTTTTGGGTTGCCAAATGCTCAAAGTCCGCCAAAGATTTTTATTATCCATTCTTATCAGCGTTAAAAACAAAGTGAAACTTCACATGACTTGAAATTTCATGAAACTGTTTCGCAATGTATGCAATTGGATCGCGTTCTGTACAATCTTGTATCGCTGAGTGATGCAATCACGCGCGGGAATTTTCAAATACCTCTTGTTTAATTTCCCGTTTTCGGCACATTTCTCTTTTTGTTTTATTGCATTTCCGTACTGCGTCTTTGAGAGTCATGTGTCTTAGGAAGGACTTGTACCTCTGATTCGCTGCGGTCTCGTCCTGATGTCATTCCGTCTTCGATCCCGTGGTTCTTGTGACGCAGTGTGACGCATACGGGACGGCGCGTGCCAGGAATGAAATAGCAAATCGATAGTTTACTTGGCCTCGACAACTGGCTACACCAACAGGAATATACGAACATGTAAGTCATAATTTCCTTGATCAGCTGCGATCTAATGAAACATTTATTTGCTAATCTTAATTTATGCGTGAAAAAGGACCAGTTATGGCGGGAGTGCGAACGAGCCCTACTACAAGGCTGTACAACACAATCGGCTGTTTCACGACGCATCGGTAAAATCAAACACGAAACAAGAATTTGATTGGATCAACAAGTGGCAGACGAAAACAAAAGTATTGACACGTCGCCAAACTGTTTGCTGACCGTGAAAAAACCGAGAGAACCGCAAGATAACGTGGCGAGTTAGCCAGCCAAAAGTTTTCAAGTTGAACAATGCGGAAAGAAGCAAACAAACCGACCACAGCAGGACGAGAAACGGTCGGTCAATGACAACGTTTGCGACATTTCATTTGTCACATTTACAGATGGCATCCGGGAATAGTTTACGGACAGAGAGAAGACAAGCATCACGGCTCTGCACAATCCATTACACGGACGGATGATGATAGTAGACCTAACGAGTCATCGGTCGAATTTGCTGATTTTCCAAACGTAACAAACACAACTGTTTGCACAACTGATAACCAATGGTTCGTAATCCTTCCCCTATCAAGAAATTGACGCAATAAGCCTATTATATGTATAGCCATCCAACTCACATAATAATATTAAATCAATAAGTCTTATAGCTTTTCATTTCAATGAGTTATTTATATTACATTCATGCATTCTTTTTTTCTTTCTAGATAGCATAAAAGACATCGAAGTAATTGAAAGGTCATGATAACATTGGGTGTGGCTTCCGTTTTGCGCGACATTTGGTCCCCCTCTTCAGTTCCGCCATGCTTCGACATGGATTCTTGTGCAAATAATTGTCTCTTTGAATTAGAGCTAATGCCAGAAAAAAAACAAAAAAACAAACAAATTCTCTTTGACAGCCATGTAAATTCAAGTCGACTTCTCGGATGATTGGAACTGCCAGAGGATTATGACGTACGTCATCGTGGTGCCAATCAACTAAATGTAACATTCAAATTGAAAAAATTTAACAAAAGATGTATTCTATCGATACCTTAGGAAATAATCGAGGAGTGATTTCAAATAATCCTGCAGCCGTCAACTCGACATTGGATTGCGATACGTCCCATCTTAAAAATTCCAACTGAAATTGCAAAGGAAACAATCCAATATTAATTTGCCTAGAAATGCAGTTAATCCAGACCTCTTCCTGATGACTAGAGTTGTTCCGGTCAGCGGTTTCAATCCGTCCAAGGGCGAGCTGTATCTTTTCATGCTAATTCAGAATAACTGTGACACCGAGCCCCACCACATTCAACGTATTGATTACCTGAATTTTAATGGTATGTGGGATGTATGTGATTGCCACAAGATTGATGATGTGCTGGATTAGCAGAACGAGGTCGCGAATGTAGAGCCAAGGCACGGCAATCCAGTCGTAGTGCTGGAACTCGACGGCAGCCACGAAGCTGACCATAACGACGCTGGCCATCATGTAGGTAATCAAGATAAGGATGACGCTACCGAAACACTGATTAATGTCATCAATCAGCTGGCAGATTTGACGATAGCGCTTCTTCACCGCTTTCAAACATATCAATTCCAGATGCCCTCGTTTTTCGTCGAGTTCTTCGAGAATCAGGTGCAGCAAATCCGAAGCGATCCATCCGCACAAACAGAAAAGGATCATTCCACTGACCGGGTAAATTTTCGAAGCACACGAGAAAAATTCTACAAATTGTTGGTACAGTGGTAATCCCATGATGTCGAGAGGCACGACGAGTACAATCATTATCACCTCCTTTATCATATTAAATACATTTTAAAATCAATTGAGATTGGAATTGCACAAAACTTACTGGAATGAAAAGAAGGGTAATCAGGAAGGATCTGTTCAGAATTTTGCTGTTGAGCTGTTCTTCAACGTCTTGTAGGGTAGCCCAGAGTTTCTTCCAACGATGGCGAGTTTGACACAAGAGCATCGAGTGCACTCCGATGACCAGGATCATGAAATTGAGGTTGTCGATGTAGAGGATTTGGGCAAAGACGTAGGACGTGATGGAACGATCCTGTTGTTTTGGGCGTTCTGGCTCGACCAGCATCAGCGTCATTGAGGCAATATTGGAAGCCAAGGTTAAGCTGAACATCAAACTATCGTAAATGCCGCAAAACTGACGACGATTTTCCGTCAGAGAAATGCCCAAAAGTTTCATCCAAATAAAGATGGACTGGAACCGTGTATCTAGATGGCAGTTTGGTAGGTCTGAACTTGTCATCGTGCTGGCCTTTAGTGACGCGTTATGAATTAGTGCACACCTTTTCAGTTGAATAGTGTTGGCTACGAAAAAGGTTTCATCATGGCAATGCGCCTGGCCTATTTGCCACCCAAATGTCAATACAGTTCTTCAGAAATGCCAGAATAATTAAATTAATGGTGCAAACAACTTCAAGGGTTTTTTCAACATTAGAATCGATCATCTTTGACTTAGAAGTTATGCATACTAATAAGTAAAATTGCCTAAGGTATTATGGAGATATAATAGCACGAAATAGCAATTATTTTACGAGAAAAATGTGATCAATCGAACTACATGAAATAGTATCTTCTGCATTTCCTTTTAAGAAAACCAGCGCCATCTTTTTCCAATAACAGCTGTTAAATTTACCGTTAGATGACTCTGACGCGCCTAAGGGAGTGAAGGCCACCTTTGATTAGTTAGCAGACGTACATAGTGATTTCGTCATTTAGACCAAAAATTTGGGGTCACGAAACGGAAAGTTTCTTGTAATGCATTTATTCGTGAAATCCATAAGGTGGTTCTGGTTGAACGTCAATTGTTAATTGAATACAAATCAGAAATGCGTCCTGCCAATAGTGTTGTTACTGCCAGTGAAGTCGTCCCACATTACTCATATGAGCTGCCGATTGAAGAAGAAGAGAGATTTGAGCAACTTTTCCGTCAGCTGGATGTCAACGGTGATGGGCGGATCGACATCCTTGAACTTTCGCAATCCCTTCACAAACATGGAGTCCCTGACAACCTTAAAGAAAGCTATGCAACGGTATGATCACATGATTTGCATAGAAACCTAATTATCTTTGTCTGGTAGTCGTACCCGTATTAATATCTGCATTCCCTATCTCTATCCCTGTAGAAATTTATTCAACAATCTGACCTTAACCAAAGCGGGGATGTGAGCCTGGCAGAGTTCATCTACTATGTTAGAGAGCATGAGAAGAAACTGCAATTGCTCTTCACTAATCTGGACACAGACAAGGACGGCAGAATAAAAGTCAATGAACTTATAACAGCCTTTAGGGATCTGGGCGTCGCGATTTCGCGTCAAGAAGCTGCTCAGCTGTTGAAAAGGTTCGTATTAGACGTTTTCTCTAGAATGAACCTTGTAGTTCAAGACCATTTTGTCAGCATACACCCCTCAATTCCATTAAATATGTAGGATAGACAAAGATGGATCTCTAGACATTGGTTTCAGCGAATGGCGAGATTTTCTGCTTTTCCACCCTACAGCCGACCTGAGTGAAATCATCAATTACTGGCGACATTCTACGGTAACCGATCAATAGCTAATATTCTGAGACGCATTTCTAACAACCATAGTATTAGATTTGTTTTACCTGCCAAGATTTGAAATATTTGTCAACATATATTCAGTGGCCAGCAAAAGTACAAATGAACCATTGGTGCCTGGCCATAAAAAAATAGGAAAAAAAAAAAGGAAAACACGTCACTGGAGCTGCCCATCTTATCGCAAGTTAACTGGTTAAAACCTTTTTCAGATATGGTCGCAATGCCATATGCCTGGGTAGCCATTGAGAAATCAAACGGACGGGATGGTTATATATGTGTGGGGTAATGGGTTTTCTGGAAGGCGGTAGGGAACCACCCTTATCCACACGTGCTCTGCCTGCTCTTTAGAGATCGCCACCTCCCCTTTTTTCCTCAGTCGCGGGTTTTCCCTTTCGAACGACGGATGGAAGTTGGATCTCTCAGCCTTTGAACTTGCGATATAGTAGTAGACATACCTGCTCTCTGTTTGCTACATCAAATTTGTTTTTCTGTTATCCCACTACCATGGCTTACATCAGTCTGTTGCATCCGACATTCCAGCTCTACTTGCAGGCATTTGAACACCTAGACATGGTAAAGTATAATTAATGACGTGATTTTACACATTTTTATCTCTCTCCCATTGTAAACGTTAGTTCAATCCAGTACGACACGGAAAACTGGATAATAGTTGTACGGCCGTGTCAAATCTGACAAAAAGCGCGCATGGGGAAGGTTAAACTAGTCGAGGCCGATATGCTTGGCCTCAAACCCAATTATATACTCTATCTGGATGACTTGGACTAGTGGATTCAAAAAGATCCTTTGAGAGTCCTTGACGGTCGCTAGAGACCCAAGGCCCACTGAACTCAATTGATTTTCTAGTTAATCGTTTTAGGGCCACATGTTTTGTCAACGTTTGTCAAACGTAACCATTATGAAACAGCATGACTTGTGATATTCTGTCATTACCTCCTGACGTAACGTGATTTGCTTATTTAATTAACTATTTTTCTGTTGTCTCTTTCATAATAGTACTTGGATGTTGGCGAGTGTGTGGCTGTTCCAGATGATTTTACCATACAAGAAATGCTATCGGGGATGTGGTGGAGACATCTTATGGCTGGAGGAATGGCTGGTGCTGTTTCGCGGACAGCAACGGCTCCTTTGGATCGTCTTAAAGTTTTTCTACAGGTAAATCATAAATAAATAATTATCGACTTAAACTCGGCGATCAATCGATGAAATTACCGATTACAGGTTCATGGATTGAACAAGTTTGGCTCTCTGGCCGCCTGCGCCCGTCACATGCTTCATGAAGGCGGTGTCAGAAGTTTGTGGCGAGGCAACGGCATCAACGTTATGAAAATTGCACCCGAATCGGCCATCAAATTCATGGCATACGAAAAATTGAAGCAGTATATCAAAGCGGGCTCGCCCACGAGAGATCTAGGCATGTACGAACGCTTCGTTGCTGGATCTATCGCCGGATGCATCTCTCAGACCACCATCTATCCTCTCGAGGTCAGTTCATTCCGCTTTCTCTCCCATCGAACAGATCATTTCATGATTGTTTTCTTTTTTTACATTTTGAAAAGGTGTTGAAAACAAGGTTGTCGTTGCGGACAACTGGGCAATATCGAGGCATAGTGGACGCTGCCAAAAAGATTTACAGCCGAGAAGGAGCATCTGTTTTTTTCCGTGGATACATACCCAATTTATTAGGCATTATCCCATATGCTGGCATTGACTTAGCGGTCTATGAGGTTAGATTCGTTTATTCGACCTTTTTTTTGTTCTCTGAATTTTGAATGACAATTGAACGTTGATTTTCTTTTTTCACAGACGCTAAAAAAACGTTGGCTACGAAATCATACAGACACGGAAAAACCAAGCGTGTTAATCCTATTGGGTTGCGGAACTATTTCATCTACCTGTGGACAGATCGCCTCCTATCCAATGGCACTCGTAAGGACTCGACTACAGGCAGCTGGTAAACCTACAAATTTTGAAAAGAAACAAGCTTTAACTTAAGCATAAACTTCAGCAAGAAATGTAAACATCATTTGATGAATTTCTAGTGGCACTTCAAACAGTGGGAGGTGGCCCAACGGCGCAGCTGACAATGTCTGGTGTCTTTCGAACGATTTTGGCGACGGAGGGCCCTGCCGGACTCTACCGTGGCATCACACCCAACTTCCTAAAAGTGGCCCCGGCAGTTAGCATCAGTTATGTCGTCTACGAGCACTGTAGACAAGCGTTAGGTGTCACTATGACATGATAGGATTGGTTCGTCATAATCCGCCTAGATTTGCAATTGATGAACCCATTTCCTACGTGAAGTTTTGTAATTCGAAAAACATTTAAATAGTAGGTCAATTCAATTCTGTAAATTATTCTGCCTTCTCTCCGCGTTTCCATATATCTAGGAAACGAAAATTTTGTACTTTTTCTCAATCCAGTGTTTTCATTTACAAGAGGGAATTTCTACTTCGACGCTCCTGCTTCGTCTTCATTAACTCACTGCAAATCGACTGGTTGCGTTGATTTTTTTTTTGTTGCTGTTGGAAATTCCGTTGTTGGGGTTGTGCTCTTTGACTGTGGTACTACGGAATAAACTTTCACTTGTGTTTGTGTACAGAGGGATAATTTGCCTAAATGCTTTCATTTTTTGTTGAAAGATGTCGCTGCAGTTGGTATCATAGTTAGACGTTAGATGGCGATCTAAAAGTTCTCTGTCGTCTGCCGTCTCATGATCGAATCGAAATTGTCTCCTTATTCGTAGTTGTTCCAAAGTTTCTGCTCCTAAGCTAACCTTTTAAAAAGAATGGCTGAGGCACTCCAAAAGAAAATGCAGCAAGAAGTTGAAAAATTCAAGGCAATTCAGAAAGGTATGGTTTAAATACAGCTTTAAATGTATGGGTACTGATTTACTATTTGTAGAATACCAAACTGTCATCAGCTCCCGGCAACAGCTAGATAGCCAATTGACGGAAAACAATGGTGTTAAAGAAGAACTAGGGTTGTTAGAATCTGATGCCAACGTGTTCAAACTTATTGGTCCTGTGTTGGTGAAGCAAGATTTGGAAGAAGCCCGCCAGAATGTCAACAAAAGAATTGATTACATCACAGCAGAAACGTAAAAAAAAAAACTTCTTTTGCTTTATCTTACCAGGAAACAGAATGATATTAGCCATTTGATATAGGAAAAGGTTGGACAAGACCATTGAAGAACTTGACAAAAAGCAAGATACTCAAAGAGAAACCCTTGGCAAAATGCAGCAGCAACTTCAGCAAGCCAATGTCAAAGCAGCAATGAAAGCAACATGATTTAAAATTCACTTCAGATTCTATCTGGCATGTATTATTCTCTTTCAATTCAATACATCTCGGCCATTTCATGGAAACATCAGAAACTGCACCATCGGTATAAGAAAAATTATACACAATTCATGTTGAGCAAGAAAGGCATAGAAAGTGAAATAAGCTGGTGGTTACTAATTGTGCTCCACCGTGTCCAATAAAGAAAAGTATAAATCCCCCAGTTCAATAAGAATTATGCCAAGGATAACATGGTAGTTGGTTAGTATGGTTGATTCCCCTTCCCATCTACAATTTTATATCAGTTACAAAAGAGTACATCGAGGACGATTTTTCATTTTTCATCGTCCTATTCAAAGTTTGTGCTTTAAGAAATGCTTGTTTGACTGCAGGATGAGCGGGATAATGCGGTCTGCCTCCCTCATTCCGGTTATGTACGCAGCGTGCAGCGTCGAGTAGTAATGATCGTGAGTGGCCTCCCCGGCAAATAAAAGACGGGGATCCTTCTCGGAGGGAATCGGACTGGCTAAATCGCTGGAACAGCAAATCAAAAGAAAAATAAAGTCAGCGAGGAAGATCACAGCTTGAGAACAGAGGAGACTATACCTGAAGCTGCGATGACTAGATTCGAATGTTGGGTAGGAATACGAGCCGCAGAAAAGTGGATCATTGAGCCATTTGGATCTAATGATCCGGACGGGGGCCACCATTTTCGGGTTGGCCGTAAAGGTACGCAGTAGACGAGTGCAAGTTTCGAGAATTTCCTCGTCACTCAATGAGAGCATGGCTTCAACTTCGCGGCCAGAGACCCAGGCGGCGAGAATGTTGGGCTGGCGGTAGACTTCCTCGAAGCTACAGATAACCTTGTACCAGTCGCGTGGCAAAAGTTTCTCAGCCAAATCTTCGGCCGTCCAAGCCAGTTTCACTCCGCCGAAACCCGGCTCCCAAAATGGTTGATCGAATTCGACAAAGACTTTTTCGACTTTGCCGAATCCGATCGATTCGATGGCTTTCACCTGATAGGGAAAAAAGAAAACAGTCATCTCTCAGACAAGCGTACATAAAAATCTCTTGCCATACTTTCAATGGTGGAAGAGGAGGATGAAAAATTTTGTCATGTGATCTCTTTAGTACACCTAGTGGCAGCGTGCAAATAACGTGCTTGGCTCTCCAGGTGACGCCATGGTCCGTGGTGATTTTGACTGGATGATCCAGCCATTCAGTTGAAGAAGATCCACGGCCTGATTCGTCAGACGACCAGAAGATGCCGGTAACGGTCGTATCGAATTCAATCGTCCCTTTGGGAAGGTTGACGAAGAATTCGTCGACCAAAGCCCGCATTCCGTTGGGCATCTTGACATCTTCTTCGGCCACATTCTCGAAAGTTCCGTGGAGAATGGCCGGAACCAGGGCTAAATCATTGCCAACGTGGGCGCGGAAATAGAGGATCATGGAGCGGAAGATAGACTCTGCCTGCTGGCGGACGGGATCGTTCAAATCAGCGCCAAATTCCTTTTCGGCCAATCGTTGCCAAACTTCTTCCAAATACTGGAGCAACGATTTGGTGGCTAGTCGCTGCTTCATGCGACTATCGGAGCGGTAGAGTCGCCCGGCTTCCATTTCCGCGTCGAAAAACAGCTGGTAACATTTCTCACCTAGTTGGCCATCGATGGTCTCTCCAGCTGATGTATAGAATAGTCCTTTTGTTCTGTTTTCAAGGTTCAATGTATCGGTCAGAAGAGAGCGTTGACGGGCCAGCTTGAACAGTTCATTCTCCTCGCTCCCACCGTGAATCCAGTTGGCCCCGTACTCCAAGTAAGCGTCGCCATGAGGCGCCGTAAACAAACGGCCTCCATACCTGTTTACTCATCAATACAGCAAACAAACAAAATATTTTAAAAAATCGTTAAGTTGGAGTACGTGTGGTAACACTGATTAGAAACGTAACACATCTCTCTCTGGTAACTCCATAGTTGGACATTGATCAAGGTCGGATAGTTTAAAAAAACAACAAAACAAACTATGTTGTCATCAGTTACCCAACCGATTTAGAGAGTTTGGAACAAGATCAGAGTAAAAGGGCTACGTGATTTTTTCTTTCTTATCACTCTTTTGTTTCGAGATTGACAGCGGGTAATTTAGGAAACTAAAACTTGAAGGAATTAAGCTTCAGCGGAAGGAAAGATGGAGAAAATAGTAGGGCATGCGGTATTGTGAAATTGGGAGAAAAAACGAGATTATTATTTTGTGAACCGACTGCATTTGTTTTTTTCTTTCTCGATTTCTAAGTATCGATACCAGTCGTTCCCTTGGAGAGGTTATTGGACTCGAGAGATGAAATCTGAGAGGGCGGATATTGAAATGGGATTGCAGACTGCTTAAGAGCACGCAACGAAAATATTGCCACAGGCCAATATCCTACAACTCTACTTGACTTACACCAAAAGCTAACTTAAAAAAGAAGGAGAAAAATGTAAATCATTTGCCTACCTGTTGGAGGCCTCAAGGATGACGACGTCCATGACACCGTTGCGGCGGAGATGGTCTGCCGCCGTCAGTCCGGCAATGCCGGCGCCGACGATCACCACGTCGGCCGTTTTCTGCTGCTGCTGCTGCATTGTGTATGGTCAGCAGAGTTTTCTTTTGTTTTTCGCTTTTTGAAGACGTGGAAACGATCCTGTGACAGGTGAAAAGGGAAGAAGGGCACTAGCAAACGACTGGAGTTTAGGATTAACGGCGACGGAGGAGGAGGAGAATGTGTGACTGTCTCGAACCGCAGCGACCGACCAGATGAAGTCAATTATCAGCAGGCAAGGCAGAGAGGACCTTTTATTTTAACTCCCAATCGAGAAAAAGTTTTATCAGATCCTAAAGAGCTGCTGCCCTCCCTCTGTGGCAGCGGAATAAAAGCGAACTAAAACAAACACCGCAGCACACGCGCCCTCTTCTTTTTTCTCTTCACTCTTTTCATTTTTTTCATTTCTGCCACTGTACTTAGCCCTTCCTCCGTTCTTTAACCGTATTTTGTCAAAAATTAAATCACGATACAAATATTCAAGCATAGTTTCGCTAAACTTCAAGCACTTAAACTCGTAACTGCATTCAATACCCAAGATTACATTTACCGATTTCCCCGAGTCGGTTAAAGCCCTGTCTACGTAATCTAACCTTCAGTTGGTGTAAATTTCAGAATTAAGCGTCTCGTCTGGTCGGGTGATGTGAGAAATAAAATCTGTTCAAGGACACATAAATAGCCTATGGGTTAAAGTCTCGTAGAACGTTGTTTGGCTTGTGTCACGTCAACGCTTCCCTGCCAAAGTAAGTTTCGCGCCCTTGATAACCAATGAGTGGTCCATCCCTATCAAGAGACAATATATCCAACTGGTTTGACATGTTATTGCATATGTCCATATCATCATGGACACTGCACTAGGCATACTCACTGTTTGGTGCTGGATTAGCTATCGACAAATAACTGGTTCAGAGCGGTTGGCCAAGATGGAGCGACGACAAGCTACGAATAGCTTGTGGGGATCGATGGACGGAAACGAGTTTTTGGAATGAGTGACTCGTTTCTTGAGATAAACGATAGCCTTTAATGACGCCCCGAACTGTCTTCTGTTTGTGTTTCTTCTGAGTTCTTTGTCGAAGAAGGTTTTGACTTCATTGTTCAAATTCCCACATGTCGAGAATACGGGATGTCCAACTGAAACAATTTAAAAGAAACAATCTGGAAACAGGAAACATCGCACTCTAGCTTGCCAATCGACTGGCCAGACACAGCCAGGGAAAGAAAAAAAAAATTACCATGAATGATTAGTTTTTGAAATTCGTTTCTTGTTTAATCTTTTTACCAGTGGCCAAATCATATTCGACAGATTATTTTAGCTTCTTATGGTGCTGTGTACATTTTCTCGTGTGACACATTCCGATCTGTAAATCAAACGGCGTTAAAAAGCAATACAGTCAAAAGTAAAACTGACGAATATTCGGTAATTTTTAAAAAATGTTTATCTCCCTTTGTTGTTCCAGGAACCAATTAATCCACTATTTGTCAGTCTATGAGGATATTGAACCAAAGTATACCTTGGACAACTTTTTTACGGAGGACTGATATTTCTGTGTAACTTGATGGTTATGCTATATAAAATGAAGCAGGAGAGAAACTTTAACTAGGGAAGTTAAAAATAAAATAAAAAAGAAGATTTTACCTGAGGTGAAAAGCTATACAATTGAGCATATTAGCTTTCCAAGCTATAACCTATAAGTTCAGTTTTTGTACTGCTTTTGCATTTTTTGTGGTTAAGAAGAATTGTACTGTACCGCCACTACATTTCAAAATGGCGGATGGTGCTTGGTGGCCTCGTACGAGTACAAAATGGGCTCTAAGATTTGACCTGTTAATCTCCGTATTGCTTTCAGTATTTATGTATTTTATACGGAATTGGTAGTCTTTAGACAGAAAGCTTTTTTAAATTCAACAGCATGTTAATTTTTCAGGTAATGCTACTCTTGAATTTAGTGGATATGGGGCCATGGTTTGGTATGGCATTCTTTAGCCCTACATAGCTGTGCATGCGTCGTGACATTTTTATTCCTCCGAAATCAAATGAAGAGCTTGATACTTGGTTTGTCAAATTTTTATAAAGTTGTATGTAAAAGTGCCACTGCTGTAAATTGTTTTCATTCCTTTCTTTACCTCTTCCGATGGATCTGTCTTTGGCAGGATGCCACAGGATTGGGATTTGTAGCCATAATCCAGAAAAATTTATGTCATTATTTTTGCGTACCACATCTACAAGGTAAATTATTGACATTTATTTTAAAGTATAACTTATTGGCAGAAAAGACCTTGTTTCTTTCGAATCACATATTTCAAAATAAGCCAAGAATTGTAGCTATCTAGCAAGATCTTTCAACTTTTTGAAGCATGGTCAACGAACCAATATTTTAATAGAACAAAAAAAAAAAAAATCAGAGACTTTCCTCAACAATAAAATTGTGTCAACGTCCCTTTCACTTGCTCAAAATTGCCTATTCAGTGATGTTTTTATTGCTTCAGGAAAATGTATGGTTTTACATGGTGACAAAGTGCCCCTATTACTTTGGCAATTCAAAGATGACCAAAATCTACAAAAAACATTGAAGTTTGTTTGCTAAACTATGTGTCATGCCTGCTAAAAGATTATATTACCCATTTTGACATGTTATTCGTAATTTTTTTATCGTGGTAGATGGTCCTGTTCTCTGAAACTGACACAATGGAGGCTGCAATCACGAGTAAATCGTTCCAACGTTCTTTTACGAGATGATACTCTTACAAAGAGTTCAAGAACTTCAGGAAACCACTGTTGTGCCATGGAGAAAAGAAGGCTACTGGTATTCTACTCATTGAATCTCTTCTAACATGTCTTTTGTTGTATCCATTTATTGAACATATCTTTTTATCTGTAGGGTCTAAACAAGATGGCCTTCATTTGAGCTTGCGGTAAATCTTACAAGGAATCAGAAAAAAACTAAAAGTTAGGTTGCAGGCCAAAGACGTTTTTCGTTCAAAATGACGGTGCAATGCAAGATGTACGTAACCTGAAATTCACAAAGAGGTCATCTTATTAAGATAATAAGTTTCGTTTTATGATTCTTCTTTACTGTTTTAATTAGATACGAAATTGGAACAGTTTTTCTGTCGTTCGTACTGCAATTGCGCAAAGGGCTAAGACTCCGAGGAAGAAATTCAGTGCATTGGAAGCAGAACGAGTCGCAGAAATATGATGCTTCTATTTTCGGCGGAAGACATTTCTTTACGGAACAATAAATCCTGCTATTAGTAGACGGCTGTGGTAATTGGTACGCTTATCATTCTTAATATGGATCTTAATGGTAATGGATGTCAAGCATAATCGCATATTGTTGTCCTTATGTAGATAACAAAGGCTGTTGGTGAGCAACAAAAAAATTTCAAAAAAGCGAGAACAAATTCTTGGATGGTTTTGCTTCACAGGACACCTTTGTGCTTTCTTCCATAGTTCCATGGATGAAAATTCCATTTAAAATGAGCCATATTTGTATTTGTTAGTGATGATCCGGGAATCTTCGGTTTTCATGTTTGCCATAGGACTCTGTACTTGGGAGTGGCATTATCCGAAGATAACACAACATGTATGTTGCGTAGGCTGTCCTTTTATACGGAAACATGAAAATCGCATAATTCATTCATTTACAACTTTTTAAACTTGTACAGATCTCTTTCGGTCGCTTGTATATCATGTCCCCTGATTTTGAACGGCGCAAGTTGCAGCGCAACGGTAATCTGGGCACCCTCCCCATTGGCAATTGATTGTCAAGATACCTTGGTTTTCAGTTCCATCCAGCAAAATTTAATTAGTGGTAAGAAATAATTGATCATTCAGCACTTAAGCAACCATTTATTATTATTCAGATAATGGCGGTTGGTGCTTGCGCCATGACGGTCATCTGGTGGTGCAATCGAGAACTATCAAACATTGAATGAACTCGTTGACATGTCATTTCTCAAGTCTGCGTAAAGAGTCAAAGACGTAGCGACACTCAGTATCCATTGCAAATTTTACGTTTTTGCTGGATGGCGAAGCTTTTCGTGGTATCGGTATTCTGTTATTTTCGTTTCAAATTATACCTCAGCCTAAACAGAATATTGACTAAGATCTAAATCAGATTTATTTGCGGGCACAGTCAGTTTTAAGGCTAATAATATTTGCACTTCATTGAATTGTGTTTTGTTCAGCATCGTCATCATTTTTGTTTATTTATATGCCAACCATTCCTTTTTTAAATTCGTACTGCAGAAAACCATGACAAAATGGCCGTCGTATACTGGAGACATCTAACAGAAAAGTTACGAACTCGTGATTTGATGGAAGTGTCAGCTGTTCTCTTACTCCTAGCGTTGCTCAGGATCACAATTACAATGGACGTGTACTTGGTTGAAATTTACCTGCTGACCTGTATTTCGGCGTGTGGACGTAACGTTCGTTTTCTCTTTTCCACCTAATTGGTACCGGAAAGAGATGTCCCTTTTTGCGTTTGCAAGGATATTCTTCAGTGAAAATGAGTAATGCCAGTAGAAACTCTTCATTTCTTCACAAAAAAGTTTGGCTTAAGACAAAAATAAGACTTCATTGGATTGAAAAATGATACATCTGTGAGTATACATATGACTTCTGTTATTTAGACGTTAATAAAATTCACTATTGAAAAAAAATATTCTTTTTTAAAACAATTTTTACAATTTTCTATGTGACACCAAGAAATGGAAGACATGGATTGGATAATATGGTTACTTGAACACTGGATGTGCAAATGCAGATCAGCTGACTTATGTTTCACATGTCAGTTGGAGATTTCCTGGGCAAAATTTCTAGTAACTCAGCATTTGGTACCATCTTTACTATAATTTTATACAGTATTCTGCATGTCTCATTAATAAAGATTTAAATGCTTTTATAGATTGACACATCATCATATGTTCGTCATATGGTAGTTTCACCCCATCTGTCATTTGTACCAATTCTAGATATTGTCCATACCAAATCTTCATGTTTACGTTCTTGCCAGTGGTGCTGATACCTTTTTTTATCACAACCGCTTGTTTCAGCTGTTCCAAGTATTGAAGCATTACTTAAGCAAGTACTTAGAGAGGGCTGCCCTTTACAAAAGAAGAGCTTATCATGGTATGTTATGAAATAAATAGATTTTTAAAGAAAGAAAACTTTTAACCTCTCCTGTTCCTCATAGATGCTGTGATGGTATGTTTGCAAAACTGGAAAAAATTCAAAATTCTGTGCTATGGTTGCCTTAAGTACGTGCTCAACATTTTGAAAAATGTGAACAGCAAAGACAGTTGGTCAGAATTTTAAACGTCAAAAGTACTTATTTCTGGAAAATCAGTTAATCTACATCCTGATTTTCTGCTGTTCCATCAGTCACTATGCAGTGTGTTTGGACAACCTAAGCATTCTTGAATCAGACTGCTTCAGTTTATATCGAAGATGTATTGCTTGTCAGGCCCGGTGACCAACTTCACAGGACTATGTTGTAAGTGAGTATCACTTTACAAAGCCAAATAGGTGTAACAAAATGCAATTTTGTAAATTTAGTATACAGAATTATTTTACTGCTTTGTTTTTTGTTGTACATTGTACAGCAAATTTAGATTACATGCCTAGTATGAAAGAGATCAAGTACATTACCGAAATTGGCTATCTCAATTCGCGACTTCCGAACTCATCCCAGTCTGTCATTGTGATGTAGGGGTCCTGAAAGAAGTTGGAACGTTTTGAACCGTCTCAGCCAATAAGTCTGTCTCTTTTTTTGTGCCTGGAAACCCATGATTATAACTAATTAAAATGCCATTTATTGTGTCATTTGCATAGGTATTAGAAAATAGGTAGTCGCTTAATGATTAGTTTCTTCGCTGCCCGTAAACTTACCATCCAAGCAATCACTATGTCTGTCAAACCATTAGCTGAGTACAGTTAATACCAGTAGTTCACCAAAACAAGAGGTAAAGAAGGATTGCACCGATCCTTATTGAATTTATATTGATAGGCAAACGTTTTAAAATTGATTCGTGTTTCGTTTTCTTTAAATAGGTTAAGAATCATACTGAATCAAAAGAGGTATCTAGTCGAAGCAAATTTCATAATGATAACGGTTGGAAGCCCGAAGGAATTTTTGAAAAATGCCTCCTGCCCATTACCTTCAGTCGTTGCTGCTGCCTGAAAACAAAGTATTAAAATTTATATAAATTGAAGTGCATATCTGGGCTCCCTTCTTTTCTGTGGCCCCGTTTCCCTTAAATTTTTAATAAGCCCGTAGGGGGTCATGCCCCTACTGTGATCAGCAGTAAACGGTTGTGAGTGCGCTGTCCGGAAAGGGGACGTGGGGGTCCCCATGGTTCGATGATATCATTGGAGGGCTGTGGGGCTACCCAAAAATCCGAATTAACGGTTAATCGCTCACGTAAAAGCTTGTCCGCGACCTTCGCTCTTCTTCCGGCTTCTCTTAGCCACGCACCGGGTAATCTCCCCGGTGAGTCAACTGAGGTAGTGTCTCCCCCTACCTTGGTTGACAGCAACTTTGAAATCGGCTATTTTGCCCTTTCAAAGTTGCAAGTCTTTAAATTGTGCCGAATATTGTCAATACAAATTCTTTAAAAACAATTACATATTTTGCCTATTTTACTTTCGTGCTGTTGTTGCTCTGTTTACTAATGTGAACATTTCCTTACCTATGTCGCAATGCTATTTTATGGACGCATACGTTATATTTTCAATTTTTGCTGTTCCCATTTATGGGAGGATATGTTGTTAGACGACTTGATTGTTTTATGGACCAATGCACTTTAATCTCACTTCATGGAGATTCTACAACTTTTAATGCATTAATGATATTGATTTGTATACATGCGTTGTATTTCTAATTTGACATTTTGAGTTACATATATGTATTCAATTTCATTTTGACTCTTTAGGGTATTGAACCCTTGATTTCTAGCGTGCGACGCCGATGCTCAACCATAGAGCCATGAGTCTTGTAAGATAGGTAACTATTTTTCCATGTTTTTTTGAAGGAAACCTATTTGCACTTGTAATAATATTGATGTGCGTCCCAACGCAATTTTATATTTCCGTCTCAGAATGTCACCTATACATACAATACAGTAATTCATTTTTTGTACAAAGAAATATGGTCTACAGTGGGAACCTTATTTCAATCCTCTTGCACAGAGGATCCAGACGAGATTCGAACTCTTGACTTTTGATTCCCGTAGTCAGACGCTCTACCTCAGAGCTATCAGTATTACGACATTTCCCGTAGCGTGCTAATACGATACAGCGTAACGTAAAATAAGAAAAAGTAGGGCTTAGTTTTAAACCTGACTGTACATCAGATGGCCGTGCATGATAAGGTTATAATAATAGTATGTGGTTTATCTTCATGCTATGATCTATATTTACCAGGTATACCTTCCCATTAGCGTGATACATAATGCTAGTAGTATCTGTTAACGAAGTAGTGTCATAAGTATATCAATCAACCAACAGTAAAATAACAAAACAAGCACGAAAGAAGCCACTACACCATTTCATATATGATCAAAATGCTTAAAATGTTTGGCATATTAATGTCGAAAAAAAAAATTACCAGAAGTGACCGGAAGTAGACTATATCTCCAGAAATACTGGGCCCACAACAAAATGAATATGATTTTCGTGATCCTCGTGAAATTTAAGGTGTGACTGGCCTATTTTGACCCGTTTTTGGCGAAAAGTCCAATTTGGCCAAAATCGCGATTTTTCCTGAACTATAGTTCAGGGAAATTTGCGATTTTTGGCGATTTTCGGGTATTTCCTCCTGACACATGGATTCGACCCCAAATTTCACGAGGATTACGAAAATGTGGTTCTTTTTTCATTCAGACCAACAGATAGTGAGTTATTAAGCAATTTCAAACCGGAAGTTATACCGAAAATTAAAATTTCGAAAAGTTAAAAAATGAACTATGTTTTCCTTTACAAGGTACACAAGATCTGCACAGTTTCAGTCGTAAACTATAGCCATCAGAATTAAGGCCATAGTGGAACAGATACGGTTCTTACCAGAAAAAAGTAAACAGGAGATCCAATTCTTGCGGAATATTGGTGGCAAATAGCACATCTTGTTAGAATTTCTTGAAGGTTTATTCTAATTAAAAAAAATCTTCTGTTACAGACTGTAAATATTTTGTTGCATTGAGAAATGAATGCTACCACGCTTGTAACCATGGCTTTATCCAGAATGATACAACATGAGACCTGGTTTTCCAAAAGTACGTTAATATTACCTTGTTCTATGCCCAACAGATTACATTTTGTGTTGGTAACGAAGCAGCGTAAAATTTGCACATCAATAATAGTGGTGGAGGTAAAAACAACAAGCTATTCCGACGAAGTAAACTCAAATACACGCTTTCAACGTAGCAACAAAATAAACAATGAGAAACAAATGTCAAAAAATAGTTTCGATTTGAGCCGCTAGAGGCTGGTGAACTTGCAGCACCGTCCGCTGGAAATTATGTTGCATATTTTCAAGACATCTAGTGGAAAAGTGACTAATTCCGATCCATTGTCATTGCCACCACGTCAGCTGTTCTTTCACGCTATTCTATCAGCTGTTCTATTTCGCGTGGCGTCGGGCTGAGGATGGAAGCATGAAATGAACATCTTCCTTCTAGAAATTTAACTGTTGATTTCATCGTGTTAGACCTGGATTTCGTGAATTGAATCTGTGCTTAAAGGTGAAGTAAGTTCGCAAAGGTATTGTGGCAAATATTGGTGTCAAAAAGCATTCTGTAAAACATTTAAAATTATTCAAAGGAGCAGCATTGATTGGCTTAGCCACCACGTTTTTGATCTTGGTTAGTCGAATACACTCATTTGGGACCAAGGTTGCTACACGAAGAAGACAGTCCTTTGCAATCGATGTCACAGCCTGGATGTCTTAAATCCAGAGTATATCAGGTAGTGCTAAGTGATGGTATTATTTAATTTAGTCATTTTAGCTTTGTTACTGTTCTTTTAGGTCCTAGTGATTTACTAGGATGCTGTAGTGGTCGCAGAATCACTTTGGGAAAGAAAGAAATATATTATTATTTTGTGTTACTGTAATAAAAGACATCCAGTACCATTGTTGTGTTGTTGAATCATTCTCCCACACGCAAGAAACAAAGAGAAGTTCCAGAAGAACCTTGTATATGTTCCCTACTGGGTAGTCAAGTCTGTCACATTGTTAAGATCTTTTTGGGTTGTTTGTAGACAAAAAGAAAACGTCTTTTTTTAACTGTGAAAAGGGATGTTCACGAAACATTGTCAACGTCTTGAGATTCAGTTATATACATGGTAAGTATTGACTATTAAAACTAACTTTATAAAGTAAAAGGAAATACACAAGAAAAATATATCAATTTGAAATTATTTTTATTGTCCCACCTCCACCCTTCAATTCCACCACTATTTTACATCACATATATATACATACAAATACATACATAAATACATACGAACACTTAACTAAATTAACCCGATGGCTGCCACGCCATGCAACCCGTAGGTTGCTTAAACTACATTCGCTACACGTCGAGTCGGAAGGATCCCCGACCAAGGTGAGGCTTGTCCGAAGACAAGCCCGGGCTGGCACGGTGAAAGAGTCCATTCTGGGAATGCACACCCCAGGATATCTCTCACCGTGCCGACAAAGAGAAGTCCCTAATGGTGCATTGCCTAGCGCCTAATGGCATAAAGCCATTAGGCGCAATGGCGACTGTTCCCCCCATGGCCATGAGGAGAACAGCGCCCAAGTCCCTACAACTACCAAAAAAAAATGGGAGCAAATGGCGTGGCAGCCAACGGGTTAACTTATATAATAACATGCAAAGCAAAACAATATACCAAGACGAATGACGTAGATGGCGAAGGACGGCGATGGCGAAGACGGTGTTGGCGAAGACGGTGTTGGCGGAGACGGTGTTGGCGGAGACGGCGATGGCGAAGACGGCGTTGGCGAAGACGGCGTTGGCGAAGACGGCGATGGCGAAGACGGCGTTGGTGAAGAAGGCGATGGCGAAGATGGCGAAGAAGGCGATGGCGAAGAAGGCGATGGCGAAGAAGGCGATGGCGAAGACGGCGATGTCGAAGACGGCGATGGCGAAGACGGCGATGTCGAAGACGGCGATGGCGAAGACGGCGATGTCGAAGACGGCGATGTCGAAGACGGCGTTGGCGAAGACGGCGATGTCGAAGACGGCGTTGGCGAAGACGGCGATGTCGAAGACGGCGTTGGCGAAGACGGCGATGTCGAAGACGGCGTTGGCGAAGACGGCGATGTCGAAGACGGCGTTGGCGAAGACGGCGATGTCGAAGACGGCGTTGGCGAAGACGGCGATGTCGAAGACGGCGTTGGCGAAGACGGCGATGTCGAAGACGGCGTTGGCGAAGACGGCGATGTCGAAGACGGCGTTGGCGAAGACGGCGATGTCGAAGACGGCGTTGGCGAAGACGGCGATGTCGAAGACGGCGTTGGCGAAGACGGCGATGGCGAAGACGGCGATGAGGCGACTATCAGGATTTTCCTTTTTATTGACCCTGTGTAATAGATGTAAATAAGTTAGCTAAAAGAACAACATGGGAATTTAATAAAAGAGATCTAAGTATGACTATGGTTTGCCGGGACTTTAAAAATGATACAAGTTAAAAATGAACACTAGCTCGATTAGTTTCCCAAGATTACTAGTGCCATAATATGAAACTGATTGAAGGCAGGAAATGTTACTTCTGTAAAATAGTTGTTCATTCAAAAGAAATCCTTTGCTAAATGATTATCAAACATTCCATATGTTCAATCTTCTCCAAAAAGAGTTTGTCACAAACAGTTGTCATAAAGCTTTGTTAGTTGAACGTAGATTCAAGAAGTTCAAACAAACAAATATTTAGTACAACAGAAGTCATGATATTGAATACAAACTTGAAAAAGGTTAATAAACCATTTAGTTTACATTATTACGATAGAGATGCAAAGGCTGATAAGTTAAATACTGACAGCTCAGCTAGTGTGCTCGTTATTGAAACAGTTAAGCCAATCCTTTAACCTCTACTCACAATTCTATGTAAGAGACTCACTGCCAAGTATTACTCAACAATTTGCCAACAATATTTCTGTTATGCTCTGAAGAAGAGCTTAAAGATATTTTACGCTACAAAAATCATACGGCTGATTTTCCAAGGCACCGGCTGAGCATCGACTTCCTTACTATGTGTTCAACTTATCATTGCTGGTTTACATAAAACGCTTCCATCTTCCTAATTCTAACAATAAAACAAAATAATAATGCCTGAATAAAAATAATGATCGTATGTTACTTACTCGTTGATGTAGACGCACAAAACAGGAGGAAAACTAAAAAAAAACAACAGGGCAAAAATGTTTGCTTGGTGACATGGCTAATGGCGGACATGACAGACGACGGTAGCGTTCAATCTTTCGGGTTTTAATGCGACGCAACCGAGGTTTTAAATCTTCATACGATAAGCATTCTCGAATTTTAAATATACCCCCAGTGATTGATTAGATTTTTAATTCAAGGTTCCTTATTGTTTATATGCAAATTTCCGAAGTGTGTCGGAAGTAACGAAGAACTTCTGAACTACTAATTACACAACGAAACGAATCAGAGATGTATAATACCCATGAAATCGCAGAACGCAACTTTCCAGCGAGTATATTCGTTTGTTACGAGTAATGAAAAGCCGGACAAAATTGACATCGGAAAAAAAAATCAACAGAATGTGTTGCACACTCAACACATGAATTTTATAGTTAATGAGACATTAGGCGCTATTAGTATTCCGCAATTTCCCCTAGCGTGCCAGTATGCTACAGCGTAACGTAAAATAAGAAAAAGTCGGGCTTATTTCTAACCCAGACTGTACATCAGATGGCCGTGCATGATAAGGTTATAATAATAGCACGAGGTATATCTTCATCTATACTTATCAGGTATACCTTCCCATTAGTGTGATACATAATGCTAGTAGTCTCTGTTAACGATGTAGTGTTATAAGTACATGCAACTCGCGCGATCAACCAATAATGAAATAGCAAAACAAACACGAAAAAAAGCCGCCAACCTGTTTCATTTATGATCAAAATGCTTAAAATGTTTGGAATATTAATGTTCATTTTTTACTTTATGCCAAGTTGAAAAAAAAATTACCGGAAGTGATCGGAAGTAGCCTATATCTCCAGAAATACTAGGCCCACAACAAAACGAATATGATTTTCGTGATCCTCGTGAAATTTAAGGTGTGTCTGGCCTATTTTGACCTGTTTTTGGCGAAAAGTCCAATTTGGCCAAAATCGCGATTTTTCCTGAACTATAGTTCAGGGAAATTTGCGATTTTTGACGATTTTTGAGTATTTTCTACTGACACATGGATTCGACCCCAAATTTCACGAGGATTACGAAAATGCCAGTCTTTTTTTGTTCAGACCAATAGATAGTGAGTTATTAAGCATTTTCAAACCGGATCTTAAACCGGAAATTGAAATTTCGAAAATTTAAAAAGTGAACTATGTTCTTCTTTACAAGGTATAGAAGATCTGCGCTGTTTCAAACGTTAACTATAGTAAATTAATATAACATGGCCTTTTAAAGTTGTTGAAGTTCAGTTTTCAGGTATGACTCATATACCACTTTATAGCAATACCATACACACAATCCAGGCAAATATTTCAAAACCCTCACCTTTATTTGATATCCATCAGAAATAATTAGCTTCACACGATTACACTCATAAGTTTACATTATTATTAAATAAAAGCCTACAGCACAAGCACAATTCTGATACAACTTTTCATAACAATGATTTGGGACATCTGGCGACCGTAGTTAGACTTTGTAAAGCCAGACTTCGTGAATATGTCAATAGCCGTCTCATCGTTTGCTTAAGATAATTTTTGTATGGTAAAATATTTATTCAATTTTAAATAACTTTTGAATTTCCTTCTCTGTATTAGCAATGATGTGACTGTACTGGTTGGTGGGGTTATCTAGGGACAGACCTTTTCCATTTTCCCATCCAATCTGTGAGGCAACTTTGATTGTTTGTTATAACTACAGCAACATTCCCTGCATAGCGAAGGGAATGTTCACATTTTCTTTAGCGAACTGTTGCCTGAAGTTGAAAACACTTTGGCATATTTGGTTGGAGTTACTCTGATAATATTCAGGTGCAGTGATAGGATCTTGTCCTCTTACTTGAGGAGTGTTTTGCCTTTTCAGCAATCGAAGAGGCTCGCAAAGATTATTGATTTTCTATCAGTGACTGTCAATCTGCCGAAGGTGTCTTCTTGAACAATTATGTAATTGATTGATGGTCTAGAGATCACGTGTTTATTAAATAAAATATCTTAAAATGCAGAGAGGAAACTTCCATGTGACAAGCCGTACTCTTCTCCAATCTCTTCTGAAACTCCATTTCACTTGCTTTTTAAGATAAACAACTCACTCTATAGTTCACTATTTGTTTGGGTAATAGCAAAATAAGCCCGACATAGTCGGCTGCGAAAATGATATGAATGACTGTAATAGCGGAAAAATGCCCTAAAATATATCCCCAACATTTTTACGTTAAATTGTATGTTAGCACCAAATAATAGTATTACACAGTATTAAGCGTCCAATAAAATATGTGTAACTACTTTGTATCAGGAATTTCTACTGCAGACGGTCTCCCAAACACTATAGCCACCTATTGGTACGATATTCAGTTTTCTACATTGGGTTTCAGCGATCGTCTGGGGCTAGAGTAAGGGCTGTAGCAACTTTCACTTCTAATCATTCAAATGCCATAAGGTTCACGTGTAAAAGATATTAATTTTCGTAATCCTTGCTTAATTTAGTTAAAAATACATTATTCCGATGCGAAATTGAACGCTGATCACGAGTATCGGCTTTGTTTTGACATTTAACTTAACAAAATGGAGAAAAACGAAGAAAATGACCGTGGGAAAATTGCCTCCAAAACCGTCAAAAATTGATCATCGTTGGAATTGCTTGAAAATGGCAGAATATACTCACAATCGAATGCTGATTCAGAGAAAATTGCTATTTTTTTCATAACATCAACCGTTTTGAAATACACCGAATTTAAAAACTACTGGCGCGCCAGTACGCTACAGCGCTAGCGTGACACATCAAAGTTATTCAATCCTATAGTAAATGGGTGATCCTATTCTTGCACAATTTTAGCAAATAGCACATCTTCAAGAATGTCTCATAAGTAAGTTACAATTGATTTACAAAGTAATAAAATCATGCAACAAACCACGACATGTGCAAAGTACACAACAGAACACCTCTGTTACTTGCAACTTTACTACTGGATATGTGTACTAATAAAAAAGAATAAGATTAACATGTTGCAAATGTAAAAGTAGTAAATTATCATTTTAATAATCCTGAAAATTGGCTTTTGGTTGTAAACACAAAAACCATCAATTTTCACCAAATATCATGCACAGTTTGCTTGTAACACTAGCTTTACCCAGAATGAAGCAACATGAGACCTGGTTTTCCAAAAGTATGTTAATATTACCTCATTCTAAGCCCAAGTGCAACGGCTAACATTTCGTTTAGGTAATGAACTGGGCAATATTTGCACATCGATAATAGAGGTGGAGGTAAAAACAACAAAAAAAACCAGAAATAACGATACCGTTCAGACGAGGGAAACTCAAATACACGTTTTCAACGTAAAAACAAAGTAAACAATGAGAACCACATGACAACAAAAAATTACAATAGTTCCATTTCACACGCTAGAGGCTGTTGAATCTGCAACGCCATCTAGTGGAAATACTGTTTGGCCAGGTTTTAATATAAGCCCGACAAAATAAGCATCGCGCTAGCGCTGTAGCGTACTGGCGCGCTAGCATTGCGTCAAATACTCGGTGTATTTCAAAAACAATTAACTTCATAAAAAAAATAGCAATTTATTCGGAATCAGCATTCAATTTTGAGTATACCCTGTGATATTCAACCAATTCCGATGAGTGTCAGTTTTTTCAGAAAAAAAATTTAAGCCCGACCGAGAAAAGTCGGGCTTAATCAAGTCGGACTTATTTAGTCGGGCTTAAAAAATTTCTTCCGTCACTGTATGTAGAGAATTAACTAAAACGTGACCGTTAGATGGCGATAGCAGTAAAACAGAAAAAAGGCCAATATTTTTTATTTTTATTTTGGGTAAAACGGATTGTCATACATATTGCCAAAGTAAAACAGAAAAAAAGCCAATATTTTTTATTTTTACTTTGGGTAAAACGGATTGCCATACAAGACGGTTAAAATTTTGAAGAAATTCTTACAGCACTCCCAGCGGCCATTAAATTAGTATTTTAAATTTGAAATTTGTTGATCGATATAATAAACGGCTGCTAGATGGCGTCAAAGTCTTTTGACGTCACTTTCCCATAATTTCAACACACTTTGCTTGTGCGTTCGTTTGGGTGTGCAACTGTCTGAGAGAATTCTGTGCAAGTTTACTTCGAAATATGGTAATTGTCAATTTTTTTTCTAATTACAATTGGAAATCTCGTTTATTGTTGAAAAGGATCAACTAACGTTTCACTATTTACTTGTTTTTCAAAGGCTGGATATAGTGAAGATCAACTTGCTGGTAAGAATGCTTTTTAAAGTGGCTATTTTCTTACCTTATATGGTAATGAAAGTTGGTGCAGACCTTTGACATGATTGGCCTGGTTTTCGTTCAGTGTCCCGTTTCCATGCATACCAATTTTTCATATGTTTTTCATAGACTTTCAAGAAGCATTTCAACTCTTTGATCAGAAAGGAGATGGGTGTGTTCAGGTGTCTCAGATTGGTGACATCTTGCGTGCATTGGGACAAAATCCTACAGAATCTGATGTGAAGAAGCTGACTCACAACCACAGACCAGGTATTTGATTGTAATGGACTGTTATCGTCAGTTAACTAATGGCAATGATTTGTTAGAGGCCCGTGTCAACTTTGAAGTCTTCCTCCCTATCCTTCAAGCTATTTCTAAAAACCGTTCAGCTGATACAGCAGAAGACTTTATTGAAGGCCTGAGGCATTTTGACAAAGATGGCAATGGTTACATTTCATCAGCAGAATTGAGACACCTTCTCACAACATTAGGTATGTTCTTAAAACTTGACTGTATGCAGGAAAAATTAATACCTTTAATTTGCAGGTGAGAAATTGGCTGATGATGAAGTTGGGGAACTTTTGAATGGCCATGAAGATTCGCAAGGCAACGTTAACTACGAAGAATTTGTTCGTGCCGTAATGAGCGGTTAGATCGAAAATTGCACGATTTATTTTATATTTTCGTATTACCCCAGTCCTCATTTCAATAAATCCACCAAATTTCTGGTAAAATAAAAAATCCAAAAGATATAAAACGAACAAAAACATTCTCCTTTTGGTATACTTACATTCTGTTAAAATAACAATTATTATCCTTACCTTCCTATCCCGCATCTGTTTCTAGACCTTGTCTATCTGGTGTGTATTGCAGTGCCTTTTTCATCATTATATTACCGCACATTCCACAATACACTTTGGCGCTTCCTCAACTTCTTGATCTGTTTCACTTTGAAAAACGCTCGCACGTCCTGTCAAACAGTAACAAGACGCTCTTTACACTTCGGTCGTTACAACTTGAGGATGGACAATGCCCTACATGTCGAAATGTTTTGCCATTCCCGAATTGACAAGATGACCCACAAGGTGGCAGCAGCACGAGGACGAAAACGGTTTTCGATATGAAACGATTGTTGGCATTTAATAATGACGAATTATCTTCTCAAATTAATTTCAGTAATGATGCAACTGAGACGGAAGGAAGTAAAAGGCGCTCCGCTATGTGTGCCAAAGCCAAAATTAGAAGCTTACGCCGTGGAAGAGTTCCAAAAACAGACTGGAAAGAAAATGAATGATGGGACATTTCAAACACTCGAGGGTCAAATATAGAAAACAACCTGATTGGCAAAACAGAAATAGCGCAACTTGTTTTTTTGGTTTTGGCACTTGTACGCACATATACAACAACTTTGTGTCTTGCTACTGCCTCTTTACGACACAGGAAAAACAAAACAAGACGATGGATGGCCCGATCAACAATGCTGATGTTGACGCGACGCTTTACGTTTACAAACAATAAACGAAAGGATCTCCAGCACGTGCTGGGGTAGAATAAAATGTCATCCCAGTTCTTTTTTTGAACAACCTTTGGCGAAATAAACTGAT
The DNA here is from genome assembly GCF_022539665.2 of Daphnia carinata. Classification (NCBI taxonomy): domain Eukaryota; kingdom Metazoa; phylum Arthropoda; class Branchiopoda; order Diplostraca; family Daphniidae; genus Daphnia; species Daphnia carinata. Next base: position 5,482,663 of record NC_081339.1, on the reverse strand, counting down.
GCTGAAAACATTCGAGGTCGCCAATAGAAATCGACAAGCTAAACATTTTTGCCTGCGTCGAACAGCTGCCAAGTGTTTATCCAATTAGCTACTTAATCAGTTCACTTGTGTTCTACAATCAATCAATATCCCCCACCCTTTATTTCAACAAAAATTTCAATACGAGCACCAAAAAATTTGTGATCGATCATTGATCGATGTTTATCAGCAACAACAAAATCTTTCTCGTGCAGACTTCATATCTTCTTGAATGTTTATGTTTAAAACTCACGCTCTTGTAAGACTTTGCTATTGAAAACGCGTTATTTCGGATCAAAGGCTCAGACATCACGGCGGCCTCTTCACTTATCTACTTAACAGTCAAAACACTTAAAAGCGAGTATAGGCCTATCTGGTATTGGGATGAGTGACGCTTAGCTCACGGGCGTGTATCACGTATTTGCACAGAGTTTTGAATGCGCAGTGCAATACACGTGTGAACACACTGCACAGACTAACGCGATATTTAATAATTTGTCGAATAGCTTTAGAACGGAAAGAAACAAACAAATAAGTCCTTATCAAGGGTTAAAGAAGAAGAGATTATTGTTATAAAACCGTCGCGTAATTGCTGGTAAAGTCGAAAAAGCTTTGTAACGGTGTGACGCGCATACGTTTGTGAACTCGATAAGACAACAAGGTTCAAGTGATCTATTAGCCTTTTATGGCCCAAAGTCAAACCGGGAGCCATAAAGGACCACTTTCTCAATCAACTGCAATTCAATTGTTGATTCGCTTCCAAACAGAACGCAATACCTGCCTCACTCAACGTTTTAATACAACGAGGTAAGTTTATCCTCTAATGGCAATCAAAACCTATAACAGTTACCTTGGATGTTCTATAACAAAACATATTGATCTTAAACGTAGAGCCATTAAATCCTAGTCAGGGGATAAATTCGTTGATACACGCAAATTTAATTGAGAAAATGAAATTTAACGTGAATTGCATCATCGCCATTTTGATGGTCACCACATTAATTGCCGTGCACGCTAATTCGATCGCCGCCCGTTCTATAGGTAAATAACTTATATAAAAAAAAATTACTCACCAGTTAAGTCGTCAAATTCGAATTGAATTTTTCTCGTTGGATGGAATTCCAAGATGGATCAGTACCTCGTGCTGAAATGACAACATCAACGACCCGTGATTGGGCCCAGCTTTGCCTCGATCTCTGCAGGACGGGGGACGGTGGAGTTTTATGCAATTGCGAGTTAGTTCCAATCCGACGCCAGTGACATTTCCCGATGAAACCGCATCTCTTTTAATATTTTACATATAAAAAAAGAAAAAATAATAAAATTAAACTTGAAATTGGAACGTATTGCTTAGTTTATAATTGACCTTTTTACGAGTTTGATCGAATTTGCCATCGACGAGAAGAAATGGAGACGGTGATTCAGTAGGTCGACGAATGTTCTTAAATGTAGAAATATTAGCAGCAAATACATCGATTCGAGATTGCACAATTCAAAGGCTGAGATGTTTGAATGAAAATTATTGAAAAATTTCGTACGGCCAAACTCATTTTCAGAACCGAAATGAAACGCAAAAATTGGGTCTGACGTCACAAAAGTCTTCTCTCCAAGTTTGCAGACAAATGAAAACTTTACAACTTCAATTTGAATAGTAGCTGCTGCTGTAATTACGGGCACATGCATATCACGATGGAGAATTAATTAGATCGTGTGGAATCTGGCGCTGCAACCCTTCCTACCCTGACAATGGCTTGGATGTCTACGTCACATCCACCCTCCCCCCAAATATGGTTTCTATAAATCTATCAAATACTACGAGAAGACTTTACAGAATATATTGCGATGCATTCGAGGTGGGGAGAGAACGTGCTGAGCGATGATCCTGTGATGGTGCCCAGCTGTTTCACGCATGTTAGCTTCGCCTCTTTCCTATTTCCTAGTCCCTCCCCCCTCCAACATATGAATTCGAACAACCGTCCACCATAAACTCCCACAATGGATGCGTAGGTTCCCTTAACATGCCATTTCGAGATTTAGTAAGCTGAAAATATACGTGTGATTTATGGGCCTCCATTTAATCACCTATAGGCTTCTACTATTTACACGAGGAGAAACTATTATCTATCGGTCACGCGGACAAGGTGAAATCGGTTGCTTCAAAGCTATAAAACATTAATATCCTTATGGCAAATAAAGAAACAATTCCCAATTATAGAAAAGAAAAAAACAGGACACAAATCTTACTTCTTGTCACTCTTATTGAAAAGAGGATTGGTCGGAGCCAAGAACGGGAATCTCTACACGTCCGTGATCTCTTCCTCCTTTCTTGATGGTGGAGGAGGGGATGTCGGCTAGATGTTAACGTCGTGACTGGTGGAGACGACGAGAGGAAACTCCTCCTACCCTCTTCAAAAGTTCAACATGCGCAGCAGTCTCCAGTACATCTAGCAGCATCCATCAGCATCCAGAGGGACGGGAAGAAAAACCAAGAGGTTGGGTAAATGGGTATAAAAGGAAGGTGAAGCAACGGCTGCGCATCCATCGGTCGGCCAAAGCTTCCGTCGCATAGGTTTTTAAAAATTATTATTAAAGGGCTAAATTGAAGACAAATATTTGATACCTTCCATATTGCCAATTTGCAATTGCGAAAATGTCCGTCCAGGATGAACAAGGAAATCCTCGTCGTTTGGCCAAAGATATTGGCTCTCTCTACTACTCCGGTAAGTTTCTCAAATCATTTCTATTTGAAAAAATTAGATTTTAATCATTATCAGTAGAAAATGTTTGTTTTGTTAAATCATTCCAACCAATTCCAATATGTTTCCATAGTTTAACTTCGTAAGAATGGCAGGCGGCCTGATTTTCCCCTTTACGATATCTAAAGAAAAAACAATTATGTCATAATAAATCTTTGCATCTTGTTGTTGTTGTTGTAAAATTGTTGGACGCATATTACAATTTCGGGCTGCTTCCCTTCCTAACAAAAACGAAATGAAAATTGAAAAAGAAATATATAGAAATGTTGAGGATATGATGGGGCAGGGGGGGGGGTAAAGAGAGAACGAAACGCCGAAGCATTGATTATTTCCCTCTTTGTAGTTTCGTGTAATTAAAGTGAAGAATGCACAAGCTGGTGCTCGCATGCGAAGCCGGCCTTCCCCCCCCCCCCACGATCTCAATTTCCCTCCCCCCGGTGTATCCCGTTTTTGAGGATGATATGACTGACACAATGCATCCAGCAGCAAGGAGGAGGGGGTTACTACTTCGACGACTATAGCAGCAAAACAGATAGATAGATGTGCACATCCATTCGGCAGACGTATACATGTATTACTATTGTGATGTCGATTTGGAAAGGAGCGCGTTATGGGTAGGGGGGGGGGGGGTGTTTTCTTGTTGCATTGTGAAATGTTTTGGCCCTCAACATATATTGGCATTCCTTTCCTGGATGTTGAACATCTATTTAGTCAATTTGTGCCACGAGTCAACGAGGAGAGGAATGGCGTTGGGGCAAAGGGATCGTAGGTATTGCATAGTTGCATCTCACGACAATCGATTAGCTCTTTTATTCTTCTTCTCAATATTTGTCGAAATGAAAAAATCGAATTTCGTCGTAGACAGAGTATCTTTTTTGAGGAAAATAAAAAATGAGGACGAATTGTGAAAATGAATCACGGAGCCAGGCTGTCTGTCATCCCGCCGTTTAATGTATGCCGAAAAGCCGCCCTCCTTTGTGCGTGTTGACAACAGCTTTCGGTATCGTCACTAACCAGAAGGGCTTTCTCTTTACAACTGGTAAATAAGCAGACGGCCAAGAATATCGTTGCCATTCCTTGTTGTCACTCTAACTCGGCCAAATTATTATTCAAATTGCCTCTCGTGTTCTGTTTGCCTTTGCCCGCCCTCATCCATGTCTATTTTTTCTACGATGCCACCCGTTGTTTTTCTTAAATGATTGATTGGTACGCATCCGTCCGGAATCCATAAAACAGGAATGATTAAATTGAATGCGTTAAAAAAAATAAATAAAACCGAACATTAAAATGATCCTGATTTTCGAGATCACGGGCTGGGTTACTACGTTTAAAATCACTACGCTCATCTAGGATAACAAACGCTGAAGAGCGAGATGGGATCACGGCACATCAGAGTTGAAATGGCCTGTTTCTATCGACGAAGAAACAGAGGGGGGGGAGAGACAGAGGCATTAATATTCTTAGTTATCATTTCAATCAATCTCAAATCACACGACCAGCCGCAAATAGAAAAAAATAATAATAAATGGGATGGATATTTATCGATCGACGTGGGAAAACAGGAAATTTGATTTTCTCCTAACAGGCCCTTCAACTTACTTAAAAGATAATTCGTTTAGAGATTTGAAAAAATAACGCCACTATTTACCTCTGACGTAGATCTGCTACCACTGGCCGGGGATGGCGAGCCAGAGACGAGAGAGTTCCTCAACCGGATGACGGAAATCTTGATGGATTTTTTGCACAAGACGTTCGACCGATCGAGCAAAATCTTGGACTTTCACCACCCGGAGCAACTGTTGGAAATTCTCGATTTGACGCTGCCTAACCAGCCCAAGAATATTGACCAGCTGTTGGCCGACTGTCGCGACACTTTAACCTACCAAGTGAAAACAGGTCAGATTGATAAATCAAATTTCATTTTAAACACAAGCACAACGGCGCAATTCCTTCAAAATGCATGTCACGAAAACGGGCACGGATTTAGTTCCATTAAAATAATACGACAAGGGATTAATTCCGCTCGGGCTACCGCCAATCCTTTCAATACAAAGTTTTTGGCATTGGAAAACGTCAAGTAACGTACAATTCGAGTTAGATATGCCAACATATTTCTATTCGTCTTGTCTTCAATCCCCCATTTTTTTGTTTGTTTGCATGACTGTTCACTAAATTCTTTTGTTTCTCTGCCGTTTGCCCTTTTAAACAAGAGAATGATGATGGCTGCCTAAATATATATATAGAAATGACTCTCGCTATATAGACAACTTGGATTTGGTTGAATAGAAAAGACATTCAGAAGAGGGCCGGAATGAAAGCCTTGCGGGAGTAGAGGAAGGGGGGCGCGCGTTCGGGATCAAGAGGATTTCAATGTGTCTTCTTTATGTTTCTGCATCAATGGGTGAAAATGAAAACTTCCCTTCTGTTTTGCGAGTGGGTACAAGCACAACTTGATCCAGCTAGTAAATTTTGACATCAACCTTATTGTTTGACTAAGGCAAATCACGGCAGCCAAATCTCGAACGAATTCCATCGATCGTCATAGAAAGAAGACAACACAACAAATAGTTAATGACACCCCGTGTAGGATACAGAAAGAAAAAAAGGAGACTTTTGCAGGGTCTAGACGAGATCAATGAGCCTTATTCATTCGGCTGTATGAGAAAACAAGAAAATACGCTGTTCTATATCTGGATCAAGGGATGCGTTGCGAGTATGCCGATCTGTAATGGAATAAAAATGGAAGACGAAGGGCGGAGGGGGGGAAAGGCTACTATTACTTTGGCTAAGGGGTGGCATTCTTTTATAAATAAGCCTTTTCCTCAACACCCTTCTCCCCCTACTCCTCTTTGTGGTGTTTACTTTTCTTTTCTCTCATTACGCGCTGGATTGTTATTTGTCCTTAGTTTCTAGACACCCCCGACGGGGTCCAAGTGTCCATCTGCAGTAAAGCCTCTCTCTTGCAGTCTCACTAAATCCCGGAGCTACAAACAAGATTGAAATGAATGAATAGCTATAGATTACGACTAGTGATATACCCATCCAATTAGCCGCAACTCAAACAAGCTAAGACACATCCAAATAAAATAAAACCTTCTTTTTGTACGCAAGCAAAACGAACCTAATGTAAAAGAAAAACAAATGGCAACGGGGGACTGGCCTGATGGGACGTCAATGAGAAGTGGGGCCAATGCGACGGATGAAATAACATTGATAGCAAAACTTACGTGGGTTTGTGGTACGATAGAGACGACCGCTGATGTCAAACGGAAGTACACACGTTTCTCCTTGTTCCATTCGATGGAAATGGCGTGTCAGTTGGTAAGGGGGAGAGAGGTACCAAACGAGTTTCAGAGAGGAAATGAAGTGGATGTTTCAGGATATTCCCCTGCACCTTCTTATCGCTGCCATCCTCCATAAATAGTCGGTGTAATGGCTGTTTGACTTGATGGCCAATCCGCTATAGCCGGTTCAACTCCCCAAATCTGAAATATGGAAAATCAATTTTCAAAATTATTTTCGAGTAATGAAGGATCGCTTAGGGAAAGGCACCATATGGTAGCATTTTAATATACGCGCCGCCAGCACACTCCCAATAGAATTTGTCTTGTTTTTCTCTTTTTATCCCCCCATCCACTTTGATATGTGTGAATAATATTCCGAGCCTCGATGGGTGCGCGTTTTTGATGGAAAAGTTGCGTTCGGCGGTTTCATCGTCTTCCTACTCCGCCTCTGCAGAGCCGAAACGGGGTAGGAGGCAGCTGCTATTCGTTCGATTGGCTCCTTCTTTTCTCATCTCGAGCAGCTCGATGCAATTCTGACGAATATTTGCGCATCGATCCTTCTTTCAAGGGCGGCCAACTATTTAAAACGGGAAAAACATTTAAATAAAACAAATATTATAATAAAACGTATGTGCCTTACACGACGAACAAATTCAACTGATAGATTTTCTCGTGATCCCTTTTCACGTCATAACGATTTGATCCATTTCCTTTGTCTTCCGCTTGACGTGGTAGTTTCAAGACGGATCGCGGGTCCGTCTGTCACCCCCCGCCAGCGCCAACAGCTGCGTACCGTCACACGCGGATTGCTCCCGGAGTAAGAGGCTAGGAGTAGTAAAGGCTGTTCATGCCGTATGTGCCTTTTTTTTCTTCTTTTAAGTGTTGAATAGAAGAAGAAAAAAAGTGAGCGACAGCTCGATGACGTATACAACACATTATTGAAAGTTATACTAGAAAAAAAAAGGAGAGGGAGATGTCAGTAGGTTGAGCCTCTCTTTTTCCCTCCTACAAGATCCTTCGATCAAAGAGAAAACAAGTCCAATGGATTTCCTTCACCATACATGAAAAAGAAAAAAAAAGAAGAGAGTATTATTATTATTACAAGTAAAGTGAGAGTATAGAGAGGGGGATCACAAATCGAGAGATTGATCTGCCCACACACTCTCTCGGATTTGGGGTAAGGGCAGGCGCCAACACAATAGCAATACAGCAAGTCTCACTCCACCCTCTTGTACCTATCTCTATAGAAATCATTAATACACGGAGAATGGGAGATGAGAATGTCAAAAGCCCATCACAAAACAACACGCAAACAAAAGCACCAAAAGAGAAAAAAAGAAAAGCCAAAAGTTTTCTTTTCTTCTCTGCGCTGTCCAAGGAATTTTAGACAAAAGTTTCGACTGGAGGTCAACAAATCAAATCTACAGAGTAAAAATAAAAGAGAAGAAGGGAGACCTACGTCATTGTTGTACGCCGTTTGTTATTACTTTGCGTTAGAATCTGGCAGGATGTTAATGGGTCGATCGTTTCGCTCCAGCAATACGCAGAGAGATGAAAGAGGGTAACAGATTGCCATAACGGGTCGGCGAGATGACCAATTGCGCCAGTTTAGAGAACCAATATCGCTGCCACTACGCCCTGCTGAACGTCCATCAACGTGTTTTGTTGGAGATGATGATAGCCAGACGAAAAATCACTAAACACAAAAGAAAAATTACATTTCCTTCGCCCGTTCGATTCCCATTAAATGACGGGCAGATACGTTTGATGTCAATTCTATTTTACTAAACCCCGAAAACCCTAAACTTTTTATTTTCGCAAACGATTACCTCCCCCCGTCCTCAAACGCAACCAGATACGTAAAAGTGTCTCAATTTTCTGGAGTTGACACCTTCCTTTTATTAGCGCGTGATAAATGGACGCAGGCACTCATTTCGCCTATTATTCCCGAACGATACTTTTCGTTGCCAGCTCGATGTTGAAGTGGGGAGAGAGAGTCTGTGGTATTTTTCCTGGCTCCCCGCTCAAAGATGGAAATATAAAAAGGTTAAATGCTATGGCTCGTGGGCAGAGAGACCCTCAAAAAGATATTTGCCGGGATAAACACACATACTGCGGCCGACATATTTCTCGATGAATTATGGGGTAGGAGCCAGCCCTCTCTTTCTCTCTCATATATATTCTTTTGTGCAATGATATGGCCAGGGTGTGGATGAGCGCGTGCCGATGACATTCGACCCCATTTTTTTTCTCCCCACATCTTACGAGGGACCTTTTCCCGCCTTATTCCCGCGTTTGCCAAGCCCTTTCGCCAAGTACCCCCCTCCTAAAAAAATGTATGACGCAGACATATCTACCACCACGACTTTTTTTTTTTTCTAAAAAGCTTTTCCCCTCTAAAAAAAAAAGAAGATAAAGAAAGTGAAAAAGAAAAATAATGCCTCACCCAAATGGTATGGTAAATAGGATGTGGTAGCGAATTGTCCTGGGAACATGTTGATGACAGGTTTCATCCGCATCTATAACCATTGGCGTGTTATCTGCTGTTCTTGAAAAGGATTTTCCATTCCGCCAGAAGGGAATTGTGATCCGACAGCTCCTAGATTTATTTACATTTGGAATTTCAATTAGATTTAACAGAAAACTTTTTCAATGTCATCACCTTTTTGTTTTGGGGGCGATTTTTCGAAATGGCAAATAGGTCACCCGCGTTTTTTCAACCAACTATCCAATGGTGTTGACGTCATTTCCATGGCGGGCGAGTGGCTGACGGCCACGGCCAACACCAACATGTTCACCTACGAGATCTCGCCCGTTTTCATCCTCATGGAGCACATGACGCTGAAAAAGATGAGGGAAATCATCGGCTACAAAGGCGGCGACTCTATTCTTGCACCTGGTAAAATTAAACTATAATATCTTTATCTGAAACGACGTAAAAAAATGAAATTGAACGCGCAGGTGGAACTATATCCAACTTGTACGCCGTTCTGGCCGCTCGCTACCGCAAATACCCACGAGTCAAAAGTGAAGGACTCCAGTCGCTGCCCGGTCCTCTGGCCATGTTCACCTCAGAACACGTAAGTAGCAACAAAAGAATAATCTTTACACCAACTTAGAAAAGAAATAAATTTTATTACATTTTTAGAGCCATTTTTCGATGATGAGTGCGGCAGCTGCTTCTGGACTAGGCACTGATAATTGCATTAGCGTTCCGTGCAACGAAAGGGGTCAAATGATTCCGGAAGAACTGGAACGTCTCGTCCTCAAGAGCATCGCCGATGGTAAAATCCCGTTCCTAGTGACGGCCACGGCCGGTACCACCGTTTTCGGAGCTTTCGATCCCATCAATCCGATTGCCGACATTTGCGAAAAACATCACCTATGGCTCCACATTGATGCTGCCTGGGGTGGAGGTCTGCTCATGTCCGAGAAATTCCGGTACAAATTCGAGGGCATTCAAAGAGCCGATTCCGTCACCTGGAATCCACACAAAATGATGAACGTTTTGCTTCAATGTTCAACAGTTCATTTCAAACAAAATGTAAAATCAATTCTTACCTTTCCTACATTTTATTAACCAATAAGTAGATTGCTCTTCCAAATCAGAGTTTGCTGTATCACTGCAACAGGATGTGTGCAGATTACTTGTTCCAGCAAGACAAACATTACGACGTCACCTATGATACTGGTGACAAAGTTATTCAATGCGGCCGTCATAATGATATTTTCAAATTCTGGTTGCTCTGGAGAGCCAAGGTTTGTTTTACATACCTGGCCGATAAGTGGCGGTGACAAAGAGCACACGAACTAAATATTGAACATGGTTTTCGTTTCATTCCAACATGGTAGGGAACGGAAGGATTTGCCAAGCAAATGGAACGATTCGTACAGCTAACTCAATATCTAGTCGAGGGACTTTTGCAGAGACCCGAACGATTCCAGTTGATCGTAGCCGAGCCGGAATGCACTAACGTGTGTTTCTGGTACGTTCCGACACGATTCCGCACCATGGCTCCCGGTCCAGAGCGTGATCGTCTCCTCGGACAGGTAGAAAGACGAAATATTATCAACTCATAAGGGGAAAATTTAATAAACCAAGTATTTACCATGACAAATAGATTACGCCGATTCTCAAGGGAAGGATGATGTCCACTGGTACGCTTATGGTCGGCTACCAACCCCAAGGGAAACTGCCCAACTTCTTCAGATGCATCATATCCAACCAGGCTGTCACCGAGGTGGACATTGACTTTTTGGTGGATGAGATGGACCGTCTGGGCCATGACCTCTAAAAAAGAACATAGTTTTATTATCAGAAGTAGTTGCACGGTCTTAACTGTTTGTTGTGGTCATTATTGCACATACTACTTGCATGCATTCTACACGTTACTACTGTCTATGTTAACACAGCTGTTTTACGTCAGGCATTGCTCCATTTGAGTATTTCTTAGTAATCTCTGCACTGCACTTCCAATTTGAATTTCAGCACTCGTACACAACTCTGCACAAGCACTGCACATTTCCTGTGTGAGATTATCTCATGTCTCCACATTTCCACTCCTTGTTACTGTCCAGCACAAGCACTCGTGCAAAGGTCAAGGTGTCCCGAAACTAGTCGTTTCATCTGACCTTGCTATCACGTATAATAGGATAATCTATATGTGTTGCGTGTAATGCTAGAATTCTTTTTCCTTTGCTACTCTGGGAACCCTTTCATTCGAGAAAGTGGGCTTGACCTCGTTCTCGTCACGTTTCATGGTCACAGTTAAGTTTAATGCACAGTTGATGCGTAAAACAGAAATTTGACTTACTACATACCGGAGTCGATTGTTTCCTATTTTTTTTTTGTTCCCAACTCTTTTTCTGTTGCAAGACCACGTTTTCGTTCAGAGTTCATTCAAAGATGATTATTGCCACTGCATTCCAGAAGTGGCGCTAAAGACTTGTTGTACAACTTCTAATTTAACTTTTTTTTTTAACATTAATAATTATGATGTTACCTGTTCGCATAGACTCTTATGGTTTGTTAAAATTTACACATCATAATAACCAAGAAAGTGCACAACATATCACACAACTATTGCACAAGTTGAATTGTTTGAATTTCTTGATTTTTCTCGCTCAGCTGTGCTTGACATGCATTTTGTGTTCTTCTGTGTTTCTTTTACCTGCTGTGTGATTCATTGTATCGTCGGGAATGTTGACAACGAGACTCGTGCGCCGATCACATTAAGGAGCACGTGGACAGCAAAACCAAAGTCTTCCAAAACTGCAGTATCTTTCACTCCCATATCATCATCCAGATATGTGGTTTGTTCTACTGTTTTCATTGACGTTTTGTCCTGTCTCTTTGTGTCTATTTTGTTTTCTCTTGTTCGCTAGTAATAATATACACTGCGTTGTGTACGTGAACTTTACTAAATAATCCCAATTACATATTCCCCAGCAACAACCCAATACGTATTTTCTGTGTCAACCCGACCCGTCGTTAACGTATTAATTTTCTGTTTCATTGTAATTTTATTGTCGTTAACATATCGCCGTAACGTGTGAGCAGCAATAAGACTTCTAAACAGGCCGTTCCGTAGAAGAAATTAAAAACTATACAAACGAGAAACGACTAAATATACTAAACAGGAAGCAATTTCGTTTTACTTACATTGACTTTATTCGGGCTAGGAAACTTTCCTTGGTAAAATATTTCACCGCTATAGCAGCGCACTCTGTCCGCTGGTACCAGAACTAACATAAGACACATTCACACACGGAAAAATAGTACCATAACCGAGAGAGCCCATGTTCAGATAGCTTGAGGACAAATACATTCCTCAGAAAAAAATAAATGAACCAGAGAAACCAAAACGATTTTAATAATAACAACTGTCGTGTATTTATGTATAGTTACCCCGTTGAATTGCAACTCCTTTACAACTGTATGTTTCTTCTTCTATTTTAAAAACACGAGTATGATTTTTTTCTCCTGATAGAAGAAAATTAAAGAACCTTTTTTTTTTGTGGAAAACAGTTTGAATCAATCTAAATCTTTTCGCTTGGCGCACAGAAATATCTCGGAAAAGATTGAAAAATGTTAGTCTTTGTTTTGTTCTCCCCAACAAATATAAGGAAGAGGGGGGACACGTAGACACATGCTGCTGTTTCTCACTAACTCCGAATGTGCAGTACTTTGTAGAATAAAAAATATGAAGGAAAAAAAAACATCACGTTAATCGAGACACACACACACACATACACACAACCAGCAGTAATTGACCATCAACGGTAAGGCGTTCACGAGTATTGCGGATGAAATAAAAACTGTGAAAAGGGGATAAGAGGCATTGATGCCAATGGGAACGAGGGGATTCAATATCCGCGATCAAGAAAGTTCATGGAAAAAAAATATATCAAATGTGTATGTATATAAAATGTCAATAAATTCTTTCTTTTCCCGTGTCGTATTTGTTTCCTTTTTAAATGAAAAATTGCCCGATTGAAACTGAAGCACCCATTTTGTGGAAAATGGACGAAAATCTGAAAAAAGATTTTGTTTTTTTAATTTTAAAAAGGCTTAGAAGACGTATTAAGAATAACACATAAGATGTAGTTGTCGTCGTGGTGTTGATTTTTTGTGTCAGATGCCGTTCCCTAATGCTATTCCCTTGTTTTTAAACGGCCGAATGACGATGATGTAATCGGGCAAAGAGGTATTGAGCGAGTAGAGGCCAACCAAGGATGACGGCGATGGTTGCCACATTCACGTTTTTGAACGGAAACCAAGCAGGCAGAGACAGCTGGTTGACCGAGGGAATGGAACCGTAAGTGACGGCGAACGAGCCCACCTGTTCGACCGTGCTGTGTTTCGTAGTGGCTTGCCTTCCATTGTCCATCAATGTCATCTCCTTCCGGTGTAATTCCAACGCTTCCAGACGGCTGTTGATTGACTGCAAGTCGGCCTGAAGTCGCTGAATGGCCATTGTTACGTGTAACTGCTCACCCGAATCAGCGCTGGATGACTTATTCATGGCCTGCCAAAAGAACGAAAACATTACATTCGAACTAGAGAAATTAAACCAAAAAAAAATTAGGCAAACATTGTGGATAAAACTTACCGAATGGAACGATTTGGATTGCGGATAGAAGTCGGGCAAGGGATCCTTGTACTCGTCGTCACTCTCGGCATCACTGTAAAACTTTTCAGAAGCGTAAAGTGAGGCCAAACTTGTGGCAGGTGATAGCGTGGTAACAAGAACTGGTTCTTCCTCCTCTTCCACCGATTCGTCTTCCTCCTCAACGACCAGCGGCTTGTTGTTGTTCTCGGTTTCCAGATCAGCGCTTTCTACTTGACGAGAATCGTGGACAAACACAATCACCACAACCCAATAACACGTACGCGCACACACACAGAAAGAAAGAGAGAAACAAAATGAAATTAGAATCCAAAAGACCACCTTATGTCTGGTGAACAACTGAACAGATCTCTCTGCCAGGTCGACTCTATGTACAGACTATAAGCTCCTCCCACACATCAAAAGAACCAACCCCATCAGTTAAGACTGCGACGAAGAACTTACCTGCTGCTCGCTCAAGGTCAATACATTTTTTTTTTGTTCTTCCCTGAAACATATCTATTCCTTTAACCTACCTTTTAAGCTACGCCTACTTTTCAAAATGTCTCTTTAGACGTCTGGCTTTACTGCCTTGTGTACGAAAACTATTAGTATAACTGAAAATTTTCTGTACCTGTTTCTTCCGCTCCGGTACCGTTAATGCTACTACTATAGCCACTTTCGTCTTCTTGTTGGTCCTTGTCCATCCCTTCCGACAACTGGGGAGACGGGTTTCGGCGCAGATTCTCGGGCTCTTGTCCGTCGTATACTGCCTCGTAGAAAGGGCCCAGAACATGCATAAAATTAGCCACACTATCAGAGTAGGACATGGTTTCAATGATCTAGGGAAGAGAAAATCAAATGCATAGGTTTTTACCAGACCAATAAAGAAATTTGTGATCTAGTGCACAAATACTTGTTTGAGCTCTTCCACATATTTCTTCATTGCCTCCTCTTTTGGCATGTTTCCTAGACATTTCCAAGCATCCCATTTTGCTTTGTTGATCACAGCCCAGAAAGATGGCTTTGGTTGATTGCATTTTCCTTCCGTGGCTTGCTTGTATAATCCATAGAAACGGAGCATCAAGTCAGGTGAAGGTTGAAACGGCCCTGCAAAACATGAGCAAGCAAATGTCCTGTTTACTCTCCAGTCTCAGATTGTAGATATTTACATTACAGCTTATCAGTAAAAACAACATATTGATCACTAGCAAGGAAAATGGTCTGCATGAGTTGAATGTCGTAAACTTTGAAGAAACTATTTAGATTGGAGCTGTTAGGCTTGCATCTGGTGCTTCTTACCTGGAGGCTAATTTTGACCTCATTTTTATGCCGACGGAATTTGCGGTGGTCAGCGCTGTAGAAACCCACCGTCAGTCATTCAATAACAAACACAAACAGAATTCAATAAACCTACCATCTTTTGGCATGCTACGAATGATGTTGACAGCAGCTCGAAACGCATCTTCTGTAGACATTTCTCGGTAGATTACGATTAAACTGCGCGCAAATCAATCGCGATGGATGAAAATTAATAACTCCACTCACAGTAGGGAACTTTACAAGAGGAGAAAATACGAGAAGTGTCCGTTTCCAATGGTTCTCAACATGGCATACAGGTTGAGTGGATTGACACAAGATGAGTTTACACTGTGGCGTCGAGCTTAGACCCGTGCGGCTGCAATTCAAAGTCCAAATACCAGCGAACCTGGTGGTTATAGTAGAAACCAAGCAAAACTCGAACTGTGTTGTTTTCACCAACAAAACCTCAATTCCTCAAGTGAAATCGGCCAACGTTTTATATGTTGTATCACATTACTCAAGCAATTTTGTGATAAAGTCTTTCTTTCATTCGCAAACACATAAGTTTCTGGTGGGCATCATCGACAACACGCCGTCAGTATGTTTTACTACAGAAACCCCAGAGCCCAGACGTTGAATTTTTTTGGTAATACGGCTCGGCTCGAGACGGACCTAGAGAAGAAACCAGGTCATGACCGTGACTGAATACCATTAGCCTAGTAATTTCTTATTGGCGTCCTTCTTTTTCTTTCTTCCAATCGGGTTCTTTATTTCTCTCTCTCTCTCTACATCACGCCATGCCCTATATGAATGAATGAACTAAAAGGTAAAACAAAAAAACTATATATATGGATGTACCCCTTTTAGAGCTGACTCATACAACTGCAATCAACAGTCCCCATTTGGGATACACAACCATTTTCTTCGACAATGAAACAGACCCGGTGGTACGTTCAAGGATATGACGATACCCAGGTGTATTTACACATAAACCTGTGAAAAACAAAACAAACTTAAACGAATTATAGCCAGAAATGTTAAGACAAACTGCTAATAGGTAAGGTATTGACAGTATCTAGTATTTACTATAGCAAAGTGGCATGCTCAGGGTCGAAAAGATTATCTGGAATTATTGGAGAAAATACATTCCATGTGGATACGGCTCTTCACCTTGAAAATTAATAGCTATATCTTTTCCATTATGTAGTACAAATATTCTTACCAGCACATTTGACCAGTCTTAGTGTCGCATGTAGTTGAAAAAGAATTTCTTTGCCTTATTTTTCATTTTTTTTTCTCCGTCTTTGTTGTGACGTCAAACAACAACCGGAACGAGGTGAAGGATTCCGGATCTCCGGCTTTTTTTTCTCTTTTTCTTCTCCTTTAGGTGCCGTGGTCGACACAGACGCATGATGTAGGTAACACTGCGTCAGATGGCAAAATAAAAATGGGACTGAATTGCTTTAACCCACTACACAGGTGGGCACCTAATCCAGGATGAAATTGTAACACGCAAGATGACACAATTTTACGGGCTATTTAATAACTTGTTCGTAAGTGCAAACGAGAAAAAATAATTGGAGCATAGATTTCACAGAAACATCCGATACCTGCCACTGCAATACATCAGTCGTTCGGCATTCTTCGCATGTAATTGCACAGTTTACTCTGTAACATTTTTATTGTGCACGGATTGTAGGAATATCTATTGAGACGTGAAACCGGATCAACAGCTTTCTTTATTATTATCTTTGGCAACTATATGTACCCTGAAGTTTACCATGAGAATGTGTTCTTGGTGAACTTAGATTTGGGGGGATGTAAGGTTTCTCTTTTAACGAGAAATTTTCCTATTTAAAAATTGAAGGATTTGAGAATGTTTAACACATTTGATTAAATCTTGGTAAATAGTCATGTAAAAGCTATTATTCTGTGCCTTAAGGGAATATCACAATATGTAGTAAAAGTAAAAGCACACAGGGATTGATGATTGATTGTAAAATTTGAATGTGAAGGCAGTCTCCAGCTAGTTTGTAAGCTTACAACTTTAAACATTCTCTCTCACTCTGCCCATTAAAGAATAAAAAGAAAGAAGAGAAGAAACAAACAAAATAGTTTTTACTGTTTTCGTCTGGCCGATTTCGAAACTTTCACTTTCCAGTTGTCGTAGCTGCATGTGGTCGGCTTACCAACGCCCACAGGTATCTTGAAAACAGGTACCCTTTCTGGTATCTATACGTCTACGTGGATCCTATTAGCTGTTGTACTGGTTTCATTATGGGCAGAAAGTAGTTGCACGTTGAAGATTCGTCAGAAAAATAATAACAGATTGCAAATGTAGTTCAATTTTTCTTGCAAACTATTTGCCATTCCACACAATCTTCTTAAATGGCTTGCAAAGGCATTTTTGTGACCTTCTGCTTCTCCACACGTTGTTTATTATGAGTCATCAAAGAATACAAGACAGCGTCACCATCTAGCGGTGGAAAATCCCAATCCAACCGCTTTTTGGGCGGTTTTCAAATTTCGACAGCCTAACAATGAAATTGCTTAAAAGTAACATAGAACTTAAGTTTTAATAGGAAAACACTTGTTAGCAGCTACATATTTGTTGATAGGAAGAAATTGTTATCCCACTTTCTCACAATCAAATCTTTTCGTATACTTTATTAGAGATGTCCCACAGGCGGTTAATTCACTCGCTCGCATTGGAGCTTGTTTTGGCGTTCTCCCGTTTGAAATTGCCAAAGGATTATCAAATAGGTCAAAGAAGTTCCTACCAACTTTTTTGACAAAAACAAAACAGCCATTACAAACGGTTTGAAACTGAACGATAAATAGCTGCTAACCGTTGGGAAAAGAGTCAAATCAACCGGGAACAAGTCCATGGCGGTCATGGTGGTAGACGATTGCATCACTTCCATAACCATGGTATCCACCTATCAGTAAAAATAAATAGTTTTATTGAAAAAAAAACGCGAAACGCCGAAAGAGAATCAGAGCACCTGTTGTTGCAGTAACGGTTCATTAAATCTCATTTTCCTTAACGGTTTCGATATGTTCAACAACTGCAAAACAACAAGGTTAACTGCTTCGTCTAGTTCCAACTAGTTTAATGTCTTATTTTTACATGAATATTATACCTCTTGCTGGAGCGTAACCGGAATGGTGGCTAAAAGAAGAAGATGGACTAAATGCCTTACTAGGAGCAACACCGAAAGCGATACAGTCGCCACAGTGGGTTCGTTGCGGATACCATCAACGAGGTAAAAAGAAATAGCAATGACGTTAATGAAGATGTACATAATCCAGATCAGTAGGAGCGGACCGAAACACTCTCCTAGATACGAAACTGTTTCGTTGAGAGTCACGTAGGTGCGTCTCCATCTTCTTAAATCCGCCGATGTCCGTGTCGTCGTTGTCTGACTGGATGGATTATCTAGGTGTTTGATGAGATCTAAATCTAGGTTTAACTGACTATTAAACAGCACTAATTTGATGTGAGTTATCCAGCCAATGGTGGCAAACAATGCCAGGCCGCTGATGGCGTACATCTCAGTCAGGAGGGAAATGACGTCGGCAAGTACTAAAATGAAAGGGCGTTCTTCATCCTTGACATTCAAATGAACTGCCCTCATTACGACAATAAAGATTTCCTTTCACAATAAAATATAAAAGAAATGAAGCTAAATACAAAATGATGTGTCCAATGCTAAATTACCGCTATGAGGCATACTAGGACAATCGTAATGGCTCGACGACATTTGGCATAGAAAAGTCGGTCGTGTTCTGCTGCCAATTGTTCCAGGTTGTGCCACAACGATTTCCATTCTGGCTTTCGCCGTATAGCCAGCAGAGCCGCGTGTGTGCCAATGGCCATAAAATTATAACTACCAAAATCGATAACTCTACTCCAAATTTTACTTGTAGAGGCTCTAGAGTGCTGAGGCGTGGCCAGACGTGAAGCGGTGAGCGTCACTGCTGTGAAATAAAAGTTGCTCGACACGTTGATAAAAAACATCAAGAAACTCAAAGAGTATAGGCAAACGACTCTGCGTTTTGACAAAAGGTCGGATGGAAAAGGATCTAACTGGATGCCGAGTAATCGCATCCAAACGTCTAATGGCTTGAAAAACGTGGAATAGAATTGACGTTGGCTTTTTAACATTTTGAAAGTGGGATTTTTTGTTTTTATGTGAGGGGAACAGAATTATGCACAGTCCTTTCCTAACTGACGCACACTGTGAAATGTTATCGGAAATGTTAAGAGCGGAGAATTGACGCAGTTCGATCGTATATTCGTTCATGACGTTTATTAGGTGCCGCCCCGTGAATGGGAACAAAAACACACAAGTTTGGCTATTGCTAAATGTTATAGGCACTATAATAAATGACGATTTGATGATGATCAGGCCCCTTGTATTCTATCCAATAATAGAGCTATGTTTAGTCCTATATCCAGCTGGACACAGACAACACTTTACATCATGCCACTATGTATCTTTGTGAGTAACCAACAAAAGCCTGCTCTCTTGTTACAACAAACGCAAATAGATTCTCAATCCTCGATGTGTGCATTGCACGTTGCTCACTCGTTTGTTTAGCGTTTAGAGTGTTTTATAGTAGCAATAACAAATGAATGAAGCATAGTGCCCTCCATCGAACGTGAGATTTATTCGGCCCAACAGCCTAAGCTCTCAACGATGGAAGTGCTAATGGACAGCTAGGAGAGCGTAATCTTATAGTTTGGCCATCGTATCCATCGTATATTCTGTTTATCGTAGACCAATGAAACGTATGTTATTGTTACTTGAACGATGAGTGGGTATTTGACGAGGCTTGACAGAGAATAGCCACGTACGTCAACGTGCTGCCAATCAACTGAAACAAAGGAAATCAAACGCTTAGTAACGGACAACGTAAGAATAAGTACGTTACGTAACAAGACAAAACAAGACTTACGGTTGGCAAAAGTCTGCGATTGACGTCAAAGAATTCCATGGCCGTGATTTTAGGGCCGGCGTGAGTTACCTCGATCACCACTGTATTCAACTAAAGCGGACCATAAGACACATGCAGATTAAGTTCTCTTGTTAAACGTACCTTGATTTGGGTCAAAATGTCGGCAGTGGAAGGTAAAAGTTTGCGAAGAGAGACTGCGGTCCGAGCAGCCTGCGTATTGCCACACATTAACAGTGAACAATTAGGTACTCAAAAATATTCACCTCGGCTTGTAGACGATAAGGTTCGTAAATAATGATGGAGAGCAAAATGGATTTTTTAATAAAGATGACGATGAAGAGGACAGGTATCGTTGCATCGTCTTGCATGGAGCGCACAATCTCAAACGTCGTCGTAATGAAACTAACAAAAACATTGACAACGGTAACGAGCATCACGAAGCCAAAACACTGGTTGACCATTTCAACCAATTCGCAGGCCAGCGTGTGATTCCGACGCCATTTCTCCAAGCGAACATTCAAGACCCTGCTGGTCAAGTACAACGATGGGAACTGCTCTGTTTCGTCTAGATGGGCAATTTGATCGTTCAGCGTTTGAAAGACGAGCATGATGACTCGCACGAGGACGCAGAACAGCAGGAACACGCTGATGATAGTCGTCCGTGAAACGTTGGACAGGACGATAGCCAACGGGCTGAGAACGCCCATGTCCCAGTAGAACGATCGAATCGAAATGAGCAAGTGACTGAGGCAATCCTGCAAATGAAACATCATTTAACATTTGACTTTTAGCTAATAATGTGTATGATTACGATCAGTAGAAAGCAGAATCCGATAGTGACGCTCTTCTTGCACTTGCGGTGGAACGTGGAATTCAATTTCAAATTCCTCTCTATCAAGAGCAGAGAATCCCACAACGTTGTCCAGTTGGACGTCAGCGAGACGAAGAAGAAAGTGACGTGAACTCCGATGAGGACCCATGTGTAATTGAGATGCTCGATGCCAATGTTGAGAAGATTGGCCGTCGTCAGGTTAGTGCCGTTGGCGCCGATTCCATTGGCTTTCAATCTGATCACGCCACACACGAACGAAGTGCAATGAATCACGACCGTCGACAAGACCATCAGCGAACCGACGACCGTCAAGCAAATGGAATAACGTGATCCATCACTCGCTTTCTTGCTCGATCCCATGTGGAAGCCAAAAATTCTCAAACCAACGAGTAAAGGCCAGAGGTTTGTTTCGATGCTCGTTACCATGGCTCTCAAATCCATTCAACCAAAATGGGTCGTAACAAAGAGTTTCATTTCCTTCCGTTCGGTCGTTGCTCATCTATACCTCACGATGGTGAGAGTTTTCCCCCGATCACTACGCTCAACAAGCTGTCGATAAATGACGGTCTCTTTCCGTCTGTGATCGTTCAATTTTATAGCGGAATGGATGCATCGATTGTGATGGACATCCAACCGTTGCGCAGTTGATTCGCTAGCGCAAAGGTTCCAGAACGCTCGTTGAAAAAGCTCTTTCTCCATTCTCCATCTCGCCATTCTCGTTAATCCGTTTACTTTGTCCCCCAACAACTTGATCGAAAGTGCTCGTTTCAAGGAGTATCACGTAGCGCATCTTTGTTGACATACCCCAACAGTTAAACGATAATAGAATCAGATTATAAGGCAATGTCCATTAGTTTCTGCTTGTCCATCAGCCTACGAAACTGTTCCAGTCTGTTCGACGTGTTGGAAGCGTTTTGCCATAGCAAATTAAAAATTCCTTGAAAAAAATTGAATGTCCTTTCCCGCTTTATTGACAGTCTCTGATGAAGATCAGGGGAAACACGACATGACGTCGAAAGCCCATTGAATTTTTGAAATTCTTGCGGTTATGCAATTGACGTAATAAATCTAAAGCAGTATAAGCTTATGTGTAATAATGTAATGGGGCTTAACATGCTGATACAATTTTCATTGATAATTACGTAAGATTTGGCTAGTGTTATACGACACTGGGTAAAGTACCGACGCCGTTCTTTCGAAATGTGTGCGTGTTCAAATTTATGTCTAACTATTTTTTTGTTTGATCAATGCGAGTGCGAAGACACTTGATGAAGAATAGCCACGTACGTCAACGTGCTTCCAATCAACTGGAAATACATAAAAGAAAATTCAGTTAAGGAGCACCTTAAATTGTGTTGTAAAGGTATACCGTCGGTAAAAGTCGGAGATTGACATCAAAGAATTCCATGGCCGTGATTTTGGGGCTGGCGTGAGTGACTTCTACTACGACGGTGTTCAACTAAGAAATTTGAATGTAATGTGGAATGTTGAATGTCATTATTAATGATAACGGAATACTTTAATCTGAGTGAGGAGGTCGGCCGTCAACGGATGGATCTTGCGGAGAGAGACCGCAGTCCGACTCACCTGTAATCAGGTACATTTAAACTACTAAAAACATGAACGCGGTCAAGCATTTGTACCTCTGCTTGTAAACAATAAGGTTCGTAAATGATGATGGTCAGCAGGATCGATTTCTTAACGAAGATGAAGACGAAAACAAAGGGGATCGTATCGTCTTCTTGGATGGAGCTGACGATTTCGAACGTCGTCGTGATGAAACTCACGAAAACATTGATGACGGTGATGACCATGACCAGGCCGAAACATTGATTGACCATGTCGACCAGTTTGCAGGCCAACGTGTGGTTTCTTCGCCATTTTTCTAGACGGACATTCAAGATCCTGCTGCCCGAATACAACGGCGAGAACTTTTGGGGCTGGTCCAGGTGGTCAATTTGCTCGTTAAGGCCCTGAAAGATGAGCGTGATTACTCTGGCCAGGACGCAGAAGAGCAGGAAGACGCTGATGATGGTCGTGCGGGATAAATTGGACAAGACAATGGCGGCCGGTCTCAACACGCCCATGTCCCAATAAAACGACTTGATCGAGATGAAGAACTGACTGATGGAATCCTGCCATTAACCAACATTTAATTTTTAAACAAAAACGTAATTGAAAAGCATAAGCTCTCTTTACGGTGAACAAAAGAATGAAGCCGAATATGACGCTCCTCCTACACTTGGTGTAAAAACTGGAATTGAAATTAAGGCTCTCTTCGATCAGGACCAACGTGTCCCACAGATGGGTCCAATTGGCCGTCAGGCTGACGACGAAGAAGGTGACGTGGACTCCGATGAGGACCCACGTGTAATTGAGATGTTCGATGCCGACGTTTAGCAATTTGGTCGTGGTCAAATTGGTGCCGTTGGGTCCGATTTCGTTGGCCTTCAATCGCAGTACTCCGCCGATGAACGAGGTGCAGTGAAGTCCGACGGTCGACAACACCATCAGGCAGCCTGTCAATAACAAGCAAATGGAATAACGATTCGAGCTGGACTTTCTGTTGGGACCGACGTGGAAGCCCAAGATTTTCAAGCCGGCCGTCAAAGGCCTCAGACTGGCTTCGATGTTCGACATTATCGCTGGCTCGGATCGAGTGCTGCTCTTCGTTCGCCTTCGCCTCTTCATCTTTTTATAGACAACGGACATGTGGGCGCCAAATCAACGAGATCTTGCGCATCACATTTACTTTAAATGAAAAAAATATCCCTCGGCATCCGATTTCGATTAACACTGGACGTATACTTTGGCAACACGGTTAACATCGGCGATGGTAAGCAGCATCACCTGGGAGTTGCTTGGATACTTGTTATATACATGCTTGTAATCGAAAACCAGAGGTAAGATTTCTTCATGTCAACGTTTCAAATTGATTATTTAGAGACTCGTCGTCTCTTCTTTTTTGTTTTTGTTTTATAGGAGCTCTCTGGTGGATTACCCGTGAGCAAAATCCTTGGTATATAATATATAAGAACTGGAGATGATTCGTTCACCAAAGAGCGGATGACACATGAAAGGCATCGCGATATCCATTTTAGAACTTTTTAAAAGAGAATCTGTTGAATTAAAATCGCTCGGTGATCGTCCCCATGTCCACGAAGGTTGTCTACGTTTCGATGAGTTTTAATATACCGAGGGTTTCGTAAGCATTTATCATCTTTATATGTTTGTAGCTATAAGAAGGTGGCTTCAGTCTTTACCATATTTCACTTTTTTTTAAGGTTAAGCTTCAATAACTTGTGTATCCGACACATTTCCTCTTCCATGAAAGGGGATGACGGGCCAACCGATGCCCGGCAACATGTAGACAGGAAATGTTCGTGTTTCTGAGGCAGACTGAAATGGAAAAATCGTATTGATTCTTGTAAAAATAACTCTGGAGGTTACCTTTGAAAACTGATTAACGTATTTATCCTTTGACTTGAATCACACGCAAAACAGTTCGGGAGGATAACTTCCTTAAGTTATGATTCTTTTCTATTTCCACCATCCTTGTTTGTAAATCGTACAAATGCAGATTGCGGACGAGTTATTGGACGCCTTAGCAACAGCACACAACCACGTATATGAGTAAGTGCATGCCTAGTCGATATAGAAAATCGATCTCGTGTGTCAACCACAAGCAAACGGTACAGCGGGAAGAGTGGAAAAAGAACGAGATATTCAATACAGGGGACAATCCCTCCGCTCCCGGCAATGGTGTAATATAGCCCCATAGCGTGTCATTTACCTAACGCATTTTAATAGCCGTCTGTAATGATGCCTATCGACTAACATTTCAGTACTTAAAAAAAAAAGGCCTTTTCACGTGGCAGTTGTGTGCAATTTATTATAATTGATATATGTCACACTGGGCATTTAAAAAGCAATCACTTCGAATGCGCTGCAACTTGGTGTAGGATCGCGACGTACGTCAACGTGCTTCCAATCAACTGAAATCATTTCATTCGTTTAATAACGTATATGTTATTTCATAAAACGGTTGATGGGCTACTGTACCGTCGGTAAAAGTCTAATGTTGACGTCGAAGAATTCCATGGCCGTAATTTTAGGGCTGGCGTGAGTTACCTCCATCACCACCGTATTCACCTGTATAAGATATATGCAAATATATTCTGATGGGGGGCCATTTCTTTCGTCACTTGCATCGTAAATTCATACTTTGATTTGAGTCAAAAGATCAGCTGTAAAAGGATGGAGCTTCCGAAGGAAGGCAGCAGTTTTGCCAGCCTGTGTGGTAATCAACACCCCATTTAAATACATCAAACAATCAATCGACAAATTTTACCTCTGATTGCAAACGGAACGATTCGTGGAACGTGATGGCGAGCAGAATTGATTTCTTGATAAAAATGAAAATCAATAGAAAAGGTAACGTTTCGTTATTGCCCACCGAACTGACGATTTCGAACGACGTGGTCACGAAGCTCACGAAAACGTTGACTATCGTGACGAGCATGACCAGACCGAAACACTTGTTGACCATGTCGACCAATTCACACGCCAACGTGTGGTTCCTCCGCCATTTCTCTAAACGAACATTCAAAACCCTGCTAGACAAGAAGAAGGGCAACAATGTTTCGGCTTCGGTTAAATGAGTTATTTGCTCGTTAAGTCCCCGGAAGACGAGCGTGATGACCCTGGCCAGGACGCAGAAGAGCAAGAACACGCTGGCGATGGTCATCCTGGAAATGTTGGACAAGATAATGGCCAACGGTCTCAGTTTGCCCATGTCCCAGTAAAACGATCGGATGGACACCAGTAAATGGCTGATGCAATCCTTTAACACAATAATGAAATTACACGAGGATCGATGATTTTAGAAGTAATAAACGATTACGATTAAAAGAAGGGCGAATCCAACGGAGACACTCTTCCTGCATTTGCGATGGAAATCTGAATTGAATTTGAGATTCTTTTCCATCATGAGCAAAGAGTTCCACAACGTCTTCCAGTTGGCGGTGAGTGAAACGAAGAAGAAAGAAACGTGGACTCCGATGAACAGCCAGGTGTTGTTCAAATGCTCGATGCCGGTGTTGAGTAGATTGGCAGTGGTCACGTTGGTGCCGTTCGGTCCGATTCCATTGACCCTCAATCTCAAGATTTCGAGAACAAACGACGTGAAATGAAGTCCGATCGTAGACAAGACCATGAGAGAACCAGCTGCTAATAAACAACGTGAGTAGCGACTAGCATTTGCCCGTTTCTTTCTGGGACCCATGTGAAATCCAAAGATTCTCATCCAGACAGTCAGAGGCCAAAGACTTTTCTCAACTTTCAGCATAATTTTCAGGTGGTACTGTCGGTAAAGTACCTTGTCGGTTGAATGAACAAGAACATTGTTCATCGCCTCTATTTATAAGAAGCAGACCAATCTACTTCCGGAGAATAAAAGTCCCAACTACAATTGACACGCGCTCACAGTTCGAGACAGAAGTGTGCCCTTGCGGAGTGTTAAAAAGAAATGGTTTTGGTGGGCAATCGAATTTGGTCAAGAGGCCTCAGTTGATGAAGAAACCCACAAGAAATCACTGACTCGATTGTTGGTGGGGAACGATCGATTTTTTGTCATCTATTCGTGAAACGATAAAAATCGTAAGCTGGCAAGCATATTTGATGTATTCATAGGGTTTCTAGTTTTTCATCAATAATATGCCACGAGTGCGGTTTCTAAACACATCTATTTAATCTGATACGAGGCCTACGTGACAATTCAATAGCCAATAGAATGTCTGGCAATGGAAAGTGAACATGGATCTATTGACTGAAATCGCAACAAAGATCGTACAAGATACAATTTAGGGCCACGATAAACGATTCACAATTTCTATTTGTGTTGAATCGTTGGAGTATAATCGACTGAGTATTTATACTGTATACAAATATAGCAAAAGTTTATATATTTTCATTGTATAGAATTTGGATTGTTGATGATGGAAATTCTCGATTGAAAGACGTCAAAGTCATGCTCGCGTCTCTGACTGGCATAAATTGAATCTCAATTGCCAACGAGACATACTGTAAAGAACTCGAAACATTGATAGCAGTTGCCCTGGTACGCTTGTCTCGATCTCTTCAACTTCCTCGGATTAACTGCGCCAGCAAAGACGTTACTCAGAATGCAT
This sequence comes from Daphnia carinata, assembly GCF_022539665.2. NCBI lineage: Eukaryota > Metazoa > Arthropoda > Branchiopoda > Diplostraca > Daphniidae > Daphnia > Daphnia carinata. The sequence goes on along the minus strand of NC_081339.1, from coordinate 5,456,212 downwards.
TTCATATCGAGTTAAATTAATTATTAATTATACTTAAACCCATGCCACCAGCGCCTGGATAATCGGTGAACTCTCTTGAGCAACATTCTCCGCCCATTTTCGTGCAATTGCGGGCATCCATAGTGGCCGTCAAGTAGCCGGAACAGCATGGAACTCTTCGCTCTAATGAAGGATCAGGGCTTTCGGCCACCGTTATCCCAATCCGCGTCACAGCTAATTCAAACGTTTTCATTTAATTAAGATGATCAACAGGTGTAAACAAAATAAAACCTGGTCCGCCGTAAAGGCCATTCATCCATCGATAAATGGACGGGGCAACTTTAAGTCCGGCAAACGATTGCGGGATGTTTAGCTGACCACGATGGCCCGTACGACTCCGATCGATAGTTGGAGGCCTGGCTTGCAGGAACAAACGATTGGGATCCTCCTGGATGCGCTGGACATCCACCACAATCACCAGCCATGACACCATCGTGACGAGCACCAAAGCCAATGTCCACCGCTTCCGGACAAAGATAAAAGATCAACAGAGGTTAACACTCAAATCTAATTTTCATTAGCATCTTACCCCGTTATTTAGCACCATTTTTTTTATAATTGTTCAGCAGGAGGACGGGGCGACAACCGGTCGGTTCGTTCGTGAGGAATGTGACTGGCGTACAAGCGCACTGGCAGCTCCTATATGACACGCAAATGCGTGCACAACAACCTTGACTCGTCTCGTTTTCGTGTTTGGCTAATGGTTTAAACTTTGTTACAACTACATCCGCATCGTCCTCACACTCGCCATCGCATGACGTTTTTGTTTTGAACCGTTTCTATTTTTCACTATAAACATCTCTCGTATTGATAAGAGGGCATTGCTTCGGGACTAGTTGGTTTCTCCATCAGCATTTTCATGGTCATCGAGTGCGTATTTTTTTCAACGACGATTGCGATAGAGTAAAAGAAACGGAAGAATGGCGCCAGGATTCCATTGCTGCACTGAGAGGTTAGGTAAACAGGAAATGCGAGAAGATTTAACCTTCCAGTATATCTCAAAATGATAAGCCACGATTTAATTTATAACGGCCTTGGCGTAACGTCACCAACGCTCTTCAAAAATAATCGACAATTGTTTAAGAATAATTCATGCATTTTTGTTTCAGTAAAAAACGGAAACTAATTGTAAATGGTTTAAAACAACCGGAAACAATGTTGTTCCCATTGTTTTAAATCATTTAAGCGACCGTTTTAAACGTTGAAACAAACGCTGTAATCAAGAGAAGTACGTAATGGCCAATGGGTGCGTGACCGGCAGCGGAAGGGAGCGGCGGCTCTGGCCGGCAGTTGACGTTGTCCGCCCAGACATCAGAGCAAGTAACGTCGTCGTTGCCCGGGTAAATCATCGTCATATCAATGGCTTTATAATCACCATAATTTTGGCTAAAATTTTAAAAGAAAAGCCATGTAAGATAAACATTTCAGTGGGATATGGTCAGGAAAACTTACAAATCTGGACGGAGTTCGTTCGACTTGGACGGGTATAAACTGTTAATTTGACGTTGATTGCCTTGCGGACCGTGAGCCGAATGGGCGTTGCATTTATAAACCTTTATTTTTAAAAATTGTACCCATAAAATAACTCTTTATTTACAAACTGATAAGTTTAGCGGAATAAAATTACCCGTGGAGGAAGATAAGCGAGAGGGATGAAAGCTTCCCCTTTCCAACGTTCGGAATTGAAATCGTTCGTTACATACGTCATTTCTCGTCCTAAATCGCCCAACTTTGTACGGTTCGTCCAAAAGACCACAGCATAATGGCCCGTCCTAAATGAAATTAACATCAACGTTTTATTGTTTACAAAAATTATAGAAAGTTACGGTCCAAATTGAAGTTCAAGAGCCGTTGCATCACCTTCGCCCAGCAAAAGGAGATGGACAACTTCGAAAGACGAAAGACCATCAAACGGCCAACCACTCGGACCTGGAGGCAGAGCATCGCCGTAACGAGGAGCTTCAATTCTCACAATCAACCCACGACCAGACTTAGTTTCAAGCTCCAGTTCAACAGCGTCATTCGAATTAAGCAACGTCCCGTTCCAGGTGTGTTTGATTCCCAATCTCCGCATCCTTAATACTCAACACTTATCACAATTTAACCTCAAAAACAAACGTTAAAATAACTCACCCTGTGAATGAATCAACCCAAGTCTCAGAATATTTAACGACTGCATCCTCGACGATAATGCCCACATCGAACGGTTTAAAAGCAGCAAGATTATGACTTGTAGAAACATAAAAACATTAACTAATTCAAATTTGAAATTTAAACGAACGATGTACTCACAAATCTGCCCCGGCCGTCGAGTTGAACGCAACTGGATAAAGCGACTCGTAAACGCGGTTTGCACCAGAGCCGTGAATGGCATAGGCGTTCATCTCTGTCACGTTCGGCGGCAGGAACTCAACGGGAATAAAGGCCACACCTTGCCAATGCGTACTGTTGCGAGTGGCCGTAAACTCGATAAACAAACTGTGTCGTATCGTATTACGCTGCCCGTTCAACAATAACACGATATGCTGTCCCCACCTAAATTTGGATGTTCATTTACAACGTTTCGGGAACGGGGAAACAAATTTAAATACTTACGGGCATAATTCGATTTCAACGTACTGATTCTTGTCGTTAAGGAAAAACACCTCCACCACTGCGATAGTAAATCGTTAACAATTAAATCTTTTCTAGAAAAATAAAACGAATACCTTCGTAATCCCACAATGTGAAAAATGGCTCGCCTACTGTGCCATTAGGATTAGGTGGATCGTTGAAAAACGGGGCATCGACGGAAATTTTAAAGGCCGACATGTCATGACGTTCCAGCCGGATGACAACAGGTCGATCCTGATGATCGATTGTCCTGTTGTCCCACGTCGTGACGATCCGATACTCTTCGGCACTGCAAATAAGTCATTTTCAAACCATTACAGATTAAAACGTGATAATTAAACAGACCATGTCGAGGAGATGATGAAGAGGATCACGATCAGCTGCAATCGCCAACGTTCAACACGTTCAAGGAGTGACCTGGTAAATACAAAATATTTTAGTATCACACAACTAACGTTTTAAATTAACTTTAATATTTACATGGCTAACAGAAAAATGCAAGTCAATACACAAGAAATCTCGAAAACATACTGTACGTGAAAAAAACGCGTTACTTAAACAAGCCCAAGACCTAGGGGAATTTTTCGGCATATCAGTAAAGTGAGATAAACTATATTTTTCGACATCGACGTGTTAAAAATGTGTCAAACACTTACAACGCCGACCGAGGACACGTTGTTTGCTCACGCTTGATTACGTCAACTATCAGACGCACTTCGAGAACTGAGCATGAACTGTGCAACGTCAGTCGAGTTTATATTCCCTTTCCCCTACCTGAGGGCTAAAGCGAGGAGAGGAAGGGTAACCTAATCGGAGAAAACAAAAAAATGGCGGCAGAAATCTCCAGAATTTGGTATCGTGTCCAAACTTGCCTACGGCCGAATTTTTTTTTCCCGCGCAAAAGTGACGTGACATTAATGTGGCAATAACACAGAACTATTTATGATTGTTTGCCCCTTTTTTTAAAATCAAACAACAGCAAAGCTTTTATTTAAACACCTTATCTTCTGAAACAGATATCTTGGCACAAACTACGAAGAAAAGAAACATTCTCGAAGTTAGACTGTATTTCGTATCATGTAAAATACATTCATCTACGTTCTGTTTAAAACAGCTTAAAAACGTGAAACGCTATGAAACTCTAAAATTAACAACTTCATCGCTGGTCCCTCAATTAAACACAATCGATGCACGGAACGGGAATGGGGTAATCCCCGCACGAACCATTACAGATGCAGTTAAACGCAAGGCGGACCGGCCCACCACCAACTGCTGTGCGGCCAACGTTTTCACGAACGAGGTTCGAAATTGCTGCGGTCGGTGCACAGGTTGCACTTTTGCTGGCCAACTGACCACAGCCGGAGCTCGTGCATATCGTCAAACTTCTACCAATGACAATGCTCCGAGCTACCGCCCTAATTGGAGACGTGAAAGCCAACATCCTCAACAAAATTGCGTTCTAAGAAATTCAATTTGCAAGAATGAAAGATATTAGGTCCGAGTTATTTAATAACTGATCAACAGGAAGCGTTAGCCGAACTTACCTATTGTGACAGCAAACGAGGGTACAGAGGCATTTCAAGTCGCCTTTTTATACGTTCGTTGCAAACTCTTATCAGAGCGAGTCGGTAGCGAGCGAATAGCAAATAAACGAAAATGATATTGCATCGGAATTCAACAGACTGTTTGTCCCATAATTTGCCCCAATCAATCAGGTTTTAAGAACAATTAAGTTAAATTCCAGTGCAAATATGCATCTTGTTTACTCTGTGCACACGAAATACATTATTTGCAAATATGTGCCTATTTTAAAAAAATCGTACACAATTTTGCATTTTATGTGGGCCGTTGGCGCAATTGACGTAAAGCTTTGCGATAAAAAGTAAGGCGGTTTGTTCTGAAGCATTGATTAAAAAAGTGCTGACTCATTTTATTTCGGGGAAATGGTAAAACGAAAAGTCACATGCAGAGGGTGGGGAACTAAAAACGAAACTGATTTTTGCATAAATTCCCAAGGCGGGTAGTAGCGAATGGTAAGAAATTTGGGATATTCTTTTTCATCCCCTTCCTTCTACCCATGAATTTACATAATTTTCTCCTTTTGCATTCTCTTTCCCATACCACGAAAAACAAAAAATCAAGGTTTCCAAGAAACCAAACGTGAAAAACAAAATGTAGCGCCTAAATGATAATTTATCATTTAGCACCTGGGGAGCTTTCTGCCTTGCAGGACTTCAAGGATAACCTTCTCAGCATTTGGGACTGGCAATCACTGAAAAGTTCATAAACTCTTGTTAACTAGAATTTGTAGGGAAAACTAAACGTTAAATGTTGAAACAAAATAAAGAGCTGCAGCCGTGATTGACTGAAACGCCTCGTTCACTGCAACAAAAACATAAAAACGTAATACGTCCATATCTGTTGGGCACTTGTCCGTGCCGTCTGTTCCCTCTCCCAAACAGGATATGCAAAACAAATTTTGTGTTTGAACATATGGTTGGAATGTGCTATAGGCGCATGAGTTTCGTGTGGCACAGCAATGGGTTATCTCTTGAAAAAAAAAAAAAAAAAATACAAAAACCACATGTTACCATGGAAACAGCAAACTAACCGACACTGATCGATTTTTCATTAGCTGATGCAATGAAGGAGACGTGCATCAAACGATATGCAAACGTTTTCTTGGATTATTTGTACACACCCTTATTGTTTACATTCGTTGCATTATTTCATTAGCGTTGTACCTTGAGCAATTCATTCGATGAAAGTTTGTGCGGTAGTCGAGGGGCAAAAATGGAGTCGATTAGGTCGGACGAATCCTCTGCGCCGGAACGTATTCCGTACAAGACAAACGGGAATCAATCACGAAACGTTCCAGTCGTCGAAACGAATTCATTTGCATTTCAACCTTTGCTTGTTTGTTTGCGATTTTTTGGTATCGAACTCGTTCCATCGTCTTCGACCATCGAATCGTCCAGCAAAAGCGAACGTTACAAGACCTTCACGCTCGGTTTCATTTTTCTCGTGCTCAATGGATTTTGCAATGTTTACGCGACCCTGATGAGCGGCACGGGAATCATCGAGGAGTTCAACACGATGTTGAATTCATCCTCAACTGATGGAACAAATTCGACAATTAAAATATCGACAGTGTTGTCCTGGAACATCATCATCGATTACGCCAATTTTGGAGCACTCACTGTGATTGCCCACGCCACCCTGTTATCGCTTTCACAGCAATCGAAATGGAAATCGCTCTGGAACAACATCCAGCGGATGCATCAAGAATTCAAAGTCATACGCAAAACTATGCGCCATCTGACAATCATTGGACTTGTCCTGGTTTTCTCTGTAAGACACACAAACTAATAATTTAATGAATTCATGTTTCATTTTGATGTGTGTATAGGAAACTATCGCCATTGTCAGTTTCGCCGTGGATTTCTTCCAATTGAAGCCTGGAACAGAAGGATTTTTACCGACCCTATTTCCGCATGTATTGCATCTATGTGCTATGGTCTTTAACATTTACTCTGGATGTGGCCTACTTCTATTCGCGCTCGTCGGCTGGACGGCATTGCTCGGATTGCGTTGTCTGCAACAACAAGCGGCCACGTCCAGCAGTCGGACATTGACGGCCAATGAAACAGTGACGACCTTGGCTAAATGGAAAAGCCTCCACGTTCTACTATCTGATGTTGTGGATGGAATGAACGAATGTTTCGGTCCGATCCTTCTGATCTGGATCATTCACATCTTCGTGGGTTTCATCGCTACCCCGTACTACATCATCAATAGTTTCTACAGTTCAGTAAGCACCGGTCGCAGTTTGCTGCCCACCAGTGTCTACCTGATGATCCAGCACACCTTTCATTTGTTAATTATCACCGGCATTCCGAATGCTATCACACAACAGGTATATGAATCTGATTTCAAATGGGCCCCCTCCCCCTTATATTCGACATTGGTATCATTTCTCAAGGCCATCGCGTTCGGAAAGCAGCTGCAACAAATAGAGTTTCATGATTTAAATCATTTCCAAGAACAAGTACATCCACTTTATTTTTCTAACTAAAAATGCTAATATTTTTTTTTATGCGGGAAAGGTTAACATGTTGGCAACCGAAGTTTTGATTGCGTTGCCTCGCATTACGGCGATGGAGTATGGCGATTTAGAATTGTCTCTCATTCCGACGGTATTACTTTAATTGCAAATTATATGAACAATAGAATCAAGTCCTCATTCTTCCAGATGATTGGTACTACAATAACATATTTGGTCATACTATGTCAGTTTGATGTCTGAGAGATGCCGGCCTTCACGCAAAATACAATAATGAAATTCACACACATAAGAAATGTATGTTAATTTAAATAGTACGGCATTAGCAAAATTCCCAATCTTTATGATTGGGTGGGCGACAAGCGACCGGACATTTGTCTGGGGTGAGTTGCTGGCCGATCCCACCGACATAATAACTCCCGTTGCGCATCGTGGGGAACGGATAGACTTTGAGCGGAGATTTGGTCAGCATCTGATTGTTCTGGCATTGATAACTGTCGTGTGCCATCTGATTAGAAACGAAAAGAAGCTGCAAGTTTGAAGAAGGGAAATTTCAATAACGAATAAGACGTACCACGTCAAACTGGGCAGTTGGCCACAGAATGTTGTTCAACGAATTTTGGTCTGTATACTTGTCACCACCTTGGCCAGCTACTATTAGGGCTCTGGTCAATCCTTCAATGAGATCCCGACGCTGGTGCAGTTTGGCTCCCCACATTCCTGCAAATGTATACCTATATCAATGGCTATTTGATAAATTACAATAGTAGAATGTTATACCGGCCAGGATCAGATGATTGTGCTTTCTGTGATCCCTCATCAAATGGAAGGTGTAGTTGGATGAAAGCCATTGGTTGACGGCATCCACTTCCCTCTGCCAAATGACACTGTCGGTGTCTCGCGAAATGAAAACGTCCACATTCGGATCGAGCATAACTAAAAAGCGCAACATCCTGGGGTTCAGTCCTCGAAGAAGAGCCGGATCGATGGGTGTCAGTGCCGGAATTCTTGCAATCAACTCTGGTACGCTGCACAAATCAACGTGATCAAATTGACAAGTTAAGTTGGATAACTGGTTGAGTATCGATAGTTCCGATTCGGATTCATTACGGAAATTGTGGTATATCCGCACGATCCAGCCTGGATACATTTCCTTTGACGTTGTCGAAATGTTTGTCAGCAGCGAGTCGTAACGGCTCGAAACGGAACCATTCACTGCACCGAACAACGTCAACGTGATCACTTTCTGGTGCGTTCCACGTGCGGACGAATCGGCACCGCACCACTGGAACGCATCGTTCGACACACTCCTCGCTCTGATCGTTTGGTTACACGATGAAAACCGTACGCTGATTTGTTTTAGCTTCGTCGCAGTCTCAGAAGTTTGTGAGTGAATTAAACCAAAGGTTTCGCTGGAATTAACCTGACGCGATGATCCAATGAGTTGCCAACAAACGAAACACGCGACGGCAAAAACCAAAAGTCCAAACAGTGCATTCCTCGGATTGCACCTTGCTGACTGGAACATTTTTTCGAGGATATTGGGCGGCAAGTAATTGTTTCACGGCAACAGGGCAACGAGAAGAGGCGTCCCATCAGCTATCTGTGCAGCACGTAGCGATAATGAATGTGACAGTGATAAGGTAAAACGGCCGTGATTGCCTCATGGGAACGCACGTGGCTTACCTGTATTTGAAACGCAGAGATAATAGTTGAAAATGAATACATTCTGGCTCAGAAAAATGTAAGAATGAAGGCGACGTAACTTTCATTTCGGCATGGCAATCGATGAATCATTGAAAGGGGTCTGTTTATTCTGGCAGACCAACTTGGCCTACCGCCATGACTTGAAACACTCCGCACGGCCAGCTGGACATTTTTGCCCGCTAACGAAGAGCAGCCAGCAGATTGAAAAAGGATGACGATGTTGTTGCACCCAATCTCGCATCTTGTGGATGACGTGTCCCAGTATCCAACACATTCTTATTTCCTAATGTTACAATCGCCTTGGAGGTAAAACATGGAAGTCTGAATCATTAAATGCCGATTGAGCCACTGGCTTCGACAAGCGTGTAATTAACAGACCTTCAGACAGCGATGCATCATTTTTCGACACGTAGCTCCTGGTCTGGTAGTTAACTGTTCCATGTGCGATTCCTAGATCAAAAGGGCCTACTCTTGTTTTCCTATTATTTTATCATTACGCCAAAGGCCTATGTAACCCCGAGTGGTACCACGGGTTAAGCAGTACATCTTTCGACTTATTTGACATCGACGTCATTTGGAAAAATCTAGCAGTTGCTGGTTGTGAATCGACTGAGTCAAGACACAGTTCCATCATGAGGGTTCACCGTCGATTTCTCAGTTTCGTTAGTGCGTCCATCTTTGCTTTGCTATTGATGGTCATCACGTCTTTTCTGTACTCTTCTTACGTCTTAGAGCTGAGATGGTCGTCCAGATTGTTGGCTGCCACCGACGTGCGACGAGGTCCATTTCTATTTGCAGCACCTCGGGTTGCCACGAAAGCACATTTCTTCAACTGTACTACCTTCTTAATGGCTCCTCCTACCGAAAAATTACTTCCCATGGAAGAGCTCTCGTGGAGCTAGGGTGTTTAGTATCAACTGACGGCGATGAAACATCCTCTTGGCTTGACGTTAGTCGAAGGGTTCATTTCAAGGATGAACCGAAGATCCTACTGTTCCAAAACGTTGTTGTGTTCGAGTGTTGGCATTCTCGGAGCGATTGTCGCCGTTTATTATTTATTACCCGGCTATGGTGGTCATCAGTTCTTATCACGTCAGGTAAAAACGTGCCATCGAGACTTGTATCATTAATTCAAGCCCCGCTGTTCATCTTCATTACCGCCCTCTATGTACGTGTTGCTTGTGAAGGCTGACTCATATCCTCGTTCGGGATAAAAGAAAATTATTGCTGTTCACTGTACAGGTTCCAGCGGCCATCGAACTGCCAACATACATCCCATGCCATAGCAAGATAATCATTCTCTATTGGACCAAGTACTTCGGCATGACGGACTTTGGCTTCGGCTCGGGACGGACGCCGTTCCTGGAATGTAATGACAATCAAACCGCTGACAGAGGGCCGTGTTTAACGACGTCAGATCGAAGTTTCTTCAACGATAGCGACGCCATCGTTTTTCACGCTCGTGACATTCACGTCAACGATTTGCCTCCGGCCGGATGGAGGCGACCGCATCAACATTACGTTTTTCTCCTCTACGAGTCGCCATTGCACACGGATGTGAACATGTTACGACAGCCTTTATTCGCCAATTATTTCAATAGGACGATGACGTATCGTCGTGATTCGGACATTGTCGATTTACATCCGTACGGCCGGATGTAGTGCATCGACCCTGCCTCACCATCTTGCACAGAATTCCCACGAACAGCGATCAACTCAAACATCGTTCTAGATAATGTCGGTTCCACTTCAGTTCCCCTCCAAATAGACTTGACGTTCAAAAACCGCACGATCGCCTGGTTCGTTTCAAATTGCCATACAAACAGCCAACGCGAACTGCTGGGCGGCAAACTGTCGCAGTTCATTCCTGTGGACATTTACGGTACCTGTAAGAACGGAAACAATACGTGCTCCAATGGTCCTGCATGCGACGAGATGCTGAGTCGTCAGTATCGTTTCTATCTCAGTTTCGAAAACTCTTTGTGTTTAGATTACGTCACTGAGAAACTGTACCGACCCTTGCGATACAATGCAGTTCCAGTGGTGTATGGAGGAGCTGATTATTCCATGTACCTTCCGGCTGGATCGTACGTCAACGCCATGGATTTCGACAGTCCGAGCAGCTAGCCGATCATTTGAAAACGCTGATGGTAGACGATGAGCTGTACCTGACGTACTTCCGCTGGAAGGCGAAATACGTCGTTAAGCGGTTGCCTAAAAATGGAATGTGCCAACTGTGTCAATTGCTTGGTGATCTCGATACGAAGGACAAGAGTTATGCTGATATTGGCCAGTGGTGGGCAGGTGACGTCAACGGAACGAATCAAATGTGCCAGCCGTCCAACAACTTTCGTTTGAAATTCTCATAATGTGCTCATGAACTTGAAAATGATGCCCCTCAATACACGTTTTTATAAGGGAATTTGAGAAAAAATGGCTCTTTTTGAAGATTTTCGTTTGAACGTTGGACACGTTTTCAAATGAAAATAGAGTGCCGTAGTGACGTGCATTCCGCATCCACGTTCCGTTTTCACAAACGAACGATTGCCCATTCTTTGAACAAATGTCTCATACGTTTCACGTTAACAGTTTCTCTAGATGGAACGTCGTCATTGCTCGTTTGCAATGTTGAACTTCGGACGTACATCCGCTCGTTTCTGGGAGCGTCTCTCGTCCTTTGTTATATGTTATCTATATACTCCCTTCATCAGTTATTGGCTCATCAACAGGTATAGAGTAGAAATCAAAGTAAACACATCATTTTGAATTGCTTCCGTATTTATTCATCTTGAAAAAGACGGGTCAATCTGCAGGGCGGGATATCGTGTTGAACGTAACAGACACATCTGCCATCGACCGTGAAGTATCGCAACATCATCATTTATTACACAGATTTCGGTTAATCGTTTAGCAAAACAAAGCAACGACGTAAGACGTTGTTCATGGATCGTTGAACGATAGGCCATCCTTTTTTTGAATTTGAATATAATCGGCCATTTACGTCTTTTTCAAATCGCCATTGCACACGGATGTGAACATGCGACAACCTTTATTGAATGGCAAACTTTGTCGAAAGCTGGAGAAGATGAGGAATTTCATTTAGAAAATCATAATTCAACGTCAGTTCCTGTCAAAATGGACTTGACGTTCAAAAACCGCACGATCGCCTGGTTCGTTTCACATTGCAACTCGCACAGTCGGCGTGAAGCGCTGGCCCGCAATCTATCGCAATTCATTCCGGTGGATATGTACGGCGCTTGCGCCAACGGCCAGCATCGATGCGCGAACGAATCAGTCGTCACTATCGTTTTTATCTGAGTTTTGAAAATTCTTTATGTTTAGATTACGTCACTGAGAAACTGTACCGACCTCTGCAATACGATGCAGTTCCCGTGGTGTATGGGGGAGCTGATTATTCCATGTTCCTTCTGGCTGGATCGTACGTCAACGCCATGGATTTCGACAGTCCCGAGCAGCTGGCCGATCATTTGAAGAAACTGATGGTAGACGACGAGCTGTACCTGACTTACTTTCGCTGGAAGGGGCAATACGTCGTCAAAAACAAACCCAAAGATGGAATGTGTCAGTTATGTCATTTGCTTGGCCATCCTGAAGGCAAGAGTTATGCCGATATGGCCGAATGGTGGGCAGGTAATGTCACGAATCAAATATGCCAACCCCCACCAACGAACCTCGTTCGATAATCTCACAACAATTTCAAACCAAATGCCTGTCTATTGGAAACGCTTTCAAAACAAATCCAAAACGAACACAGTGGCCCGATCAAACGTCACATTGCGTTTTTTATTCAGTGCCTTCGTGTGTAATATACCAATTATCCACCGTAACCTTTCCTTTGCTTTCTAGACAACAAGAACTGTACACCCAAAAAAAGAAAAACTATTCATTTATGTATAACTATAGGCGACAGACAGACCTTTAGTTGGATGCCTTCTCATCAACTGTCATTTACCAAGGTAAACAAATTTTATTTTTGTATCAGCACAGCAGGTACGATAGCCGCAGGAAGTTCTATTATTACACACTACTTAAAACTCAGCCGTGATCTCCAGACAAGACCCTTTTCTTCCCTGTTACCTCACAGGTGTCAAGGCTGCTGGTAGCTCCAGCATGTTTTACTTGTTCAAAATAGAATATTACGTGTAAGTAGCTATAGATGTAGAGTTCGTGTTGTACGCGAGCTGCGTCCTCATTGGCCAATAGATGGCCGCGGAAGCCTTCCTGCCCAGGGTGAATACATTTTTGGGTAGAGTATATATATTGCAAATAAAAACGGTGTGATGATCTAGGAACTAACGTTTAGTAGTTTGACTTTGATGGTTGTGCCACAATGCAGCTCCGATGTCAACACGTTTATTTCGCTACGGTCTCCATGTTGGCTTTCCTATTGACAGGCATATCGTTCCAGTACTATTCCGATCCTGCTATGCCAATTGATTGGATGGCCAATCTACGGAATGCCACCGATGTCAGGCGAAATCATAGCGTACGATCTGCCCCCGATAGCAAAGCGAACTATCCTTGGATAGACGATGCCACATGCCGCCATTTTAGCGTCCAGGTATATTCTTTACATCAATTCTAATCGTTCAAATGGAACTTTAAAAGTCGTCGATTGCTGGAACAGTTTGCAAAGAACAAATCGTTTCCTAAATGGGCCTTGACGTCTTTCCCCGGAAGTGGAGTGACCTGGACGCGACAGTTGATCGAGGGCGTAACTGGGTCAGTTTTTATACAAACAAAACACCTGAATTTTTATCTCATTTAAATGATTGGCGAATGTACGTAGGATCTACACTGGAACAGTTTACGGGACCATTGAACCTCCAATCATCGATGGTATGTTTCATTTCATTTCAATTCAACGTGAACATTACGTAACGTGACCATTCTAAAAAAAACGCGAAGGGGATCACCATGGCAACGAAGCTGAACGCGAGTGCGGTTGCACGATTCTTATCAAAGATCACGGCTACCCGGAGTCGCACGCTTATATGGGGACCAACAGACCGTACGAGAACAGAGGGATCCTGATCCTTCGCAATCCGTTTGACGCTTTATTTACATACGGCCATTACTTGTGGAGTGGCAACGATCAAACGGGCACGGCCTCACCCAATGTCTTCAACGGCACAAATTGGGACGATCACGTCAGTTACGTAGCAGACGAATGGGCGGAGCATGCGGATCGATGGATTCAATACATTCAAGAAGGGACGGTCATTTTCTACGAACGGCTTCTGCAAGACACTGAAAACGAATTGAGACGTTTATTAAAAGCCATTCATTTCGTTGATGCCAATCATCCACCTGTCGATCCGGAGCGGATGCGTTGCACGCTGCAACACAAGGACCGTGTGGATCGTAAACGTTCCAACAAACCCAAGTACGAAACGTCGATTTTCTCATGCATTGATCGTCAATGAAATTTACGTTTGTTTCAGGGTTTCACTTCGATCGATGGATCATTCCAAATTCATGTCTTCCATTGAACGGGTGCAAGCAAGCCTCAGTAAGAAAGGATGGCCGTTGCTTCCGCTTCACCTGTACGATTTACATACACCTGTGGATGCATTGCGTGTGTCCGAATAAACTCCCTTTGATTTGTGACTTAATTTCTGTTTATTATTAATTTTTTTTTTTTTGGGGGGGGGGGGGTCTTTATTTTATGCGCATCGTTGAACATTCTTAAGCGAGTCTTACAAATACTGAGGACGATAGTCATGTGCTTCAGGGGTAACTGCATGGGATGCCACGACAACGGATGGGAAAGGAATTTGCATCTTTTTCTTACCATTACCTTTCCATGTTGTAAAAAAAGAAAAAAGAAAACGAACGTTTCGTTTCCAACTTTGCTTTAGCCGCAGGTGTTTGCTTTCTACCAACGCGTAGCCGCCATACCGATGTTATCTTTGTTCCAAAGTTGGTGACAGATGGCAGTGTGAGGCAAGTCGTCGACTAGGAAGCACGTCCTGTGCACCTGCCCAGTTTTTTTTTTTTTTACTTCTCTAGTGATATTTTTTGTTTTGTTCCTCGTGTTAGTCAACTAAACTCATCAACCGCCATTGATAAGTACGAAAACTGTGCGTTCACGAAGGCAAGTCCCAATTCCATACATTATGTCATTGAGACGTTTTGGTAAATGGCCAGGGGTAGTAGGTACGCCCTTGGGCAACGAATGGATTGAAATGCAAATGTTTTTTCGCTAACGAAACATATCATTTTCACGAAACTTTGTGTCTTTTATTAGGAACGGTGGCTGTTCAACTCATGAGGAGCATTGAATATTACCTTGCTAATTGAGACTATTCGAACCCCCCCCCCCCAAAATGATTTGGAATGCTTTCAAGCATGCCAAATCTCGACAGCAAATCATTGTAACCATTTTTACGATCCTCATGATTATGTTCGTCGTAATGTGGCACCGACGGAGCACTTTTCATTGCCAACCACTTGATGCCAACCACTTGATGCCAACCACTTGATGCCAACGACACCGACAACCAAACGTCGCAAATTTGCAATTGTAGCAGCAAGAGAACAACGAGGTTTGCGAATCAACAGTCATTCAATGCGGATGCGTTCCAGTGGTGCGATCCGCATTCTTCGCAACGTGGAATGCATCAGAAAGTCATTGCCTACACGATTTTCGGCAAGGTCACCGAACGCTACAATTCGTTGCTAACGAACATCTCGTCCACGGCGCAGAAACTCTATCCAGGATGGATCGTCCGCATCTATCACAATTTCCGCAATCAATCGGAAGAGGCTCACCAACATTTGTGTGAGGTGTATTGCCAGTTCAACAACGTTGATCTTTGCAGCGTTCCAGAGTTAATTCAGCGCATTCGAGACGCGTCCAAAACCAACCAGATGGAGCCTATCGAGGCCGACCTTCTCGATGGACTTAATCTCAGAATGTTGCGTTATTTAGTGACGTTCGATCCGAATGTGGACATTTTCATATCGCGAGATGTGGACAGCATGATTTGGCAGAGGGAAGTGGACGCTGTTGAGCAATGGCTTCGATCAAACTACACATTCCATTTGATGAGGGATCACCAGAGTCACACCGTTACCATGTTGGCAGGTACTTCACCTCTCTTTATAATGATTACATAATTATCAAATGTGTGTTTTTGCAGGAATGTGGGGCGCTAAAATGTTTCAGCGGAGGGATCTAATCGAAGGACTGATGAGAGCCATCATCCGTACCGGTCAGGATCAAATTAAGAACACGGACCAAGTCTTGTTGAACGCCACAGTTTGGCCTACAGCCCAGTACGATGTGGTATGTATTCACACATAATAACACTATATCTGCTGATTAATATCGATTCGAATTGCGTCCCTGTTTTCTATCAGATGGCACACGACAGTTATCACTGCCAGAATTCGAATTTTATGGCTAAAACGTTGCCATTGAGAGTCTTCCCGTTTCCAAGCCAACGTGAAAGCGGATATTTTGTTGGCGGCGTCGGCCAGGAAAAGATACCAGGCAAATGCCCCGAAGCGTGTCGACTACCAGAACACAAAGATTGGGAATAGCCTACTGTTAACATTATTCTTTTTTTTTTTTTTTTTTTTTTTTTTTTTTAAATATTTACTTTGAATGTGGAAGACTACTTTGAAAATGGAGACCGAACTACGAAGTTGATGGCCATTATGTGAACGTTGTTGGGATTGCAAGCTCACGGATGTCACGTACACAGATGTGAGTTAATAACCATGTTGAAAATTGCACAGACGATTCGTACTTTTCTAGTGTCTACTAGGTTAGCAACAGAGCCGAGAAATGTCCATGTATTTTGGAAATGTGCACCGAAAACAACCTTGACAACGATGCGGTCGTCTACCTGGTGACATTCGGGAAAATCTGTTTGCGACCGTTTGATTAACTCTAGCAAAAAAACTAGCTTTAAAAAACGTGTTTTTTAACCGGCCGACCACTTAAAGAAACTGATGGTAGACGACGAGCTGTACCTGACTTACTTTCGCTGGAAGGCGAAATACGTCGTCAAAAATTTCCCCAAAAATGGAGTGTGCTACCTGTGCCAATGGTTTGGTGATCCCGAAACGAAAGAAAAGAGTTCTGCCGATATTGCTGACTGGTGGGCAGGTAACGAGGCTATCAATCCAATTTGCCGGCCGCCACCTGCAACTCCCTCGTTTAGTTGGAAAGCGATTTTATTCTGTACCTCACTGCTTACATCTTGGCTTTATAGCGCAACGTTTCATCGTTTAAACGACCTTAGGCGTTTTAATTAAGTAGCCTTTCTCTTCAAAGCATAGTCGTCGCATTTTATGTCGAGTTGCTAACGCCTTGCATCTGCCGACGAGACTCACCGTAGGATGCGGCGTCTCCGTAATGACATCACACAACCATTATTATGCAATCGGTCGCAGGCATAAGAGAATAAGTCAGGTAAAATTGCAACGCCGTCAGCCTAGGTTTTCTATGTACGTCCTCCAAACATAACCCGTCACGTTTTGAATGAAAAATCTCATTACATAAGCCAAGCGTGGCCTTAAGCGTAACCCAGTCCTTCTTTATTCATTTATATTTTTTTTTGTAGGCATGTTAGTCAATTTCATCAGCTAACATTCACCTTTTTTTATCTTTTCTTCATGCTCAATAAAGGACAATATACAAAGAACGTCCGGCTTGTCTACAAATTGCGATGACGTGCACAACAACTTTGTTTTGAGAACGCGATCGAATGACGGTTATCATTGCATTGTATTTATTCCACTAGTGCTATAGAAAACGCCTGCAATTTTGATAACTCTTTAGTCAATGTTAATGTGTTTGATTTTAAATCATTACAGTTGATCGTAGTACGAACATAAATAGTGAGTCGAAAAGAAGGTCGATCTGACTGGCCAACTGGGGTAGTTTGCGTTTTCAGAGTTTCGACTCGCTACGTGCAACTGACGAACCGTATCGACGTTTGACAGGTTTAGTATTGCCCCTCGTTCGGACGGCCGATCGGAATTCACGCAGCATTCCTTTCCAAAAACTGCCACCCTCTTCATTGATGACATTGCGGGCCTCCCAGGCAAATTCACACAAGCTAATCAACATGGCTATGCCGAGACCTCCAATGAGGACGACAAAGACTCCACCAACATTAGCCAATCCAAGTTCGCTGGCAGCTGAACTGCCACCGCCTTCGTCCTGTATTTACATATTCGTGCAATTTTTTGATTGATGTCCAATTTGTATCAAAGCAGAATTTTACTTTGCAGGCACCTCCACCTCGTTTCTCTTTCCACCATCTGCTTTTCAGAATTAACAGTCGATTCGTTTCCTGCAATTTGAGCACAGCCTGGCTGATTGATGCCCTGTACTTTGATCCTATCAAGACCCGTTAATGAATCAAGGCATTTCTTTTTGTGTGTGACATAAATAGGGGTAAGGTAACGTTGTACCTGGTCGCATAGCGATGCCGTAACCTTTCGAATCAATCATACCACCAACTTGCGTTAAATCACATTTTCTTTCTGTGAAAAATTCGATCGTCGACGATTCCATCAGAAAGGCGTAGAGTCCTTTCGAATCTTGCACACGTTTCACACCTTCCATGTTACTTTTGACGTAGGGGCCAGGCATTAGAGGTGTCGAAGATCGATTATTCGCTTCCATAAACTGCCACATTCGTTGATATGTGGCTATTTTGGCATCCTAGTCATTCATTTCATTTCATAATTTTGTAATGATAGAAATACAGGTGAATGAATGAACGAATGTTACTGACTCTGAAGAATGCCAAGGTAGATCCCGAACCGACAATGCCGTATTTGATTTTCGTCTGTTTGGCCAAATCCTCCACAGAAGAAATTGGAGATTCCACTCGTTCGATGGTCAAGAAAGCGGCCAAGTTGGCAGTGTACGAAGAAATCATGATCATTGTAAAAAACCACCAAATACCCGCAACCATACGAGTCGATGTCGCCCTACAGTTAAACAACGAACCTTCAACAGTGACAATTCCTAACTAAAAAGTGACATTTTCGACGAACCTTGGGGCTAAATCACAACCCTGTTGCATTAGAGATCCGATCGTAAACCAGGTACTGTTCAAAAAATTAAACTGGTTCTCGTACTCCTTTGGATTAGGATCACATGGATGTGGATTAACCCATTCGAGTGGTGTCAACCTATGAATGCTCATGAATTCTTTGTTTCTGTGTTTCTTTGTTTGTTTTTTTACCTGGCCAGAATAAAGAGAGCCAAGGAAATTCCCACATAAGCTGCACACATGTAGATCCAGACCTCGACAGACAAAGGTGACAAGAAAGAAAACAAGCTGGGCGGTTGTTTCTGGGGCTTCTTGTACAGAATACTGATGCCTAATCCATTCCAAGGTTAGTGATGTATCAGCACATTGGAAAATGTATTCATATTAACCTGTGTTCATGAAGGGTAACGAAAAGTCTACAGCCTGCTCACGTTCGTAGGTGATACTCAAATCGGCGATACCCAGATCAGCTTTCTGTAAGTATGGTTTTAGACATTCAATTTACTGACATAAAGTTCGTTTCAACGATCACAGTAGATAAACAAGAGAAACTAACCTCTTCGAGCAACTCACGAATAATGCCGTTCCATTCGCCTGTAACGGGATCAAGTGATCCGTAGTTGGAATCTGCTGCCAATCTTAAAACATATTTGAAACCCAAGAGTTTCGACACTTCGTCGATGACGTCTACCACGAATCCCTCGAATCTATCATTTCCCGTGAGCATATCTGCAGATTCTTTCAACATGAAATAAGGATCGCTCTAACGCAAACGAAAAAAAGAAAAACAATAGGTGCAATTAAACCAGGTAATTCATTATGTTCCATGGGAGTAGTAGTAGTAGCAGCTCACCAGTTTGGACGAAACAATAAATGTTTTGTTGATCAGGTGATCATCCGAAATAACCGTTGCATCAGTTACAGTCGGCCGCGTCACGTTGGCTCCGTCTATCGGATTCCAAGAACTGACAGTCGTCAATCCGTCGGGCGTTAATTCCATGATGCTCAGGTAAAAGAAAGTGCGGTATCCTTGCGTGTCGAATTTGATTAAACCCGTCAGACCTTCCATTTCCACCTAATTATAGTAGATGGCATTAGGAAACGATTTTTCATCTTGAACATTGCACGTACGAGTGTCATGTAATTGATGAGGCTGTTGCCGTGAATCCATGTGTCTATCCCATCGCAATTCAAAGATTTCACTCGGACGTCTTGACTGCGATCTAGTTCAGCCAGGGCTTTGGCGATCATGTGAACGGCATCGTAAGTAAGTGCCGTTTCCGTCTGTGGTACAAAATTGTTGTGTTCATTCGGAATGAAATGTGAAACCCTTTTGAATCACCGTGAACGTGGTTGCATTTGGATTCATCAGAGTGGGATTATAATATCGACTGGTACTGCTGTATGCCTTGGTTAAATTGGCAGCTTTGATCTTGTTGAGATCCACCAATCTCAATCCGGTAATATTAGTGCCACTGTATTTATAATCTTCCAGATCGAGGGTATGGAGATCCTGCAATTTCATCAATTACTCTGAGGCTTTCGGCAACATCAAGTAAAAAGTTATTGTTTATTTCGTACCAGGGATGTAATGAAAAACGAATAGGATGATGTGATCAATCCAACTTGCTGGGCCTGTTTCAAGACGATCGCCAACGTTTCAGCCGAGCAATCCAGCATGATATGGCGTTCGCCTTTGGTATGAATTTCTTTCAAAAATGGCCTGATTCACCGTTAAATCAACTAGGTTAAAATTCGTATTCTAATTCAATTTGAATTGGCTGCACGAAAACCTGAAATTGGTCGTTTCTGGCATTTTTTGTACGTTGATTTTGTAGCCTGATGTGGACGCTTTGATAAGATGCTGGAGTCTCACCATGGAATCTTCTTCTTCATAGAGGATGGTAAAAGTCTTCCAGTTCCATGTACGGATCACATCCACGTAAGCCTGTCCTAAAGCCGTGGGATGCGGATGCAAGTTGATTGCGTACTGTGTCCGACGAAGACGTGTTTGACAGCCAGTATTGACATGCGGAATCTCAAGAGCATCGCAAATCGATTGGACGTGGGAAGATGTCGACAAAGATGAAGGTCCCAGGACAGCCGCCAACCCGTTCCGTAACATCTGACACACTGCAATTGCCAAAATAGATAAGGGAGTATTTCTCACATTATTTCATATTCGTTTAATATTCGTAAAACGTTTCAAGTGACCTTTTCTTGAAGCAAAATGTGAATCGCTGGGCGGTAAGCGTTCGCTCATGGACACCAAATTAGACTTTGGTAGAAATCTTCCATTGTCGTTAATCCGTTCTAAAGCTTGTCGGAAGGCCGATTCGGGCATAGGGTCGGAGCTATCAAACAGTCCTCCTGTTGGTGGTGTTTGGTCATCAAATGTCGAAATTGAATTCAGTGTTTGGAAAAGAATTGTGTCAAATGTGAACTCACCAATCCGAATGACCTCTGGCAGAGCAAAACTCGTTCTAGTGGCCAATGTAAAGACCATTAAAACGAGAAGTAAACATTGTTTCGAATACGCCATGGCTAGAACAGAGCACTTGCATGCTCACTTTATCCAAATACAATTGTATAGCGTCGATGAACGGCGGAACGTCACAGACTAGACAAGAAGACGCACTGCTTTAGTGCAAGGCAACTAATTTAAGACTTTTTTTTAGAGCTCTTTTCCCTGCAAGATGCGCCTCCTACCCAAGCAAATTCTAATAATAAAACTGGCTTAAGTCGCTCCCCAGTTTCGTTTTTTCTCCATGTGATTTGGTTATTCAAAAGAGTATAGTGAACCTGAGATTTCTTTGAGGTTGTATGAATGGGCGTGACGTTTGAGAGTGGGAAGTTGATCTGACGCAACATGGTGACAGTGAACTTTTTACTTTGTTTTAGTCTACCAAGTTTCTTTTTTTCCGTCTTCCTTGACAAGAAAGGATGCGTTCTATGAACACGTTGATTTGTGGGGGAAAATATAGCAGGAAAATGGTTACCAGAAAGGTTAATGCTACTTTGAGATGGAACGATTCGTTTCCAGAAAAGAATCGTACAATTTCATTGGGACTTCAGGTGGGCATCCATTAAGAAATTGGCTTTTTAACGGTGGTTAGCTGGTTCGTTATTGAACCTTTCGTTCTGTCAAAGGATTGATATTACGAAAATTCTTCGTATTTTATTCCTAATTTTTTGTTTGAGTAACATTTTTGTAACTGTTATTTGGTTGTTTTGTAGCCAAGACCACGTTACCATTGCACGCCATCTGGCAACAAGAAAACAAAGCCAGTGGGTAGTTCGCGGTTGACAAGTTTTTTAGTCTGCAAAACTCCAAACTCATCGTTTGCAAAAGGTGTTTCAACAGCAAACAAAAAGAAATGGCTGCAGATGACTGGAAAAGCCCTGGCTTTCGTCAAAATGTGGCAGCTAGAATGTATGCACAAATTTTATCACACAATGTAAGGAAATACGTGTATTATTTGGTAATTTGTTTGTTCATATTCCTATAGCGAGGAAGCCATTAGGCAGTCGGGGAACCCCACAACCAAAACGGCCAGCGAAATGGAAACTCACTTCTTCCAGAGAGCCAATAACAAAGTACAGTAATTCAGAGGTTTTCCTGTGGCCTGCGATGGTTGTGAGTTGTATATGAACATGACACTAATAAATACTTTGTCCTGCAGGAAGATTATTTAAATTACCTTGCCCGTTTACTGATCCACATAAAGGAGCTCAGTATGTAACATAGTATAGAACACCTTTGGTGAATCACATTTGAAATGAATTATTTTATTTGTTTTTAAGGTGCTAAAGCAAGAGCCCAAGGTGGTACAGGAATAGGAGTTGCTGGCCCACAAGGCAACATTCAATCAAACAACCAACAGCAACAAGGTATGTGAATATTGAATGCTACACATAACTGAACAATAATTTAAAATGTCTTTTTTCTTAAAAGTGGGTAACATTTCTCAACCTCAGATGATGAACCACATGAACGTGAGGCCACAAATGATGCAAAACATGGGGATGGATCAGCAGCAAATGAATCAAATGGCCCCCAATCAACAACAAATGAATCAGATGGCTCCAAATCAACAACAGCAAATGAATCAGATGGCGCCCAATCAACAACAGCAAATAAATCAGCAGCAGCACCAACAGATGAATCAGCAGTTAGCTGCCAATCAGCAACAAATGAATCAGATGGTGATGAATCAGCAACAGCAGAATCCACAGCAACAGATGAACCAACAACAAATGAATCAAATGGGTGTTAATCAGCAACAACAGAATCAACAGCAGCAACAGCAAATGAACCAGTTTAATCCCAACAACCCCAATATGAACATTAGTAATCCATTGATGCAACAACTTGGTGCTCCAAACCAACAGCAGCAACAACAACAACCGCAGGGAACTGCAGTAAATAACCCGAGTTCGGCACTCATCAGCCAACTCAATCAAAATCAGCAACAACAAAACATGGGGCCAATGAGTGGCGGCATGCCTCGACCAAGATTCGCTGGTCCTCCCGGTGTTACGGCCACTGCCAAGATGACCCCTCAGCAACAACAGCAACAACAAGCTCAGCAACAGCAACAAATGCTCAATCAGCAGATGATGATGCAACAACGCAAGCAACAAGCTGAAATGATTCAGAACCCATCGACTCCACAACAATTTGCCGGCCCTGGCGTGCCTTCCCCTGCTCAACAACAGCAACAACCTATGCAATCAATGCAGCAACAGCAGCCCATGTCTTCGGGGATGACGAGCCATATGAGCGCTCCTTCCCCAGCCTATGTCCATTCACCTGGCAACGTTCAATTAGTTTCTTCACCAGCTGCTGCAGGACGAATGGGAGGCCCGCAACAACAACAACAACAACAACAGCAAAGAAGTTTGGGCAGTCTGCTACCTCCACCGTCGCCATCGATGATGAACGTCCCCACTCCGGGTGGGGGAGGGATGTTGCACACTCCACAGGGCGCTGGAATGGGGGGAATGGCAATGGCTGGACAGGGAGGCGGAATGGGCGCATCCGGTGCTGGAACCGAAGAACAAATGTACTTGGAGAAAGTAAGGCAGTTGAGCCGATTCATCGAGCCATTGACACGTCTTATCGGTCGATTCGGCGACGACGATTCCGAGAAATTGAGCAAAATGAAGATCATGCTGGACATTCTTTCTAACCCGTCGAAAAGGATGCCGATGGATACTCTACTGAAATGCGAGGCCGTCCTCGAAAAAATGGATTTCAAAAGGGTAAGTAATTTCTTTTGATATTTTCTAAATGTGTCTGTACTCAATGATCTTCTACTAGAGTGAATCGGGCAGTGTGGCACCTCCCTCAGTAGCTTCCGTGCCAAGTTTGGGTGTGGCTGTTCCTACCGCCAAAGACAATCCACCAGCTGCCACTCCACTGCTCTCCCTATTGGAAACGATAGCTAACCAGGTGTGTTACCTAAAGACTTGCGCGCGATTGGGAAACGCTCGATTAACGTGATCTCTGTTGTCATAGGCGCGATCTCCTTACATCAATCACACTCTGCAGCGAACTTTCGCGCCCGCTGTCAATTCCTTAATTGGTTGCGACATTGCAGCTCCACCAGCGTCCAAACGACGGCACTTTGACTCTGCCGACGATGACAGGGCTGATGAATTGATGGATACCATCGAGAGAGAAGTCGCCAACTTGTATCCCCGTTTCAAGGTTTGCACGAAAATTCTTCCTGCTTTCCCACGTTGCCTTTCTATAATGGGTCTTTGGCTTTAGGTGGATATGGACCAAATGCATCTGATGGGATCGCAGGAATTACACCTGATCTGTCGTCTCGAAGACAAATATTTGCCTTCAGTTCCGGCTTTACGTATCGTAGTGCCACGTGACTACCCACGAATGGCACCATTTTGTGACAGCCAGCAGCCTGACTATGGTATAGAGAGAAAGCAACCACATAAAAAATGCAGCAGTCCGCCGTAATGATAAAACAAACAAAAAAATTCTTTTTGTTTTTACGTTTTTCTAGACGTCAGTGCGTTCACTCGGGCCGTCTTGCAGGGTTTGAGCGATCGGTTGCGCCACATGCCGCATCGCTACACCGTCAGCCAAATTTTGAATTGCTGGGAAATGGCTCTCCGCCACGCTTGCAAGCCCACCAGCAACAATGCAAATAACAGGGACGTTAACTCCCTAACTGTCGCTTTGGGAGTTTGAACAAAAGCACAATACTTTCGCTGTGTTTTATTCCTCGACGCGAAGAGGTATATATCTAAAAAACTACAATTTCAGCTTTTGCGAATCGTGGGACACAATAAATCTTTTCTTGGCTCGTGTCCATCCTGATATAGCTTCATACCGCGCTAATATCTGCAGTGTTATCTCAAAAGTGCATCGTGAGCAGCTTTTAATCTCTGCTTGGCTCTGTGGTACGTTTGGATCACCTCCTCTACGGCGTTGCTCGTTGCTGACGGTCTGTGTAGGTTGATGGATGTCTGAATTTGCTCCTGTTCCAGCACATTCCGACCTCTTTGGATCATCGTATCAAACCGTACCTGAACGGAGCCTGACGTCTCCGTGCTGAACGGAAAACGACCCAAAACTGTCGTATCGTTATTACCCTGTCATGAAGCGTAATTAACGATATGATGATTATCGTGGGACACATTGCACACGTACAGTGTGTCTTTTTTAAAGAGAAAGTTGTTTACATCATCAGGAAATCCAGCGTACTTGATGTTTTCAATCTGTGGAGCTAAGCCCAGAAAATATTCACGAAGTTGAAGGCTGGTATCTGTTACGTGAGGGCGCCAAGTCGGCACATCATCTGTGTAGCAGCCTGGAGTAAACGGGACGTGCGTGAAACCATAGCCCACGGATTTCTGTCTGTTCCACATGTTCACGTCATAAACTTCGAAGAGAAGTAGTAGAGGAGTTGGAATGAGCTCAGCAGCAGAAGCATCAGAGTGCCAAGACTTTGACACATCTAGCGTGAAGCGGTGTCCAAAGTGGTTGCTAGAATCATTTCTAGCACGAGATTGATGGGTGACACCGCGGACATTCTTCGGTTCAGCTAATACACAATCTAATTATAGAAAATAGTTCGGTTTTAGCATTTTTCTTGTGTGGATCGATAGGCATGCCGATATAGGCACTAAACGGAATTTTAAAAGCAACCAATTATTACCTGCTGTTGCATCCACCAGATACCGGATGTACACATGGCTGCAGTCATGAAATTCCTTGGCGGTATCTATAGTCACATTTATAACATGGCGTATGCAATCGGGTTTGATATTTTCGACGAAGATATTGTTGCTTGCTGCCATAACTTTTCTCGAACCCATTTCAATCATTAAAATACTGAGCTTTTGTTTGTTTTCTTTTTACAAGTTGTTATGGCAACGTAGCGCCCCTGCTGGCTAGTTTTGAGAGCGAAAGGATAGCAGACGTTGTTTCCTCCAAACGTTTCTTTAAAAAAAGCGTTCAGTTTGGCGCCTTAAACAAGCAAAAATGTCTGTCGACATTGTTCCTAAAGATCTTCGTAACAATAGAGCTTGCCTCGTGTGCTCGTTGATAAAGGTGATGTCTTTTACTTTCATAAATCCCATGAACGTTTTAACAGCATGTGTGTGAAAGGTAGACGTTTGACCAATTTGAATTTGACGGATGCGAGAATTGCGACGAGTTTCTTCGTATGAAAAATAACAAGGACAACATTTATGACTGCACCAGCACCAACTTTGATGGGTAAGTGCAATTATTTAAACCTGTTGAGTATTTCTGTTCAATTTTTGAACTTTTCCCCAGAATGGTTGCACTGATGAGCCCCGAGGATAGTTGGGTGGCCAAATGGCAAAGAATTAGTGAGTTGGACAAAGTCAGTGTGCTTTCACCAATATTAACTGTTGTTTAAAACTTTACAGACAGGAAGGTTAAGGGTGTTTATGCAATTTCCGTGTCTGGGCGACTACCTGAGACATTCATTAGAGAGCTGAAGTCTAGAGGCATTACTTACAGATCCCGAGACACAAGCCAACGCCAATAATTCTCATTTTATTCACCTACCATATTTTTTTTTTTTTACACTAATTTTTTTTTCCATTCAATGAACAACTTGTATTCACACTATCTGATGCTATTATGTCATCATGGTATCTCTTGGGACAAATACACCTGAGCTTGCCTGACGAACATATTATGCATGTAAACACATTTGAATAATCGCCGTTCTTGCATCGTCAGAACGTCCTCGTTAGGTATAATAAAGTTTTTAATGTTTTTGTTAATTTATTTCTTATTTTTAAAGTTGAAGAGCAGTTCGCATCATCACCCCGTCAAACAAATCTAGACAACAGCAATGTAATTTGTGTTATCTAAGGGATCTGGATAACTGGGCACGTACCCAAAAGTCAGCATTGACCTTAGTGTTATCATAAGTTATTTCGTTCGCAGATACGAATTGCAAAAACTGATCTCGCCTTAATGTCTGACGATTTTATTCTCATTCCACAGGTCTTGTCTTTAAGTCACGGACGAACGAGCATCAAAAATCGCAGACATGGACTTGATGAAGTGTGATAAATGCGTCAATAGAGCGCTCCCAGCGACATGTTGTTGGCATCTTTTCGGGCAGTGATGCAGACTTTTCCAGCGTCTTCTTTTCGTCATCGATAGCACTAAAAACACAGTATGAAAAGCAAAAGACAAAAAGAAAGATAAAGAATTGGTAACTAATAAAAACATCAAACTTAGAGGCAACCAACCAAAGGACGGGTGAGGTAGGTAGGGTGTAGGTAGCCAATCAGAAAGGCTTCGTCGTTGCGGACAGCGTGAACGGCTGCCAAATACTTTGATGCAACGCCGAAAGTAAAATTAAACTTCCTCCACCACCCCTGGCAGGAGAGCTACCGTATCCCGCCTCGTCACACGGTGAGCCCTTTCTTAGTTGTGAGGACACGTCAGGAGGTATTTTTCCCCCCTATGATATGTATCTCCGTCAGTTCACATCGAGCGGTGTGAGAGCAAGTACCTCCATCGCTCGGTCTCACCTGATTTGTTTTTAATTTAAGAAAACCAAATGGCTCTGTGATTATTTGGTGTGTTCCATTTGAACAACTGTGCGCGAGTGTTCTCTGATATTATTAGTGAGCTTGTGTTTAATCGTTGATATACATCTTCAATTCTTGTGGTGCTGTGCAGAGACGGAAGAATATTGATGTTCGGCTCCGGTTCCAGTACTACCAATCGCCATGCATTCGACGTACGTCAAAATGGCCATGGATCGCCAACGGGCGGAGCTCCGGAACCGAAGACACCGTCGGCTAAGAACAGCCATGGCGTTCCAAAACAAAGTGAAAGATTGCTGCCGGAAGGTCACCGCCTTCTTCTTTACGCAAGTACGTCCATGTGAGACTTGGTGTCTTCCTTGTCAAAAGGACAAATTGTTTTTTTGTTTTTTTTTTTCATATGAAATGATTTTTGTTGGAGATGATTAGATCGGAGTTTGTGGACTTATTGTCGGATACACAATAGTTGGCGCCTTCATGTTTATCGCCTTAGAAGCGGAAGCCAGACATCCTTTGACACAGGAAGTCATTATTCGACGCCGATCCTGCGTCGACTACCTGTGGAACAGTAACTCCATCTCTTGATTCTGCATTATCGTTGGATCATTATGATTTTTTTCTTTACTCGTTTTGATCGATTTGACGTAGTTACTCATCACCTCAATGTCCTGAATTACGACCAATGGCGCCAGGACGTCAATCGCACCGTTTTCGAGTAATTTTTTAAAAATCTTTTTATGGAACAGTTTTTAAGATTAGCCTTGTAATATGGATTTTTTTTGTTTCGTCAAAGGTATCAAACGCACATGGTGCGTCACATCCGGCGAGGTTACGACGGTACCGACGAAAATCCCTTATTAATGCGCTGGACCATTCCGGCCGCTTTAATGTATTGCATCACCATTTACACGACCATCGGTATGCCAACAATTTGCCACGTCACATTAGCGACAGCATTTTTCGATAGTGAATTACTGCCGCCATGTCAACTGGCGGTTGTTGCAACAAGCCGAAAAAAGACTAATTCAATTTTCTCGATTAAGTGGGGCAACCGATTGTTAATCAACATTTCCATGCGTCGCGAATAAGAGAAAAAAAAAAAAAAAAAAAAAGCTCTCAGCGTAGTGGGTTGCAGAACTTTGTGTGGCACGCTGCCATGTCGCGTTAAGGCCAACTGCGGGGCCGGGATAAATGTCATGCGAAAGAGATAAAACTCTGTGCCACTATCCCGCCTGAAGACGTTCAAGATTTTTTCGCACTCATTACAGAACTGAAAAAAAAAACGCCCCAGTCCGGTAGAATTTCTTTTTAAAAATTCGTTCATTTTTTTCGTGTTTTCCAGGCGTTGGTCTAGTCAGAAAAAAAAAAAGAAGTTAATCTTGTAAGTCTTTGTAAAAAAAAAAAATAAAAAAGGGTAAAGTAAATAGCAAAAACAAGTTCCGGGGTTTATTGTTTATCGTAGGATCTCATGTTTGGTGCGACGAATGCTGTCAAAATGCCTCCTGGTATACAATTCCCTATTTTCTTTCGTATTTTTAAAAAGGAGTGTCTGTTTAGTTCTCGTTCCTGCGCTGAAATTCGCGATCAAGTTCAGACTAGCGAATGCGAGAGAAGTAAAAAAAACAAAACAATTATTTTTTAAACGTCGACGATGCCATAGACTTTTTGCTTGGGCTCGTGTCGTCCTAGAACAAACAAGAGAAGATTAAATGTGTTTGCCGCTGTTTCTTTTAGAAACTATATTGTTTGTTTTTTTTTTTGTTTTGTTTTTTTCAAGCGAATTGTTTTACTTGTGCCCAGGCAGAATCGATTCATCCGCCCGGGATGTAATCCGACGTCAAAGGGAACCATTGATTTTTTTTTTTTTTCCCCCTCTTCAATCGAATTACGTGCAGTGCAGAATGGCTGCCGGTACTATTTTCTGTTTCAAGTTTCTATCTCGGCTTTGCTATATTCTAACCGAGAGAATTTAGATAGATATATTCTATTTTCAGTCGGGCCCGTGTGTGCGTGTGTGTTGCGTTTCTATGAGAAAAGTCGGGATCGAAAGAGGACGGGGGGCGAATAGCAGGGCTACAGATGAAAGTTTATTTAAAGGCCCTGGCGCACGCCCTATGGTCAATGTTGTCGTCTAGCAGACGTGCTCCGAGTCAATGGATGTACGAAGAGAGGCAAACGGATGCTACTAATAAGTGCGATATTATTAACAGACATGTTGTTGGTGTTGTTTCAGGTTACGGTAATTTGACACCGAGAACAGCTGGCGGCAAACTAGCCGTAAGCAAACAAACATCAAGATTCACAAAAATTCCCCTTTCTTTAACGTCCACATTTGTCTTTTTTTTTTTTTGTGTTTATGCCATGAAAAATAAAACACACCGTTTTTTACGCCCTCGTCGGCATCCCGTTGATGCTCCTCTACATGGCCAACGTCGGCGATATTTTGGCGACGTCATTCAAATTTACCTACCAGAAAATGTGCAAGTAAGGTTCCTCCTCTTTTCGTTTGTCTTTGTCTATGTGTGAGTGGGCGTTCATTGGCAGATGGTGATTGATTCGAAAAGAATAAGTCTGCAAGTAAGCGGTAGCCGAGGACGTAGCTAATGGGTTTGGCAACATGGCTGTGACTAACTTTCATTTTCCTTTTCTTTTTCCAAACTCTGGCCATCGTCTATATTTGTTTGGATAACGGGGGGAAAAAAATGGGGGGTTTGACTACCACGTGCTACGCGTTTATTTCGTGATTTACGACGTTTAACAATCGTCGGCTAAGCTCCTAGACGACAGCTCGCTTTAATGTTTATGCACACACTGAATAGTAACATCATTCATCTGATGTTTGTGGAATGTTTATCAACGTAGAAAGTTTCGAGTTGCATATTCAACGTGATTTGATCATTCAATTACTCATTTCTGTGCTTTCAGGTGCCCCAAACGACGGAGGAGGGGTCAATTGACGTCGACAAATGAACTCGAAGTTGCGATTCAACAGCCGCCCAAAGAGAAGCGAAAGAAACCGAAAGGCAATAGCGCCATTGAGCCAGCCATGGCTGTATCGGTCGTTCCGGTGGAAACTGAAGCGGAATTAGGTCCGAATGTTTTCGAGCCGCAAACTGTTTCCGTCACCAGTTGTTTGGTCGTCATCAGCAGTTTCGTCATCGGCGGCGCCATCCTCTTCAGCATCTGGGAGGTAATATCGCTGGAATCTTTTGCCTTGCTTTTCTTTTTTTTGAAATTGATTTTATTTTATTTTTTTCCCCCGATTTCTTCAGGATTGGGGCTATGTGGATGGCTCCTATTTCTGTTTTACTAGTTTATTAACGATCGGTTTCGGGGATTTCGTTCCCGGTCAGACGATTGCCCATTCGCAAGACGCCGTCGACAGTAAACTCATCATGTAAATAACTCAAGTTTTTTTTCCTTTTCTTTTCTTAAAGATAAATTGTTATCAAAAATCGTTCGTTTGACGTTCCCAGTTGCGCCGTTTATCTTTTGCTGGGCATGGCTTTACTGGCCATGTGTTTCAATCTGATGCAAGAGTCTGTTTTCATGAAAATCAAACGACTAGGACGCCGGCTTGGCTTACTCAGAGACAGAGTTGCATCCTGATACACAATAATAACACTGCCGTCTATTTATTGGATTTTTTTTTTTAAAGCTATCTTTATATACATATATTTAATCTTTTTTTTTGTTTTTTTTCGTCATATGTTGTTGTTGTTGAAAATGTATTTATAACAATTTCCATATGTGCCACGTTGCAATATATCAAAGGACACTGTTAACACACGGAATAGAAAGAAACATGGACAACAAGAAAAAGAAAACAAATCCATTTTTACGCAGAACAACAA
Source organism: Daphnia carinata (assembly GCF_022539665.2). Taxonomy (NCBI): domain Eukaryota; kingdom Metazoa; phylum Arthropoda; class Branchiopoda; order Diplostraca; family Daphniidae; genus Daphnia; species Daphnia carinata. The sequence continues at coordinate 5,424,824 of NC_081339.1, read as the reverse complement.
ACGATCCAGGAATGTAAGAAACACATTTTAAGTTTATGTTTTTTGTATTTTTTTTGTTTTTAAATTGAAATGCACAATTTCAGAAAATGGAGTTTCAGGAACGGAGGCTATTGGATCTTCGATGACGAGTTCCTTCACTATCAACTGAGGGTTCGCAGGAATTGACTGAGGGTCCTTCAGACAAGAGCCACTCGTAGATCAAACTGAAACAGATGGAGCACAACGTCAGGGCGAGAAAAATGTAAATTGAAACTGCCATTAACGGCCATGACGATTGTCCAGTCCATACGACTGAATGGGCGTCTGGGATGCCCGTTGTTGTCAAGAGCATAAAGCTGAGCAGTAATGCATCCATCGTAGACAAGGACATGAGTGAACTAAAGACGCAGGTGCCGGAAGCGATGAAGATGAGAATCAGTATCAAGCATAAGAGTGGGGGCCAAAAGGAGTGGATCCTTAACACACGCCTGTTGGCGTCGTTACTGCTCGATGTCGACGATGTTGCCTCGATCGACTCGTCATCTTTGACGATGACGGCGGCCGTTTTCATCGGATGATGGAATAACAATTCGTTCGGCTGCTGATGGTGGCTCAGAGATGAGTCGAGACGTGTTGTCATTACTACTGTTGGCACTGCCGACATGTTATGGCCCGAAGCAACGGATGAGAGCTGATCTCGTCGCCGTCGCGTTGACGGAGATGATGACGAGCGATATCGAAAATCCAATAATGGGCATTGCATCAAACAAGAAGAAAATGTCGAACCCACAGCAGTCAGGTAAAACAAAAGCAGAGGTATGCCGAAAGCAGCGTAGAGAATAGTTAGAATTTTGCCTTCGTTTGATTCGGGAATCACTGGGCACGAACCTAATCGGAAAAAAAAAAGGAAGAAAGAAAAATACATAAAACATTTTTAGAAAAGAAAATTCTACTGAATCGCTTGTTTGGATATCAATAACAAACAATCTGGCAACTTGTTTTGATTTACATATTTCAAAAAGATGTTTTGGGTTTGCCGAGATTTAAGCGCCATTCACGTCGTCGTCGTCGTCGTTTGTGTTGGGTGATTGATTATATTATATGAGAACATTGAAGAGGAAATCGAGTTTTTTTTTTTTTAATTCCCTTGATAGGTTTCCCACTTTGGACCTTTGAATAGCGTTTGACTTGTGTCTCATCTCGCTAACTGACGAACAAAAGAAATTACATGGTTTTCATGTTTGAAAAGAGCCCCTCGTGGTTGTCGGTGCCTCAGCACGGGGTGACGCAGTTATTTACACAGCACACACAAGCGAATCATCACCGACTTTTGGTATAATCATTCAAGTTGTTTACCCCCTATATATGTACATATTAATGTCTGTGTCGTGTGTAGATGAACTGAACTGTGACAATTCCATCTGTGAGATGGTCACGTTCAGATAGTTAGAGCAAGCTTGCCTTTCCTCCACAATGAAATGGTATTTGCATTTCAGTTTAAAACAATTGGTGTGATTGCAAAGGGAAATACTCCTCTTGCTTAAAACACAATGCTACTAGACTATGATGACAATGAATGACTCAGAGAATTGTTGTTTTTTTGTTGCAGGTTGTTGTTGGTGCAATATAATCCTTTAAGACTCCACTTACCCAGAGTGGTAATGACAGAGAGAGCGTACAGAAATGCAGTGGGATAATTCCACTTGACAGTGGAAATGTGCTGACGATGGCCAGCAGTGGCAGATGCTGGAGTAGATGCTGTGGTAAGTTGATGTCCAACTACCATCATTTCCTGAGATTTTCGCCGATTATTACAATCCTTCTTCATCCACAGATACATCGTTTCGTGAAAACGGTAAATCTCGCCGGCAGCCAGCCGAGTCCAGTTCTCTTTGTACAAGATATTCAAATTTTCCGTAATATCCCACAATTTATCAAGCACTTGGCGAGTCATCAAGTCCTTCATTTGGGTCACGTCTGCAGCATTAGAGGTATCTGAGATCCCATCAATTGTTGTTGTTGTAGGTTCTGATGTGGTCAGCAACGTTCCCTCTATTGCTGTCCTAATCTCTTCTGTCGGCGGCGAGTGTTGATGATAGAAATGAGTAGACGATGACGAAGCCTCGATCAGCATAAAGACGTAGGCGCCCATTGAGACGTACGCCAAGAAGAACAACATCAAAGAGATTTTAGCGGACGAACTGCGGCAGTCCGCGCCCGGTCGCCGAGTGTTTTTCGGTGGCCGTTTCATACTATCGCCCCTGCAGCCGTTTTCCATGACGCCACCTTCAAAGCCGTGATCTGCATAATTCCATTCATTATTCATCTCTTCTTTACATAAGTGGATGACAAGAAAATAACAAGTCAGGATGAAGAAAAGAATGAAGTCGACACATGCGCACAAAAGAAGGTAAACAGAAACGACAGCTTTCATAAAATTTTGCGTTTGAATGAGCGGGACGGGCAAAAAAGCAGCTTACAATCCAATTATATATTTTTTTATTCTATCATTTCCTAGTTCCAAAATGCTCTGCATGAAAAAGAGCAGAGGCACTAAATTATCTTTGCCTATTCCACAGCTAACGAAGAACAAACATTAAAAAAAAACTAAGCGAATGATTGTGAATAGATGATTGCTGACGCTTTGATGAAGATGAAACTTTCTCGGGCAGAGAAATTGGATGCTGGAAGCGACAACTAGTTAATGAGAGAATGTGCAAGTTCGAAAAGAAAAAAAAGGAGGAGAGATTATAATAGCGCACGGTACGTTGATAGTCTCATTAGTAGCGAATATCAAAAGTGTGCCACAGGGAGAAGTAGTGGAGGTTGGCTTTTAGAGGGTTTTCAATTCTCACTATTGTTATTATAATTCATGTTTTGTCTTTGTACTCTACCCACTAATAGTTTTTTTTTTTTTTTTGGTTTTTTTTCTAGCATGGACAATCGATACAACGGGTACATGTTCTCTTGTATCTTCAGGAACTGGAAAAGAATAGACTGTGGGAAACTGGAAGAATAACGACTCGAAAAAAAAAAAACTCGATAACTTGCTTTATTTGCTTGAGGATGTAGCCGTTTGTTATCACGGCGAGCATTCCCTGAAGGGAAATTCGCTAGTTGCGGTCAGAAAGAAAAATCCCAAAGGGTTAGGGCAACTTGGATGAATATGGATCCTAATGGATGAATGCTCTTGACCTCCGCCTCTTTTACGCACGTCAATCCGTCCCTTCCAAAAAGCGTCCGGCAAAAGGACTTGCCTTTCCTTCACCCCATTGTACAAGAGACACTGTGGCGCTTGTTGTGGTTGCGTTTTTTTTTTGAATGTTTGAGAGAGGGAAAGGCTCGCAAAAAGGAGGAAACGCTATTGTCAAGTTTATGGAGCTACTGCGGCCTTCGCTCTACAAGCCTAGAAGAGCTGGGCACATGGAAACACTAGAAAGGTATTGATTTTTTTTCTCTTGCTGCCGACTGCCTATCCCTACATATGTTATCTCTATATATAGGAAACAAGAATTGCTTCTAAAAACACAGAGGCTAGATGAAGGAAATAGAAAGAAAGAATGGGAATGCATTCTCGCACTGTGTCGCGTCTCTTCTTGTGTGCCGCTCCTGTTGCCCTCCGTCGGATTCCGCTGCTCACATCAAGAGAATTGCGAAAGATTCCTCCGACAAGAGCACAAAAGACGATAAAAGGGCTCATCCATTGAAAGAGAAGGACGTATTGTGTGTCCAAAAAGCGGTGATGACACTTAGTATGCAACACTCAAGCCGCTTATGCACTTAAAAAAGGAAGGGGAAAGAGATTTGGGTTGTTATCGCCCCCTGCCCTTACACACACCGAAACCGATTTTCACACAAGGTATTTTTATCTTCTAAAGAATATTATTAAATTCATTTTCTTTCATTTTTTTTTTTTTTAGCGGCACATCCCGTGTGAATTTTAAAATCTTTTCATCATTTCACTTTGGGTAAAAAGGGAAACGCACACACACACGTTAAACTGCTGTATCCAGAACTGTCCGGCTACTAAACCGGAATGTTGTTCGTTAACGAGTTGGAGCAACTTATACTGTGTGTGTTGTGTGCATGTTAGTTTGTGTGGGTGGAGTTCTGGGACACAAAAAGGGGCAAAGAGGAGATGGGAGGGGGTCCACATCGGATATGCCGGGCTCGGTAGCAAAATGCACGCAAGCGCGCGGCGCGCAAAAGACCACAGCACAACATCCGAACGGAAGAAGAAGAAGAAAAAGAGTCCTATAAAAGGTCTTATTCTTTTTTTCTTATATATTCCGGAACTGGGAAAAAAAAAAGATTACGTTTCCGTTTGGCAAGTCACTCACACCCTACCAAATTCTTTCTATCTATATTGCCATACGGCGAGAGATCTGAAGATGATGAGACGACGAGCAGCTCCGTGATTGAAAAGATTCTTCCTATGCTGGACTGTGTGCAGCAAATATTTGGATTACGTCTTCGTGTCCAATTGATTGAACGTAGCGCGGTATTGGCACACCATCAATCTTACCTTTTTCTTTCATCTTCTTTTTTTAGTTTCTTTTTTTTTTCGGCCCCCTCAACAGACAACTTGAGCTAAAAGTTTGGCCAACAACAGCCGTTTACCATCTCCTCCTGAGGAAGTAGGGGTGAGAAAATGGCAAGTGGCGTGAGTTGAAGAAGTAAATGGTTGAAAGAGAGACGCGTGGTGTAGATGGGCATTCATCGCTTTTCTATCCACTTAGATCCACATCAGTAAGATTCCTTGTTGTTGTCTGTGTAAATTTACTCTTCCTGAAGCTCCCGCATATGCATATACGTATTCCCCTCGATAGATTCTCCCTATGTACCCAAGCTGCATTTGCAGACTGTGGGATCCGTTGCCCTGGCAACTCGTTCGACTGATCGATCGATGGGAAACTCCATTCCTCGGCTGGCTTTGATGTGTGTTAAGAGGAAAACCCCCTTTTTTTCCCGAAACACACCAAACTGTGTATGTATAACAACTGTGACATTTCTTTATACCACCACCCTTTGCTTAGTTTTTTCTTTTTTCCAGGGACGATGGAAGAGTGCGTTGCTCTGCGAGGTTTCGCCGGGGGCTTGCGACACTGATTAAGAGTGATGAAAATGGACCAGAGGATTGTGGTGGTTGGGGGTTCCATCAGGAGTGATCATTATTAGGGCAGCTGATGGATCGCTCTTGGTGATCTTAATTGCTAATACGAGAACAAAAAAGATTGGCCTCTGCTGACATGATTTTTCTTTCGTGAATTGTTGCTGCAGACGATAGACATGCGTCCAGCAGGAAAGACCAATGGGGGGGGGGGGGGGGGCAGAGTTGTATGGTGTCTGTGTCTTTCCATCGGCAAGACAGGAATAACAATACGCCCTGTGATGGACCGATATTGACTTTGTGTCCCTAACCGAAGGAGGGTACGGCGCTTAACTTGATTGGCTCGTGTGTCAGCTGACCGGAGAGATGAGGAACCTGCTGGATTTCTCTTGGCGTTACGAGCTCAGTGCCGGGTAAGAGAAACATTATTCTAAATTTCTGATATTCCAATTATTGTATTTATTCTTTTTTCCCCGACTGGATTGTCTGAATGTCCATACTGAAGCCGGAATAAGTAAAATGGAAGATGTGATAGGAATGGAAACAACAAGAGACCAACAAACAAAAATGGAGAGATGATAACCAACGAAGAAATAGCAAAACAAGACAAGGTAGAATGTAATGCCGCTGGCATCGGTGAGCGAGAGAGACACAGCGAGAGCTCCGGAGATAGTTGATTTTATATCGTATATTTCATTACTCAGTTTTCCATTTGTTTTCAGACTAGGACTGGCTGCGCCTGGCATTGCGAATGCTGAACGAGGCACTCTCTGGAGCAATAGATGTGGCCGTTCTTCAAGATGAACTGGCGATTCATCATGGACGTTTGACACTGGCGACACTTGAAGCAACTGGCCGTATTGTGCCAGTTCATCTCGCCGTGACTAACTCGCGTTTCTTCCGCTCGGATTGGCTTCTTGCACTCGTAACAATCCTGTAGACACACACATCCGGTAAAACGAGGGTTACACAATGGCGTGCTATTACTTTTTTGTTTTATATGTGTTATGTGATCTAACCTTGCCGTATTTCTTCTGGTAGCAATCGAGGCAGTGCGGCTGGCCTTCGATCGGCGTGTATTGATGGCCGGCCAGCGGAGTGTCGCAGAGCCAACAGCAGAAATGATCCATGTGCCAACTGGCTCCCTCGGCGCTCGTGTACTCTGGCGCGAAAATCAATTCGTCGCAGGCTTTGCAGCGCGGAATTTCCATCTTTTCCGCGTAGTGACGGCCGCAGAACACGTCGTCATCCGCGAAAAAATAAATCAAATCCGCCAGCATTTCCTAAATGCATCATAGAAATGAGAGAGGGGGGGAGAAAGCGATCAGAGAGCCATCTAGCGGCAAAGAGCGACAAAAACTGCAAGAATGACTTACGTGGCAAATGGAACATTGGAAACACTGCGGGTGCCAACATTTATCGCTGCCGGCTCTTTCGGCGAAAATGGCCACAGTTCCGGCTTCAATGGGCTGACTGCATTTCCGGCACGACCATGCGTTCTGGCCTTCCGGATCTTGGAAAACAACCTCTTGTTGGATGTTGTCGGTGTGCTGGACTGGAGGAGCAGGTATTTGACCTGTCACATATTTATTGTTATCCTGTCCGCTATTGGCCTTCTGTTGGCTTTGATGCTGGACAGAAGACGACGGATGTTGCTGTTCGCGCAGTTGCTGTGGAAGTTGGCCAGATAATGGACGTCTACTCGTCGAAGGTGATTGATTATTGTTGTTGATATTTTGAAGAATAGGCACTTGATTGTTGTTGGCATTAGATGTCGCCACTTGTTCCGGAAAATAATCGAAATCGGTCGTTAGTAATCGACGCGGCGCTTGATTGCTGTTGGTGGGTAAAGACCCGGATCCCGAAGCCGGTGGAATTTGGATTCCGTCACGTGCTCCTAATCTCGGAGACGAACCCCGACTTCCGGTTGCGGTTCCAGCGACCGCAGCTACGCCAGCCGATGATGTAACCATGCCAACTTTATTGCGTTGGTTCAACTTGGGCGACGTACCAGGAGATGCTCCGTACGGCCTGGCTGTCGAATTGAAAGTGCCGGACGCGGCCGCCTGGTGCAAAAATGGCGATCTCAATTTGCCCGGCAATTTTTTGCCTTCCTGTTCATCCAAAAAATCAAAGAAATCCATCACCGGATCCTGGCGTCTGTTTCTGGGTTGTTCCGCCGCGTTGTCGGATTCCACCGCCAATTGCGGAATAGGTGGCGGTGGCGGCAGAGGAGGAGCCGGAGACGGTGGATCATCCATCAACATATCCGGCGGCGGTGGAGGTAAATCATGAAATTGTTCAGCATCCATCCCAGCGTGAGGCTTAGTCGCCATCCGCCTAATTTGATCCACCGATGGACCTTCGGCTTTGACGAACGGCTTAGCCGTGACGAACGATGGAATCGGTCTATTTTGAATAGGTTTCGCAGCGCCAGATTCTTGCATAGTTAAATGACTGACTTTCTCGCCCAGAATGCGGTCCAATTGCGGTGGCGGAGGTGGAAGTTTCCCCATTCGCGGTGGACACTCTTGAATCAATCCTTGACCCACAACGTATTGTTTGACGTTCTTGACATACTCTTCCATCCTATTGATTTTTGGGGACATTAAGAAGAAATGCGAAAACAATCAAGCAATGCAAACAAGGTCAGTTTTAGCGTTCGAAATGATATGAAAACAAATTGAAAAATTCCTTTACTTTCGTTTCTCATTGGCAGACAGGGACTGGCATTGGTCTGGATCGAGGTCGTGCGACGGCAACTGACGGTCGAGAGCTATTTTGCGGTCAACAGCCGCTTTGCTACCGGTAATGGGTTGCTTTGCAATTGGAAGTTGTTCAATGTATTTAGCGGCTAATTGCGAGTCAGCTGTTGGCGGTAGCCAATCCAGCGGACTAGCCGGAGCATCCATTGCCACGGCAGGTGGCGTACTGAAACTCAATTTGGTTGGTCGGCTCGCCGTTGGACTTCCTTTCAGATGGATTGGAATTGTTTCCGTTTTCGATAAATACGGACTGTCCAACAGACGGACTAATCGGCTCGACTGATCTTCATCCGTCACCAAGTGATTCTCCTTACCACAACGGCAATTTCGGCATATTTTCCTATTTTCAAAACATTTGAAATCTTATTTGATAACATTGATGTGTAAAAAAAAAATAATAATAACTTTCTAATCACCTCCAGTAATGGAGATCGAATCCAGCACATTTGGGCCCGCATTTCGTGCACTGCGATCCGGCGCCTTGTTCGTGAGCGATTTTTGGTTGCTAAACCAACACAAAAAAGAATGATAAGTTTTTTTTTGGGGGGGGGGGAAATCCCAGATTTGATCTAAATTGACCCATTTACCTGTCTTGTTTTATTTTCCAAATTCAGGAGACTCAATCCTTGTTGGACGGCCATTGTCTGCGTTGAAAATGGAAAACCTTTCTCAACAATAAGGTAAAAGACGTGTACAATCCTTATCACACACTTGTGTAATCAGTCGTCTGCAGATTAGCTTAGGTCGCTAATTGTTTTTGTTTGTTTTTTTCGTTCCTATCTGTCAATGGTAGACGAATCCTGGAATGACGTCAGTTCTTCTTGACACGTTTCACCGATGGTATATTTTCTTTTTCCTTATTGCTGTACGCACGCAAACACAAAAAAGAAAAAAGGAGGGGAGTCGGGAATGCAAACGTTGGTCACCCAGCATGCGTCGGCAGAGACAGCAAAGAACCGTATGCAGTAGGCGCGATTCCGACGTTCACTATGTGCTCACTTGAGCGGTACTGAATAGATCCAGGGTTGTAAAGAAGGACAGATGGTTTGGAGTAAGAGTGAGAGAGAGTCGAGGGGAGAGGGAGTGCAGTATTGTATGTGTAGTAATATAACAGGCGGATGTTGAACACTCGACTGAAAAGAAGAACGCCGGTTTTCTACTACTGCCATCTAGCGGAGGCTTATCTCATTCGTGAGGATCGCGTCATTTGGCGTTGCCATTGTAATTAAAGCGCGTACGTAACTCTTAAGAAACGGCAGAGATTTATTTTTCTCTTATCACATTTCGTCAGAATCGTTAATGTAAAAATGATGTGAGGGGATACCGAGGAAACTGACGTCACTGGAGCCGTAGGGAAAAATTTGCGATGACTTCATCGCATAAGACTTACAGCGACAGTCTCTATTGTCCAGTACTTATTTTTTTTAATTTTTACTATTGAGGGATCGTGACGGCCTCGTCCCACATACTGGAAAAGTTTAAATTCCAGTATCCAAGTAACATCCTAATGCATTGAAGGGACCGCATGTGGTGACAATATTTTACGTTTATTCGCACACTTCATTCAGGTTTATTACTCCTTCTCTTAAAAAAAAAAAATTCAAACCTGCTATCAGGGGCAGGGCTATGCGAGCATGAGGGACTCGTAGGTGGATGCGTGTTTAAACGAAGTGCAGCATAGTGTGGATACGTAATGCGTGGATGGATGAACAAACAATCTAAAATGGCTAAATAAGACGAAACGATTTGTTCCTGTTCACGTTGAGTTATTTCGCGGGACGATGCACGGTTTACATCAAAGGCCGTTGTTTCAAATACAATTGCGTTATATAAGGAATAGAGAATGAAAGAGAAAAGAGGACAAGACGGGAAAATGTGTCGACTAGAAGTGCAAAATCCTCCAATTGCAACAAGCGAGTGCGGGGACGAAAATGATTCCCACTAAGGAAAAACCAAAAAAGGCATTTGGATCGATAGTAAGTTTAGCAGAGAGAGTATTGAAAACAGATCCATATGGGGTCATGAACACAAATTTCAACAATAGATTAGTAGTTGGTTATGAGAAAACTTAACCAACACGCCGAATGAAGTGGCGATTTCTACGTGGCTGACAATGTGGCAATCAGGTGGATAACAGTAGGGAAGCCAGTGGATTGCGCAATTGTTATTAATTTAACAATATGAGGGTGCTGCCAGGAGACAGAGAGCTGAATATGTATAAAAGTGGACTTTATAAACAAACTGCTGGGCGACGAGGGACTATGAAGTTGCATGTCAAAAGCGCTTGACGATCGTTGTGGCCTTCGTTGGTCAAAAGGGTGCGGTCATTCTCCGCCTGATAGTTGGGGTTCACAATGATGTTTGTCACAAGTTCCATATCGTCTGATGAGTCATATGTCCTTCCTGTTTTTCAGAAGAAATGTGAGAAAGATGATGTGGGTGGCTTGGGTAATCTACAGTGGCACGACTTACTTCTCGAACACATTCTGCGATTCTGGAGCAGAAAGAAAGCCAACACCAAAACAGTGAATCCTACTGAACCGATGAGCACTGCTAGGGTGAGGATCCAAGGACTTGATTGAAAGCGTTCATAACTTGACGTCAGCAGATGACTTCCATGGACTTCAAGGACATAATACAAATGTTTTTAATATTACTTAATTAATGGGACCGAAATGTATATGTACCTTGATCATCAAGTGAATCTTTGGTAGTGGCCATAACTTCTGCATAGTCTCCTGGGCCTAGTTTGTTTGATGCCCATACTCTGAATTTGTATGTCGTGTTTGGATGCAGTTTGTAAATCTCCACTTGTGTCTGACATTGGATTTTAATCACAATTAATGTTAAACGAATGAAATATCAAAATTTAAAAATATTACAATAGATGGCTTCAGTTCTTCGGGATACGTCCGATGCCAGGCCGGATTATTCCAATCATCTGTGACTTCTTGATAGATCACTGAGATTGATTTTATTGGGTAACCCCCTGTGCTATTCAACTTCCATGTGACTAGAGCTAACACTGATGATGGGTAAACCGTCAAATAGGCTGGAGCTGGTGGTGTTGCTGAAATTATACAATTTTCAAAAAGGTACATTGACAAGATTATGGTTTTGTATGGTTTGTGTCGGAATTACTTTTCACATGAAGCTCCACTTGGGCAACATTTCTGGTAAATGTCCCCTCTGAATAACCAAAAGATTCTTCTGCCTGACATGTGTACAGACCAGCATCTGCTCTGCTGATTTTGGTCAATGTGAGGATACCGTTTTCTTCAACCCTACTGTGCTGAAGTGTTTTGCCTTCTCTAATCCAAAGCAAAAGAGTGTTCTCACTAACAGCAGGAATGTAATCCTGTGTGTTAGATCTGAGAGACTGTGGTAGACACGGTAGAGACACATTGGATCCCACATCTGCATAGACATGGGCCACTGAAACATCGTCAACTTGGGAAGCAGAACACGCACACCACCACACACAAAGTAAATAGAATAGTGCTTTGGCCATTTTAACAAACGACGACAAAATTTGATCATCTGGTAGAAATTAAAACATATCCATTGTGTACATCCATCAGTAGGTTAGCAATTGCACAGTTTGCGCTGACACACAATGGATTACATAGAAGAAACCGATAAGTAAGTAGAAGTTTGGTGATTAAAAGTAAAAACTGGTCAAACGTTGATTTTTACGACGCAACATAAAAACTGCAAACGTGCGGAAGAATCCCTAAGTCACGCACATATAATACAACGAGCAAACAAAATATGCACACTGCACGCCAGGCTAATCCATTGAAGAGCTGTCACTGTCAAACATGAATGCCAGTGTTTCGTGTACTCACTAGATGGTAGGCCATGTCGTCCTTGTTTGGCACAGCTTGCAGGCGGATGTAATAGGGATAGTAAGGAAAATGTGGAAGTACTAAATACTTCATAATTGATTTCCTTATTTATGAAATTACACATGCCATGTAAGAGTCTGATAGTTTGGCAATCTGTTTTACTCTCCCCCCCCCCCCCCCCCCAAAAGAAATCGACCTTTTTTCTGTTTTTCCGTGAAGCCATCTACCGGTCGCAAACCGTTTTCAAATATACGGAATATTTGCGCTCCATCGCGCTAGTGCTGGATCGCTCTAGCGAAACGAGCCAAAGAAACGACCACGTGCGCTGGCCATTTCTAGTAAATTGAATGGAGCTAGAGCATCCTCTACACTTCCAGCAATAGCTTGAAGGAGTTGTTGAGTTTTTTGGGTGACTTGGAAGTGAACCGGTTGGCACTCTTCGGGTGAGAATCTTAGCAGAAAAATCTCGTTTTCGTTTTAATTAGGGCTAGGATAACACGTTTATACTCTTGCACAAAAATATATAAAGCATAACTACTGGTCTCTTGTTGCTATTGGTCAAGTTCTTCCAACAAATAGAAACAAGAGCAAAATGACCCTAGACTTGTAAATTCACACAGTTCCTGACGTATATAAAAACAAAAATTTTATTTAAAAACACAGGCTGTCATAAACTATTTGGTTGGTAAGACTTAAGGTTATTCCTCACAGTTGCTAAATGAGAAAACAATAAAATTAAAACAGACTTATTAAGCAGTGTACCTTAGTTGTATATCTAGTTAATTCCTATAACAAAACATGTTTTATGTTGTTGAGGAAGAAATTTAATTTGAAATCTTTGTGTTTTTCAAACATCAAAGCTGAACAACTTTGTCACTGATCTAGATCACCATCAAGTCAATCATGCGCAAAGCAAGACAAACAGCTAAGATGCAGCAGGATCCAGGAAATCCTATGCCTTATCCCCAATTCGGCTATCCACAGCCAAATCTTCCAACACAACCAGACCCATCAATGTATATGACTGGACCTCAAGCTGGCATATACAACCCAGCTGCTCAGGCTCCATTGTCTCCAAACTACTACCCTCAACAAGGAATGCCATTTATGCCAGTTGGTGGTGGCAATGAGCAAAACAACTTTAGCATGCCCACACAGTTTTTACAGAACCCTGTCATGGCCAATATGGCAATGCAGTATGGTCAGAGTCTTATGGGTCAAGGCAAAGAAGCATTAGATCGCGAGTTGAACAAGTACGTTTCGACGTCGCGGATAAAATACTACTTTTCAGTCGACACAGCTTACGTCGCAAACAAACTGACTCTTCTTGTATTCCCTTTCACGCATAGAGTAAGTTTCGTTTAAAATAGTGCAATTGTTGTATACACATTTGAGATTAATGACATAATTCATTTTCTCTTTGTATTTAGGACTGGTCGGTCAAGTATAATCCGGACGAACCAGTCCAACCTCGTTATGAACTGAATGCACCTGACCTTTACATACCTGCAATGGCATTTTTCACATATTTATTCATCAGCGGAATATCACTTGGCATTCAAGAGCGATTCAGTCCCGAAGGATTAGGCATTCAGGCCAGCACAGCATTAATCTGGACGCTCCTTGAAGTTTTCGTCGTTTGGGTGACGCTTTACGTTATGAATATTGAAACGAAACTTAAATCGTTTGACATTCTGGCATTTTCGTCCTACAAATACGTCGGGTAACAATTAGTCAGTTAATATTTATATGTATAGAATTATTCTTTATATATATTTTTAAATTTTTGTTTCAGAATGATTGTTGCTCTGGTCATTAGCTTCATTATGCCATCGGCCTATCATTTCGCCCTCATTTATGTTAGTGCAGCCACTATGTTTTTCTTGGTAAGTAAAACATAAGCGCAAAAACTATTTAAAAAAAAAATTATATTAAACATCATTCATTTCGCAGATTCGTTCGCTAAGAGTTCAGATATTACCAGAGTCATCGCGTGACGGGTATGGAGAAAACCATGCTAATTTCAGCGGGGAGGGCTCCAAACGCCGGAACTACCTTTTGGTTTTCATGGCAGCGTTGCAGCCGCTTATGATGTGGTGGTTAACTCGACAACTAGCACGTCCATTAATAATGTCACAATAGAAAGAATGGAACGCTTCCCTATTTCATCTGATTGATCAGTCTCTTCTCCTGGCGTATTTTCGTTTTCAGATGTTATAAATTTTTGCCAAGACCTATATTCTGAATGCAATGTCATTTGAAAAATTTAAAATAAACTCGAAAGTTCTTTAAAACCAAGAGACAGACTATTAATTTAAAAAGATAAAGTATAATTTTTTTCTTCATTTATTGTTTTTCTATCACTATGTTCAATATGAATACAAGTAATGACTTAATGCCATAATGGTTTTGATGTGTAGCCTGCATATTTCTTCTTGTAAGACAATCCAGTGACTATAGTGGACCTTCTTGGGAAAGCACTGACACCACCAAACATGGTGTCTGTCTCTGGATGAAAACGATGGTATTCATACTGGATTGAGACATTCGGTGGGAGATCAATTGATTTGAATTTTTCCAAAGGAACTCTTATATCTACTTCTTGCAGGTAAAAGCTTCTAATGTCATCTAAAAAAACAAAATTAGTGTGAAAGTAAATGAATGCTGACGGGATAACTGTTATTACCTGTGGTTGTAATTTCATGTAATCTGGAGTTAGGGATTCCGTGGTTGAATTCCTTGAAGCAGGCACTAAGAACTTTAAACTTACTGCGACCATTACTTATCTGTGCTGAATTTGATCCCAATTGGCTTTCAAAAATGGTATTGAGCTTTTGCTCGACATCAGCGGGAGGAGTATAAGGTTTGTGTGGACGAAGATAGCTTTTATCTCTTAAAGATTTTGCTACGGATTCAATTGTTGACGCAAAGCGTCTTGCCTGTAAAAAAAAAGGGGAATAAATTTGAGCAAAGCAAATAAAAAGATGTTAAAATTAGAGATACTAACTTGATAAAATCGAGTAGCCATGCTGTTGTTAGAATAACAAAAGCCATCTATTGATGACATAAGAGACCTGGTTTCACGTTCAACCGGCGTTTTGTCACGATTCAATTCACACACTCGAAGAAAAATGAAGTTTCAAATTTTTCATGCATTAACTTTCCATTATACATTCCCTCAACATTCCTATGCTAATACTATACCCGAAATGCATGACGATATAATATTTTCCCGCTTTTTGTAAGCTTTGTTTTAGTATTTTTTAACTGGAAAAGAAAGTGCTGTTCTCATTAAGTTATTAGCCTATTATGAGAATTAGTATGATTTCGAGTTTGAAATTCAATAGACCATTAAATAGAGTTTTATAAACTATTTAAAGTTTAAACAAATGTGAGTGAAATAGAGAAAAATGCTGAATTCATATACTTCTGTCAAATGTGGAAATGGGGGGAAAGATTGAGAGGAAAAAATTTTCCAGTCACGTGACCTATCCTCAGCCAATAAGAGGGACCGCAATGGCCGACGCTGCAATGGCAACCTCGGGCAATGTTCGTTGAAGTCGGCCATTGAGGCTAACACTGAGCAAAGGTGTACGAGGCGAGCGAAGTCTCGGTTCTCCTGTGCTTCTGCGTGTGCTGCGGCGCTCGAAAAATCCAAGAGACACCATGGCTAGTTGGTGAAGTTAACTGGATTTTTCATCTTAACTTTTCTTCTAATCTTCGTTGGATCATTTGTTTAGTAGTGATTCGTCTTATAACAACGAGAAAGAAGAGTAAGAGAGAGGAAGAGAGGCGCCCTCGAAGAAGTTTGTGTGTGCCCCGACAACTTGGTGTATGTGTGATGCGTTTCAAATTGTGAAAATAACGAATGTTACAATCATGATGCTCATCGACGAGGCAAACAATCCGTTTGATTGAGTGAAATAGGTGTATTATTGCACAGTTCAACATCAGCCACATACACACGACGTTGTGTGTGTATATGTGTGTGTTCAGTGCGTGTGTGAGCGAGCGTAAACCTCCCTCCCACTCTTCCCACCATACACACAAATGGCCCATCCGAATTTGCAAACCAATGGAGCTAGCCTCGAAGATTGCCACACCAACTTCTTTGCCCTGGTATATTTGATTCGCCTATTCATATTTTACGTTCGTGAGTTTCATTAGTATTTGGGTCGTCGGGGGAGGGAGAAACAAGAAAAAAACAGTTGAAAGGAAGCGATACGACTCGTTCGGCGCCATTCTCGGCCTTCTTCATAGGTGTCGTCCCGAGACATTGACACAGTGCAATGCCCTACTTTCTTGTACTTTAGCGGGCAAATCGGCTGTCACTGATACGTAAAATGAATTTTTGTTGTATTATGGAGAATTTTTTACATTGTGGTATTATCAGTCAGACAATGTCTTGAAAATTTGGTTGTTGCAAACAGCCATCTGATGTAACTCTACAGGTTAATGACCCCCTGGTGCTACTGTCAGTATATTCACTGTTTTTCTTTTTTTTCAGACGGACCTGTGTGGCATCCGATGGAGGAAGCTAACTTCAGAAGGGTACAGCCCTCAACCTGCTGGTGGGGGAGTGTACGGTGGCCAGCAGGGGAACCCACACCAGCCAATGCGGGGCATGTCAGGAGGAACCCACCAACCCTGGGAATACCTCAACGATCCTGTCCTGTCTTCGTACTGGCGTTGCCTTTCAAACGACATTCTCTGTGTTTGGAGGAGGATTCCATCTGCCTCTTCTGCGTCTAGCCCTGGTGGCTCTTCAGCATTCCCACCATCCTTCCCCGGTGGATTTCCCAATCCCACCACACAACAAGGTTCAACAAACAGTGGCCTGAGCACATTGAGCGGGGCCAAGGAACTGTGGATATTCTGGTATGGTGATACATCCCCGGACCTCACTAACCTTGTTGTGCCAGAGATTCTCAACATGGAGGGTGAGCAGGGTTCTTGGGAGAATGGCCTCTCCTACGAATGCAGATCCCTGCTCTTCAAAGCCCTTCACAATCTCATTGAAAGGTCAGTTTCCTCCTGTTATTTTTGCTGGACAGACTTGTTAATTCGTTGCTTACGTATGAAAACCTAGGTGTTTGCTGTCGAGAGATTTTGTTCGCCTGGGCAAATGGTTTGTCCAGCCTCAAGAAGGACTGGATCCTGTTTGCTTGCAACAACAACAACAACAGGATTCCACCAGCTCTTCTACCACCATTCCGGCCCGGAACGGTCACTTGTCCTTTTCATTCTCGTTTTTCGTTCACGGAGAGTCGACGGTTTGTGCCAGCATCGACGTCCGACAGCATCCAGTCGTGCGCAAAATCACCCACAGGCATTTAGCCGCCGCACAGGCCACCAGCGGTGGAGTCCATGGTAAATATTTAAATTAAAACATCTTCAAATTTGGTTTGTGAACATAACAATCTTTATCGTTGGAATAGTTATGTTGGCTCCATACGGCCTTGCTGGCGTATTGACTGGCGTTTCGTACCGATCTTCGACGGACCACACCACTCGCAAATTGATGGACGAGTGGCGCCAATATTATCCTGTCGAATGCGGAAGCAATAACTGCCCGACAGCGGCGGGACAGCAGCAGAGAGGTCCAGGTCCTGGCGGCGGCGGTTTGGAACCGGCCTCGGAATCGGAGGACATGGTGGAAGTCATCGTCGGCAACGTCCGTATGCGTTACCCCACGTGCTACGTGTTGGCCTGCGACGCGGACAGCGCGGCCAATTCGGCCGCTTTCAACCAACTGGCGACTTCTGAAGGAGGTACTTAACATTATAATCCCCTCTCCTCTATGGTTCCAATCTTAACGATTTGCATATTAAACACACGAATAGGAATGTTGATGACACCTCCAGCGTCTCCGCCTCTGGTTTCGAATCCGGCGAGTGTATCTCGCAGTATTAGCCATTCCTCCACAGTGTCTAGCACATTGTCGGCTGCTTCCGGTCACCATTCAACGCAGCAGCAACTCATTTCCACCGTGCCCAGCTGCACAGCCGATGCACTAAATAAGATTGCACAAGCGGCTCATTCCTGGAGACCTGAAGAAGCCAGACGGCTGGCTGAGCAAGCTTGGCAAGACACGCTCCTCGCACCTGTTGGGCTGCTTGCCCAGCCGAAATCGACGTCGGTCGATCCAACGGCTGTCGCCTTGTCGTCCTCACCGGCTACAGCGACGAGCACAGCATCTACGAACGAGAAAGATTCCACGGCGAACGTTTGGGATTTCCTAGATCCTACCACCAAGAACAGCTGCATCTGTGTCAAGTAAGTTTATTGGGCTTTTCTATTCATTCGAATTTGCTCTCTGTTCTTCAGTTTGAAACAACTAATGACAAACGTGTAGACGTTTGTCAAAGAAAAAATGAAATTTAATTTTGAAATTGCCGAGAGTGAAAAAGATTTGTAATGTCAAAACATTGTTGGCCGACTCTTTCCCACCCATTGACACGATGCGTCCTGAAAAAAAAAAAAAAAAACAACAAACAAAACCTTAGGTCGAGACGGAATAAAACTGGAAGCAACAGCCAGGGCAACAGCGTCAGCACCAATTCCAACGCCAAGATGGCTCCAACTGCTCCAATGATATCTTCCTCCTCCTCTTCTGTCCCGTCCTCTTCTTCTTCTTCCTCCTCTTCTTCTTCTTCCGGCAAGAGAGGCGGCGGGGTGCCATTCCACCACCGCCCGTCCTGCCCAACGCCAGCTCGGGCCCACACTGCGGTCGCCAGTGTCGGCCAGAAGCTGTTGCCGGACGCTAACGCCACTGCTGCTATGACGCCCGGCGGATTAGGGTCGGTTGATGGCGTCCAAGATAGGGTCAACAGGTCAGTTTTTATCAATGCCGCAACCGACAAACTCAAAAAAAAACAAAATATTCACAACACACAGCCACCTACTACTACTACTACTACTACCATCATCACTGCTATTAATACTTGGCTTTTTTTTATTCGATCAATTGAAAAGAGAATCCATCCCAGCTTCACACCACTGCTCTTGAGCCCCCCCCCAAACAAAAAATGCCAACTGTCCATTTTGCTTTTTAACTGCCGATTCCAAGCTGCAACCTGAAATGGAAATTGTGGATGATGTTGTTGTTCACACTCTATACTAACAAAATTCAAATTAACAGCTTGTGCTTCCGGTTTCGCCACGGATTTTTTTTTTTCGTTCGTCGTATGAGCCGTCGTTTGAATCTCCTCACGTTTTATTCGTGTCTTTTCTTGACTGTTACGGAAACGTTTCTTCTTGTCTGCTAACGCAAAAAAAAAAAAAAAAAGAAAAAAGCCACGCAAAACTTGGACAAAAGGCAGTGACGTGATTTCGATTTGGTGCTCTGTGCAACACATTTTGCTTATCGGTTACCTCCCCATCGTTATGTCTTTTATTCTTCTATTTTCCGTTTTTCTTCTTTGCGCGGGAATTCTTTGCTCCGGATGCTAAAACTGATGCCAGTCTCATACTATTTAATTCTTTTTTCTCTAGTGTTGTTTACACACACACACACACACTCCTTCTGTTATTTCATCCCTCCTATTACCACTGCGCTTTAGACGTTGGCTTCTTTGGAATTACCCCAAACAAACCCCTCCTTTAAAAAAAAAAAAAAAATGAATACGAGTGCGATACTGTGACATAATCCAATTGGGTTGCAATGTCCACCTTGTATAACGAATTCGAGCTTGAGAAAAAAAAACCTTATCTTTGGCTTCGGTGCTATAAAAGACAATGCTTGCTGTTTTTTTTTTTTTTTTTTTTTTTAAGGCGACTAACTGTTTTCTAAAAAAAAAAAAAAACGTTGAAAGTGGATGTGAAATTAATTTGTTTTTTTTTTTTGAAATTTTCGTTGTGGGGGCATGTCTGTGTTTGTGTATGTATAGAGCGGGAATGACAAACGCGACGAGTACGAGTGGCGCCACCACACCGGCACCAGCGCCAGCGCTACCGACATACCAGAGGAGCCAAGCGGCTCTACGCGGCCCGCTGAGCCAACAAAGTCGCAGCAGCAGCAGCATTCCAACCACGCCATGAATTCGAGTGGCAATAACAGTGTGGGCCCTTTCCTGGCTTCGCCGGCTTCGGTTGCTCCGTCGCCACTCCCAACGCCCCACTCTCACGCTCCGCCTAGCGTCCCGCCCATGGGTAAATGGACTTTCAAATTGTTGACACTTTTTCCCTTTTCAAACTAAAAATTTTATTTTGTCTTAGATTCGTCGCTGACGTTGTCGAGTCCTCATCCGCCGGCATCCAACGATCCGTCGTCCAATTTCATCCCGTCGACACCATCGGCCATGGACCACAATTTAGCGTCGCAGGATCAGAATTGCAGTCGGGCCACACCTGGCGGGGCAGCTCATACGCCGGGTGGTGGACCGAAATCGAATCAAGCATCTTCCGCCTATTCGCCTTACGTTGCCCTGCCGAGCGTGGACACGCCGGGCTGGCCGCATTCGGCCGGCGGAGGGGGTGGCTCTTGCCATGCCACCCAGCCGCGCAGCAGCGGCGGACAGCAACCCGCCAGTTGCGGGCCTCCCACGTCGATGGCCCCGACGACGCCCAACGTTGGCGCGGGAGCCAACGGAGGTGGTAGCACGTGCTCCACGGCCGATCTCTTTGGCATCAAGAAGATAGTACTGCCCCAGAAGGAGTACGAAAACGAATTGAAAGAGGGCGAAACGGCTCCCGGATTGCTCTACGATTATAGTAGCATGACGGCCTGGTAAAAAGAAGACTACTTTAGTTGCTTGTGGCTTCTCAATTTTTAAAAATCTATTTGCTTTTTATGTTTAGGTTGTTTCATCCAGTTAAGCGAATGAAATTGGGCAAAAACTCGCTGACGCCGAATGGCGATCGCCCCACGGATTCATCTGACGGATCAGCCTCTGGTGGCAAACACATGAACGGCAACTTGATGGTAAGAGAGTCGATTACTATGTTCTTTAATGGTTGTAATTAAACAAAAAAAAAAATCTAATTTGAAATTACAGCTTGACATGGAAGTCAGAGATTCAACCGAATACGACGAAGATGGAGGCCACAACGGCCAATCTCGCAAAAGGAAGGAGCCCGACTCTTGCCGTGACGAGGATAGCAACTCGTTGAACTCGGCCAACGCGGCCGGCGGAGCAGCTAAGCCGGTGAATCCGAGTTCGCTTTTCACCAGCGAAGGGCTCCAGGCTTCCTATCAGGATTTGGACAAGATATTCGACAATTCAGACGAGTCCAACGACACGTGCCCCGTGCCAACGCCACCCGGATCGAACAAACCAGCCGGCCTGCCAGAAGACACTGCGCTCATGGGCCACGGCCATCACAAAGCTGCGCGCGGTGGTGGCATCGCTGCAGCTCACCCTTCGCCTGGAACGACCATGTTGGGCGGGCATCACCTGACGGCCGGCGGAGTCAACATTTTGGCGTCGGCGGAATTCTCCAACATGTTCCCCACTCCGCCGTCGCACGAACACCCGATGCAGTCGCCTTGCGGCCAAATGGAAGGCTCCGTCGATCTGATGAACAGCGACATGAACAATTCCGGCCACAATGGCATCAAGAGCGAGCCGGGCGCGGGTCATTCGCTCAACGGCTGCAGCCCCACATACCTACTGCAGGAGGACAGTGTCAACAAAGATTGGTCTTACGTTTACCGGCCGCCAACGGTGTGGAAAGTGGCCAACTCGTCCAAGTATGCGCCGTTGCCGGTGTTGCCCAGCCAAACGATGAGCCCGCTCTTTCTGCCGGCGCCTTACCGGCCTTCGGTGAGCAGCAACAGCTCGGCCAATCACTCGTCGGGCATGGTCGACATACCCCGCGCTGGCCCTATGATGCATCAACAACACGCGTCGATCCGGCCGTTCCAGCGGCTCCCGCCCATGATCCCCCCGCTGCAGCAGCATTTCCCGCGAGGGGGAGGCCCAGCTCCCTTCAGTCCCATCTCGCCGTCTCCTTACGGAGGACTGGATGGCATCCCGCCATCGTTCGGTGGCATGTCCGGCCACGGACCGCTTCAACGTCCTGCCATGAACTTGGGCGGCTTCCCTCCGCACGGCACACTCAAGCAGCTGTTGCAGCACCAACAAGGTCAAATCCAATCCCCGGGATTCCTTCAGCATCCGCCCGGATTCCCGCACCACCACCACCCTCACCCTCCACAGCAGCAGCAGCAGCTGCAGTTGCAAATCCAGCAGCAGCATCAGCCGCAGCAGCCGGCCGGCAACGTCAACGTCAACAATCACTCGAACTTGCCCGAATGCCATTCGCTGATGGTCAACATCGTCCTCGGCGATTCCATGTTGAACATCTTCCGCGACCACAACTTCGACAGCTGTACGGTGTGCGTGTGCAGCGACGGCCAGAATTGGGTGGGCACCATTCGCGGCCAAGACGCCGTCTTCTACCTTCCGGAGTCGTCCAATCCGTCGCGTTCGTCGTCCAGGGCGCTCACCAACGCGTCTCACTACCCTGGCATGGGTCATCACGGCCCGGGCTCGGCGCTGGGACTGGCTCCTGCCCCTCCACCGCCAAACCATCAGGAAGAGGAGAGCTGCCGTTGCAATTGCGGGTTCAGCGCTTTGGTCAACCGCCATCTGGCCCATCAAGCCGGCCTCTTTTACGAAGACGAACTGGAGATTGTCGGCGCCCAGTCAACGCAGGATCCGGGCCAGTTTAAGCGCGGCTCTCTCTACGCCGTGTGCCACTCTACGGAGAAGCCGGAGCAGGCGATGCTGATGCGATCTCGCATGCTGGAATGCGGCCTGCCCGTCGGCTCGCTGGACGCCAGCGGCAAGGCGCTCGGCTGCAAGGCCGGCGAGAAGGAGGTGGACAAGGGCGACATCATCAGCAGCACGATAGCCGCCGTCGTCATGGAAGCCTCGGCTCCTCTTGTCGACACTTTGCCCGTCGCCTTGATGGAACTACTCCGCGAGCAGTGCCTACTCCTCCACCACTCTAGCAGTCCCCTCTACAGGGCCGAACAGCTGCAGGCGGCCACCAGGAAAGCCGCCATCTTGCACGCCCTCGACCTCGCTGACGGATGCGACACGGCCCGCAATGCCTTGACGTTAGCCTTACACAACACGTGTCCCATGCCTATGGCTTCTCCTGTGCATCAGCAACAAGCTCCGCCTCCACCCTATCAACAGCCTCAGCAGCAACAGCAGCAACAACATCAGCAACAACAACAACAGCAGCAACAACAACAACAACAACAACAACAACATTTGAATAATGGACCGCAAACGCCCAATCCTTACGGCGGCATGCCGTTTAATCAAGGCATGGGCGCGTTTCAAGCCGGCGGTCCTGTCGGTCCTGCCGCTGGGCCAGGATACCAAGGCCCCAGTCCTGGAAACATGCATCACCCGATGAGCCCGTCTCTGCACAGTCCAACGATGCCCGTCCGAGGTCGGCCGTCGACGCCGGCCTCTGCCGTCGTGGGTGGCATGCCGTTGCCCATGACGAGTCCGGTCGGCATGGCCATGCAGCAACGACAGCCGCATCCGTCGCAACACGGCGCCATGGCCCACTCTGCACCTTATTCTTCTTCGTCGTCGTCGTCAACGTCTGCCGGAGCGAACGGACCTATCGTCCACTATTGGCCGTTCCTTCACGTCCAGGGACCCAATTCCAGTCAGGACGTGATCCGCGTCATGAGGACGTTGCAGCCGCTCTTGCAGGACAGCATCCAGAAGAAGCGGGCCGCCACTCTGTGGAGGGCGCCGTTCGCCGTCCAGGGACCTCTGACTTGGCGCCAATTCCACCGGATGGCCGTCAGAGGTACGGAAGACCGTTGCGAGCCTCAGCCCATTCCGTCGGTGATGGCCGGTTTCGATCG
The DNA here is from genome assembly GCF_022539665.2 of Daphnia carinata. NCBI lineage: Eukaryota > Metazoa > Arthropoda > Branchiopoda > Diplostraca > Daphniidae > Daphnia > Daphnia carinata. Next base: position 5,401,283 of record NC_081339.1, on the reverse strand, counting down.
TGATTGGGTCGCCATCGGACCTTTGGCCATTCCCCACTGGGACCGGCTCTTGCTGGAACCGTACAGCCGGCCGAGGGACGTGGCTTACATCGTTTTGGCCCCGGAAGTGGACTACGTCCTCTCGCGCACCAAGACGTACTTCAAGGAGCTGTCGTCGACTTACGAAATGTGCCGTTTTGGCCGGCACGTGCCCTACAAGGGCCTGAGGGACGGCATATTGCGCGTCGGCAAGAGTGCCGCCGCCAAGCTGGCCAACGACCCCGTCGATGAGTGGTTCAGCAACATTGGAGACTCTCCCATCGCCCAGCTGCTCCGGCTCTACGCCAAAGTCTGCCGCTACCATTTGGCGCCGACGTTGATCAACATGCCCATGGATCGGACGCTCCTGGATCCGCCGGCGCCGCCGACGTCTTCTCGACCCGTGCAGGCCGCCCCTTCGCCGATGGCGCCACCGTCTACAACGCCCATCCACTCGGGCGATTACGGCGGTTCGGTCAATCAGAGCGGCATGGGCCCGCCGAATGCCGGAGGGCCGGCTTCCCTTCAGGGTTCCGCTTCGGCGTTTGGGGTCCATCATTCGTCGGCCGCGTCGTCTGCGATGCCACCTGGCGACGGGAAACCGACGTCTCCGAAAGCGGAAGACGGTGCGGACGGGACGTCGGGTCACGGCGCCGCGGGCGCCAACGACGCGTCGGCCGCCGCCGATGACGAGGACTTGGAACCGCCTTCGGTCGTCATTTACATCGTCGACCCGTTCAGTTTCGCCTCGGACAATTTGGATCTCGGCCGGCTGACGGCCCTGGGCTTGCTCCGCTGCTACCACCAGGTCTTGTCGCTCCTCTCGGAGACGGTCCAGCTCAACGTGTCGCTTCAGCTCGTCTCTGCCGACGCCATTCTCCAACTGGGCAAAGACTTGAACGGCGCTCCACGCTACGATTCGCTCCGTTCGCTGGCCCTCAACGTCTTTTCCCAGTGCAAGAAATTTGTCAGTCAGCCGTCGAACGTCAAATCCCTGACGGGATTCGGCCCGGCGGCCGCCTCGGACACTTTTCTCAAAGCCAAAGACGAGAAGAATCGGGCACCCTATCGGGTCTACATACCCGCCTACGTCCTGGCACCGACCAAAGACAGGACGGTGTGCGATTTGGACCCGGGCGTGTCGACCAACGGCGGACCCGGAAGCGGTCCTCTGTCGTTTTTGGCCCGTCCAGACAAGTTTTCCGTCCTCTACGTCAAATATTGCTTATCTGAAGATCAACGCTGGTTAATCGCCACGTGCACGGACGAACGCGGCGAGTTGGTCGACAGCTGCACCATTGGCATAGACGTCCCCAACAGGACGAAGCGCAAACGAGTGTCGGTGCGCCGCTTCGGCCTACAAAGGCTGATGGATTTCATCCTGGGCGTCATTTCCACCGGAGTGCATCCGTGGCGGCTCGTTATCGGACGGCTGGGTCGCATGGGACACGGAGAATTGAAGAGTGAATTCAATTTTTCTTTGCAACAATTTCGGATGATTATTTCATTTATTTCATTTCGTTTTTCTTTCTTTTTACGAAACATTCAGGTTGGAGTGCGTTGCTGAGTCGGAAGAATCTTCTGAGGGCGTCGCGGCATCTGGCCGAGATTTGCGGCCAGTGTTCACTGGTTTTCCCGTCGCAAGCGCCGACTTTAGTCTCGGCCTGTCTCGTCTCCCTCGAGCCCGACTCTCACTTCCGCATGATGCCCGATCAAGTGACGCCGGACGAGCGGTTCGGCCAGCAGTCGGCCAACAGTCACCTGTCGACTCCCGAGGACGCATCCTGCACGCACATCCTCGTTTTCCCCACATCGGCCACCACTCGGGTAAGTCCTTCACGCCACGCGCCATCTCTGATTGTTTCGATTAATTGTTGATTGTTTTGCCTGTTTTTGAACTCGGTAGTCGCCGCAGACGACTTTCCACGAAGAAAACATCAACGGACCCGATTTGGGAGACGACGATCTTATCTCGGCCCTCACCGACGACATGGGCGACGGATTCGAAGGAATGAGCGGATTCGACGACATTTTCATGACGTGGCCAGAGACGGACCAGGTCAACGACGGCACGGATGACTTGACGTCAGACATGACGGGCGGCAACAATGGCGGCATGAACAACATGGGCGGATGCGGCACGTCGCGATCGCCGGGAGCCTCCCATGGCGGCGTGGGCGGAGGCTCTCCGGGCCGTGGCGGCATGCGCTCCAACATGAACCCCGAATCGCCGTCGGGCATGGGCGGCCATCACGCCGGCGGTTCTGGACGTCAGAGTCCGCGAGCCGAACAGGAGGAAATCGGGACGCTGCTCCAACAGCCGCTGGCTCTCGGCTACTACGTGTCGACGGCTCCGACGGGCGACATGCCCGCCTGGTTCTGGTCGTCTTGTCCCCATTTGGCGCGGGCCTGCCCGGCGTTCCTCAAGTGCGCTCTCCATTTGCACAATCACGCCGTCCAGCAGAACTCTGACGACATCCTCCTCCAGCAGCAACAGCAGCAAGTCAACAATTCGTCCAAGGTCCATCCGCTCGACTCGCAGGTCACCACGGATGTTCTCAGGTAAGAACCCGCATTCGATTGAATTATCTTTAGATTTTTAAGTTTGGGAAATGTTTTTGACTAATTTTTGGTTTTTTGGGGATTGGGTTGAAACAAACAAAACGAAAAAAACAAATGAAAACACACAAAACAAAGGTACGTGATGGAGGGCTACAACGCCCTGTCGTGGCTGTCGCTGGATCCCAAGTCACGTGATCGCCGCTCTTGCCTCCCCATTCACATCCAGCTCTTGGTGCAGCTCTATCACGCGTTGGCTGCTTTAGTCTGAATGAAGAAAAACCGAGCCGCTCATTATTTCTCTCTCTCTTTCTACTCGCAAACGAAACACGGTCACTTGACAGAAGAAAATGATTTCGATATTATTATTTTTAAAAAAAAATGCCCCGTGCTAGAACGAAGCACTGCGCAACATCCTATTCGCCTCATCTCGCCACACACAGACACACACACAGACACCATCCATCATGACATGAAAACAAAAACAAAAACAAAGAATACTATAATAACATAACATTTTGTTGGTTCGTTTCGATTGTTGGGTCTTTCTTGTTCCCCTCTCATTTCGTTGACGATTTTCTAGTGCAAAAAGCAAACAAACAAAAAAAAAATAATACCAACAAATAACAAAAAGAAATGACAAAAAAAAAGCAATGCGATGGATTTATTAACATCGGGGTATATATATATATATTTGAATTTTGTTCCTTTCATAGTTATTTTTTTTTTTTTAACGTGTACTCCGTATTTCAAGTTAAGAGGAGAAAAAAAACAAGATAAGGAACTATATTATGTAATCAGCTTTGTGATGGTGATGTTTGTGTACAGGACAGTTCAATTTCCAAAGCGTTCACATGGGCCACACCTTTTTTTTTTTTTTTTTTGTAATCCAGCGATTATATATATATATATTTTTTTTTTTTCCCTTTCCTTTTTGTAATTTTCGGTTCTTTGGATGGATGGATTTTTCATTTATATGCATTTTCCCTCCTCTAATTATCATTATTATTTCCTTTTTACTTTCTCAAAATATTTCTACCGAAACATGAGCGCAGTATTGGCTGTTTTTTTTTGTTTGCGGATAATGAATCAGTTAGTTCGGAAGTGGAGGGGGGGGGGAACGAGCGGGCATAATGGAATAGGAGAAATGTGTGCGTTTCTTTTTTTTTTTTTTTTTTTTTTTTTGTGTGTGTCTGTCCAGGGCCTAAAAAAGAGAGGAGGAAAAACAAAAAATAAATCCTTTATAATATTAGATATATTAATGAACGATGGAAAAAAAAAAACACAGCCCTGCCTGACTTTAGAGCAATTTATTGCGAAGACAACATCTTGTGTGCTGTTCTTCGTTCGCGCCCTGTACATAGGAAAAAGGGAAAACTTGAACGTTTTCTTTGAATTAGTTATCTTTTTTTTTTCAGAACTCTGTTGTCCCTGCTTAACTCTCCATCTCTAGTGTATACACTCAACATCTTCTATTCATCATTTGTCATGCCACCACCGCCCGTTTTTTTTTTTATTATTGTCCCGTAAAAAAGGAGAAGTGTAGTAAGTTGGGGTTTTCTTTTTTTTTCTTCATTGATTTATAATTGTATACTTTTTCTTAATTCGAACGAAGAGATCAAGTGACTGTCATCATTCTCGTGTATTATTATTCCTTTTTCTTATGTCAGCTCCTCTCCATTCATTCTACTTTTGTTTTATTTCCTTCAGTTGGCATATTTCTTTCCTTGCTCTTCTAAATGTGGAGGTGTATCAAATCGAAAAACTTGTTCATTCAATTTATGGTAACAAATCGGGAGGATAAATGGGCCACTCTAATCTGATATGCATTTGTACAAAACAACAACTTAACAAAACACACAAACAATTCAATAAAAAAAACTTATCCTGTTGATTCGTGTGTCTCTCCGACCCAATTCACACACTACTACCATACCTCTGTTTCTCTCACCTTACCCCCCCCCCCCTCAAATGTTGTCCCTCGTCTCCATACACATATACACATTTTTGAATTGTTTTTTTTTTTGTTTTGTTTTTGATTGCCTGACCGAAAGGCCAAAAGCTGTCCAATGGCTCGGGAAGGGGGAGGGCGTTGCGCTATTATACAAACAAATCGAATTTGTAATATTGATTAATACTATTGATTTATACTCTTGTCCACACAAACAAAACAAACCAGCTCTTTATCGAGCAAATCTCCTCAATTCCCTTTTTCTTTTTTTATCCATCTTTCTCTCTGTCCCATCCGTCAGCAAAAGACATCAGCTTACGCGAATACAAGTAATTTTTCTACATTAACATGGAACGGCCAAACGTGGATCGTCATTTCTCTTCGGGACTGGAGATTCATTTCAATTGAAAAAACAAAAAAAAAATGCGATGCTTCGTGAGTATATTTGTCGAATCAGAGTAATTGACAGGTGATTAGGTAGCAGTAATAGTAGTAATAGTAACAACGATATAAAAGGATTGGACAACTTAAACAACTATCATCAACTACCACCAGAATGCTCCAGACTACGTGGGAGAGTGCGCTGCTCTTTCACGACGCACCTGCGCTATTTTCACAGGTTACCACGGGCGTCTTGGTCCAACTCGATGGCTTCGAAAAGAGCCTTGAAATTTCCGGCTCCGAAACCCTACAGAAAATTGAAAAATCAGTTTTGATACGAGTTTTTAAACGAACAAGGTAAGAAAGCTCACCTGGTGGTTGTTGCGCTGGATGACCTCCAAGAAAAGAGTCGGTCGATCTTGCATCGGTTTTGTAAAGATTTGTAACAGGTATCCGTTATCGTCGTAGTCGACCAAGATGTTCAGCTCCTGCAATTTTCATTTTTGTTTTTTAATTCAAAGGTTTCAACTTTTAGGTAAAACAAAAAGAAATGTCACCTGGAGGGCATTCAAATCTTCCTTGATTTTGACAGGAGATTCAGTCAATTTAACGCGCAATTGATCGTAGTAGGCAGCAGGCACGGAAAGGAAATCTGTGCCGCGTTTCTTCAAGTTACGAATCTAAACGTAAAAGAAAAGGTAATTTTTTTTTATTTTACGAATGTGTTTGCCCTTGTTATGAAACAGCTTTACCGCTTTGATGATGTCGGTTGTGTTGAGGGCAATGTGCTGGACTCCGGCGCCGCCGTAATAATCGGCGTACTCTTGAATTTGACTCTTTCGCAGGCCGTTAGCAGGTTCATTGATTGGCATCTAAATATTGGGCCAATTAAAAGCCATTTTAAATGGTTTAACTAATAATATTGTACGTTTGAATACCTTAATGGTTTCCTCGTAATTGGTAACGACGATAGAACGCAGTGCAGAGTACTGTGTATGAATCTGGGAATCATCCACAGACCAGAATCGATGGAACATCAAATTCTTGGTATACCTATCAGCCAAAAAATAGATTATTAACTTGATTTGCATGATTAAGTAGTTGACTTTCGTCTCTACGAGGCAAATCATGGTACCATTCAGCTGCGGATTCCATTTGCAAGTCGGGTTGGTTTCCTACAACATGATCAATGAAATCCAAACTGATCGGTGGTCTGTTAAACAAAAACAAATTAAGTTAAACCTTTCAGTTTCGATAGCAAATAAGGAGTTACAATGTGGCCAGGAGAGGATCCTCAGCTGTGGGTAGCTTGTTGTAACCGGGCAAGAAGAAACCAGAGTAATTGCCACGTTCGATAAAGGTATGCGTAGTATCTCCATACTAGCAACACAGGCAGTTTTGAGTTTGCCTCTTCAGTTTTAAATCTGAGTTTTAAAAATATGTTAAATGATAAATTACTGTTTGAACGGTTGCAAAACGGACGACACCAAACTCGTCTTCCTCCTGCCAAATGTCACGGACGATTTTGGCACCGCGGTCCTTGGCTGCCTCAACAATGGCATCCAAATCTTCGACGCTGAAGGCGATGTCTTTGACACCATCGCCGTGGCGCACCAAATGCGGGCCCATCTCCGAGTCATCGTTGGGTTCGTACACCGATTTGAAGACGAAGCGAATCTGTCATTGCCATAATCTCAACGATGAATTGAATTCAGAAAGCAAATGTCATTTTTTCTTTCACCTTGTTTTGGGCGACAAGGTGGGCAGCCACTTTCCTTGAGCCAGTCTCGAGACCTTGGTAGCCAGCCGGGGTGAAGCCCATACGAGTACAGTAATATGAGGCCGCCTGGTACGCAACATGTAATTTTAAAAGAACAACTACACTACTAGCTAAAATAGTTTCCAAGTTACCTGTTTAGCATTTCCAACCCAGAAGGTCAGATGGTCGAAGTGGAGAAATTTCCCTGCCGGGGGCTTCAATAAAAAAGTTAAGACAGTTATTAATAACTAATCGACATAAATTAAATATAATTTGGCGCTAGAAGAAACGTAGCTTACTTTTGGGCCTTTATCAGTGTACGTCGTCTACGCGTCGATCAGGAGGAGAACATGGCAAAATGCAAATGTAAACAGTAATCGAACAATATGCAGAAGCGTTTTTTTAATTACCATGTTGCCGCTTGTTAGCTAATCCAAGGTAGCGTTCGTATGTTCCAGTGTCACAAAGTCAAATGGACTTGGTCATCAAACAACCAACTGAGTCTATGAAGAGAAGTTCTAGATTTGTAGCGCCAAAATCACAATCACAGGTAAAAGCGGCCCAACTGTCCACCAGGTGAGGTTACAGAATCGAGCCGCTTTTACTTAACTTGCCACGTGGAATACGTGAGAGATTCAACTGCCCCCGACGTAGATGCTTCTCATTTTGGAGCCATTTTCCACGACCTACGGGCAAATTTCACAATCTCGATGCCCATCTTTTATTACTTTATACATTTACTTTTTTTCTGTTGCGAAGTGAAGACAACAAAATGCACGCCGACAGTTACAAGTGACCTTGCTGCTGTTGTTTCTTTCGGTAACTTGTTTACTAGCTAGCTACAAGGCTGTCGCATCACTTTTCGCATACCTTTATTCCGATTGGTTGTTTCAACAGGTGTGTTACAATTAGTTTGAACTCCCAAGGCCCTTTTTTCCATTCAAATTCTTTACGTGCCTTGAATACATTATTAGTTGCTTAAATGGTGGCCGAGATGACCCTGCTTGTCTGACTCGACTACTTCGAAATACAAAATTGCCATTTGCCAGTTTTTGAGCTCAACTGCGAGATCATATCTTTCCATCCTCCAGGCGTTTTGCGCCAGTAACTTAATTTTTTTGTAATGTAGCAATACGCGTAGAAACTTAAATAATGGATTTTGTTTCGAGAAATTTGAAATTCGAAATGTTTTTTTTTTTAAAGGTTCTCATTCCCACCAGACAACAGTGCATTTTCAGACGATTTCTCTTTTTTGTTCTTAATAAGAATATAAAATGTAACTTAAAAATATAGGTTGTCTCTAGGCGCCTTGATAATTCGAGTCAGCCTCTTTTTTTATTTCTTCACCGTAGCGAGGCTAGGATAGCACCTGACTCATTCGACGAGTCGACGAAGAATCTCCAGTAAGGAATTATATTTCAAACGTTAGTTTTTCGTAGCAGCGACTGTTCCTTGTTTCCAGTTACTTACTTAAAGCTTATTGCAGGATTTTAGGAGCAATTATTTGGAAGGATCTCATAAACATATTGTTCATCATGACTGAACAGTGTAAACTTCCTCTACGAATCATCACCTACCTAGTCCCCGGATTGAGTGTAGAACTTTTTGAGAGTATATCCCAATATCTGGAATCCTCTCTAGGCAAAGAGACCATGCTCTTTTATGAATCCAGATTCGATGGTCCACAATCAGACCGAATTGATCCATTTGAAACCAAAGTTGCAGATTTAGGTAATACTTCATTCATTCTACATTGTGTTGTTGGCAGATATCAGTTAAATATTTGTGGTGACATTGACTTACAGCATTTATTACGGGAGCAGCATATCAAAAGCTTATTAAAGAAGATAATAAAAATTGGGAACTTCTACCAGTCGGAGGTGTTTACCCCCATCTCACCAAAGGTGAATCTGCAGGATACTATGCAGATATAATCATCCACAAAAATTCAAAGTAATGTGTTTATATCTGTGTGTCTAATAATTTTATTAATAGCATTGACTTTTGGGTTTTGGTCAGAGAAAGAACCAAGGATTTTCTAGATTTACGTGGGGCAAACTGGGCTACCAACAACCCCTGCTCAACAAGTGGTCACTTTGTTATGCTTAAAGCCCTTAAAGAATATGGGGAAAATCCATCCTTCTTTGGAAGTGTTCTTAGTAAGTTGATAAACAAATTTTCGCCGATGCAAACGCTATTCATACCCATTAATTTCAAATCTGCGCAGACTCTGGGTCGCACTTGAACTCCATTCATATGGTCGCCTCGCGTAAAGCGGATGTGGCGTCAGTAGATTCAAATGTGTTGGCATTTGCGATGGCAAAGAATCCTGCCCTTGCCCATGATCTTCACATATTTACATCAATTGGCCCGCTTCCACCCTATCCTATCATGATTCGCTCATCGATGGCAGTCGAACAAAAGAATGGAATCTGTGATGCTCTTCTGCAGTTGGAGAACGTAGTTCCATGGAATAAACTGTGTGCGGATCTCAGGCTGTTGCGCTTTGTCAAGATTGACAAGGATATTTATTTGGAGGACCGCGAATCGCGCGATGCACTTGTCAACTTATCGGCCTCTGTTCGCTACTATTAGAGGACTCCATAGTTGTAGAATGGAGGCTCATCGATATGTCCTTCCCACTACATTTCCATGATTATCCAAATATCCATTTTCAATGCGAAATTACAGCTCATCAAATTTACTGGAGTTAAGAGCTTCTAGATATGAGAAAAATATATATGTACTTTAAAAACATCTGTTTCCTTTACTCTAGTATAAGGAATGTTGAGTGGTACAAGTGCTTGAAGGACATCCTAGACGGATGTTCTTGCACAGTAACGTTTAGCTGTTGGCAAAAGTCTTCAATGTTTCTAAATTACCGTTTTCAAACGTGACTTCCCGCGTTACATCACAACTCGAAAAAATTTAGCATATGTAAAGTTTGTTCATTTTCCGCTAGATGGTGTATTGTGCATTTAGCAAAATGGCCTCATCGCGACTTCTTCATCTAGCCCGAAATGGTAAACAAATAAAAATTAACTACAATTATTTAGATTTAAAGAATGAAAAATCTAAATCTACTGTAGGTCTACTACCCAAATCATCCCTCAACATGCAGTTTCGCACTGCCTATAAAATTGTAACAGATGAGTTGGGGTCGGATCCTAAGACGAACCAAGAGATCGCGGATCGTGCAGGAGATCACATACTATTAACGGAAATTTTTAGAGGTAAGTTTGCCAGCTCACTTGTGGCCTGCAGCTATCAAGTTAACCAACACTTCTTTTAATTTTGTAGGTTTCGGAGTGACTCTTGCACACTTCTTTAAAGAGCCTGCAACCATAAATTATCCGTTTGAAAAAGGACCACTTAGTCCTAGATTCAGAGGGGAACATGCTCTTAGGCGATACCCATCTGGAGAGGAGCGTTGTATTGCTTGCAAGCTCTGCGAAGCTGTATGCCCTGCCCAGGCAATCACAATTGAAGCAGAGCCCCGTGCAGATGGCAGCAGACGAACAACAAGATATGACATCGACATGACTAAATGCATTTACTGTGGCTTTTGCCAGGTAAGTTTCTTATATAAATGAATCAGAATATTCAGTTGTTATGCTGATGAAATGCTCTACAGGAAGCATGCCCAGTTGATGCAATTGTAGAGGGCCCTAATTTTGAATTCTCCACTGAAACCCATGAAGAACTCTTATACAACAAAGAGAAGTTGCTGAATAATGGAGATAAATGGGAAGCTGAAATTGCAGCTAGCCTACAAGCTGACCATCTATACCGTTGAAGCTTTCAATTATAGTAAAGTTTCACTAATGTAAAATTAATAGTAAGGTGGTCCTTGAAGGTGTCAATAGATGAATACGATACCATCCGTTACATTTCGTCGCGCGAGCAGCTGCTAATTGTATGTAACTGTAAAATAGCGCCTTAGCAGGAACCCACACCTTAATTGTAAGTATTGCTTCCCATATTTGCCTTCCATTCTGTTACATCTTGACCTTCACGTTTGGTTGTGGATCGATCGACAGCCATAAACAGTGAATTCATTTCAGCCCCTAGTTTTTCACCAACCTTTGCAGGAGAGTTCGATTACCCCCCAGAGAAGTTTAATGCAAGGCAGCGAAGAAAACCAAGTTTTCCTAGAAGTTGAGAAAAGTTTTATCGAGTCGGATTAGACAACTAGGTTCGAAAACTCTACGTTCTAATCACTCTTCGCGATCCAGTAAACAGCTGAGTTGGACATCATCGATTTAATCTTCGTATTGTTACAACTGAAATCTAAGGAAAGCCCTCGTGGTTTTCGTTCCGTGGAAATCATTCAGTGCTCTTCATTTATCAAACGGCCAGTGGATCCAGCATCGTTTTCGAGACTGCCTTTCATTGGTAACCATTACCGGTCACACTACTCTAACAACGTCCCCACTTGGAGCCTACACTGCGTCTACCCAAGCTGATTCTGTCCTCGATGGTTTGACCCGAGTGGAAGGTAGGACCATGTTTCTGTAATTATTTACCTGTAAGTAATTAAGTCGTGACGTGCTGATTTCTGAATGTGATTGTGTTTATCGAAGAGTGGTAGTCAACGTATTTTTTATCGAAATTTTATTGTCGAAGAAACTTGGTATCTTATTGCGATTCGAGGTTAGAAATCAGAGATTAATGCAAATCGCGGAAAGAAATAGTAGGGTGCATGCAACGATCCAGGCAGAAAAAAATAGGGATATTTTGTTCAACCTTGAAGCAATAAGGAACACGTAGCGATGGCAGAAGTTGTAATCATTTTCGAAATCATTGAAATTCGCTATTGGTATCCCTTTGATCCACGTGTATCCGGCGTAAGACACCATGCAAGCCGTGAGTTCTTTTATTAGTATCTCGAAGAAATTCAATTCAGGTCGAATGGTGTTTGGTTTTAAAAACAAGTTCGCGCCGGCTACCATCATCAGATAGACAGGAATTCGGGGCTGGGCTGGACATTTTTCTGTGGCCCATGCCACTAGCCCTACCATTAGTATCACCACGTTAATAAAACCTCCGATGGCGCGACCAAGCAGGAAATTTTTATCCTTAGTTTCGCATATTGGCATTCCAATAATAATGGCAGAGAGCATATTGATTAACAATTTCGCAACCCGTCCAATGTTGACTAACGTAGGACTGATAGGTGTAAAACGCCTCATTATTTTATTGTACATGGAATTTGCCATGGTTTTGGTTAGCAAATAGTTTGTGCCCTTTCACGTAAATGGTTTCTCGTTGTATTAAAAAATTGGCCTGAGGCGGTAATCTTGAATTTTCCCATCTCTTAATGGCAATTGATTAATTGGTAATTCGAAAAGTAGCGTTTTCAATAGTCATGATTTTTTCAAACGTTGTTCTACTATTACATTTACTACCCCAGCAGCGTGCAGGCTATGTTTTATCTTATCGTGAAACATTTTAAAGTTTATGTTGGAAGTTCTCAGGAGCGTTTAGCCTTTGTGGGCGTTAACATTTTATTTAGAATAATAGAACAGGGTCGTGTCAATGCCAACGTAACACGCACGCCAATGAAACGATGACGGCCTTTCGGGATCAGATTTGTAGTGCGTGCTGCGGTGAATTATGCAACGAACAGTTAGCGACAACAGAAATGTTTTAATTTGAGCTATTCGGGAGCTATTGACATAAAACAGTTTTAACTGTAATTTCATCTAAATCTTTGAAGATACCGTCTTGAATCGGGTTGGATGGGTAATTTGAGTAGTGGGTACTCTCGCCTGCTGTCTGATGTCTTTATTGTTCGATGGTTGATCGTCTTTCAGCGGTGGCACCAGATCGTTCAGATAGTCTAACCCAAGGTGAACGGTCTGCAGTATGGTTGCATTTATTAATAGAAATCCAGGAACAAATAGCAATGCAAACTTACTTTCAAATGACGAGTGAGGAGAAAGTTGAGATCAAAATCTTCGTCGTCATCCCCGAATGGATTTTTCATTTGCTCAGCTACCTAAAGTAAAACGTTAAGGGGGAAATATGAATAGTTTTTTTTTTGTTATCGATGCCCTACACAAACCTTTAAGAGTCCAACGTAAAAAACAAGTTCCAAGACCGTCCCGATAGGGAAGTAGATGTCGATAGCTCCGACTGCAGAACTAGGCCCGGTATACTGACGTGCTATGAGACATGCGATGAAATAGGAATAAGTTGCCAGTGTACAGACCTAACGGAAACAATATCGACATTATTATTATTATTATTTTTTTTAAATTAATATCTGTAAAATAGTACTTGGGTATACACCATGGGAATAGAAACCCAGTTGTAGCTCCAAAGGGCTCCGCAGTTCGCGCGAAACTCCAGAAATTCCTTTTTTAAAATGACACGTTTTGAGCACCCGATAGTTGTGTATGTTTCTTTACAATGTTTGTATCAATGCGTTCGTATTATTCAACTGTTTGTGTTACCTCCATAATGAGTTTGTTGCCTGCAGGGTCGACCAAAATACCATCCCTAACAGCTTCATTGAGCGTTGAAGTAAACCATGTTGAGGGTACCCAAAACAGATTTACTACTGGAGAAATCGATTCGTAACACTGCTTTTCGGTTCTGGTCATTATTCCTACTTACCAACAAAGTATTACGTGGATGCTATAGAAGAAAAACAGTCTATTGATTCGTACCATTTTTCACCAAATCCTGTAGAGTTGGGAAACGTCGACGGACGGCACGTGAGATTGAGCGCAGTAACAGGGTTAGCATCAATAAAGCTCGTCGTAATAATACTCGCCGAATAATTCGAGACCTTTCGTCCTTACCCGGTACATACATTTGAAGAGTTAGCATCAACCTGAAAAAAAAATCCATTTCATCCAACTATTGTTTCTTTACGATTTGTGTTTTGAGAGTGCAATACTTGTCCGGCCAAGGGATCGTCATGTATCTGGGAGGAGAAAAAAAAGATCAATAAGAACTGACGTGAGACATCTGTAACATATTCATTACTGCTGCCACCATCGACCTGCGACGATGGTAACGTAGAAACCGAGAAGAAACGGTAGAGAGATCAACTTTGTGTAGTTCTCGAAAAAAGTTTGTGATTCGTGAAAAGCTCTGCGAAAGAATCGTTTTGTTATGGGGATTTGTGACCGAAAATTACATTGTTCTAACTTTTTCTGATCCTCATTCAATCCATTGCGGTATACAGCACTAACAATTCCAAACAGGATGAGGAAAACTAAAAATTCTCGGTACACGACTTTGTAGACGGAACACTTCCATCTCAGGAGCATTGCCCCGATACCAACATTGTTTGACATGGCGCCTTTATCCATTTCGTCACACCCAACGTGAACAGATGCTGGCAAAATAGATGGACACATTAGCAGTTAGTTAAATCAGCGAACGAATCGTCACTTACGTATAGAAGACATGTTTTACAATTTCGAACAGACCACTTTTTCGTTCAAACATAAAGCTAATCGTGCAACTGACTTTCTTACTGGTTGCGTGTACTCTGTTAATACAGTCGAAAACCTCGCTACCAAGTCATGGTCTCTTGAAAGTTTTAATCCCCCATCAGACCGAACTCTGGAAACATGTCGAACACGCATTCTCCTGAATGATAAATGAACCCGAAACAAACGATCAATCGAATCGATAGCACTGCTTCAACCGTGACAATTGTGGACATGTACAACTTTCGTTGTTCACGTGTACACCACCCTGATACCGTAGAACTAAGGTTTAGTAGATTATCAAAGCGGTTTCTACCCACCGTTTTTCATTATCTCAGCCATGCCTAACAATATCCGAGAGAATAATTCACAACAGAAACACAACTTGAAGAGAACCAAGTTATGCAGCTCAAATACTCTGTATTCAAATAGAATGTACAAAGTATCTCGACCGAAAATTTAAGCTGTTTCCATCGGCGTCGTGGTGGCAGGGGAGGCTGCAGACTCTTCTGTGTATTTGCCCTTGTCTTTGCCCAAAGCAGCAAGGCGGCCCTTAGCCCTCCGTTCCACAATCTTCTTGCGGTCCTTGTCCATCTTCAGTTTGACAATGACAACCTAATGAAGAGTTATTTAGATTAATAAACCTTTACAGTAGCTGTTTACTTGATGTATCTAGACCAAGCCTTAGAACAAGTAGATATTATGAATCTGTTTATGAAAGAACTTACTTTAGATGGGTGGATGCCAACTGGAACAGTGGCTCCATTGGCCTTCTCACGCTGGATCCTCTCAATGTAGATCATAAACTTTTTACGGTAGCACTGGATGACTTTGCCAACCTGCTGTCCTTTGTAGTGGCCTCGTACAACCTACATAAACCATTGATGAACATGATGACATAACACACATATTTCGAATTTCTATCTACCTGAACTTCATCATCCTTGCGGATGGGGATGTTTCGGACGTTGTACTTTGTCCTGAGTTCCTTGGATAGGGGAGCCGTCATCAACTTCCTACGAATGTGGGAAGGTGCGCTGAAATGACGCTTGCGGTTCTTGCGCCGAGAGGAGGTAACTCTTGTGTTCAACTTCATTTTTTGTCAGTCGAAGTCCGAAGAACCTAAAAGGACAGGAAAAACGACCGTGAGCAATGTGAGTTCCAAAAGTCGGCAACGATATACTGAAATGAACACTTCAAATTTAAGACAAAATTTATTTTTAACGAATAAAGACAGATTAGTTTTTCTAGTGCAGTTCTATGATTGCAGTTACTTTCTTAACAAGCTCGAAGATGGTTTGGATTCGAAAGGATGACAAAGAGAAAAACGAACCTGAATTTGGCTTCGAAGGAAGGAAAACCTATGGACGAGAAAGGAACACAAAAAAAGGCAACGTCGACAACGTTGCCTTATTGAAAGTGAGAAATACGTTCGTTATAGATGTCTCTGTCTGCCAAGGACTTGTTACCAGATGGCAGTGTCGGATGTCAACAAAAATTATGTAAAGTAAGCAAAACGCGGTTAACGCTCTTAGGAAAACGTTTTGGTTTGGACATAAAATTATAAGCATTTATTGAAAAAGAAAATGTTTGCATCTTCTCGGAACATGTCTTTGGTTAAGGTACAGTTTAATTCGCTTTGTGTGAGAATAAACTCAAAAATTGTTTTGTTAGATGTAATGTGAATGATCAGACTCAACAATAGTAATGTTTATGTATTATTTTATAAAGCTAGCATTGTCGATGCCGAAGAATACGACAGGGCTTTGCTCTTCAGGAAGGCAGTTTGTATCGAGACAGATTGCCACCAAAGTACAGCCTCTTACACAGCTTACTGAAGATGAAATCATGATGAAGGAGAGTGTGGCCAAATTGGCCAGCCAAATCATTGCTCCATTTGTTAAGAAAATGGATATTCAGCAATCTTTTGAACCAGATGTAGTCAATGCCTTGTTTTCAAATGGGGTAAAATATCCATAACTTTTTAGTTTGGCTGGGGTTGCAATACAGGATTCACTTTATAGCTAATGGGGCTGGAAATTGATCCAGAGTATGGAGGTGCAGGAGCCTCTTTCATGTCAGCTATCATTACAATTGAAGAGTTGGCAAAAATAGATCCTTCAGTTAGTGTGTTTTGTGACATCCAGAACACACTAATAAACACATTGCTGCGCAAACTTGGCACTCAAGAACAAAAAGAAAAGTATCTGCCAAAACTTGCTCAAGACACAGTAATAACTTCATTTCTTCTGGATTAAGATTTATAATTACTTATTAATGTTTCTTCAAATTTCAGGTTGGGAGTTTCTGTCTCTCAGGTGACTCTACATGCCTAACCTTTTTTCCGTGCTGGGCTTTGTGATTAACGCCGCTTTTCCGCGCTGTTTTATAGAGGCTGAATCAGGATCCGATGCTTTTTCACTAAAGACACGGGCTATTAAAACCGGTGACCATTACATTATTAATGGTACCAAAATGTGGATTTCCAGTTCCGAAATAGCCGGAGTCTACTTAGTAATGGCTAATGTGGACCCCAAAGCCGTAAGTTTTGTTGCACCATCAGTATTAAAGAGAACTGTTCATGAAAGCCGAAATTCTAGGGATATAAAGGCATCACATGCTTTATTGTTGACCAAATTACACCAGGTCTCTCCGTTGGTAAAAAAGAGGACAAGCTGGGTATCCGGGCCTCAAGTACGTGCGCCGTCCATTTTGATAATGTTCAAGTTCCCGCAAGCAATATTCTGGGCGAACTCGGCCAAGGCTATAAGTATGCGATTGGCATGCTAAACGAAGGTCGAATTGGCATAGGCGCGCAAATGGTTGGATTGGCCCAGGGTTGCTTGGATGCCACGGTTCCCTACACTCTCGAAAGGACACAATTTGGGAAACAGATATTTGATTTTCAGGCAAGATGCCATTTTCTGGTGTTCTCCGATAAGTAATCCTGAAATGACGTGTTACGCAAATGTAGGCTATGCAGCATCAGATCGCACAGGTCGCAACCCAGATAGAATGTGCCCGTCTTCTCGTCTATAACGCCGCCAGATTGAAGGAAGCCGGTTTACCATTTGTTAAACAGGCCGCCATGGCTAAATATTTTGCATCTGGTTAGGCTACAGAATTTCTTTTTCAAATCAATTAATTCTGTATGTTCTTGTTTTCATTGTGTTTCCAGAAGTTGCAGCGTTGACCACTTCGAAATGTATCGAATGGATGGGAGGAGTCGGTTTCACGAAAGATTACCCAGTCGAAAAGTTTTATCGTGATTGTAAAATTGGTACAATCTATGAGGGAACGAGTAACATTCAGTTGAACACCATAGCTAAGTATATTAAGCAAGAGTACCAATCGTGATTCGTCTTTTGGCAATAGCTTCATGGATGACATTTGGAAGTCATCATATTATGATATGGTTGTCCGTGATCAGTGTTCGTGAGTCAATCTCAAACTGTAAATTGACAGATCTGTTTATATTCCTACATGAGACAGTGATGCTACTTCTTGTCATGATTAAGGCAGTGTACAAGAATTGTAATAAAAAGTCATCTAGGTAAGCCTAATATGCTTGTACTAAAATTGTGAAGACTTGGGTAACTTCCTTAAATATACTAAGTCAAGGAACGAGAATTTCTTTTCCAAATTCTAAAATAAATTTTGATAACACAAAAATGCATTGGATAGGTTTGTCTTGAAGAATAGTCTAAGCTAAACAGCATTTGTCGAATTTTACACTTGTTCATTTAGTTCAGTTAGGTTCGAGGGCTCATTCGTTCATTACGTACATGTTTGCTTTCGATCTTTCATACTTAAATAGTTAAATTTTATTAACTGTTATTCTGTTACATTAATCCGTGTGCTTCTATTAGGCATTTCATGGCTTGCGAAGTAGGAAGGGCTTCTGTGACGTCTGTCCCGTATTAGTTCTTTATTTCCCGCCTTTTCCTCCTCTCAATACCGATATCAAATCGAAACGAAATTGTGTTTAGCTGTCCGCCTTTTCAGGATTCTCGTTAATTTAATGTGATTCTTTAAAGTGTAACGGATTGGGGTTTAACATGTTTTGATCTTTAACATTATTGACACATTAGAAAATAAAAAGTCTTCATATTATTGGCTGAATCATGAATGATAAAAAGGCAAAGAGTAGGAGGCTGATGTTGATATCCAAGTGGAAAAGTTTATCACGAAAATCTCTATCACGTGAAAGGTCTTTGACACCAGAGATACAGCCTGAACCCCATATCAAAAATGCTAAACGGAATTCCAAAACAAGGGAGTATCTTACTCCAATTACAAATGAATCAACAAGTATCAGTGGGAAAGAACCTTTAACGGTGGTTGATACCAAGTAAGACATTGTTTCCTCACAAATAATAAAATAATGTACATGGATTTCTTCCTTAATTGTCTAGAAACCTTGCCCGAGCTTGTGAAGATAAAGAAAACAAACTTCTATCGTTTGACAATTTGCAGCTTCATTTGAAATCAAACAACTTGAAAGTTGACGCAGTTCCTACCACCAATGGTGTAATTGATGATAGAACCAACCGGTTGGAAGTGTTTGCGCATCAGAAGGATAATGTTGGAGAAAAAACACAGCCAGGGGCTGTGGCTGCAGACATATCCCTAGATTTAAGCCTACCTTTTACAATTGGTGATTTAGTCTGGGCCTACATTTCTGGTTACCCTCTATGGCCTTCACTTATTACTCAGGATCCCTTAGAATTTCTTTATACAAAAACTAGAAGTACAGTATTATTTCATTGGACATTAAAACATTTATACATACATGTTAACCCTGGTAATTTTGTTTCTAGTGACAGGAAAGACAGAAATCAGACTATTCCATGTTGAATTCTTTGGAGATAATGGATCAAGAAGCTGGCTGTCTGCAAATGTCTTGTTTCCTTTCAATGGAGGTGTAGAAGAACTACTAAAGGATAAAAATGGTTTTTTAAAACATGTATTTTTAAAAGAATCACCTTGGATTTGCATTGCACTTTTATAAAATTTTACAAATGATTTCAGGTTTTGAGCAAAAGCAAAATTTTCAAGTCCCTTCAGCAAGCAATCAAAAGTGGACGAAAGACTTGGCAGTTGGCTGTGGAAGAGGCGAAGCAGGCCATGCCTTCATCGAGGTAGTGTCCATCAAAGCAAAATCCGAGAATAATGTTAGTCATTCTATATCATCTTTAGGGAACAACGATTGATACTATTTAGAAAACTTCTCCAATCCAAAGAAGAAGAACAAATTCAGCGAAAAAGGAAATCCATAGATGACTCTGCGGACAGAAAACCAAAGCGACGGCGACAGAGTAAAGAAAGCGTAGAAGGGCATGTTTCCCTAGAAGAACAACAATCCGTAGTTTTGGCAGAACATATTCAGACCTTAAGTGACGTAAGCGAGAAAATGGAAGACATTGCCTGTCCAGATGATAACCTAACAGAAGTGGTTCTACCAAATGATGCCAATAAAGATGTGCCAAAGAAACGCGATAAGGAAATGCGCGTTGACGTTTGCGAGTTTTGTGGGTCTCGAGAAAATCAGACGTTGTCATGCAACAAGTGTCGCCTAGTTTATCATCCCGAATGTATAAGAAAGGATTTGAAAGCACCATCAAACTTGGAAACTTTCTTGTGCCTTAACTGCGATCCCTCGACTAACTCAAAGTGCTGTCTTTGCCAACAATCGGAAGGCGCAATGCTTTCTTGCAATTTCAAGTTGTGTGGAAGACACTATCATCGTAATTGTCTGAAACTGTTCCATTCTCCTAGCGTAAGGCAAGAAAAACCAGCCTCTCAATTCACATGCCCAGCACACTATTGCCATACTTGCGTCGCAGACCTGAATGAATTGCATCAAGCAGAGAAGAAACTAGTTCGTTGCATATATTGTCCAACTGCCTATCATCAAAGTACTTGAACTCAAAGATCGCTTTGTTTTCGAGCTATCCATAATTTTCCTTTTATATATTTGAAGGTGAAAAATGTCTGGCTGCAGGCTCTATCCAGTTATCCAATACGCAGATGAAGTGTTTTAAGCACGTGGAAAATCGTGAAGTTGCTAAAAAATCCAAGAAGGAGAAAAAGACGATTTTACCCATCCATTATAATGTAAACTGGTGCATTGTTTGTTCTGAAGGCGGCAGCCTAATATGCTGTGAACGATGTCCTTCGTCTTTTCATACTCGTTGTGCGGGCTTGGAAACGGAACCGGACGGATCTTTTCTTTGCTATGAATGCACATCTGGCAAGACCATCCTTTATGGCGACATAGTATGGGTTAAAATGAGCATATACAGGTCAGTTTTTTTTTTTCATTATGTTACTAATGCAAAAGTTTTTTACGTATTAATGACGGCCCGATTGGTAAATAGGTGGTGGCCTGGTAGAGTGTACCCATTGGACGAGATACCGCCTAAGCATCAGAAATACCAACCCAAGGCAGGGGAGTTCTTGGTCTACTTTTATGGTAGCAATAACAGCGCGTTTGTCTATCGTGGCCAAGTATTTCATTATCAAGACGGAGTAAGTTTCATAATTGTTTTACTTTTTCATGGGTAAACAAGACGTAACAATACATTTCTGCAGGACCAAGGATGTAAAGGGAAGAGTAAGAATAAATTGGGGGACGACTTTAAGAAAGCCTTGGAAGATGTAACACCTGTATTTCAAATGCGTAAGCAAGTACTTTCCGAGCGAACAGCCGAACGACAAGCAAAAATCAACGTTGTAAGTCTTACGCCAGATCACTTTCATGAACGAAAATCCATTGTAATACTGTTGTTTCCAATACTAAGAAACCGCCACCGTACAATAAACTACGCAGTAACAAACCGGTTGGCAAAGTTCGTATGCAAGATCCAAGCCCCTATTCGTCCTCTCTGTGTGACTGTGAGGTAACGGAAAGCCAACCGACTTGCAGCTCGGATACAGAATGTCTTAACAGGTTTTTATTCTAATATTTTTTTTTTCGAATAATTCTCTTATTCTGAATAATTTTTAGGATATTATTGTTTGAATGTGATCCAAATGTGTGTGCTGGAGGCAAATTATGCCAGAATCAGCGTTTTCAGCAACGCCTTTCTCCCCCGCTCTATCCGTTCAATACTGGAGGAAAAGGCTGGGGACTTAAATCTCAAGCTGATATTAAGAAAGGCGATTTCGTCATAGAATACGTAGGAGAGATAATCGACAATAGCGAATTCCGTCGTCGCCTCAAGGCTAAACAAGATGCTCAAGACGAGGCCTACTATTTCTTGACGTTGGACAACAACCGAATGATTGATGCTGGACCAAGTGGCAACTTGGCACGATTTATGAATCATTCATGCCAACCCAACTGCCAAACCCAAAAATGGACGGTCTTGGGCGATATTCGCATTGGACTTTTTGCTGTAACAGACATCCCTGCTCACGCAGAACTTACATTCAATTATCAATTGGAATGTGCCCAAGATGTGGCGAATGAGAGTAACCAGAGGCAGCAACCTTGTCATTGTGGAGCTCCAAATTGCGCCGGCTTCATCGGTGCCAAACCAAAGCAGATAAAGGTAATTTTTTTTTCTTTTAATTTTGTATTAAAGCTTTAGCATGTTAAACTCGATATATGTTTTCTTTTTTTAAGGTGGAAAAGATTAAATCAATAAAGGCCAAAAAGAAAAAACAGCAACGGAAGCTTGAGAAAGAGAAAGTGGCTGAAGATTTTTGCTTCCGCTGTACGGAAGGGGGTCACTTAGTTGTGTGTGATTTTAAGAATTGCAGTAAAGTTTACCATCTTGAATGTCTTAAACTTTCTGCCCCCCCGAAAGGTAATACTAAAGTCCTAAGAATTTTTAATTCAAGTAATTTTTAAAAACAATTTTTAGGCCAATGGACATGCCCATGGCATCATTGTGATGTGTGTGGCCGCAAGTCCACCCAGTTTTGCAGCGTGTGTCCAAATTCTCTCTGTTCGACGCACGCTATAGAAGTGGATATGCAATCTCATGATCAGCTTGGTTTAATCTGTAACGAGCATTCACAAGAAGAAACAAATTTTTTTGTCAAGCGTCTTCTAGAAGAAGATACCGCAACTGTGGCGACTATATCACCTGAGCCTTCCACATCGCTCAGCGAGACGAGTAGCTGTTAATTGAGCCTTATATAAAGATAATGCATTTATATTTGTTTCGCCATCTTCCCCTCTTTTCATCGTTTACTGCCAACAAGTATGCTGAATACATAATTGCCTTTGAATCTCGAACAGAAATTTAATTGAAATCTGCTCCATGTTCCATGACCCCCAAGCCATAACTTCTTCTTTCAACCCCCTGTTTGGTAAATTGACCATAATTATCGTCATCGCATTTGTGTATACTTCTTGAAAACGATTTAACTAGGAAATAAATAAACCCAAAATTGTATTTGTTTGAATCTTAATTAAATTTGTCTTCCAATTTCCAATTCGTAAATAAATAAATATTATAAAAACAATAATCCTTTAATTAAAATTATAAGTAATGCCTTTTGTCTTTAAAAAGTCGGCCAAAACTCGCGATGTTGCCAAATCGAGATCCGACAAAACCATAATTATAATCATAATTTTATAAACCCAGCCTTGAATGAATGTCTTTGATGAAGGAAAATATATACATTTTTTAAATAAATCTAATAGAATTAAACTTTCTATAAAAGCCTACTATAGAATAAGGAATTTTATCTGTCAATTTGTTCGTTGCGATTTACGGCCGGTAGGCAGTGCTTATAGTGGTTAAATAGGCCGTCGCAAAACGTTTTTCGTTTGTTTCACAGTTTTCACAGTTTCCCTTTAGCCTCCCATGCTTCTCATGGCTGAAATTCTTACATTGGTAACACGTGTTTTATGATTGAATCGTGAAAGTTTTAGTTGACAATTGATATTTGTGTTTTATATTTGGAAAATGGTAGGTTAAATTGCGTATCGTAAATGTCTTAAGAAATTAAATGTACCTATCCATAATTTTCTCCGCTTGCGTTAATTAGGCACAGATGTACGTGCTATTCGAACATGCGGCCGGGTATGCATTATTTCGCGTCAAAGAATTTGAAGACGCTGGAACTTTCTTGCCCCAAGTCGAGCAGTCGGTCACGGATTTGAGTCGCTTCAATGGAGTCGTTAAATTGGTTTCGTTTGCTCCTTTCAAGTCTGCTGCACATGCTCTTGACAATATTAATTCAATTTCTGAAGGTACCAATAATGATTATATCTTCCTTATGCTGTAAGATTATATTACCTTTTGTCTCATTAGGTGTGCTATCTGAAGATCTCAACCTCTTCCTTGAAACTAACTTACCAAAGCCAGAAAAAAAGGGCAAGAAGGATACCTTTGTATTGGGAGTAAGTGAACCGAAGCTGGGTGCGTCTATTTCAGAAATTTTGGGTATTCCATGCCAACATGCAGGTGTTATTCCTGAAATTGTCCGTGGTATCAGACTGCACTTTGCACACTTAGTGAAAGGTAATATTGTAAATTTGTGCGAGTATGAATCTCTTTATTGGAAATCTTTTTATCTGGAAATTAGGATTTACTGTCCAAACTTCTGGAGTTGCCCAGTTAGGTTTGGGCCACAGCTATTCCAGAGCAAAGGTCAAGTTTAATGTCCACAGAGTAGACAACATGATCATTCAAAGCATTGCATTGCTGGACCAATTGGACAAAGATATCAACACATTTTCTATGCGGATCAGGTATACTTAATTGTTAATACTTCTAAATGAATATATTAACCAGGAAGACCATTAGGGAATGGTACTCGTATCATTTCCCAGAACTTATCAAGGTTGTTCCAGACAACTACTTGTTTGCCAAGTGCGCCCAGTTCATAAAAAATCGTAAGGAGCTGTCAGAAGAATCTTTACCTCAGCTGACTGAAATTGTCAATGATGCTGGCATTGCTCAATCAGTTTTGGATGCGTCACGCTCGTCAATGGGTAAGGTCTAGAATAAGAGCTTATACGCTAGATGGAAAAATTTATAAAACTAATATTCTTAGGAATGGATATTTCCCCGGTCGACCTAATCAATATCGAACGCTTTGCTAAGCGTGTGGTTGCGCTAGCCGAATATCGTAAAGAACTGCAGGAGTACCTGAGATCAAAGATGCATAACATAGCACCCAACTTGTCAGCACTCATTGGCGAGCAAGTTGGTGCTCGTTTGATTTCGCACGCCGGTTCCCTTACAAGTTTGGCCAAATATCCGGCTTCAACGGTCCAAATTCTTGGAGCCGAAAAAGCCTTGTTTAGGTAATTGAAAAACTCATGATTTATATACTCTTATCGTAACTATAAAATCAATAGAGCATTGAAGACCAAAGGCAACACACCGAAATATGGATTGATTTATCATTCAACCTTCATCGGTCGCGCGGGTTTGAAGAATAAGGGACGCATTTCCCGCTACCTCGCCAACAAATGTTCTATTGCATCGAGAATTGATTGTTTTTCAGGTACTGTTCTTCGTGAACGTCGTTTCTTTTTTCTTCTCAAAAAGACATAGTTAAAATTATAAATGTATATACTTTAATATTTATTTTAATTATATAGAGGAAACGTGTGATGTATTTGGATTGAAACTCCGTGAGCAAGTAGAAGACCGGCTGAAATTCTATGAATCTGGAGACATTCCCCGGAAAAATGTGGATGTCATGCAAGAAGCCTTAGCTGAAGCCAAAACTGTATTGGTAGGTTTTAAATTTTTCTTTTCTTATTTTACGTGCGGTGTTGTTCAACATACTCCTTGCATAGGCATCCTTGAAGAAGAAGAAGAAGAAAAAGAAGAAGAGTATCACACCATCGGCAGATGATACAATGGATGGTAATGCTGACGCTACTCTTCCGTCTGACGGCGAAGGCAAGAAGAAGAAGAAAAAGAAAAGTATCACTCCAGCAGCCGATGAATCCATGAACAACTCAATGTCGGTGAATGGAGACGAGAAAAAGAAGTCTCAGGATGAGAACGGAAACAGTAATGTAACACTAGATGAATCTATTGGTTTGGATAACAGCGTAAACGGAAGTAAGAAGAAGAAGAACAAGAACAGAGAAGCAGACAGTACATTGGATCAATCGGCAATTGAGCAAGATGGAGCCACACCGGCCAAAAAATCAAAGAAAAAAAAGAACGCTGCCTAAAGAATGCTATTCGTGTTCTCGGTATTTCCTCAGAATCGGTTGACCTTGTGAAATAGCCCAATTTTTTTAGTTTTTGTAAGGTGTCGCATTCAATACAACTGGGCAGAGGTCACTGGGAATTTGAGTATTGAGACTTAAGCTCTCTTCACAATTATTAAGCGGCAGGTTAAATTCAACCAGATAAGAAAGAAGAGAAATTTTGTTCAAACATAGGGTTTTCTTGTTAAGTTAAAGATTTTTTTTAAGTCTAAGAAAAGAAAAATATATTTACATATTGAATAGTATTTTTTATTTCATAATTCTAATATTTTTAACAGATTTCTATGATGTTCAACTGCAATCAACCAACACACCTTCTCAGTTGGCTGCTTCAAGCAAGATTAGTCTGTCTGGAATTAAAAACTTTACTTAACATTAAATACAGGCTCACAGCACTTTTACGAGTGCATCCTCTTCTGATTCACTATGACTGTTATAGATCAAAGAATAAAACACAAATCATACAAATAAAAATTCAGCTGGATTAAAATTCAAACTCTTTCTTAGATGTGAAACTTCCACAAAACATAATACCTCATTATTTTTCTGTGAGAGTGTCAGTAATACCAAAGGTAAAGGAAAGCAAAGCCTGTCAAGTGAGGCACTGGAAAATCAGAAAAGTCACTGTGTCAAAAAATCTGCTTTCCTTCCCATAGTTCCCAACTGCCATAAAGTTTCAGCGTTCGGCTTGCACTAATATCAAACGTGATTTAACTCGATAAAGTAATCGAAGTTCCCTATGGCAATCCGTTTAACACAAAAAAAAAAAAATTTCGCCAAAAAAAAAAAAAAATCACACTTTTTTCTTTTTTTCCTTTTTTAAATTCGTACTGCAGAAAACCATGACAAAATGGCCGCCGTATACTGGAGACATCTAACAGAAAAGTTACGAACTCGTGATTTGATGGAAGTGTCAGCTGTTCTCTTACTCCTAGCGTTGCTCAGGATCACAGTTACAATGGACGTGTACTTGGTTGAAATTTACCTGCTGACCTGTATTTCCGCGTGTGGACGTAACGTTCGTTTTCTCTTTTCCACCTAATTGTACTAATAACCTAATTGGTACCGGAAAGAGATGTCCCTTTTTGCGTTTGCAAGGATATTCTTCAGTGAAAATGAGTAATGCCAGTAGAAACTCTTCATTTCTTCACAAAAAAGTTTGGCTTAAGACAAAAATAAGACTTTATTGGATTGAAAAATGATACATCTGTGAGTATACATATGACTTCTGTTATTTAGATGTTAATAAAATTCACTATTGAAAAAAAATATTCTTTTTTAAAACAATTTTTACAATTTTCTATGTGACACCAAGAAATGGAAGACATGGATTGGATAATATAAATGCAGATCAGCTGACTTATGTTTCACATGTCAGTTGGAGATTTCCTGGGCAAAATTTCTAGTAACTCAGCATTTGGTACCATCTTTACTATAATTTTATACAGTATTCTGCATGTCTCATTAATAAAGATTTAAATGCTTTTATAGATTGACACATCATCATATGTTCGTCATATGGTAGTTTCACCCCATCTGTCATTTGTACCAATTCTAGATATTGTCCATACCAAGTCTTCATGTTTACGTTCTTGCCAGTGGTGCTGATACCTTTTTTTATCACAACCGCTTGTTTCAGCTGTTCCAAGTATTGAAGCATTACTTAAGCAAGTACTTAGAGAGGGCTGCCCTTTACAAAAGAAGAGCTTATCATGGTATGTTATGAAATAAATAGATTTTTAAAGAAAGAAAACTTTTAACCTCTCCTGTTCCTCATAGATGCTGTGATGGTATGTTTGCAAAACTGGAAAAAATTCAAAATTCTGTGCTATGGTTGCCTTAAGTACATGCTCAACATTTTGAAAAATGTGAACAGCAAAAACAGTTGGTCAGAATTTTAAACGTCAAAAGTACTTATTTCTGGAAAATCAGTTAATCTACATCCTGATTTTCTGCTGTTCCATCAGTCACTATGCAGTGTGTTTGGACAACCTAAGCATTCTTGAATCAGACTGCTTCAGTTTATATCGAAGATGTATTGCTTGTCATGCCCGGTGACCAACTTCACAGGACTATGTTGTAAGTGAGTATCACTTTACAAAGCCAAATAGGTGTAACAAAATGCAATTTTGTAAATTTATTATACAGAATTATTTTACTGCTTTGTTTTTTGTTGTACATTGTACAGCAAATTTAGATTACATGCCTAGTATGAAAGAGATCAAGTATATTACCGAAATTGGCTATCTCAATTCGCGACTTCCGTACTCATCCTCAGTCTGTCATTGTGATGCAGGGGTCCTGAAAGAAGTTGGAACGTTTTGAACCGTCTCAGCCAATAAGTCTGTCTCTTTTTTTGTGCCTGGAAACCCATGATTATAACTAATTAAAATGCCATGTATTGTGTCATTTGAATAGGTATTAGAAAATAGGTAGTCGCTTAGTTTCTTCGCTGCCCGTCAACTTACCATCCAAGCAATCACTATGTCTGTCAAACCATTAGCTGAGTACAGTTAATACCAGTAGTACACCAAAACAAGAGGTAAAGAAGGATTGCACCGATCCTTATTGAATTTATATTGATAGGCAAACTTTTTAAAATTGATTCGTGTTTCGTTTTCTTTAAATAGGTTAAGAATCATACTGAATCAAAAGAGGTATCTAGTCGAAGCAAATTTCATAATGATAACGGTTGGAAGCCCGAAGGAATTTTTGAAAAATGCCTCCTGCCCATTACCTTCAGTCGTTGCTGCTGCCTGAAAACAAAGTATTAAAATTTATATAAATTGAAGTGCATATCTGGGCTCCCTTCTTTTCTGTGGCCCCGTTTCCCTTAAATTTTTAATAAGCCCGTAGGGGGTCATGCCCCTACTGTGATCAGCAGTAAACGGTTGTGAGTGCGCTGTCCGGAAAGGGGACGTGGGGGTCCCCATGGTTCGATGATATCATTGGAGGGCTGTGGGGCTACCCAAAAATCCGAATTAACGGTTAATCGCTCACGTAAAAGCTTGTCCGCGACCTTCGCTCTTCTTCCGGCTTCTCTTAGCCACGCACCGGGTAATCTCCCCGGTGAGTCAACTGAGGTAGTGTCTCCCCCTACCTTGGTTGACAGCAACTTTGAAATCGGCTATTTTGCCCTTTCAAAGTTGCAAGTCTTTAAATTGTGCCGAATATTGTCAATACAAATTCTTTAAAAACAATGACATATTTTGCCTTTTTTATTTTCGTGCTGTTGCTCTGTTTACTAATGTTAACATTTCATTACTTATGTCGCAATGATATTTTATGGACGCACACGTTATATTTTCAATTTTTGCTGTTTCCATTTATGGTAGGATATATTGTTATCAGACGACTTCATTGTTTATGGACCAATGCACTTTAATCTCACTTCATGGACATTCTACAACTTTTAATGCATTAATGATATTGATTTGTATACATGCGTTGTATTTCTAATTTGACATTTTGAGTCACATATATTTATTCAATTTCATTTTGACTCTTTAAGGGATTGAACCCTTGATTTCTAGCGTGCGACGCCGATGCTCAACCATAGAGCCATGAGTCTTGTAAGATAGGTAACTATTTTTCCATGTTTTTTTAAGGAAACCTATTTGCACTTGTAATAATATTGATGTGCGTCCCAACGCAATTTTATATTTCCGTCTCAGAATGTCACCTATACATACAATAGAGTAATTCATTTTTTGTACAAAGAAATATAGTCTACAGTGGGAACCTTATTTCAATCCTCTGGCACAGAGGATCCAGACGAGATTCGAACTCTTGACTTTCGATTCCCGTAGTCAGACGCTCTACCTCAGAGCTATCAGTATTACGAAATTTCCCGTAGCGTGCTAATACGATACAGCGTAACGTAAAATAAGAAAAAGTAGGGCTTAGTTTTAAACCTGACTGTACATCACATGGCCGTGCATGATAAGGTTATAATAATAGTATGTGGTTTATCTTCATGCTATGATCTATATTTACCAGGTATACTTCCCATTAGCGTGATACATAATGCTAGTAGTATCTGTTAACGAAGTAGTGTCATAAGTATATCAATCAACCAACAGTAAAATAACAAAACAAGCACGAAAGAAGCCACTACACCATTTCATATATGATCAAAATGCTTAAAATGTTTGGCATATTAATGTCGAAAAAAAAAATTACCAGAAGTGACCGGAAGTAGACTATATCTCCAGAAATATTGGGCCCATAACAAAATGAATATGATTTTCGTGATCCTCGTGAAATTTAAGGTGTGACTGGCCTATTTTGACCCGTTTCTGGCGAAAAGTCCAATTTGGCCAAAATCGCGATTTTTCCTGAACTATAGTTCAGGGAAATTTGCGATTTTTGGCGATTTTCGGGTATTTCCTCCTGACACATGGATTCGACCCCAAATTTCACGAGGATTACGAAAATGCCGGTCTTCTTTTCATTCAGACCAACAGATAGTGAGTTATTAAGCAATTTCAAACCGGAAGTTATACCGAAAATTAAAATTTCGAAAAGTTAAAAAATGAACTATGTTTTCCTTTACAAGGTACACAAGATCTGCACAGTTTCATCGTAAACTATAGCCATCAGAATTAAGGCCATAGTGGAACAGATACGGTTCTTACCAGAAAAAAGTAAACAGGAGATCCAATTCTTGCGGAATATTGGTGGCAAATAGCACATCTTGTTAGAATTTCTTGAAGGTTTATTCTAATAAAAAAAATCTTCTGTTACAGACTGTAAATATTTTGTTGCATTAAACTAAGAAATGAATGCTACCACGCTTGTAACCATGGCTTTATCCAGAATGATACAACATGAGACCTGGTTTTCCAAAAGTACGTTAATATTACCTTGTTCTATGCCCAACAGATTACATTTTGTGTTGGTAACGAAGCAGCGTAAAATTTGCACATCAATAATAGTGGTGGAGGTAAAAACAACAAGCTATTCCGACGAAGTAAACTCAAATACACGCTTTCAACGTAACAACAAAATAAACAATGAGAAACAAATGTCAAAAAATAGTTTCGATTTGAGCCGCTAGAGGCTGGTGAACTTGCAGCACCGTCCGCTGGAAATTATGTTGCATATTTTCAAGACATCTAGTGGAAAAGTGACTAATTCCGATCCATTGTCATTGCCACCACGTCAGCTGTTCTTTCACGCTATTCTATCAGCTGTTCTATTTCGCGTGGCGTCGGGCTGAGGATGGAAGCATGAAATGAACATCTTCCTTCTAGAAATTTTACTGTTGATTTCATCGTGTTAGACCTGGATTTCGTGAATTGAATCTGTGCTTAAAGGTGAAGTAAGTTCGTAAAGGTATTGTGGCAAATATTGGTGTCCAAAAGCATTCTGTAAAACATTTAAAATTATTCAAAGGAGCAGCATTGATTGGCTTAGCCACCACGTTTTTGATCTCGGTTAGTCGAATACACCCATTTGGGACCAAGGTTGCTACACGAAGAAGACAGTCCTTTGCAATCGATGTCACAGCCTGGATGTCTTAAATCCAGAGTATATCAGGTAGTGCTAAGTGATGGTATTATTTAATTTAGTTATTTTAGCTTTGTTACTGTTCTTTTAGGTCCTAGTGATTTACCAGGATGCTGTAGTGGTCGCAGAAGCACTTTGGGAAAGAAAGAAATATATTATTATTTTGTGTTACTGTAATAAAAGACATCCAGTACCATTGTTGTGTTGTTGAATCATTCTCCCACACGCAAGAAACAAAGAGAAGTTCCAGAAGAACCTTGTATATGTTCCCTACTGGGTAGTCAAGTCTGTCACATTGTTAAGATCTTTTTGGGTTGTTTGTAGACAAAAAGAAAACGTCTTTTTTTAACTGTGAAAAGGGATGTTCACGAAACATTGTCAACGTCTTGAGATTCAGTTATATACATGGTAAGTATTGACTATTAAAACTAGCTTTATAAAGTAAAATGAAATACACAAGAAAAATATATAAATTTGAAATTATTTTTATTGTCCCACCTCCACCCTTCAATTCCACCACTATTTTACATCACATATATATACATACAAATACATACATAAATACATACGAACACTTGACTAAATTAACCCGATGGCTGCCACGCCATGCAACCCGTAGGTTGCTTAAACTACATTCGCTACACGTCGAGTCGGAAGGATCCCCGACCAAGGTGGGGCTTGTCCGAAGACAAGCCCGGGCTGGCACGGTGAAAGAGTCCATTCTGGGAATGCACACCCCAGGATATCTCTCACCGTGCCGACAAAGAGAAGTCCCTAATGGTGCATTGCCTAGCGCCTAATGGCATAAAGCCATTAGGCGCAATGGCGACTGTTCCCCCCATGGCCATGAGGAGAACAGCGCCCAAGTCCCTACAACTACCAAAAAAAAATGGGAGCAAATGGCGTGGCAGCCAACGGGTTAACTTATATACTAACATGCAAAGCAAAACAATATACCAAGACGAATGACGTAGATGGCGAAGGACGGCGATGGCGAAGACGGCGATGGCGAAGACGGTGTTGGCGGAGACGGCGATGGCGAAGACGGCGATGGCGAAAACGGCGATGGCGAAAACGGCGATGGCGAAGACGGCGTTGGCGAAGACGGCGTTGGCGAAGACGGCGATGGCGAAGACGGCGTTGGTGAAGAAGGCGATGGCGAAGAAGGCGATGGCGAAGACGGCGTTGGCGAAGACGGCGATGGCGAAGACGGCGTTGGCGAAGACGGCGATGGCGAAGAAGGCGATGGCGAAGAAGGCGATGGCGAAGACGGTGTTGGCGGAGACGGCGATGGCGAAGACGGCGATGGCGAAAACGGCGATGGCGAAGACGGCGTTGGCGAAGACGGCGTTGGCGAAGAAGGCGATGGCGAAGACGGTGTTGGCGGAGACGGCGATGGCGAAGACGGCGATGGCGAAAACGGCGATGGCGAAGACGGCGTTGGCGAAGACGGCGATGGCGAAGACGGCGTTGGTGAAGAAGGCGATGGCGAAGAAGGCGATGGCGAAGACGGCGATGGCGAAGACGGCGTTGGCGAAGACGGCGTTGGCGAAGACGGCGATGGCGAAGACGGCGTTGGCGAAGACGGCGATGGCGAAGACGGCGTTGGCGAAGAAGACGGCGATGGCGAAGACGGCGATGGCGAAGACGGCGTTGGCGAAGACGGCGATGGCGAAGACGGCGTTGGCGAAGACGGAGTTGGCGATGAGGCGACTATCAGGATTTTCCTTTTTATTGACCCTGTGTAATAGATGTAAATAAGTTAGCTAAAAGAACAACATGGGAATTTAATAAAAGAGATCTAAGTATGACTATGGTTTGCCGGGACTTTAAAAATGATACAAGTTAAAAATGAACACTAGCTCGATTAGTTTCCCAAGATTACTAGTGCCATAATATGAAACTGATTGAAGGCAGGAAATGTTACTTCTGTAAAATAGTTGTTCATTCAAAAGAAATCCTTTGCTAAATGATTATCAAACATTCCATATGTTCAATCTTCTCCAAAAAGAACTTGTCACAAACAGTTGTCATAAAGCTTTGTTAGTTGAACATAGATTCAAGAAGTTCAAACAAACAAATATTTAGTACAACAGAAGTCACGATATTGAATACAAACTTGAAAAGGGTTAATAAACCATTTAGTTTACATTATTACGATAGAGATGCAAAGGCTGATAAGTTAAATACTGACAGCTCAGCTAGTGTGCTCGTTATTGAAACAGTTAAGCCAATCCTTTAACCTCTACTCACAATTCTATGTAAGAGACTCACTGCCAAGTATTACTCAACAATTTGCCAACAATATTTCTGTTATGCTCTGAAGAAGAGCTTAAAGATATTTTACGCTACAAAAATCATACGGCTGATTTTCCAAGGCACCGGCTGAGCATCGACTTCCTTACTATCTGTGTTCAACTTATCATTGCTGGTTTACATAAAACGCTTCCATCTTCCTAATTCTAACAATAAAACAAAATAATAATGCCTGAATAAAAATAATGATCGTATGTTACTTACTCGTTGATGTAGACGCACAAAACAGGAGGAAAACTAAAAAAAAACAACAGGGCAAAAATGTTTGCTTGGTGACATGGCTAATGGCGGACATGACAGACGACGGTAGCGTTCAATCTTTCGGGTTTTAATGCGACGCAACCGAGGTTTTAAATCTTCATACGATAAGCATTCTCGAATTTTAAATATACCCCCAGTGATTGATTAGATTTTTAATTCAAGGTTCCTTATTGTTTATATGCAAATTATGCTAGTAGTCTCTGTTAACGATGTAGTGTTATAAGTACATGCAACTCGCGCGATCAACCAATAATGAAATAGCAAAACAAACACGAAAAAAAGCCGCCAATCCGTTTCATTTATGATCAAAATGCTTAAAATGTTTGGAATATTAATGTTCATTTTTTACTTTATGCCAAGTTGAAAAAAAAATTACCAGAAGTGATCGGAAGTAGCCTATATCTCCAGAAATACTAGGCCCACAACAAAACGAATATGATTTTCGTGATCCTCGTGAAATTTAAGGTGTGTCTGGCCTATTTTGACCTGTTTTTGGCGAAAAGTTCAATTTGGCCAAAATCGCGATTTTTCCGATTTTTGACGATTTTTGAATATTTTCTACTGACACATGGATTCGACCCCAAATTTCACGAGGATTACGAAAATGCCAGTCTTTTTTTGTTCAGACCAATAGATAGTGAGTTATTAAGCATTTTCAAACCGAATCTTAAACCGGAAATTGAAATTTCGAAAATTTAAAAAGTGAACTATGTTCTTCTTTACAAGGTATAGAAGATCTGCGCTGTTTCAAACGTTAACTATAGTAAATTAATATAACATGGCCTTTTAAAGTTGTTGAAGTTCAGTTTTCAGGTATGACTCATATACCACTTTATAGTAATACCATACACACAATCCAGGCAAATATTTCAAAACCCTCACCTTTATTTGATATCCATCAGAAATAATTAGCTTCACACGATTACACTTATAAGTTTACGTTATTATTAAATAAAAGCCTACAGCACAAGCACAATTCTGATACAACTTTTCATAACAATGATTTGGGACATCTGGCGACCGTAGTTAGACTTTGTAAAGCCAGACTTCGTGAATATGTCAATAGCCGTCTCATCGTTTGCTTAAGATAATTTTTGTATGGTAAAATATTTATTCAATTTTAAGTAACTTTTGAGTTTCCTTCTCTGTATTAGCAATGATGTGACTGTACTGGTTGGTGGGGTTATCTAGGAACAGACCTTTTCCATTTTCCCATCCAATCTGTGAGGCAACTTTGATTGTTATAACTACAGCAACATTCCCTGCATAGCGAAGGGAATGTTCACATTTTCTTTAGCGAACTGTTACCTGAAGTTGAAAACACTTTGGCATATTTGGTTGGAGTTACTCTGATAATATTCAGGTGCAGTGATAGATTCTTGTCCTCTTACTTGAGGAGTGTTTTGCCTTTTCAGCAATCGAAGAGGCTCGCAAAGATTATTGATTTTCTATCAGTGACTGTCAATCTGCCGAAGGTGTCTTCTTGAACAATTATGTAATTGATTGATGGTCTAGAGATCACGTGTTTATTAAATAAAATATCTTAAAATGCAGAGAGGAAACTTCCATGTGACAAGCCGTACTCTTCTCCAATCTCTTCTGAAACTCCATTTCACTTGCTTTTTAAGATAAACAACTCACTCTATAGTTCACTATTTGTTTGGGTGATAGCAAAATAAGCCCGACATAGTCGGCTGCGAAAATGATACGAATGACTGTAATAGCAGAAAAATGCCCTAAAATATAAAAATGGAGAAAAACGAAGAAAATGACCGTGGGAAAATTGCCTCGAAAACCGTCAAAAATTGACCATCGTTGGAATTGCTTGAAAATGACAGAATATACTCACAATCGAATGCTGATTCCGAGAAAATTGCTATTTTTTTCATAACATCAACCGTTTTGAAAATACACCGAATTTAAAACTACTGGCGCGCCAGTACGCTACAGCGGTAGCGTGACACATCAAAGTTATTCAATCCTATGTATTTCCAAAACGGTTGATGTTATGAAAGAAATAGCAATTTTTTACGTGGCTTTGTAAGCGATGAAATAACAATTCCAGTATAAGAATTAACTAGCACCGTTGCGCAGAGAAACCAAATTCCCGTCATAATTCGAAACGACAAATAACTGAAAGCCTCACTCCCTCCTTTTTTAATTCGAAAAAGCAAACATTAAGTGACACTTAGCTTCAACAAACCAAAATTTCTCAAGTGCAAAAAAAAACTTGATTATCACCTTGATTCGTCATGATGTTAATCACGTAGATCATATGAAATCCAAATGAAGTAAAAAGACTTCTTTGCTGCGAAATATTGCTTACTTCTTTGGGTTGGCTGTTTGATTCTGAATCAATGGTAGATGGACTCAAAGTGTTCTTCACATTCCGTTGATATATCCAAGAAAAAAAAGTCATCACACCCACTACGACGAAAATGCTAATAAAGATCAACAACCAAACCTGAAACAGATATAAATTCAGAAGTTTAAAGTAGAAAGAGTTCGCCACGCCATCGATACCCTTACAGAATTTAAAAATAAAAAAAACATGATGCACATAAGTTATCTACTGAAAATCAATGCATAAACCATTTTTCCGCTACCTCATCATTTATGAGTTGATAAAACAAACCCTCATTCGTCCCGTACATATTCGCAATAGTTTGATTAATTAGCACGAACGAATACCTGTGGAATAAAGAGGGTAGTTTTTTCGAATAACAAACAACAAATAAGCAGACAAATTAAGTTCAACCTACGTAAAGTTTAATTTTGCTGCTAACCATTCGACCAAATAACAGTCCGATCCAATCCAAGTGTAGGTGCCATTCAGTCCTCGCTTTTAAATATCGAAAGGTGGTTGCTAAATCCGAATAAATAAAAAATAATTGATAAGCTTCGTACAATACCATTTTCACTAAAGAATAGCACATTTAGGACATTACGATTATTTCTAACGAGAATACATCTACACTGGTACTTACATCAAAAAATAAAAAATTGAAGTGTCGACCAGTCAAATAGGTTTTTTGAAAATACGGCATTCGTTATCAGGAGCATAATCGTAAAAACGACCAATGGTAGATGCACGGAACTCAGAGTAAACATAGGAACTCAGAGTAAACATAGGAACTCCTGCCTTGCTTCGTTGTGAGCCAGTTTCTTTCATTTTAATCAATAGTAGTGGTTAACGTTTAAGTCAACCAGACGCCACCGTTGATTGGTTGCAATATGGACGAATGTGTATGACCCTCTTCTTATACATCGGAGAAACAGCTTGAACGACAATCTTTTTGAAGACAAATACTCCACGGTCGAGGAAATCGTTGAATCGCACCGCGGTCGCGACAACAATATTACACCCAGCTTGAAGATTTGACCGCTGATACCTCGTGACAATTCTTCCATATACCGTATAATCACAGGCTTTAAAACCGAACTGTAGGAGAATTTACACGCCTCGCGGTGAATTAGAATGGTCAATTCACGAGTGGGTGCGACAATTACAACTTCTGGCTTTTGCTCCATGGCATGAGACGCAGCAGCAACACCTTGTTCTAACAATGTTCAAAACCGGTACCAAGTACGCCGCCTACGTGAAAAAATGTAAAATTTTAGATGACTTAATCAACGAATATCACGAAGGGTTTGTTGAGTATCTTAGATGCAATTGGACCTTTTAGTAGTCGCAATCACCGGCGTGCCCACTCAAAATTACTTTTACTTCAACTTACCCAGTTCATACCGACCCATTCGAATCAAATCAGTACGAGGGCATCAAGGTTTCAAAACTACACAGCGTTAATTAATTGGATTGCCGTTTTGCCGGAGCCCGTAACAGGACAAGCAATTACATCTCTTTTGGCAAGAATAACTGCAACTGAAGCTTTCTGAACAGGTGTTGGCTTTATGTAGTCAGAATTCTTTATGTTTTGAAGTAGTAGTTGGCGCAGGCCGGCTTCTTCGAATGATGATATGTATTGAAGTACATCTTTTCCTGTAACCTAAAGCAAACCCAATAGTTATTTAAATCATAAAATAACAGTTTCGAGAAATGGCTTACCTGGAGGACGACTTTATCAAAATTATTTAAGCGTTCCCCGCAGACGTTGCCCTTAAACAGTGCCTTTTCATCGCATGTCACATGTCCGATGAGATTTTGGATGGTAGCAGAAAACCCCAAGTACCGCATATTCCAAAGATGTGCGAAAACGGTAAATTTGTTCTCTGAAATAGAAAGAATTAGATTCTATTAGAACCAGAAATGTTAAAGATGCTTTATTTTATATCTTTACCACACCATGATTTCCCTTTCACTGATAGATGTTCAATTTCCACATAACTACCGTTTTCGACACCTAATGAACAATCGCCATGTATCATTTTTGCCACGCAATGCTGTACTTGGCAGAAAAAATGCTTTGAAATATCCCTTAACAATAAAAAGGAAACAAAAATAACAATAAATAATCAGAATGGCATTCTTAAAAACTTTAAGCAAAACGATTTCCATTCTAACAGGAATCCTCTGGTTTGTGGAATCTGTTGATACAGCTAAGGATAAAAAAAAATGGCACACCGCTAAAGAAAGACCAGGCATTCATGCACACTGGAAAATAAGATGCAGGAGGAACAAATGTACTACTAATAAAACTTGGTAGTAAGTACTGTGAAAACAGAGGTTTCTTGTTTCACTAATCCAGCAATTTAGAATAATAACAATTAAAAAAATTAATAATTGTAACTTGTTTTGGCAAAATATTGAACAATATTCCATACTGCAGTTAAACAAATGGTAATATCTAAGACTATTGTAAAGACCATTACAAAGTTCACAGCTTTGTATCTCTTACCATAAACTGGTCACAGGAAGTTTTGAGCTGGGTGAAACTCGGCCCTATATGTAGCAACCAGAATGACCAGGATTGCAGGTCACTGACTAAGATTACGAAAAAAGTGGGTAGAGCCAATTGTTTTTTTACTTCTACCACATTGTTTTCAACATAAAATTCTTACCAGGTTTCATTACAGGCACGAATTGGTTTCATTTCGGTCCATCAACATCCCAACACCACTAGTCATTCATTATGTTATCATTGAGCACAGACAACACCTAAGGCAGGCATAATGTAGACTATGCCTGTTTTTGCATGGTAAGTTTCCGATCTTTGTTTTTCACTTGGGAATTTATCGAGAAGCGGCATATGGCCTCTTATTATCCTGAAATATCAACTGTTCGAGCCGTTAATCAAAGCAATCCGAATACGTAAGAAAATGTAAACGAAATATAAAACAAATTAAAAAATTGCTAGCAACAAATTAGTTCAGGGTCAAATGGTTTGCGACAAAATCGTAATTGCTCTTGCTTCATGGCTTACTCCATAAAAAAAAACATGGTTTACGCCCTTTACACCATGCTTTCGAATGTGCTTGCAGTAAGCTCCTATTCCTTACCACTTTAACACACTGAAATCTATCATTGCATAGACCGATGACAGAATTTTTCACATATTCCTTGGACAATTGCCAGCTACAGCGTTGCCATTTGCCGGTTTCACGAAAGAAGTGAAAATTGAATGGCCCTTTTCGCTATTGTAACGAAAGATTATTATTAATTTTATTCTAAAAATATTCGATTAACTTTAATAAAATTGATTTCTTATAAAATGCTATTTTATACTTACTTTCCTAAAAAATTTCTAAAATGGGAAAACTCACACAACGTGACAGAAATTAGTCTGCTAGCGCCAAAATCAGTGCCTCTTATTTGGTAATTTTGTTATGTGTTGTAGATTTCGGTGAAGAACAAATTCTTCTAAATTTTACTAATACCGGTAAGTTTCGTTTCGGTAAAAGTAATTTTCTTTCCTTGTTCATTGATATGAACATAGTAAAACCAAATGAAATAATCAACGCTAAACAATATGATTCTGAGGGCGTTAGGATCGGACCTGTGGAACTCATAAGTCGTTAATAGCACGAAGATCCTTTACTTTCTGCTATTTATGCCCTAGATTGGTAACTAAAATACATAAACGAAGTCTGTATGTTGAATAAAACTCACGAGAAATCCACAAGAATTGAGATGAAGTGTAAGTGACTCCCGCCTGCTCATTTGACCAAAAACCCTTTGTCGATTTAAACTGGGAAAAAGATTTAAGTAAAGTAGGGTCTTATATTGTTAATTGACTAGGAGTTTGTTCATATGGTTTTAAAAGTGAATTATGTATATGACAATCATAAATGAGATGATTTACTTCCTATCCAGCACCTGAGGTCAATATGAACCTTACCTTGCCTACTGTTATTTCAGGTGAGATCCTAGATGTGATTTAATTGAAATGTGCTTTCTGATTATTGGTCTTTTACCATCTCAATAGATTTGTAGTTTCTTTGCTATGCTGAATATATTTTATTGGTGAATAAATGGAGGTAGCTCCTTTGTTTGTATATGGCAGTCGTTTTTATTTACACGCGGATGTACACAAGGATACAGTTCGGATTATTTCAATTTAGGAGGCGGAATCATGGTCATTCGTGACCTTACACGTCCATATTAGTGGCGAAAGCAGATGAATCTGCTGGAGCTCCGCGGGCCCGGTCCGGTGGTTTCACCCTTTCTCTACCATAAGAAACATCGGGAAAATGCTCCTTGGAAGGTTTTCTTCTTACGGTATTTACCTTCTTGGCCTGCAATGTAATGTCAACTGGTTACAAACGAATACACGAATCGTAGGGAGAGAGTCGTAGCAAATGCGATTCATCTAGGCAGGATCTTCATCAAGAAATTATGATGTATTTATTGGTATCCTGCGAAAACATTTCATAAGGTGGGACGGGGAAACAATCTTGTTGAACTAGGGAGCGTATGACATGAAAATGGTTTGGGAAGTAACAAAATCAGGAGATAAAATCCATGAAGAGGAACGGTATGGACAAAGGATACTGAGACCGATTTGTGCATAAAGGAACAGTAACAAACCCTACATTCAAGTACGAAAGTTAAGGCGCGTTCGCTACATCTTTTGTAATCCAATCTTCTTCCGCTTAAATCTTTCTGTGTCAAAGTGGGTGCACAAACTTATGAGTTTCTTGCTGACTTATTATTTTTATGGCTTTTTCTTTCTTTCTTCATCTTTTCAAATGCTGCGATCAGATCTGGGCACTCCATGTTTTCTTTGCTTTCCCATGTATTTTGGCTATGATCATAACCTTTCCATTTTAAGAGGTACTCGACTTTGCCTTTCACAATTCTAGATTTGGGGAAATTGAATGCTCAGTATTAATGCTGGTATTGCTTCATGTATGATGTACTAACCTTTTGTCTATGATTTGTTCAACAGTGTACAATTCGTCACTGGCTTTTCCTGCTATGCTTTTCTCATTTTCAAACTCTGAAATTAAACCAGGACAATCCAGGTTTTCTTCATTTTCCCATGTATTAGCACTATGGTCATAACCTTTCCATTTCAGAAGATATTGAATTTGCCCTTTCCTTTCCCTACATAAAAAATAAGAAAATTAATTAATATGATCTTTCAGTGTGGCTAGCATGCAACATTATGATGGATGCAAACATACCTTTTATCCATAATCTTTTCCACTACATATTCTTCTTCTTGTTTTTTTATCTTTTTTGTCTGGTTTTCAAACTCGGAAATTAAACCAGGACAATCCATGTTTTCTGCCTGCTCCCATGTGTTTTCACTTTCATCATAGCCTTTCCATTTGAGAAGATACTCCACTGTTCCTTTTCTCTTTCTGTGTGCATTGTAATGACCTCAATTGAATGTTAACCAGAATTAATTTAGTATACATTATACGAACCTTTTATCGACAACTTTCTCTACCACATACTTTTCTTCCTCACTCTTCTGGGTCCCCAAGTCAACATTACTCTCACTTTTGTCTTGTTTTCCTACTGTACTTCTGGTGGAGCGACTCATGTTGAAAACAACCAAATTATTCTCCTTTTGTCTCCGCTACTAGACCTAACAGTTACACGGAAACCAAGTCATAAGACAATAATGTAGTGTTCTGACCGTTTATGCAAATCCAAATTTAAGATCAAGGTAAAAAATTATTGGTTACCTCAAGTTAAGTTCGCTAAGGACTTCGTATTATAAACGTTTATTTGGTTTGAGTCTAAGCGACTTCGAGTTCCATATAATAAGTTAACCGACGCCGTTATTGGACTTTGGCTTGTCACGTGACAATGTTTCGGTATCAGCATGCCTATGACGCCCGCCAAAAGTAGCGTTACTGAAGCAGTAGATCTGCATAGTTGCCAAACCAAACATTTTAGCTGAAACTTGGAGCTATACCCCAATTAGAGATCTGCCCCGAGCCAATCGGGGATCGATTTTCGAGGCATCTGGGCAAAAATTCTTTCGCCGCCAACCCAAATTGGGTACGTAATCGGGGCTGCAACCTCAATTGCCATCTATAGATCTATGAGAAAATCTAATCGACTGAAATTTTTTACCAGATTATACCTCATTCTACCCTACAACTCCGATTTTTACCCAAAAACCGAAATAGCCGCCATCTTATAAAATGACGGCAGGGAAATGTCGAAATTTTTACCTCGCCCCATCCCGGTTGGGTAAGTACTCCAATTAGGTTCTTCCCAAAAGATACATTCTTGCCACCTTCAAATTAACCTCGTAACTGCTTACAATTTGGGATGTATTAAAGCAATTTTCACTCAATTAGCTTATAAAAATATAAATGCGACTTACCTGTTCTCAACAGAGTCCCGTCAACCAGCGAATTACTCATCTCGGTTACTTTAAATTGATTAATTAAAAGGGCAAGTATCTTTTGTTCCATTGCATTCCATTTTGTTAGGAACGTCAGCTATCATACCTTGATTGTGACCATCATAGACGCTGTCTCTTTTTAAGAAGCTATCTAAGACTATCTATGCCAGAAATTGCTTCCATTCAGCAAGAAACAAAAAAGCTGTTTCGTATAGGTCTTGATCTACTTCCTTGAAATTTGATGCTTCATCGTTATCGGAATGAAGTGGTTCAAAATATCTGGAATCCGGTGAGGGTTTGGTAGTGCCACTTCTTGCGATACTTCACACCTTTCCCTCCTTGCGTATTATTCTAATCCTATCGCCAACAAGGTATTCTCCTGCGTCGAGAATCTGTTATAACAAAGAAGAAATGAATATATTTCACGTATAGGCACGAGTTGAAAGTAGTTGTAAACTTAGTAAACCTGTGTCAATATCAGCTTCTAGTTCAAACAGAATTTATTGGTGGTGATGCTAATAAAAGTGAAAGATTTAGTCTTACACAATCTTCTTGATAAGGGAACATAGTATTTGCGCAAGAACGCAGCCAACATTTTTTTCGGGTTTTCCATAATGTGGCAAGCAACTTTTTTCTTCAGCATTGCAATTGGCGAAACTTCTTCCGCACTGAAGATAGGTTACTTGGTAGAGTAAGATAACATGGTATTTATTTCTGGATTTTCGGATGAATGTTTTGGAAATAAAAAGTAAAAACAAAAACTGGCCAACCAGGGAAACGTAGGTGCTTGTTCTAGTTTAAGAAAACCCGCACATAGAGTAAGAACAACACACTCGCTAAATCAAACGAG
The DNA here is from genome assembly GCF_022539665.2 of Daphnia carinata. Lineage (NCBI taxonomy): Eukaryota > Metazoa > Arthropoda > Branchiopoda > Diplostraca > Daphniidae > Daphnia > Daphnia carinata. The sequence continues at coordinate 5,358,267 of NC_081339.1, read as the reverse complement.
AAAAAATGCAGAAAAAATAACCGGTAGCTCGATGGCATTGTGGTTAGAGCTACTCTTCCGTTCGATATTTGGAAGTTGAAGTAACCAAATACGTCCTATTCCAACGCATCTATCTCTTCCCCTTCCTTAGCATTTGAAGACCACTGCAATCGGCTTTCGTAGAACTTAATTACCATCTGTGGCCACAAAACGTTCGCTCGAGACGCAAGAACAAACTCGGGGGTGTCATTAAACTTCCTACATAATTTGGATAATTCGAAATTCAATTTGTGCTTCACGACAAAAAAAAAGGAAGTGATGCATACATCAGTAGAAAGATATAATTATTTGGCAATAACTATTTTTTAAAATATTAAACTACTAAGCTATTGCAGCATACTAGCAAGCAGAAGGTAAGCCAAAAGCCTTAATGTCATCTGCTTTGATACTAGACATATTAGCAATGGTTATAAATGAAGTTAAACTCACCATTTGACAAGAAACGCGAGCTCGCCCTTGTGAAAATTATCGGTAGCTCCTATAATCACTTCTGGCTCCTGATCTTGTTCATTTTCTTTTAAAATAGAAGTCTAAAAAGTATCAAAGAGGAAAATGAGATTTAAAAATATTACTATAAGGAAAAAACTACTAAAATTTCCATTCCAAAAACAAATGAAAAAGTAGCGTATTTAGGAGCTAACTACATGACTAATCTCCTCAGCTTCTTTCCTTCCATGAGCCATCTCTCCTGGTTGTTTATCCCTATCTTTATTGGATGCAGCATGTTTCTTTTCTTTGCCTTCAACTTGTTTTTTTGTTTTCATTTCATTTGATTTTTTTGCTTTCATTTCATCTGATTTCTTTGTTTTGCTTTCAGATGACTTCTTTTTTTCTTGATCATTTTCTTTTCTTTTCTTTTCAAATTCCGCAATAAGCTCATGACATTCTAAAGCTTCCACAGGTTCCCATGTGTTATCATCATTGTCATATCCAATCCATTTCAGGAGATACTCCACCTTTCCATTTACTTCTCTAAAAAAAAAAAGATAACAGCAAACACCTTAGATTATAACCTACACCCCTTGAAAATCCACCGAGTGGAAAATCAACTACCCACCTCCAATCAACAACCTTCTCAACTTCATATTCTGGCTCGACATGGTCACTTTCTGGCGATGAAGGCTTACCCTGGACTACCTTCTTTTTGCCCTTAGTAGTATTCACACTTCGCCCCATAATGTAGACTGCAACCTAAAAATTAGAATTATTCACAATGTGTTTTTTTGACACTTTCTCTGTACAGAGGAATGATAAGCATTTTCATCCTGCTCGTAATATCTCATCAATTTAACCGTTATAATACAACGAAATAATGAATAATACGCCATCCGAATATGTAGAAGCATGCCATGCTAATCACATCAAACTCATTAGGAAAAATTGGATTGAAAAAGATTTCAGCAATTGCATTATGCTTTAACCGAAGTGAGGTTGCTAGATAGTTGATATATGGTTTAAAAGACGAAAACCAAACTCACCTGTATCACGAATCAGTTGTTTTTATTTTTAATTTAACGAAATCACTTTCTGTCGGCCTCAAGTCACGGAATAGTCACTATTAAGGAGCCTTAGCAAACGAACAAATTAATTTTCTTTCCTCTCCCAATGTCGCCACTTGGTGCTGACCAATCAGGACAGCAGCAAAAAAAATGATACAAATAAAAGCGAATCAGTAAAATCCGATTTAGGGCTAAGTTCCAATTAGGGCCTTTGTGTCTTTCAATAGAAAGGGCATCACTCATTGGTTGATTGATTGCTATGCCGCCATTTGTGAAAAGGTAATGGCTGTCAATTCGTGACCTCATAAGCCGTATAGTGGTGAACTGTGATCGTAAAACAAATACACATTTTAACGCATTTACCAGCTATTAACCAACAAGCAATACCTACAGGTAAAAATATTTATGTTTACTTGCTTAAGGTAAAGTTTACAACTGTTTTAGAAACAGGCCAATAAAGAAATGTCTTTAAAAATATATATATGGTAAATTGGTAATGCAAAATGGCGAATCGTTTTTACCACTTGGTTATTGAATCATGGCCATCTAGCTACAGTCACTGAATATGGTGGTCTCGTGTCATGTGTGCATGTGTCTTCATTTAAAGAGGATCTACATTTCTTCTATGAACCATGCAAGAGATGTTAACCAGTCTAAGCCAATATGTTATGGATATTAAAAAAATGATGTTGGATGCATTTTTCTTCTTTTAACGTTAGTGTATTACATCGTCACATCAACATGGCGACATTGAAATGATAATCAGTTGAGGAGCGAAGAAAGCGCCAAATTGCAGCAATGTAACATTTTGCTTTTATTCTTCCTTGTTCATCGTATGAATTTACTGCTCGTCCATATAGATAGGATCACGGCCTGTAACCACAAGTTTCAGATTTGAGAACGTAAACGAGTTGTATATCTTCTTAACTTGGCCGAATCCTCGCAAAACAGAAAACCTCCCCAAATACATGAAATAGCAAGCCATGCAGATGATGCTCAGATAGACTATAGCAACAGTTAGAAGAAAATATCGGCATCCATATTTTCTCCAGTGCCCCTCCTCATCTACTTCGTCATTAACACCTTCTGTCTCCTCGTCTATTGATTGCCTCACTGTTTCAGTATCTTCTTCCATTACATCTTCTGTAGAATCATCTAGGTTGGCCATTATTGATTAATCAACATGTATGCGAGAAGATTGTTTGTACGAAGCCATAATTATTACATGGCCCGTTCTGTCCTAGATGCCAAATGTAATCTGGTTTCAATGCAGTTGCGGCAATGATACATGCGTTAGGGCATAACCGAAAGAATCACTTACGCATATTTCCGAAAAGATTCTTTTTACGAACACAGTTCATCTGAAGTGATCGGGCTACTACAATACTTCGTACATTCGATGGCCGGCATTGTGTCAGCAATAAAATTCCCATTACATGTAACTTTTTCTTCACCCAACCTTTTTCCTTAGTTCTACTGTGTTAAATTACCTGAAGAAAATTGAAATGTTGGGGTCACATTCTTTAAGAAAGTTATGTTTCACAGAAACAAGTCTTCTAGAAACTCTTCAAATTCTTCATCACGGGATTTTTCTTCAATTGACTGTTGGCCCTCTCGCCAAACGTCTGTGCTGTCAATAAGTTCTTGATTTTTGCTGGAAGGAATAGAGGTCTCTCCACCGTCAAGCGTGTCATCTCTACTGGTTACTGGAGTCACCTTCTCAGACCTTGGTTCTCCATCACTCTGTCTCCGGTCACCTGCTGATTGTTTGCTTTTTATTTCTTTTTTGTTCTTCTTTTTCGTCACTTCTTTTCTTTTGTGATGAAAGTTGAGCTTATGTGAACAATCGCTGCACAAACCTTTTGAATGATCAGCCAAATTAATCAACGAAGAATTATCGAATGATTTCAAACAACACCTACGGATTTTGACTAAGGAGTTCTTTCTCAATTCATGCTCTACATAAGCGAAGTTAATTTCCCAGGTTTTCAAATTTTCCTTCTCCATGCAGTGTTGTTCTCCACAACTAAACTGCCCTTTACCAGTGACAACTTCTTTTTCGATTCTCCACCGAATTCCAACCTAAATGGCAATTCAACTTTGTAACTTTTATAATAAATTATTTGCTTTCCTTTAATACCTTGTTTTCCTTATATTTTCTAAGATCACAAATACAGTACTCTTTAAACAGCTTATCATGGTATTTCTTTGCTATCTGTTTTCCCCAAGTATCAACTGCATCATCCTCCTCCCAAAGAAATTGATGGTTATCTTTGATAACGTCAAAATCTCTTTTATCCTTAGATCTGAAAACAAACAATATCTATTATAACAATTTAAAAAATTGAGCTCAGAACAAAGATATTTAAGTTACTGGTCACGTTTCAGGATATCAACAGCTCCTGGTATGGTGAGATAGTACTGATTGATCAGGAGCTTGTGACGGTCATAAGCTGTTAATCCTCTCAGTTGTGACTGCATACTTCTTCTTGCTTCTTGGGAATATTGCTCGGCAAAGGCAGATTTCGGAACCAAGCCTATGAAAACATGCATTTATTTTCATCAAAACATGTCAATAGCTTTAAGAAGCAAATAAATTGTGAAAAATAAACTTGAATTGTCCATGTGAATGGGATGGTTAATGAAGTGCATTGAGTATAATACCTTCACTTTTCGTTTTGTCTTTCACAAGCCAATCATTCTTCCTCTTTTTCCGATGTTTTTCTTCTTCATCTCCTTCATAGGAGGAATCATATCCTCCAGCGTCTAGCTTTATTTCAAATAAACACTTTGGTATTATGGATTGCAAAATGGAGTCGGGTTAAATTGCTTTGCTCGAAACATATCTGTACCTCAAGCGGGGAACCTTGTCTCGAACTACGTTTCGACATGGTATTTAAAAAACCAGGAAACCTTTTATAATGCAGTTAATTTCTTCCGTATAGTTATTTTTAAACTAGTCTGTAAATTAATTTGCTGTCTATAAATTCACCAACCAGCCGCCAAAACAATTCATGTTTCTTTGACGTGTTTATACGGTCTATACCACCATCTATGTATGAACATTTGACTTACTAGTTGAAATTCGAGTTTTAATTTTCTTTGTGTGTGGCATGATCACCTACATTAGCAGTTTCACTTTAATTAGAATTCTCAAATGTTCTTAATTATATTAGAAATATAGTAGAATTATATTAGATTTCAACAATTTTACAAAATGTAGCAGCTTTCGATGTAAATAGGTAAAAACTAATGTTTATTTAATGTGTAAGGGAATAAGGCTAACTTGAACAACTGCCCTATAAAAGGCATGTTCAATTTCAGGACTAGTATCACCATTCCAATAGAGCTGGAGACATATCAGATTTGCTCCATACATATTTGCCTCCACGTCGGAAAAACATGGCTTCATCAAAACCACTTGCTTGGATGGCAGCTTCTACGCCCACATCCAACAATGATAGTGAAGGTGTCTTCTTTCCATCCATACAGTCCAAAAATCGCATCTGAAAACAGGCAGTTTTCAATGGAGATCACCATTCACTATATGGTTTTACATGCTTTTTCAAAGTCAAAAGTATAGTTAATTACCCTTTCATCCAAAATCAGGTAAGAGTTGCGCATCTGTATCAAGTTCAGAAAAAAGAACCTGTCAAAGTTTGTAATTAAATTTAAATTAAAGTTAGACATTTTTATACCTTGACATTGGATTCAGGTACCAAATAGGCCACTTCCCGATGGCGTTGTAAAAATGACTCGAATTGTTGATCGGTGACTACAAGTTTCTCCGCATCTCGTAAAGCTTCCTTACCGTGATTCTCACCACCAATTAGTAAACATTGGAACACCTAATCAAATCAATTATGATTTTTTAATCAGGTTATATATATGTATATTTTTTTCTAATTTATACCTTCCAGCGGACGGGATTGAGCTGCCGGATCTGTTTGTTCATATCTTCGTCAAAGTTATATGCGTTGACGACTGAATTAATTTTGAAAGCCACTCTGTAGTCACGACACCAACCTCTAACCCGTTCCAAACTCTCCAGGTGCTGGTCGTCGCCTTCGCAGATAGCAACTTCTTTTTTATTGCTATTTCGATGGCGGCCTATGAGGTTATTGGTCTCTGGCCGGAAACTGTCACATGAAATGGCCAAGATATCGAGATGCTCACCGAATTGAATAAACCAGTCCTCGGTGATGAGACTGCCATTGCTGACGATACTAACACTTGCCAGGCCAAGCTCCCGTTTGCAAAACTGAACGAGGTGGCCTAAATAGCGGCCTTTCTGATGAATGAACGGCTCCCCACCGGAAAAATTGATTTTTTCCATTCCTGGTCAAATGTAAGTTATAAATACAATTTAAAGAATAAAAGAGGAACCTAATTTATGATGTTACCAGCTTCATGCAGCAGTCGGAGACCTCGCATTGCCTCTTCTAGCGGTAATACGAAACTGGATTTGGCCGTGTGGAAACAAAAACGGCACTTGTAGTTGCATTGGCGAGTAAAATGGTAATTGACGCTGGTCGGTCGAGGCGATAAATTGGATTCCTTCAATTTGTTTTCAATTTTTTCTTGGGGATATATTTGTAGAAACCATTTAAAAATGGAATGGAGAAACCGAAGCCAATTGTCAACGAAAGCAATCATCTTGTCTGATAATCGCAAATGGGAATCGTTATTTGGTTTGTCTAATTTAGCAGGGCGATATGATTACTTTGCTGGCAGCTTCTTAGATTCTGTTTGGTCAACATGTGCCTGATTTGGGGCCCTTAAATTTGTTAGGAACTGTAATCACGAGTTGGGTAACGCCACCGGGCGTGGCTTAAAAACTATTATTTCCAGCTAAAATTATTTTAGTCTGTTCGGCCATCTCAAAGCAGGTTTATATTCTTATTGTTTTTAATCGGAGAAAAGATGTTCAGGGTTAGACTGCGTCGAGCATTGTTATGACAGATTTTTCATCCACCGATGTCGATTCAGATTGATAGGACTCACAGGAATGATAGTGCTATAAACAAACAAGGAGGCAAAAAACGTCTGTAAAACCAGACAGCACATTTAACAGTCCATTTACGTTATTCATCATGTTCAATAAACATGGAAAAAACAAGATTACGTCATTCGATATGCATCTTTAGTCAAAGTGTTATCGAAATCTTAACTGGTAAAGCATGACTCATAAACTAAACACATATCGGGTAGCTGGAGCAGCTATAAACACAATCCCGGTAAACCATTGTGAAACGAAATTTCACAATGGTTTTGCATTTCCCTGAAGTCTAAATTTAAATAGCTGCAGTCTTGAAGCGGAGTGTAATATCAGAACAAACAGTATTCACGTTAAAATTCGAAAAAAAAAAATGTCTATTGTATGACTCATCTCATAAAAATTTCAATTCGTCAATTGCAATATTACGATTCCTATCGGGATGTTTGATACTTTGGGAGTTGTCTTCTTGCCTCATAATTGATATTTCTTTTTCAGTGAGGTAAACGGTGTTATTTCAAAAGCAATCGAGATCTTTAGTAACACGATCTGTAAAGGAGAAAGGTACTAGAAATGGGAAGACACGGGTTTTGTTTTTTCCTCGTTGAACGACTAGGTATATCAGTGTGTCAAATTCTTGTTCCCGCAAAATATATACGCGTGCAAATAAGCTCTACTTAATTTCAACGGCAAAATCGTAATTGGTTGGTTCGCGGGGTATCGCTGGCGGCTCTTCGGGCAAATCTAAGCCTTCAACATCGAGAAGTCTGAGTTTTGTGTTCATCGAAAGTAGAAACTCCAAATCGGCCATAGCCTCTTTGCTAGTCATTTTATTGCCTGTCGAGATAATGAGTATGTTTTAATTGCTTTTTCGCTTTTCCTTATTGATGCAAACAGACCTAGCAGGGCATTTATTCCGTCAACCCAATAGTCGAATGTTTGTTGATCGGGTGCCACGAAATCGAGCGATCCAACGTCATTCGAATCGAGCATCAACGAAAAAGGAAACTGTGACGTCGTCTTCTTCCCCCTAAAAGAAAGTTAAAGAAATAGATTTTCCTACCTCAATTCACGTTTTGCCTCGGTAAGCTTACTTTAGATCCTTCATATGTGGGCAGTCTTTGCCGGTGACAAGCGTGCGGATGTCGACAATAGGTAATTTGTCCGTCAGCTCATCTAGCGCTGGAACACTCTTTTCATCGCAATCGCCATAGTGCAGGACACGGTGATTAGGCGATAAACGAACGTACCAAAATTTGTCTTTAACTCTCTAATAGGATGCAAAAAACAAAACGGTTTTAATAGTAGTAATCTTTTAAGGGAACATGAAAGTAGCATTACCCCTCGGTTGGTATATTTGCTGAAACGCGTCCCTTCTGTAAGGAAGCCAAGTCGTTGTTGTTGGATGAGTTCGATTATTTCGGGTTCGATCTGTTGCCGCAATTCCATGATGGGTCGCGATCTCGACTCCCACTTTTCGCGACTGGTACGCTCCTGTTGCCAAAGGTCAGTAATTTCAGCGTAGGTAAGCGCAGCTATTCTCTCCTTGAATATTTCCTGCGTGAGCGGACGACCGGCCAGAACACGAGTGATTTGTTCGCGAACGACCGAAAAGACTTTGGCGAAATCTTCCACCGTCGCCCGCATCTCTTTCCATGTTTTGTTCACCACCACAATGCAAATGCAAAAGAGTTCTTCAAAAGGATGATCGTGATTGAAGAACATGGGGTGAAATAACGTTCCTTGTTCGGTCGGGGGCTCTCCAATCTGCCCAAATCAAATTTTAGTTATGATAATGAGTCGAATGTTTTTACTATCAAACGATACCTTGAGAATTTCGCACAATAATTTTGTGAGTTCAATGGCTGCTCGGGCAAATGGACAGTCATATTCATCTCCTCGTCCCGAATTTTCGAGCACAACCCTGGAATATTTTTCCGGGTGATAACTGGCAAAATAAAGCATAGCATCAAGAGCCAAAGCACCTGGTGGAACCTGAGCTGTACGACAAAAACGTTGTAAAATCGGATAGTTAATGCAGTTTTCCGTCTATAAAACCTTACCAAAATCATTAAGGGGTGTAGCATCGTTCTTGAAACCCAATTTGCGAAAGTCCCTCGGAATGATCTGTTTGCGGGTGGCTACATCCTTGACGGGAGTGATTGAATCGCTACCGTCATTGTCAAAGGCGATCCGGCGGAGTTCTTTGATTTTCTCTTGAGCTTCCACATCCCCAGGTTCGATGGAGCGGTTCATCGGCTCTTCTAGCACGTTTAGCATCAATGTTTGGAGCACGTGTAGCTGATGAGCTATCTCGTTTCCACTCGCCACTCCAGGCACTAGTCACAAGGAAAATAGAACAAAGGTTACAATCCACAAAAGCCGCGTGTGTTCACAGGCGTGAAAACGAGAAATACCTTGAATAATACTCATGACAATAATATTACGAATCTGGCGAGCATTGAGGGTTTTGCTCATGGCAGTACGTTTGGAGTCATCGGCTTTTAGAAAGAGGGCGTTGATCAACGCCAAAGTGTTTTGTTGAATGGCCGATGAAGTGTTTTGCAAGTGCATAGCCAAGTTGGGGATTGTCAGCTCTTTCTCGACTAAGGCGTACTTGGTAGTAGAATTTTGCACAAGACTCTCTAGAATAGACAGTGCGGCTTGTAACGTACGTGGATCCTGTGCGCTTGATTGGTTGTTGATGAAGGAAGCTATTCGCTTGATGAATGTCGCTTCTAACACATCCCATTGCGTAAGACCGTGATCCATCAAGTCGACGAATGCTGGTAGGAGGTGAACTGTAATCTGGTCGGATAATTTGCCGCTCTCCATGTTTTCAACATAACCAATAAGCGTTTTCATGCCTAGTTTCTCAGTGAATTCGGCAGTGAAAGTGGGATCAGTGGCATAGCCAGCTAGCTCATGGATAGCCTTCAATTTGTCTTCATGAGACGATTGTGGAGAAAGCTGATCTAAGATGCTCTGCATGATTTTTCCAGGAGAGAAACCCAACTGCAAAACATAACCGTTTTTCACTTCCAAGCGATTTTTTTCACTGACAAAAGCTCGAGTCGTTTCCGTGTTGAAGCGTAATGCGTAAATCTCAGCATCTGTCAGATTCCAATAGTTACAGAGGTCTTGAATGATTGTAGCTAAAGGTTGTTTCTGATTGAATTCAATCAACTGAGGTGGTTTGCCTGCCATTTCAACAGCAATTTTGACAAGGCTGTTGTCTTTTGGTGTTGGCGGTACCTTTGACCGCAGCACTGTTGCGTCCATTTTTGCTTTCCTATACAAATCATGAAAAACCGTGATTAATAAACTTCAAAAACGTAGACAGCAACACAAGTTAACCAAACTACTGTTTTGGTTAACTGGAAAAGCAGGGGCAATTGCAATTTTCATCATTAGCCATCCTGAAACTAGGCCATTGATAATTAGTTTTTAACAATTGCCTCTGCTATACAATCGTGTGTTATATGTTTTATGCAGTGTAGCAGTGCTATACTGTTCTAATTAGGAGTGTACTTTCTAAGATTTTGGTATTGGAGTTTGCCATTTCTAATTCAGGGAACATAACTGAATAAAAAATGACTTACGAGACAAAAGCCCCTTGAAAGCTTGTTGATTAATTTCCAGAGGCGATATGTTTAAAGCAAAATGCCGTATATTCTGAGACCAATGACCAGCGACAGCCCGTTTCCTGGGCGTAGGTATTTTCCTGCGAGAAAATTGTAAACACTGGAGCGTTGTCAAAAAAAATGTATTAATAAACTTTTACAGACAAATATATTAAAAAGTATTTTAAATATTTTAAAATAAATTAAAAAATTTGAAATAATAGTGTTTAAATCTAAAAATCATTCAAATGAAATAATTGCAAGATAAGCGGCAACGCAAGCTGTGAGTTAGTTTTCCTATCCTGACGTCACATCCCTCACCGGACCATTTTGTGTCTGAAGTTTTTCTTTCGCCGCCATCATGGGTCGCATGCACGCTCCTGGGTAAATATTTCTCGTATATATACTTTCGTTTTACATTTTATCAATATAATTTACATCAGAACATATTATGTTAGCATTATTGCCGAAGTTCTGTGATTTTGCACACGTTTTTCATTTCTAATTAAACGTGGTGTTGATAAGTTAGTAGAGTATTGATTGTGCATCCCTCGTGGTTTTTTCGTACGATTCGTTTTTGCTTCCAGTCTGTCATTTAAATTTTTCCCTAAGCCAATCGAAGGAGCTTTGTAAACGTTATTCTATGGAAGCAGTGAATTGTTTCATGTATTAATATGCTGTTTCCTTGTATTACAGTAAGGGTATCTCCCAAAGTGCTCTCCCCTATCGTCGCTCAGTCCCAACATGGCTGAAGCTCTCATCTGATGATGTGCAGGAGCAAATCTTTAAATTGGCCAAGAAAGGCTTGACTCCATCACAGATCGGTGAGTGGACCTACCCTAAATATGTTGTTGGCGATAGGTAAGGCTGTCACCATCTAATGCCTTTGTTTGTTCTTCAGGTGTCATCCTCCGAGACTCTCACGGAGTTGCTCAGGTGCGTTTCGTTACCGGCAACAAAGTGTTGCGTATCCTGAAGAAGAAAGGCCTCGCTCCCGAGCTGCCAGAAGACCTCTACTTCTTGATCAAGAAGGCTGTGGCCATCCGCAAACACTTGGAGCGCAATCGCAAGGACCGCGATGCCAAGTTCCGACTGATTTTGGTCGAGTCCCGCATCCACAGACTGGCCCGCTATTACAAAACGAAACGCGTCCTTCCGCCCACCTGGAAGTACGAGAGTGGTACCGCCTCTGCTCTCGTGGCCTAAGAGAGAAAAAAAAGACCATTCAAGTTGTGTGTGTGAGCTGTCTTCTCCCAAAGCTGACGGAATACATTCGGTCAACTTCAATTTCTATATTTGATGTTCACTAATAATTTTACAAGCGTTGAAGGCTGCGTCTACCCTTAGATGGGATTATTGAGCAGTCAACCCGTTACTGGTTCCAACAAGGGCTTTGAAATGATAACCGTGTTAAACTTTGAAATGCCAAGACTTTTTCCTTAATCGAAGCTTGTTTCTTGAGTCCTTTGGGAAAAAGTCACTCGTGCAAAGTGACGTAAAAGTTTTAACTTGGTTTAGCCTCTTGGCACTGACAGTCGATAGGTTCTATTTTCGAGACGGTTAACATGGACTTTCAGTTAGTATATATTTTTTGCAAAATATTTGTTCATAACACTTAGTCTTCAGAATTGTTTTTACGGGGGATGGGTTCTTTGGCAGGATGAAGACACCGGGTAAAAAAAGGTATTCAGCCACTTTAAACATTTAAAGACAAAGTGTAACGATTTCATTATTTAAAAAACCGACAATATCACGACATTTAGAAACGATTAAACGGTGATCTCTCGAATGGACTTTGCTGTAGAGTGGTGATAATTCTTAGACGTTGTTTGTTGTCCATTTGATCTTCTATTTCCCGGCAAGGTGGCACTTCTGTTGCTCTCCTCGAGCAAAAACTGGAGTTTGACGAGTAAAATAAGAGCATTGAAAATTAATCTCAAAATTGTCTTTAAATAAAATGTTACCTGATGATGAGGGGGCGGAGCCTTGAGCAAGTATGGCGGCGATGAAGTATCAAATCTAATATTGTTGGCTGTGGAATATTGTTGTGATGGTGGATGCTGGATCACGGCTGATGTTATGTCTGGATTGTTATTCCGCGAATTGTGCGGCAGACAGTGGCTACTGTTGTTGACCAGCTGACGTAAATCTGTCATAGATTCAATCGATTCCGTTGCTCCACGATCCTCCATCCGACCGACATCTGACGTCCTCTGTAATTAAAAATTAAAATTATTTTTACTTTTGAATTTAAAAGATAAGTCAAAATATTATTTGTTCCCTCCCCGCTACAGAGACAATGTTGGCAAACACTTTGCCATTATTCCGAATCTTGCAACTCTGCCACGACGTCCTTCTTTTGTTTTGCTAAGCCACATCATAAAAACAGAGCAGACTATTTTACGACAAAACCATAAAGTTACGAAAGATGAAAATAATTGGATGGCATCGTTAAAAAAGGATCATTTCAAGTCTGTAACTAGGGCGAATCGCAATTGAGGCGCCTATGTCACTTTTCGTTTCCGGTACAATGTACAATTATACTGTGAAACTAAAAGAAATAAAACAAAAACAACAAGAAACTATTAAACCATATTTACTTGGAGACTAGGACTGTCGTCTTGACGATGGCCGTCCCGTTTGCCGCAGGCTACACGACGTCGATAAATAGCTGCAAACAGGATCAGATTGGCTGCCAGAAAAAATGTGCCCAGCACCAAGGTGATGCACAATGCTGTTTCGTTGGTCCACAAGAAGCCCAGCGTGAGTCCGGTACCACTGACCGCAGGGCTGCCTGTCGTGATGTTGTTGCTGCCCGTCTCCGACGCCATGACGTTGGGATTCACCAAGGCCCAGTCACCGGCCACACCTAATCACAAGAGTTTTTGTACGGACGTTATTAATTTCTTCATCTCTTTTCTTTTTTTGCCATAGCAACGGACACATTGCATCAAAATATTGTTTTCTAAATTAACCTTTTTATGTTTAAATTTTGGGCAATAACAATAAAAGTAAATCAACTTTTAGCATCATCAGTTTTCATCGATGATGCTGGACGTTCATTGATGTGAAAATGGAGCAATCGCAATAAGTTTAGCGACGGAGCGTCCCCATGTCCAGAAGTGAGAGAGAAGACGACCCACGGGAAAGACCGGCCCATTTCTTTCTCCACTCCCCTTCTATATTATGTTACTGCTTCTGTCGTGTGCTATAATCAAATGACCATATAATCAATTTCCCTTCTCCTATGGAATACAAACACTTCCCCTATGATAAAGCCAAAGAAAATTGAGGCTTTTGCTTACTTCCAATTTTCGCATCGGGTTATATCATTACTTTGAATAGGCTATTCGGCAGAGAAATCAAATGTGAACTCGATTTGTTACATTCGATTGAAAAAAATAAATAAATAAAGAACGGCCTGTCATTATGCAAGACGCATGCACCCCCTCCCCCCTTTTTATTGCGCACAAAAAAAATAAGGGCCTTTGCGGATTGATGATGGAAAGCAATCGATCCGTTCACATCATCAGAGGAATATTTGGTTTTTAAAAAATGTTTCATCCAATAGAGTAACGTAAAAAAAAAAAGAAAGGCTGATATTGAATTTTGAAATGATTGTTATCCATCTCACGAAATTGAACGCTAGGAAAGAAAAAAAAATGTAACGTTCTCTCCTATTCGTAAAATGGCAATCAACATCGATATTGATGCACGTAGACCGATTCGCCCCCCCCCCCTACCTTCCAATCTAATATATTCCAAGGGGCTTAATAATTATCGTCGCGGAATAAATGCCAGGATTAAACGTAATTGATTTGGCCAATCGTTTTATCCCTGGTAATACCAACAGTCGGCCACAACAAGCACGGGCCGCTATCGTAGCGTGAAGCCAAAACTACACGGGGAATGCAGAGGCACTTCATTATCCAATAGGAACGGACGCAGACGTCGATCAAAATTCTTTTACCTCAAAAACAAGACTCAAATTTCACTTTGATTTTGAATGCAGAATTGAAATGCGCCCGACGGGCTGTAAAACATACCTGACGAACTGGTGCCATTCAGCGTTTGATTGCCATTCACTTGATTCGAAGTGGATTGTTGAAAGCTGCCCAAACTGCTACACTCAACGGCTATTGCCCTGTCGATGGTCGTTGGCGCTTTGCCCGGCGAGGGCCAGCCGGTCGTCACATTCCCATTGTTGACGAATAAGTGTTGCTGGCGGACGACTCCTGTTCGACGACGCGTGAATCCATTAGAATAAATAGAACAAGTGCAAAATGCAAGCGCGTCCAACGCAATCCCGCTACGGAAAGTGGATATCGATCGCAAAACGGGACGGCCTTTCGGGCACCACCTAACACATTCGCACCTTTGGGGGCTGGCCCATCATAATGAACCAAAACATTAAACTACTCAAAGTGAAGTTGGCCAAAACAAAAAAAAAAAAAAAATGGCCGCCTTTACTTTTGGGACGAACTTTGGCAATGATCGAAACGTCGTGAGAGTCAAGTGTGTGTTTTACCTTCGTAGAACTGGTCGACGGGCGTGTTTTTTTGATCGAATAGGTGATGCCCGGACGAAGCGGAGTAAGTTCCAGTTAATTCGATTGCCGGCTGATGCAACTGCGGGATGAGTTGGAGCCAGACGGCGATGTGGTGGCCTCGGTAGTGGCTCTTCAGATGGGCGTGTTGTTGTTGTTGTCCTCCTTTATTCAACAAAAAATACATTTCAGATTCTCATAATCGTTTTGCCATTGGTTGATAATCGAAGATATTCTTTGCAACGAGTTCAATTAAATTACAATAAAAAAAACCCGGAAAATTATCGGCGCACAAAGTTCGTTTTTATTTTTTTTTTTAGTTGGCAGCAAAGGAGATTGAAAGTTGAGACTTGGCTCTTTGTTTTGCAAAACTTTGTAAAAACATTTGAAAAAAGCAAAACTAACTTTGAGAACAAATGAAATGAATCGGAAAACGAACTCAAGAGAGGGCGCGGAGTACAAGATCAAACCCGTTACATACCCAAACCTTAAAAAAAAAATACCCTAAAACCCCGCCCTCCATCGTTAACGATACCTACAATCTTTGATACGTCTCATCCAAACAGTTTCAAAATTTGGCCAATTTAAAGAGAAATCTAATGAAAAAAACAAACAAAAATGCGACATGCTTACGAGTAGGATGTAATGACGGGTACTCACCAAAGACCATGTAATACTGCGAGTGCAGGTTGAACGGTTCCCAACGCAATTTCGATCTGGGAACGAGTTCCCCTTTGCCTCCAATCTCCAAATTAGGGTCCCTATTTATTTCATTTTCCGGCAGACGTGAAAATATATTTGTCCAATCAAAGAGCGTTGAATAAGGCAAGTCCATGAGGACACGTACCCAGTGCTGGCGAAGGCTGTCAGGAACGGAAGGAACTGCGATGCGGTGGCTGGATCGTTGTGATAAAGCGTGTCGTTGACGTATCCGGACGCATCGTCGTGGTGGCCGTCCTCTGACCAATGCAGCGGGGCTCCATTTGCTGTGGCATCCAGTTCCAACGCTTCCAGCTCATCACCCGTCACACTTCCTAGACGCTGTTTTTGTTTCATTTGATTTCAAAAAACAAAAACAGCCACAAAAAAAGAAACAAAAAGGATAAAAGTTGACGAGTCTTTGAAAAGAGAAATGAAATGCCTTCGAGCGGAAGGGATTCATTACGATGGCTTGAATGCCTTACAGCACAGCAAAAGTTTGAGGCACCGCCACGAGTTGGCAAAGGTACGAAATGGCCACCTTGATATGTCTACATCAATGATTCAAGTCTTGAAGTGGGTGCGCTGCCATGCGCCATAATTCTACAGGTACAATCTTCGTCCCCTGTTTCACGATATCTTGAATTCATCACGCTGTCTTCGAGGACGTGCATATTCATCAATCAATTGCACTCGATTCAGACGCGTGGCTGTTTGCACACACGGAAAAAACACAACGTGGAGGCAAACACTTCTAGCCAACATAAAAAAGAAAATCGTGTGTTCGTAGGTCATCAATAACAGTGACACATGGGCCCCCAAAAAAAGGGTGGCATAATATCCGTTATCCGCATCAACAATTGCGCTCACTTTCACCATCTTCTTTCACATCATTTTCTATTTTTTTCTTTTTCTTTCTAGCCCGCCTGTCTATTGCCGCGTTATTGCCATTGTCTGCGCGCATCTCTAATGACACGCCCTTTCTCCCGCAAAACTTGATTACACGCCCAAGCGGCCATCGATTAATGAATTTCGCCCGAAACTTCACGCGTGATGGATGACGCTGTCTCAAATCTAACGTCATTCTCAGTTTGGCCGAACCAACCATCCTAATGGCAAAATGAAAACAAAGACGTGTAAAGGTGATGTGTTGTGTCTTACGTGATATTCCGACAGATCGGCATCGTTGAGCTGCTGGCCGTGTTGCGAGACGGGCACGGTCGTCTGTTGTTGCTGGCCTTGGTAGTGATAGAAAAAAGTGCCAGAAGGATTGGCCGACCTTTGGGCGTGTAGATGGACGACGTGCATCAGCGGCGCTACCACCAGAGCATCGCTAAGAGCCAATGAAAGGCTGTCTCTCATCGACAGCGCGTCCAGCGCGGACGGACGATCCCAGTCCGTGTACTCGTTCCTTACGTACGAATAGAAATAAATGGAGACAAAAACAAATGAATTTTTTAGCGAAAAACAAACAAACAAACAAAACAATCAGACGATCCATTATCAACAATTACCTCAAGACGTAATAGATTTCGTTGAGATGATATTGATAGAAATTGCGGATTAACGTTCGCAATGTCCGATCTCGACGTTGTTCGCTGATTCCATCACGCAGATCCGCGTCTCTATCATCAAAAAAAAAGAAAGAAAAGAATCTTTAAATGTAAGCACCACTAAAAATTGTGCAGAAAAGTGGATGGAAAAAAATAAAGACATTTTCCTTAAAGATGAGCCATTCCTAAACTAGAGTTATGGAACATTTAAAGGATTTCTTTCTTCCTCTTTACTTTTCATTTTTTTTTTTTCGTTAAAACATCAAGCGACGAGAGTTGGAAGAAAAGAGCAAAGTTCTGATGCTTCTCCTATTTATTAATATTGCTTTTTTTTTTGTTCCGCATTCGTTGAAAGTTATTCGCTTTGGCATTCCTACCGGACTGCGCCCCCCACTATTCCTGTATTCAACGAGGCTTTTCCACCCATTGGCCGTCTCGATATCATGGCAAAAAAATAAAAATAAAATAAAATTCATCCACTGGCCCTTTTATTGGGCCAGTGTGCATTCCTTTTCACGTCGGAAGAAAAACAAGAACAAATGTAGTGCGCACCTCCCATCATCGCTCCATGCTATACAAATAGAGGCATTTCCACGTTTTGTGTATACACAAAAGGACGGCAGATAGATAAAAAGAAAAAACCGTCACTCCATTTCTCTACCCCCCCAATTCTTGGACAACGTCCCGGCAACCATTTTCTACAGCTCGCAAAAACGGTGGCCGACTGTCGGTCGTTTTTTTTTTTATTTTAGTATTGATGAACCGTTCATTGCTGCGTCGGCCACAACCATCGACTGGTCAATACGTGACTTGATCAGGCCCTTTTCCCCTCCCTCCTTCACTCCATCATGTAAAGACTTGTGTGCGTGTGTGTCTCCATTCATTAATATTCGGCAGAAGATTGTGTATAGCCTCTTGATTGCACAAGAGTTCCGTACTGCGTTTTACTTTCTTTTCGTGTTATATACGATAAAGTTTAAATACACTCGCCTCTTATTTTCCATTTACAAGCAGGGCATCGCAGGTTGATGAAAACGCCTGTTTTGAATACGCAAAGCAACAAAAGAGCAACGCTTTTCAGACGAAAAAAATAGACTTGCGTTTCTCTAAATGTCAAGTGGCTCTCGGCTTTTATTCTGGTCGAAAATAAATGACTGTTTTATGCATTGAGACGTGAATCCCATCCGCGCAGCGATCCCTTTTCATTTGCCAAAGCTGCACGCGCACATTCACATCATTTGCATACGACACAATTCACTGCTTATTCTTTCCCTTTCGGGGTGTCTGTGTTTTTCCCGTCCACTAAGTCGCCGTGTTTTAGAGACATCGTTGGCCAAGGAGGGGAAGAGGTTAGCTGGCGATATTTAGCTGAACATGTTTTCCCTTTTTTCTAGATAAGCAGCTCTCTAGCGAATATGAAACTTGGCATACGCATAACATCCACTAGCGCTAATCCAAACGTACGGCCATCTAACGAAGCTTGCGGGGGAAAAGAAAACGAAAATGCCAAAATATTCGTAATAGATAATGACGTCTTATAAAAAATGGATTTTCAGAGGTAAATGCGGCAAGTGTTTGCGCTATTCTTTTGGAGTTAAAACAAAATTAGCTAGACTGGATCACAACATCCGATCACGCTAATTTGCTATCCTCTGTTTGAGAATCAGAGTATGTTTGTAGTTCGTAGTTTAAATCAAGCGGCTTATTAGAAAAAAAAAAAACAGCGGCATAAACCCAACATTTAAATAATTTTAAAAAATAAATTCTTACCCAGTATGACGATAACTTTCGATAGATGTCACTCCGGCAACAAGCGGAATGCGCACAAAGTCTTGGCTGGATGATTGCATAGCGTGAAGCGGATCGACGGACACGATTCCGGCTCCGTCGACGAAAGGTGCGAACGTCGTACAGAACCGCGGAGTTGGCGGCAGACGGACGGCCAGCAGAGACTCCAGCGAACGTTTTCTCAGACAATCGCCAATGTCGGCCATCATCCAATTCATTTCTTTCGCCTCCTTGGCGCTGTGCTCCGGGCCGCAGTTCAGCTGGCGGCCCACCTCCGCTTTCAACCATCCGGCCTGATGATTCAACGCCCACGGACTCAACGCCGAGCCGGACATCAGCACGGCACGATGAAACAATCCTGCATAATAAATAAATAAAAAATAAATAAATAATTTGTTTTTGTTTTCTATTTGAATCAATTCTGCTGAATTTGACTGGTAGATTCCTCTCGCCCGTACACAAATTGAAATGAAACTAGTCAACATTGCATATACTAGCGCAATTTCAGCCATCCCTTGCACCATCACAGGAATTATTCCGGCTCAAAGCGGATGCATAATAAGAAAAAATCCTTTGTCAGGAAATGCAACGTTTCTCAAATCAACACAGTTTTGGCTATTGAGAACAATATGGAAGGGCAACGTTGGATATGAATCTTTGCAAGCCGCTAAACTATTCCAGGGATTGATATTTAATTAAAGATAAGTTTTACGGTGCCAAAGCAAGATCCAAGTGTAACACGCGCTTACTGCTCAAACATCAACTGATCCAGTGGGGCGGCGAAGAGCTTGCAATGTTCATAATTAAAGTTAAAAGAAAGTCGATATCCATTTGGAATTAGTGATAGACCAGCTGTGCTGAGCTGTGCTATTGCCGAACAGTGTGCCCGTAATGGATGTTGGCGGCAACATCCGTCTCGACAGTCGCATCCGCTTCCTACACGCCTCTGACTGACAGGCTGAATATAATTATACAACCATCACATTAAATTGCTCTTTTCTTCCCCGCCTGTCTGTGTTGCTTGGATTGGTAGAAAATCATTACCATTAGTTCAGCTTAAATACAAACAGGTTCTTAACAGAGGTTTTGACCTTTGTCAGGCCTTCAAGGAACTTCCCTGGGCAAAAACAATAGAAAAAGGAGGCTACAATATTATTGATCCAAGGTATACATCTGTGCACACCCTATGTGTGTGTGCGTGCGTGTGGCCGGCAGCGATGCTCTTTTGCCGAACGCGAGAGTACGTGCGATTCCCTCGCATTTCCCTCTGTGTCTACACATTTAATGAGCGCAATGGCAAAAGTAGGGCATTGCCGTTCTCTCTACGTGATGTTTTTCAAATGAAGTGGCCATGGAGAGGCTCATTATCGACAATGGTAGAAAGAGGAAAGCTTATTAACGGTACAGGTTCAATTTAAAATATTTTCAAGCTTTTGGCAGATTTAAATATTTTTCTTTAAACGATTTGATCTAAACTAATTTGGCGTTAGTTATTGTGAGATAATTTCTGCACATTTAAACGTAG
Source organism: Daphnia carinata (assembly GCF_022539665.2). NCBI lineage: Eukaryota > Metazoa > Arthropoda > Branchiopoda > Diplostraca > Daphniidae > Daphnia > Daphnia carinata. Next base: position 5,337,999 of record NC_081339.1, on the reverse strand, counting down.
CAAACTCGAAAGAGTGAGATGGATAGACTGGAAATACAGTTCAATTTACATGAGAGCTGGAAAATGTGATTATGAAATTTTCGTTTGAATGTGCAGCTCACGAGGGATGTGAGAAGAACGTCGAACGACTGTGTCGATCAATTTTTCATCATACTGCTTCATGTTAACCTTTTTGTGTTCCCATTTCCTGTCGGCAAGTTGACAGAAGACAGGACACAAAAAGACAAATCGGAATGCCATTTAGAGCTATGAAGCGAGGATGAACAACTTGTTCATGCAACACTAATGCTTCCAAATGAAAATGTAATAATCTATCTGGAAAATTACAGTGGCATTCGCTGTGATCAACTTTGACGCAGCAGTTATCACGAGTTGGTTGTTGCTGACAATATTTCACGGCAACTATGCCTAGGATACAACAGGTACTTTTAGCCCTGATCAACCTTTCTGAATTGCAAAATTCAGAACGATGGAAATCAGGGAGATTGCTGTTGCCAAGCATTTCTTGTTTGTTACTCGTGCAGCATCACACAACTGAGAAAACATGTGGTTAAGCTGAACATCCTCACCGATTGCTAAATTAACTTCATATGCTGCTACTGGCAAATACTCATGGCTTTAACAAGCTTCATGAGACTTTAACATGATTGGCAAGCTAAGTTGACGAATCAAACATGATTTTCAAAGATAGTTAGATTTGCAGTTCCAATTGCTTGTGTCATTTATTAATTCTTACTAGGTGCTGGCCTTCCTATCGGGCAACAGCTTTATTGATGGGAAAGAGTGATGATGAATGATTAAGCAATAAAGTGCCCAGGCTAACTAAATTCTGTTTCGTGGCCTCACTGAGCTGACTCTGGTGAGCAACCATCACCAGCAAAGACAGGATTGTGAATCATTCTCTTGATATAATCAATTTAAAAATTTTTTTGCACGCTTACCTTGACTATGTTCTTTTCATTTTCATGCGTGCCGCAAGCCGAGTGACAAAAAGACAATTTGAGTGGGTTTCAAAACGTGGCCTTTTCATTCGAAACGTTGACCAACACGAAGTCAACGAAGGAAAGGCGGTAAATTGATCTTGAACAAAGGAATACTTGAGACCAACTAAGCTGTTAAGACATAACTTTTCTATTTGAAATGGAAGAACTAATTTACATGAGTCGCACGTTGCCAAAATTTCAGAATTACTTGCGCACTTTGCAAAAAAGAAAAACAGGTCCATTTTTGACATTTCAACATAGATTCTGTGTTTATAACTTATTATTGCTACATTTTTTATTCTTGACACCTTTTTCTTGAATGTTTATCATGTCTGACAACACTTTTAGCTTAAACGTTGGGATGCTCACATACCGAAACTTTTATCTCCTTTTACAAAACTTTTTATTCCCCTTTGAATAGTTTAAGGGCTTTTTAGGAGGGCTCTCTAGTCCGTCACGTTCTATAGCCTTTTTATTTTTAGATAGTATATTACATTTACCACAAAGAGTCTACCTTACTTTCGCTCCAACAATTTCGTTATTATATCGGGGACCTTCCACACTAAATCGGCATCTTTCCTCATTTTTAATCAAAAGAACATTTTTTTTTTAAACCCTTGTGACGTTCATCATTGTTTTTCTTCTTCTTCCTTTTTTTTAACAACTAAAGATTGCTCTCGTGCAGACTATATCGTACTCTCGGCCTTCTATTGTCGACGACGAACGTCTTTTCAAATGATTATGTGTGTGTTGCTCTTTGTAGAATGTTTGCCTTCCTTCAACTTCCAATTTCTACTCGTGTATAAAAGCGAGTCTTTTTTTTTTTTTCGAGCACAATCTATTTCACCGGTTGCCATGGCAACGCTGTGATATCAAGTTGGGAGGGGGGGGCGCATCTCATGGCGCCAAGTTCAAACTTCCATACACAATCCTTTTATGATTACAAGGAAACCTTCTTATTTACAATATTTTTCTTTACTGTATTGACATTAACAAGTAGATGCGCAGTATGGAAATCTACTCGTTCCAACAATATTGTCCTCCCTATAGCCAGCGGCTTCAATTTAACAACGAAAGGTATGCATGTAGGGACGATGTTTTACAGCTGAACATCAACTTTGGGGTACCGAAAAAAAAAAATGCCGTCAAAAGGAAATCATTTTATTTAATTCTAGGAAAAAAACCTATTCGTTCCTACAAAAAAAAAAAAAACTATTCGTCTTCATTATTAGAAAACAACTGAAACATGAATTCCCCGTTTCGATCGTTAGGTTCTCTTGATCCGGCTCAAGAACCGCAAAAACTTGGAAATTTAAATTGTGTTATGGTTCGTAGATTGAGGCTAAACAGTAAATGTCGTGGGTAAAGCGATTAGCCCAATGACGTCACTCGTTTGGATGTTTAACTATGCAAATATAATTGCGTAACCTAATCGAATGGAGCAATTTTTGCACTGGGAATCAAAGAACAGCCCATGCAGATTTGAAGCCCGCACTGTCGACACGTTAATGCTATTTAATTGTTTTGAAAGTATATTTTAGAAAACAGCACTTTCAAAAGAAAGAGGAATGTCAGATGGGCTCGTGTTCATTGGGGGAACGCATCGAGATTATCTGTGACAGGCGTTAGCCTTCTAAATGATTCACTTTTATTCGAAGCAAAGTTTGTCGGATCGTCACTTAAAAATGTGCAGCCCAATTTCTTCTGACATTTGAAACATGTAACACCAGTTCTTTCTTATTGTACATAATTCAAGATTCATGCCTTCAACTTGCCGCTTTAGTTGATGTCATTCCCAAACAATTAAATACGCATAATAGGCGCACGTACGTAGTTTCTTTTTTGATAGGGGAGTTTTGCAGCAATCGGATCTTTTGCTCCCTCGCGTGATTTACAACTATCACGTTACACACCAATGTATTATGTAAGTGTGTAGGGTGGGGGGGTACACGTAAGCACTCTAGATTTGATTTGATTTTTAAAAATTCAAAATAGAAAAAAAGAGAATAATAAATTTGGATTTGTTTTGCTACTCGCTGGTAGGTTCGTTTGAAATTTGTGTCAGAATCCAAACCCCAAAAATTGTGGGGTCGAGTTAGGACTTTGTCCTCCCGCCCCTTTAAAAGACATGTTACAAGAACATGAAAGAAACACGATATATAAATCCTACCCAACAGTCCATAATCCCGTTTTTCCCTGAAAGAAGAAGGTTCGTTTGGGATCATGTCTAGTTTCTAAAAAAGTTCTTTTTTTGTCGCGTATTCTTTTTATATATATACTGCCGGATTAGCTAGGACACACATATCGCCATCTCCCAACAGCTAAAAAGTCTTGTGTCGGCCTTTTTTCCTCGTCAAGGGAGACTCTTCATCTAACCGATCGACTGGAAACTTTTTTTTTTCTTTCTTTGCTGATTATTAGATACGTAGACACAATAGATAACATAGAGATAATGTCTCTGTGGAAATAATAAGCTACTCTATATCGTCTTTTCCTCTATCGGACCCAAAAAAGTCTGTCTGGCTCATGTGCCAAAAAAAAAAAGTATGGGGCTATTATGTAGACCGGGGAACTATTAGCCTTAAGGGATCGCTCGGATGGGAATATCCATCGTAACACGAAAGAGGATGACGCTCTTTTATTTTATTTTATTTTTTTTTTGCCCTGAGCTTGTCATTTTTTGCGCCATTAATGTAATACGTTCAAAAAGGGGATCATCATCTTTGTCGAATAAAAACAAAAAATAATTTCCAGATTCATTTACTTACCGGCAGCTAAGGGCGAAATCATCAGAAGATTCACTAATGCGGCTCCTGTTCCATGGCCGCTTAACGTAATTCGATTAGAATCACCTCCAAAATTGCCGACATTATCTTTCAGCCACACTAGCGCCGCCACTATTGCCAACAAACTTCGTTAACGTTCTGTGGATTTGTGCGAACATTATGACATAAACTTACTGATATCCAATAAACCGTAATTGCCTTGCGTGGGAATGGCGTGTTTGCTTTTGCCGCGCGTTTGCCCAGGTGTCGGACTGGCGGCCGTCTGCAGGAATCCTGTGCACATTCATAAAAAAGGAAGCGGGATTTCATTAAATGAAATTGAAGGATTAAGCAACGTGAAAGGATGTACCTAGAATGCCGAGACGATAGTTGAGCGTGACGACGACCATTCGACTTTTAGCGGCCAACATTCCACCGTCCATTAAATGTCCAGCACCCCACGAGTAAGACTCGCCGTGAATCAACACGACGACAGCCAATGACGTGAACGGCGACCCCGATCCACTAAATCCTGGAACATCCAATATCAAAATAAGAAATTTTTTTAAAAACCAAATTAATAATTTCGACGGACTTCAATAAGAAAATCCTATCAAGAATTTCTACGAGTGAAAAATGGGTTTCCTTCTCTTCTCTATTTTCCCCCGTATAGACGTACAGTAATGGATGGCAGGACAATCACAACAATGGGGGATTGTCTGCCCTCGACAACTAGTGCCATTCATCTAATCATCGCGAATAGAGCAGGCCAAGTTTAACAACTACGACAAGCGTATTTTCCTGGAACTTTTTTTTTCCCCAATCAGTCCAATAAACGGATCAATACGGCCTGTATGCCTTTTGTCTCTTCCTCGTCGACGTCAAAAATATACGTGAAAAAAAAACGATAGTTAAAACACAAGATTTGACGCTTCATTTTTAGAAAAGGTCAAACGAGTGTGGAGAGGTAATGAACTTGATTTAAACAGGAAAGAATGGGGAAATCTAGTCGAGGAAAGAAGATACCGTCGGGGGAAGACCTGCAGAGCGGCTTGCTTATTAGATTGTCTCTGGCGTCGTGTTCTAATTGGCAGCTGGGCGTCACGTGACGCCCTATCATTTTATGCGGCGCATCCAGTTGGCATTCAAAGTTTGAAACGAAATAATTGCAAATGCTTGCCAGCATTTCGAATGAAGCGTATCGATCGCTTTACACGCGGACGTGTGAAAGAAATCGGTCGCGCGGTTTCAAATATTCAACACAAAAGTTTGCAATCATTCACCTTCGGAAGGTGCGTAGATGTTGAGGAAGAGACAATCTTCGCTCTGGTTGGCCAACATCAGCTGCATCCTCTTGAGTTGATAGTAGCGTGCTCGTGGCATCGTCTCCAAACTGGCCGTCCTAAATTCCATCAAAACATATCATATAATTTCAGCTGCAAATGGATAGACTCAACACATCCACGTTCCATCTGCTAAAAGCTTGGATTTTCGGAAACGGGATAGTTCCTTCCGTTATAGCACTACACCAGAAAACAAAAGAGTTAAGCCAATCCCTATGGTGTGTGTCACAACACATCGATCGTGGCCACCGACCAATTTTGTTTCTTCCCCTCCAAAAAAATTGCGGATGTATACTGCCTATCTCGAAAATATGAACAAAAAAAATCGATTTACTGGGGTGAGCAATATGTCTGCGACAGATTTATGTAACCATTGCGGGATACGTCTGCCTCTCTTATATTTATGGCACTGTAGCCGCACCTACTCTGGCGGGAATTCACGATGATAAATGGACGTTTGAATAGGACAAGATATGCCTTTTCAAAATCCATTTATGGGCGCATTCATCTAAATAACCCTGTCGTATCCAGTTATGATCCGCAAGAAACATAATCACTAAAGAATTACATCAATTCGAACATGTTTCACCTGTTGGATAAAGGAGGCATTTGCTGCGGACAGGCCGGTGGTAGGGAATGAGCAGGACGAACAGCCGGACCCCAAGGACCTGGGCTTGCAGGCGGTAAATAACGTAACGAACCAACCGGCGCTGCAGCATAAGGAATGCCCAAAAACGCCTCCACGTTATTATTCGTGTTGCTTCCAGTTGTCGTCGTAGGGGTATTAACGCCAGCGAATTTACGGTAATTTCCTCCTGTAATTAACAATGCAAGACTGATTAGGCTGCTTGCACCACGGTTTCATATGTACCATTTACCAAAATCAGTCCTGTTCGTTTCATGACACGACAGAACAGGACACAGTCTTTTGGTGACAGCTAATACAGCTTACAGATTAGACAGTTATTACGATGAGGGGGGAACAAAACAGCAGCTGTGTTTCATCATGCATAAGTCAACAGCCTGTGGTGTGCAACTGAACTTCATCGTTTGGGCTCAATTCAATTTGTTAAATGTGGATGAGAAACAAAATATTGATGCCGTGTGTATACCTGCTGGTGAAGAAGTTGATGTTGTTGGTTGTGGTTGAGCAGAGCTACCTGGGATCGTGAATCCTCGTAGGCTCCCATATTTAGTCCTGACCAATCGACCTCCTGGGCTGCTAGTTGAACCGGAAGAAGTCGATGGTCCTGGGCTCGCAATTGGGACAGCGCTAGTCAAGTTACGGATTCCGCCTGGGCAGCACTGGAGCGTGACCCATGCCATGATGAAGAGTAGCAATAATTTGACACAAGCCATAGCAACTGCATCCAAGTCGACTCGACTTGTGCCCATGTGACTGATTGCCTTCATCGTTAAGTCATTTCACGTCACTGGTCGTCCATCATCTCCGACGTACACATATCGACGAAGTAGGCGCGTTGGGGCCAGTCAAAAACAAATGGCACTCGCTCTCTTGTTCGCGCGCACTTTTGACGACCTTCAGGATGGCAGACGGAAGACAATGGAAAAACACATTTGAAAGCACTGTTGCCGGTTTTTGCACAATCCCTGGACAGCAATTTGCAGATTGCTGTAGAAATTTCAAAGTTTTTGTTTAAATTTAAAAGCCTGTTTATTCTTCGTCGGTATCAACCAAACTATTTCTACTGCTATGCACTTAAATGTGCTCCTGCAAACTCGAGTTGTATTTACAAACAGGTAATTCACTCACAGTTTCTATGGACTGAATAATGCGATTGCTAGGCACGGCGAGTTCGCAAATGAAAGTGATGCGGTTATACGCTTCGTTGTTCCTCTTTCTGTTTGTGCAAAAACCTCAATTCACAACGTCTGGGGCGTACGTTTGTTTTATTTATTCTACAACAAACACAGCGCGCCAAATTTAAAATCATTTCCAAAGTCCCAAATTTTTTTTTTTTTTTATTGCAAAGAGCCAGTGATCCAACGGAAGTATCGCAGGGCTCCTTTTTATTGTAAGGACGAACGCTGATACACGGTTCATTAAACGTCCAAGTCCAGGGAGCCAAAAAAAAGAAAGCACCTTCTTTCTTCTCTTTAACTCTGCTAAAAGTAAATGAAACCGTTGGCCTTGTCATTATCTTTTTTTTTTCTTACCTCCTTCTTTTTCTTTTTTTTTTTTTTTGGCAGAGAGGAGAAGGCGGAAATAGGTTGGGAATATAATATACAATAAGAATAAAAGCGAGCGAAGCGTCTTCTCCCTTTCTCTTTTTTTTTTTTTGCTATATCTATACGGAGCTTCTTAAAGTAAGCCCCCGGCCCAAATGAGCCACTCCCTTGCTGATCATTTCCTGTGCGTCTGTCTGTGTAATACCTGTCTCATCACGATTTGATACTATTTACTACTTTGACTGGAGCGCATTCAGCTCGCTCCTTCGAAAGCGAAAAACTTAACGAAGCAAATAAAAAAAAAAAGGAGCGCAGACGACGCTTTAGTGCCAATTTAAATGTCGTTTACTGCTGTTACGACGGAAACTCATTTAAATATGTACACTCACCGCGAATAGGAAAATAGAAAACATGGAATTCCAGCAGCACTATTTAGTTTTGTTTTTAATTCCGTTTTTTTGGCAACACTGGCGATACCAAACATTGGCAATTTATCCAGTGAATGTTTTTCTAAAAAATGTCAAGACGCACAACACACATTGAATGAAACGACATTTAGACGTGGCCGTCACCGAACAACTGGAATCCGATGAGCAATAACACTGCGGAATATAAGGGAAGCAAAGTCGGGCGGGAATGGACAGGCGCGGACGGAAACTCCTCCCAGGGAAGCGCATCAAAAGCAAATGGAACATGATGCTGCGCCGTCTTCGTTCGATATATTTACGATCCTATTGCTGGGCTACATGTACCCCCGACTTTTGTTTCCATTTGCACCAGGTGGTTTCCTTAAATGGCCACAACATATGCAAATTAGTTTTTTTTTATTTTAACTAATAGTCATCAACTATATAAGACGATGTGTATAACCAAAGCCTTGCGATATAAAGCGCTTGTTACATAAGAGCCTCTGTTGTTGACACACACAAGAAGAGCTTATGGTTTTTATACTTTGGTATATATTGTCACAACGACTATAGATATGCACTTCATATGGTTTTGGCACTTACAGTGCGTTATACAATAGTCTTCTTCCCGCTATTGTATTTTTAGACGCACATCATAACTATACGTCTACGCACTCGCCCCATTACTTGAAGTGGGCGGGCGTTTTCTTTTTCAATTCAAAACGGCGTGGGTTGCTGATGTCGTGAAAACGACGTGGCAAACACAGCGACATTTGGCCAATTTCAAAAAAATGATTGCACTTAAATAATATAGGGCGTGTTACAATGTTGCGGTGGCGCGTCTCTCCACACGAAACTAATAACGCAAATGCAATCTGTCTCCGTTGTTTTTATTGTTTGAATAATAAAATTCGAAGGTTTATCTCATTTTGTGCGGGGGCTTGAAACCAAACCACTAGCGATAAATATATGCATATTGAGATTTGCTATTTTTTTTTGTTATTATTCGTTTCGTTGTACACATGACACAGAACGGACAACAGCTGCAGTTGATACGAGCTCGTGTGGTTGTACATTTTCTCCGTCTATATAGCAACAGACGTAATACACAGACATCGTAAAGAAACGTCAGTATCAAGGATTACATTATTTTTTTTTTTACAACAAACAACAGAGAGTAGCTCCGTAAATGTGGACTGCATCTGGTATTCACATCATATTCCTTCACACAGATCACTCGTGCTGCTCTCTGTGCAAGATAACTTGGCATTCTTTTGTTATATCATCAACCCATCTAGACTTTGTTGTACACCAAGTCCATGAACATTCTACATGTATGTGCACTGCATTTCTTTTTGGGGTTTTTCTTATCAATTAGTGCAGTGGTATATATATAGACTTTAAAAAAACTGAATCAAGAACTGTGCGCCGAGAGTGCTATACAACATCAAACGACCATCCAAATGTTCATTTCATTTTCTGCTGGCATATATATAGAGTTTGATATATAAAAGGGCGTGCCGACAGAGACGTCAATCGTCCGCTGATTGCGGCGGGTCCTCGTGCTGATGAGCGATGCATCACTGCCGGAATGATGATGGACATTTTCTTCCATCTACATTATATACGAGGAAATCACGGGGAAAAAAAAGAACACGACCTTTTTTTTCTCTTTGGGTATACAAAAAAAAAGTTGGATGTTTTTGTCGATTCATCAGCCCATTCGTGTAATCGGGTTTTTGACACGCCACAGCGAGTCTTTCGTCAATCAATTTCGTCTTTGATTTCCGTTTAACGTCCCACAAAAAAGCCAGGCTGATGTTTTTTTCTTTAAACTATTGTTTAAAAACGTATAGCTAACGGGTATGGTAACACGTTTTTGCATATACAAATCCTCTTAGATCTGTGAGAGTGTTTGTTTCCCTTTTGGATTTGGTTTGTGATCTTCCGTGATCTTTGGTCTCCTCGTACAACCAGAGATGTGGAGTCAAGAGATTTAGACATGATGTGAGGCTAACGAAATGAATAACAAATCCACAAACAATCGTGTTTTCGCCTCTCTCTTTGAATTACTTGAATCTTTCGATTGGAATGAAAAAAACAAAGTTTCAAACTTCGTAGTTAATAAATTGTATCAGCGTCGAACTGTTAGCGTCTTTAATTTTCCTTTAAATCCATAGGACTGTTCATATAAACGCATAAGAACACATTTTCCATTTATGACCCAATAGTTCTCTGCGAAATTCATACAATTAAAAGCATTTCAAAGTTTTTGCTCAGCTTACTTCGCTATACATCTATACGTTAGTCGCTAATCCAAAATCCCGCCGGCACCCTATCAACAAATCTCAGATCGAGCGTGTATATAGACTGTGAACCTGTATATAATCAACACGAAATCCAATTACCGTTCACGGACGGAAACCATTTGAAATTGAAAGCGAAAATTAGGAAGATGTACAGAGAAACTGTACAGCGATCCACTTTGCTTCATCATTCCAATCTGCACGCGATCTAAAGCGTGAAAAACGTTTCCGTGTATGATCCGCAATAAAAAAAAAAAATGAGGTGTGCACACCTTCACCATACAGGTGAGAATGGTATAGAACGATATATACCATCACGTGTGTGCTATTCACGATTTCGGTCCAAAACAAGAACATTCAATTGGGAACCCGACACAGATTTCGGATTGCGTCCGCCAGAAATTACGGACTGGATATCACGCAAATCAGATGGAAAAACAGGGAAATGTTCCGATACGTTTTGCTATAGCAAAATCGATTTTGCCGTGCAAACTCGATACAAAGCATAAAAGAGATTTTTTTTTCGAGCCGTTTCCATGGCAACCTTTGAAATCAATTGAGCAGCCGCGTTTTTTTTTTTTGAATTTGCATTCCTTCTTTTTTCGGCAGCGCCGCTTCTAAAATTGCGCGTTCGTACGAAGTATGCCGTGAAAATAGGAAACTAGGAAAAAATCACGTGACTGGCAAACTACACCATCACTTAAAAAAAAAAATACATCGCATCGAATGGTTAGCGAACGCTGTCGCAATAAAAAGCTTATAGTGCGATTGAGTAACACTTGAACACAAAATCGTGATGTATCTGCAATCGGAATTCCCTACGTAACTGCACTTAAAAGTTCTTTTTTATTTGTTACTTTAAGCAATCTCGTCATTTCGATCGATTTAAAAGACACGTACATTAAAATGAGAGTAAAAAGCGTTGCCTCTATCATTTCGCATACATATAGACAGGCTTCACGCAATATCAATCCTATCCATCTCGTTCTTTTGCTTCTCGTTCGTCTATTGATCCGATTTGACATCAATGCGACGTGGGTGCGAAAGGTCCCCCTATCCCCTTCAAAAAAAAAGAAAAGAAAGGATAGATATATTATAAATCTTTTCTTTCTTTTTTTTTTGTTGTATCTTCCTTTTCGACACTTTTTTAATCAAACGTGTCGTTCAGAACAAAAAAGTGGGAGTAGTTGACATGCACCCAGAATAACAGAGACCGAATTAAAAGAAGATTTATTCGTTTCAAAAATATTGAATATTGTGTCTATTGTTCTGGGCTTGTTATTTTTTGGAAAATATATTTGATGATATTTAAGACGGCACGTGCTTCTCTCTTTCAATTAAATCACAGGCGTGTTCTAGTCTTTCTCATTTGATGTGAAACGTTTAACGTTGTTACGTTTGGCTTAAAGAGTCTTTTCTGATTAACAAGAGGAAAGATCGTTACTTCAAAAAAAAAATCGATTGATCTTTGCTGAGATTTCGCAAGGCACCATGTACGACATTTCATTCGATTCTATTTTATCTTTTTCGAATTCTTTATTTCGTTTTGTCGAGCTTTTGTTCAATTGAGGGCTTTCAGGGCAGGGCATCAAGCTCCTAAATCCCATCAATTTCACCTTTATAGTTGTGTAACAATGGGACTTTGTGCTCAAGTCAAATGAACAGAACGAGACATTTCTAAAGCTGCAAAAACTCTAGTTACCTCGACGTCATCTCTTACGCACAGATACTGATGAGCCCTCTCTTCTTGTTGCTTGCGTTTTTTTAATAAACAAACTAAAGCTACGTTAGCTATTCTATCACTAGGTATAGCCAGAAGGGCTATTTGACTCACACCGGTAGAGATTTGTAGTCTACAACATATTCAAGTTGTATGTACGTACCCATCATTTACAGAAGAGCTGAGAAGGGGGAGGATATATTCTTTGCCTGAGGCAACAAAAGAAATTCGCACAAAATCCCAACACAGAGCGAAACAAAGTCTAAAAGAGAAAAAAAAAAAAGGATATATAGACTGTATCTGTGTGTGTGTATAAAAGAGGGGAAGAGATCAATGATGTCTGTGGGCGGCGGATGATAGCCGCTATACATACGTATACAGAGCTAAGAGAGGACGATATCTATGGAGAGAAAGGTTTTTGGCCGAAAACGACGAGGATGTCTCCTGTCAAAAGCTGAGCGGGTAAAAAAAACAGGAGCGATCAGGAGCAGCGAGTAACAAAAAAAAAAAAAGAAAAAGAAAAACTGCATTGGATGTATGTATAGGAGAGAAGAGCCGTTACTCTCATGTACATCGAACGGGCATTAGCCACGAATGACTTACTTTCTACTTTTATTTAAAAGAATTTTTTTCTTTTTTGTCTGCTTGTTATTTTGGATTCTCGTGCGGATTTCAAGTTACCCTTTTTCCTTTAAAAGATTTTTTTTTTTAAGGGATTCTTGGAGAGTGGTGCAAATGTGTATTGCTACTTGCTTTCATCCTTTCTGTTTTTAGATATCACGTGCTAAAGGATATGCTGCCTAGAAATCTACGCGATACGATCAATTAACCTATAGGTAGCGGAGGAGATCATTTTACAATGCTAAATATAGCACAAAATATGTACCTTGTTTGCTCTTTGCCATCGTCGTTGAATTTATATCTCGCTGCTTCCCTATAGATACGTTGACTAAAGATGGACACATCAACGTGTTGAAATTCGATCTGACCATGGTGTCCAGATAACTTAATTGAAGGACACATTGACCCTGTTTCCACGACGGGTGTTGAGACGATGTCGAAAGGATCAATATTCCACACCACCTAGTAGACTCAAAAGAATGGCCATTTTTATTTTGAAAGAAGTCCATCTCTTTTTAGGACATTAACCTGAAAGAAAAGAAGAGGTACGATTGATAATCGCCTAACGATATCGTAGAACAAATGAAGCAATTCTATTTGCTGATCTGCTGACCATGGCCGATTAGTTCTGATTGAGTAATGTTTCTAATTACTCATTCCCATGAACGAACAACGAAGGAATTATTTGCCATCAAATTCTACTGTGGAAAAAGAAGTACGAATTTAAATGCAGTCATTTTAGAACGTTGCTATCGGGACAATAAACTTGGTCTTTACGATTATCGGTTCTCAATGGCGCCTAAAGTCCGGATCTTCTGCCAAATGGTCCAGTATGAATCCTTTGTTAGATGAAAAAAAACAAAAAAAACGAAAGGATTTCTTTTACAGCCCAGAGGACTAAACCAGAATTTTCATTGCATCTTCAAGAGCTCACCATCGTACACATCTGTAAAATAAAATAATAATAATAGATGGCCATGTTTGCAAATTTAGCATTTCAAACTTTCGCAGGGATTTGCTTTTCCTTTTTGTGGCCGTAGTCCAGCGTAGACGGGCGAAATTTGTACGTGTCCGCCATTTCATTCTTTTTAAATCATTGTTGTTCGCTGCTGGCCAGTTTTGATCATCCTGCCCAGGTTGGATGATTTCCAATTCGATGAGTCACCCTATCCAAAGCGGGCAAGCCAAGAAATGACGGCCAAGTGAACTGGAACAAATCTGATTGATAACTGAGGCATCAATATTTTCAAGGATGTCTAAGTTGGGGTTATTGTTTCGACCCTCTTCTATTGATGCTGGCTTTATTTTTGATTTTCGCCTAAATGCCTCTTTGCTTTTAATGTGTATAATCTTGACCGTAAATCACATTCTCTCTTGATGTCCATCCCCGGATCCACAAGTGTTTCATCGGTGCTATCGTTTCCCACATAAAAGTGTTAAAAACTCGTTCAAAATAGCATTGATTTGATTTAAAATTTGCCTCCTGAGAGAGTTGAACTCTCGGCCTCTGGTTATCCTTTTCCTTAATTTACATGGAATTACGAGACCAGCGCTCTACCACTGAGCTAAGAAGACAGTGTTATTTTAGAGTTATCATATAAATAGATACCTGCTTGTGTACGACGTTTCAAGACTTCGATAAGACCTTGACTCTAATTACATTTTTTTTGCCGAGATCCTTTGCTAAGTCACATGCAAAAATGATTCTCAAATTAGTTATACCTGTTGAAAGTAACTGGCTCCTAGGATGATTCATCCACGAATCTATGAAACCCATGGACTTCTACCGTAAAGATCAACAAGCAGATGTACTGCACAAGAAGAAAAGGTGTTCCATGCGCTGTCATTTCCTGTTAACCAGCTAGAAAGTTTATCATTTTTACGCAAGAAAACAACAATGCTTTAGAGTTAAGGTTTTCTTACCAATCTTGTGGGCTATACGATCATCGAGCCACTGGGCACAACTCTGGCTTTTGTGTGATGCGTATATCGTTCCAGTTGACCAACTTTCTAATTTAGAGTGACGTCAAATGAAGACCACAGCCGTGTGCGTCTTTTGGTTCGTGATGACCAAATGCAACCCGACATTTGTCTTTGAAAACGTGAACAACGGACAACCTATAATCGATAAATGTCATGCATTTCGGCCTACGTTCTTTGCAATGATAATCTTTAAACGGCAAAGTTGGCTATCAAAGATGACGCATCAGCTGATTGCAGCGTTCCAGAAAGCTGCTGTTTCCGTCCGTTCCACCATGCCGGCGGATTTAGCCAAAGTTTTGTTTTTGGTTCGGTTTTGTGAGTTTATAACAAACATCATCCACTGACTATAAACCAAAGGGACTTTTTTCGTTTCAAAGTTGTAGTGGAATAAACCAAAAAGGTTAAATAGGAGCAGAATGAATGGACTGCTCGTTATTACGTCTTGATGATTTGACTTTCTTTGCCGGCAAGATTTGTGCAAACTGTTTCCTGCAACAAGACTAAATGTCATGATTATGTTAATTGTTGAATGAACAAGCCCGATCACTCGATAGTAGCTTAGCTATAGTGGCGTGGAAGCGTAACATCAATCGTCTTTGTACAGCAAAACCCCGTATGCAGCATTAGATAACCATTTTTTGGAATAAAGATTATTTGCATAATCTATTGAACATAATGTTTGAATCCTTTGCCTGTAATTAAACTTTTTTTTTTAAACAATAAATTTTTATCGCTTGATAAAAGAAATAAAATGTACTCGACCTTAAGTTTCCTATGCGATTCGGAAATACTACGATATCCTTCATCGATGAGTTAGTTCGCGATAGGGGAACAAGCCATTCGTTTTCATTCTTCAGTTTTGTGTCTACTGGGTTTGTCTGCGATGGCGAACGCTTTTACCAACGAGAAATCTCAAGATCATCGAGTTGTTAGCAAGGACATCCAGTTAGCCAGTGATATCTTTCAAATTTCAAAAATCAAACTTTACATCAATGATCAAAATCTATTCAGCTGAAAATAAAAGTAAACAATGGAAGGCAATGTCTGTTTAACTTACCTTAAAGGCTTTTCCAAGAACCATGGCAAGCTCATATTACACTTCAGCAAGTCTTGCAACAGATATTCCTAATCAGAAAAAAAAATTTAGATTTATTCTAGAGTGAAACTTTACAATGTAATCACTCACATTTAAAAAGTATTATTCACACTGTCGAACGAATCAAAGGAATTGTAAAGATTCTATTAGGACGTGTTCGTTGACAACGTAGTTTTTCTTTACATTGATTTTATCATTCCCTTCTCATTTCAAACCTGGGCGTCTTCCACAACGGTTTTTTTGGTAGAAAAGCTTCAACGTCAACACGACATCCAAACCTCTCGTCAAGGCAAACAACGCAGATATACATATCTATACATAACTCTGCCTCGTCGTTCTTTGCTTTCTGACTGTTTGATTGCATTAAAAGATCTTCTGGCCCGTTTGATTCCCTTCTCACATTCTCTGTTGTCTCGCCAACATTCATATCTTTCGCTCTACATGTACATCAGATCAACGTCGTTTTTTCTTTTGTTATTTGCTTTTGGAATAATCCAAAAAGATAGAGACAATTTGATCCGAGAGGCGTCGCGACACGCCTCATGGCGACCACACATTTTCTGTAGTGGTCTACCACTTAAAGCTCGATTTCGAATCATGCGTTTAGATATTTCGTTTCTATTTGTGTCATTGTTGCCATCAGGTACGGTACTTCAAGCGTGATAAAGGTGTAGATCAGTAAATGATTCCTTGTGGGAAAGGTCTTACCTATAAAAAAAGCATTTACAATGGATTGAAATGCTTCAACATGCGTTCACTGCACAGAGGTTATGTGAGTAAATCCCTTTTTCTTCTCTTCTTTTCCAATTTTGTTCCAAGAATTCACGTGATCTCATCAGTGTGATGGAAAAACCTACTTTTTTTTTCTATAAAACATTTTATTTTTTTTTGTCCTTTACACATGAAGGACCTACCTCATGGTATACATTTCTTTTCCATTTTGCAGAGCAACAACGCCATCTAGCAGTCATTAAAATCAACGTGGCGATATTGGTTAAAAGGCGGGAAATGATGAGATATGCCTGTGACACGTCTGCTTTTCGTCAATAAGTTGAGTGTTATGCCCAGGAAAATCAATTACCATTTAATATTTTTCACTAGGTTTTCAACAGATTCGTGTGAAAACGTAACGGATCATAAAAAAACGAAAAATGACGAGGGCGAGAAAATGAGCATAGAAAATTCGTTATCCAGAATGAATTCTCAATGATGCAAACCTATCTAAAAATAGTATAGAAATTGTTGCTCAGCAATGTGACATCATCTCAGCTACTCAAAAAACAAAGGCACTGACATTATGGATGGCTGTTGCCAGGCAATAATGATGTCATACATCATTATTGGTAAACTTTGCAGGCTTGATTTCCTGTACCATTTAGAGAAACGTAAAATATGATATTTATCTTTCTAACATCTTAGGCAATCTGTTTTTTTAGAGTGCTGAATTCTACAAAGGCAATACCACATATTTAAAGTTTTGGAAGAAAGTTGTAAGCTATTCTTCGGGTAAGAAATGCAAATCACAATTTGCATTAAGTTGACTTGACATCTATCTACTTGTGAGGCTTGGATAATCATTCTACCTTTTTTTGCTTG
This sequence comes from Daphnia carinata, assembly GCF_022539665.2. Taxonomy (NCBI): domain Eukaryota; kingdom Metazoa; phylum Arthropoda; class Branchiopoda; order Diplostraca; family Daphniidae; genus Daphnia; species Daphnia carinata. The sequence goes on along the minus strand of NC_081339.1, from coordinate 5,320,989 downwards.
CATTCAGTATCGCAGTGATGCTGACGACATAGTTGACCGTTCGTCAACCTCGGAATTCAAAATCCTTTCTTCGACAACCTTCATCAATGGAACTTGTCAAGACGAATCGTAAGTATGAAATTTAGTCAATAGAGATACACTGATTCCAAGAAATTGAAGCTGGTAGACGAATAGGGCAACTGAGATTGATACAGTTAAAGCCGAAACGACTTAGTACCGTTTGATTCCGAATTAACTTTAATGCGGTTTGAAAAAGAAAGTAGGCAAACAAAATAAGGAAACAAAACCTCTTTTCTGCTGCGATTGACGAGGATCGAGATCGAGTTGCTTTCACCCTTTAGGATGATTAGAACCCATTCTATTAACGGAGAAAAATAGGCTGCCTAAAAGGATTCTTTACAGCTTTCCTCAGTCACTTTCTCAGGACCGATCAACGTGAGCTCGAGGATCATCGAAAATGCACTTTTCGCTATTTATATGAATTCTTCGATGTGCCTTTCTTTGTTAGAGGCTTGTAGAAGCGATTAAAGAGTCCCTACAGCCGAGTCAAGATGAGTGTCTATTGAACCACCTGATGCCGCTCGTGCATTTAACTCCAGACTAATCGCTTGCCCTTTTAACGTTAGCACCCCGACACAATTTTCATCAAGACAATTTTTCTTGCAGCAAGTTGCCTTTGAAAGCTGTCAAAGACGGGAAACTTGACTGTTTTATGAACAATACTTGTTCACAAAATCATCGTAAACAAGATAGATAGTGACACGTACTGCGCTTCTAATCGCATAATCGGGTTGTACGTGCTAGTCTCGAAATCCTCAAGGTTTTGGGGTGACGTATGACATACACTCTTTGGCTTAAACGCATCGCCTCCATGATCCAGCCCTGTGTCTGCCATCAATTTAAGTAATAAATCAAGAGCCGTGAGTTGCCTGTCAAGTAAATGGTTTTTAATCAGCGTTGCGTGCTGCTCTGTCCCTGTTTGCGTGGTGAATGTTAGATGAGATCCCTGCAGAGGATGGTGGAGAGTAGAAGAATTACATCTAAAAAAAAAAAAAAAAAAAAAAGAATGGCGCTGTGACGTAATCGCGATCGAAGGGGGGAGGAAAAGAGGGGACACAAAAAAATCCATGATGGTGGTTGCGCGCGACGCTGATCGATAATGCTTTTGGGGGAACGATCCGCCCGTTTCCCTTTGCTTCGTTTCTCCAGTATTTGTTCTTACTAGGTCTCGGGCTGGCAGACCGCACAAACTTGTTGACCCTGTTTTTTAACACACGGCATTTTGTCAGTCAAGTCTTGATGTGTCGAAACTAATGGTGTTTTAAATTCAACTTACAGTGTTTCAAACCGATCCATTGCGTTTTCGTCCACCATCGTGTTGTTTCATCAGTTTGTAACAGTGGAACACGCCTGATAAAGAGCCCAACGCGAAAAGGAGAACAGCCATGGTCGGTTATTACTACTCTACGTCGCTGCTATTGCTCGTTTGTATTGGCATCAGTAGTCGCACAACTGCTGATAACCTGCCTACATGCCAACCCGTAAGTTACCGTGTTCTAATTTTCAATCCACATTGTTCTTATTGTGCAATGAATCGTGACAATTCACGGCACTTGAACATGTACTACGTACTAGCCGGACTCGGCCTTTTATTCTGCCTCATATATTTAATCGATTTTATTTTTCTTTTCGTTTCGACATTTATTATCCATCTGCATCCGGTGTGATAACTAACCACAACCAACAGAGAGATTTCCATTACGAGTTGACTGAATGCGACCCTACGACGGGCGGTCGCTGGAGGGTATCCGTTCCGGCGGCTGGAGTCTGCACTGGTGGGGCACCCAACGCACCCGTCCGCCTTCAAGATTGCTGTAAGATTAAGATAAAATAGTAACCTTGTATTACATAAAATACTTTTAAAAATATTTTGGGTTTGAGCAGCGTTGACTTGCAAATCGGGAGAGTACTTTGATCTGGAGCTGCTTCAATGTCACGATTGTCCGCCCGGAACGTACTCTCTCGGCGGAATGGTACGTCATGAAATTTGGGACCAACTTCCAGACGGATTCTCCGTTTTGGTTGAACCGCTCACGTCGCGTTCCTCCTTTTCCATGCTGGAACGTGAGAGATCTTTTACCAACTGCTCCAAATCAGAATGGCAAACTCGAGGGGACTATATCGCTTTCCCCGGAGGTTCTTGCGTCGCCACTCTCGTCTACACAGTCCGTCTCATCCAAGCAGGAGCGTTGCGCTATACGTATCAATACCCCGATGATGACACTATCTTTGAATTCCAGGTATCAATCGAATTCGATTGTCATTTTGTTTGAATTCTTTTCACACCTCTTTTGTTTGTTGGACAGGCTCAGAATGAACTGTGCCAAAGCGTGTCGGGTGGTGGTGATGAAATCCGCTGGCCAACTGTCACGGAAGAAGGCAAGTGGAGGACGAGCAAGTCCATTCAGCTTCCGGCTGGACTCAACGTACTCCAATGGAAAGCGATGGGTATCTCTGGTCGCCATCAGACGAAACCGCTACTCATCAAATCGATCGAAGTGAGCGGCGTGGCTGATCCAGCCGTTTCGACGGGTTGCACTCCCTGTCGTAATGGAACTCACGCACCGGGCCCACGTTCTCGTCAATGCCAAGATTGCCCGGCTGATTCTTATTCAGGCAGAGGGGCCACCCAATGTACTCGATGTGATGTCAAGACTTCGTACTCTACGCCGGGCAGCGGAAGATGTCACAAACGACCACCATGCACTCAAAATGATTATTTCGAAGTGAAAGACTTGTTTGAAACAGCTGAAACAATCGATAAAGATTTCTTTTTTTTAAATTTTCAGGTTCATTCAGCGTGTGATGAAAGAAACAATACGCTCGTGACGTATCAATGGGTGGAGCCTCGTACTTGTCGCGATGATTTACCTTCGTCGGCCAAGTTGCCGTCGGGTGCCGAACGTCGGAAATGCCCGCCGTGTAACCCAGGGATGCAGATGGATTACACTTCGGGCACTTGTCGGTTTTGTCCATCTGGAAGCATTTCGGACGGAATACGACCCTGTCGATCATGTCCACCATCCACAGCGCCTAATACAGGATTCCAATTTATCTGGTGGAGCGCTCTGCCGGGAGTTATGTCTGCACGCTGCATGAGTTTAGAAGGTTTACTTCTTTTTCCAGCTCACAGCCTAAAGAATTTATCTTTAATACTTTTGTTTTTTACGCTTTCCAGGCTACACTGGAACTGGGTGCACCACGGCCGCCGCTTGGTTGACATCTGGTGATCACCTGAGAACGGGGCACGGTCACGCTCCCGACTCGTATCTCATATTGTCCCTGAAAATTGACAAAGGATTTCGGGCTGGTCGAGGCACTGTGTCATTCACATTCCAACTCGATTGTGAAGGAGATTGCCAATTTGTTTTTATGCAGGTAAAAATCCAGAACAATGTTGATGAAAATGTGAATTTATTTTGGCGTACCCACACCGCACAGAGTTCTCCTGCCAAAGGCATCTCAGTGATCCAGACGTGGAGTGGTCGTGCACCCAAGCAACATTTTAGTTATTCGATTCCGCAAAACGGATCGTATACATTCAATTGGGCATTCCAGAAGCAAGCCTGGTCTCAAGACGGAATGATACCTTACAGCGCCGCTGGCGTGCAGCGGTTGAGGCTATTTGACACGGATAGCGCCCGGATCGATAGTATCAACGTGACCAACACAATAGAAGGAGGTGCGTCCGTTTGTTTGCCTTGTGCTCAGGGAGCCGATGCGTCCGGCTGCATACCTTGCCCACCTGGACACTACACCGAAGCCTCGACGACTCGTTGCCAGCCGTGCCCTGCCAACACGGTCGTACTGGATCCAGCAGCGGTCGGTCGATCAGCTTGTATCAACTGCGGACCTGGTCTTATTAGCACCGATGGCAAAACGTGTACCACTGATTGTACCCCAACTGTCAACGGTACACGTTACGATCTCCGTAAAATCGGAAGGTACTTCATCAATGAAATTGAATTGAATTTGTTTTAAATGGTGTTGTTTATTTGATAGTGCGTTCCACGAAGTGCGGGGCAGTTTACTTTTCACCGCTTCGGGCATGCAGTACTTTCACGTGTTTAACATAAGCCTTTGTGGCAAGGTGCCAGTCAATTGTGCCAACAATATCACGTTCCAGTCTGAGGGCGAGCCTAAATCAGTTCGTTTCCATTGTTTGAATTTATTGTTGGTTTAAAAAATAATCTGTATTCATTCTCGTCAATTTCCAGGTGAAAGCGTTAGTGTGCCGGACCACGTTGATTCCGTCTCAGAGTTTAGATGCGTCAGGCGGAAGCAGTCCTCTGTCAACACAATCAGTGACGCTAGGAGATCACCTGCTTGGCATCACAAACGAAGCCCAATTCGGTGATACGCGGGTTCTTGAAGAGTTCTACAATTCCAAAGACTTGCATGTCTTCTTTGGCACTCCAACGTAAAAAATGCCACCTGTTGATTATTTTTCGTTAAAATATTTAATTTGCTCTGTTCACGTGTATGTCGTTGGACGTCAGGGCGACTAAATCATGCCCGAAAGGCAGGACGACGACGGTGACGTTACGTTGCGATGCCGATCAGCCAGGAGCTGGCCAAGTGACTTTACCTTCACGTTGCCCGGACGGTACTTGCGACGGGTGTCATTTCCATTTCCTCTGGTCATCCAGTACTGTTTGTCCCATTTGTGGCGCACAGGATATCAAGTTTGTATAACGTTACGAGAGCTAGATTTATTCTCGTGTTTCTAACACTCCTCTTCCCCCGTCTTTTACAGGGTGGTCAAGAGCGAATGCATAGCTGGAGAGCAGAACGTTCATTACCTGGCGCCCAAGTATTGCCTTATGGCTGATGACGTGCCTGGCACCAAGAAAGTACCTTGTTCCACACAAATCCCGTTTGTGGTACAGGTAAATACTGAAAAGAAAATTTGACTAACGTTTAAGAAGTGTGTACATTTAAATAGCTTTGTTTATTTCCTGTCTTATGTAAACAGCTGATTATTATGGGTTGCGTTGGAACGGCCATCCTTCTTTGCCTGACCGTGTTCATCTGCTGGAAGCGCAACCGTCGGCTCGAGTACAAGTACAGCCGTCTTGCCAGACAGCGATCGGCTCCATCGAGCAGCAGTGGAACCGATACGACTTCGAGTCTCAAAGACAACGGCAACGAATGCGAGACGGAAATGGCGGCCGCCGAGAGCTGCGCCCTCGATGACGACGAAGAGGAAGAAGAGGACGAAGTATCAGTTACCGTCCCCATGAAAAGTTTCGGCCTAGTCAACAAAATACGATCCATGACAGCATACAAGGTACGGCATATCAGGGAGATTTAGAAATTGGTGTAGTAACCTAATCTTTCCTTCTGATTTCCAGAGCGAGTCGGGCAGCCCATTCGAAACGATTCAATTGACGGAAGCACAATCTTAGAATGGAAGGAACGTGGAAAAGAGGCTTGTATGAAATTTACGATTTCTATATTTACCTATTCATTTTTATGTCATTTGAGAAACATGGCTTGAGATTGTATTTCTTTGTAACCACAACCAAAACAACAACAACAACAACAAAATATATCATTTCCAATCTTCAACTTCATCTGAGCTCGAGACGTTCGCGGCTGCTGGAGGTGGCGGTGGTGGAATCATGGCTGAAATTCGTTCCATCGGCCCTGCTGTTTCTTGATTTTGACCAGAAATGCCCTATAAAATCCCTCAAATTACTGCAAACACCAGCCGATTGTTAATGTTTGGAGAAGAATTACCTTTCGTCGCATAGAAAGCTTGTTAAAAAGATCTACCATCAGATCTCCTGCAGGAGCTTGGCGGGATGCGGCAGCTGATGGTTTACTGCTGCTGTTTTGCTGTTGTTGCTCTTTAACAGCCTGAGTATGCTTAACACGAGCAGATGATTTTAACTTGCTCGCTCCACCCGCTTCGCGAATCGCCGCCATCAAGTTGGAGCGATCTGCCAATGGCACCGAAGGCGTGCTCGGCGTTGTAGCGCTACTAGATGCAATGATTGCAGGCAACGACGGGGCAGGAGGAGATGGAACCGATGGGAGTGAAGGCAGGTTTACGGGAGGTGGTGGTGGAGGTGGCGGAGGGGGTGGAGCTGGCGTAAGAGCTGCAGGAGAGGGAGAATTCGTTGATGGAAGAGGAACAGGTATGAATGGTGGGGGTGGAGGAGGAAGAGGAGAATGGTTTGTTGTTTTGCTGTTTTCAGTTAATTGAGATAAGTCGGGAAGGGCCGCAATTAGCGAGGGAGCGATACCCGGACCAACATCCTCGTTATAGGCCAAGTCATCCGCAACACCGGGTAAATCTGGAAGCGCCAAAGGGAGATCCAGTTCTGGAACATCTCCGAGTCCTGCAAAGTTGCATTTATTTAAATGCTTATGTAAACAAAATATCTAGAAATTTCAGAATTACCTGGAATGTATGAAAAATTCAAAGGGTTGCTCCGTTCAAGCTGATCTCTTTGGCTAATGGACCATGGGGCGTCACCAAGTGAAGTGTCTGTAGACATTTCCGAGTCATGTTTCCTTCGTAAGGTAGATTTGGAACATTTATCAGACAATGACCGTCCTTGAAAGGCAAGATCTTCTGTGTTAAAAATCAATAGCTCTGATGCTGAACCAGGAGGTGCTAATATTTGTTGTCGTGTTCCATTCTGTTGATGTACTGGATAAAATATCATGTCACCATCGACCATAATTTCTGTATGATTGTTGTCAACTGTAGTTCTATTCAACTTCAGACTAGTCCCATGGAAAATGCTTTTGCTGTTGGCATGAAAATTTCCTGGAAATCTGGAGCTTGAAAATACTTTTGTTGCTTTGCGGCTGCCTTTCAATCCATCAATTTTAGACTGTGCAAGCTCTACTCTTTGGTGAATATTGTTGATTCTCGTTCGGCTCTCCATAATTCTAGATGTTACTCGGGCAAAGATTTCATTTGAAACTTGAACCAAGAATTCCAAAGTGTCGGCCATTTGTGTGATCATTTCTTGCGGCCGGAGATTAGACGACACTAGAGGTATTTCGTAAACTCCCATTTCATTACAATATTTTCGTCGTATATGTTTTCAAATCTAAAGGAGTAACGAAATAAAACTACCTCATCAAATAATCAAAAAAAAAAGGCAACTTACAAGAACTATCGCATTGTTTGTTTATAACTGAATTGCTTTGACTTTGCCAATCGTGGCAGACGAACTTAAAACGATCCACCATTTATTCGTTCACGACTTCACGTTCAACAATGCCAAAGTTGATTCTGGTTTAACGAATAATCAAATTTACCAATTAATATTTTACCAGGAAACAAAAACAAAACATGCCACAAAATGAATACAGTTTTTACTATTTTCATTGTTTCACCATGTTGTTTCATTTCGCAATTGCAACGTTCGCTATACTCAGTTGCTTATCATGAATTTTTGGGAACGTGTTAACCAAAACTGGAAACCGACAGCGAAACGAGAAATAACCAAGTATGATAATTTGCGGTCCAAAATTTTCCCCCGATTCGCTTACATAGCCGTACTTAGTCAACTATAACCCGGTTGAAAACCATGTTTTAAAAGAAAAACAACACGTCCATATCACGATGGTGAAAGTAGAGCAATAACAAAGGCTAATGCTCCCTTCTATTCACGGACTACTTAATATCTTCAAGGAGTGTGAGGCTCCACGTGAGTCAGAAGGAGTTAGAATTATTCTAAATTACGATGGCAAAAACAAATTAAATTTTTAAACGTAGAATCCCATGTCGCCTGATGTTTTAAATTTTACTCTGTCCCTATCTGTTCTTTGTTGTTTTGCGTTCCATGAGGTACCCTGCTTATTTTGTCTTTGAAGTAACTAGTGAAGTTGTTTAATTAAAGCTGTATTTTCTATCAACTGAATGTGGTTTTAGAGAATTTCTAAACCAGTTTTGCGTCACCGCCATTATCGATCGGGGGTTTTTAGTTTCGCCCTGTGGCTGACAGCGTCCCCTCCTCCTCCCGACGTTTTCCTCAGCTGCTTTCGTCCTTCGATCGAAGCATTCGAAGCTGCTCCTTCCTTGGTGAAAGTCGATATTACTGAAGGATCTGGTGAGTAACTTGCCGTTTTATATCCCGCTCGCTCCTCGCGGTATTTCTTTTCAATTTCGAAATGTAGCGTATGATCGCTCAAGCAAAAATGGGCCATGTACCAATATAGTTTAGAAAGAAGACAAGAGGGGATCTCACTTTAATTTTAACACGAATGAAGTGCGGATCGTTGTTGAATTTTTTCGTTTCGTTCGCTACGTCCCAGACAAACAACATGGCTGGACTAGACGACAACACCGTTCGCGAACTTCGTAACTTGGCCGACCGGCTTCGTATCGACTCCATCAGGGCTACCAATGCCAGCAAATCTGGGTAAGTGAAATGAGAACTGACACTAATCTTTTTCAGAAAGTTTACCTTGAACTAAATGTTACTAATAATTCAATGTTCTTGTCTTTCTATTCAGTCACCCAACATCATGTGCTTCAATGGCAGAGATCATGTCTTGTCTTTTCTTCCGTGTCATGAAGTACAAGCTATCTGAACCAAGGGATAAGTCTTCTGATCGTTTCATCCTGTCCAAGGGACATGCTGCCCCAATCCTTTATGCTGCTTGGGCTGAGGCTGGTCTCTTCCCTGTTGAAGACCTGATGAACCTCAGGAAGTTGGACAGTGACTTGGAGGGCCACCCTACTCCTCGTCTCAACTTTGTTGATGTTGCCACTGGATCACTCGGCCAAGGCTTGAGTGTTGCTTGTGGAATGGCATATGTGGGGAAACATTACGATAAAGCATCATACAGGTAAAATAAGCTAATGTTTCATTGTCCTGGCAACTTGTGACAACATTTGTCTTTTTACATGACAGGACTTACTGCTTGATTGGTGATGGTGAAAGTGCTGAAGGATCAATCTGGGAAGCTTTGCATTTTGCTGGGCATTACCATTTGGACAATCTGTGCGCTATTTTTGACATCAACCGTCTGGGACAATCTGAACCCACTTCTCTTCAGCACAACATGGAAGTCTACCGTAAGAGGCTCGAAGCCTTTGGATTCCATGCCATCGTTGTCGACGGTCACGATGTTGAGGAACTCTGCAAGGTATTGGTATATGTAGTTACTGGATAAAGAAAGAAAATTAACCTATTATTTTTAAGGCCTTCGATGAAGCATCTTCAACTCTTGGTAAACCCACGGCCATACTGGCTAAAACTTACAAGGGATACAAGTTCCCAGCTATTTCCGATGAGCTAGATTGGCATGGAAAACCTTTGGGTGCGAAGGCTGATGAAGTCATCCAAGCTATTGAACAACAGATGCAGCCGGGAACTTCAACTGGGGCACCGCACATTCCGGAACCTGTAAATGACGCTCCCGAGGTCAATATTGATGACGTTCGCTTGTCTGCACCTCCTGCTTACAAAATGGGTGAAATGGTTGCGACTCGCCTTGCCTACGGCACTGCATTGGCTAAATTGGCCGAACACAACCCGCGTGTCATTGCTTTGGACGGAGACACCAAAAACTCAACCTACTCCGACAAGATCAAGAAAGTAAGTCTTTTAGGTTACTTATCGAATTAAACTAATGAATTTGTTTTTTAATGCTTGGTTGGTATTTTTCTTTGTTTCAGGTGTCAGCTGAGCGTTACATCGAATGTTTCATTGCGGAGCAAAACTTGGTGGGAGTAGCCATCGGAGCTGGTTGTCGTGGCCGTACTATTCCGTATGTTTCTACCTTTGCTGCTTTCTTTACCCGTGCTTTCGACCAGCTGCGTATGGGTGCCATCTCGCAGACCAACATTACCTGCGTCGGATCGCACGCTGGAGTATCTATTGGTGAGGATGGGCCATCCCAAATGGCACTTGAGGATTTAGCGATGTTCAGAGCCATTCCAGGTATGACTAAAATTTCAAAAGTTGATTCAGGAAACCTTCATGTTGTTTCATTGTTATTCAAATTTCATCGTGTAGGAGCCACCGTCTTCTATCCGAGTGATGCTGTCAGCTGCGAGAGAGCTGCCGAACTTGCAGGAAAAACCAAAGGCATTTGCTTTATTCGTACTTCTCGACCCAACACGGCTGTGATCTATGATAACGAGCAAGCTTTTTCGGCTGGAAAGGGACACGTTGTACGTAGTCATGACGAAGATGATTTGGTGATCGTTGGCGCTGGCGTCACCCTTCACGAAGCTCTTAAGGCCTCCGACCTGCTGATGGAAGCCGGCATTAAGGCTGCAGTTGTTGATCCTTTCACCATCAAGCCCATCGATCACGATCTGCTATTGAAGGAAGCTACCCGTTGCAACGGACGCGTTTTGACGGTGGAAGATCACTACCCCGAAGGAGGTTTGGGCGAAGCTGTGGCCTCAACTCTAGCTGAACAACGAAATATCATCGTCAAGATTTTGGCGGTGCGCGAAGTTCCCCGTTCCGGGCCACCTGAGGTGCTTCTCGAACACTTTGGAATTGGCGCCAAGGCGATTGCCGAAGCTGCTAAGAAGCTTGTGGCGTTGTAAACGTTTTTCAAAGTCACTCATTCCTATACCATTCCTTACCCAAAGTCTACAAAGGATAGATTAGAAGAACTGGTGGTGTTTCTAAAACATTCTTCTATGGCATTCTGATTTAGATATGTATTGTTTTGGCTAGTTGATTTATACAGAAATTTGGTGTTAAGTACCTTTTATTCCTTATTCAAATATAAAGCAAAAAAAAACAATGGTACATAGTTATTAGGTTGTTTCATCATCAGCAAGAAGATGTTGTAAGCCCTGGATAGTTGAAATAAGCAGATGAAATTGTTTGCGTCTCTGTTCCAGTTTCATTTCTAATTTCTGACACTCAGCTTCTGATGCTTCCAGTTCTTGTCTCAGCAAAGCAAGTTTATCTTGATTGGTTTTACGATCAGGCTGTGTTTGAATTATTGCAGCTAATGCATCATATTCCATCTTATTCCTACGAATTTGTCTGGCTTCTTGAAGCTCTTTCTTGGTCGCCTCAATGTCCTTTTTCGCTGACACAATGCCTTCTTCTATTTGGTTGTAGAGCTCGTCATAATGCTGCTGTTCTGCAGAGTTCATCTCACAACAGCGCAAGGATTTTGTGGCAGCAAATTCACATTGGGCAATTTGGGCCATCATTCTTGCATATTGTGCTCGTCTGTAAGAAAATTCTGATGCAAATTAAGGTTTTTTGAATTTATTACATAGTTGAAATCTATTACGTTTCTTCCACACTATCAGTGGAATTGCACCAAGTCAGGAAATTTTTAAGCAAAACATTGAGTCTCCTTTCATCGCCAGTACCCTCACCATCGAACAACAATCTTCTTCGAATAATCTCCTCTGCATAACGAAATACAAGCTAATAAATTAATTGCATCAATTTCTAAACAAAACAAATTACCGTCTCCCATTTTGTAAACTAAATAGTTAAACGAAAATGTGTTTAGAAGAAAAATAACTTGTGCTGTTTTAGTTGTACGAGAAGTACGTCCAGCATCAATGCTGTTTGAGTTTGACTGCCAAAGTTAAAAACATTTCGTTTTAACATGAGCGCGAATCGGAATTCTTTTGTTTCTTGCTTTCAGCAGACAAACCTAAAAAATTAATAACGAAAGACAATTTTTTTAAACTGCAGAACTTGATCTTTATCTTAAAAATTAACTGTTTCAAAATTTTTAGCAATTAACTGCAAATAGTTTCATCCTCTTAAAACTAATAAGTATTTAGAGCGATTTAGTTAGATAGCCTAAGGTAGCACAGTCGATCGCGAATAGCTATTGAGTTTGTCCTTCGTGGCATACGGTAATAAAATGGTAATAAGCATCTGTTTCTTTTTAAATCCAGATCCCACACTTGAAAATAATCTGAAAATTAAAAATAAATAAAAGATAAAGAATAGAACTAATGCAGTTGCTCCGAGCCTGTACATTTTTTGTTGAGTCCAAAACTAAAATTCGAAAATTATTCTAACCTTAAATTTTTTTTGATCATTTCAGAACTGTCAATTATTAAGCCAGGCAACAGTTAAAAAATTCTCAAATCACTCCAACACGTCAAACGCTAAAAATTATCAAGCGGAGTACGCATCAAGGGGAAGGGGTGCTATTCAGCATATTTTACAATAGTTGCAACGCTGTCGCAGGTAAGCGGAGAGAAGACGGGACAGGAGAAAATAAGAAAAAAACGAGAAGCTTGAAAAAGATGGCGTCGAAGGATGACAGTCCAACAAGTCTTCATGGCCAGCCTTGGTCTGTTTGGGCTGATAGATTAGGCAGAGATAGTCCATTAAGTGAGTAATTTGTCTTTTTAAGTGCATTTTCTATATTCCAAACAGATACCTTATGAAAATTAATTTCATGATGCTTCCGAATCGGGACGGCTCCGGCCCAACGATAAATGGCTTTTAAATTGTCAAAATAAAAATGTCATTCCCGGTATTACCTTTGTCGCCTTTTCATTACGCAGGTGACACAGATGAACAATCCAAAGTCAATCAGACTAAAGAAGGAGACGCCATGAAACTACCGAAACAAGGTGAATGGTTTCATGTGGGTTGATAATTGTCAGTAGTCTAATATTCCCACTATGTTGCACTCCTTGTGCATCGTCATTACAGATATGTCATTCTATGGACTTTGTCCTGTCAGAGATGAATTCTACCTCGTAACCTGTAACTATTGTCAAAGGGTGTGCACACCTCAGGGATTGAAAAATCATATAGGTAAAGATAAAAGGTTTTTCTTTATTCTGAAGTATTTCTGAATATCAGTTTCTTGGGTATGGTAGAGTTGAAACATGCTCAAGAATGGACCAGCTGTCAGTCACAGTTGCCAGAATCTCTCGACAACTGTGTTCATCCCACTGCGGCAGCACCAGTCAGCAGCTCAGCAAAAGCAAAGGCAACCAAGAAGGCAGCTACTGGGCAATCAGCCATGCCCACATCGCTAGCTTACTTGCTTGCCAGCCCAGCTGCTCCTCTCAAGCCACGGGGTGGTAGTGGTGGTACAAGCAGTAAACGAGTGAGTGGGAGTAAACCGGCATCATCTGCGGCCTCAAACATCGTCTCTCACGGGCCAGCCAACAAGATACCTACCCCGATAGTATCGGCATTGACAGGCACGTCCTATGATAAAGTGCCGTCGCCTCAGCAGCCACCACCCGTCCAGTTTTCTCCTTTGCAACCGACGCTGACTGCACCTTCTCCTGTGTCGCCGCTTACAGCTGGTGGGCCGGCTGGCACAGGCGTGATGACGCCTTCGCCAGCCATAACAATGACTGTCGCGGTTGATTCATCAGGCAACCAAACGGTGCAAATCCATTTGCCTGAAATCGGAAACGGCGTCATGTTAGCCGACAGTCCAGCTGATCTGGGGGCATCAGTTTCCAACGCATGTGGCTCCTCTGGCGTGCAGAACAGATCAGGCAAGAAACAACGCAAAACATCAAAATCGGAACGACGAATGCTTCCTGTCAAGGAACGTGAATTGGACTTGGAGAAACATTGTGGAGTTTGGATGAGCGACTTGAACAGAGCTTGTACTCGCTCTCTTACCTGCAAAGCTCATTCTTTAACACTTAGGCGAGCTGTTCAGGGTCGCAGTCGCCCTTTTGACGACTTGCTCGCCGAACATCGAGCAGTTAAAGAATCTGTAACAAAACAGGGGAAGGACGGAGCTAATCTACCTGCTGGAGCGGCCCATCAGCCAGTTGCCAAACCAACTTTATCCAATGTTGTCCCATGCCAAGCTTCTGCCGTCCCCAAACTGGGACGTCCACCTCTTGTGCGTCCGCCCCCCGCAAAAAAACTGTTAACATCTTTGCTCCAGTCACAGCCACAACCAGCAGTTGGAAGCGAACTTTCAGTAGAAGTGCTTCCACTAACAGAATCGCAGAACGTTCAGCACCTTCCATCCTCTGGACTTCTTACACGAGTTTTTCCTTCTACGGTGATGCCGGCCGTTAGTTTGACATTTACTCCACATCATCCCAAACCCCTGGCCGTCTGCTCGTTCGGATTGCGCCGTCATGTATCACGGGCAAGTGCTGCGCCTGATCGCAAATGGGATTTTCTGCGTTCGACAGTACGTTCTACGCTTAAACGATCAGCTGCCAGTTCTGCGGTACGATCTATCTCCACAGCATCTGGCACCCTTGGCCTTCAAAGTCTTTTGCGTCCTTCAATAACCCAGCCGTCTAGTAGTCACCATCTCATGTCGCATGAATCAAACAGCATTGAACTCCCTAATGGGTTGCAGCTATCCATCGGCGTCCAGCCAGAAGGACACAAGTAAGTAATCAATTGAAATGATTGAAATATGATTTGAGCATTTGCAGTCGGGCAATTGGATCCAGCTGCCTGAACAAGCAATAACATGAAACATTCGTCGATCTTCACCAAGTCTATTTTGATATCATGCCATGTTCACGTTTTTCGTGACGTATTAATTCTTGATTGTTAAATGTAGTCACCACCATCATCGCGCACGTTTAAAGAAGAGCCTTCTGAACGGCGTGACTGGAGGACATCCAACGGAGCAAGAACAGGCTGATGACCTGATGGAAGGATTTGATGGTTTAGTCGGCGAAGATGGCGTGCTGACGTTTCTCAACCAAACCAGCGAGGGAACAGCCTCATTGAGCCTGATGGCTGACCTCTCTGCTGGTAATATCACCTTTTCAGAATTGAATCATCAAGCCGGCGGAGGTGGAGGAAATGTATCCGCCGGCCCACGACTTCATTCAACATCTACATCACTGCTTCTTCAACCCGATCCAGGTGATCCAATGTGACACTGGAAAGCGGCGTCTCCACATATGACCTCTCCCGTTGCATCTCTTTATTCTCACCTGATCCATTGACTGTCCCGTCAGGGTTGGTTCACTACTTTTGTTAAGCATGGTGCAGTTCCCGCTATTCTTTTGTTCTACTCCACTACTACCAAGATAGCCGCATCTATTTCTGGTTTGAACAAATACTCGGCCCAGTCTATCATTGATTCGACTATTATTCTTTGTTCTTTCTGTGTTATACGATTCCAATAGGCTACTTATTGTGGATTAGTAAACTAGAAGGATTGTAAACATTTAGATAGGATTGTTATTTTGTATCTACGGGGGAATTGGGAACGATTTATTTTCTTCCTTAGTTTTTGAAATTTGATCCATTGGGTAGGTTCAGTTTCGATTAGGTGCGCCACTTTTTCTCCCCTTTTTGTCTCCCTTTTCTTTAACTATGAAACCCTGTGCATGATTTCGACTCTTGGAGACAGAACAATTGATTTCCGAACATTTGTTGATTCAACAAAGCAATCGAAATTCCCATGCGTTAAAGCTGTAGAAGATACTGAAGAAGAGCTGAAAATTTCGAAGACAAAAAACAACCATCGACAGTTGGTGCGCTCAAGATATTTTTTTTCCCCCCTTCCTCCAAAGAAGAAAAAACCTACAAATACCAAGTGGTTACGACAATGTTTATGTGTGTTCGTATTCTCCTCTTTTTCGGTGATTAAAAGAACTTCTACATCCTCCCATTCCCCTCCCTTCGTTCTCTTGCTGTACCGCGGCCCCATTGCTCAGATTGCGCGATCTCTTTTCACTTAAAAATTTCTCCAATTCACTTTTGAGACGGAAGTGTAGGCAAAAGCCAATCGTCCCTCCCCACATTTTTTCACATCCCCTATTATTAAGTTTGTTTCATGGGGCTTCCAGTACATGAGCAGAGGAGAAAAAAGAATCGTGTTATATACAGGGTCACCAATTTTTTTCCTGAATTAAAAAAAAAATTTAAATCAATAAAAATTTAAGAGTCCTTCCTCTTGATGTCCCCTCATCCATCTCCCTTTCTGGAATGACATGTCTCGTGCCTTTGGTGTTTTTGATACTGCGAATTGAAAATACTGTGGACGGCTGCATACGCTCTTCCATGCTTAAGGGAAAGCTCTTGAAAGAAACAGTGAAAACATCAAAACACGACTTTTGAATTATTACTATTCTCCTTTTTTTTGTGTCCATCAAAAATTAAACGGAAAAATAAGCTGCCGCTGTGATGTGGATTTACCATTGTAGTATTTATATATTTTTTTTTTCTTTTTTGTGCATCGTGTTTGTGAATGTCCAATCATCCCTTCCATGTTTCGGTATGTGGATCGTGTTGATCGAAAAATCCAATGTCACCCTCTCCCCACCTCTTTGTTTTAATTTTACGAATTTTCTTAATTTTCAATTTAATTTATTGATGTTGAATGCCCCCCATCTCCTTATCTATTGATTCTGTAAAAATGAGTGATGATAATGGAAGTCGCGATTGACTTATCGAGTACTACCTTCTCCGAGAAAAGCCATATCTCGACTCGTGAGAGTTGAAGAAATATACACAATTATCATGATCTAACCTTTTCATTTTTGTTTCTGTTTTAAGGAAGAAGGCAGGAGCTTAGAAAATATTAACTGTTTATTTACGAAAGTCATGACTATTCATCAAAGAGCGATGTTTTTCGTCTGTCCGACTTTGAGCCGGGGACATCAGTTCTTCGTGGGACATCCGAAAACAATAACTCATCCAGATCTCCAATCACTCGTTTTCTCGACTCCATATTTTTCTTCGGATATTTCTGGAAAACAATGGTATTTATTTTAATGCATTTTTTAAATGACTTATTAGATGACAATAATGTACCATTCTAGACACCTCTGGAAATTGTTGAAATTCTCGGATTTTTCGCCTTGGAACAAACTGAAGGGCTTTGGTCCAGTCTCCATGAGTTTTAAGTTCCAGAAGGATGTTTATCATGGCATTCAACGTCAGACTTTTCCCGCTGCCGCCACCGAAACTGAGATACCGATCGAGAGGCAATTTAGCCATTTGGATATTGTCTCGTTTGGCTTTGGCTAAAGAATGGGCTTTACTTTCGCCTTTGTCCACTAAGCATCCGACAATATAGACGCTGTCGGGATCGAAATGAGTCATTTCGTTTTGACAATGAGGTGTTAGATAAATGAGCTTATCTCGTGGAAAAATGTCAAGGTAACTTTTGGGGCTGATGTTGACTGGGAAATCAGGGTTGTAGAGACTTGGAACAAGTTTAAGAAGATGTTTCATCACTGGTCCATTAAAGTTGACATTGCAAAACTGGAAAGGAAAAGGATGATCATGCTCCCTATTTGCCACTAAAGAAAGTACCAATTGCTTTGCAGCATTCTTTTGTTCTTGAGGAGTCATATGCTGATCGTAACTAAGATCATATACAACAGGCAAATCAAATATGGAAGCTTTTAACATTTTGGTGTTGTGGAAGTGATCCATTTTGGTTTCATAAATTTTCAGGCAAATTGTGTTTTTTCCTAGCCCATACTCAATATGTTCATCATTTTTGTCTTTTAATTTGTCTGCTTCTTTTTCTGCCTCTTTCTCTGCTTCTCGTTTAACTTTCTGTTCATCCTTTTTGTTTTTCCTGTTCAACTTTGTCATTTCAATTTTGAAAAGAAATAATAGATACTTCTTCCGTTTGCTTGTTGAAGATAATGTCAGCAGTTCTTTCCAATGCTGCAGAGTTAATTCAGACGGCGTTCTTGCTCCTTCTTGTTTTGACACTTCGTATTCAAACTCGGCAAGCTTCAGTCGCTTTACCATGTCTGGATCCCCTCCAGTTAAGGTTTTTATAACATCTTCTGTCAATGTAACATGATGATTAGACTTTGATTGAGTATTTGGGGGGTTTTCCTCAGAACAGTATTTATGACAAGGAACTTGTTGCCGGATAGCTAACCTAAAAGTGAAAGGAACAGCCTGACGACTTGTGTGTTGCAAACGATAAACCGATTTCATAAAACTGGTAAGAAACATGTTGGATCGTCGATGAGGATGATACCACCTAGACTAGCAGACGACGGAAAAAGCCAAATGAAAATAATTTACTACGAATATCGTCTGCTATCATGGCTAACTGGATGAGATAAAACTAGCCCGAACATTTAAGCAGATTGCTAACAACGGAAGAAAGTATGTGTATGTGTAAGTTTGTAAGTATGTGTAAGTTGAGTCCGTCGATAGAATGTTAAAATGAATGCAGTTTTCCCTCGGGAAAGTAAAAACTTGATTAACAAACATTATACCAATTTTGTTGTACATTAATTACATGAGATAGCGAAAATTTTGAAGAATTGTGAAACTGTTAACTAATATTGCTAGGTGCTTCTTAAAAATAATAAATTTTAATAGTCAAACTCAATGTCCATTTTCCTATTTTTGTGCAGTTGATTATTATATTTTCTAGGAAAAGTCTACGGCCCGCGAATTTTGCTGGCGCTGCTGGCAACGACATCTATGAGCGATTATTTCTTCGCATTTTTATGTGAAACTTCAAGTTTTTTTAGATAAGTGCATTAGACGGGATTGTGTTTAAAATTAAACTTTCATCAAATTAAAAAAGGAACGTGGTAAGATTTTGCCTTTTCCAAAGAAGAGACACATCGCATTTTTCTAACAATTAGTTTTCTATGTTTGCTTTCATTCCGAAACATTTCAAAACATAGCTCTGGTGGCCACGATATAAGACATTAAGTGAAGAAGTGATAAACTGCTTAGCAATGATTTGGCAACGTCTGCCATCTCATTTTGCCGGGCGTACGTTGAAGGTGCCGTTAGAGGGTGCTGTAATGGACGTTCTTCTATTGAAATCCTTGTCGATGTCGCGTGGTTTGAGGTGTGTTTTTTAAGTTTTCACGTGTTTCCTAATAATTGGTTTGTACTGTAGGCGGACATCCATCGAAGCAAGAAAAAGCATGGTGGGTACAAATGTAAAAAAAACATCTTTGATATTTTTGGTTATAATACAATCTTAACTTTTTCTATTTCAGAACACAAATTTACCATTTTTAACAAGTAACGACTTTCAGTCGACCATTTACATAGAATTAATTCCGGTTTTTTGTCTATTGAAAAAGTATTTTTAATGCTGTTATTTTGCATTCACAGAATTTTAGCGGGGGATCAAGTAAAATCTGGAAATGTTCCAGGTTGGACGAGTGAGCATACAGTTGAAAAACACTGAAAGTGCATTACCATTAAGGTATGAGCTGCTTCTCTTGCTAAAGAACAACTTGTCCTTGACGTTCAGAGTGTTGGTGAAGCTGGGTACTTAAATGGCTCTAAAGATGTTTCACTTCGCTGGCATTGCAGCGATGAACATCACACATGGACTATTTAGGTATGAAAGGAATTTTCTTGAAAATTTTTTGAATTTATGACAAAGCATTTCTCCTACTTTTTGCCACCCATGTCTAATCTAAAAAAAAATTATCCAACAGGAAAGGATTTTTAGCATACTGGGAACACAACTATCAACAATGCAACATTCTAGGGGTGCTATTTTATCATTCAAGAGCCTTATACAATGATTATCATCTGCAATTTGTATGGCCTTTCCCAAGCTTCTACCAGAAGTTGAATCTATGAGTCATGTAAGTCACATGAGCAACAATTGAGATGCTTAATGGTGTTATTTTTCTTTTCTCAGCATAGGTTAATAGTAACATTGCATCTGAAAAGATTCTTGGTTGGGGCAAGACACTGAATAAATTGTATTGATTCGATGGATGACATGACATTTCTATACTTAATTTGGATTCCCGAGACGGTATTTTATATTTAAAAAATTGAAGTGCATATCTGGGCTCCCTTCCTTTCCGTAGCCCCGTTTCCCCTTGACTCGTAATAAGCCCGTAGGGGGTCATGCCCCTACTGTACGGTATATATAAAAACAACATATTCCGAGGTTTGGAGGGCTCTGGCCGGAAAGGGGACGTGGGGTGCCGCTTAGTCCGATGATGTGTTCACGGAGGGCGATGTGGCTACCCACAAATCCGAACTAAAGGTTAATCGCTCCTGTAAAAATGTTCCAAATCTTCAGCTCTTCTTCCGGCTTCTCTTAGCCAATCACCGGGTGGGCCAAAAAATGTCGGAAAAAAAAATCGCACTTTTTTTCTTTTTTTCCGACACGTACCCATCTACCGCTCAGACTCGTTATTACAGGCGAAGGCAATTTCAGTCCATTGGATGCCATTCGCAGTTAGTTCATTAGCGTGGATGGAGAATAACGCGTGGCTGGAGAAACAATTGTAAAATGGTTAAGATAATACAACAAAAGGATGGTAAGTATAAACATTATTATATTGGTTTTCAATTATTAATTATTGTTTATTAGATCAAATTATGAAGCTGCAGGCCCAATTATTGGAACAACACAAAATATTAGATAACAGCAAAGCTAAGGATGGTAAGGCATAATACGTAATGATTCTATTTATTTGCTTTTATTCATTTGTGTTTTGTAGCTCAAATTTTGAGTCTACAAGCTCAGCTAGGGGAAAAGAACAAATTGGAACGGAACAGTTTTCAAACAGTGAAGGAGGTTTTTCAAAACTCTTCCTTAATTGAATGTGAGGATGAGTTGGCATTAGGCTAACACAGTCAGGTACCTAAACTTTTCAAATAAGAATTCAAAATAAGTATAGAATTAAAAAAAAAACAATTATTTATTGTTTAGTTATTCAGTCCACCACCTGACAGTGTGTTAAATTTAAATTCTGTTAGTGCTGTACTAAAAGAATCGTTAATAATAAGTCCATGCAGCGAAGGAACTGAACAATTGTGGGACCGTAGTTAGGCCGAAAATGGGTGTGGTTCGGAAACCCAGAAATGGCACAAGTCAACATAAAACATGGATTAGGTACTGTGTTAACCCATTTCAGAGATTTCTATGTCGAGCGTTGTTTTCAAATTTTCTTCGTGAAATTGTCATTGACACTAACAGCAAACAGGCATACACATTAGCATACTTATTATGTGCGCGGATGCTGTTGTGCATGCTTTTGAATTATATTATACGGCTGCCAATTGATTATCTGGTGTTATGTGTTTTTTTACTTAATTTTCCTATTTTGTATTATTCATTTTCAAATCGAAAGAGAACAATGTGGTGAGTTTGTGCGGCTCTTTATATGCAAAAACAGCAGGTAAGAAATAGTAATTCTAATTTTAGAGAAAAAATGTAGAATCGCTATCCTCGTCTAAAAAGCCGCAGCCTACAAGTTCTAGTCACACTTGTTGGGGGTGGGGGGACGTGAATTTTCGCTTTTGAAACAGAATGGACGTGTTCACAGCAGTATTTTTCACGCATTAAAAAATAAGTGAATTCTTACGAAAATTCCGTCTTGATTCTAAATTAAAAAAGAAGATGACGCTGCTGTGCAATTAATTTGTTTAGTTAGAACGCATGATAAGTGAAATCCGGTCGAATGTTTGTTAACTGTGTTAATATACAACAGAAGATTCGAAAACCGGTATGCCACCGACGATGAAGTGTTTTGATTGTGTTTTGGAAGCCAACCAGATGAAATAGATTTCTTATTTAACGAGATCAGCTATGCCAGCTGTCAAACACAAAGCCTGGCAGCATATTCTGGCTTTTGCGTTCAATCATGTGATAAAATTACTCATTTAAAGGTATAAGGCTTACATTTTGATACTAGAATCCAATTAGTATGATTCTACTTTGAAGGAATAGCTCACGAAACTTTATTTACAAAGTACAGAGGTTGTGACAGTGGCAAAAGTGTTGTCATTTGAATATCTTCGTCTGATTTTGCAGCACTTTATCCATTCATCAACTATCAGTTCGGATCTGGCAAAGGTGGTTTATACCTCTGTGTCGTGGAGCCAACAAAAATTACCGCCGTTTCAGCAGTCTTCCTGCCATTCCTACCTAACCAACCAACACACATAGGCATGGACCCCAAAACCATTTTCTTGTGGTATTTTAAGTTTCTTTCTTAGTCTAATATGACTTTTCTTTACATTTAATATCCTTGCGTAGGACTGCCAAGTCTTTACTTTCTTCTTCGTAATTCCTGGCCCCACAATCTTTTTAGTCTTCGAGTAACAGCTGTAAGTCGAATAGCCATCTCTGTTATAGTTTCACCAACAATGTTTTATTTCCAAAAATTAACAGTTGGTTTTACTTCTATCGTTTACAGCCAGGGCATTTTCCTTTTCTGTCCCATGTAAAAAGACCTTCAAGATTCCGATCTCTGAGTATTAACTCTCTCAAGCCATCTAAAAGTAAGTTTCCATTTGCCCGTTCAAATGTAATATTGTAATATCGTTGTTTGTTATTTAGGTAACGCCATGACAGCAAAATGAAAAAAAGTGATGGAATGCCGATAGTAAATAAGCAGCGGCCAGTAGGAGATCATCGTGGAACATCGTGCAAAATGTTGTTATATGGCCCGTCTTCGCCTCGCCCTTCGCGCCGTCTTCGCCTCGCCCGTCGCGCCGTCTTCGCCTCGCCCGTCGCGCCGTCTTCGCCTCGCCCGTCGCGCCGTCTTCGCCTCGCCCGTCGCGCCGTCTTCGCCTCGCCCGTCGCGCCGTCTTCGCCTCGCCCGTCGCGCCGTCTTCGCCTCGCCCGTCGCGCCGTCTTCGCCTCGCCCGTCGCGCCGTCTTCGCCTCGCCCGTCGCGCCGTCTTCGCCTCGCCCGTCGCGCCGTCTTCGCCTCGCCCGTCGCGCCGTCTTCGCCTCGCCCGTCGCGCCGTCTTCGCCTCGCCCGTCGCGCCGTCTTCGCCTCGCCCGTCGCGCCGTCTTCGCCTCGCCCGTCGCGCCGTCTTCGCCTCGCCCGTCGCGCCGTCTTCGCCTCGCCCGTCGCGCCGTCTTCGCCTCGCCCGTCGCGCCGTCTTCGCCTCGCCCGTCGCGCCGTCTTCGCCTCGCCCGTCGCGCCGTCTTCGCCTCGTGGTCGCCTCATCGTGGTATTGTTTTGTTTTGTTTCGTATTATGTAATGCTAATCTAATTAACTCGTTGGCTGCCACCGACCCCTTTGATCCCCTTTTTTTTATAGCTTGACAGGGACGGGCCGCGCTGTTCTGCTCCATGGTTTATCTGCCATGGGGTGAAGCAGCGCCACTGCCCAAAATTGGCCGAATGGCCCTCAGGCAACGCACCATAGGGAATTCCCTTATTCGATGCGGCTGATGAGACCGGGGGTGTGCGTTCCCGGAAAGGTCTCATCGCCGTGTCAGCCCGGCCTACCAGGCCCCCTTGGTCGCTATCCCTAGGATAGCGACAGTAGCGATTGTAGAAAATGGTGGCGTGGCAGCCAACGAGTTAGTTGTATGTATTTGTGTATGTATTGTATTTTGTATGTTGTATTAAAATGTACGTAAAGTGGTAGATATGTGGGTGGAAGGAGGGACAATAAAAACTATTTTACACTAATTACTTCTGTATTTATTATTTAACTACACATTAACTGACATGGGGATGGAACCCTAGTATTCCAGCATGACAACTACATGCTTTACCATTATTCCCACCATGAACTTATAAGTAACCAAAGAATATTTCTTGTCACCTACGGACTTACATTTACACTTAGAATAAAATTGAAATGCAATGCTGCAATATTCTTTCCCACATTTATTTTGCTTCAATATTATATATCTATTGAGGTTTGAACCCAGAGTATCAGGTATCGCAGCTAAAGGCTCTACCACAGAGCTATGGACCTTATAAAACATTAGAAAGATAAAAATATTGTTGTGAAAGACTGCATAAACATCCTAGACGATAACATATGATATGCGATAATAATTTATTTAGATATATCTCGTGGCTCAATGTTAGAGCATCGGCGTTGCACGCTGAAGGTCTGGGTATCGGTACCCATACGAGTAAAATAAATTGCAAATACAAAATTACTATAGAAAATATCCAGGCATTACACGATGTTCCTTGAATCTAAGTTGAAGAAGTCAAAAAGTGTAATAAATAATAATTGAATACTTACAAAGAAACGATAAAGCAATGGAAACAATGCTTACCATCAAAGGTTGCAAAAACAATAAATGGGAATTGAGCAGGATAAATAAAAAGAAATTGATAAATGTAATGTGTGAACACAGCAAACACAGGCAATGAAAGAAACAAATTTTGCAAAATAATTTATAGAAAAAATTTTATTGACAATTCTCTGCATATTACAATTATTTTTGCAACTTTAAAAAGGGCCAATATCCCTTTCAAAAGTTGCCGTCAACCCAGGCAGGGGGAGACACTGCCTTGTTGACCCACCGGGGAGATTACCCGGTGATTGGCTAAGAGAAGCCGGAAGAAGAGCTGAAGATTTGGAACATTTTTACAGGAGCGATTAACCTTTAATTCGGATTTGTGGGTAGCCACATCGCTCTCCGTGAACACATCATCGGACTAAGCGGCACCCCACGTCCCCTTTCCGGCCAGAGCCCTCCAAACCTCGGTATATGTTATTTTTATATATACCGAACAGTAGGGGCATGACCCCCTACGGGCTTATTACGAGTCAAGGGGAAACGGGGCTACGGAAAGGAAGGGAGCCCAGATATGCACTTCAATTTTTTAAATATAAAATACCGTCTCGGGAATCCAAATTAAGTATAGAAATGTCATGTCATCCATCGAATCAATACAATTTATTCAGTGTCTTGCCCCAACCAAGAATCTTTTCAGATGCAATGTTACTATTAACCTATGCTGAGAAAAGAAAAATAACACCATTAAGCATCTCAATTGTTGCTCATGTGACTTACATGACTCATAGATTCAACTTCTGGTAGAAGCTTGGGAAAGGCCATACAAATTGCAGATGATAATCATTGTATAAGGCTCTTGAATGATAAAATAGCACCCCTAGAATGTTGCATTGTTGATAGTTGTGTTCCCAGTATGCTAAAAATCCTTTCCTGTTGGATAATTTTTTTTTTAGATTAGACATGGGTGGCAAAAAGTAGGAGAAATGCTTTGTCATAAATTCAAAAAATTTTCAAGAAAATTCCATTCATACCTAAAGAGTCCATGTATGATGTTCATCGCTGCAATGCCAGTGAAGTGAAACATCTTTAGGGCCATTTAAGTACTCAGCTTCACCAACACTCTGAGCGTAAAGGACAAGTTGTTCTTTAGCAAAGGAAGCAGAATCATTTGAGGCTTCTAGCTGTGACAGAACTATAAAGGATTGCTGTTATACAGGATTCATTCACACAAGATGGTACTTCTCATTAGACAATTTGCATACTCTATTACTTTACCTCATACCTTAACCGTAATGCACTTTCAGTGTTTTTCAACTGTAGGCTGACTCTTCCATCCTGTAACACTTCCAGACTTGACTTGATCCCCTGCTAAAATTCTGTGAATACAAAATAATAGCATTAAAAAAACTTTTTCGATAGACAAAAAACCGAAAAGAACCTAATCCATGTTTTATGTTTAACTTGTGCCATATCTCGGTTTCCGTACCACACCCATTTTCGGCCCAAATACAGTCCCACAATTGTTCAATTCCTTCGCTGCATGGACTTATTACTAACAATTCTTTTAGTGCAGCACTAGCAGAATTTAAATTTAACACACTGTCAGGTGGTGGACTGAATAACTAAACAATAAATAATTGTTTGTTAAAATTCTATACTTATTTTGAATTCTTATTTGAAAAGTTTAGGTACATGACTGTGTTCGCCTAATGCCAACTCATCCTCACGTTCAGTTAGCGAAGAGTTTTGAAAAACCTCCTTCACTGTTTGAAAACTGTTCCATTCCAATTTGTTCTTTTCCCCTAGCTGAGCTTGTAGACTCAAAATTTGAGCTACAAAACACAAATGAATAAAAGCAAATAAATAGAATCATTACATATTAGGCCTTACCATCCTTAGCTTTGCTGTTATCTAATACTTTGTGTTGTTCCAATAACTGGGCCTGCAGCTTCATAATTTGATCTAATAAACAATAATTAATAATTGAAAACCAATATAATGTTTATACTTACCATCCTTTTGTTGTATTATCTTATCCATTTTTCAATTGTTCCTCCAGCCACGCGTTATTCTTCATCCACGCTACTGAACTAACTGCGAATGGCATCCAATGGACTGAAATTGCCTACGCCAGTAATAACGAGTCTGAGCGGTAGATGGCTACGTGTCGTAAAAAAGAAAAAGTGCGATTTTTTTTCCCGACATTTTTTTCTTTTTACAACTATGGCCATCTATCGGCCGGCTTCCTATTTAATTTTCTAAATACAACTTTACGTATTTTAGCCATGTAACTATATCATTTTTTAATTAATAACTTAATTTCATTAAAATAGAACTATACGATAATTCCTTTGTTATATTCTACTTACTTAAATTTATTATTATTACGATTAACTATTAAATATCCATTTTGTACTGCAGTAAGTATAATGAATGTATTTCTAATAACAATTAGAATGATTGCGTGTTTTAAGTATAATGTTTAAGTAATATAGAATTGTTATTGTGTATTATTTTCACACCGCAACAACCGACAACGACTTTATATTACTCAAACATATTGTTTATACCTAAAATAAGCAATTATTGCTATTATTATCATTGCTGCAAAATGCAGTTCAAAATGAAAAGTTAATAGTTAATAGTAATAATAATTAAGTTTTTTATCACAACCGCTTGTTTCAGCTGTTCCAAGTTTTGAAGCATTACTTATGCAAGTACTTAGAGAGGGCTGCTCATTAAAAAGAAGAGCTCATCACGGTATGTTATGAAATAAATAGATTTTTAAAGAAAGAAAACTTTTAACCTCTCCTGTTCCCCATAGATGCTGTGGTGGTCCATCATGGTCATCCATCAGTCACTATGCAGTGTGTTTGGACAACCTAAGCATTCTTGAAACAGACTGCTTCAGTTATAACGAAGATGTATTGCTTGTCATGCCCGGTGACCAACTTCACAGGACTATGTTGTAAGTTAGTATCACTTTACAAAGCCAAATAGGTGTAACAAAATGCAATTTTGTAAATTTTTTGTACAGAATTATTTTACTGCTTTGTTTTTTGTTGTACATTGTACAGCAAATTTAGATTACATCCCTACTATGAAAGAGATCAAGTATATTACCGAAATTGGCTATCTCAATTCACGAATTCCGAACTCATCCTCAGTCTGTCATTCTGATGCAGGGGTCCTGAAAGAAGTTGGAACATTTGAACCGTCTCAGCCAATAAGTCTGTCTCTTTTTTTGTGCTTGGAAACCCATGATTATAACTAATTAAAATGCCATTTATTGTGCTATTTGCATAGGTATTAGAAAATAGGTAGTCGCTTAATGATTAGTTTCTTCGCTACCCGTCAACTTACCATCCAAGCAAGCACTATGTCTGTCAAACCATTAGCTGAATACGGTTAATACCAGTAGTTCACCAAAACAAGAGGTAAAGAAGGATTGCACCGATCCTTATTGAATATATTGATAGGCAAACGTTTAAAAATTGATTCATGTTTCGTTTTCTTTAAATAGGTTAAGAATCATACTGAATCAAAAGAGGTATCTAGTCGAACCAAATTTCCTAATGATAACGGTTGGAAGCCCGAAGGAATTTTTGGGAAATGCTTCCTGCCCATTACCTTCAGTCGTTGCTGCGGCCCAAAAACAAAGTATTAAATTTATATAAATTGAAGTGCATATCTGGGCTCCCTTCTTTTCTGTGGCCCCGTTTCCCTTAAATTTTTAATAAGCCCGTAGGGGGTCATGCCCCTACTGTGATCAGCAGTAAACGGTTGTGAGTGCGCTGTCCGGAAAGGGGACGTGGGGGTCCCCATGGTTCGATGATATCATTGGAGGGCTGTGGGGCTACCCAAAAATCCGAATTAACGGTTAATCGCTCACGTAAAAGCTTGTCCGCGACCTTCGCTCTTCTTCCGGCTTCTCTTAGCCACGCACCGGGTAATCTCCCCGGTGAGTCAACTGAGGTAGTGTCTCCCCCTACCTTGGTTGACAGCAACTTTGAAATCGGCTGTTTTGCCCTTTCAAAGTTGCAAGTCTTTTAATTGTGCAGAATATTGTCAATACAAATTCTTTAAAAAAAATTTAAAATCTTGTCTTTTTTACTATCTTGCAGTTCCTCTGCGTTGTTCACTAATGTGAACATTTCCTTATTTATGTCGCAATGGCATTTTATGGACGCATGTTATATTTTCCATTTTTGCTGTTCCCAATCAGTGGAGTATATTTCGTTGTTATACGACTTCATTGTTTATGGAACAGTGCACTTTAATCTCACTTCATGGAGATTCTACAACTTTTAGTGCATTAATGATATTGAATATTTATTTTGTATATTTATTTATTTAGTTTCAATTGGACTCTTTAGGGGATTGAACCCTTGATTTCTGGCGTGCGACGCCGATACTCAACCATAGAGCCACGAGTCTTGTAAATTAATTAACTATTTTTCCATGTCTTTTGAAGGAAACCTATTTGCACTTGTAATAATCTTGCTGTGCGTCCCAACGCAATTTAATATTTCCGTCTCTGAATGTCGCAACCGTAATTCAATCCTGTAGCAGATAGAAACCATACGTGACTCGAACTCTTGACTTTCGATTACCGTAGTCAGACGCTCTACCTCAGAGCTATCAGTATTAGGTAATTTCCCGTAGCGTGCTAATAAAATACAGCGTAACGTAAAATAAGAAAAAGTCCGGCTTATTTTTAAACCTGACTATACATCAGATGGCCGTGCATGATACGTTATAATAATATTATGTGGTATATCTTCATGCTATGATCTGTATTTACTAGGTATACCTTCCTATTAGCGTCATACATATTGCTACTAGTCCCTGTGTCATAAGTATATCAATTCGCGCGATCACCAACAGTAAAATAAAAAAACAAGCACGAAAGAAGCCACTACACCATTTCATGTATGATCAAAATGCTTAAAATGTTTGGCATATTAATGTTCATTTTTTAGTTTTTGCGAAGTTGAAAAAAAAAATTACCGGAAGTGAGCGGAAGTAGACTATATCTCCAGAAATACTAGGTCCACAACAAAACGAATATGATTTTCGTGATCCTCGTGAAATTTAAGGTGTGTCTCACCTATTTTGACCTGTTTTTGGCGAAAAGTCCAATTTGGCCAAAATCGCGATTTTTCCTGAACTATAGTTCAGGGAAATTTGTGATTTTTGACGATTTTCGGGTATTTCCTACTGACACATGGATTCGACCCCAAATTTCACGAGGATTACGAAAATGTGGTTCTTTTTTCATTCAGACCAACAGATAGTGAGTTATTAGGCATTTTGAAACCGGAAGTTGCACTGAAAGTTAAAATTTCGAAAATTCCAAAAAATGTTCTCCTTCACAAGTTACAAGAGATCTGCGTAGTTTCAAACGTAAACTCTAGTAAATGAACATAACATGGCCTTTCTTAAAGTTCAGTTTTCAGGTACGACCTGTATACCACTTCAAATCACTACCACACATAATAATCGAAGCAAATGTTTTAAAACCATCCCCTTAATTTTGTAGCCATCAGAATTAAGGGTATAGTTTCCCTCCTTACTCTACTGTAAACTGTAAACAGCCGAATTCCTTCAAACACTTGTACCTTCCATCACTTACGTCAACACCATTACTGAAGCAGACAAAATCAAACAACACTGCCAGATGGGTGATAATCAGCCCTGAATACCTGTTTTTTTTTTTAAATCAATAAGTCTTGCTTAAATTTTGATTGGAATGAGAGACATCTATTTGGCAATCCGTTTTGGCGCGCCATTACGCTACAGTGCTAACGCGATGCAGCAGAAATATTCCATGAGTGTATGCAGAGAATTAACTAGTGTATGAAGTTTTCCTTCATTTTCCGTTTTTTTGTTACGCAGATTGTGAAATATAATAAGATAAAAGTGCTTTTAGTTCAAGAAAATACACGTGACAGACAAAGAACTCACGTTAATGAAAAATGTATACATGAACTAATGAAACTGTTTTATTTGTTTTCTTAAAGGGGATTAGGGAAGATAATTCAGCTTCGACGTTCACAAATTAACGCGAGAAATATTTGCTGAAAAGAAATAAACAGATGAAAATAGAGACAAAAAAAATAACCGTTTCACCACACTCGGCTGGGAAAACGATCTAACAAAAAAGGAAACAAATTCGGCCAAGAATCACTAGACCAACATTTATGATTTAGTTTGACGTGACGGGGAAAAAAGTCCTCATATTAATAGACCGAAGCTGTATTTTTTTGTTGTATTATTTTTGTTTTTATTTTTTTTTTTTCGATTGAATTGCGGCTAAATGAAAGAAACACTCACTCCGTGTCCATCTTCTCACCAGTAGCTGGAGTGGCGTTGGCGGCTTCCTCTGGTTTGCTGGGCTGTGCAGCATCAGCCGGCGGAGCAGGAGGCTGGGGTTTGGGTTTGTTCAAAACTGGATTCATGCTGCTTTCAAATGCCTGTGTAAGTTCGAAGTATCATAACGTTACAATAAAAACACAAAAGGTCACCAGAAGGAAGGTTTTAAATGCGATGCAAATTTTACCTGTTGCTCGCTAAGGAAAGCAGCGGCTTTAATGGGCAAATCCTTAGTTTTAACCGTTGAACGCACACGGCTCATATTGGCGTCCAGCCAGGACATCTTCTCGGCTATGGCTAGTTCTAATTTCTTGGCTTCCTCAGGAGTCCAATGGTCGTAAGCAGCATCACCGGCATGATATGCTGTGTGCGCCTTCTTGAAGCGATTCAAAGATGCAGCAAAAGATTCAGCGGCGCGAGGAGTGCTCTCGTGATCACGTTTACGCTGCTGCGCTGGAGCCGCCAAATTCTACGCAAAGGAAGTTATAATTTTGCCATAATCTAAATAAATTATTACTATTATTATTTTAAATTTGTGACCAACCTGAAGTTGCTGCAGTTTTTCAACGTATTCGTGCTTTTTGCAGTCTTCTCCTTCGTCATAAAGCCAATTCTCAGTACTATCCGCCATCTGTACAAGTTCATCTCGAACATTTGGCTCAATGTAGGCTTCTAGGTCATCTGAGTCGTTGACGCGGCCGCGGATGTTCAAAACGAACTCCTCGAGAGCGTTCTTCGAGTCGAGGCGATCCCTCTCCTGGTTGTCGACTGAACGGAAACCAGCCTAAAAAAAGTAAGTTACCTTTAACAACAGTTGCTTTCCATCTATCGCTCCGGAACTTACCTCGCGTTCTGTCAATTCTTGAATCTGTTGTTGCGTGAAGCTGCTGGTTTTACTATCAACCTGAAGGTCTACGGCTTTCACAATTTGTTTGGGTTGGTTAGGTTGAGTCGCGGCTGCAGCAGTCTTATCCCCCTCTTGCGTTTCTCCTTCAGTGGTGTCCATTTTTGTGGTATCCGACGATAATTCTTGGTTTTCTGTTGAGGTTTCCGTTTCCATACTTTCGGTTTCGGCATTGGCCGTCTCTGATGTGACTTCACCAGTGGACTGCGACGATCCCTACAGCAATATCGAGCCCATTTTTATGCAATTTCATCGACAATCATCTTAGCTGTTGGTAAACATACCTGTTTTTCCATCATAGTTGCAGATACCACCTGGAAAACTCCATGTAGGTTCAAACGAACCTTGACTTTAACTTTTTGCGCTTCACCTTGAGCGCCAGGTTTCACACCTTGAATGTGAAATTGTGAGATGGTATCGGATTTATGGATCTGACCGACGTCAGGGTCAGCATAACGAGCGGTCAACACGAAGGGGCCCTTTCGAAAGAACGTCAAAATTTTGGAGAACGGGACGCTATGGAATTTTGGGAACACTTCCATTTCACTGCAATGAATACGTAAAACAGTAAATAAATTAACCCGTAAGAAAGAACAAATAATTGGCTTACCCGTGTTCAACGTCTTCACCACTCCAGTTAAGATTGATAGCATAGGGTTGAAGATCCGTAAGGGAAAATTCACGAACTTTGAAGCTGGGCGAAAGCATCGCAGCCATAATGGCTGCGCCACGGGCAACGCATTCATCCTGATTGAGGGTCGTCGATGGAGGTTTACCGAACACCTGTTCAATTAGTGACTTGACAGCTGGAATACGAGTCGAGCCACCAATTAGTTCAATCTCGGAGATGTCTTCTTGCTTCAGACCCGATTCCGTCAGACAGCGACGTAGAGTCTGCTCGACTCGCTCGAAGAGTGGAGCACAGAGCTCTTCCATCTCTGACCTGAAGAGAAAAGTAAAATAAATAAGGAAGTTGTAAGTCCAAAATTTGATAGCAGTCAATTTTACCTTTTCATCTTGGCCCCGAAATCTCTTTCATCGATCAAACATTCAACATTTATCGGCAAAGCAGAAATATTGGCAGACATTTGACGTTTTAATTTATCAACCTTAAGATAAACGTCGGTTAACGTAACCAATACCGTATAAATACTAACGTATATTCTGTCCTAATACCTCGGCTAAAAGGCGAATCCACGATCGCTTATTTTTTGTCACATCACTTCCTGGCTTATTAAAGCCTTGCGCCAAATGGTGCGCAATGGCAATGTCAAATGAGCGACCTCCTAAAGATGAATCGAAGGTGCAAGCCAACATCTAATTTTAAGCCAATGGTTAGCCAAGTTCTTTCTGCTCTTGACAATTATGAACACTTTCTACCTTCACTTTGCCTTTATGGAATGCTGAAATAGCGACTTGTAGGGCCGAAGAGCCAAAATCAACAAACGCTACGTGGCGGGGTGGCTGCTCAGCGTTTGGCAAGTCAGTAGAGGTGCGATAAAGACCATAAGCGACAGCGGCAGCGCTGGGCTCGTTCAACAACCGCAGAACCTAAATATAAACATTTAGTTTTCAATAAATCGTCACATGTTAAAACAAGTATGTTACTTGAATATCGGCGATGGCAGCAGCGTCTAGCAAGGCTCTTCGTTGCGCGTCCGTAAAAAAATATGGTACCGCCAGGACGCATTCGAATACTTTGCACTCCAATGCAGCTTCAGCAATATCCTTGACTTTTGTAAGGAGCATGGCAACTATTTGCCGCACACCTAATACAACTTCCTCCCCCAGATACCACACTTTGAAACCCACTTCACCGTCTGGTGTGGCAACCAAAGTTTGAGGAAGATGTTTCTGTTCCTCCGCCACTAAGGGATCATCAAATCGGAGACCAAGCAAACGTTTGAAAGCAAATACTGTGTTGCTGATGTTGGTAATAATCTGATTTTTAGCAGATGTCCCCATCATCCGATTCTTTGATGTCAACGCTACAAAGCTCCTGGTTGAGGAGAAAAAATAAGGAAATACAACACTAGACACAAAGATCTTACCAGACTGTCAAACTTACGGTGTGTCTCGCTGACTGTAGTCATTGATAATGACTTCAATGCCTCCAGCTCTGGCAACAGCAATAAAGCAGGTATCATTGCCAAAGTCAATTCCTATTACTGGTGTGGTAGCCATGTTCCTGGAAGGAACATATTTCTATGATTTAGTATCCTGATTTATGAAAGAATAAGGATCAACACACTAACATATTTCTACATGAGTTTGCTGCAACTCTCAAGATACTAAATCGGATAAAATATTGTGAACAAAAGGAAGATAAATAAGGAGTGTACAGCTTATTTTCCTCTATACCCCTCTCCGATAGCCAAAATTGGTCAAACGAGTGACGTTATAGATCACAACCGGCGAGTTGCTTAGTAACCACGTGCAGAAAAAACGTCCAAATGTTCACTTAAATTTCCAACTTTATAACCATAGTCAAAATGTTAAAGAGAATCTTGTAAAAGGGCGAAGAAATTACTTTTTGTGAACGAAAACACCCAAGCTAGTAAGTAACAAGCACGAGGGTTTTCAGCAGCTTTGGCTAGCGCAGCAGAACGTCCAAACGTTAGCAGCTCGTTACACACACACACACTTATACACACCAAATTGACACCGGACTGGAAAGCGCTCGAACAAGGAACGACGAATGACTGTTCGCCCAGAGAAATCGAGAATTCAGTAGCAGACGTCAATTACGTTTGCGCTCGTATTTTCAGGATGCTTCTAGAAGCTGTAGTACTCGCAACGCCGTAATCTCGTATTCAGATTTCATTATTTGCTATAAATTTTGGTTCTACTTTAAAAAATAATTTTTACATATAACAAAAATTCTGTTTATCGTTGTTAATCTAGTATTTTTTCAACTTAATTTTGTTAGACGTACAAATTTTTTTGCAGCATCTGCCATTGGGTTGTCAATGACGCCCATGAAAAGGTTTTCAAAATCAATATTATGCAATACAATCATCACATCTATTTACCCAAAAACAAGCACCAAGTTATATCGCCCATCTATATTTAATCTAATGAGCCCTCCTGAAAAAACTGATCAATATGAATCGCAATACGTCCAATTAACTTGATTCCAAATAAGTTTTTAAAAATTCGCAAAATAAAAGAGGCCATTAACACACGTGTTTGTTTCTCATTTAATTTAAAATGTGAACGTATGTGTAATATCTTGCAAACCTAGAAAAAATTACATGCCGAGACAAAACAAGAAGTGATTCCATCATCATCCATTTCGCAAAAATAATTAAAGGGCGAGACGTATTTGTTGATCTGTAATCTGTTAAGACAACCCTGGGTTGACAACAAATCCGTTTCATATTTGGTTTGTTACGCCGATTTCAGACTTCCTTTTTGTGTTGATAACGGAATTTCTTGACGTAACCCTTCACCATTTCTTTGATTTTAATAGGATTTATTTCACCACTTTTGGTGTGACAAATCTATAAACAAAAAAAAATTGTGGTACTAAGTTAGTTTACGATTCTATATCCGTTGAACCATGAAAAATGCTACCTTAGGAACACACTTCCTTAGAATTTCCTTGTAGTCGCCCTTGGAGATACGTTTGCTGGTGTAGTACGGTTTCAGTGCCAGCCGAACTTCTTCTACTACCCTTTCTTGACGATTTAATTTCTTAAGAAACTGTTTAAAAAAACCATTAAAAATCTCATACAATCGAATTATTATGGACTAGAATGATACCTTCTCCTTGACTTGAAGTTCCACAGCCGAACTCGGACATTCTTCATTGCCGTCTGGGCCTAAAGTAGTCGTAACGGATGAAGACGGATCGGTTCCAGCGGACGGAACCACTTTGATTGGTGTAGGTTTTGCTGCCGATCTCGAATGAGAACTTGCTGAGGTGTGTTTTGACGCTGGGCGCTGATTGCTGGTACGCACATGCTGGTGACTGGCAGACTGGAAAATAGAATCGAAGCTGGAGCTACTGGATGCATTGGCCGAAGATGTTGGTTTCGTCGGCGCAACCGATGGCCGCGGTTTGTTACTGGGGGTAACATGAGTCTGGGTTTCATGGTTAGACATGGGTGAAGACGGTGACGCCGAAGGTGGGCCAAAGATGTCACTTCCTTCGCTGGGTGTCGGTGATGGTGGAGTCATCGGTCGACCCGTTTTCCCATGTGCCGGGATCGACGTTAGAGGCTGAGGCGGAGCTGCCGGAGTCATTTTCATGACCTGATTGAGTAGCGGTGCCCCAGGAGTCGGCAAAGGTAACAAACCGGTGATGTTGGGTGGAGGGAATGAAGTGTTGTATACACCCGATATAAGGTTAGCAGGATGCACTGTAAAAGGAGGTGGTGCACTTGTCAAAAGCGGGGGAGGTGGAAGAGGTGGTGGTGGGAGTGATGTCATTGGAGGCATCAATACAGCCCCGGGATGAGGAAGTGGGAAGGAGGGCATGATGGGTGGGGTAGGTGGCGGTGGCAAGGGCGGCATTGATGATGGTTGCAATTTAGATGCTGACATAACCGGACTTGGCGAATGAACCGGGGTTGAACTGCCACTGGATGGCGTGTGAGTTGGTTGAGACGGATCATAAGTAGAGGTAGGCAGAGGTGAAGAATAAATTGCTTTGACCGGCGGTGTAGTCGGCCGAAAGATCGGCGAAACGTTGCCCGCTGTCTTGGCAGGAGATTGTACCCCTCGGCTGGGACCTTCCGATAACGGATGGTTCACTGCATAATTATCATCAGCTTTCAATTTTCCTGATGCGTCCAATGTTGCATCTTGGACAGTCTGCAATTTGCTTGGACTTGTTTCTCCTACTGGAGTTGCTACAGGCTGCTGCTGCTGCTCCGCTTCTTCCTCCTCTTCTTCGGCACCACCCATTAACAGTAGCGGATTGTTCAACTTCTTGACTGAAGTTGTCTTGGAAGCCAAAGAAAATTTCACGCCCGCAGCTCCCTGTTTTGAAAACAAGGGCTTTTTCACACCGCCTTTTGGTTTAACAGAAGTTAATACTGAAGGAATTTTGCTTGTAGGAAGAGGTGGAAGTGGCGAAGGCGTGGCATGCTGTTGTGGCGGTTGTGCCAGCTGTGGTTGCAATGGCGGTGGAGGTAGAGGTGGCAGTGGAGGTAGAATGGATTCTTGGTCCGAATCCATCGAATCGGACAAAACAATAACATCGCTAGGCCGACTGTCTTCCAATGGAATTTCTCGACTTGTTTCAATATCGATCAGTACCGGCTTACTTCGATGATGCCGAATAGGCCTTCCAGTTACCCGTCCTCGACCTCTTCCTCGCAACACATCTCTCACGTCTTCTCCGAGCCGGCTAGAAGTAGGCTGCTTCATTAGCGGCTTAGCAGGAAGATCTTTAGTTGTAGAATGTTCTCCTTTTTTCTGGCCGTCTGAAGGATGTTTGTCCGGAGCTTTGGATTCCAATTGTGCTTTAACAATTTCTTGTTTGATGAGTGGCTGTTCCGTTTTAGTTGATTGGCATTTTTTGGGCCCAGTCAACTCGGTTTTTGTCACAGAAGAAGATGCAGGAAGTGGTTGGGATTTCTTAGATCGTTCTGACCTTTCCGGGGACGATCGAATTTCTTCTTTCGGCTTCTTACTAACAACCGAATCTTTGCCCTCCGCTTTCCGTTTCTTCTTTTTAACTAGTGGTTTACTCGAGCTAGTCGAACCGAAATGGAGACTGACAACAATCTTATCTCCTGAGGCAAAGACGGCTTTACTAGGTATTTCTATATTGTCATTGCGCGCTTTAGGGTCAGCGTCAAGCGACTCGTCGTTTTTGCCACATTTTGATTCCGACGTTGTTTGAGCTTTCTTTTCCTTGTGTTTATCTTTAACTTTTTTCTTCTTTTTCACTTTCTTTTTCTTACTTTTTGTCGACGACTTGCCGTCGCTTCTCTCCTTGGATTTTACAGGGGACTTTGGTTTTCGCTTTTTCCGTCCGGCTCCATCCGACGAAGAGGATCTCGATCTCTTGCGATGATTTTCTTTACCTTTCCTACGGTCGGGAGACAAGGACGATAAAGAAGATGATGACGAAGAAGACGAGGAAGAACTAGAGGATGATGAGGAAGATGTTCTTTTCCGACGAGATTTGCTACTCTTTTTGGATAAAGGATCTCTGCTTTTAGATTTGTTTTTAGAATCCGAACGTGAACGACGTTCTGTTTTGCTGGTCGTGTGGTGTCGATCGCCATGAGATCTCTGTTCCACCACACGTCTGACATCGTAATGTTTAATATCTTGACGCTTAGATCGTTTATCATTCCGTTCGTCTAGTTCGTCGTCTTCTTTTTTTGGTTTCACGTCTGCTCGACCTTCGACCACTTTGATGTCGCCTTGATGGCGATAATGTCGAGTTTTGCCACTGTCCAGCTTTTTGAACGTGGAAGGAATACCTTCGTCTTCCAGGCATAATTCTACTTTCCTCTCGCCACCTATGCCCGCCGAACGAAGGAATTCGCAATCTTCGGTTTTGACCACAACTTCATCGCTAGTGGATTTTTTCCTTTTGCTATTACTATTCGCTCGCTTTTTGCTGGCTGTTCTCTTGTCAATAATTTCACCTTCTTCACAACCTAGGCCGTCCTTTGTTGTCGCTGAACGCTTCTGTGAGGCAGGTGGTGGAGTAAGCATCCGAACAATTCGGTTCGTAGATGGAGGAGGTTCGTGATCTGAAGCTTCTTGGTCAGCTTCGCTTTCATCCAATTCACCTTCTTCACAATCCGAAATTTGTTCTAAATGGCTAACCTCTTTATTCAGATCTTCGTCATCACTTCCAAAGATTTCTTCCATTTTTTGTTTTCGCCCGCTAGTTTTAATTCCAGTCTCCGTTGAAGTAACCGGTTCTGTAAGCTCAGCCATCACAGGTACATTTATGGCTGTCTTTGTAGCCTCTTCGATCATTTCAACGGATTCAACTGGGCCTTTGGTTTCAGAATAGGTGGGTGCCGGGAGAACTTCATCGTCATCTAGGCCAGCTAGAGACTCTTGTTGGCTCTGTGCAAGCAGCGCAGAAGTTAGTGATTCTTTTAACGCAGATGTGATGGATGAAACGAGGTTGGCTTTCATCAAGTCATTAATCATTGGCGTAGCAATTTGACTTGTGCGCGGACGAAGTTGGGGTCGAGAGACGACTCCTCCTTTCGGACCAAAAGTCAGTGCAGCAGCGGCTGCCGGTAGACCTCCATGTTGGGATTTATGTACAATCGGTGCAGCCGGAACGGCTTGCGGCAATGGAATTCCGTCTAACACCTCGTCTTTGTCCTTCCGTTCTACCTCTTCGTCTTCATCTGATTGTTTCCCAATCGAGTCGCCATCTGCCGGATCACAACTCGATTCAGTAGATCGTCTACCCGAGTCTTCTACGTTTGTATCATCAATAATTAATCCCTTCTCATCATCTTCCTCCTCAGGCATTCGATCTTCTTCCGCCTATACAAATGGTATTTTAGAAAATGGCATGGATGCAATCATCAAGAACAGACTTACCTCGATCTTGGGCAAGACATTAAGGCTGTCGTTCTCTTCTTCAACAGATTCAATGTCACTGTATAGATCGACATCTTCCTCGTCAACATCATCCTTTTTATCTTCGGGCTGAGGTTTCTTTTTTCGACCCTGGTTTGGATCTTCACCATTACCACCATCGCCACCAGATATCCCATTGCCATTTGCAGTCGCCTGCCCATTTGACTGGCCATTTGTTCTTGTACCATTACCACTACTACCACTCGTTGAACTTGAAGATTCGCCTTTAGAAGAAGCACCGTTAGATGTTTGTTGATTCGATGACGAACTACTGCCTTGACCTGTGGAATAGCTCTGCGGAACATTACGAGTTCTTGTGGATTTTTGCGCAAGGATGGGTTTGGGAATAGAACCAGACGAGCATGCGACTGGGTTGCTTTGCTGCTGACATCTAATGGTTTCGTCCAGACGACTAAGAGTAGCTTGTGAGGCAAGTATGGCCCCTAACACGCGATTCGAGTTGGTGTTTCGTGGTTTCGGTCGAATGACTTCAGCACTCTTTCCAAAGGTTGTTAGCTGGGACTGGCAAGCTAAAATGCTGCCCAAAAGATCTGGGTTTTCAGAGCTGCGGCTGCCCAGGCTGGGGACTGAAGCTTTCACAGGAACGTTAATAGCAGCGGCCGGACCGAACGAGTAGATTGACTTCTGCGCTTTGCGCCCCTCAGCCAACTGCGCAATCAAAGATTTCGGCCGCTTACTTGGAGAAATGAGATTTCTGATACTCTCATCTTCGTTATCGCTACAATAAAAATAATATATTAACAAAAATATTTATGGGTCAGAAACTGGTAGATCTGGTCTTACTCAGCAGCGTCTAATGCGTTTGGATTGCCAAACAGAGAAAATTGACATGCCGGATCAACTTGCACAGTCGCCCGATCATGCAATCCCAAAGCATCTGCCAACCTTTTGCGAGGTGTAGGTACAGTGGCAGCTTTTTTTCTCCGCCTGCCTTTGCCTTTGCCTTTACCTTTTCCTTTAACTTTTCTTGTTTTTTTTCGATATGTGGATTTTCTTTTCTTTCCTTTCTTAGTCTTTCTTGTAACTGACGAGTTGCGTAGAGCAATCTGCCTGTTGCGCTGCACGGTTCTCCTTACGCGCAGTGTCAATGGAGCTCGTTGTCGTGTTGCACCTGTAGCAGTGTGGGTACCATCACATTGGGAACAGAACCAATCTTCAATTGGTACTTCTTCCAAAGGTGGATCAAGGCAGTCCATGTGATATCCCTGATCACATCTATCACAAAGCAACAGCATGTCTTCTCGGTTTCCAATCCTACATACCTGAAAGCAGCAAAAATCCTGGTGGTTCTACTAAGCTTATAATGCAAACCAAAAACAAAATAAATACTTGACACTCTGTAATATCAAGGAAAGGCCCTTCCTCTTCATTTTTGCTTTGATTGCTGTTCACAGGAACTTTCCTCACAACTTCGCCATCCAAGTCTAATCTAACCAGAATGTTGTCAAACTTACGGCGATCATTAGGGCAAGTTTGGACAGTCTAAATGAAATATAAATATGAGCCTTTCTTTTATTTATGCTCCGCTACAAATGTTTCTGTACGGCATATTACCTTTGACCACTCCAGAATACAATCTAGACAAAATGGATGCTCACAAACTTCAGGAAAGCCAATAGCTTGGCCTTTGAATTTTAATAAACAGATGGGACAACTGACAGAGTTCCCAGTTGACGTATCAGAGTCTGAGCTTTGCACTTCGTCCTGGTCATCACTTTCAAGTTCTGAGTCTACACAACAATGTGTGTGAAGGGATATGGGATTTAGGAAATTGAACCTTCATAATAAAATACCTGATTCAGAATCTGAGTTGTTATTGTGAAGTAAATCATCTGAAGATGCGGCTACGGGACAACCCGGTAAATCTCTGTGTACAGCTTTTAAATCCATTGTAACCCAGGTAGGTTTCGTCTAAAAGCTATCACCCCCAACCAACGCACTCATTACCGTAAAGTATATGCAATTCATTAAATAAATCATAAAGTTTAAGACGACAACATTAAAGGATTTTTAGCCTTTTCTTTTTTTCGCTTCACCTCATAACAACTAACAGCCAGCAACAGAAGATGCTTGCAGCCGTGGCATCTACTGGCAATAATTCTCAACCCCGCCAATAATAATTCGTGCCCACACCTTTAACGCCTCCTGGTGGTAAGTAATATTTTTAGGAATCATCTTGGTTTTCCGATACCTGCATGAAACGATTACAATAAAAACGGCTTGCGGGAAAAGGCGGGAATAATAAAATGTGACATTCGATGGCTTAACATTTTTCTTTCTGGGATGCCTATCACAAAATGACCGGCAGAAGACGTCCAAATTAGCAATCTCGTTTCGTTTTTGAATCATGCAAAAATATATATTCTGTCGGGCCCTAATGATGGGTTTGACTGGTGGTTTATATTCTTCTTTTGTTAAATGCTAAACAAAAAATCTAAGACAAGAACAAATCAGAATATCCTAATTGAATAACTCAAGAACAAGACATTTCGAAATAGCGCCTAGAGGAAAAAAATGCACCATCGTCATTGGAACTACGTGGCAGAACTGGTTTCTGAAATAACAAAGCTATGAAACATCAAAATATCTAACATCAATGAATTAAACAACTCCAACATTATTTTGCCGCTAAAAACTTAATATTAACTTAGAAATCTTTGAATGGATTACTGATGACCACTCCAGGTGATGGACTATTCAGAGGAAGCTGTAATGTAGTCATCCGTCCAAGGAATTGATCCAGTTGATTTAAAGACAGCCCTTTAACAAAAAATAAACAACATAAATAAAAAAATACACAACTGCAATTGCTAATTATAATAATAACCGTTGTGAAGAGTCTCTAGTGGACGGATGGCCGGTACGCCCACTGAGGCGCAAGGATCTATGGCCGCCAAGCTGGCCAAGCCAAGGCCCATGGCAGCCCCTGTTGTGGGTAAGATGGCCGTCAATTCAGGTGCACTAGAACTTCCACTGATAACGGCTGTGCTAAACAGGGCTGGATGTTGATGCTGTTGATGTTGGCTGAGCTTCCGTTTGCCAATCACAGTTTGTCGTTGAGTCATCAATACATTCAGATGGCCAGGAATCGAATGGCGATGACGTCGCATCGAATCTTGATCTAAACATGATCCAAATCATAAGTTTAATATTGTGCAATTCAAAACGATTGACAGACGGATGCATGGCGTTCGAGAAACGACAAAGGGTAGGTCAAGCGCTTCAGGATCTTATTAACCCCAACATACTAAGAGTTAAGCATGCGATACCTTCATCGAGATCTAGGCACCTAGTCGGGGCGGTAACGCCAACCCCACTGATGGTATGGGCTGCATTTCCCAGCAAGTAAAGATTATAAATGACATGTTAGGTTGTAGTCGAGTGCTTTTGTTAGTAACGATCAATGCAGAAGACGAAGCTTTAAGAACTAAAATCAATTTCACCTTTCGCTCGAGGACCCTGTTGAGGTTCAAAATCGGGGGACTTCATGACTCGGTAGGTGCGTGGCGGAGTATGCTGGCTTGCACAGCTACTATTGGTGCTGTTGATCATGAGACAACCGGGTGCATCCATCAGCGATGGAGATGAATTAGAGGCTGGTGGAAAGCTCAAATTAGGACTTTCTAGAGGGTTCCTTCCTGATGGAGAATTCCTAAAAAAGAAGTTGTTAATGTATCATTCTCGCTACACTCTTGGAGAACGGAGTGAAACTTACCTTATCGGAATAGGTTCGGATATTTTGGCGGGGATTTTTAAAGTATTGGGTGGAGTGATTGGCGGACTGTCAGAACCAGGAGACGCTCTTGATGTACGCAATGGGACGTGTAAATTAAGCGACGCGTATTTTGGTTGATCTGCGTGGTCGATGACATCCCCGATGTCAAGATCTTCTTCTTCAATCCGAGTGCAATTCGGCGAACACACGGAATTCGAAGCCCCGGGTGGAAGCGTGGTAGGACAGCACTTGTTCGGGGAGATGTCAGTCGACTGCATAATAAACAAAAAGGTTAGAACAAATAGAATAGTATAGGCAAAATGGAAATGGATTACTAACATTGTCATTTCGATGGTGGGTCCGGAATCCCGGTCCAGGTGGCAAATTTTTCTGAACACAGCAATTAACACCGGGCGAAAAGTGTAATTCTACGTGGAAGCTGTAATACAAACAGTTTGATTAGGAACTTTAAGGGCCATTTAGAAAGCTCATAAATAACCGTTGTTCTGAAGTCGGATCTTTTGATTGGTCCTCGTAAAGCATGATAACAACTTGGGACATGTAGTTGAGTTCTGATATCTGACTAACATATTCCATAGCACGACGCCATTGTTCGTCAGCTCCTTCGCCGCCCTAGATGCACCGACAAATGTGTTTAAAAATTTGTAAACATTTTGCAAGTTCATTAGAAATTCAAACCTCAACTAAGCCTCCGAAACGTAGAACGGTCAATAGCGAATGTATATGGCTTTCGCTGGTAAAATACAAACGTGTGCGGACGTGCCTACCTGGGCTCGAAACACCGTGTGAATACCTAAGATAACGAAAGGTTTATGAAACAGATTAATAATATGAGGAATTAGAAAACCAGCAGTGATAAACGTTTTCGTTATACCTTGGATCAAGGCGGTTAACAGATTCGTCCGCCATTGGCAAATCTTCTTCGATGTTCCGCTGCAAATCTGCACGAATTTTCCGCATCAAAGGATTGCAGATGCCTTGTCCAATGGCCAATTTATCTTGGTCTGTGAGACCGTATTCCTGAGGTATTACTACATCAGCGAGGGCCTTAACGAGCATGTAAAGTTCTTGGGCATGATTAAACCTGAATGAAGGAAAATAACTTTGAATGAAGCAATTAAGTCAAGCACTCGTCAAAAATAAAAAATAAAAATACTTAAGTGCTGCTTGATTGTGCTGGATGTCGTATTTGATACAGTCGTAGATGTCGGGAATTTTGGAAATGTCAAATTCGAGGCGATCTTCACGTAGTTTGAAATCTTTTTCTAATTTGCCCCATCGCCGCGCCATCAGTTCCCACGTTTCGCCATGATACAACACCCCATCTGCAACGAACGATTTGAAATAAATGGGTTTCAAAAATCACTGACGATAAATATACTTTTTGTTTTCGGATCGTCGCGTTTAGCCCGAACGATTTCGACTAGCTTGCTAACTAGTTCATAAACTTTAACGCAACACTGAACCGGATTTCCAATAACGTGAAGAGCAGCTTCGATTGATCGTGCCCCGCACGGATTAATCTCGCGATGTTCATTCGCAGTTAATTCACGGTCCATCTGCAGTAATTCTTGAAGACGCGATTTCACCCTGAAAAGAATATATCCTGTTAAATCCCGTTGAACGCAATAAAAAGCAAACAACTTACATGTGTTGGAGACTCGAGGCTTCGCCATCGTTGTCGAGTAATCCGTTTGTATTGGCGGATTTCACCATTTGAAACAAGATGGGAGTTAGCTCTCCTTCGAGTGCTAAGAGGCCTTTTGCAAAGGCAGCTGCTGTCATTTGCACACGGCCTTCGTCAGAGGCATAGATTTTCAAATCATGGCGATATGTTGAATGTAGACGGAGCAATCCCAAACCTTGATTGCCTGAGTTTTAAAAGAAACAATATTAGATATCTTCAGAATGTAGGAAGCGAATCAAGACGTGACAGAAGCAACAGAAATAACATAAAGGAGAACAGAGAAAAAAAAAACGAAAAAATTCGTATTAAAGGATACTAAACCAAAGTTAATGTTGGGGGCTTTGAGTTTTAAATTGGCAACTGTAAAACGACCTTGACCTCCTGGATACATGCATCGGAAAATGCGACCAAGCTCTTCTGCTTGAACTCTTCCGGCCGGAGTCAATTCTCCGCCCCATTTCAGTATGAGAAGCAAAGAAGGTTCTTTGTGCGTGTCTGTTAATTGGTAAATTACACGCTGACACAGACGTAAGAAGTTTAATTTTGTAAATTTAGCTG
Organism: Daphnia carinata; assembly: GCF_022539665.2. Classification (NCBI taxonomy): domain Eukaryota; kingdom Metazoa; phylum Arthropoda; class Branchiopoda; order Diplostraca; family Daphniidae; genus Daphnia; species Daphnia carinata. Next base: position 5,276,215 of record NC_081339.1, on the reverse strand, counting down.
TCATACCTTCCTCGCTGCAGCCGGATGGAGGTCTGCCTCGTGGCTGATATTTAAGTTGCACTTTCCGATTGATTCCTGAGAAGTGGCCATACCTAACGAATACAACAACGTCAGAAGCTGGAGATTAATGCTATTTTAAAATAGGATGCGTACATTTCAAGAACAGTTTTGAGTTGCTCTAATTTCCCACGCTTTTCTTCTAGTTCTCGATCAGCTGATCCAGCTTCTACCTCTGACAACAGAAATCGCGCTATATCAAGCACCTCCTGCAGTTGTGCGGGTTTTTTCAATTTTAAATGGCGTCCATTGACCTCTGACTCGTAGGATGTCCATAGAGCAAAAAACCTAGAAAAAAAATGGCAAATGAATCAAGATTGATTTCTGTTAACTACAATTTGGTACCTAGGATGTCGGACTTCCATTTTCATTTTTTGCTTTGGAGTTCGATCTCCGTGGCGTATGACAGCCACCACACATCGCAGTTCCATCCTAGCATAAATTAGCATTTGCATTTTAGTATACAGTATCGAGCGAATCGAAATATTTCCATACATTTTTCCAAATGTTGTAGGCACTATCGGTGGGTCGTCGAGTTGGAATGGAAGGGCCCATGGAATATGCAAGGTAGGCGCCAAACGACGAAGAATCATATTCCCCATAATCCTAGCACAATCATCATAATATTTCGCCGAATTCTTGACAAAGCTAAAGCCGTTGACGTCGCACACGAACGACCTCCCATTAGCCCTGATAATACAAACAACCAATAAACATTGAAAACTATAAGTTGTACATTGTACACAAAGAAATTACCTTAGGAGATCAAAGCCGCAGACTGTTTGATTAAAAGCTAGGCATACTTTGCGAGCAATAAGTTTTTCGTGATTGGACAGAATCACGGGATATCGAATTTCTTTGCCTTCATGATCGCGCTCCACCTTCCCATCGAGCGCGGGAGATTTGCGGGCTTCTGCGTGAGCATAATCTGGCCCAACAGTGTAAACCTTCCAAAGAACAATTGCCCATATTATAACATATCGGAGAGCTTTCAGCATTTAATACCTTGACGTCAGCACCATCAGTCGGTATGAAATCCTCATAAATATAAGATCCCGTCTTGCGTACTTTGGACTCGGGAGAGTAGACGCTGCTTCGACTTCCAATCTAAAATTGATTCGATAAACATTGAATGTGGAGGAAAGAAAGTTAATTTTTTCGATTCTCTAACTTTGCGGAATAAACGCTGGGATCCACCGCCTGCCGAAGTTGGGTAGTAAATGTAAATATTGTGATCTTCTGCCGAAATGGGCTTCTCAACGAAGGGTTTGTTAAAGACAACACCGTTAACTTCCACGTGATCCTCTGATTCGATCAGTGAATGTTCTACGTCAATAAAAAATAACTTCAAATAGCGTTAGGGAAATTTGGTAATAAGATAACGTACGACTAGGATCAGGAGAGTCTCGATCGAGAATCGCGAAACGAGGTAATGCGATTCCTGCCCGTCGCAGGATTCCATAAACTTTTCTACGATCCTATTGAAAGATTTGCTTGTTTAATAGAAATCTTTTATGTGCTTACTGTAGTCTATTACCTGCAAATCGAACTGCTTTCGCAAATTATTGACAGTAAAAGGACGGACAAGTTCAGCGTATGCCACAGCTTTGTCAAGTGGAAAACCTTTCGAATGAAACGATATTAAACAGTCGCATACCGGCCATTTGTCAACCGGTTCCTGAAACGTTAACCATTAGAAAATCAGTTTCTGCATAAAACAAAAGGCATCGTAAAGTAATACCTTGAGGATGGTCTCTTCAGGGAAAATAATGGTTTTAATATAATCGAACTCGTCGAGCCTCGCCAAAATTTCTCTCATCGGTTTTGAATTGGACTTTTTGGCCATGGCGCAGATGCCTGCCACGACCTGCTTACCGGTGTCAAGATGTTCCTTTTCCATTCTTCCCAAGAGAGGATCCAGATCGTTGAATAACCCGTCAGGACATTCTTGGCATTCTTCACCCTGTTCATCAGGGGAATATGATACAAGTTGTACAATAACCACATTCAATCATGACATACAAGCAACAGGTGCAAACGGGTGCAGTAAAAAGTATGGGGAACACATAAAAAGTACCATTACCAAGTGTAAATATAATGGCATTAAAAAAATATGTGTAAACTAAAGAGAATGAAGGGAAAATAAAACAAAATCTGGTTACCAGTCAGGAATGGAAAGGTCCACTAGAGCTGTTTCCAAAAGAAAACCCAAGCTTTACACGACAGACTGAGGAAGAAGCAGCAAAACATAAAAAAAACCAGCAACAGAAAGAGAAGATTACAGCAACACAAAATTATCTTTCCAAGCCAAAGAGAATGGGCAAACAAACCAACAAAAAATGAAAAAGAAACACATGGTTGTGATTCCTAACCTTCTGTAGGCAGATGGGGCAGTTTGGGTGAAAAGTTCTCGTTGGTGAGCTAGCTGACGTATAGACGTATTCATAGGTTGTGGGAAGTGTGTCTCCTCCAAGCCCGTCGTTCGCTAACACAAGACCAACTCCTTCCGACTCGTCACCGATGTAGAATGAAGCTGCCTTTAAGCCTTGATATCCCACTTCTAGTTCTTTATACGACATGTTATTTGCTCAGCCAAGAACACGCTGCCATTGTAAACAAACCACATATGATTGGAATTCTGAACAACTTTCTGTGAGTAACAGGAATTTAAACTAATATTGGAAATTTTAGAACACGGAAAAACAACGTGGGAAGGAAAATCTGTGGAGGAGAATATTTCAAAACAATTCAAACATACAAGAATGAATATTTTACTTCACGGCTATCTCAGATATGAGTTCACGAGTACAATAACAAAGAAGGAAATATTTTAGAGAGAAATCTCCTCTGCGGCGAATCCTGTAAAATGCGGGGTTCGGATTGCGTAAAGCTAAAACAGTATAGGAGTCAATGGAGTTTTTGTGTTAGTAAATCCGGCAATGCAGTTCCACGTTTTCCAGTTGTCACATTCCTAAAAAAAAGACGTTCAGCCATCTATGGGACGTTTTCTAAAGTTCAATTCGATGAATTGTTTGTTTAAAAAAAAAACACGAAATCCAGGGCAGACCTGTGCTTTATTCCTTTTTATTATTATATACTGATAAATAATCGATAAAATGTCATTTCTGGCTGTCACATAATCCAGGAATTAAAAAAAAATAACTTTTCCCGTTTTTAGGTTTAAAGTTGACAAAAATAAAATTTTTCTTTTTTGTATTATCAGACAGAAAACATATTTATTTGATGACAAAAATACAAGATTGAGGCGTTTCCCACTCCTTACCAGCTACCTACAATGGCTAATTGATCACACGAAATGTCAAAAGCCACACAATTGACGAGACAATGTATGGAATACATGATTGTAAGTATAAGTCTATGCAGAAGAAAACAAATAAGAAATAGTGAAATTGCACGTTATGAAACTTTTATCATTAATTTAATGCTCAGTTTTTTGACGCGAGCACTCTTTGAATGTTAAACTTCGACGAATGCTTCATTTAAACAATGTCGCAAAACTTTTTGCCAACTATTATGATAACAGCACAGAATAACACTTGTGATATCCACCGACCGGGAAAACCACTGAAAGACAAAAAAGGCAAATTGTAGAACTGATTAAAAAAATGGTAATAAAGTACAATTTTCTTACCAAAACAATTTCCTCAGATTCTCATTTGTCCGCAGATGTAGAATGCCTTGAGTCAGTTTTTAACGTAGGGCCACCGAAAGTACAGTTGACATTAAAAATGACAAACAAATTCCTTTCCAATGAAACACATTTTCCTCTCATACAACCTCGCAAAGGTATCCATAGAAAATCACCTGTGAAAAAGTTTAAAGACAATCATAAAGATAAACTTGTTTCACCCCCACTTTGCAATAGAAAGTTTTGGATTCGAGCCTTCCTTGCGTGTTATCAGCTACACGATTCTAGTCTTGAGCAGTTTAGCGAGATGTTTGCACGCGTTCACTGACCGGCCATCGTTTAAGCCTGAGCTTTGTTAGTAGGCTATCTCACGCACGATGAGATCTGCGCCGATTAGAAACCCCCCTTCCACAAAATCCGGACATGTGCTGGTCCAATCCGGACGAAGAAAACCGCCCCCTAGCTGCGGATTGGTGCTGGCTGTCCCAAAAGAAGAAGAATTCGAGTTCCGCTCCGAAGAGAATAAGGGAAAAAGGGGGCGGAGTTTGTATCCTGGATCGGAAGGGTGTCTTGTGTCTATACATGGTGAGGATATAGTGCGGCAGGGACGGAAGAGTTGATTGAATTAAGGCCGATAAGAGGAATTTAGCGGCTGTTGTTGTCCACCCGTTGAAGCAGCTTGTGTGTTCGCCCTCGTTTGTCCGTCTGCGCAGTTTGGAAGCTAGTTAGCTTCGGCCAGGCAGGTCCTATATAGAAAAGAGTATAACAACAGCTTTAAAGGGAGCAAGTGCTATCACTGTACTACTACTACTACTACTAGTAGCAGTGTGGTACCTACGTATTTTTCAGTCTCGCCCCCCTTTCGCTCTCAACCAGATCAGCGCTTGCTTAACTTGATTTCATTATTGCATTAGCTTTTCTGTATCATCGGCGGCGGCTGCGGCTATAATTGAATATGGTGCCAATCTGACAGCGCTTGAACAGTATACAACTAGCTCAAAGTAGACTCGTGGCAGCCACCTTGAAGCGTTAAACGAGTTTTGGCTAATCGAATTCAAACATTTCTCTCGAGTGGGTGTGTGCTGTAGACAACATTTTCTTCCATTCTTCCTCGTTTCGGCTGCTCTCGCTCGGGAGACGAAGAAAGAGCGAAAAATACTTGATTGCGTGTGCGTCGTTGTGTTTCGTGAATCAATCTCGGCTTAATTTAATTTACTCCCGGCTGCCAAAGAAATAAAAAAAAAAGAAGGTTTTAAAAATGGATTACGCTACTGGGTCATCTTACGTGTCGGCCATTTCTTCAGCCGCCGCTGCCGCAGCGGCGGCGGCAGCTGGGCTTGCCCAACACTTTAACAATCCATCGACTTGTCCTTTCTCTCCTTCCGATCAACAACAACAAGAACAACAGCAAATAGCATCGCCGACAGAGTCTACTTCAACTCTCCCCGTCATCCATTCGCATCATCATCCGCATTTGCTGATCCACCACCACCAATCGAATTATCCGGAAGATTTGATCTCACCTCCATCGCCATCTCCATCATCATCTTCATCGTCGACTTTGTTACATTCTTCCTCTTCATTGGCCTCATCTCTTTCATCACATCTTTATGGATCGCATCATCAACGATACAATTCGGCCACCCCGTCGTCTTCGTTGAGCCTCTTAGGCGGAGGTGCAACATCGTCCGGCATGCCGACGTCATCATCCAATAGCAACGCTTTAACAACGGCAGTTTCATTATTCGGTGGAGGAGGTGGAGGATGTTTCCATGGCAACGGATTTACTTCTTTATCGCCAACTTCACCATTGACATCGACGTCGAGAACGTCGTCCTCGACGACTGCAAATTATTCCAGTGGAGGGGCTTCCTTCTTTCCTCCTGCCAACGGCATCCATTTTCAAGGTAAGATTCAATCGCCCGATTAAAAATAATTGAATAAAATAGGAAGACAAATTACCTGTTTAGGCGGATATCGGATGTATCCGACGAATCTGGGAACAACTTCGCAACATTCGCAAAACCACAATGTCGGCCATCAGCAGCAAAGTAACAACGCGCATCACCAAGTTCATCCGTCGCAACTTGCTGGCACATCACCTGGCGATAATTCATCCTCGTCTTTCTTAACGAGTATGGGCTTGGCTAATGTCATGTCTATCGGCCATAATACCTCGTCATCATCGACGGCATCTTCCCCCATCCACCAACAACAGCAGCATTTAACTATTTCACCGTCTCCAGCATCATCTTCGTCCGCTAGTGGATTCTTGGTTGATGGGTCGCAACAGCAACACCAATCGCATCACCAGTCCAGTCAGAATCAACAGCAACATCACGGACAACATGGTCATCATTCCGGCGGCTTTCAATCGCATCACCATCATCACGGACTCGTCTCTCCACCGTCCATGAGCCTAGGAGCTTATCCGACATCTTCAGCTATCGGACATCATCATCATTCTGGAATTTCTAACGCAGTGGCTGGACCTCATCATCACCATCATCCATCTATAGCTGGCCTATCCGGTCTTCCGAGTCTTCATCAGCAAGGGCACCATCATCACGTCGGTTCGCTTTCCGTTTCATCGTTACAACAAGCTGAAAAACGGAAACAAAGGCGCATTCGTACGACTTTTACATCATCCCAATTAAAGGTAAAAATGAACTTGCCATCAAATCCTAATGATAATTACTGAATTTTTTTTTTTGTTTAAATTCAGGAACTTGAAAGGGCATTTCAGGAGACGCACTACCCTGACATCTACACCCGTGAAGAGATTGCCATTCGGATTGATCTCACTGAAGCCAGAGTCCAGGTCAGTTGCTACTCGATAAGTGAATTATTTTATCCTTAGCAAACCATTTGGCCTATTAAAAAAAAAAAAAGAGGATAGACAAAAATGGATGCGTCAATAAGGTCATCATTGTCGAGTGCTATTTCTTTGTAGCTACAACATCTCTCCCCCCGATCTTTTTATCATTTTTGTTCTCTTTTTTTGACGCACACTGCACGCGTCATTAAACCCATTGAGACTTTGCACCACACACTTCCCCCCTTGCAATCGCGTGTGACGTTGTGCTTCTCCAGTCGCGTGTGTTCCACGGCGTGTGCCACTCAAAGCCCTGTAAAAAAAGATCTTGTTATTATTTTAAATTTCATTCTATTTGATATTTTAACTTTGAATATCAAACTTGAGATTTTCTGAATGTTTCAAGTGGAGGAACCAGTTACATTAGATCCATTAGCTAATAGCGACAATGTCAAAGGGGCCGTGAAAACCGCAAAACTCGGATATTCCCACGACGCGAAACTGGAACCAATTCCCGAAAGGATTTTGTTGTTCCTGATGATCATTGCATTGGTCATCCTTATGGCCCATCAGCTTCCCTTTCTTTCGGTAGAGCCCAGTGGAGCAGCAAACGAGAATAGTATACGAGTCGCGTGTCCAGGAAACCCTACATTGAAAATAGCGAGCCCTTTAATCTTTCTGTCACTTGGCCTTTGAAGTTTTTAGTCTTCCGGCAACTTGGGAATCAACACCACAATTTCATTCATATTAAATTAGCGAGTTAAAATCGCTGTAAAGTAAATGTTGATTCAATTCACCTGAAAAAACATGCGAAGATTAGATCAATCAGTATCTTCCGATTAGGAAAACTTTGACGAAACATATGGCTGGACAATGGCAAAAAAGAAAATAGAATAAAGAAAAGTCAATAGTCACCTCTGATTGATTGATCGAATCGAAAAAATGAGCCATTACAGCAGCGCCTCTAATGTACAGTGGAGGCAGGAGGGGGGGTTGAATAGAGACATCTTGTAAAATTGAAAGAGATACAGCGACAACAACATCACAACAATCCCCTCACTAGAAAAAAAAAAAAGATTGAAAACGATATACTGTTGTTTCTTATGCTACGTACGGTGTCACGACAGATGGCTACATCCAACACAAGGGCGGGGTGAACCCCATGTGGTCGCAGTCCTCAACTCATGTGGAGTTCATAATAGCGCCATCATCCCCCCTCTCTCTTGGTTGTAACCAATGTGTTACGTTTGACGCACATCTCTCGTGCACTTTATAATAGTTAATACCGTACCAGTCGCAAGTGTTTTGTTGACACACATGTGATACAGTCGCAGTGCGGAACTAATGGTCGAGGCTTCCATCACGCTCCGTTGAAAAGAACATCTGACACTGTTTTTTCTTGTTTGTTGCTAAACGATCGTCATTTTCGTTTTTTTTTTCTTTTGCTTCCAGGTTTGGTTTCAAAATCGAAGGGCAAAATTCCGCAAACAGGAGCGCCTAACACAACAAAAATCATCGTCATCAGATAATAATGGAGCTAAAGACGGAGGTCATCAAAGTCCCGGCGACGCCAAAGAGAGCCGAGGATCATCATCCGCCGGATCGTCGGCCGAATCGCCCCGCGATCTCGACATCAAACCCCAAATGGGTAAGTTAATAATAACAATTATCAAGTTAAAAAGAAAATCCGCAGACAACAACACCATCACAAGTTAGGGAATGGGCAATTAAAGCTCATATATGTCGGGTCAGCCCCAAATTAGCGGCTCACAAATCAACCCGAAATCGAATTAGAAAACAGGCCCGCCCTTATTGTTTTTTTTTTTTACGTTACACAAAAATACGGCGGAAATGAGATTGACTGTGAAATTGATTGTGACAGGAGACCGAACGGAAAGCGATACTACCTGGAGCGCTGGATTGAATTCTCCGCCGGAATCGCCTCCTATCGAAGCATCACCAATCACCCGTTCCTCCGCCGCCGGAGGCAACAACAATAAAGCTATTGTCAATTTATCTGCTTTCGGTAACTCCTTCACTCACCTGGCAGTCAATCCATTTTAGAAAATGTAAAAAATTAAAACTCAAAGTTAAACAAAAAAAAAAAAAATTTAAACGTAAAAAAACAAAACTAATAATTTAAAAAAAAAGGATGTCTTGAACGATTCGGTTTCCTCTATGCAAATTTCGGCACCCATTTTTTTCTTTCAACAATTTTTCAAGCTCGTTGTATCTTCTTTTTTGTATTTTCTCTCTTTCTCTGATCTCGATGTGCGCGCACCAATACACTCTATACAAAAGCCCAATAAGTGCGGATTATGAGTAATTATTGTTCCAAAGCGTTTTATACAATCGAGGGGATTCTTAAGCGTCGGGATTATCGATGATACTATCATCAACCAGAACCGCTAAAAGCTTGGAGACCAGTGATGGCACGGCCTAGAATAAGAGCGTGGATGTCGTGAGTGCCCTCGTAGGTATTGACGGCTTCCAAGTTCATAACATGTCGAATAATGTGGTACTCGTCGGAAATGCCGTTACCGCCCAGCATATCACGGCATGCGCGGGCAATGTCCAGCGCTTTGCCGCAAGAATTCCGCTTGAGCAGCGAAATCATATCAGGCGTCGCTCTGGATTGATTCAACATGAATGATTAAAATTAGTAAGTGAAACTTGACAACACGGGGAACTTACAGTCCGTCATCCTTGAGACGGCCAACTTGGATGCAGCCTTGGAGAGCCAATGCGATTTCAGTCATGGCATCAGCCATCTTCTTCTGCATGAGTTGATTAGCAGCTAGAGGACGGCCAAACTGTTTTCGCTGAAGAGTATAATCCCGGGCGGCGGCCAAGCAAAACTCGGCAGCGCCTAGAGCGCCCCAAGCAATGCCGAAACGGGCGCTGTTCAGGCAGCTGAACGGACCTTTTAGGCCGTGAACTTTGGGCAGCATGTTGGCTTCGGGAACGACGACATCTTCAAGCATGATCATGCCCGTCGTGGAAGCTCGGAGAGAGAACTTGCCTTCGATTTTGGGAGTAGTGAAGCCTTTGGTGCCTCGTTCGACTAAGAAGCCTCGGATCCTGTTACCTTCGTCCAAAGATTTGGCCCAGACTACTGCTACGTCAGCGATGGGGCTGTTGGTGATCCAAGTCTTGCTGCCGTTCAAAATGTAAACACCTGCTTTTGCGTCATGTTTGGCTTTTGTTTCCATCCCGGCGGGATCACTACCGTGATTTGGCTCAGTCAAACCGAAGCAGCCCACCATCTCGCCCTTGGCTTTCGTGACAATGGTTGTGTAACAAGGAAAATAAGGACAATGATTATTCATTCTTACCAAGTTTGGGAAGAAACTTCTCCTTCTGCTCAGTTGTTCCAAAGGCGTCGATGGGGTACATGACTAATGAAGACTGGACACTGAAAGCGGAACGGTAACTCGAGTCCACTCGCTCCACTTCCCTTGCAAGAAGGCCGTAAGCTACGGATGATGCGCCGGCACAGCCATAGCCCTCAATCATTGGGCCTAGAACACCAAGATCTCCCATTTCTTGCATGATTTCACGGTGGAAAACTTGGAAAAGTATGTTATTAGAAAGTGTTGCATGATAAACTTTGCAGGATGTGTGCTACCTTCGTGTCTATTGGCCATGGTGATGCGAGGCATCAGTTTGTCCTGGCAGTAAGTCCTGAAGCTGTCACGCATCATTCTCTCATCTTCTGTTAGCTGGGATTCCAAGTTTAGGGGATCACGCCAGTCAAATATTACTGAAAACAAATGTGTAAAATTAGTCAGATGGTTGATTTATTAGTATGTAAAAAAATTTTTCACCTTTCTCTTGTTGTTTGACTTTGGTTTCAGTAGTTTTCGTTTGTGATGCAGTGCTTTGAAATCTAACACATGCTAAATTGACGGGTCTAATGACTGAAAACGCAAATCGGATCCCTGATGCCATTCTAATAAAATAAATGAAGAAGAAAACATGAAATTCTTTTAATCAAGGCCGCAGCGAACGGATTACATAACACTAATGAACGATGAACTGAATAAATCATTTAGCCTGGAGGTTTAAGCGAATTTAATTGAATTCTGTTTAGCTCTAGTGCTGTTTCCGAAATTCTAGTTGTACAGGCAATTAGAAATCAAATAAAAAAAAGATTTAAAACGTACGTAAGAAGGTTGGGGGTATTCTTCAAGATACTTGTTACTATTATGGTTATGTTACGTCTGCACACCGTGACAACATTGCCGCTTTTTCAAGATTAAAGAACTTTGGAAGAAAATGTTGCCCACTTAACGTAGTTTTTCGCCAAAAATAAGGTAAACCATTTGATTAAATGCTATAATTTGAGCTTGATTGACTTTAGTATGATCTCTTTGAACTTTCTGAAGATCAGCAATTGAAAAAGGAAACCATTTTTTAAATAACAGAAAGGGAACAGAACGTAAACGTAAACAACATGGAAGAACAGAACGTCATCAATTTTGCAACATCCAATCTTGCCTCTGCTGGCTTTGTATAGTCTCCAACTGCATCTTTGCAGCAAAAACAGGACGGGATGCTGGCCATGAAGGGGAGAAATGGACATAGGAGCAAGAGCTGTACCAGAAAACAGATAGCGAACAAGAAACTACCAACACGCACGATCATCGACCGGAAGGTTTTCCCCCATTCCTTAACCGAATTAGTATCGAACCACTACTTGGACGGCAAAAAAAAGGGATGTAGACTGCCGGACAAATATTATGTCGCTTGAAAGTCTCTCTTGTCTCTTTACCCTGCTATACACACAGAGTTTACACTGCAGCAAAAGGTCTGCAGCCTCTTCATGCAAGGACTGACAGCTGACTTTTCGTCTGCTAGATAACTTTTCTTTCCCCCATAAAAACATTTAACTTTTAAAGACTTTTCATCTTGAGGAAAAAACCAAAATCATTAAACTATTTCTAATTAGACAATAGCGCTAAACAAATAGAAAGAAAAAAACTTGTGTGGAGGCTATTTATAAAAAAAATGGGTTTTGAACAAATTCCAGCTCGCCAGTTTCAGGGAGCCCTTTGGATGACGCCAGTCGATATTTCAACTATAAATAAGCTAGTGTCCGAAGCGTGAGAGGGGGAGAGATGAAGGAGGTCAAAAACTAGAGCAAAGATATTTGCTGGATCGTAAAAACATCACATTTTATGGATAGGGAATAGAGTTCTCTTCTATTGGGTGTGGGAGTTGGATAGAGAGGGGACATTCAGAGACAGGTCATCTGTGCGTCTGTGTATCTTTCTCCCCATCTCATCAGCCAAAGTGGCCAAAGATGGAGTGCTCCTTCCTCCAACTGGCCCTGGCCGCCCAGCATCAGATCGTTGATCTTCATCTGCGTCACGGGAGCAGGGACCGGGACCAGCTCTCTCTTATGTAGTCCTACTACTACACTAAAAACACATACACAACACACAGAGGCCCTCCCTCTCATTTGTTGGTGATGCTACTGAAATATATAGACTCTCTGTTATAGCTGGACCTTCTGCAAATGTCTCTATACATTTCTACAGAAATTTATGGCTGGATCGGAGCACTTTAAATAAAAATGAAATTGCTCCGTGCACTTTCATGTTCTCGTTTAGAATTGAATTCGAAACCTGTCGCGAATTTCAAATGAATAAAAGAAATCAATGTTATACACCAGTACATCGAACACGGATGAACTCGTTCCTCCCTTTTTTTTCATTGTTGATTTTAGCGATTAGTTCTGTTACCCTTCACTCTTGGAACACCCTCGCATCTGGTTAGTGTAAAGCCAACGCATGTAACAGGGGATTACATCAAAGGCTTTATTTTCCCCTTCTTTTTTTTTTTTAACCGGATCAACATGGACGACGAACGAAAACACACACACAAAAAACGAGGTGTGTTTTCTTAAGCAACATGTCACGATTCGCATATGACGGTGAATTTATCCAAAAACCCATCTGTCACGTGACCAAGCCGATTCAACATAGATACAACGAAGCTAATGTTACTACAATAAATCAAAAGTAAAATGAGGATTATTGCCATCCATCATCTTTGCTCAAATTTGATCTAATAGATTATTTAGTAGTTTAGGCTGGGACATATTTCAGAGCGTATTCGTAAAACATTCGCCATGTTGTACGTATATTGAACGCGGCCAACTAGCACGATGATTTATTCGTCTCGGAATAAACAAGGTTTAGCGGATGACGGATAGAGTCGTCAGGATCTGACTGTAAGACATGCACTGGTGGTATTATCGAGGGCATTACCCACTTGAATAGATCGATGGGTACGCCTCCCCTTTCGGAAAGAAGAGGATCATAGATCAAACAGGGACGGAACCTAATAATATGAATATGTAATCGCTAAATACGATGATTTATATCATCGCATTGGTTATGGGAAAGAAGCGTTTGTGGTGTAGGGGTGGTTGTTTGGCTCGTACACAGAAATGACCGGTGCTGATCAGATCATGCAGTACGTACGTAGTAGTGCGGAATAATCAACTCGGTTATGGATATCACTCGATATTTTCTGGTTCACGGCGGTCGTCCACGCCCACTATAGCCAGTTTTATACTCGTTTGCCCAATGTATCTTTAGCATAAATGAATAAAGTGTTCTTACTGTAACAATTTGACAGCTAGAATCTATGGCGGCAATAACAACTTGATTAACTGGATCATTCCCCCTAACGCCATGTTTCGATTGAGTCTCTCTACGATATTCCCAGGCTGAGATACTGAATTCGAAAAGGACATCGCGAGCTGTTCATAAATTTTAGCCGATTGCCTCATTGGAAAGTTGATAAGTAGCGTAAGAATTAAATAGCATAATTGGAAACTCACCGAACACGCAATGACGCTGTTGATAGCCATTTTCATCCAGCAAGAACAAAAGGTTGATGAACAAACCGGGCGCGGTGATAAAGATCGTCGTGTTCCAACACGAGCCTGGTTGTGTAGATTTCTTTACGAAGTTGAAATACAAGGTTTCATTATGGCATGATCTACACAAAAGTAAATGAAAAACTTTGAAGCTTGTACAAGAAGAGGGGAAAAAAGTTTTGTTGACAAATTTGTGATTTCTGCTAGACGTACCGTAGCCCATACGACAATTAAAGTTTTGGTGGATAACATGCCGACGGCTGGCTGAACTACAGCCTCCATATCTTCTGCTCTATTGGATAGAGTGTTTGTGTTTGGAGGCTTTCATCTCCACAAGCCTAAAATGGAATATCACATATTGATTGATTTTTGTTTTCATAAATACAATTACCAGGAATTTCTATTGCTGAGTACGAAATGAAACTGTCAGCAACAAAACCATTTCTAGGCCTCTTTTGATTGTTTAATAAATCTAATCAGCTTGGCCTGGTGTTTTTCTGTTTCCCTTCTATTCCTCTTGGCCTGGACCAGAAAAACAACGTCGATGGGAAATAGGCGGGCCACTTCCGTATCCGGTGGGTGGGCCTTCCATTCCCATTGGATGACAAACTTCTACCAATCCAGCAGTTTCTCTAGTCTGTTGTCATGGACATCTTCAGTCAAAGTTAGACTTGAATACACTTTAAACATTAACACAGACAACAAAATTCACATGGAGGTTCTTACTTTTTTGGTCTAGTTCTGTGTTTGCTGTTCATGTTGTTGGTAAGCTGTGCAGGTTCAATAGAGGCAATTTAAGTAAGTGTGCATGTTTATCCACGACGGTTGCTCAACTTTGTTTGCTGTATCCAACTAATGAGCTGTAATCGGGTTAGGAACTGAGGGAAACCATGAACTTGGGGTCGTATGAAAGAAAATACGAGTGGAACGACATCGGTTTACTTGTTTGCTACAAAGCACTAACCTTTTTCACTTCGATAACTCTGGCTAAAAACCTTGTGAAGTTCTTAGTTGCTGCTCAAAAGTATGTCGTCAGCGCACCATAATAACGTGAAAGAACCTTTTCCCTCCAAGAAATTAGCTACTTTATCGCCACCTACCGTACATTCGCCAATTTACAAGCTCGATGAAGTGGCATTACACAATAGAAAAAAGATTCAGTAACATATAGCTTTACTTAAAGTTTAAAATTCACAGATTTGTTTTCTTGTATTTTGAATAACCTTTCAATACATACTGCATGCAAAGCGAACAAACAAAATTTTACACTTGATAAACTAAATAAGCTCAGGAACTGTTCACAACATGCAATCAATTGCAGTAGGGACTGTCATTTCAATTCATTTAGGAATTCTCCCTTCTAAGAAATTAAGGAGTCGCAATGGAGCAGCAAATGCAGTAGCACAAGCCGCCGCGCAAAAAGTTGCTATTCCAGCACATCCAAACCAACCGACAGGTCCGAAACCAACGGAATACCCACAACTTAGAGCAGTTGCCTCGAAGCATGCTTTTACGCAAGCTGCACCAGCTATAGGGACACAGTCTCCAGGACACGGGCGTGTGGCCAACAATCCAAGAACTAAAAGGATAGAAATGTAGAGTTTTATGCTCAGCTTCTGCATTGTCCTTTGGCTACAAAGTGGTAAGGCCTGTCTAAAAGAAAATAAAAGTTGAGGGGATTATTCAGACATTAAAGGCTATTTGAATTTTTAACTGATCAAAATATATTTTACCAAAAGCGTAAACAGAAGTTACTCTACGTTTGAGTTCAAGGGCTAGGCACCACTGGAATGCTAGGGTATTTCTAATATTGACAAGGGCGATTATGAAATTTAATGAAAAATATTCATTTAACAGCGCGTTATTCATACTATAACTAACTTTAGAAGAATTGGAAACGAACAACATTCCATCGCTGGGCAGCCATCCCAGCGATGGAATGTTGTTCGTGTTGAATACACTGATAGTACGTGTTGGTTAAAAAAAATTGCATTGTAGCCAAATGGATTAAAACTACGACTACGACCCTCAAAGGTCACCAATGATGTTCCAACAGATAAAAATTACCTCTTCAAAGGTGGCATAAAGTTAATCAAGGTAATTAATTTAATTACAAGTTTACCTTATTTTCTTAGTTTCCTGCGCAGCATCCACGCTGTCTCTGCGCGCTGCCTTTTTTTATTTTCCTATTTATACGAACATTATGCATAAACACCACATAGATAGAGTGGTATATATATCATTTAAGTGCTGTTGCCAGTTGCTCTAAGTATTACTTCGATAGCGCTATCAAGGCGTTAACTACACGATAACATTAACGTTTTCAGTTCGAGTTGAATGGTAAACCGTAGGCGAGTAATCTAGTTGCTCACTTTTTCTGTTGATGACGTTGGTTAAATACTACGTCATCAAAGGAACATTAGTCTCCTAAATTAGGCCACACCCTCCTCGTCTGAAAACACGTTTCATTTGAGACAGACTTGCCGTCCGATTACTTCTTGGGCGATTATCGGTCACCGTCGAAAATCGGAAAAAAAAATCGGCGATCTTCGTCTGTTGAAAAAAGTCGGTAAAAAATTTAAATCGAAATCGCGATTAATTTTCAATCGCGATTACGGCAGGTCTGATTTGAGATGGGTCGTAAACCATGGTAAATGTGACCAATGAATCGATTCTAATATATGAAATGTAATAACAATGGAAATTGTAATTACACGAAAGAAATGTGTATCGTCTGCTCTTGGCTAATATTGTTTTGAACTCAAACTATTTATGTAATCAAATTTTACTCTACCTAGTGGACGATTCGTCAAACACGCGTTTCCGTCTGCTAGTAATATCTGTTAGCAACCGAATCCGACCGTCAGTTCAAAATAAAATAAAAGAAATGGCTAATATTACGCGTACTTTGCATACGTCATTCACAAAATCCATCGGAAACCGTAAAACAATATCGAAAGTTCTAAGTATCCCATTCAACAGGTTAGCTTCGACTGACATCTCAACGACCGAGTTACCTGAACAAGAGGTGCTAAATGAAAAACAATTGACTGCAGCTGCTCTCGAAGCCAAAAGAAACAAATCTAGATTGAAACCTCGTCATTATAAGATACTGCATGGACAGATGCAAGTTGATCCTCAGAATCCTGAATTCCCCTATGAAGAAACTGTTAAGTTCAGAAGAAAGTTGATTGCTCAACATGGCCTGGCCACTGGAATTAACCTAGGAATTGCTTGGTCAACAAAGGAAGAGCTCCAGGAGAAAACTGAGTATGAAAAGGTGGCTCACCCCTTCACATTACAGCAAATAGTTGAACAGAAGAAAAAGTTAAGAGAGGAAGAAATGAAGAAAATTGAGGCCAGGTAACAAATTCAACTACAAAATATTATGGTGGTAATTTTTTCTTTTAATTGTTATTTTTTATTTTGCAGACAAAAGGATATTGAATTAAAAATGGGAAAACTTGCTTTGTGGATGAAGGAACTAAAGGACAGACAAGAGAAGAAGGAAGCAGTTGCTCGTGCTGCACAGGAAAAGAAAGACATCTTAATCGAAGAAGTTCGACAACACTTTGGGTATGTTGTTAGCATGAAGGACCCCAAATTCCAAGAGATGTTGGAACAAAGGGAAAAAGAGGCAAAGAAAGCTGAAAAAGAAATGAAAAAGAAAGTCAGAACGGAAAAGGCTACTAGTAAAGCTATTGCTCAAGCTGAAGCAGTAAGTACTGGAAACGAAATAAAAATGGAATAAAAACAATATGATGTCAATTTGTACGGTCATTAAATAGTCAGAATAAAAATAAAAAACTTCACTAAAATTCATCATCTAAAAATCAAGCCATCTAAATTAATCTGTCGGATTTGTAAATTTAATTGTATCTGAAACTGAATCACTGAGTTTCTTCCCCGATGCCACAACTTTTTGGATAGCAGCGATGTCCCGAGCAATTGAAAGAAGGTCTCGTTGGCGAGGCGAAGGGCTATAAGATGAGGATTCAAATGCCAGTCCCGGTGTACAAACTCGCGGAGAAGAAGGGCTGTCAAATGCATCAAAAATAGCTGTCGTTGTTTCACTAGTCGGCTGAGACGGCGGTTGTTGTCGACATCTTTTTCTGGGTGGCGGTTTTGATCTTGAATTTTTCCCATATAGTAAAGTTTCTAGATCTTCCTGCGATTCTTCCGCTGGTACTGGTGTTCTAACCCGTTCTATCACAGTAAGAGGTTCTTTGGTCGTTTCTTCGGTAACCAGTTTCTTCGACTGCGAATCATTCAATAATGTCGTTTCTGTGCTCTTCATTTCAAGATCAACAATCACAGGTTCTTGAACAGTCATCTGATTCTCGTCTGTCAGCTCTTCCCCAGAGCTCAACATGCTTTCAAACGCTATTGTAGCTTCAATGGAACTTTTGATTTTTGAACAAAACAAGCAGTTATGAAATCACAGCATATCCTATTATGTTTTGCTAGTTACCTTGACAAATTCATGTTCTGAACTTTGGTTCGCTTACATAGAGGCTTTTTACCCGTCAGAACAGTTTTGTTTAGAGGCTCAAGGTCCACATTGTTCATTTTTTCTTCAGGTTCACTTGATAAAATCAGAACAGCCGGCTTATTTTTCATTTGGACAGATAATCCAGTTTCCTTGCAAGTTTTATTGTTTTTCTTTAGTGACTTGTCTGTAGTTTTAGAATTACTTATCTCTTCTGAGGAGAGTTTGAGCAGAGGCTGGTAAATAACCTCTGATTCTTGATTTTTGCTCTTGTAAAAATCTCGAAGCATGCACAACTGGTCCCCAAGCGATTTGTTGAGAACCCCTCTGGCCAGCTCTTCCACAGTCATATTAAGATGTTCTGCAATCTCTTTAAAATGGTGCCTGAACATGAGTTATTCAATCAAAGTTGGTGAATGGTTCGAAGCACATTCTGAATACTTTCAATAAGAAAGCATACCTGCAAAGGGCAGCAGGAGTCTGTCCATATGAATAAGACTGGCCTGCAAGGGCTACAACTTTAGGCTCATTAATGGTATCCTCTTTTGATTGAGGTTTCCTTCTTGACATTTTTTCCCAGCATGAGAACGATAGCAAACGTTTCGGAAACAAAACGCGTAGCAGACAAAATTCAGGAAAAGCAGCCCTAGGCTGTAAGACTTTCCAAAGTCATTAACTATAAAATATTTAATTAAAATCAATATCAAATATGCTTAATCTATAGATTTTTATCAAGTCTGAAATTAAAGCCCTCAATATTTCATTTATTATTGTTTATTTTTTCTTTTATCAGATGGTTACATAAATGAGAACTGATGGGGGGAAAATGAAAACGATATCTGAAAGGGTTGCGTATTTTTAGGAATTAATCCTGGGAGAAGACGAAAAAAAAAAAGCACAGCCTTGTCACGGTTGGGGGAGGCTCGACGGGAAAACCTGGAAAACCTCACTTCTCACTATCACACACACCACTAATCTCTTATAACTCGCGCAAGCACAACACTTGTTTTCCCTTAAGCATGCCACTTTAAAACAATAAAAAAAGAAGTGATGGTTTTACGAATGAGAGAACTTAAACTAGACACATCACACACCTGCGGCACATAAACCACTAATTCACCCCTCACTTTTTATCAAAAACTCTTTTTCACTGAGAGAAACACGCACGTTTCACTTCACTTTGTTAACACACACCAAGAGCTTCAATGCCCACTAAAAACCCTTTCCCACAATAATTCGTAGATCTGGCGGAGAAAAAGAGAGAAAGGGGGTCGATCTTACGTTTGTAAATTTTCTTAACTTCCAACAAAAGTGTAGGACGGCTTGCCATCATTTTCATGTGGAACACAACACACAGATGGGGGATTGTAAAAAGGAACACCGAGCGAGACCACTTGCCACTCACGCCGCGCACCTCTTTCACTCCACCATGATTCTCAAAAACCCCTGCCCTTTCCTTTTTGTCTCACTGAATAGAACTGGTTAGTTTAGTAGTAGTAGTAGTAGGCAAAAACCTAAGCACGACACAGACACACTCAACACATTCACACACACACACAATCACCGATGAAAATATTGGTCTTATTTTTTTTTTTTTTTTACTGATGTTCGGGACACACCTGAAAAGAAATAAGGTTAAAGCAAGGAAAAAAAAATAATGAAAAAAAAAAGTCAGGATCAAGAGTTCATCTAATAATGGTCAAGAAAATGGTAAATTTATTTTGTTTTAAGGGAGTTTTCAAAAAAAAAAAAAAAAAAAAACGGCCAAACCCAGATGTCGTTTCATTTGCTGGTGAAAATTTTAAAGGGGGTTGCGGAGAATTAAAGGTGTGCGCAGGTTTATCTGAAGAGGTGAAAGTAGTAAATCAGATTGATGTCCATCAAATTTTTTTTGTCCTTTCAAGCAGTTCCTCCTAGTAAACGCATAAATAAGTTCCGATATTCAAATTTAAAAATTACAAACTTATTACCTTTCACTACAACAATAACTAGGTGATCATCCTTTAGCGTCTCGTCAGTTAAAGATGGGGCTGCTCGTCGGAGTAGGTCGGCGGCGAATTGGCAAGGAGGGAAGGCGTAAAGGACGCCAGTAACGTCAGCATTCTTATTAGCTAGAGAGATGACACCGGCCGCTTCTTTCTGCTTGAGATAGGTGACAAGATTGCGCAGCGGGCGGTTCTGGACTCCGGCAGCTTCGTCAGAAGTCGGGCTAGCGGCAGCGCCTGTAGATCCAGGCAGGCCGAGGAAGATAGCGTGAGAAGCGGAAGCAGATACTCGTCGTGAAACATCCTCCAACTTGGGCGGATCCAACCTCAATCGCTGGGTGATTCGCAAATGAGGTTGGTTCTTGTCGTCGTGCAATAAAAGATCTGCAATTGACGCTTCACCGGATGTTACGTGTAGTTTTGTCGGGAAAAAGGAATTCTTAAGTACTAATGCGCCCGTCCAGTTGCTGGGAGAGCGTCTGGCCACTTCGGCCAGCGTACGGTATCCAGAGAACCTTCCACCTTCGTCAGTTCGCCTCTCGTTCGAAGGTGATCGCGAACCTCCACGTGCAGAATCGAAATCGTCTGGAGGAGGCCGTCGGCTGCTGTTGGCAGGCCAGTCATCACCTTCGGCTCCTGATCCTCGGTACGCATTGGGTCGTTTTTCATACCCACTACGATTGCCTCTGCCCGTTCTGCTCGATCCCGTTCGGTAGTTGGGATCGTCTCCATTATTCCAATTGGTTTCGCTGGCGTAGTCTTCGCCAGCTCCGCTTCTAGCGGTGGCAGCATCGTAGGAGGAAGACGATCCTTTGCTCTTGGCTGTGGGAGGATGTGCTGTCGGTGGATTAGTGTCAACAAAATCCGTTTTGAGTTTCCGATCCGGACCGCCAAGGCAAAATCCACGCATGTCTTGAACTGCTGCCTGGGCTGCTTCAATAGTCTCGTACAAAATATAAGCCGACGTGTCTCCCTTGTTGTATTCAATCTTCTTGATGGCTCCAAACCGGTCAAATTCGCGTTCCAGTTGAGCTAGAGACGTCCATGGACCAAGCCCACCTACCCAGATGCGTGTGGTAGGCGTTGCTTTTCCGTAGCCGATTTTGACTTGGAACTTGCCGATATACTGACCGGATAACTCGACTTTGCAGCGATTGGCCTGATCCAAATTCTCGAACCGGACAAAAGCGTAGGCGTTGCCAGTGCCGGGTGGAGGCCGCTTGATGTCCACATCTTCGACGATACCGTAGTTTCCGAAAATGCGACGCAATTCTTCCTCGGTTATATTGATCTCCAAATTGCCGGCGAAAAGAGTTCGCGTAGCCAGGGGATCCTCTTCGGGCGGGATGTGATGCAAATAGTTGGGGAAGCGATCTTTCTTGTTTTCGTAACGATCATGATTACGTTCTCCTCTACCACCTTCTTCGCTGCGACCACCACCTCGACTTCCTCCTCCTCGTTCACTTCCTCTTTCGTAGTGTGGAACAGGTGGATGTCCTCCAGCGCCGTAGTAAGAATGGCCTCGATAAGAAGATGGACCGCGTGGAGGATAGTCGTATGGAGGAGGACGATAGTCTCTGTACATGCCGGCTGGAGGTGGAGGTCCGTAACCACGCAGAGAGTAATCGTAGCGGTCATCATACATGCGGTGTCGATCATCCGGAGAGCGTGGTCGAATGTAGCGTTCTTCTTCACGGTACGGCACGGGCGAATAACTTCTCGAACGAGCTCTAGTACTGCGACCGGCAGATGTTTCATATACAGGCTCAAGCACAGCTGGTTTGTCATACAGGATGATACGCTGCTTGCTGTGCCTGGCTTCACGAGCATCCTCAGGGTTTCTGAATGAAACATAAGCCAACCTGTCTTCTGGTTCTGCACCGTGAACCAGTTTGATGCTCACCTCACCGTGCTTCTTGAACTCTCGATACAGAGAATCTTTGACAACTTCATCACTGGCCTTGGGATGGATTGAGCTGACACACAGAGTCTTGTAACCAGTTGGCGGTGGTGGGGGACGAGCTGACCTCGGAGGTGGGTAGTCATCTCTCTCTCTCAGAACTGGTGGATCAGGTGGCAAGGGATATCTGGAACGGTGACTAGGGCTTGGTGAACGCCTGCGTCTTGAAGGAGGAGGTGCTCCACTTCCACCTCTCTCATCATCTGAGCTTTCATCATAGTGGCCAAGACTTGAACGTGAACGTTTGCTAAAAGGCGACGCATCACGGTCCGACACGCGTTTCATGCTGCAGACTTGACAAACAACCAACCGTCCGGTATTAACAAACGTAAACCTAGCAACAAAGATGAATTAGCACCAACGACATTTGCACTGACACGGCAATAATTGAAAATGGAGCCAAACTAAACACACTAACCAATAAAGGAACTCTTGCGTGCGGCTATTTCAACAAGTTTTCTCACCGATTCGGATATTTATAAAAGAACGCGTCCAAACGAGAACTAGAAAATGGCGGACCTCTTCTGGAAAGAGTTTGACAATTTTAGCTTTTGGAGGTGTGGCTTTCTTGGACGGCAACGCAGCTTAATATTAGATTTATTCAAAATTAAAGTTAGTTGAACCATTTTCATTTAATACATATTTTATTTTTATTTTTCGTTCATACTTTAAATTGATAATTCAAATAAAACTCAATATAGTGCATATTTGCCAATCAATATGGTGGCTTCAGCCGGCAGGGGTTTCGTCTGCTTTGCCTTGAAAACAAATATTTTCAAATCTTTAAGTAAGTAATTAAAATAATATGTCCAATAAAAACCTAAAGAAAAAAATAAGTATCGGCATGTTAGTTCATATGTTTGGTATTGATAGTTTTCCTCTTAATTTACACTAGGATGGCGGATCAGTCATCGGGATCTACTCCTGTCGACAAAGAAGACAATTGGGGCTATGATTTGTATCCCGAACGAAGAGGCGAAGCTGCACAGGCGAAATGGTGGCAAGTTGCGCTATTTGGAGCTGGACAGCTCAAAACAGAAAAAACTGCCTGCGAAAGGAATGTTTATAACTGCTTCCAAAACAGTAATAAAGCAACCAAACTGAAAGAAAGTATCATAATCGTATTTTGTATTGCAGGTCCTCTTGTGAAGCTTATGTATGACGCTTTAAAAGCATCAGGATGGTACATATTTATACAGTTAAAAATTCTCATTTCATATCAGATTTTCATTTGCATATAGTGAAATTGACCTGAGGAGACATATAGCCTGTGAAGTGTGTGACATAAAAGTTTCTGGTGGCTATGATCCAAGGCTTAACCAAGTACTGACATCTGTTTCTCTTAATTGCGATCAATGACGAATTCTTTATTTGGAACATGCAGATAGTAATTTGCCAAAATGTAGCTCGATCTAAAGGGATGGTTCAAGGAATTTTGACTCATGAAATGATCCACATGTTTGATGCCTGTCGACATGAACTCAATTTTAAAGATCTAAACCATTTAGCGTGCACAGAGATCAGAGCAGCCAACCTTACACATTGCAGTTTCGTTTCGGCTATGACACAGGTAATTTAAACAATACATTAATCAGGAGTTAATCGATTTATCATTTTTCATCCTATTAACACTATGTCAGGGAGATGCTTCGTTTTTTCGAATTCAGAAACAGCATGCGGAATGCGTTAAAACCAAAGCCTTGGGTTCGGTTTTGGCTGTCCGTCCGGATGTCACGAAAGAAGAAGCCCTTGCCGTCATCGATAAAGTTTTCCTAAAATGTTACAATGATCTAGAACCAATTGGTCGTCGCGTCCGTCGTAACTCGGCAGACATGATTCGTGCATATAAAGAAAGAGGCAATTATGGTTATGAATAGCAGTACAAATAGTTAAATTGTATATCATGATGTACATCACATTGAAATACATTTTTTTTAGAGTTTATTCCATTCCTTTTGTGTTTTTCAAACATTTTTCGCCATTCTCACTGTCGCCACCTAGCGGCAGCCCATGCACTGTAGGGACAGTAGCTATACTCGCACATTGTTTCCTCGTCTGTTTCGAGCGGTGTGTCTTCTCCAGTGTACCATAGAAACTCACTACGTGCCTCAAGATGGCCGATGTTGAAATTGCTATCGGCAATCGAAATATAAGGTTCCACGAAAGTCGTCACGCCGAGAAAGGAGCTCGTCCTAGAGTAAGTTCTTAATGTGTGTGCATGCTCATCGTAGCAAGACAGAATTCAGCGTGAGAATACGAAACCAAAAAGGAAAGGAAAAACAAAACACAAACGAGAACCGGTTTTTCTCTCGAGCCCTTTCCCTCTCACCTCCACATATTTGGCACACACAAAACCAATCCACACTTGCGTTTGTTGCTCTAAAACTTTGTGTTTTTCCTTCTCAGCATGGATTCCATTATATGTAAAACCACATCAGTAGATAAAACAGCCAAAAAAAACGATACTAAAAAAAAAAAAGCAATCACGATTTTTTTGTTTTCGAAAAAATAAAAAAATCAATTGTACACCCACGAGATTGTGGCACTCCTACCAGTTTTACGAGGGAAAGATATTTCGTAATAGACGTTTCATGTGACTTCTAGAAGGCGAGAAACTAATAAACATGGGTTTCTATTTAACATCGTGGGCCGGAAGCTTATTCGGTTTCACGGTTCGAATAGCTTTCCAAAACACTTATAAATCATTTGAGTCGGGTAACGTTCAATGGATCAATAATCGTTCTTTGAAAAAAGTGCATTGCTGGCCCTGAGGGAGGGTTGTACGGGGAGAACTCTTCAGATTGCCAATCCCTCCCCACTCTCGTTTCTCCTGGCCGAAAAGTATGTGTCTCATGGCTTCCCCTTTCTCTTTTTAAAGCACACAGCACTAGTACACCACAGTGCAATGTACGTGTATATCCTGCATGACCAAACTATTTTCTTTTTCCCGTCTGTCTAAGCTCGTTACTCGACAGACAGCTGGTTGACGACCCATTCAGTTGCTTGGAATCAGTCGATGAGTTCGGTCCATCTGGCTACTCGCTCCACAGTGTGTTGTTGGTGGTGATTCAAGTAAGAAACAAAAAAAAACGAGAAAAAAAAGTGGCAGTGAAACCTTATCATCATGGCCAACTACACACCGGTTGCCCAGAACGAATCGCTGGGAGATACGTTACTGGCCGATGAAACTTTTGCCAACGATCGTGATAAAAGTGACGCTAAATCCCACCATTTGGAGAAGGATCGTTTGGGCAAACATCATTTAGTCAGTCCGTTGGTTGCCATTAAACATCCTTCCATCATGCGACAACCGACTGCAGTTTCGAATGTGGACAATGCCACCGTTGCCCAATCGAACAACGTTCCAACTGGACAACAACAAGGATCGGTAGGACCAGCCAATAACGTTGGTGTTATTGCTGGTGGAGGCACTAAGCCCAACGTGACATTCAAACTGAGCGACGAGCCCGACAAAGTTCTTTCGGTGATAGCTTTAAATTCAATTTACTAAAAGAAAAAATGGTTGACCTACCTGGCTTCGCGTGCTGCTGGCTTTGTTTTTGTTGCTTCTTCTCCACTTTCAAAATGTGCTTGTAACTTTTCGCTTTGTCAATGTGGGCCATGGTCGTTGCTTCTTGACGTGACGTGGCCCTGTATTGCCTACAACAAAACGGACAGCGTGACGTTAGACGGTCGTGATCGAATCCCACTCGTGACACATTGTTTATGCTTGGCTTCTTACCGCTAGGTGGCCGTGAAAGTGCAGTAGCTACTCTTTACCCATAGTGATAAATAACAACTCAAATCAGACAGTTGAAAATCGACATAAAAAAAATTTGACTCTATCAAGGAAGTTGCATCCCACAATTTCCTTTTTCTTATTTTTTGATGCTGAATTTCCTAACCTCTTTCCTTTTCTTTTCTTTTTTAAATATGAAGGATGTGAAAAATGCCGGGAAGAAGAATAGCCGTAGGTACCGAAGCCGCTCACTGTCAGCCTCGTCTACCGACAGCTACAGTTCAGGTAAAAGTGGTCTATAAAATCATTAGACACCCTTGAAAAAAACCCTCACCCTTCTCTATCGAAGGCCCTATCCCCTTCAAAAAAATGCCGCATCTTTGGTATGTCATCTTTCTTCTATAGCTTCTATCTGGTAGACATGGTTCTCTTTTTTTTTTTTACCTTGTACACGTGATGGATCTTAAACCACAAAAGAATTTAGATTTGATAGTTTGTCGGCAAAAAAATGTGCCCCGATCTTTAAGTTTGACCTAAATTTTGAAAAGGCTATAAGAAACAACACATTCTTTTGTCAGGTTTGCGGATCGATTCCACCATCGTCTTTTTTCCGATTCTTTCTCTCTTTCATTTTATTTTCTAAAAGAAGAAAAGAAAAGCAATCATCTCCGGTACAGCAGTCCCATCACTATTGAATTCCAACCCAATTTTTTTTTTGGTAAACATAGATGTATACAATTCCCCATTTTGTATATGTCCAAAAAAAAAAAATCTATCGGTCATTATTTGCGACGTTGAACATCCAGCCTGAACGATTAGGTAGCATCATCTCCCTTCTTTCTTCCCGCGTCCAAAATAGATTGGAAATACTGGCCGAATGACGTCAGCGTCCGCGCAAGCGGATTGACCTCTCTGGATCCCGGTTTTTCCTTGGTGTAAGGCCCACATACAGCCAACTACAAACAAAATGAGTGAACGCCCTTCTTTTTATTTCTTAAAGTTGGCCACGATGCGCCATTGCGACTTTTGTTTCCCCCCCACTGATCTCTTCAACGACGAATGGACGGGGGTGCAAGGTTGACTTTCGTGTTAAAGGAAAGAGCCATAGGGAAAAACAAATCGATTTAACACCGATGTTAAGGCAGCTAGTATTCTGGAGAACCAGCAGTGCCTTCGTAGCCGGATCCGCGCAGTCTCCGGCCAGCAATAGAAAAATCGCAGCAGAAATAAAAGAAATCATTTTTTTGCCAACGCCAGTCGTACAAACACCATCCAACGGAGCGGTTGACAAAGTGCTAGCGGTTGCATCATTTTCTGATTGCTTGTTTTATTTGCAAGTTGAACGCGTCAAGTGTTTGTTCGTGAATAAAGATGAACGATGAAGATGGCCCTCCATCGTCGTCAAGACGTTGTTTTGATGATGTCAAATCATCTTACTCGTCTCACAATGCAAAGGTCAGAATTTTCTCAAGTTTCCAATGTGACAACAGGCCGTGTTTTTCCTCATTAAAAACATCGCGTATCGTTAATGAAAGGGAGGGGAGAGTAAACTGGATTGTACCACCCAAAATGAGCTTCGTACTTGGTTTTTGTTTCGCTCTTCGTTACACCGATACTTGCATTTCGTTTTCAAAGTTCGTTACACGTATTAAGTTTTGTTGTTCCAATGTTTGCAGATTCGGACTTATCATTAGAATTAAAACAGACCATTTGACTGATGTACTGTCAGGATAATTAAAAACTGCGCTACATTATGCGTCACGCTCAATAAGGTGTGAAAGTCATCTCCATGATATGCTCATCTTATTC
This sequence comes from Daphnia carinata, assembly GCF_022539665.2. NCBI lineage: Eukaryota > Metazoa > Arthropoda > Branchiopoda > Diplostraca > Daphniidae > Daphnia > Daphnia carinata. Next base: position 5,248,820 of record NC_081339.1, on the reverse strand, counting down.
AGCGGACGTTATTCCGTCCATGTTTTTTTTTCCTGGAAATAATTTAAAGCTCTCCTTTGTCTCTAGGATGTCCCTTTTGTGGGCGTTGTCCCATCTAGGGAACATCAAAAATTCTCAAAGAGGTTGCTCGTCTCTCTACAGTCTTAGTCGATAGACGACTTGACGTGCATTAGGTTGAAAGAAACTGCCCACACGAATTTTCGTATCTCACCTGCCTTTTTTTCCATTTATCATGTTCCAAAACAACATTCGCAAAGGTAAATTTTTCAATTAGGAAACAAAATTGAGTTAACGGGTGATTATACATCAAAGTTAAGACAGCGTGAATCAAAGCCCTCTGTCGGTTAAAATCCCCGTGACATACAAGAGAACCGGCTGCAAGCGTCCGCACAAAGTTTCGACCCGGAATCCCGTTTCTCTTTGAACACCTTAATAAAAAAAAAACAAGTTGAACAGACAAACTTCTTTTGAGCAAAAATGATGAAGTAACTCGTGTCCTATATTTTTCTTCCCATCTCAGTCAGCTGTTGCAGGTTCAATCAAAAAAGATTTTATCAGGCAATTTATGTAAACGTTAGTGATTACGTGTCTCGGAAATTAACCAGCCAAATTTTTTTAGCGGAAAAAAATTCCGTCCCGCGCTCGTGTGCTTCACGAGGTCGTTGAGTTTTTTTTTCCCCAGTCTATTTTAAATCGGGGGGGATATCTTTCAAGGATTTTTTTTGTTTACCCATTTTTGCCAAAAAAAAAAAGAGAGGATCAAAAAATGTTTCCATTCCGACCAATTCCAAATGAAAAGGTGTCGGAGAAGTTGATGGATGGCGCGGCAGCGATGGGGTTCCGCGACCGGTCCAAACGGCGATCCAGTCTGCCCGTTTCGTCACTTAGCAATCGGCGCCGTTCGTCTTCAGCTTCGGCCGGCTCAACTTCGTGTAAGCCCCAAATAAAGTAACATTTGTTCAACACCAGACAAGACGCATTTTCCCCCAAGAGAAGGCGGATATGCCCTATTCAGCTGCTGCCTTTTTTTTTTTTAATGACATGCATGTTAAATTGCCTGAACACTGCCATTATCTTCGTAGACAGGAGGCACAGAGTTGGCTTTCTCTTAAACTCCGTTTACCCCAAAAATTCGAGGAAGTGTATCGCCTGTGTCATGCCGGAAATGATTGCTTTTTACCCTTTTTCCTGATTTTGATACACACACACACGCGGGTGTGTCTTAAATTATTTTAGTGTGTCTCTCTCTCTCGTATTGTCGAGTGTCAATTTTGAACGTTTGAAAAATGGCTGTCGATCGTATTCGCAGCCACTCGATCACTTCCCTTTCGGGTGCGTCCGAAATTTTCCATTTTCAATCCAAAAAAATGTGTAGCTCTCGTTATTGCATGCTCAGTCACGCATGAGATTAAAAAAAAAATAATTAATTATGTGTCGTCCCATTTTTCTCCTCCCACCTGTCTCATCTTTTCTGATTCTTTAAAAAAAAAAAACTCTGTTCTATTTTTTTTAAGCTTTCAATCAAGTGTTGCAAAAAAAATTCTGAATCATTTTCGTTCGTTCAGCGTCGTACACGGGCAGTTCGTCGGACGAGGAGGAGATTTCGCCACGTGAAAAAGCCCAGCAAACATCAAAAGGCATGACGGATTTCTGTGTCAGGAATATCAACCAAGCAGCTTACGGGCGAAAGGAGATTGACATTGCCGAACAAGGTAACTTTAAAGCCCTAGACTTCATTTTACGACAAACAACAATAAAAAATGCTAAAATTTTCATTTCCTATTGGAGAAATGCCAGGAATTATGGCGCTGAGGAGACGGGCTAGCGAAGATAGGCCTTTGAAAGGAGCCAAGATCGTCGGATGCACTCATATCAACGCCCAGACGGCTGTAAGTTTTATCGAATGACGTTTTCGTAATTACAAAAAACCTTTTTCTTTCTACTAATAAATGCATTTCTTAAAAAATGCAGGTCCTTATTGAAACACTAACAGAACTAGGTGCCCAGGTGAGGTGGTCCGCTTGCAACATTTACTCTACGCAGGTATTTTCCAAAGAAAATTGCAATTAAAGCACGAACCCCTAAATGAATTGACCGGACGGGCTCTTTCTCTGTTTTTGCCATTTTTCTTTTCTCTCTACAGAACGAAGTGGCTGCAGCATTGGCTGAAGCTGGTAAACACCAATTTTATGTTTGGTTTTTTTCGATCCCCTTATCGATATTTTACGATGTGCCAAATGATAGCGTAGTGTTGACTCACCTTTTGTTGGAAACTCGGCAGGTTTCTCGATATTCGCATGGCGTGGTGAATCAGAAGAAGATTTCTGGTGGTGTATCGATCGATGCGTCACAGCCGAAAACTGGCAACCAAACATGATTCTCGATGATGGAGGTGATGCCACTCATCTCATTCTGAAGAAATATCCTGCCATGTTTAAAATGATCAAAGGTTAGACTAAATCTATCACCCCCTGTTAATTCATAGAAATACGTGCAAACCTCGAATTTTTTTTTCTTGACATCAGGAATCGTCGAGGAGAGCGTGACTGGAGTCCATCGTCTCTATCAGTTATCCAAGACGAACAAGTTAACAGTGCCGGCCATGAACGTCAATGATTCCGTCACTAAAACCAAGTTCGATAATCTCTATTCGTGCAAAGAATCCATTATCGACAGTTTGAAGAGAGCTACCGACATGATGTTTGGTGGCAAGCAGGTGGTCGTCTGCGGCTACGGTGAAGTTGGCAAAGGATGTAGCCAAGCACTGAAAGCTCTCGGATCCGTCGTCTACGTCACGGAAATCGATCCTATCTGCGCCCTTCAAGCCTGGTAAGTACGTAACTGAATAAATGAGAAAAAACGTCATCTATAATTGATTTCTTGATTGCTTGCAGCTTAAGTAAAGCCTCATTATGACTCTATCTATTATTTATTTACATTTGCGTAGCATGGATGGCTTTCGCGTCCTTAAGCTGAGTGAAGTCATCCGTAATGTTGATTTATTGATCACGGCCACGGGCAACAAAAACGTGCTCACTCGCGAGTACATGGACAAAATGAAATCGGGCGCCATCGTTTGCAACATGGGACACTCCAACACCGAAATTGACGTCGTGAGTTTCATTACTTTTTGAATGATGATAGAATGTGAGATAATTACTATTATTGATTTCGCACAGAACAGTCTCAGGACACCCGACTTGACCTGGGAAAAGGTCCGCTCGCAAGTAGATCACGTCATCTGGCCTGATGGCAAAAAGATCATTCTCTTGGCGGAGGGGAGGTTGGTCAATCTCAGTTGTTCTTCCGTTTCATCATTCGTCGTTTCCATCACAGCCGCCACTCAAGCCCTGGCGCTTATTGAGCTGTTTAACGCTCCATCCGGTCGTTATAAAGCCGATGTTTACCTCCTACCAAAGAAGATGGGTAAATTGTCTTCATATTACATTCATCATGTGGAATTATTTACCTTTTTTTTACATGAAACATTACAGATGAATATGTCGCTAGCCTTCATTTGCCGACTTTCGATGCGCATTTAACTGAACTTTCCGATGAACAGGCCAAATACATGGGCCTGAACAAAACAGGTCCTTTCAAACCGAATTATTACAGGTAGTAAATGAAAAATAACGTACCTTCATCGCAAGTGGTAAAATCATCTGATCGATTCGTAGATATTGAGCAGCGCAGAGCTGAAGCAAACAACAGACGCCATGAAATTACTGCGCAGACCAACGAAGTAGTTCAACAGATGTTGTTTTAATTTCCAACTATCCTGTTAAAAAATACTATCCAAACCTCTTTTCTTCCCTGATCTGTTTCTTATCGTTTTGAGATAAGATTCCAAACTTATGTTTTGATTGTGAACTTATTTTATCGATTCATCCGTAAAAGAAGAAAAACTAGTGTAGTGATATAATCATTAGACTTCGGCATTCTCACAGATTCGGAGACCTACTTCCCGTCATTTTATACTTGCTAGTTTTTCTTATTTTATTTTGTCAGTGCATCATAAAGGTTCGCCTTTGTAGTATTCAATTTCCCTAGTGAATATCACGTGACAACGACAGCGTGCGATCTTTGGCTTTACTTTTTTCGAATGTGAGATGCTGACATGAGTGAATGCAAAACAAGAGATGAAAAATAAAAAGATACGGTGGACTTCAAATTCGTAACTACATCAAAAAGAATACCAATGACCCATAAACAGTCCTTAAATTTTACAGATAAAATTACTACTCTTTCAGTTCCAGAACCAGTAGCACTTACATGCATTGAATCAATTTTACTCGAGCTTGACTAGCAAGTTATTATGCTTCTATCGACCACCAATTTTTTTAAAGAAAATTTTGCAAACCGCAATTGTACTTACCTCAAAAAATTGAGGACCTCACATTGATTGTGTCTGTATGAAGAATTAACAGCAATAACATCTGTTGCTTAACAGATAGAGGTTCAACCAAATATTTTCTAACATTTATTAGAAAATCTAGATAAGGAGAAATGTACTACTTTTCAGTTTTTTAAGGATATAGCAAAACAATCACCTTGCACCAATTGTTACAGATGACATCATGTATAAGGATGTCATACAGAATCAATGTGATAAAAACAAATTATTCTTTGGAAATCGCTCCTCCATTAGACTTCCAATCACTTAAGCTTCCAGGGTAGACCCTTAATGTTGAAATTTTGAAGTAATTAATAAATCTTAATCTTTTTTAAAAAAATACTATGTATGATCAAGTACTTTATCATGTTGAATCCAAGTGAGCTAAGCTGTTCTCCAGCAGCTGCAGCTCTTTTGCCTGCAAAACAACCAACTACTAATGGGGCACTTTTATCAGGCTTGTCAAACCCATATTTGTTTTTAAAATCAGCATCACTTGATGTAAATGCTTCCATTATTTCAGGCACTGAAAATAAACAAGATCAGACAATTATACATTTGAATATTTTTTGAATTGTTCATATTATTACATGGTACATTGACACTCCCAACAACCTTGCCATCACTCTGCAGTTCACTTTGATTACGAACATCCACGTAGATTAAATTCTTGTTTTCCAAGCCGGCACGAATTTCTTCGAAATTAATGGTACCTCAAACGAAATCTAACATTTATTTTGTTTTTGTATAATTTATTTTAAGATCAATGAATTACCAGTAGGTTGAGCCATGGCGGTAGAATAGGAAAACTTGGAATTAAATTGAGCCACGCGTCTAATAACTCTCGCTGCGAAATGCATGCGACCACGGCTAAGCAAATGATGAATGTTAAGCTCGGGAGCCACACCTGACGATTTTATTTACCACTTCGAGATACCTGAGTTGATAAATGCCATCGACGAAAAGATAAGGTAGTTGCGCCAATCGAAGGATAATTCAACTTAACTTGGCGCATAAATGGAACACTGGAAAAACAGTAAATATCTAATGGATAAACATTTGGTATTCGATCCAACAAAATAAGTATACTCTAATCTAATCCTATTTCTACTAGTGCGGTGCAACAGTTAGTATAGGATCAGAACGATATTTTCATGGAGACCAATATATTTTCGTTCTAACAACGTAATCATTAACATTACCACATGGGATTCCGAGGACAAAGTACCTTATCCCAGTAGTTACCTTCTAGGCTTTACATATGGGACCACCTAGAGCTTTCCATTCGTTAAAGCCTCCACTGTAAATCCTGAATATGTTGTTCAAATAAGTTATTGTTCACAATATGCTAAGTATTGATAAGGTATTTTACCGAATGGCATTATAACCAATGGTCTGAAGATAAAGTCCAGCTTTGTTTGATCTGATTGCATATAGGCATCCCAAAACAATGTTGTCTGCATTTTTTTCTGGCAACGAAATACCATATTTTTCATGAAAATCTTGGGGTTTCATAGCAAATGCATCTACAACTTCTGGCACTGTAATTTGCATTGAATTATTAGCAGTAATTTAAATGTTGAATTAATTTTCTTTTCCATACATGGAATGTTGACACTTCCTACGATTGAACCTTCATTCTGTAATTCACTCTGATTGCGGACATCTATGTATGTCAAGCTCTTTTTCTCAAGTCCTTTTTTCACAGTTTCAAAATCAACAGTGCCTGAAACAAAACAGACATTATTAATGATTCTAACCTAAACCAAAGCTATTTTTTCTAAAAGCAGCTATAACTCACCAAGTTGGGTAGCTGTAGCACAATGTCTTATGTTTTTTGACTGATTCGAGGAAAATGAAATTAGGGCACGAGAAAAAAATCGTGTTGCTGAATACATTATTAGAAAATACTGAAATATATAGAAGCTATTGGACAATCCGCAACGTTTCTTGTGATCAAGCAGTCTTATCTATACTGTTCAAAATAACTCCAGTTAATTGCGCAGATGGAGGTTTGTTTACTGCCACACGTGTAGTCTGCTGGATGTGAAAACAAATTTGCAAACGTCTTTTCCGTACCATTCCGCTTAACAAAAGAACAAGCATTGACACCTAGAAATGGATGTATTGGTTTTACATAATTTCATGGCAAGGATTTGCGCGGTGAACAGATGAATATAGTGTTTAAAAGGGGACACGGATTAGTGGAAAATAATATAAAACGCAGAAAACCAACGAGAAAGAAATATTTTGAGCTTTCACTTCAAAGCGCCAGTCTTTTTTTGTAGGAGACAGTAGGAGCTGCAGAAAAAAAATCTAATACCAAAAATTGCATTTGATTCCGCCACCAAATCGAAAGAAATTAAAAAAAAAAATGCTAATTTATCTCGAAATTCTTTTGCTTAAAAGCCGTAGACGTCGTTCATGGATGTGAATTTTGGAGAATACTGATAATCGTTTTTGGGGGGGCATCTGGAAAGCGTGTTGATGATATATCAAGGACGTTCAGTTAACTTCTTGGTGTTGCTTAACAAACGATAAAGATTACAAACGACGGAAAGCGATTAAAGCTACAGGTTTCTGAAACAAATGAGAGAAAAACAAGCACCGATCGAGGGTGATCCACAGTGACAGAACATTTCTATCAAGACGAAACAACAAAGCTGCAATGAGAGGAAGGGAACAAAAGAAGAGTACGAGATGGGTTAAACGAGTTAATCGAACAGCCGAAGATAGCTAACGCACAGTATGTCAAGATCTTATCAAATTAGTGAATTAAAAAATGATTGTTTACGAGAAAAAGGTTGTTCCTCAGGGTGAATTCACTTGATGCATACTTGGATCGTAACCCATGGATGAGTCACCATAACCCTATTTTTTTTTTTAAACAATAAATAAATGCTGACTTATTTGAGAACCGATTTCGGATATTTTACCTGGCCACCCATCGAGGAAGGAAAATCACCTCCGTTGAGTCCCATAGCCCCATAAGGGCCCAAGGAATCCTGGGGACCTCGTAATTCAGGACCACCAGGTTGGGGTGACATCATCGGTCCGGGTGTTCCAGCCATGCTATATGGTGAGGAACCTATACAAGCAAAATCAATAAAATAAAAGTGAGAATTAGAATGTCTGAGATGAACAAGGACTTCCAGTCCTTAGAGTGGAAACAACTACCAGCGGCTTTCTTAGCAGCATACAAGTTGGCCTCTTCCTGGGCTTTTCCGATATTTTTCTTGTAACGAATTCGTTTATTACCAAACCAGTTGGAAACCTGCTTATTGATAAGGAAAAGATTTATCTTGATGGCCTTAAAGTTATACGAATAACAAGCAGACCTGAGAAACGGTAATTCCACACTTGCGCGCCAACTCTTCCTTCGCCTCTTCACTTGGATAGGGGTTGCTTAGGTGCGAGTAGAAATACTCGTTCAAGATCTCGGAAGCCTGTTTGCTAAAGTTCCGTCGCTTCCTCCTGCATAGTCAGAGAGAGAAATACATTTGAAAACGTATTTTAAATGCAAACTGATTGCGCACATTACCTTGCGTCCAAGAATCGGGATCTCAAAATCATTACAGCCTCGCAAGTGCTTTGTTTGAGCTGCATTTGGATCGAGCTAAACTTGCGGTGAATGATTTGGACCATCCGTTCTATTTCCTTGGGTGTAATCGGACGAGTACGGGATTGTTCTCGAAGTAAATTCATAACGTGAGTGGTAAATTCACTGCAAGCCTAAGACGGGGAAATACATTCGTAAGTTGCTAAAATATACTATTAGAAAATAGTAATACCTGCTCGTATTTCTCCAGCTCTTGATGATAGATTTGACGAATCTGAGCCAACTTGGCTCTGTAATCAGAGTGCTCAATGGCCGAATCCGACATGGAACCGCTTTGAGAGGCCGCAGCTGAAGCGTTTGCAGCGGCACCAGCTCCACCTCCTTTCTCTGGACCAGCAACTCCTTCGGCAATCAACATGTTGTCCAAGCGCATGAGTTGCGGATCTGGGGGCTCCTCCTCCTGGGTGTTGCGGAGCGACAGAACTGGAAAGACCAAATACAAAATTTTTAAAACAATTTCATATTCAAATTAAAAAATATATTTTTTTACCTGTTTTCTCTTTGATTTCACAGAGCACAGAAAATAATGCAGGCTTCATGCGATGACAGTTCAGAGTATGCTTGCGAGCTTGGGCTTCATCAAGGCTCTGGTCAGTGATGTTCATAATTTGCTGCAGAATTTCTCCAATGTCCTAAAAACAGAACCAGAATTCATTTGTGAACAAAGACGCTAGACTATATTCTACAAACCTGCTTCCGGCCAGTCATATTTTCAGAATCAGGATTTCCTCCATCGAGTGATGACATATTAACTCCTACATTGACTCCAACGTTAACTGGAGGCAACCCATAGGGTGGCTGATGCATCAGCCCTACCTGTCCACCTGGCACAGGATGCATATGCCTATTTGGATCGTCCATTAAACCTAATGATGACTTCCAATCTCAGTAGACAATCTGTCTTGCCTTGAGGAATGGAACTGGCAATAAAGATATTGTAATAACAATTTCCACTTTATCAATAGAAAGCTATATCATTAAAAATAGTCACAAGAATCTTAGGCTCAGTTAACTAAGCGTCTATAACTATGAATTGAGCTGCAAACGGTGAAAACAGTCAACTTCGAGCACAAAGCCAACGTCTTCAAAAAATGCCGAAGGCGACAGCTGTCCGCCATAAAGAAGCTTGCTTGCGTAGCTTCATACGTTTCACACTATCAGCTTTTTCTTTAAGCATATTTTAAGTACGTCACAACGACGCAATTACACTGTAATTATTATATGATACGACCGTGGATCAATTAAAGGAAGCCTCTTCCATAAAATTACCTGTGATGTAGAGTGTTTTTTTCAGACAGTAAAAAAGACGCGAACACACAAAGGTAAAAATCGATTAATCGAAAGCTAAATATCGTCCCAAAGCGAACACCAGTAATCGATTGGGGAAAAGGGGCGCGGGTGATTTTATTTTTGAGGTAGTAAAAAAAATTTATGAGTTACTGATGAGAATAAGAAGAAATGTTATATTTGACAATTAAAAAATTTATTAATGTTACTCATACCTCTGGAAAATAGAGCAATTAACTCATTCACTGAAAGTTACATAAGAGGCATTTTTTTAACGAATCGCCTATGCCACAGAAAAGCTGTGATTGCGGATAATAAATACCATGTCAAAATATAGGAAACATGTTCGTTTCTAACAGTGACAACCGTTTGACCACCAACTGGTCCATCAGGAACACTACTATTGGCGTCAGCCTCAAAGTAAATTGGAGCTGTGTCCAAAAATCGAGCCATTCCTTCCACGTCTCTGTTGTGCAGGTGATTAAGATAAATTTACCCTATTTTTAACAAATAGATTTGAACCAAGATTACCTAAAATGAAACATACGATCTTTGGGCCTATTCTGAGGCACAAACTGAGGGCGAGTTTCGTTCGAACGATAAATTCCAATTAGTTTTGTTTCACCTTCTGTCTGTCCGTTTAATCTGGTAAACGGGTTTAACTTTTTACGAGGGACCCATCCGCGATTGACAAGAACTGTAAGACTAAATGTGGCTTTAAGAGGGAAAACGATTGTGATGCTAATTTAGTAATTACTTGGAATCTGATAGCTTAAATGGAGTAACAACATGGTAGCCACTTTGTCCTGAAGAAAGCATCCCACCAGTTTCATTCTTTTCATTTCCAACCAATGACCTTGGTCCTATATAAATTTCCTTGTCATGTTCAAATGATCCACAAAGTTCAAGTTTTCGGTATTCCATGTCCGACAGTCCTTCAATGCTGTACAATATTGGGAACATATTTTTCAGTCTAGACAGTAGATGTATTTTAGGATAAGCCTTACTTGGTGGACTGAAATGGAACTGGAGGTGCAGATGTTCTATTAGACAAGTGTTCTATAACACCAAGTTTCCATTGCCATCTGTATATCTGCCAAGTGCCCAGACCAAAGGTGAGAGCGGGTATTGCCTAAAATTATTCAATAGACCCTTTAAATGAAATTTAAAGAAAATATTTTAACTACTGATCTTACTAATAAGGAATAGCCATGAAGCCCAATATCATTCGTCGATCTTTGGTTGTAGCTGGAAGCCGATCGTCTTATGTAATGTTGTGCACTTGACTGGATATTTACAGAAAATCAATTTTTGCTTACACAGCTTTCAGTTAGGGACCAATACCTTGACCCTTTTAAATTTCTGGAGATATCTCAAGCCGAGCATGTTGAATAAATAAAAAAAATTTCAATTACGGATCAAACAAGAAGAACAGAATTACTAGAGAACTGCAGAAGATCTTCGTTTGAAATAAAAACACCTGGGCATTCAGAGACATCTAGCGGTTAAATAGCCCACAGCATAAAATGACGCAATTAAAAAACACGCGGTAAAAATTTTTCTAAGATGTAATCTAAACACAAAGAATTGTTGACAAAAAAATGAAATATGTATTCGTCCAGTAAAACGTCAAGATTCTGCGGTGCTCACGGTTACGCCTTGACGTGAAGTGTACTTGATCTTGGGCAAGAAAAAGAATGTATCCTGAGCAATCTTTGAACTTTTGTTGTTTGCTAAGAGATACGTTAGTCCCCGAAGTCAATTTCAAGATGAGTATTGCAAAGGTCATTAAAGAGGAGCTGGGTGGCTAGTGACAGTGCCGAATAACCTGTATGGATATAATCTTCGCAGTTAATAAAGGTATGATCTGGATCTTCCGACAATGCAAACTTTGAATGGCCACGTCGAATAAAGACACAACTACGAACGTATTCCTCTGCCAATGGGTTGCTAGAATCCCATATGTGTACGCCGCTGCGATTCCTACAGATGACCCAACTTTAATCACTGTCAAATTGGTCTATACCCAAGTCACATTATTTTATAAATTTTGGCAACCAACTCCCTGCTTATACTCACTCTAGAATACTTCGAATTGCTTCGTTGTAACGATGAGCGTTTTCTGAAAGAATGATGTCCAAATTGTTAACTCCACCGTATTGCATACCCTCGTAGAATGTCAGCATTGGATATTGATTAAGCCAAATTACTCGGCTGTTATTCATCAACTGGTTGAGAACTGGGCTAATATTCTTTAGGCTTTCCTGGTAAACATTGTACTCTTCTTGGCTGTGAATACGGACTATGTGCCATAAGACCATACCTTAAATAGGAAAAGGACGTTAACATTTATCCTTCCTCTACAAACAGAACGTTTACTTAGGAAAATAAAGTAAGGTTGCTCTTCATCGTTATTAAGAGACACCCATTGGCGTATGGCCTCGGTGACGTTACCGTCTAATAATGGCCGCCATTGGAATGATAGCTTCAACCTAAGGATATCACTAATAACTTCAATATCTTCGTGATAAATAAGTGGAATTGGACTCGGCTGCGACTTCCTGTCGTGATCTGGAATTAGCTAGAGATTAATTTTGATTACTACCGATCAGATAAAAGAGATCCGATACCGAGAAGGATTTCGGATTCCATTCGACGTCTCTTATTGTGTTGGAATGAAATAAAATAAAAAATTTACCATGAGAAAATTGAAAAATTGTTGACGAATTCTCGAATCACCGATAAATACCAAATGAAGAAATTTTTGCTGTGGGTTATCTTCTTTAATAGCATCAAGACAGGCAACAGCCCGTTCAACTGTGTACTGCAAAAGTTGGCATGAACCAGTTTTGGACATTAACCGCCTGGTATCAAAATATCCGAGGTTTTCTTTTTCATAATGGTAATCCCGTTGATCGAGAAGGTTACCTGAGCAAATAGGTAGCTCGTCGTCTGGCAATCTTTTCCTTTGTCGTGAATAGAGTTTCAATAAATACAAGACAATTTTACGATATGAATGGATAGAGAAAAGCTTACCGCATTTCGTGTGTTGGTTCTAGTTGTCTGATGTTTGTCTTCAATTCTCTTTGGTTGCTGGGGCATGTACAAGCCAGCAAAATCAGAAACCAGCAGACTGCATTGCCGACATGAGAAACCGATCGATGAAGTTCCATTAGAAATGCCCCGTGTGGCATTTCTAAATATATATTTCAAAAGCAAAGTTAAGCACAATCTTGAAGACACGTTTATAGAAATGGGAAGTAATAGTGTAATACGTACCTTGACACGTGACATTTAACCTGGGGGCCTAGGGAAATGGTCTACACGTACCGTTTGCCACATGTTGGTAAACTGTGAGAAACACTGTGGAATGGCCTTGTCCCTTCCACATGGGGTGGGGCTTAAGGGCTTTGTCCCTTATGATTCACTACCAGCAGACGACATATGATAAATGGTAAATCATTTCCATGGCCTTTGCATTGTGAAAATATATATACTTAACACGAAAAACCGTCTAGAGACCATAAAACCTCGCCACTTAGCAGTCAAAATACGAACCTTTAATTTTGAAATGCACGAATCCTAAAAAATTGCTAGCAAAAGCTTACACTATGACGGAAGCCACGCGATTAGATTGTGCTCTATCTTCATGCTTCTCCAACGTCTTTGTTGGACCCATGAACTAAAGCTTTGTCTGCCAATATCGGAAATCGATCGGTTGTGCTACGCAGATGAATTCACACCTCATTTTATGACAATCCACCGATAAAATTTTTTTATAAGCCAAAGGAATTTAGTTCAGGTAAGGCTTGATTATAGTTCCGACTCGCATCAACATCTGAGGCAATTTTCACACAATCTTTGTCATTCATGTACAATTTATTTCACATTTATTCATGCTGATTGGGGCAATTTGAAGAAGATAAAGAATAATCCACTTTGTAGACCGGTTTATTCGGAGCATTGCCGCGAGGACTGTAATTGCAGATATAGAACTGTTTGTAAGGCTGTCCGGGCGTGAAAGGATAGCCATTGTAATCATCGTAATATCCGATGGCTGCACAACCGACGTGAGTAGTTTCAGCCCAAACTAATTGCGTATAATGGCCAATTACTTTGCCGTTAGTTGCCTGGCAACTCCTGCGAAAAGACAAATTCAGGTAATCTAATTAGACAAATTACCCATATTAAGTGGTGTCACTTCATACTTGAAAGATACGACGCTAGCACAATCCATGTAATTGACCTCGTCAAACCAGCCATCTTTGCCATTGATGACACTGGCCCAGTCTGTCGTGTTCCTGGGTTGATGGCTGAAACTCATGTGCAAATTCTGCCCATAATTAACTGGATCGGGCTCTGTAATTCAACAACAACTACTTTTACCTCATTTTACAGCTAACGAATTAAAAAAGATTACAATACCGTGTTTGTATTGCAGGTTCTGTGCCCATTCCGAGGCAGCATTAGCCAGTGAATCATCCCACATCTTTGCAAACAAAAGAAAGGTATTACAAAACTCCAAATTATATCCAAAGGCAAGCAAAGGTACATAGGAATAATTAAATTTTCTTCTTACCAAATTAGGCATGGAAATTGCAGGCGGTTGGGGTCCCGGTGAGCCTCGTTGTTCTCTATGCGACGCCACCTTGCGTCTGAGATGATTGTGAAGATCTAGAATGAGTTTTTTCTCTTCCTCACTGGCTCTTAGATCTTTAACGACATCTTCTTCACCAATCCGAAACTGCTGTTATCACATCGCACAGGAAGCTGATTAACTTTGCATAGCACTCACAGCCCCCCGAGAAAAAGAAATTACCCAACTGGGTTGTTGAAAACGGGCATCCGACTAAGTGGCATCACTAGAAGGTATTGGATGAGGCGGTTCCGGATTGCAGTAAGCTGGTGGATCTTTAATCAAGATATCCTGGCTGCTCTCACTCGATCTCAAACTGTGAGAAGGTTGATGTTCATGGTAATCAGAGGAAGAACTTATTGGCTGGGCACTTGACAGCTGCACTTGATGAATCACCTTTTAATTCAATTTAGAAAATGAGATTTTGATTGGCAAATTTCTTTCGCCATTGGATGACTTACCAAGAAAAACAGTAGCAGACCTTCAAACAGCTTGTAGACCATGGTAGTTGTGCTCTTTTGCTGACTATTCAGTGGACTGGAGATTTTATTCTCTTTTTATATTCCAAGCGCATGGAGACGGACTACCCTTTAATTGCTGGAGGGCTTGCCATTAAGTGTTCCCAATACGGAAATAAAATAACCAACCCTTGTGACCCACATATCTCGTTAGTGACAACGTCTTTTTTAGGGTACTGTTTTAAAGTTAGACAACTAGTTTGGAACAAATGTTTTAGAAAATTACCACATGCCTACGTGTTCATAATCACGTTCACATAACCAGCCATGATTTATTAATTAAAAAATGGGAAACTGGATCGCCCATTAGGGTAAAGGGATTCTTTTCAAGATTCACAGAGAATGATTGTATTTAAACTGAAACGCGAGTTAAATAACCCACCGTTATTGATGACGAGAACTGCAATTATTAGACGACACTCTGTAGACGGGATGACCAACGATATTGCCTTTTGGACTGTAATTACAGACGTACAATAATCTGACGAGTCCCGATAGTTCGGAACAGATCACTGGCTGTCCTGGATGGAATGAGTATCCGATAGCTGCACAACCGACGTGGGTGGTCTCAGCCCAAACCATTTGCGTGTAACGTCCGATCGGTTTCGCCAAATGGGTGTGATTTTTGTAGTGTTCCATCAGCTCTTTATTATCCGGTGTCCAGGACTCACTTTAAAAAAAAAAATAAGAAATTGAAATCAAATAAAAATGGTGACTGTTAAATTAAAAATACCTAAACTTTTCGACCCATTGGCAATTCATGTGATTAACTCCGTACGACCATTCGTAATTGATAACCCAGTCCCACGTTCTGCTACTCGTTCCGTAAAGGATAGAAAAGCCGAGATTTTGTCCATAAGGAGTTCCTTCCGGTCCTGTAGATTCTAAATAACTATTAAAACAAAAACGAATGCAAGAGCTAAGTAACATACCGTGTTCGAATTCGTGATGCTGGGCGAGATGCTTTGCCCATTCCCAGGCGGCATCAGCTAATTCTTGGGACCATTTCTTTTTAAAAGAAAGCGGAAATGGTTAGAAATTCTTATTCATTTTTAAAGACGAGTGTCACACTTACCAAATTGGGAATAGAAATGGCAGATGGTTGGGGTCCAGTAGAACCTCGATTTTCTTTGCCGGATGCAACTCTCTGACGTAGTTGGTTGTGCAGTTCCACAATGAGACGCTTCTCTTCGTCAGTCACTCTCAAATCTAAGAAATCAGCCAGTTTCGGCTGTTTGACCGGATATTGAGCAAACGTCTTATCCGGAATGCAGAAAACTGGTTTCGACCGGCTAGTTGTGCTGTGTTGGCGGAAGACCATCCCGGACGTTATTGGCCAACGAGAACGGAGATAATAATACGGAAGCAGAACATGTCTTCTATTCAAATAAGGCGTTTTCTCGGCTTTCAACATGTGTGGCGTAACCTTGTTTATTAAAAACTTGGATTAAGGTCGATTCAAATCAAAAAATGTTAACGAGTTTTTGTTACCATGAAAGCCATTAGCACTGTTCCAATTAGACTCGATGACCTCATGATGGCGATGATTCAACTAGTTGTAACACAAACTAAGGGAATATCATCTGACGTTACTGGCTGGAATGGGGGACAAAGGTTCAATGGGTCGATTCAACTTTTTGGGCCTCTTACTTATCTGGAAAAACGCTCGTTTCACTACAGCTGATTTGAAATTCAAAGATAACCTTTAAGAGCTACAGGTTTTTACAGTTGGATTCACATGGTGGCAACTGAAAGAAAAGAAGGTAGGTCCAGGTAGAGAGAGGCCCACATCATTTGGTTTCCCTTTTCTTTTAGGCCCATACAGGGTCAATAACCTTTCGTGACATTTAAAGGCCAACGAAGCAGTTACTGACCTACAGAGGGTGAGGGAATGAAGTTCTGTCCACCAAGTTTCACGTTTAGTTATTAACCTTGAGCTACACTTGAATGTGATTGAAACAATTTTGCCAGTGTACCGTCTTTCTAACTGGATCTGCTACTCTTCTCGACAGCTGGGGCTAGAAGAATCAACTTCGTAAACTGGTTGGCCAATGATGTTTCCTGGTGGGCTGTAATTGCAGACGTACATCACTCTAAACGGTGTTCCAGGTGTGGCATAGTTCGTGTAACCGATGGCTGCACATCCTACAGCTTTCGTTCCAGCCCAAACCAACTGCGTGAAATGTCTAATGATTTGTCTGTTTGCAGCTTCGAAACTCCTTCATCATCAAGAAATAATAAAGTAAGTGATTATAAAGAATAACCTGAAATAGAATTACTTGAATTTGGTCACGTGACGACAGTCCATGTGCTCAACCTCTGCATACCACGGATGAATGGCTGCATCGGCCCAATTCGGTGTGGTCGAACGCTTCGAGCTCACCGTGATTGCAATGTTCTGGCCCATTTGCATGGCTACCACAAGTGTGAAACGATTATCTTCTAATACGATTAACACCAATGAAACTAAGAAAAATTCTACCCTGAAGGCTTGGATCGTGATAGAATTGACAATTTTGGACCCATCGCCATGCGGCGTTGGCCAAACCATCATCCCACACCTGTAATCAAATGTTACCAACAAAATTTGGAACAATTGGTATAGCCAATAAAGTCATTTGGATGTTGATTACCAAGTCTGGCATGTAAGCAGATTTTGGCTGCGGACCAGGTGAGCCTCGACTCTCTTTTCCTGACGCCACATGACGACGAAGACGATTGTGAAGTTCGACAATCGTATTGATATCCTTGTAGGTGAATTCCATTTGAATTGTATCTTCAAAATCTTGGCTTTTCAACGATTGGATAAGGATCTATTTGTTGCCGAAAATCAATTAAAAATATATTTTGATTAGATCATGCAAATTGTTTTACTTGCCAGATAGAAAAGGACGATCTTTCGTATCAGAGTTCGTTTCATCATGTCTCTCTAGCAGAAGTGTCGAATCAAAACTGATTTCCTGTAAAAGACGAACTCATCTGCGAACGACACAAGAAAAAGAAAACTTTGGAATAATTATTTCAGTTATACAACGTTGGAATCAAATTACCCGTCGTCTATACACGTCCCTTGATATTGGGAAGCTTGGCTTTTGGTTTATTTTTAGATCAATAGAATATACTTAAAATAAAAAAAAAAAAAAAAAAAAAAAAAAAAAAAAAAACAATGTTAAAAAGACGTGGGTGTTGTGGGTGGCATCGTCTCCTCGCATCCGTTCTCTGATTGCAATCAAAAGTTACCCAATAGAGCAGGTTATTTCCACTGGCTGGTTTTTGCAAGAGGCAACGTCCATGTCGTCGAATTTCCATTACAACTATTGATTTCCTCTGACGGCTAGACTTTCCGGTGCAACGTCAACAGGAAATGAGAAGAACTGTCAACAGAATTGAAACCACGTAGCAAATTTTCACCGGAATATATATATACATATATTGATTCGTGTACGAGGAACTATGGCAAACATAGTTTAACATGACTTACAGCAAGCCGGATTTGCGAAATACACGTAAGTCGTAGCCGGGATTGATTTTCTAACGTAGTGTCTCGGTTGCAGCTTTGGGTTTTGTTGACAACATGGCGTGTCTGTACAAACATGTTTCATCGAATTTTCTCCAACTTTTGCAAGGCTGGCACAGTTGGCCTTTTACGCAGGATTTGAAACTGCTTTCGTGTCAAAATGGACGTGAACGGGGTGAGCCGTGAGAGAACGGGGATTTCTTGTGTGTTCACTGATCGCGTGTGTCGTGTTTTGTCAATCTTTTCACGGAACATTTCATGCAGTGAAATTGTGTCACGAGAAAGCAGCAAAACTTTTCTTCTTGGAAATAACAAAAACGTTGGCAAATTTTTAAAACAAATCGTCAGTTATCGTGAACTAGGACACTTCTTCATTACGACATGTCTTTCTCAAAACCTAGTAGTCTGCAATTTTCAATGCTGGCTAATTCCTCGTTACTATGGTAACGAACGTTGACAATCTGTTTTAACGATCATGATTTATTTATTTTTCGTGCATTGAACTAAAAACTAATGTCAACGTTCACATGACTTGACAATTTTAAATTTTTAAACAAAATGAATGTAACAAAACTGCAAACTAAATACATCCAAAGTTGGGGGTTTCAAAGAAGTCGTTGATTTTGTTCAATTCAACTCAAGACTGACTGATGTTAATAGTCAGGACAGTAGGACGACGAGAAATCTACGTCGTAAACTGGCTGATCGATGTAGTTTCCAGGTGGACTGTAATTGCAGACATACAAAATTCTGTAGGGCATTTCAGGGATGGAATAGTCCGAGTAGCCGACGGATGCACATCCCACAGCCGTCGTTCCAGCCCACGCCACTTGAGTGTAGTGGCCAATGTTTTGTCCGTTTCGTGCTTGAAGACTCCTTTATCCCCCAAACCCATTCATAAGAAAAACGTTTAATGTCGATGCCTGAAATTTAATCCCTCTGGATTTATGTAAATTACGTGAAACTGGAAACGCTACGACAGTCCATGTGCTCCACCTCCGAGTACCAAGGATAAATAGCAGAGTCGGCCCAGTTTGGTGTGGTCAACTGCCTCGAATTGAACGTGATTGCAATATTCTGGCCCATTTGCATATCTGTATATTAGAAATAAAATGTTAACTTATTCCTACAAAATCAAATTGCATGTTGATGTATTCAGCTTACCGTTGAGATTGGGATCGTGTTGAAACTCGCAATTCTGTGCCCATTGCCACGCAGCATCGGCCAATTCCTGATCCCAGACCTGCACGAAATAATTGCAATGAAGCTTTGATATTTAGGACACAAAAATGTGTCACATCAATAACCAAGTCGGGCATGAAAGTGGCTGTTGGCTGTGGACCAGGTGATCCTAAATCCTCTTGGCCGGACGCCACTTTACGACGGAGATCGTTGTGAAGTCCGACAATCGTATCGACGTCGTCTTCGCTCATTTCCATTTCAATGACGTCCTCGCATCTATTGGCATCCAACTGGCAACGAGCGATCTTTAAAAAAATCATCGAATTGAATTCATTAAAATGACGATAAGACAATCAAATCGGCGATATTTTGGACACTTGCCACACAAAATAAAACAACAAACGTTTGGCACATAGAACGAGGCATCTTGTTTTCGGGAAGGAAGTCAGGTAACCACTGATTGTTCCTTTTTTTTTTTTACTACAGAATTTTCTTTTGATTCCCCGTTGGCCTGCAAAACAAAACAACGTTCCACTTTCGGGGAGGGGTCAAATTTTAAAAACTTCAAATGGCCAACTTGAACTAGTGACAGCAAAAAGTTTGTTGTTCAAAGGGGGAAACGGTTCTCTCTTTCGCAATTCGTTTGATGTCGAGTACACTGTCCGACAAACAAGTTTCCATCCATCAGGCCGGACTGAAATCGAGATTCACGTCCAAGAATGGAATCAACTTTAAATGGAATTGAGATTTTGAAAAGCTCCTAAAAGAAGAGAATCGATTACGCCGTTCGTGACGAAATGAAAGGGCAGTTAGCAGATGACAAATCGATGTTACTCGGCGGCTTGTAATTGCAAACGTTAAATCATTCTGAACGACGTTGTACGGGTAGTGGCGTGGCCGAGCAACGCACAGCTGTGGTTTCAGTACCACAATAATTGGCAGTATAATGGCCGATGGAGGCTTCATGTGATGGTTTAGGGACTCGTTCGACATGCCCACAAAAGCAAAGGTCACCAACACGAGACGAGAGGTAATCAAATTAGAACTGACGTCAATGGCATTTTGGTAGTCGACGTTATCCACTTGTGAGAAGCTGCGTCCGTTGGCTCGACGTCATCGCAATATTCTGTTCCATTTGCATATCTGTGTTTGCATCAATGAAATTATCGAGGCAAGACCATTACGATAGAACAAATTCTATTGATTGGGAAAAATGAAACGAAATGTTGGCATCTATAAATACGTTGCTAATGAGTTCTTACCTTCAAACGATCGTGATGAAATCGGGCATTTCTGGACCCATTGCCAGGCGGCCATTAGCTAAACGATCATCCCGGTGTACCTGCATGGAATGATGATCGTTAGACACGAATTCCTGGGAACGTCATTCAATATTAAATGAGGTGAATTGAATTGAAAAGCTCACCCAGATCTGGTTTGGGAAATGGCCTCTGGCTGAGGTTCAATTCTCTCACATTGGCCGGAGGCTACGTGACGACCAAGACCATTGGAAAGTGTCACGATCGATGTCTTGGTCCTCCGTGAATTGCAATTCGATCGTCTGCTCGGTTTTGACCGCTTCCGACCGACTTGAAAGCAGCACCTTTACCAACAATTCAACAAAAACAAATGATTAATTCATATGTTTAAACCAAAATTGTCAAAAAAAAAAATACTCGCCCAGGGGAATCATCAACATTTCAAAAAAGTGGAATCGGAAATCAATTTTGCAGTGCCAATCTCTGCGCACTTTTGGATTATCTTTATAATATGTACACGCAAAACAATTTCAATAGAATTGCGATTCCCTACTGAGAGCCCACTGCCCTTCAGAGTTCCTGGAACACAATCATTTTAAAAATGAAAATGGGCGTTTTACAAAACGATAAAAGAAAAAAAAAAGAAAAATTTCAATTTCAATTTTAAAAAGAATTTGAAAACGAATTCAAAACTAAAAATATAGTTGTTCAAAACACATGATGGATGGTATATATATATATATATATTGCCGTTCAACCACAGACAAAATTCGAGATACAAAGCGACGCATAAATTTTTTTTTTTTTCTTTTCTTTTCTTCGATTTTTGCAAATTTGTTGTGTGTGTTTTTCTCGGTCCGTTCCACAGAAGAAAAAAAAAAAAAACAGGGAAAGAAGAGAGAAACAAATATATATGTATGTATATTAAACGGGCAGCAGCGTGTGTGGCAAGATGCGTTTTTTATAAATAGATGGTTGATTGTTATCTGTTCATTCGTTTTTTTTTTTACTCGTGTAATAAATTTAATAAAAAAAAAAAAATGAATTTCCAGATTAGCGGACCAAATAGAAGAAACAAATGGCACACGAAGAAGAGGGCGCTGGAAATGTTAACGTCACCCGTGCACACGAAACCGCACCCCGCCCTCCCCCAACCCTTCGCGAACAAAATACAAGAAATTCATTTCAAAATATTCACATTCGATCGTGGCTTTACGCACGTGTCTCTATACTTTTTTTTTTTTTTTTTTCTTTTTTTCTTGTGTGTGACGCGATAAGAGATAGGTGGACTGTTTTCTTTAAAAAAAAAAAAAAATCAACACACACAAAAACACGCATAGACGACAAAATAATGTTTCATGTTTTTTTTTTTTTTCTTTTGGTTATAATTTCAACTTCATCAATCAACTTTGGATCGGACTTGTCATCTCACCCCCAAAATAACACGGGGATTTCACCCTTGGCTTATTTATTTATTTTTTTTTGTTTGTTTATCTTTTGTTTTACCGTTTGTTATATGAAAAAAAAAAAAAAAAAAAGGGGAGGGGGTTGGGGTGGGAGAGGTGAATGTTATAACGAAACCACATCAAAAACAACGATCTTTGTTGTCGTGTAGGATAGAGACACATAAAAAGAAAAGTGAATGAAGGGAAAGGACGAGAGTAAAGGAATAATTACAACTAAAATGGAAAGACATTTGAAACAAAATTGGGAGGCAAAAAGAAGATGAAAAATAGATTTTATAGACAGATTTTGTTTAAGAGCTGCTTCGATTCAAAACCCTCACCTTTCCTCACAAATTTATAAAAAAAAAAAAAAACATTATTATTATTTATCCATTCTTTTGTTTTCAATCTCTGCGTGTCTCTCGTTGCATTTCTTTTTCTTTTTAAAATAAAAGAAAAAAAAAAAATATCGAATGGAACTCAAAAAAAAAAAAAAAAAAAAAAAATCAAAATGTGTGACCAATTTTACAGAGAAATTATGTACACATCACCTCGGGCAACACGACACGAAAGGGACTTGAAAATTGAAAGAAAATAGAAATAATAAATGTCAAGTTTGTTTTTCGCTATTCTCATAGCACACACAAAAAAAAAAAAAACGAATTAAATTATACAACAAAAATGTAGCAAGACGATGTTAAAAAAAAAAAAAAAAGATAAGGGGCGAGGGGACATTGGCCATTTGAATAATTGTTATGTATAAGAGATATATCAAAGTGAGAGGAGTGGGGAAAAATTACAAAGCACGAATTTGTTTTTGTGTTTTTTTTTGTTTTGTTTTGTTTTGTTTAACTTGACAATGAATCAACGTAAAAGAGTGTATAGAAAAGCAATAGCTGGACATAGTTTCTTTCTTTTTTTTTTTTTTCTGCTGGACATCAGTATTGCACTGATTTTCGCGGGCTGGCTGGCTCGCTCATCAATAGAATTTCCCCTCTTTTTTTTTTTTTTTTTTTGTTAGTTTGTTTTTAAATAAACACATGTCTCGTATGAATCAAACGTCGATTTGAAACCCGTACAAAATAATTTTTGTTCCGTGTCGCAGGAGATTTTTGATAATGAAACCGATTAAGGACGAGTGAGAAAAACTTCAAAAACAACAAAAAAAAAAAAAATGATTTGCATACTCCATTTTTCTTTCCCATCGTTCGTTAAAAAAAAAAAAAAAAAAAAAAAAAAAAAAATGAAAAAGAAAATCCAACAATTAAAATTTCATTGTTTTTTTTTTGTTGTTTTGTTTAAACAATTCAATTGGAATTTTCTTTTCTTTTTTTTTTTTTTTTTTTAAACTGAGGACTTGAAAAATCGCGATCGTCAGACTTTTTTTTTTTTTTTTTTTTAGAGGTAGACCTTTTTGACACTACGGGCCGTTCCGTAATTGTCGGCCAAATTGGCCGCTTTGTTGCTGGAGCGCAACGTGCCGCCGTAGAGGGCCGTCGAGCCGTCCAACGGGCCCAACGATTGCAGTCCGCCGGCCAACGGCGCCAGCTGCTGCTGTTGCTGGCCGTTGAAGGCGGCCTGGTGCTGGCTCCTGATCGATCCGGCGCCGTAAGCGTCCCGACTGCGAAAGCTGCTGTAAGGATCCCTGGCCGCGTTGCTGGACAGCGTCGCGTTGTTGGCCGTGGCGTAATTGTTGGCGTGATCGCTGTACGGCGCGTACAGTCCGCTGGACGGGCAAGGAGACGGGCACGTTTCGAAAAGGGCACCTACTTGGCTGTTGGCCGCGTTGTTCGACGTCAGCGCAGCGTTGTGGTTGTTGATGACTTTGCGCAGCGTCGCCTTGGGCGACGTGGCGCTGTAACCTGCGCCGCAATGATTGCCGTTCGTCTGCTGCTGCTGGTGCTGCTGCTGGTGCTGGACGATGTTGCTGGGCGTCAACGTCATCGTCTTGTTCACCGTCGGCATCAGGATCGGTTCGGCGTACGTGGCCTCCTCTTGCGGAAGCAACTTCGGATCCTCTTGTAACCTAACGGGAAAAGAAGCGGCAAAAAATTCGAAATTTCAATTTGAAATGAAATTTGAAAAACGTTTGAAAAATAATTTCACCTGCGCATGTGACAGTTTTGACGTTGCTCAAAGTATTCGTACTCCGTGTCCGGATAGGGCATGTTGTCCTCCTCGTTCTTGCGGCATTTCCGTCCGCAGCAGTAGCCCAGGACGAAGCCGAGGAAGAGGGCGGCCAGGGATCCGGCCGCCACGGCGATGGCCAGCGTCTCGACAGTGTACTTGGGCTGCGACTCGTCTGGAGCGATCCTGGGGCCGTCGTTGCCTCTGACCGAACCGCCGACGTCGTCCATGTCGTCCAAATCCAAACCGCCGTCCATGGCCGCGTCCATGTCGGCGCCGCCATTGGCCTCGTCCTTGTCGCCGTCCGGCACGTCCGACGCCACGTGGCTGTGCGTGGCGAACGATTTGCCGCTCCTGGAAGGGCCCCCCGACGACGACGACGGAGGCGCGGCTGGAAAATCGGCGTTGAAGAGCGACGCTTCGGCCATGCCGGAAGCCGACGAGGAAGACGAAGCCACGTATCCGGCGTTGTTGTCGCGACTCGGCGGCGCTTTCACCAGAGACTTGCCGTGGGTCGATTCCGGGCAGGACTCGTGCAATCCCGTGTTGACGTTCTGGAACAGGTTCGTGCCCAACGTCCACGACCCGACGGCCACGCATTTCTGTTTGCGCTTATCCCACGCGCAGTACGGGTCACGCAATTTCACGCAATCGCTAAAACAACATCAAAATTCAGATTCTCTGCAACACGAACACGGAGTAGGAGGCAGAGAGTCGAGAGATTTTTTTTTTTTTTTTTTTTCATTTCACCTGCAGGTGGACACCTTGTCGCTGTAGCAACGCTGCAGTTTGAGCGAAGCGATCTCGCTCTGAGAGGACACGACGAGCCGGGCTTCTTCCGAAGCGCCGTCAGGGCCGCCCATCTTGCCGCGATGGATCATCATGTTGGTGACGGCCACCGAGGTGGGGAACACTTGCATCTCCTCGATGATCACCTGCTGTCCGGAATCGGTGCGGATGGCTTTGATCACCTTGCCGTTATCTTTTGATTTTTCATCAAATTAGAAATGTGTGTGAAGTCAAATGAAATTCTTGTTGTACTTTTGGCATCAATCAAAAGATGGCGCAACGATCAAATGCTTACCTGTGCCAATGAAGAGGACGTCGTAGTATTTGCCTTCTGGCGTTTTAACTTGCGGATCGACTTCGATCTTGGTGAACCGGTGACTGTTGATAAAGGGGGAAAAAAAAAAAAGAAATAGAAAAAGAAAAAGAAAAAGAAAAAAAAAAAAGAAAAAGACGTTAGGCGAGAATCGACAATGGACATTCCGAGAATTCAACATTTCATTTGTCTTCTCTCATAAAGACAATTTTTCTTTTTTACGAAAAAAAAAAAAAAAAAAAAAAAGAAAAGAATGAGGGGGCAGGATGGAACCCCTCGTTCACGTGACAGCAGATAGGAGAGGGGAGACTTTACATTCTTGTACTCCCCTCTTTTCCATTGTGACAGACACGCACAGTGCGTTACGGTGGTTGCGCTATTTTCATTTATTTCGTACCTGCTAGAGGTTCATAACGAACGACATTCCAGTCAAAAAAGCCAAAAAGGATTATGTTCCTTCTAACCCCCCCCCTCCCCTCCTTTCTTTCATCCATCCGCTTCGTGTTTCGAAAAGCCACATCCAAGCCCCGCAATCTCGGTGAGCGATTCACTACCCCGTTTGACACAAAAGAACCGGTACGTTCTGGCGAATGTCTTTTTTTTTTTTTTTTTTTTTTTTGAAAGTCTAATTCGGTAAAGATCGACACTGTCACGAAAATACAACAACGTTCTTTCTTCCGCCTCACCTTGTTTGAAAGATCAAGTCATAAAAACAGACAGGACTCACTTCCCCTAAAAAAAAAATATACAACCGAGAAAAAAAAAATTGAACAATAGATGTCTCTAGTATCCATACCCCAACTCGAACGGCAAATATAATTCAAAATCATTTTGAACGACGGTAGATTTAATCCCGAGGTTTACCAAACGCATTGAAATGCTCACGTCTCTCCATTGTTGAGAAGTGAGATCGAATGAACTGCCCAGGTCCCCTTCCCCCCCCCCCCCGAGAGAGGGGGGTGAGGGACGCGAGGCTTCTATAGAACAATGTCAGTCCCTTTTTCATTTCTATTTTCTCCAGCGTCTCCGATATTTCATAATTGGATAAAGAATCATTTGAATTGCGTGCACCGACGTGGACCTCACTTTTCATGCGGGCCGAAACCGCACAAAAAAAAAAAAAAAAAAAAAACGAAGCTGGGCAAAACGATTGGCCTCCGCATTGTGCCCAGTCTGGCACTAACCACGTCGCAATCATCAACCGCCACAATGGCGGCCATGGCTGTTAAAGCAGTGGGCCGTTAAAAAAAACCCTAAAAAAGAAGGACGGGGAGGACCTTGTGTGTGTGCTCTCTCAATTGGATCGTTTTAACGAAGTCGATCCCAATCGATCCGCGTACGGACGAGAATAAAAAAAAAAAAAAAAAAAAAAAAAAAAAAAAGAAGCGAAAGAAAAAAAACTTACTGGAATCCGGTGCGGATGATGAGCGGCTCGTTGAGCATCGACGGAACCGATTCGTCCATCAGCGAATGCGATTTGATAAAGTTGAGCGTCACGTCTGGCAGCGTTTGCGAGTCGTTGACGCACTGTCCAGGTCTCGGCTCCGGTACCTGCAATTCAATTCAAAATTCAATTAGAAAATGTTGACGTTATCGCTCATTTGTTATTCAACATGGTAATTGTTTTTCCCCAAACTAAGAACCTTGCGGTTGCGGTCGGCTCACACACACACACACACACGACACACTTGAAAGTTTTCAATTGGCTTTCCGCTTGACTGATGACTGGACGTTGCCATTGAATTGATATAAAGAAAAAAATGCCACTCCTCCCACATCTTCCTTTTCGGAAATTCATTTTCAATGACTTTGGAAGAGAGAGAGAGAGAGAGAGAGAGAATCCCACTCCCCCGCTTCACGTGTCCATCCCGGAACGGATGGAAAGAGAGAGAAAGAGAAAGAGAAAGAGAGAGAGAGAAAGAGAGAGAGAGAAAGAGAGAGAGAGAAAGAGAGAGAGAGAAAGAGAGAGAGAGAGAGAGAGAGAGAGAGAGAGAGAGAGAGAGAGAGACGGGCAGCTATACCTTGTGGGCCGGAACGGGCAGCCAATTGTAGTTCAATGCGGCCTGCTCTTTGAAAGCGCCGTCAAAGACCTTCTCGACGTCGTGGAGGCGGAAAGCGCAGACGGCCGAACCGGACAGAGCGTTGGAAGGCGTCGTAAACGTGGCGTAAATAATGTCGACGCGTTTCCCTTCGTGACGGCTCTCGTAAGGGCCGGCAGTCGATTCTTCAAAATGGAAATGCATCATGATTTTCAAACGATTAGGTTGCCATCTGTTGCATAGGCGGAGAACAACAACAGGATTTAAAAAAAAAAACAAAAATCAACTTACGGATTTCGTTAAAGTAAAACGGATAATCGCCGGAAACGGAACAGTTGAGACGCGATTTGAGGAAGGACGTCCAGCGGTAGCGGAATTTGTGAGGCCCGCCACGATCCGATTTGCATACGCGCGCGATTCTCGAGTACACCGTCTAATAATCAAATTCCATTTGAATATTCAAACATTCAATTCATCAAATTCGAGGAAAGGGAAACTGACCTTGCCGCAGTTCATGTACTCGACGGCCGTCTCCCTGAATGTGAAGTAGACGTAATCGCCGTGAGCGAATGAGCTGACGAAATTCGGAGCTGCATTTTCCATTCCACGAAATTGAAATTTAAAAAAAAACAAAAAACAAAAAATGAATTAACTTTTTCTTTTTAATCTGTGCGTGTGGGCGTTGGCTAGAAAAATATTGATCAAACAAGAGGCGTCGATCGCGTGACGTTCTTTTTTTTTTTTTTTTTTTTTTTTTTTGAGAGAGTTGTATCCCTATAGTAAAAACGGCCATAAAAAAAAAAGAAAAAAAAAAAGAAAGAAAAAAAAAAAATGTGTGTTGGGAAACACCATAGAGTACGGGGAAATGGAACAATCCAAGTTGATCGTTCCCATCCGCACCCCTTCCCCCCTCTCTTTGCCCGCCTGATGGACGAAACATTCCGATGGATGGACTTTGCATTGAGATTGCATGTTGTGCCCTTTGCCATTAGGGGGGGGGGGACCGGTAGCGTCGTGATAAATACGTGAGAATTTTCATTCGCATTTAATGAATCCCATGTCCAAACATTGCGCAATTATCGACGAAAAAAAAAAAAAATAAAAAAAATAAAAAATTTATGTGATAATTTTTGTTTTACCGTTCAGGTTTGTGGCGTCGTACTGTTCCGTGCGCAAAGGCTCCCGGTAGATGAGCGGATCCATGCCGGAGAAATCGGCGACTGTGCCCACAAACAATTCGCCATCTAATTTGAATATTTAAAAGAAAAAAAAAAAACAAACAAAAAATTAACATTTCATCATCCAATCGAAAACGTGCAGACGACAAGGAAAAGGCAAGAACATCGTTCATTGGCTCTTCATTGTACAGCACTTACCGACTAAGACGGCCGTCGAGTTGTGTGATGGATCGTAAGGGCTGACGCCCTGGCCGTTGACCTGCTTCTCCAAAACGTATTCACCGTCCTGCGTGTGTGTGTGTGTGTGTGTGCGTCACACGATTCGTGCGCATTAAATACATAAAAAAAAAAAAGAAGAAGAAAGAGGGGAGAAGAAAATCAGATGGTTGACTAGCGAGGGCGTTAAACGAGTAGTGACGTCAATCGAGCCGACAGATAAGCACAACATCGATCGATCCCCGATGCCCCAAAAAGCTTCACACACACACAAACAAGAAAGAAAAAAAAAAATGGCGACAATGAAGTTGAACAACATTAGGAAATCCCCCCCCCCTTTTTGTTGTTGCTATTCTTTTGGCCAAACGACTTGTGTTAAAACAAAACAAAAACATTAGCATATGAAAAGGAGGCGAAAAAGATGTATGACCTTGTAGGCGTATTCGCGGCACATGGGCTTGTAGGCGTGGGTGCCGCATAGCAACAGACGGCCGGGACTCTTCATGGCCAGCACTCGGATGTAATTCTGGCATTCCTCCTGTTTGATTTTAGATTTTTTGGGTTTTTTTTTTTTTAAACATTTTTGTTTTTATTTTGTTTGTTCAAAAAAAAAAAAAAAAAACTTACCTCACTGCGACCTTTCAGCTGACACATTTTGACGTGATCCTCCAGCGCGAACCATTCGACCTTCTGCCTCATTCAAAAACAAATGAATTAACCGATGAATGTCAAATGGCACAAAGTTGTACATTGCACGAATGACGACACGTTGCATCGAGAATGATTGAATGACGTCAATGGCCCCGAAAAAGCCCAAATCGACGTCTTTCTTTTCGCATGCATAAATGAAAAGGCAGATAGCCAAATTTAGATCACCCGCAACCAAAAGCGCCGGCCCTTTTCATTTACGATTTATAAATAGCGACCCGCGACACACACACACACACACGCAAAGTGTGTCTCCGGTCCTGTCGTGCTTGTTTTTGCGCGCGCAAAAAAAAAAAAAAAAAAAAATAACACATGGAAACGTTGTGAATGAGCAGCTTATCGATCGGGGTGTCGTCCAGACCTTCTACGCAAAAAAAAAAAAAATCGTTACACGTCGCAGAGATCTGCTGAATAAAACAAAAAAAAACGCCTTTAAAAAGAAAGGAAAAGAAAATTCAAATTTCCCGGTCTTTCTTTCCACTGTTGCCGGATCGCATTAAAGATGTCTGCACATTTTTCTTTCTTTTTCTTCTGCAACCGAATGAGGGCAATAAAAGAGCGGACGGACGGCTTTTTCGGAAACGTCCGTCGTTCATTTTCTTACACCAACTGAAAGGTTTGATACGTTTGTGTGCGTGTGTCTGGAATAAGTTTTCGAAAAATAAGAAGTTGGGGAAAATGGAGGATAATTCAGTTTAAAAAAAAAAAAAAAAAAAAAAAAGCTGTTGCTATATTAGGAATGAGAGACCGGGGGGATTACACCGGAAAGACACATTTCTCACGCACGTCTTTTTTTTTTTTTGTTTTTTTTATTTAAAAAAAAAAAAACAGACATTGAAGAGAGAGGAAAATATAAAAACCTATTCGTCTTTTTTTTTCTTTTCTTTTTCGATGCCAACAGCACGTTCCAGAAAGTCCGTGTCTCCAAAGAGGAAAAAAAAAAAAAAAAATCTTTAAAAAAAGAAAGAAGAATCTTCTTTAAAAATATGTTCGCCCTTGGGAGGAATTATGATAAGGAAAAACATTTTTGATAAAAAAAAAAAAAAAAAAAATCCTTTCAGCCCTAAAAAAGAAAAAGAGCAACGCATCTGTTTGATCCCAAAGTGGGCGCCATAGCAAAGAAAGAATTAAAAAAAAAAATAAATAAAAAATCCCGCACCCAAATAAGGAAAAATGTCCGGACCTCTTTTTTAGAACTTAAAAAAAGAATCTATTGTCATAACCGAAATATAAATCACGTGATTAAAAAAACAAAAAAAAAAAAACAAAAAACAAAAAGAAAAAACTCGTTGGCTAAGTAATGGTGAAGCCATAACCCGGAATGCCATTAACGATGAGAACAAAACAAAAGAGAAGGAGCAAAGCTCGTTAAGTCGGTTGCCAACGGGCCAGCTTTTGTTACAAACCTCCCTCCTCCCCACTTTTCCCAATACCCCCCCCCCCACCCCCCAAAACTGCGTGAAGAGGGAGAGAGAGAGAGGCTGTATGGGTGTCGACAGGATCTTAATTGAGCTTTCAAGTAACCCTGGACAACGACTATGTGATCCTTCTACCCTCGGTCTTCGAAAAGCCTCTCTCTTACATCCCTCCATGTTTTGTTTTTATATTTTTATTGTGTTTTCTTGAACTCCCGGACAAAACTGCTGACCCATTCACGACACGTTTCACATGATCACCATTACGTTTTGTTTTGTTTTTCGAGGAGACGAATCACATCGACAGGATGGCAGTTCACATCAAACTATTGAGAGGCTCTTTAATATATCGATTGGTGTCGAACTAGATCATTGACGAACACGATGAGGAAAACAAAAACCAAAACTGAAATTGAAATTGAAATGATGAATTACCTTGTTCTCCACCATATTCGGCATGCTCAAATTGTAGACGGCATTCCTGTTCATTTGAAAACAAAACAATTTCCATTATTTAATAATTGACATATTTAAAAGAAGAAACAAAACAAAAACAAGCGTGGGTATATCGTTAAAAAAAAAACAAATCGAACCTTGCATACTGGGTACATAGAATTATATATAAGAAATAGCCAAAGGCGGATCGATAAGATGGCGCATGGGCACACAGAATCTGGAACACACACACGCCACATAACATAGTAAAAAAAAAAAAAAAAAATAGATTTTTTTTTTGGGGGGGGGGGGGGATCGCTCTTCAATGTTTCAACACCCCACATTTTCTTCCCCCTCCCCCCCCCAACCCCCGCCGATGTCTATTAGTCTCTATTTGCGGGAGTAGTGGTGGCATACCCTGCTCTCCATTTCCTTCCGTCTTTTCAACGGACTTCCGACGTGTCCGAAAAAAATAAAATAAAATAAAATAAAATAAAATAGAAGCGCCATCTTCCATGTTTCAAGAGAAAACAAAAAGAGTCTTGCCAATGAAAAATCTGCGGTGCGGAAACTTCCCCGCATTTGGCCAAAATTCTCTTTTCGTGATTCACATCGGCCGGGGATATTTTTAGAGCAGCCCGAGAGATATCGATCCCTGTTTTTCCCTTTTTCGCTACGACGTGATTCACCAGAGACTCATCAGACATGCACAGACATCCCCCCCCCTTTTTTTTTTTATATACCCAAAGTGGACTGGTATGTCGTATCAACACCCCTCCCCTCTACTTCCATCCGGAAAGAAAAAAAAAAAAAAACACGGAAAATAATGAACAATGAAAATCGATGTCATGGACAGCATCCCCCCCCCCCCTCTTTCTCATGTCTTAAAAACAAAAACAAAAAAAAAAAATAAAACAAATTGTTCCAGCGAAATCCCTCGTTGTTTCAAGTTTGCATATGTTTCGGCGTTAATGAGCATTTTAGAAAGGGGAGTCAAAAGTTCTTCTTCTTTTTTTTGTTGGGGACCACACACACACAGACGGACAGACGGACAGACACGGCCTCAAAAACAAGACACAAAGCATTTTTTGGATTCTTTTCAAGCTATTAATGAGCAAAAGAAACGAGAGTGTGTAACAATGTTTTTGTAGGACGGATCGATACGTGGCACGGCCGGAGAGAAATCACTAACTGTTACGTCACGAGTTCCTTTAAAAAAAAAAAAAAAAAAAAAAAAAAAACGTTTGGAAGGCGGGAAATATCGGATATACAAATGAAAATGGAATTGCATTCAAATTTGATTGGATTTCATAATATTTTGGCTAGATTTTGTGGCGTTGCGTGTGTTGTTACACAAAATGGGGGGAGAGAAATCGAGTGGCATCCCGGATGGCCGTTAGAGGGCTTAACACGCGCTCACGCAACAACCTTTTCAGCGTCAAGAAGTTGTTGCGGCATAAGTTAACGAGCTTAGTGACCAGTCACAGAGAAAAAATGAAAATAAACGCTGTTGGGACGATGGATGTCTATTAGATTTTTTTTTTTTTTTTTGGAAAAAAAATTAGCATATCATAAAAGAATCTTTAAAAAAAAAAAAATGAAAATAAAAACGTTGATAGAAATTGAAACAAAAAAGAAAAATCTTAAAGATTCTTTCAAAAGAATCTTTAGAGAATCTTAAAAGAATCCCAATGGAAAAAAAAAGACATTTTTTTCTCAATATGGGCAGATTGATATGCTGGCCCTTGCCTCTCCTGTGTAATAACGTGCCCGTTCGATTTACATAATCCCAACGGGGAGTCGCACACACACACACACACAAGTAGAAGACGTGAATCGAAAAGGTTGAAACTGAAGGATATCCATCATCACCAAAGAGAGTGTGTGTGTGTGTGTGTGTGGGGGGGGGCTAAAAGAGAATTTTCAAGAAACTCCCCCCCCCACTCTATCTTGTTCACGACCGCCTCATTTTTGATAGCCCCATCTATCCTCCCTTCGTCCCGTGAATCCCCCCCCCTCCCGCGCTCTGAAAGGCGCACTTACACGAAGATATCGATCGATTTCATGTATGTGTACAGCCTACCCTCCCTCCCCCTTCAAACTCATACGTAGTCTATATAATCTTGTAAATACAATTTTTTTTTTATTTTCAATTCTTTATTTTTTTTTTGTGTGTGGGGGGTGGGTAGGAGGGGCAAAAGTTGGGTGTGGATGGATCCGTGTAGGACAAGTGAGGATGATTGCGTTTCTGTGTGATGTGATACAGATTTTGTGATGGCAAACGATACGGTCGTCTGCACGTCACGTGACGACAAAGAGAAATAAAACGGGACAGGAGGGGATGTATATATGAAAACTCTTGGGGGAGGGGGGTTGGGGTGGAAAGGGGCCCCTTGTTTTTATTGATACCCAAGCAACCGGGACTAGCTCTCCGGTTGTCACGATAGATTTCTTTTTTTTCTTTCTCTGTTTGTTTGAAAAAAAAAAAAAAT
Source organism: Daphnia carinata (assembly GCF_022539665.2). Lineage (NCBI taxonomy): Eukaryota > Metazoa > Arthropoda > Branchiopoda > Diplostraca > Daphniidae > Daphnia > Daphnia carinata. The sequence goes on along the minus strand of NC_081339.1, from coordinate 5,215,252 downwards.
AATAATAATAAAAAAAAAAAAAAAAAAAAAAGAAGGGAGAGAGAAAAGAGAGGCTTGCCATTGGCTGCGGGGAGAAATAGGAAAAGTTTGGCCGTTACCAAAAGGTCAAATAGAAAATGTTATAAAACAAGTGCCTCGTGATTGCTAGTGAAGCGTAAAGAAACACACGAATCACAACTTTGCAATTGAATTTTTCGAATTTCGTACCTCAACCGGGAAAAAAAAAAAATTATAAGAAATCAGTTGGTTTTTTTTTTCTTTTCTTTTTACCTGGCTCCGACTAGAACGTATTCGCCATCCGCTTGCAATAGCCGGAAGTGATCTTTACTGGTCGTGTTGCCTTGGAAACGGACCGCATCGTCAGCTCCTGCATTTGGTTATCAATCAAAAATAGATCCATCATCAAAACAAATCGAATATCACATGAAAAACAAATCAAACAGGCAACGACACACACAAATCGAATGCACAACGTCATCTTCAACATCCACTTCTCTTCCATATCATCAAAAAAAAAAAAAAAAAAAAAAAAAAAAAATTACATATCCAATGTAACAAAAGAGTCTACTTTATCTTTTTTTTTAATGCTCCATCTGATTGATCCCCCCCCCCCATCTCTACACGAAAAACTGGGGGGAAAGGAAAAGAAAATGTGCGTACGGAATGGACGGATAGAGAGCAAAGAGAGTATTGATCGGATGGGGTGGGGCCATCCTCTTGGTACTTGGTTTCCTACACATAAAGAGGAATGGGGGGGGGGGAAGAGAAAGCCAAACGATCAACTTCTTTTCTTATTTTTTTTTTCACGATGATTACCATCTTTTGACGTCAACGTGAAACACTTGGCAACGTTGCCATTTTCCCCCCCAATTGTTTGAATCTGATGGAGAGGGGGGGGGGGATTCAAGTGAATGTGGAAATAATGGGCAACGTTGTCGACAATGTGGCAAGACGAGTTGGATAAATGAGGAGAAAATGGTGAATCATCACTTGATTCTCGTGTCCATGTTAAGCAAGACGAGAGATTAGAAATCTTTGGCCAGACACTCACACGCCATTGACCGATTAACATGACGTCATCACATCGATGCAATATCCTTTTTTTTTTTCTTCTTCTTTCAAATTCTTCCAAGTGAACATCCGGCATTTGTCAACCCCCCCCCCTTCCTTCGTCGTACATTCCAAAAAAAACACAGCAAACTCAAACTAATGTTCTTTAAATTCATATTTAATTTAAAAAAAAAAAAAAAAAAATGCCATACAAATATAAGAGGGGAAACGATGATGGACGATGGCATTGCTCCCAGCCTTTTTTTTTTTTTTTCAAAACAAAAATACTTGCCATCACTGGCAATAATAATAATAATAATAATAAAAACGCCTTTCTTCTTCTTGTCGTGTAAAATAGATTGCACTCGACTACTGTGCACGTCCCAAGCGGCCGTTAGTCACGCTAGTAGTGCGCGTGTCCGTGTTAGGAGAGCAAAGCGGACAGAGCGAGATATATATACACACACAACAGAGATGGCGTTGAAACTCTATTAGACTAATCACATTGTTTGACTATGCCTCTCTCGCAGAGCTCCTCGCCGTTCGTGCACAATTGCTTGTATATATTTTATTTTTTTTTTTTTTTTTCTTTTTCGAGTTCGTATGGAACGTGAAAGGCTTTATTTTTATTCGATTTTTTTTTAAATGAGGAAAAAAAAAAAAAGAGACATCCCCCAGCCTCTGAGATGATGGACAACGGAGGCCATTTTTTTTTTAAACAACAGATGGTTCGAAGGCAGTTTGTTGTTGTTTGTTCGTCGTGGAAAAAACAAAACAAAACAAAACATATACGGACCCCCTTTTTTTTTCTAAAAAATTAAGCGGCCGGACAGTTGAACAGACTCGTAGAAAAATAGAAGCAGAGAAATGGATGATTAAGAATTGATTGAATTTCTTTTTTCTTTTTAATTTGAGAATATTTGAAAAAAAAAAAAATGAAACTCGTTTCCCTTTAAAAGTTTCATTCAACAGAGGAGCAAGGCTTTCTAAATTGGATATCGAAACCATCTGCTGGCGCACGTTAATGGCCAACTGGTAAATCTGTTGGAGGAAAGGGTGGGGTCGAAAAAGGGACGGGCTGAATGGGGGGGAGGGAAATGCGAGATGAAACGCATTTTGTTCTCAAAATCTGCATACATGACGCATCTCCTTCTTTTCCCCATTTTTCTTTTTCAGTTCCAACGATTGCAAGAGATTCAACGATGCAAGTCAGGACCCCCCCCCCCCCCCCCCTCAACCATTCCGGATATAAGGGACTGGGCGCTTCCTTCCGGAATAAGAGGGGATGTTCAAAAAAAAAAAAAAAAAAGACGGGGGAAGGGAGAAGCGACCAGACAAGATAGTTGTATATATTTATATATAGATTCACCATTTTGCTTGTTTCTCTCTCTCTCTCTCCCCCCACCCTCTTCCAGTCGGTTAGTCTGAAGCGCACAGAGAGAGGGAGGGACTAAATCCCCCTAATGTATCAAACTTAAAAAGTACGACAATTTAAATGGGGAAAGTACGTCAAACTGTTCTCGCGTGATCGTGTGTTTGGAGGGTGGTGTGAATTTCCATCTGACGTGTGACAGCGTCACCAGCGAAAGAAATGTCTTATCCCTCCACTTGAAATCCAATTACTCAAATTCTACGTTAGCCGCGTGACGTGTCTGCCCTCCCCCCCCCACCACCCAATCCAGAAGTTACGAACGTTTTCAAATATTGATTTCGAATTCATTATTCAAAAAATCAATTTTCAAAAGAAAACGTTTGAAACGTAAACGCGTTCCGTGCCACACGGACTTTGCTCATTACACACGAAAAGGAAGGCATCAATTGAACACAAGAACTCGAATAAAAAAAGAAAAGAACCTCTGTTACTTGGAAGGGACATCCCCTCCCTTCTCAATTGAAAGAACCCCACAACAAGTTGAGGTCACGTTAAGAAGGTCGTGGGAACAAACATAGAGCCACTATCAATAATAAGAAAGAAAAAAAAAAATGCTTTTTATTGTTTGGGAACTGCTCTTATCTTGTCTACCTATTTTCCCCTTTTTTTTTTTCACCCCCCCCCCTCTCGTTGTGTATCTTTTGATAAACCGGACAAGGCAACGTGCACAGGGTGTTTTTTTTTTTTTTTTTTAAAGATAAGTGTGGCTTTTTTTTTTTTAAATCTTCTAAGGCGGAAACGCTATAAAAGACGCTAGATGGCGTTGAGACGTGGAATTAAAAACGAAAAACAAAAACAAACAGCCGTCATATTTCTGACGCGTTTCGCTCAACATTTATCAACACATGTTTGTTGTTACCTACTGACCGTTGTTGCGTAACAACTTCCGCTAACCATTTCCTTTTTTTTTCTTTCTTCCTCCTCCCCCCCCCCCCCCAAAAAAAATGTTGTGGTTATCGTCGGCCAAAACTAAAAAAAGGAAAAGAAGCAACGGTGAAGCGTGACCGGATTCATCAGATTCTTGAATGCCACAACGGACGCCGACTTTGTGCTAGATAACGAGTTAATCAAGTTGAATGGCCGCAAACGAATTCATTATTTTCTTCTCCCCCCGAGCGTTGTTGTTGTTTTTTTTTTTTTGTTTTGGTTTTTAAATAATAAAAAAGAAGGTCGTGTGATGCCACTGTCAACTTTGTAGAACGAGGAAGTAGCCAAATCAACGCAGACAACCCAAAATTAGAAAACGTGTCAAAACTATCCCGACGCTACCGACACCATTCCTTGTTTCCTGTTTTTTTTTTTTTTTTTTGAAATATGCGAACGACCGGCAAAAAAAAAAAAAAAAAAAAAAAGACACGCGCAACATTTGAGTTGTTTTCGTCGATGCGTCCGCAGTGATTGAGCCAACCGGCAAACGCTACAAGAAAATAAGAAACGTCTAACCAATTGCGATTTGGCACGCACAGTAGGAGGAGAAGAGCCATCGATGTACATTGTTGCCATTTTCGTATTGTACTTTTTTTTTTTCAACAACAACAACAACAACAACATTCCGCCTGTCACTGACTAACGGATTTTTCCCTCCCCTCCAGCTCTTCTTCCGGAATGACGTCACACTCGCCTTGCTGTGGCTATTACAATGGACTCTTCTTTTCCTCCTCCTTTGTATCTGTACATGATTATCTTTTTTTTTTTAAATATACATTTTTTTTCTATTTATTTGGCCAGGCTTATGGTCATGTCAACGCGTCTGTGTGTTGTCATCCATTTTTGCAGCTCGGGATTTGTCACTCGCTTCCTTTACACATGGCCCGCCGGCTGGCGCATTCAACACACACGCACACAATACGACACGAACAATAATAACAAGCTGTCGTCCCGCATCCATACACATTTTTTTCTTTTTAAAAAGAAGAGTATTGTTTCACCATTTCAGCCTCGGGGTTTCTTTGGGGAAAGAAAAGTTCCAGGATGAACAACAACAACAACAAGAAAAAAAAAAAGATAGGGTCCAGTAAACGAGAAAATGGAAATGCTTGGAACAGCAGGGGAGGGAGAACTCGGCCTACATAATACAGTCGAGAGAAAGTTCCTTTTTTTTTAAAAAAAAATACGAAACCGTGTTGCATATGTGATGATGCACCTTCTTTCTCTCTCTCTATGTCGTTTTGGCCCGACTATCTTATTTTATTACGTCTCTAACCTTCCTTAAGACAAAGGGCACCCCACTTAAAACAAAAAAGACTGTGCGTCCCTGACGTGTGTATCGATTTAAAGGTTTTCCGAGCCCACAAGAGTCACCACGCAGAATGCAAGACACACACACACACCCACTAAAAAAAAAAAAAAGAAAGGAATGACACTGTGGGCGGGCATGTAATGTGCGATAAATCTCTTTTTGTTTTGTTTTTTAGGAAGAGCATTGTGTGTCTTGTTACCCCCCCCCCCCCGAAAAGACAAGGAGAAGAGGGTTTCGGTGGTCAAAGGTTTTGTGTGCGTTCCAGTCGACAAAACCCACACACAGAAGAGAGATAGTAGTAGTAGACGGCCTCCCTCATAAACACGTCTGGGCTCTCCGATCTTGCCCTTAAAAAAAAAAAAAACAAAAAAAAACGTGTTTTTTGGGAGTGGGGATATGGCAACGCTGCAATATTTTGTTCCATAAAACGATTTCTGATTACAATCAACGACAATCGAATCAGCAGGTAAAACGCAAGGTCAATTTGTGGCAAGACGACAAAGGGAAAAGAAACGATTTATTTTTTTTTGGGGTGGAAGGCATTTGAAATATTTCAAATGGGGGGGGGGGAGGATCTGCAGGACACCTGGAATTCCATATGGAGAAACGGGGGGTCTTCTCACCTGTCCTGTAAAGGAGAAATGTTTCCTTCGAAAATGACACACATTCAAAGTGCGTAGTCGTACATCAAAGTAAACGCACAAAAAAAAACACTTCCAAAACCAGAAAAATGAATGGCAACGGTGTCTCGTCACATCAATTCACGTCTACTCACCCCCCCCCCTTCCTCCACTCTTAAGTCGATATTAAAGTCATAAATCGTGAGCTCTTTTTGCGTGCATCGCCACCGTTTTGAACATTGGCCGAAATGATGTAAGCCGATTTGAAAACTGGCAACGCGGCTAAATACGCAAAAAGCTGCCAAACTCGAGTTGAATAGACACGAAGAGGATAGCGGACAAGTAGCGGAAACGCTTATTAACATCAGATGCGACTAACGAGACGACAAAAAACAAGAAAAGGTCAATCAAATCAGCGCCGTCCATCTTGGTGCATGGCGGCCGAAATCAAAAGGGGATTGCGGTTGACATCGTTAAGCCCCCCCAAAAAAAGATCATTGAAACAAGTCAACCGCAAATAAAAAAAAAACAAAGGACGTGAACTTCCCAAACGAATCAAAAGCATTTTGTCCTTCTTATCTACGCGCATTCAAACAAAAATATATAAATAACAATTCCGACCGTGAAAAACAAAAGGTGGTTTTGCTTTTTTGTTGTTCCAACACACACACAAAAACAACAAAAAAAAAAAACAATTGCGCACAACACATTGCGAACGTTTTTTTTATTATTATTACATCGCGGGACGTCTCGCAACAAACGAAAGTGCCTTTCAAAAAAAAAAATTCCGCGCTGAATGTTTATGATATTATGATGATGAAAATTAAAGAAGAAAAACAAAAACAAAATGAAGGTGAAAGAGAGGCGCTTAAAGAGACACTCAAAGAGTCCACTGGAGAATGGCACGAACGTATGGAAAAGCGAAGGAGGAAAAGAGGAGGGCCGGATAAAAACACGAGAACGTCAAAGAAACGAACGTAACAGTTTTGGAACTTTTTTTTTTCTTTCTGCTCTTTCGAAATGATTTCCCCGCGGAGTGAGGAAAAAGAGAGAAAACAAGGATAAATAGAAAGAGAACACGAAAGAAGGAAAAAAAAATAAAATAAAATAAAAACGGGGATGATGGATGAGAGATACGAACGGTTTGTCCAGTTGCCAGGGCCACAAAGAACGACCCAGGGGCGCCCCTGGATATATATTTTTCCCTTCTTTTTTTTTTTTATTTATTTATTTCCATGGAAGAAGAAAACGGGCTGCTGGATGAAAGGCTACTGGTCCCTTCTTTTTTTCCACCCACAAAAACAGCTCCGGAATGCCTCCCAAGACACAAAGCTCCTCCCCCCCCCTCCCTCCACACAAGACATTCAATCGACACATAACCCATTCCCGTACTGCCTTTAACGTCGATGTGCATCAACAAAACGCCACACATAAATCCGCACAAATGAAAAAAAAAAGAGCGTGGTGATTCATCACGTCACGAATCATTAAACAATTGCTTTAAAAAAGAAAAAAAAAACAACCAAAAAGTTGTGTGAAAAGATGTAATCCAGCTGATGATGAGTCAAAAATGGACAAAAAAAAAAAAAACAAGTTCTAAACCCCCCCCCCGGATGAGCTGCGAAACACGAAACTTCTTTGGCCAGCAAAGGGGGCGAGGAGGACCCTGTTGCTCAAGCTACTTAAAGTAAAAGAGCTCCTCCATTGGCAATGGCTGATGAGAATCATCATTTTCTTTTTCGTTAAAGTAAACCAACACCGTGTGGCCCCCCTCCCCCTTCACTTGTCCTATAAAACACCAAGTCCGTCTCGCATGTGAAAACGTTGGTAATATTAGATGTTGTCCTAATAACCGCAAAAAACAGGTACGCTCACAAACTTCGTGTGTTCCCTCCTTTTCTTTCCAAGTGAAAATTCACATTTGATCTAACGTGTGTGATGGAAATGAGGGGAGGGGAATGACATCCAGGTCAACAGGTTAAACTGAATGAATTTGTTTAAGTTATGAGACCCTTTCTCTATTTCGTGTGTGTGTTTTATTTCTACGAGAGACAAGACATCCTGCCGGAAGTGGTTTCTTCTTTAAAATGTGAAAGGAAAAAAAAAACAAAGTCGAGATTGAATATTTTTTTATAACGGGAAATGATCGCAATTCAAGAGGATTTCGTGAAAACTTTTGATTTTCTCTTCGTCCCTCAACCGTGAAAAATGTCGTTTCATTTTTTTGTTTTTCTTTTAAAAGAAGAAGAGAAAATTTTAATTCATTTTCAACGAATTAGATTCCGGCCAACCCAACCCACAAATAAAAAAGGGAAAAACGAATAAAAAAATGGGTAGAGACGACAGGTTCAAATGTAGAGAGAGAACCTTTCAAATGATTTTCACCTGGAACAACCACACACACACACACGCACACAAAAGACGATTTATGGTGAAACGCACCCAAACGAACAATAATAATAAAAAATAAAAAGAGAAGGTGGAGATTGTCCCACCTGGACCCCCCTATGCCCATTTGATCCGCTGGAAGAAGAAGAAGAAGAAAAAAAACTCTTCTCTGGAACAACAAAAGGATTCAGAAAAAACCCTTTCCTACAATAAAATATAGAAACCACTGTTGCTATTTTCGGTAGATGTTTAGAAAAAAAAAAAAAAAAAATCTTTTTGAGAAGAGAGAATGTTTTCCCCTCCATTTAAACTTAATGAGCGAATTGATCCACTAAATATCGTACGGTCAGTGCACATTTTCTCTCTTTAATAGACTTTCTCAAGATTTGATTCGAATGTTTCCCCCCCCCCCCTTCTTCATTTCAAATGGAAATAACACAACACACATCAGGTGACCATCTGGCAGACCAGACGAACATGAAAGAAAGATGGCCGCACGCGACAGCAGCTGGTAAGAAGGGCACATCACCTTCAGGGTGTGTGTGTGTCTTGTTATTCTTCCTTTCTTTATTTCGAGAACTGGGGAGGGTGAACAAGCAACAGGAATGAATTCTGTTCTTCTTTCGAATTCAACATTTCCTGTCCACGCCGTGTGGATTCATTTTTGTCTTTTTTCAAAGGCGTAATTTCGATGAAAACTGGGGTTCATTGGCGAAAAAAATATTAAGGGACTTACCGTAATTGACGGTCATGATGGGCTTGACATTTTCTTGCCACGACGACGCCCAGCTCGTCGACCACGCCATCATTAAAATTAATCCAAACATGGGACCAGTTGGAACTGAACTGTGCACACTCGTTTTGGCGGCAGCCATTGATCTCGCCTGTGACTTGTGTTTCTCAATTGTTTTTCTTAATGTTTCGCCTTTTTCTTTGTCGATTTCGGGCGCCAAAAAAACACACACTGATTTTTCCAAAGCTTAAAATTCCATTTAGTGCAAGAACGTTGGATTTTTTTAAGGGGCAAAATTCGAGTTTGTTTTTTTTTTTCAGCTACCGATCTCAGATGACGCCATGTCGTTTGTTCACACACACGCACACACGAGAGAGGAAAACTCTTTCGACTGGGAATCGATAACAGAACAACACACGCAGCAGCAGACACAGTAAAACAAAAAAAAACGTGCAGAGAACAAAAACTGGTGGAGATTCGTAATTTCGTCGCGTTTTTTCTTTTTATCTTCGAGTGCCAAAGTTGAAATGAAAAGGAGGGAGGGAGGAAAAAAAAAATAAGGATTGGGGGAAAATGCACGCGACCCAGCCAGCCAGCTCCGAATATAAAAAAAAGGCTTCGTAGGCTTCGCTAACGAACCACCGACGAGACACTCGACTCTACAACTGAAGGCTAAAACTCAACTGCGAGGCATAGACGCAGGTTCCCTGAAACGTGGAGGGGAGGGCGGTAGCTGTGTGTGCCGTGCATATATCAAACTTGAGCTCTCTCTCCCCCAATGGCTGTCGAGCAGGGCTGATGGCCTCAGGGAGTACTGCGCAAGGTCGCCAGTTTGGAATGGAAGGCCGACAATAAAACAAAAAATGGCGTTTCGAGTCATACAATGGCATCTGGCGGTCATAATTTCAACTATTTTGGCGCCAAAATGACGACAGAACGAAGGCGCTCAAAACTCGTTTTCCCACCACACTTCAAATAGTACGAAAAGAAAACGTATTTTGTCCCCAAAATTGGGGCAAAAATTTCCGTGCTATTTATTATGTTCTCAACAGTTTTATTACGAAAAAATGAAAAACCAAAGCTGTCTACACATTCGTTGCTTGCAACGACGAAAATCGGAGGAACAGTTTCTTAGGAAAATTAACGATTATCAACACCATATGTAACCCACAAGCATTATACGAAGCAACCAAGATTGGATGGACTACAGCGGTATGTGGGGCATAGTCTTTGAGAAGGCTTAAAATATTACGTACTTTATATTATTGAATTCCTAGTTGTGTTAATTGCTGCTCAGCTTCAACAATGAGGCGAAACACCTTTTGGCTCAAGAATGTATTCCTGTACAGGGTAATCGTGTTGAGGTGTAAAATGCATTGCCAAATGGAATGCACCAGTTTCAGCATAGATATCCCATTCTGAAGCAAGTCATTCTGCAGCACTTTGGAGTGCCATGTCACTGCAACATCGTAATCATTTTCATCAAATCGCAATCCAAGTAGCTGATCATAGTGCAAATTCCACATGTAATTCTCTCGAAAAGGAAAATTCATGACAGCCGAATCTGAAAGACGTTGCTGCAAATAATTCCTTTGTTTCATTTTCATTTCAGTCTGTGCTTGGTGGTACATCAGTGCCTGGTTTGCAATACCCATCTCTTCCATTTTGGCCAATCCTACAGAGACAATTGTCTGAAGTCTCTCCACTTCCATGCATAATTTTTTTCTCTGGTCCAAAACGGCTTTCGTCAACGAAAGAGACTTGGCCTTCATCCTAGCAAGCATGGCGAAAAAATGTTGAATAACTTCTCGCCAGGAGTCCAGATTCCCCAGAAAATCTTCAGTCAGTTCCCAGCTGTTAACGTTCTCCTCGACATCCTTGGCAAAGATGGATAAAACCGATCGATTTGTATCTGCCTTTGTGATCACATTGCAAATCATGTCCAGTTCTTTAATCCCTTCCTTGTCTTCAACGAATCCACTTAAGATTTCTGCAATTTTTTGGTTCCCAAAAAAATCCAACCCTTCCGAATCGGCCAAGTAGGGCGTAACAACAATTGTCAGCGAATAAGGAATCCGAAATCCTTGAACGTAATGGATATCGTAGACCGAAATGCAATTCGTTGTCTGGCTAGGCTCATCTTCTTCAACCATTTGAAAACGAAACTTGTCTTTCGGTTGAACATCGACGACGTGGTTGATGATATTGTTGATGAATTTCTTGTGGTATGGACCTTTTGTCCCTAACACAAAAATTGTCCTTTTCTCTCTTTGCTCGTCGGGTAGACCAAAAGAAAAGCGTTCAATAGTTCTTGAATTTTGTGCTGAATGTCTGTTCAACGGGAAGACGTACGTATCTATTCCATTGTGCAGACCAATCAGTACGGATCTCACCTTTAACATGTCAACCAATCTGATTGCTTGATAGCTTATTGTTCTTTGTTGATTAATTGTTAGACTTTCGTTACTCAAGATTGCCGGTTGATGTGTTAAGTTAGGTATCAGCAATGATGTACGTTTCTCCTTTTGTCGTCGATTGTAAAACCAAACACTAACTACCTTCTTGTCCATGTGGAGCGAATCCGCCAGGAAGGCCATTTCCTGGACGGACGGCCTATTGTTCTGGCAGAAATATTGTTCCAGGGATGCCTTGACATACCACTTGATATACGTCCGTTGTTTACGATTGAATGGGTTTCGAGGCTATGAATTAAATTATTAAAAAGAAACAGTAATGAGAGCAATTGTACAATATTTAAGCGAATCGATCTCGCTCACACGTGTAAGCGAAATCGAATCGAAATGATAAAGACTAGTAAAAATTGATTTAGATTACTCACAATATATTCTTCCGACATTTTCACTTTTCCCAAAAAATGCTTGCGTTGCTACCTGACCGACTTGTACTGCGTAGACTGAGAGACTTGCCTAGCTAATCCCGTCGAGGTTTCAAGCGCATATTTTTTTTCGAAGCGTCTGTGTCTGTCCATGCGACTTATCGCACGAACTAAGCAGCTGCCAATGTACTATGCAACTTTTTCCTCATACGTTTCATTCCTCAACACGCAAACGAGAATTACACTCATGATGTACAAATGACAGCGACAATTAATGACGGGAACAGTAGCACTACACATCTGTTGGCTTCCACGTGCGAGTCAAATTTGCTGACAATGTGTAAAGTCTGTTTTTTTTTTAGACCAAAAGTTTATGACAATGGTCGGGAGACATTCTGGCTGGCAGGACTGTGTGTGATGGATGACGTAATTAAGTTATGTTTTTGACAGAGTTTTATCACATTTACTGATAAGCGCCTGACATTTACGTTTATCGCCGGTTATTTTCCTCGTAAAATCCCCGGCTAATGACAGGTAAATTCCTTGGTAAAATAAAACGAAAGGTAGTCCGAATAAGAATAGAATTAAGTCAATATAATAATACATAGTTTGCTTATTACAATTGCTGCCATCACTAATGTGCTGATAATGTGTGGCGGGGGTTGATGTGACAAGCTCCTTGATCTTCGTGGAATGTGCGCATTTGATTTTGATGATTGTACCAACCAAGTTTGGATTCACATTTTCCTTCGCACTACACCAATAAGTGTGTCGCCTTCAGGTCAGGCGATCAGGGACCGTCTGGGTAAAAGTGGCATTAGCATAGTGGTTTAGCACAAGAAGGTGCTTGTATTGCTTTCTATTAAAAATATCAATTACTGTTGAAGGGTTGTGGAAACAAAATCTCAACAGAATGCTTGTCCCTACCGATTTTCGTATGTTGACGTACTTTCTTGCGGAGGCAATATCACTATAGCAATTCAAATTAATTTATGGTTATTGAATTTGTAATAAAAACAAAAACCTATGCAACATTAAACAGGAACGAACACATGAACACAACAAAATAATCCATGAACCATTTTTTTGCAGAACAAGTTCATTCACAAAGCTGCCTGACGACGTTGTCAAGTCCCTAAAGCACAATCAAAATTTTTATTATACAACTCTATGCTCTTAAATTTGTACACGAAGCTTCTAAATATTCGTAATTATCTTACATTACCGTGTATAATTGGAAAAAATGTGCATTTGTGAAAATACTCCCTTTGCACGATTTAGTTTCCATTAAATAGGAAAGGTTGCTGAAACCCTTTTTCTGAGAACAGTTTCTCGAAAACATGATGGCCGACATGAACGTCTACCAATCAAATTCGAGGAAAAAAAGGAGAAAGGGTGAACAAAAAGGAAACGTTCTTTTCTTAATATCAATGAGCTATTCTTAATATCAGTCAGAAGTGTAATTTGGCGGGAATAACAGTGAGCCATTGAAGTTGTGAAATTCTCAACACAAAGATTAGTGGAGTGCTACGTGGTAACGTTTCTATTTATTTGCTATCAATTTAATTTTGATGTTAAAGTTGTATAATTTGTGTTACATGTGTGGAAATCAGCATGGGAATCAGAAATGTCAGCCATGTGGTCTGCATTGCTGTGCACATTTCAATGCCATGTTTCATTCCATTAGCCATAAATTTTCATGGCGATTTATTGGTGGTGTGACATTCGTCTTAATTGGTAATCGTTTTACGTCGTTTTTATTTACAGAACGCCTATTTGCTTAAACGTTTGAAATTGGGGGCTTCATTCTAGAATAGATGATAGTTGTTGCATGTAGTTTTATAGCTGGAGAAGTATAAATGTTGAAGATATAAGCTAGGGAAAATATGTAATGTGACCTAATTGCAACAGAAAATAGGTTAGCATTGGAAGATGTTTGCTTCGTCATTCTACATTACTTGACAGCTTTGTCTGGTTGCTTGTAGAGATCTTGCAAAGTTTTACCTTAGCTTTGTATGTTGTGCCTTAAAAAAGCATTTGGGATTCTGTGGAGAAGTAGAATAATTTTGAACCTTACTTTTGATTTCTATGACTCTGTTTGAAGATTGACTTTTATCATCCAGGGATTAGGAAGTTTATATCGGACACATTGTTCCACATTTCCTCCCCAGATTCCTCATGTGGCAAACTTTTTGATTGTGAATCATGCAGAACGTACAGGACGACATCCAACTGTAATGCAAACATGTAAGTCATCATTTAAATTACTCCTGTACTAGTAAATACGTTTTTGACGTTTGTGGTATTTTCTGGCGTAAGTATTGTGTTCCGTTTTTAGGGTGAAGGATAACAAGGTGTTGTAAGTCTTTTTTATAGTAGTACATTTCCCGCCATAGGGCTTGAATAAAAGGCAAGTGGAACGTTAAAAGAAATCGTTGTTTTACAGAGGGTAACAAAAAACAACGGCTATATAATATTAGAGGTTTAATTGTAGTTTGACGAAAGATGGGTATATGTGTTATGTAGATGAGGGCGTTGTCCAATTTGTGGGACTGTAGAGCAGATAGGTTACGGAGTTGCCAATTTGTTATCGTATGCCACTTGAGTAAATTCGTGGAGAATGGCAAGGTTAGAAACCGGGAGTCTGCGGACTTCATTCGGGTCGAGTACATGTAAAACAAGTTTTGACTGTCCAGCTAATGCACGTGCGTGTGAGGACTGGTATGACGTCAAATGCTTTTACAAGGACGTACGGTTTGGAACCTTTTAAAGTTTTGCTTTGTAATTGCGTATATTTTTATATTCACTGGCATGCCGTGCATGTGTGGGGAGTGAATGGGTTAGTGGATGTTACTTCCCAGTGAAATGTGTTCACGTGTTCATTTTTAGCCGTCTGTGCTTCATATGGTCTTGCGCCCCAGTTGCTTTCTGGTTTATATTTGATGCGTTTCGTTTAATGCAATGCTGCTGTTAACTATTATACAACGTTTGTCCAATCATGTAGGATCCAATCAATCGAGCCTTTTATAAAAGAGGGAAACTGTGGTAAAATGAAATGTAGCGCGTTTTGAACGTAAAATTTTACGATATCGTTGTAGCAAAAAAGTGCGTGTTGGGTTTCTTTTTGTTCGGTGACCACCCGCTGTCTCCATCAGTATAAGGTATATCTTTGTGCCAGGCGCCATATAATCCCTTACAACAACCCGATGTGTTTTCCATTTTTCCTGTCTTTTATTGTTATTATTCATACGCTATGGAGGAGGACTGCAAATATTTTATTGTATAGAAGGACTTGTTTAGAAGAAATGTTATTGAATATGACGTTGAAAAACCAACAGGCGACATAATAGACCCGTACAATGGGACTACTATGTAATAAAATATAGTGGATAAACTTTAGGATTCGTTCCTTTATGTAGTGGCTTGCAACTAGAGTTTTTAAATATTGTTCCAAGCAGAGTGTTTTTGTTTAGTAATAGTTAGATAACAATCATAATTCGTGATGTTTTCCTATACCTCAGGTGTGTGCTACCATCTAGCGGCTGAAGTGGGCGATTTTCAATTTCAGGTAGTTCAACTGTTTTTTTTTTCCCCACCAACTTGTTTGTTTAAGTGTTCAACATTTTCATCAGGTTTTAAGATGACGTGATTGCTTTTCCGAATTGAGATGCATACCGAGAAAGTCCATACACATCTACTGATGGCGAGAAAAAAAAAGGACTTACACGTGAACGACGTAAAAGGTAAATGTAATTCAGTTATCGTTTCCACACACTTCAAGATTAGGGTTAGGTTTGAAAGTTAGATAGTATAAAAATTTTCCCTCAACTTCCACCGCGGGCTACGATTCTTCGACGAATTTGACAGTTTTTAAAATTTATCAATACGTCTTTTATTGTTGAAAATGGAGAAAGTGGGGGCTGCGATTCCGTTGAGCTCCTGCTTTCGACACACGACACGCAGACAATAGTTCAGAGGCTAACCAAACCTTGGTACAAAAGAATATAAATTCCTCCCCGGAAAAAAAAAAAAAACTATTTGGAACGTCTATACGGGCGGGTTATCGCATACCACGTACATCTTTCCCTCTCTCTACAAATGATTTTGTCCTTTATAGATTGAATATTACCGCCTAATACGTTTCGAACTGTTGTGCACTCGCCTGTCCATTCCGTTACATTGGCAAACGAGGAAACCCCATTTTCATTGTAGGGCAAAAGATCGTTTTCCGTATTCTCATCGTTGGGGGTGTACTCTTTTATTCGGGGCAAAACATTTTCTTTAGGAGGGACACTCGTGGATTTTGAAAAAAAAAAATGACCATAGCTGATTCCTTCTACAACAACGACGCAGTTGAATTCTGCAGAACCGGTCCTTATTTATTTAGGATTGGCTCTTTCGCTCTTATGCGAAACGTAGGGCAGATGGCAACGAAGAAAGAAACGAGATTCAACTCCTGCAGTTGGTTTGAACCTTTTTAAAGTCACTGACCACGGCTTAACAAAAATATGAGATACTAAGTTTAACAAACTCCAGTACATTACCAGCTTTGATATCTTTAAGAACAAAATTTGTTTACTGCGCTATTTTCTCTTTTTTGATTGTCGACATTGCCCTAGGTATGATACCCTTAATCGTGGGGCTCTCTGCTTGCTCCGGATCTCGGTTGTAAATCACCCAACCAGTGTAAATAAGACGCAGATAACTTGGGCGCGCTCACGGCATTCTTAAAAAAAAAAAAAAAAAAAGACAATTCTCATAGAGAGAGACGGAATAGTTCCTGTGCTATATAAGGGGTTGGAGAAATGAGAAAAGTCTATTACACCGGCGCAGACGACGAGTGATGGGAATGACAGTGGAGCTTTCGTGAGACAGTTGTTTAACTCGCCAGTTTTTACAACCTCCCGTTTTTTTTTTCTAACCGTGAATAATAAGCTAAAGTATTTTCAACCCTGCCTTTCCCTTAATAGAGCTGGAACTCTATATAACTGATGGGCCGGATGAAGGAAGCGCGCGGCGGATAATTCTATTGGTAATAACTAGTCAGTTGGCTCCGGCTAAGCCTTCCACCACCTTTGATTGCACGTCCAGTTTGGGCAGGAGGGGAGGACGATGTTAAGCATTTTTTTTTTCTTCTAAACCCCCCCGAAAAAAAAAAAAAGGAAAAGTTGACTCATCACGAGTTGTTTGGGGTTCCGTACGGCGAGTTTGGTATGAATTATTGATGGTTGTAAACATACTTGAATTTGTGGCAGCAATCTTATCAATTTTTTTTTTTTTCCTTCATTTTGTATTTATTACGTATGGGGTTGCCACCATATATAGGGGGGGCAACGAGCAGCGATTTAAATGATAATCCTGTTCGTTCTTTTTAAAAATTTTCCTGCACTGTACTGCATCAAATCTCGCTCGACTCTTAGAGGTGTGATTTTTTGTTTCTTTCAATTTCTTGGAGAGAAAATTTCTGTTTAGTTTATTGTTTTCAACGTGAATATGTAGGGAGGGCCAAATATGTAGGGATGAACCCCAAAAAGTCGTAAATTCAATGGGCCCTTGTTTTTGTTTTCCTCTTTATCTTTTCACACATTGTTTCATTAAAATTTAAATCACTTGGCCATGGGAATTATTTAATTATAATAATGCATCCATACATTTCAAAAAGATAATATTCTTTTTGTTTTGTTTTCTCCAACAGGATTGAAAATGGTCGACGGAATTCCGGCCCTGTTCATTCCGCCTTGATGGCTCCTACGCGCTTATTAGATAGTCTTGAAACGTTCCTTTTTCTCGGTGATTTCTACAATATTTTTAAACTTTTAACCAATTTCCTAAAGAATTTCATCCATTTTCTTCTTCTTTTTTTTTCTAGACTTTATTTATGGCAATAATGGCCGGTGGGTCGCTATCAGCACCGGTCAGGAAACACCGGTCCAATGCTGTCCTATATAACGTAAGCCCATAGAAGCTTTTGAAAGAAAGTAGGGTCTCACCCTCTCCGACAAAATGCCGCCTCCTCCTCTTCCTCCTCGTCCTCCTCCTCCTGCCCGCAGTGTTATGATGATATAGGCGGATGGCGGCACAGAAGGTCCCAGTCGTCGGCTCTCACCCACCAAGAACGGACGTCATCGATTTTTTGAGTGGTATAAAACATTTTTAACGTTTGATATCGTGACCCTATCTGTTTTCACGCGAATTGTTTTGGGAGGTTTTTGTTCCTTCTCTGGACCGGAAAACAAAATTATTGGGCGTGCGTGTGTGTGTGTGTCTCTCTGTCTCCAGGAAATTGAATTCAACATTTCGGGTGAGTGAACCGCTTACGACAATTCTATTAAAATTGAGTTGCCTCACATGCGAGAACGAGTCAATCATTTCTGTCGCTCGTTATCGACGCGATTTTATAGTTGAAAAAGAAAATGAATGGAGTCGACGTTTTTCTATTTTTATTTATGGCGTTTGGGTTATCTTATAGCAGCAGGTAGTCTTTAACAGTTTGTTAGTGGGATACGCCATACGAGCTACTATCCCAACTATAAAAAAAAAAAAACGGGGACTTTGTATTTTTCATTGCCTTTTTTCGGCGAATCGTTTCTCTTGACGATATTTTCCTTTTGTTTTTTGTTTTTTATTTATCTGTAACATTTTACGACTTGAAAACAAAAAAAAAAACAAGAGGGTTCGCGCTGTGGTTATAGACGGTCGTCAATTACCGCACGCGGCATCTGTAAACTATAAAACGGCATCAAAACTGCGGAAGAAACAAATCACAGCTAAAAGTTTCCCTATTGTTTTTGTTAGAATCCTAACTTTTCCTTTAACTTCCTGCTGTATTTTTTATTCGTTTTTTTTTTTTTTCTTCGAACTTTTATTCTGCGGCCATCAATTTGACGCGAAAGTAGGGGCTCTTCCTCTACACATGCGTAGTGTGTTATTGTCCAGGTATTTACGCACACCCCCTATTCATCCGAAGCAATCAAAATCATCGTCAAACAACGCAACATCTAATCGATTGAGTTTTTCTTCCAACTCTTTGCTTGGTGATTTTTGTTTGTTTATTAACGGACGATCCTCCAGGGCGAATGGAAATTACCTATATTATAATAGTATCTTCTTCAAAACAAAAATAATAATAGAAAACAAATTCATCTTTTCTTTCAAATCAACAGGTAGAAATGTTTTTTTTTATTTATTTATTATTTTTTTTTTTACTTTGAAAACATTGTTAACGAGCAGGAGGAGGGTTGAACATTGTGTAGGGTAGGTTTTCTCTTTGTTTTTGAAGGGGAAAAAAAAAAAAAAGGAAACGTCGACGTCCAACGACGACGATGATGATGTAGGCGTGTGCTGGGCTACCCGTGCCATCCATCATTCGAAACAAGAAAGGGAGAAATGAATCTAAAGCCGATGGCCTGTCAACCTGAATACGTGCATCGCTGCAACTTCTTCATCTGCCACAGGGAAATCCTTGCGAGTTAGATGTTGGATTTCTTCTTGGGGGTGATGATGTTGTCTGACGGTTTGTTTTTTTTCTTTCCTATGTATACACAACATGACACACAATAGCATCATCATCATCGACAGATAAGAAAAAGAAATTGAAAAATGATGGCTGGTAGGAGGGTGGAAAGTGAAATTCTTTTTTTTTTTTTTTTTTTTTCCCATCATTTCCGAATGTCTTTCGTCAAACTCTGCTGATGTCTAACAGATGTGGTAGATACAGGCTTTTTTGATTCTGTTCATCCTGTTGTCCGTCTCGCTTTTCAGCGGAAGCGTTTCAATTTTTTGTTTCTTCGAAATTGTGAATCGATTCTTAATGTTTTCCGACCTCATATCCGCTACTAGAACGCTGTTTCTATTGCGCGCTTATTTTGAATGAGTTTGACAGAAAGCTTTCATCCTCTTCACTGCTCGTGTCACGCCCTTTCTTCCGGTTTAGATTTTTTTTTTCTACGTTCCTTCGTCATTAGAATAATTTTCATCGAAATCGTCGTAAGAAAAAACTGAAATTTTACCTGGAATGTGAGACATGCCCAAATACGGAGTTTGATGATGATGGAAGAATTCAAATCCCCCCCTTTTTTTTTTTTATTATTCATTCGATACCCTCGATGGCTTATAGACAAGCAAAAACAGCCATATCAGTTGACTTCCCGGCCCCATTCTATCGGTTTGCGGAGGGGAAAAAAAAAAGAAGAAATGAACCCCCCCCCCCGGAAAACAAAAACAAAAGAAGATCGTCTTTATTTATTATCTTGGTCCATTTTCTTCTTCTTTTTGCTTTCCTATTCTCGTGTTTGGTTCCGCTCCGGTCTGTTTTGTTTGCCTATAAGAAAAAAAAAAAGGGACGTTCTTGTGACTGCTGTAATGTTATGCAACGCGGCGCACCAGGCGGAAAGATCCCAATCTATTTAATAGGGTTCAACCGAAGAAGAAAGAAAGAAAGAAAAAGAGAAGTGCTGGGTTGACACGGGCCCGCTAGAGTGAGATTTTCAAACGACAAAGACACGAGCGGGCGCAGTGAGATAGCAAAGACAGCCAGTGGCGAGGGAAGCTGAGGGTCGTTTCATCTAACGACGTCATCAATTCAAAACAAACGAGGGAATGGGGGGAGGGGATGCATAAAGAAAAAAAAAAGACGAATGATTAAAATGCCTTTTATTTTTTGCGGGATTCGGTTTTTTTTTTTTTTTTAAAGAAAAATGTCCATTAAGGCATAGACACATTGTATGTCGTAGTTTGTCGGTTCAATCCACAGGTCGTCTTCTTTTTTGCTCATTTGCATAGCTAATTTTATTTATTTATTTATATTTTTTTTCTGATCTAGAGATGGCGATAAAGTGTTTGATTTTTTCTTGTTATTAATGTAGGGACTTGATTACTGGCTGTGCTCGACAGGGCCACATCAATGATGACAAGCTGCCATTTAGTTCCAGCGTCGTTGGTGGCCATTTTGGTCTTGGCCGTCGTCTGCTGTCAAGGTAAGAGTGGCCATATTTCTTTTTTCCTCTATAATTAAACTTTATTTTAGTATTTTCGATAGAGATAGTTATGCTCTTCTTTGATTATAAAAAAAAAAAAAAAAACCTCTTCCTTCTTCATCCCCCATCTGTAAATCAAATAAGAAAAGGGGTTTCGTTTTTTTAAATCATGGAACTTTTTCAACGTCCCATTAAATTTCCAAATCAAGCAATTTGTTATCCGTTTCGTAAATCCCCTCCCCTCTCTCCGGTCGGATTGCGATTGAATGTCGATATTCGAAAGAAACGAAATTAATTATTGCGTTATCTGGTGTATATATATCACCAGTTTGTTTTTACTATCGTTTCATTATCTCCGAAATGGCTGTATGGCACCCTCTTGAATTTCGTATCTTTTTTTTTTTTTCCTTCCTAACGCGACTAGATAACCAAATTTATTTCGTTCCGTTTTTACATTGAAGATAATTTTTTTTTATTTTCTACATTTGTTCTTTCATTTCTTCCACACTTCTCTAAGAAAGGGAAGGAATGTCAATTGGCTTTTTTTTCTCTTCTTTTGGCCGATGGCATGTCGTCGTTTCTACCGCCCTCTGCATTATCACAACTTCCCTTGTTCGTCTGCATGTCGTGGTGTTGCTTTCACGCTCTCCGTTCTAATGGAAAAAGAGATCGAATTTCCTCACTAAAGTCGAGTACATTTGTGCGCTGTTTGCCGTACCGCGTTGTTTGGCTGCAACAACAACAACGTGCAGCGCTTCTTCGTCCTGTCAATCAATGGCGCTCTTCTTACTTGCTGGCGTTGAACAGCTGTTTCGAAATGTATCCAACATCTTATTGAGTTTCAAGTGTTAGGGCAGCATCGCTTGCGTTCGAGAACATTTTCGAAAGTCTGATGGATGTACACCTTCGAATTGGAGGTAAGCATCAAGTGCTGCATTCCTTTTGACACTTATCTGAGAGATATATATAAGAGCCAATAAGGAAGCTGACTTCTCGCATTCTATGAAGCGGCCAAAGAGAGAGAGAGAGTTCTTCATTTTTTTTTTTTTATCTCTTTCTATGTATAATATTTCCCCTACTGTATGATGAATTTCCATAATTTTTTTTCCCCTATTTTTCGAAATGGGTTTTGGCGCTGCAGCGCTGGCTAGTCTGAAAGGGAGAAGAAAAGATGATATTGAAATGTCGCCCATAGCCCTGAAATGCGGTGTCCTTTTTCTTTTCTTTTTTTTTTTTTTCCGAAGCGAAGTGGATGGTTTGTGTAGGGGGGACACATTATACACACACACACACGCACAAACCTCTATGTTCGTTTTCAAGAGACAGAAAGATGATTATCTGCGATGCTCGTCATCTCCCGCCGTTCTTCTCATCTTTCTTTTTCTTCTCTTGGTCTCTTAACAAAACAAAAACCTCACTTTCAATGGCTTATCCCATACGTTTTTGTGTGTGTGTGTGTCTGTGACAACAGATCAGCGGGAGTGGGTATTCCTTTTGATATACCTGAAAGAACTCTGTGTTTAGATGTTTCTTTTTTCTCTTCGGATAACGGCAGAAATAGAGATAAAAAGATGATTGAAAAGCCACAGCATTGTGCAACAGCTTCTGAGGTTTCAACGAGCTCATTTCAACGCTGCAATAGCCTCCCAGTTTTGTCAATGGGCATCCACTGCAAACGTCAGTTGTAATAATTCCCCTTCATTGCGTACACATTGGAATGTCCGTCTTGGTTCCGAATGAACTCGCCGTGCCATTTAGTGAACCCAACGATTAGAAAAATGCGTTTCTTTTTGCAAGGTACGGTTCGATTGGTACGCGTCCAGTCAGTCGGTAAATCACATGTTGTTTTTGTTTGTTTTGTTTTTTTCCACGCCAATTCATTTGTCATTGTTGGTCCTGAGGGAGGGGGGGGGGGAATGTTGGGCCGTTTGTTGTTGTCACCGCGCCTACATGTCGTTCCATATTGGGCCGTTGCGTTTTGCCATTTTTCCCGTCTTTCCATTGTGGGCAGAAGCGGGATCCGCACAGCCATCGCGTCGCCAATCATTTCCGCTCAACAAACTCGCTTGTCCTTGTGCGCATTGTTATAGTGCATGTGCACGTCGGCCCCACATAGATACGCCAAATAAAAATAGAAACTTTGAAAAATTGGGGATTGTCAGAGAAAAAAGGGACGCTATCGATGAACGGAAAAAAGAAAGCAATCAAAGGACATGTCCTCGTGTCAAACCCCCCGCCATTTTAGGTGTCTCATCCCTTATTTGTTTATTTTTATTTCATTTTTTTTTTCTTTCTTGAATTTCAAGATTTTGTCTCAGCGAGGGGCGTAAACGTCGCAGTTGATCGATGTTGGTTGATCTGAAAAGGACGGGAATTATTTAGAACAAAATGAAAACTGGAACACACAAAACATTTTCAGGAGAAACAAAAGAAACACGTACGTTAGGGTTGATATGGCAGCGATTGGCAACGTTTGATTAGGATGGAGTTTTGAACCGAGTCACGAAAGTTTCGCATCACGTAAAAGCTCCCCCTCTTGATAAAAGAAAAAGATCCGACGTGAGAGATTTCCATCCAAATAGATTTGCATACGACGTGAATTATCGCGACCAGGTGTCAAAAAAAAAAAAAAAAAGAATCCCCCCACACACACAAAACACGTTCGTTTTTGAAAACGGTTCGTGTGGAAGTGACTTTATATGGCTCAAAACTGCGTTCAATATCAACACACCTTTTGGCTACATAATAGGCGTGTTTGAATAATGGCTTTATTGTTTCTTCTGCTACAACACCGTCTGCGTGTTTACAATGCACGCCATCTATAAAAGAATATCGATGACTTACAAATGCCAATATCCTTTTCGGGCCTTCTCGCATTTTGAAAAAGAAAAGAAATTCCCTTTTTAAGGGTTATGTGTTAAGTTGTAACTTATGTTGAACTATTGGAAAGTTTAGTGTGAACTGATTGTTCGTATAGATAACAAAAAGAGATTTTTCTTTTTCAAAACAGAGACGAGGGTAGCAGGGGAGGGGGAGCGGTTGGCCTGTCATTCTACGTCAATAGAACCCTCTAATATTAACATATTTTTCATGTGTTTGGTCACTCAGACGAATGACAGAACCATCACTCTGATGGTTTCCGTTTGGGAAATTGACGCTATTTGGAATACAAGCTGTTGTAATGGGCCCATGTGCCAGACCTTTCGTCACCTATCCGTCAGCGTTAAGGAAAAAAAAAGCCGCCCCCTACTCTTTTGCTGTTGCAAACTGCAACTAATCTCCTTCTTTCCAATCTTAATGATTGTGTTATGAGGAAGTCGAAGGAGAAAAGGGACGAACCAGGTGTCCAATTAGTGTCTGTATAGTTACACCCATCGAACGTAATCGCCAGTTGGAATCAATTCGGAGCTGCTAGTCTGGAACAGACACATGACCTGGTTATTCTACTTTTTCCCACTCCAACAATCTTTTCGTTTCTTTTATTTTGGTTTCTTATCGTTTTGTCATGCTGTTGGACAACTGGTTTTATTTTTTATTATTTATTTATTATTAACGAGTTGCTTAAGATTTCTCCCCTTTTTTTTTTCTTTTCCTGAATGTATTTATTGCTGAGCTCATCGTTCCGTGACATCTCTACATGTTCGATTCCTATCCAGGTGCCTGTAGTTAAGCTCTAGGATTGAAAAATAGGAGCTGTACATTTTCCAACATTTTCATTTGCTAGATTCGAATGAATTTGTCAAGTCATTGAATATAACCGCGCGTGCTGGTTGCTTCGTGTCTCTACGAGCCCCCTTTTTTCTTCCTTTACAGCGTTGTCCAGCTCTTCCCAAATTGGAAATAAGTAATATTTCTACTATGTTCGGACGTAAGGGATAATCATTAAGTGGTTTATCTAGTTATTTTATCAAATACCTGTTTTTACATTGCCAAACTATCGTGGTTTTTTTTTTTTTTTTTTTACGATGCACCATGATGGATCAGCTGATCGAAAATTGGCCAGCAGCGATGGCGAACGTTTGATGTATCGCGCAACAATATTTTTGTAAAGCAAACGGAAGAAAGTCTTAATGGCTTTTTGCAGTTGTTGTGTCTATTTTGCTGCCAAGTTCAGCTTACCGAAATCCTTTCCCACTATAAAAATCGATAATAATGTACTAGTAGTCCTATACCCAGTAAACTATGTGACCTCGTGATATTCCATATGTGCCCCCATTCGATCAGTAGCACACCAGAAGAAGTAAGTGATACATTATAGTAAGCAAAACACTTTTTTTTTTTTCTAAATCCTTTATTTGTTTGTAGAAAAGCTTCCTGTTTGAAAACTCGTGTGTTGCCAAAACGCTTGACATTTATTTACAAATAGGTTTGGCATCAGCAGTTATCTACCATTTTTTCTGTGCCCTTGTAACTTGAAGCTATTTAACAGAGTAAGGTTCAATGCTGGTATGGAATGCAGGAAAAACATGATAGTCAATTGATATGAGAAATCTTGGTTGCAACCTCGCAGCATGATTGCACAAGAACATACCCAGTAATGATATCGACACATGTGGTGCTGTGGTATGCACATTTTTCTATCCATAGATAATGTAATAAATATTTTCCTTACAGTGACAAGAAGGCAAGACTTGTGTATGTCAAAAGAGAAGAAAACGTCTCATTACCGGCAATCGGTTCCATGCATAGAAATGGAGCTTCAAGCAAATTGTTCCAAGATGATTTAACCGTCCGTTTCATTAAGCCCTCCATGTGTCGCCTCCCGCTGTTCATACACAGTGTGCACGTGCCTTCTCGATTTTCACCGACAATAGGGGCGGTCCATGGGTCAGGGGAAGAAGAAAATAAAGGGACCCAGCACTACTAATACGCCGCCAATGGTGCTGGAATGCATTTTATTTTTCTTCCTTTTTCCGCCACTCTCTCAACAGAAATCATCCCCTTTTCTTTCAGGTCTCTCTCTCTCTCTGAAGAAAATGTTTCGAATTTTTTTTTTCTCTTGGAAATGAGAACCAGCACTCTACAGAGAGAGCACCACGTTCTTCTCTTTTTCTATGGCGACCCCGAACATAGGCCCCCAGTTGTTCCCTGCACATGTTGGGGTCATTACGACATAATGGCTTTCTCTCTAACTTGTATCGTCCGTCTCCCTTTTGGAGTAGTCAATGCTAGTGTATCTTGTATGTGTGCAGTGTCATGCTGCCGAGTCATCGGACGTGTCCGTAGAACTAGAAAAAAGCATAGAGACATATAGAGGCGAGTGACTATTATTCTCATCTTTCCCACTCGAATTTTTTTTTTTCTTTCCTGACTTACCAAAATTGAAAACGTTAGATAAGAAATTTTATATTAGTCAATTTTCCATTTTAATAATAATATAAAAAAAAAACATTCCATGGAATAATTTAATTTTTTTTTTTTGCTATCAGATTTGGATCCGTGCGATCACCATCGTGTGCTGGACGATTTCCGCCGCAGCCCGCTGTACCAACCGCAGACGCCCCGCGATGTCCTGTGTGACCGACAACTCTCTGTCGGGTGGTACCGGTTCACCATACAAAACCGGTAATGATTATTATTATTTCTCTCTGCGTTGTTGTTGTTGTTGCAACTCCTTTTGGGTTTGCTCATACGAAAAAAAAAAACAACAACAACAATGTTATTGTCTGCCCACGGACGAGAGCCCCACCCTTTTGAAAACGCTGCTATGGACGTTAATGAAGTCCATTTGCACCGGCCTCTTTGAAATAAAGAGGGGAAGAAAAAAAAAAAAGAAACATGGCCATTCTGTCATCACGTCGAGAAACGTGTAGATTTGTATCAGGTCGACCAAGTCAAATAAGGATTGAAACTCGTTTTTTCTTTCCCCGCTTGTGCTAAGAGAAATCGTTTAACGTGGCCATGTTTTGCGACTCACTGACGTTCCGACATTTTTCTTCTCAATTCATTTGCATGTTAAGGTCGGCTGAGATGCCGACCCGCTGCGCTTCGGTCAACTACTGCGGAACACAGGCACCCCTTTGGTTACGACTGGACGATGGCCAACGCCTTCCCGATACGTTCCAGCAAGCGCAGCTGACTGCCTGCTCTTCCTGGAGTCGTCATCATTACGACGATGAGGATGACAGCGTCCCCGTGACTGAATATGACGACTGCTGCGCCATGAAATACCCCGTTTCCGTTCGCAATTGTTCCAGCTATTTCGTCTATCGACTCCAGCCGACTGAAGCCTGCAACATGGCTTATTGCGCCCAGCTTCCTTCAACGAGCGGTAAACGAAATTTCTTTATTCATTTGGAATAACCGGTCGCCTTTTTTTGTTTTGTTTTAGTTGCAACTTCAAGCCAAAACTCTCTTTTCCTTTTAACGCTAATGTTCCATTCAGCCAAAATTGATTTTGCTTTTTATACGCCAAAAAAGAAATGTGGATGAGCCAAATAGAGAGTACGACATTTATTTTTTTTTTTACCTTTTCCAGCAAGAGGAAATGTATTTTAATTAATTCAAAATCATGGCTTATCTCACCGTATTGAATTAGATCATATTTGGAGCCAGCCTTTAAAAGCTATCTGTTTTTCTTCCCATACAAAGAAAGGATTTTTGTTGTTTGACGTTTAAATACCCCACAAATCTCAAACAAAAAAGCCGTTGTTCTTTTGTTTTTTTTTTCTAATTCTTCTTTTTGTTTTTTTCAAGGAGATCATGTTTTCACCTTTGACCGGCCGCCTGAAATTCACGCCGATGCCGATAATCTCAACTGCTCTATTGCTGCGTTCAACTCCTCCCATCACGGCGTTAAGAAATTCCGGTACATTCTCTACTCACTTTCTGTATTTATTTAAAGATTCCAACCAGTTTGGTTTTTATTTTCTCCTATATTTATTTATATTTATTTTCTCCCCACTTTGATTTTGGGTCCTGATATAAAAACCAACGTCATGTGTGTGAAGTTTCCACTGGATCGTTTTGTCCGGCACGGGCCAGCAGACGACCGTGCAGACATCGGCTGAGAAATCGGAACATTACGATCTCCTACCACGACAGAAAATCACCGCCGGCAATAAGGTCAGAGCAATATAATCTAACTATCTTAAAGCCCATTGAGCCTACGACTCACACACACACACCTTATTTGAAATTCAAACAGTTATTTTCTATACAAGAAGATGCAGCTATGCGTGTTAGAAATTAGTGATCGTAACCATTATAAGCGGGCCGGTCCAACTAGAACGAGAAACTTTCTTTAGTTGTGTTGGATGTTTCACAGTCATCAAATGCTATGTTCGTAACCCTCCTAAAAAAAAAACTTTCTTGTTTTGGGCTGCGGAAGGGAAATAAGTTAACCATCTATCCTCTTCCAATATATAGCGATCCATCATGTGGTCCTGTTTACGCGACACCCACAGGGCCATGCCTTTTGTCCAGCAGTTTGTGTTGATATTGGGAGCACAATCCCTCGTCTCTTACGTCTATGGCTTATATATCTGTGTATAGTCGATGATGGATTTGATTTTATCCTGCGGCCAAGCTGGAACCTTTTTTTTTTTTTTTTTTTTTTGTGCTTCGTCCTCGTTGCAGTAGGAGGTACGGTGCAGGGGCTGGAGATTTATAGACGGCTTTAAGTTTTATTTTTGACAGATTTCTTCCGTCTATACATACAGTTAACAAATTGTAAGTGGCAGTATCCTGCGCCATCCATTATTCAGTCCCTACATTTCCCCTTTTTTTTCTGTTCATTTTTTTTTTTTTTTTTTACAGCAGATGGCTGATGACTTCCTAGCATATCTATATTTATTTTTATATCCTATTTTGGATAGAATTTATTACAAGTTGATGGCCATAAAAATTCTCGTTTTACATCGTGAAACCAAAAATGCTTCGCGTACATTTCTTTCGCCTTTAATGGATTGGTTTTTCTTTTTTGCTGGTTTTGTTTAGGTGATGTGCCAAGTGGAGGTTATCTTAGAAGATGAACCGAATAACCCAATGACGTTGATGAGCAATCCGTCTGTTACGAGCCCCGTTTTCACAGCCGGAATCGTCATTAGTCCGGGCGTGGATGATGTCATCAAAGTGTACAAGAACGGCAGCTTCGTCAATGTCACCTTGACAGCCACGGTGCCTTTCACCTGCGCCGCCCACATTAATCAACACGACTGCCATTTGACTGTTCAAGTCGTTCAACCGGACGATGGCCTTTCGCAACCTCTGGCCATTTCACAGTGCCAGTTATCGCTCGATTCGGGAACGACGCCTGTCCAGCGACATGTTCTCGTCGTGCCCGTCACCGATTTCGTACGAACGAATTCGCGCAAACGCCCAGTCGTTCTCCAGCTGCTTGTCAGCAGTTACGGTGACGCCTGGTGGCATGGATATCAATTACCCAACATCACTTTCCAGGTTTATAAAAAAAAAAAAAAAAAAAAAAGCTTTTCAAATTGCCATGTATCAAATGCTTTTACATCAAAATGTTGACGTGTTGCTTTTTTTTTTTTATTTATTCAGGTTTTGGATGTCCCACCTATTCAATGTTACGCTTTTACGCAAGGACACGTCATTAGCGTGGCCGATTCCCTGGATAAAGTGGATCAAGCTGGACGCCATTTACTTTACAGCAATCGTCAACAGTCGTTTGAAGTAAAAGGGGGAAAATTTAGGGTTTCGTTCATTTGTTTAATTGCATTTTTGATCCCTTAAAGGTTTGGACGGAATATCAGTCTTGCTATTCAGGCCGGAAGGATGCCTTGTGTATCTGTTCAGCTGAAGTTCGTTCGTTATCAGGAGATGAGACCTTTCTGATGGATCGATGTCAGCCATTGCATTCAAGACGCACGACGAATAATCCTTACCAAATCCTCGGTGGAAAAAGACCTCTTCCAAAAATGTCATTGACTGGAAAAATTCGTAATGGCCGGAAACAATTTAAAGTGCTTGAATCTCGGCAAGGCAAACTCATCACGGTAATATTTCTAAAAACGTTTTTTTTTTTATTCATTCAATTTTTGGTTGAAATATTTTTCTTTTCTTGTGAATGTTAGGTGGTTTTGGAACACGGAGGCAAAGTGCGCATTCGTACAGAAGAGTGGGGAATGTCTGTGTCTATCGTGGACGCCGGGCCAGAGCCAGAAGAGCTCACCGAGACGATTGGTGGTCTGTGCAATACGGATAATAATATCCGATTAGCAGATTCGATTAAAATTAAGAAAAAACAATCACAAGCACTTTTTTCGGAAGAATTTTGCGCTTGCAGACCTTCCCAGGACGCATACCTCTCCAATGTCATACTTACGAATAATCTCAAGTAATTGAATTAGCATATCAACAGAGAGTGTACGTTTCAATGTTAATACGTTTTCGTAGATGCGATCCTGCACTGGAAGACTGTCCACCCGTATGTCAGCAGCCGCAATCTGTCGTCGAGTGGACGACATTTTTCAATTATTTGGACATTAGCGATCAAGTCCGTGTCGATGTCGATGAAGACATTGTCAACAGCTTTAATTTGATAGACACCCCACAAAGAGATTCGGCTTCGGTGGAGGAAAACGATGCTCGAATTCAACAACATCCTCCTGCGGTGGATCTTACCTGGTCCTCTTTCAAGAGTTCCAGTAGCGGCACTAACCTCGGCCGTGACATTCACTGGACATTGGCCAACAGCCGCAATCGTAGAAATACTCTAGAAAAAATGGATGGAGAAGGCAGCCACAATACCTGGAATGACGAAGAAGAGGTCACTCTCTACTGTTCCAATTTCCTTGTCAATTCGACCGTGGCACTCGAATGTGGACAATATCTAGTAGGCAATTTCATTATGAAGGCTATCCAGATCTGCGTTGAAGGTATTGAAACAAGGTGTTATGTTGGTAGATGTTAATCCGGTTGCTTTAATATCCAGATGTCAACCGCAATGAGGATCCCGCCTGGGCTCAAGAGTCTTTGGGTCTCTTGGAAGATCAGTGTGAAGTAGAAGCAACTTATCGAAGAGCTTCTGACTGGCCACGAAATATCCTCGGCCGTCCTGTTATTCCGCCAATCATAATCGAAGCCCTCAATTGTCCCAATCGTTGTTCCCATAAAGGAGTTTGTTTACCTTACGGATGCGTTTGTCAGCCTGGATTTTACGGAAGTGATTGCAGCCTAATGGATGGCAAGCTTCCTCATTCCATTTCTTGGAGCTTTCTCCTTCTAATTGTTTTATTTCATTAAAATAGATACGCCTCCACGGATCGAGAAAGTTGGCAATGGCGATGGACTGTGTGATCTTCGCGCAAGCGAGTGTCGGAAAATCGAAATCGTTGGTAGCGGGTTCATTGATTCATCCCGTTTGAATTGCCAGATACATCCAGGCCGCTATGACGGGTCTAACTGGCAACGTGGCAGTTATAACAACCGCAGCATTCCGTCATCTGCTCAGTTTGTCGATCAAGAACGAATTATTTGCCACTTGCTGCTGGCGGGCTCAAACCGTCGTCACGTGCTGGAAGATGTCAGCGAAGAGTTGCACTTGGAAATCCGTATCACTAACGACGGTATCCATTACAGTGTACCAACTAGCAGACTAACCATCTACCACTCTGGATGTCGATCCTGTCCCGCCAAAAAAGACAGCTGGCCATTGTGTGGGGATCGGGAAGATGTCTGTTATCTGGACAACTCTTGCTACCCAGACGGGGAGGTCAATCCGCATAATCCGTGCCAGAGCTGCAGTTTGGATCATCCCCAATCTTGGAGCATTAATCCCAACAACTTACCCCCGGTTGTCTCTAATCGGCTTAAAACGACAGCTTATGATGGTCAGGTGTTAGAGTATGCCATTCACGCTGTAGATCAAGATCCGCTTCATTTTCGACTGGTAGATCCGCTTTCCGATGCACAAGTCACGCCGGAAGGAATTTTCCGCTGGAAGGCTGTTTCTAATGCACTGTCTCCGTTCAATCACGAGGCATTTGCTCTCACTGTTTCCGACCAGTGCAATCACCCTGTTCATTTCCATCTACACGTCGATGTTCTACCCTGTCCGTGCTTGAACGGAGGTACGTGTCGTAATCCACCAGACGATTTCATTACATCCAATCAGATCGATCCGACATACCGCTGCCACTGCAAAGAGGGGTTCACAGGGCCGGATTGTGCCATTCGGATGGATTTCTGTGACCCTAATCCCTGTCGGGATGGATTATGCTTGAACGAAGTTGATGGCTATGTCTGCGACTGTTTCCCAGGTTTTAAAGGCATTCATTGCGATCAAAAGGATGTCGAGAATACTCTCTCTCCGATCATGATAGCTAAGCACAATGATACTTCTTCCAAACAAGGTCAATTACATACTATTTTTAAAAATATGCAATTCACTGTTAAACAATTTTTTCACGATATTATTTCAGATGGATGTACGATTCCTTGTCAAAATGGAGGGACATGCCTGAGACGCAATCGTTGCCAATGTCCTGAAGGATTTGCCGGTCGTCAATGTCAGTGGACCGCCCCTACCTGTCATCCAAGTTGCCTTAATGGCGGACACTGCAGTCGCCGAAAAGTTTGCGCATGCAAAAAAGGCTGGACTGGTTCTCGTTGTGAGAGTGGTAATGTTAACATATTTTTTTCAAGTATTGTTTTGATAATTTTAATGGCATTATTGTTTCTTGAAGCAATTTGTGGGCAGCCTTGTTTGAATGGAGGTGTTTGCTCAGCTCCTGGCAAATGTACTTGTCCAGATGATTATCATGGATCCAGGTGTCAAAAAGGTGATTATATAGTCTTAGTTTTGTACTGAAAATCTCGATTTAACGTAAAATATTTTATGTAGCAATATGCAAACCGAAATGTCGAAGAGGTGGTAAATGCATCGGACCGGGAATCTGCCTTTGTCGCGCAGGTTTCGCTGGATCAAATTGTGAACTACGTCTGTCATCAGCTGGCAAAAGAAACTGGAAGAAAACCAACTCAATTGGTAAAGCCAAGGCCGTTTTCCTGGAAACGTGAAATCCTGATGAAATAATGAAAAACATAATTCCTGTATCTTAACACTTCATTCGGACCTTTTTACTTCGTAATCGGCTCGTCAATTTTCTTTTTTGAACCCAACCAATACTGAGTCGTAAACGTATTTAACTTGCCGTCACGTCAATTTACGAGGTTATTGTATGTGTAGCTGGGACTTGACTGAATGTTGTAGCCCACTTTGCTCACTGCCATCTGTACAGTAATTTTTTTTTTGCATTTTTTTTTATCTTCACCCTACGACGTGGAGGGTCAAACATTGTCGCGACTTACATCACAATACAATAACTATTTTATTTCTAGATTTAGTATTTGCAATACGTAGTAATAAAAATAATTTACTTTTCGTTAAAAACTTACAGCTTCAACGGCCGTTTTTGTTTTTATGGGTGCAATGTTCAAAAAATGTTTCATACCTAGTTGTTTGCAGTTGCAGACGAAAAGGGCCGCCATTAAAGAATGGTGAGGTCGTGGGCATGACGCGTGGTTAATTTTCATGAAATTTTCGCGGGAAAAAAATGAAAATGTAATATTATGGTACGCAGTTTTCTTTCCCATTTTTTGCACGTGAGACTGATCTGATAGTTCTTTTGTCTATATATGTCTTTGTCAAGTTACACCGTATTCCATGTGTGAAGCTGAATGGCAGACTTACGAAAATGGATTTCACGTCATCAATGAGAAAAGTGTCATTAATTTGTGTAGCATGAACAGGGATCTGGTTTATTAGAAAACTGGAAGAGCGAAGCTATTTACTTCCTAATGCAGCTTAGCAATTGTATCCTGGTAAATCGGTACTTCAATAGATTGTGATTTGCCAATAATTTATTATTTTATTTTCAGCTTTATATTTCTGCACAACAATGAAGTCTAATGCTAGTGTCTTTTACCAATTTACTTGCTTTTTCAAGAGATCTTGAATTC
This sequence comes from Daphnia carinata, assembly GCF_022539665.2. NCBI lineage: Eukaryota > Metazoa > Arthropoda > Branchiopoda > Diplostraca > Daphniidae > Daphnia > Daphnia carinata. The sequence goes on along the minus strand of NC_081339.1, from coordinate 5,182,052 downwards.
ATCCCACATAGTTGGTTATACAAGTGAGATGGCCCCTTTCTCAAACTGAAGTTCTCTGCCACTGGTTTTAAGAAAGAAGCTAGCGATTCCAAACTAACTATTGTTACTTATAGTTGAGCCACCCACATCCCCCTGAAATGAAGCAAACTGCACACAGGTTATTATAGTTCACAAATCCACTTTAAAAATATCAATAGCCATTACAGGTTTCCTTTAATAATTTTTGGTTTACAGATAACATTCTAGAAGGATAGTATCTTCTGTCATTAACTGACATGTAAGTAGCCCTCATTTGGTTTGATTCTGAAGGTAGAAGAATAGATAGGAATTGATCCCCAAAATCCTTTATAAATCCCCAAGTTCTGTTACAAAATACTGATATAATGGGAATCCTAATCATGTTCATGTTGTTCCTCTATAATCCTATTGAACCTCTTTCACAAATCACCCTTTTGTTGATCTAATTTAACTGGTATTAATCATCCAAATACTAATAAAAATTAATGTCAATTTATTGTTCTTTCAACAGTGCACCGATCAAATATTGAAGGAAACAACTGACCTGGCTTGGTCTTAATTTCTCACAAATATTAAAAAGAGTTGAGAATCCCGCAACAGTTCTGGCGTTCACTTTTAGCCGTCAAGCCTGTAATATTACCGGTAGATGGTATGAACCTGTTTTTTTTTTTTCAAATGGAAAGGAAAGAACGTTCCGTTCTGCATAGCGCTAAAGCAGGTATGTTACAGTCAGGTGGGTAGTTGTTTTCAGTTGTGAAGAACACATGGTTGCACCTGCATTGTTTACTTTTTGATCTGCATGTTCTAACAGAGGCAACATGCTATACTTTCTGCTGGTGTTATCCATTTTCGCTATTGGATTGCTCGTTTGGCTTTGGCAATGGGAATGCTCTTCTTTCGTAAAACAAATTGACCGAATACCTGGACCGCCCAAAGTTCCGTTCTTCGGGAACGTGTTTGCAATTCCCCGAGATGGCTCAGGTAAATAAAATACTTATCGAACCTTTTAAGGGCTACTCACCTTAAAGGAAAGGCGCAACCAAATGTACCCTTTTCCCAGTTAGTTTACGATAGCTTTAAATCAGTCTAGTCTTTCTCATACGCCATGGCGACATGAACAGGTACCCAAGATCCTTAATAGAGTCGAAGGAAGGAAAGTTAAAATGTTGCCAGAGAATGCCTAAGGGTGTACATCAGGCAGCTTTCTCCTAGACGGGAAAGCCAGAACCCTCCGTTTAAAAACAATTAATCTTTTCAAAACTTATCCATGTACTTTCTTTGGTCTTCAGAATTTCTTCATACCTTGCATGTCAAATGGGTCAAAGAGTACGGCCGCATCTACCGAACGTGGAAAGGAACAAATGCTATTATTGCGATTTCGTCCCCTCAACATGTCGAGGTTTAAACAAAGCCCTTAACTTTTGTTCAAAAATTGCATACTTCTATATATTCATATTTAGCGCCTTTTGACTAGCCAGAAAAACATTGACAAGAGCAGCTACTATGCTTTTCTGGAGCCTTGGCTGGGAAATGGCTTGCTATTATCATCAGGTAAGGACATTTATTTTCTCGATTGATGAGCTAATTTCAGTTAATAGTTCCATGGAATTATTTTAAAGGTGAAAAGTGGAAAAGAGATAGGCGTTTGGTGACGCCCGCCTTTCACTTCCAGATCCTTGGCGATTTCTTTGATGTCTTTAACCGAAACGCTGCCATCTTAATCGACCAGATCGTCAATCGGCTGATAGACAATAAGGAAATCGACGTTTTCCCATTGATTTCACGCTGCACACTCGATATCATATCAGGTAACTATTTAATAACTTTCCGTTGTAGATATAATCGATTGTTTGCTGGAATACGTGTCTTCAGATACGGCTGTTGACTTACGTTTCTTCTCAGTCCCTACGGTTAGCGTTTACCAATCCAAAAAAATGGCCATAATGTAACAGGAAAAAGTAAGCTCACGTATGCGCATGTAGTTAAATTGAAGTGGAAAACATTGCATTGTTTTGATAAATGTCTTTGAAAGAAAAAGTTAAGTTTTTGCGTATTTTGACGAGGTCCCACCGAGATTTGAACTCGGATTGCCAGATTCAGAGTCTGAAGTGATAACCATTACACCATAGGACCGGTGCTGGGTAGTATCGATCCTGATGTCTGGTACCAGTGGCCTTATGGTAGCAAGCAAATTTCTAATGGCTGTGATACCATGCTTTATTAAAGCAAAAAAAAAAATTTATTCGCTATCCGCGCAGCGAACTAATTCAGTTTCGTTAAAGCATCCGTTATACAGTAGGTGCCTAGGACAAAGATGAAGACCAAAGTAAAAAAATGTATCCGTATTTAAAGTCGCTAATCGTTAGGAAGAAAAGAAAGTAAAAATGACTTAATTTGTATTTTTTTAATGAACTGAAATTTTTAATTTGTATGTTTTCTTGCAACACCCAAACAGAAGCTGCAATGGGCATTAAAATCAACACACAGGTCGATTCGGACTCTGAGTATATTAAAGCTGTTGATCGGTAAGTTTTTTATAACTAATATTCGTTCCGAAGAAAAAATCGACCTTAAATTGCCATAAACTAATAAGGGTACAAGAAATGACGAGAGCAAGATTTTACTCCGCCGATGGATTGCTACCAGACTGGATCTATTTCTTACTGACACGAAACGGACGGAAACACCGAAAATATATCCAAACATTGCACGCCTTCTCAATAAAGGTAAATTCGACAGAAACCCACCAGTTATCTTTTTAATGACGTTTGTTTCTATTATTGAAGGTATTGCGCGAAAGAAAAGCACAGCTGGAATTTGCTAAATCAATTGAGATGGATATTGTAAACGTCGAGGATAATTCGTCTACCAAGGCTCGTACGTATTCAATACGATAATTACAACTAGTTTAGTCTAAAGCCTTGTTGTTTTAAGGGAAGAGACGCCCGTTTTTAGATTTGCTGCTTGAAACTGCAAGAGAAGGAGCTGATTTGAGTGAAGCCGATATTCTCAGCCAAGTTGACAATTTTATGTTTGCGGTAACCTGCATAACTTTTTAAAGAAACCCAAAAGGTTTCATTTAACATCCAAATCTTACTTGTCTGTTTCCAACAGGGCCACGATACCACATCAACCGCCATCACTTGGTTTCTTTATTGCATCGCTACCCATCCTGACGAGCAGGTACTGTTCAAATCGTTAGTTTGTTTTCTTCTGCATAGTAGTAAGAATTAAATTAATTATTTGTTGAAATGCAGGAACGCGTGTATGAAGAAATCCAGGAATGTTTTGGAGATTCTGATCGGCCCTGTGCATTAGAAGATCTACACAAACTTAAGTACCTTGAATGTTGCATGAAAGAATCTATCCGACTTCATCCAAGCGTCGCTAATTTTCGGCGACAAATCAGCGAACAACTTCAGTTGGACGATTACACTATACCAGTTGGCGCATCGATAAGTGTCCAAATATATGCCCTCCACCACAATGACGAGCTTTTTGCTGATCCTTTAAGTTTCAAACCGGACCGGTTTCAAGTCGAGCAGAGCATCGGACGCCATCCTTTTGCTTTCATACCGTTCAGTGCTGGACCGAGGAACTGCATTGGTATAGTTATTTTGTACATTTAGTCATCGTATTACTTTGAAATATTTTGTTTAATAGCATAGAATTGGGGGATTCTAGTAGTAGTTGTTGTAATAATCATAATAATAATATGAATTTTTTAAAACAAAAACAGGACAGAAGTATGCTGTGTACGAGGAGAAAGCCATTCTAGTGGCTCTCTTACGGAAATTCCATTTCGCTATTGATGCCCGTCATCTACCGATAACAGAAACTCATGGCATCATAATGAAACCAGCCAACGGAATGCCCCTTTTAATAACTTTGCGATAACAAAAAGCGTTGCAGTACATCTTATGTTTGACGCGTAAAAATAATTTTGTTCTAACAGCTATGGTGTATAATGCTTTATCGGGATGATGGGCTAAATTTGAATGATTTGGCATCGATGCAACAGGTACTTATCCTCATACATTCCTAAGGCCAGTCCGCCATAGCCACGTGAAAGTGACGGTCATTTCATTAAGGATGTGCGTTTAATTGTTCTCTTAGTTACCTGTATACCATGTCCGTTATAGTTGAAGATCAGAGGTTTGGTGTGACACGTGTTACTTGGAAATGTGTTACGAAACTGGTTCATCCGAAAAAAGGAATTTTAAATTGAAAAGAATTCCAATCCACACATTTTACTTAGAAATCTCCTGGGCTAGTCACAACTACTACGCCTGTATATGGGAGTTTCTTTCGTTTGCTGGACATCATCATTTCATCTGAAAGAGCTCCGTGAAGGACAAGTGAGAAGTAGTCCACTTGTGTTTAAACAAGTTCCAAAAAGAGATGCCATTCCTGATCATCACCGTCAATCTCACGCCGTTTGGGACACTATCAACGTAGGTCACTTCAAAAAAAGCTCAAAGGTCTTGAGCAAAAATGCAACGGTTCGGACGATCATGTTGCAGCCATTTGGAGTTGGTACGAATATCTTTTACACCTGCTTTGAAAAGGTTTTCCTTAAAGTTTTTTCTTCATTTTAGATGGCAGCAGTTGAGGTTCCATCGTTGTCTATATGATTCCGAGGGTGTATGTGGAGATTGTGGACCCCAAATGTTGCGCAGCAGACCTTGCTGGAAACCTAGGTACGGTCTTCTACGTTCTACTAAAGATTTCAAGAGAAAATAGGGAGCTTCGCACTTGTAGCAAACTAAGTATTCGGAGTCGTTCGCAGTTAAAATGAAGCCTCAAACACTGCGTTTTTTTTTTTGTTGGGAAAAATAAGATAGGTATTTCGTCTAAGTACAATGAAAAATTTAACGATTATAGTATTTGAGGTCCCACCGAGATTTGAACTCGGATTGCCAGATTCAGAGTCTGAAGTGCTAACCATTACACCATGGGACCGATGATGGGCGCTAACGATCCCCAAATCGTGATTAAAGATCCTGATCTCTAGGTAGTGAATTACTGAATGTGTTGGAAGGTAATTCAACTTAGAAAAATCATCCAATTGTATTTCCTCAGAAAGTTGATCATTGTATTAATAGAAGCTTTTTTTTTTTCGTTACAGAAACGTACAGCAGTTTTTAACTCTTTGTAGCCGGTTACGAAATGGCTGGAATCAAATCTTATCGAGGAATAAAACTCGAGATTCACTGGTGAGTCACAATTTTATTTATATGTTCTCTTCTATGTGCCGAACTATAAATTACCATACAATATTTGATGGCTGGCAGATAAGAAGGATCAGAGTTAAAGAGTAGAGTTCACTGTTTTTATTGTAGGCCAGCTAACGACAACAGGTTTCATTTCGAGGTTGAATGAGACGGTGATTTAAAAAAGAAAAAGACAAATCATTCTTGTTTTAATAACTGCCTCTAGCTCGGAAACACCCACAGTCTTTTACCAACTTACCTTGTAGCACTTCAAGGCCGTTCTTTGTGCTCGTGTCACGGATTTCTTGTTAGCAGGTTTTTGGACAGGATAGCGATTTTTAAATTGCAATCAGGTGACAAAACACAATATTTCCGGTGTTTCAATATGTAAAGAAAAAGTACTCGAATAATAGTACCGTAAACTTTGTATTTAGCACCAGAAACCTCAGCAAGGTTACAAGAATCAACCTCTTACTTTAGAATGATTTTTGAAACTACAGAAACCTTTATTGTCCGGTCCGTCGATAAGAATATGATTTTGTGGACAATGTTTGCTTTCGCCGATTGGCAAACATTGTAGTTTGAAGAAAGTCTCGTAAGGGGATTCGCAGTGCCGATCACTTCAAATGCAAAAATAGAAAGATACGTTAAATTTACGTTATTCAGTTGCACCACCTTCTCTTGTGCCAAAATTAATTCGCCTACGGTCAAAATATAGCAGAAAAAACAAGAAATCCGTGATAGTAACATAACACATACTTTGCCAGAAAAAGTAGTCTAGCTGTGTAGAACATGAGGTCTTCGTACAAATTGGGTTTCAGCTTGTCGATTATTTGTTTCCATACGCCCTTTATGTCATTCACAAGATTCTGCGTCAGATCTTGATTATTTGACTCGACTGATTTTTTGAGATCAGCTCCCAGATGCCTAAGATTTTTCACTAGTGCCTCCGTGTTCTCATCAATCACGATTTCGCTCTGGGGCGCAGCGATTCTACTACTCGATAAAAGTTAAGCGAGTAATTGTTTCCAACATCAATTAGGTGTTTAAGTGTGAGCTCTTACCTTGATGTTGGAAATGGTGATACACAGAAAACATGAGCAAATAATAAACTAATAATTATTTTCTTTAGGGAAATCCACGTTGAAAGCTTGACAATGACCATCCTGCGCCCTGTGAGAACACAGCGTATGACGTGTACATCTGTCTTCGACAAAGCCAAACGAGGAACTACCAAGAGACTAACGTTTGCATTTTTGCTTGAACGTGACGGTTGGAAACTGAAAAGGGGCGACCCTAATTGAAAGAGATACATGTAGCCTTCACAGTTTGAAGAGATAGCCTTTCTTTTTAGAGAACTATTTCTCCAGGGCTAGTTCTCTCGCGAAATCCCAGTGCCAAAATAAGAAAATTCTAGCCACTAGGCTTTGCTGTGTCGCTTGATGTGGGCATTTTCTTTTCTTAGGTTTAATGTGCGTTTTTTTTTTTTCATTAGCAGGTGAAATGGCGGAAACACGCAACAAGGATTAAACCAGTTCAGATGCAGCGATAACGGGCTGAGCCCTAGTGTCTAGACTTTCGAACCCTTTCAGGTTACCAGGGTTCGACATCTCCGGTTACCGGTACTGTCAACCCACTTACCAGCTTTCACTTTTTATTGTGACTTGACGATTCGAAAACTGTCACTTGTAATTTGTGGTTTCCGTATTTGTGCAATTTAAAATATCTTAAAATTCTGAAACTTGTACATATTTTTCCGGTGATTTATTGCATTTCCATCATCACCTAACGTTCTCAAAATATTCCGCCATTTCAGATTGGATAACTGACATTCAATCTTCGTCTATATTTATTAGTTCTATGGTATAACGTAGGCACATGGAACCGTTTTGTCTCGGGGTTCCAACCTCAGATGTGGAAAGTGTTGCAATAAGCTAATCAGTTTTTTTTTTTTTTTTTTTAAGTATTCAGAGTTAAAATTTAACTTACCTTCTACCATATTTCAATATGGTTTGCTGTATTTGCTATGCATACAATTTTACTGTATTTTTTTTTATAGGATTCTTATATTGACTTTTCTTAAACTGCAATCATCCAAAGCAGTTCTTAATTGGTTGCCACCAAGGGGAATGGTGCCACTTGGAGTATATGTGTAAGAACATTTTTTTTTTGAAAGAACAGGTTCAGAACGTTTTTACAGGCAATAATACCTCTTTCAATTCACATGATGTAACCAACCATAATTTACATCACATAAGATACTACTAGCCTGTAGAATAAGGAATCAGAAGGTTACAACATTTTACTTGTCCATTGGTAAATCGATAAAAAAAATCGTTAGTTCTTCTTCCGTACAATTATAAATTGAACAAAACCTATTTCCTTCTTAACAATTCTCATTTACGTCAACACAATCACTGAAGCAGACGAACGACAACTCATAAAGTTTCAAACAACGTTGCCAGATGGTGATATCTTTCAATCAACGCCTTTGGGAAAAAAGTTTAGAAGTAGGGCTTATTTTTTTGTCGGGCTAAATTTTTTATAGGAATTCTACTATGGCAACCCGCTAATGCTGTAGTGTACTGTCGCGCTAGCATTTCGTCAAATACGCGGTGTATTTCAAAAACGATTAACTTAATGAAAAAATAGAAATTTTCACGGAAACGGTATTCAATTTTGAGTATATCCTGTGATATTCAACCAATTCCGATGAGTGCCGGTTTTTGCAGAAAAATTTTAAAGCCCTACTAAATAAGCCCGATTGTTCTATTCAATAATCAAGAGACATCTAGTGGTTGAAAATCTAACCATTTGAAAAATTTTGTCATACTTAAATGCTATGTGATTATGGAAGTGAGTGGGTGTATACGTTTGTTCCCTTCTTACATTTTGTATTTCAAAGGATACTTCTACAACAACTTAATGGTATGTTATTTCCAACCACTGTTATTTCCAATTGAATTAATTCATTGTGCTGTATGTGTTACATGGAAAACATTTCTCACTGATTTCTCCTCCTCATATAAAAGTTTACCTTGCCATTGTCGAAACAAGTTAGTAATCAGATGATTTTGGGCAAGCCATGTCTGTCACTGATCATCATGAAACTGTCCAGTGAGAGGGTTGAAAATCTGCTAGCCACTGTGTACTTCCTTTTCTATCCAGTTCATGATCTTGAACACACAGGGGATGCTGACACTGTAGGTAGTTGTACTTTAACAAAATTGTGTAGGCTGGAACAAAATAACCTAAATCTCACATTCTTCGTTTAGTCACTTTGCAGTTTCCCAGTATCTTATCTTCAGAGTGCATTCATATATGCATTCGTATATATTTGGAAACATCCACTTTTCAATCACCAAACAGTCAAACTTTCCATAGCCAAACATCAGCAGACCTCTACCAATCCATCACTTTACAAATGCAGTCTTCCCACCGTTATTTAATCCAGCTATAAGCATGCATAGCTTGAGACCATCTCTACCTTTTAGGTATTTTAAGTTTCCATGTTATGGACTATTATTGATTGTAAAGTAAAATTTTGCGATAGGACAACATATTATCTGCTTACAACATATTTTCTTCCTCATCCCGCTGTTCTTGCGCCTTTGCCTCGTCGCTGTCGTCGTCGCCTCATAGCCTCGTCGTTGTCACCGTCGCCTCATCAGCTTCGCCTCGCCGCTGTCCCCGTCGTCTCATCGCCTTCACCTCGTTGCTGTCACCGTCGCCTCATCGCCGTTGCCTTCGCGTCACCGCCTTCGCCCCATCACCGTTGCCTTCGCCTCATCGCCTTCGCCCCATCGCCGTTGCGTTCGCCTCTTCGCTTTCGCCTTTTCGCCTTCGCCTCTTCGCCTTCGCCTCTTCGCCTTCGCCCCTTCGCCTTCGCCCCATCGCCGTTGCCTTCGCCTCTTCGCTTTGGCCTCGTCGCTTTCGCCCCATCGCCGTTGCCTTCGCCCCATCGCCGTTGCCTTCGCCTTCGCCTCATCGCCTTCCCCCCATCGCCGTTGCGTTCGCCTCTTCGCTTTCGCCTCTTCGCCTTCGCCCCATCGCCGTTGCGTTCGCCTCTTCGCTTTGGCCTCTTCGCTTTCGCCCCATCGCCGTTGCCTTCGCCTTCGCCTTCGCCCCATCGCCGTTGCCTTCGCCTCATCGCCTTCGCCTCATCGCCTTGGCCTCATCGCCTTCGCCCCATCGCCTTCGCCCCATCGCTGTCGCCCCATCGCCTTCGCCCCAACGCTATCCGTGGAATTCACTCGGGTATTGTTTTGTTTTGCATAGTAGTATGTAAGTTAACCCGTTGGCTGCCACCCCGTTTGCGTCCCATTTTTTTTGTAGATGTAGGGACTTGGGCGCTGTTCTCCTCATGGCCATGGGGGGAACAGTCGCCATGGCGCCTAATGGCTTTATGCCATTAGGCGCCCGTAGGCAATGCACCAGCAGGGACTTCTCCTTGTCGGCGCAGTGATAGATAATCCAGGGGTGTGCATTCCCGGAATGGACTCTATCACTGTGCCAGCCCGGGCTTGTCTTCGGACAAGTCCCATCTTGTTCGTGGATCCATCAGACACGAAGCGTAGTTACTGTAGTAAAGCAACCTACGGGTTGCATGGCCTGGCAGCCAACGGGTTAACTTAGTTAAGTGTATGTTTGTATGTATTTGTATTTATGTAAATATTTTGTATGTAAAATAGTGGTGGAATTGTGTGGTGGAGGTGGGACAATAAAACAATTCCTTTAAAAAATTTTCACTTGTATTTATTTTACAGTTTAAAACTTGCTCTTACTTATAATAAAAACAATAATTTGTGCTACCAACCTGTTCCACTAAGCCAACTAAGAAGAACAAAAGAGCTTAGAAATGTTCATTCCTTTTCAATGCATTTCCCTCAGATTCTCTTCTCTGTGATTTACTGTTACAGTAAAACTTCTTTCCTGGTAGTATTTCAAAGCCATTCAAACAACTACATCTATAGCTTTTCTGTTTTCTTCGATGCAGGCAATCTATGTAACATAGGAATGACACTGCAAATATTATATATTTGTATTCAAATTGACACCATAATGTTGCTGGCATTTCAGTCTGGCACAGCATATTCCCGTAGCCAGCACATTAGACACAGCTTGCAGACCTGCAAATACAGTTATACCAATATTGTTAACATAAAAAGTATCCAAATAATGAATCCAACAATAAATAGTACTGAAAGTAAAAATAAAATACCTAACCAAAATCTGGAATCATGGACATTTACACTAAAAAATTTTACAACTATTAGTTACATTTCTTTAAAGTTAGTAAAATTATGTACATTAAAATAAAAAAAGCAAAATATGTGCTGGTTAACAAAACGATACTCAGCCATACTTCTCCTGTAATTTACAACAGTTGCATAATGCTGCTTTAATTAAAACTTTAGCCGACTTCTAAGAGGCATCTATGGGTTATCTCAACAACGAAAATTTATCTTTACGCCAAAAACGGAAAATATACTTCAAAAACATACCTCAAACAACAAACTGGCGAAGAAATTTCACAGAACGAAACCTCGATTGCAGCTGCCTTTCTCAGTTGACGTCAGCCGAAACGGAATAGCTGATATTTCCGTGGCATGGCAAAATAGGTGATAAATCCTCCCCTAGGTGTCTCGATTACATGGCTGTCACAATGCTTTAACAATGAGTTTATCAGCAATTTAGCCAACAAAATCAACGCATGTTAAGCTCGAGTTGCAGCAGTTCCATACAACCTCACCAGTACGCTCTGGTATTTCACCGTTTTGATCCACCAGCATGTTTTAGTAATTAACATACTGTTATACACCGATAGAAAAAAAATGAATTTACTCTAAATTATTGACTACTAGCGTTTATGAACACGTCAAATCACAAAGCGTACTGGCGATTTCGAAGAGCACACGGAACAGCTACACGCCATCTATCATCAAAAACATACATTTCAAACGGGTCTGAAAGCTAGTTAAGGTATTTTTTACCTTGTCTTTTTTTTTCGTGGAGTACACAATGGTGGAATAATGTTTTTCAGTTTACAACCTTAGACGCTGTTCGATTTCAAACGCATACACCAGGTTAATTAATTCCTCTTCATAGCGGTTCCGTCTTCAACATCACTACAATAAAAAAAAAGAAAGAAAACAATTAGTTTCAAACAAGTCTTAGTAAAATATAACAATTACATATCCTAAAGGGAATTCTGCTAATAACAAAGAAATGGAAAAAGACAAATGAAATAAAATAACGTAGTGGTAAAGTTTTCAAAAATTACTTATTTGTCTACGTAAGCAAAATACCTATTGAAATTCCTTGGTTTACTTTTATATAATTAAACATACATACAACGCTTCTAACCCCGTGGCTAAAGCATAGACATACTAACAAAATTTCAACATTAATATACGGACACATTTACCGCGTCTAAATATTCGGTGCTTCGATAAGTTCCATAGATTAAAAGCAATTTTCATGTTAAGACAGATGTTGCTGACAACGTATACATAATATATCATAAATATTAACATATTTTTAGACGCATAAATGTAGTCAAAACTACTGGTTGATCACCGGTTCTGAATAAAATTTACGCTTAATCGCAACTCACAAAGTATAAGTGAAGCGGATTCTCCAAGATATCACATTATCCGAAACTTGTTAACAAAACCTCGCTCCATAACAATAAAAGCAAACATACACATGTATATTAATTCCCCCCCCCCCCCCCCAATGGAACCATTTTCTGAAAATCTTCGTACGACGAACATCTACGTACATGGAATCATTTTAATCTATGAAATTGCCGAAGCACTGTTTATAACTTTAAATGCTGAAAAACAACGAAAAGCATTTTCTTATGAACTTGTAAATTTTTCTTGTTCAATGGCAATCAACTCAGAACATACCCCAAGCAAATTCGATACCTCAAGGAGGAAAAACTGGAATCATTGTATACCCACTGCATAGAAATTTCCTGTTGACGCGAGTCTGATGAAATACTCCACCCTAAACCACTTCGATGTTGGATGAGGTCTCGGACGGTTGCAGTGATGAAACACGATTGAATGATAAACTTACCGGGAAAACACCAAGTACCCGTTAACTCCAAGGATGAGTGTATAAATTTTAATTTCTGATTTGAAATAGAAAATTAGATTTAATAAGAACCAGAAATGTCAAAGATGCTTTATTTAAAATTTTTATCACCATGATTATCCTTGCTTTGATGGATGTCCAATCTTCACATAAATACTCTGACACCTAAAGAACAATAGCCATGTCATTCTTTTGCCCATAATGCTGTAGTTGGCAGGGAAAATGCTAAAAAAAAAACCTTAAAAATAAAAACAAAAGAAAAATAATGATAAACACAATGGCTATCTCAAGAACGTTAAGCAAAAAGATTTCCAATCTGACAAGAGCCCATTGGGTTTTGGGATCTGTTAATACAGCCAAGGATTTAAAAAAGTGCCCAACTTTGGGTGCTCACTATTCCAACTGAGACCATGCATTCATGCACACTGGAAAATAAGATCTAGAGCAAGAATGAACTAGTAAAACTTGGCAGTAAATACTGTAAAAAAAATTGTGGTTCCTTTGTTCATTAAGGTAGCAATTTGCAATCATAGCAGTAACGAAAATTAAAAATTGCCACTTGTTTTTCCGAATATTGCAAAAAATTCAATACAGCAAATTAATGAATGCTGTAGTCGAAGTGGCGAGTAAAATTTACCTTGGACAATGCAAGATAGAGAACAACAAGCTACAATTTCTTTTTGCATGATGAGAACACGAGAACTTAGCAAAAGCAAGTTCATTACGATAAGAAATTGATTATTTCGGCAACTTAGCAAAATACAATTAACTTACTTTGGGCGTATAATGAACGGAAATAATGAAGTAAAACCACCGAACACCACCGCTGTATAACCACTGAAGTCGCTGACGGGAACTGGTAACAACTTCAAAGGTCGAATGAACTATGTCATTGGCTTGGTTTCCAAACCGATTTCTAACTGATTCCACGGCAGCAAAATCAATGCAATCATAATTTTGAAAAAGAGGAAAACCAATTACCCTGTTGATAGAATGTTGATTCTGCAAAATTTCATAACTCCAGGTATTGCAATCATGTAAAATTTCTTCATGTGCCACTGGACCTCACTCCAAGTCTCTGGAGGCCGATCATTCAAAAATGCAGTTCTCCCTAAAATAAAACCATTACATAGTAATAATGGGTTTAGAATCGAAAATCTGAACTTAATCAGATACTAAAAACTTTGACTATGCAAAAACTTGTATAATACACTTCTGTTCCCAACGACCTAAACATTATCAATTGGTGAGGGCAGACAATTCGGGAAATTTGAAAAGTGCATGAGACATTAACCTGGTTTGATTATGTTGAAATGAATCACTTAGAAATTCTCAAGATAAGGCAAAACAAGTCTAAGCAACCAAAGAAAGTTGACATCAATTTGACCCAGTTTACTTTAATCCTGATTATATTGGTCAACTACCTATTTTAATTTTGTGATCTTGCAACGAAGTTCAAATTCTATTCTTTTACCTGTTGTAAGTTGACATTCTAGCCATTAACAAAACCCATAAGCCAAACAAGCTTGCAGTTAATTTCTGTTTAAAATTATCACTATTGTAAAGACCTTCAGGTAGGCCACAACTTCATATCTCTTACCACAAACTGGCAACATCAAGTATAGATCTTGGTAAAATGGGGTCCTACTTTTGGCAACCAGAATGATGAGGTTTGCAGGTCACTGTTGGCCTAGGATTACGAGAAAAGTTGATTGAACAAATAGTTTCTTACTTCTACAAACGTTTTATTCAACATAAAATTCATACCTGTTTATTGCAGACACCAATTGATTTGATTCTTGTCCATCAACATTCCAACACCACTAGCCGTTAGTTATGCTATTGGCAGTGGATGCAGAAGACAACATAGATTATGTCTGCAATTTCATGGTAAGATCCCGATCACTGTTTAGCACGCGGGAATCTATCGAGAATTGGGATATGGGCTTTCATTATCCTGAAATATCAATTATCGGAGCTATTAGTCAAAGCAATCCGAATCCGTAACAAAATGTAATGGAAATAAAAAAAAGAATTGCAGAATTTTTACCAATATATTTTCTCATGTTCAAATGTCTTGCAACAAACTCATAAATGCACTTGCAAAATGGCCTCTTCCATGCCATTACCCCATGATTTGCGCCCTTGCAGCTTGCACCATGCTTTCATTATGCTTACACCTTACACCAAGCTATAGGTCCCTTTCCAGCTTCCCACACCGAAATCTATCGTTGCACTGATTGCTGAGGAATTTTTTCACATTTTCCTTGCAGAGTTGCCAGCTGCGGCGTTGCCACTTGACAACTTCATGAAAGAAGTGAAAACTGAATGGTCCTTTATGCTATTACAAAGAAATATTATTATTAATTTTTTTCTTATTACTTAATTCAATTATTCTTTAAAAAAATATTATGTAATGCTTTGTTCCTAAAAAGCTTTAAAATGGAAAAACTCACACCACGTGACAGAAATTGGTCTGCTAGCGCCAAAATCAGTGTCTCTTTTGTGGTAATTTAATTATGTGTTGTAGATTTGGGTGGAAGAACAAATTCTTCTCAATTTTCATAGTATACCATCGGTAAGTTCCATTTCCGTAAGAATAATTTTTTTCCTTGTTTATTGAAATTAACATTGTAAATCAAAATGAAATAATTGACGCTAAACAATATGATTCTGAGGGTGTCAGGGTGGACCCTGTGTAGCCCAGCAGTCGTTGCTAGCATGACGATCCTTTACTTTCGTCTATGAATGCCCTCGATTTGGAAACTAAAAAACGTAAACGAAGTTCGTATGTGGAATAAAGCTCACAACAAATCCACAAGAATTTAAACGAAGTGTAAATGCGTCTCGCTCGCTCATTTGAGTAATAACTCTTGTCGATCCAAACTGGGAAAACGATTCTGAAGTCGGGCAGCGTAGTGTTGATTAGGTGCTTGTTTATATGGTTTTGAAAGTGAATTATATGTAGGCCAATTGTGAACTAGATGAACTGCTTCTTATCCAGCATCTGAGGTCAATATGGACACTACAGTTTACTGCACTTGCCTACTGTTATTTCAGGTGAGAGCGTAGATGTGATTTGATTGAAATATGTTTTTCTAATTATTGATATCCTACCATCTTAATAGATTTACAGTTTCTTTGTCATGCTGAACTTCGCATTGGCGAATAAATGAAGGTACTCGTTTGTTTGTATACGGCAGTCTTTTGTATTTACACGCGGCTGTATACAAGGGTACAGTTTGGTTTCTTTCAATTTAGGAGGGGGAATCGTGGACAATGATGACCTTAGACGTCCATCATTAGTGGGGAAAGAAGATGGAGGAAAAGGGGTCATGGGTTTTTTTTCTGTGAGAATCCCGTTCTTCATTTTTTGATGGAAAAATTGGTGAGGAAAGAAAATTTGAGCTGAAAAACACCAACACAAACACTGGAAAACTTGTTGCTCGTCGCTGTGTGAGCGCCTGCTTGTTCTTTTAAAAACCCAACTTGCTGAGGGCCTTGATGTCTAAGCCGCTATCCGCATAGTAGTCTTGGCTATAAAAAGAAGAGACGGGGAAAACATAAAAAAAGGACAGGAAAACAAGGAAAAAGAGAAAAAAAGGATCAATCAACATGTTGCTTTTTAGATGCCGTAATCAAAAACCATCACTTGGGAAGAAAATGCGAAAAGTTCGTAGTTTTTTTTTTTTGTTTTTCAGTTGGCTTTTACGTCACGTAATTCTTTTAGTTTCCTTTTTTTGATTTGACGCATGCGTCATTAGTTGCTGCTGTTTCGAAACAGAATTATACAGTGAAAAGAAGATTGGCACGAGATTGAAAGGTGCGCAAAAGAAGGAAAGTGTGTTGGTGGATGTCGATATAATTTGTGTCCATTTAAACAGCGGCCTCATCGGCAAGTGGTTCTTCGACCACGAGAACCTCGGTGACTGGACGAGGACGGAAAGATGGCCGGCTGGTGACGGGCTTCTTGGGAGCAGCTGCCACCCTGACAGGGGCAGCCTCAGGTGCTGGGGCAACACCAGCCTGGACTTCAGTGTTGCGCAGGCTATTCAGATCCAGCGTCCCGTAGTAGTCGGCACTATAATGTGTAGAGGGGGGAGGGGTTTATAGGGTTTCAAATGGTTTAATGGATTAGCGAGGTTATTTATTTTTGTTCATGCATTTTTCTTCTTTTTTTAATTGTTTCGTTTTGCTTTCAGGTGAGGTGAGAGAAAAATGAAAGGGTGACCCAATCATGCAAAAACCGAAGATTTCAAAATCATGCAGTTTTAGAATTTTGAATGTCTCGTCATTGATTTGTATCAAGTCAAGGACTGTGAAGGACATCGCGAAATTCTTTTATGCGAGAAAAATAATTGATAAGCTGAAAACAAAAAGAAGAAACTTACCATCCTTCGACTTCCTCGGGATCAGCGCAGAAACCGCTGACGTCATCGAGACCGATCTTGAAGACGGTTCCGAGTGGGCATCCGTATTCGCGGGCGTTTCCGGTCATGCAGACGTAGTATTTACGGCAATCATCGGGGTGAGCGTGACGGCTGAAAGCACCGGTGGCAACATCGCCAGTGGCTGGGCAAACGAATCCATTTCCAACTTCTATGGTAACCAAAACAAGACGTTCGTATCAGAGAAAATCTAAAATTTTAAAGAATTTATTGATGAGTTATTTACCTTCTTGTTTGCAGGTGGCAACCTGATCGGCCCATGTGCAGACACGGCTTTCTCGGCTGTAAGCCAAACCGGGTGCGCACTGGTAACGGCTGGCCTCACCGTTCCAACAGCTCCAGAATACGTCGCATTTGGTCTCATCGGGGAAGACTCCGTGCAAACTTGGGCAGTGAGGGGTACTGATTGGTGGTTCTATTGATGAAATGATTTGGTTAATTAAATTAAGTATTTTTATTAATTAGAAATCAAGGACTTACCAAGTTCGAGACGATCCCCGCATTCGATGTTGTAGACGTAATCGCAGTTTTCGCGGTTGTTCTTGGGGTCGGTGTCATCGAAAGCCAAGCCATTGCCGCAGACTTCCAACGTAGCCACTCCATCTACGCATTTCCAGTATTTGTCACAGGAAATGTCGTGAGCGAAGAAGCCGTTTTCCTTCGGGCAAACAAACGCATCGCTGCGAATGTTCTGGGCCGAAGCTGTCGTGATCGAAAGGAAATCCAGGTAACATTTGAATTAAAATCAGGTTTTAAAAATTTGAATTTCTAGTAAATGTTTTGACTGGAAAAAGGTGAAAGCTGGCGAGACTGGAGAAAGTTGTTATCTCGAATTAAATCAAGCCACGATAAGAAAGAAGAAACGGGTTCCTCTACCCTTCATCGAAGGATATCCAAGAGCTCAGGTAAAGAAAAAATAAAATACTATCGGTCTAATGTTTGAGCCTCAGGTGAAAGTGTCAAAAGTCTAGAGGGCCTTAAAACGTTCGTTTGTAAACTATGTGGACCCTATGGCACCAACAGGTAGACAAACATTGGGCCTTTTTCGACGAGGAAAAAGAGGGTCGAGTGTGAATAGGGTTTCCTCTAGCCTCCCCTATCAGTTCCAGTGACTAATAGGTTAAAGGAAAATGTAGGTTGGTGGAAGAGAAAGCACTTTCTCCTCATATAATACCCTCCGTCATTTCTCTTTTCACCATCCCTCCTATTACCTTTTCTTTCCTAAAAGAAAAAGGAGGAGAAAGTTTTCTACTACCCTCTGGCGTATTTTCTTTATGACAATCCCAGAAAGTTCTTTGAAAATCTGTTTAAATTACGTCTACGTTTAGGTTAAACTCATTTTCAACCCCCTCTTTTTTTTGCGCAGCAAAACAAAATGAAAGGAAATCAGGTAAATAAATGAATAAAATGAATGAAATGATTTAATTAGGAAATTACCGGCTCCGATGAGGATGGCTATGGCGATGAGGACGCGAGCCATCGTAGACAACTTTTGGGTCGGATCGAGACGAATTTTTGAAAACTTAAGACGGACAAGTCCACCCGCAATGTTGAAGGATAAAAAAGTGCGGGGCTGCGGCTGCTGCTGGACGGTGAAAAAGAGAGAGTGAGTTGGAAGACGATGAGGAGCTCTGGACACGAAACTAGCAAAGTGTCGTTTGGTACAATGAGGTGAAGTTGGACGTCTTTTATATAGGCGAGAGAGAGAGAGCCCCGCAAGTTGAAAGTGGGTGGGGACTGGGAAGACGCGTGCAGGGTGTAGGAGAAAGAAACAAAACACATACGCACGATACGGTAGTAGGAGGTACCTTCAAGGTATCCCATCACTTCTTTCTCTATACAAATTTTCATGTTTTCTTAAATCGTGATCAAAGTTTTTTTTTTTTTTTTCTTTGTTGTTTCAAATTTCTGCTTAGTTTTCATGGTTATACCTGTTCAACTTGTTTTTTTATTCATCAATGTCAATTGATGTGATTACGTGGCCATGGACTTGTTGATAAAGCATCTTCGTCCTTTCATCACGTTAAAGATTTTCTAGAAGGAAGATGTACCAGTAATTGGTTTGAAGAAGAAGAGACAGGCGGAAGCAATTTTCTCCAGTAGATAATCAAAGAAGCGAAAGGTAACCAAACAACTTTTCCAAAGTCAAAACCAGCAAGGTTTTAATGGCCTTGTGTCGACTGTTTTTCTTCATCAGGACTAGGCATAATCTGGAAATCCATACGAAGTGAAATTTCAAATTCCTTTTAATATTTTGTTTATTTTCCCGTTGATGCAACATAAAGGTATTTGTCATTAATCCTCTATTGATATAAATTCGACCTAGGTTTGAATATCCCCACTAATTCTCTATGTTGTTCTCAAGGGGGAGAAAAGAAATTGAAGAGGTATTATTCGTTTTTTTTTTTTTTTAAAGCCTTTCTCCTCATCAGCTGTTAGCATCGGCTGCTGTGTTGACCTACTGACCTCCCTCGGATGGACCTGTCCGAAAAATAAAATGCTCAAGGAAAAAAACAGCTGGCTGGCTACAGATGAACCATTCCTTTCACCTTCTTCTTTCTCCCTCTTTTTTATTTCTTTATTCTTGTGTCTAGGAAAGATGATGAAAACAAATGCATAAAGAGAGAAAAGAAAGGTGTGTGCATATCGGAATATTGATTCGATAATAGCATTTCTGGCCAAAACCGAGTCAAACGCCTTTTGGTTGATGGACGATCAATGAATGTCACAGCGATTTCACCAAAATGGCGTGGACTAGGCAAAAAAAAAAAAGCTCTAAAACTTGTTTCATTCAAATTTGCAGATTGTTTGACAGTAGAAACATTAAAAATAACGAACCCCAAATTTCTTTTCCATTTTTTTCTGTTCCAGACGTCATCGTGGTCCGTACAAGTGAAAGCTCATCGGTGCATGTTGCACGTGCCTGCGATAATCATCACCCGACAACATAAAAAGTACAAACGAAGCAAAGAGAAATGGCGTGAAACGAAATGTAACACTTGGTTTCCCAATGCGTTCCAATATCTTTGTTGGCACCTGGAACCTTCTAAAGGCCAAAAAAGTGAAAGGACAGGAAACCGCAGAACATTCAACCCGACGCGTGTATGATTCGATTGTTCATTGATTTTTATTGTGTCGTACGAAATTGCCGTACTGTACCGATCTGGGCTCGACGAACTCTCCAACAATCAGGTAATGAAATGGCAATTTGTTATGTCAGTTTGATTTTCTTCTTGTGTCACAGGCACGATTTGAAGAAAGAAAAAAAAACTAGCCATTTTAAGTTAACAGCCGTCGTGGCTTGGAAATCGAAACAATATCCCCAACTATGTGGTCGTGACTTGAGGAAAAAAAAAGGAGAAAGAATTTGAATAAAAATTAATAATAAAGTGATGGATTGGGAAATCACCGAAAGAAAGCTTGACCAGTGCTGGTGTGTGTGTGTGGTAAGTTTACTTGCTTGACCCGTCGGTCTCTTTTCTCTCCCATTTCTTTTGGTTTCGTGATTGGAGCAGCATAAGAAGTGCCTGCGTTCACCAGAAATGGAAATCGTTTCACGACGGGGGGAAGGAGAGCTCTGTAGAGAGAGGGAGAGGTACGTGAAAGTGGCTGTATTATCATACTTGACTACTACTATCCCTACTATATGATTGCTGTCTTTTTCTAGTGAACAAAATAAAAAGGAAGTTAAAGAAAAGGGACGTGTACAGTCATATTGCCAGAAGGAAATCATGCACCAGAAAAACGGTAATAACAATGCACGTTAAGTGGAAAAGGCTGTTTCAGTTCTTTTTTTAAACTGTACTTGCTTACATTAATGACAGCAAAAAAACATTTCTCGGAAAAAAAGAGATTTCTCCGTTGAGCCAATTTCGCCCATTTGACAGTTGCTGCATGTCAACACAATCGTTTCGATTTCCATTGTCTCCGTGATTTACGTGTTTGTGCTCACTGACATCAGGTAAACAGACCTGAGAAATTTAAAAAGATGTATCACTTTCTCCTTGAAAAATACACAGGTACAAAACTTGCCTATTCCAAACATATTGTAAATGGCAATTTGTGCTGGAACGTAAATTCTGTTGCTATATGGAGGTCTAGAGGTAAAAGCTCAAAGTTAATATGCTTAAAAAGAAAATAACCAACAACAAAAAGAGAAACTTTTACTAAATGGTGGGTTTGTCTCTTACCCTCGAGCCAAACTTTTAGAAAAGAATTTCGACAAAAAAAAACCCAAACTATTCCTGTAATTTTATTTCACTTTTCTCAAGGTGATTTTCCAGCTGTTGTCGGTTGTTTCGTCTTCGGTGTTCCGGTCAAGGACCAACAACAAAAAAAAAGGTAACCATTTCCCCTGCTCTTTCCATTTTTCAAAAAATTCTTGGAAAAAGAAAAAGAGGTAAATCAAAGTGTTTTCGAGTTGGGGGGAGAGTCGAGGTGAAAACTGTCTGCTGTTAAACCACGTGGGAATAGACCCATCATTTGGCGTGAGTAGTTACAGTGAAACGTTTCGTGTGCTTCATTTTCCATCAGAGTTTCGTGCGTAAAGTTTATAGCAGATAAAGTGTCATGGTGTTATCTCTTTGTAACAACGTGAAAAGAAGACGAGGTGAGCATGACACAAACTTTTGTTTTGTTTCTCTTCCCCCCCATTGTTTCACGAAGCGTTATCGTTTGGATATTTTTCATTCTTTCTATGCACGCACACATTTCGGGGATAGCGTGAGTATTAAAAAAAAAAATTGCCGTGATAAGAAGAAACAGTCACTCTTAGGTCTTCTCATTCACCAAAGCGAAACATGATCAATTTCTCTTTTTTTGGTTTTGGGGGGAAACCTCTCATGAAACGTCATTATTATTATAGTGTTGAGTCTAATAATGATAAGATTGATTGATGTGTGTGTACATCCCTACAGAAATCCTTGCAAAAATTATACTTTTGTCATTTCTTGGGAAAGGACGCCATTTTTATTTTAGAAATTACTTGTTACATGGGTCGTGTTGAAATCAATCGCCGCCAGGTGATACATTCCTTGTTATCCAAGGTGAACTTCATAGAGGTAGACTGTTTCGTGAAAACAATAAGTATTGGCTTTCACTTTCTTTTTCGGTCCTTATTATATCCATAGTGGCATTTTGTGTCTCGTTGTTAACCAAGTTATTTGTGCCCTCAAGAGGATCTAGTTGTTGTTCGTTATATGGCGCTCACACAAAGCAGTACAATATCCTTTAAAAGGGTTATGGCGTCGAACCCACACACGCTTTCACTTTTGGAACTTTTTGGCGGTCCCCTGGTTCAGTTACGAACAATTTCTTTAGACAATTTTCCGTCTCTCTTTTTCCCTTTTGCCAAGAAGTTTATTCGTATATGTTCCAATGAACTATGCAGTCGGTGTGTTGACCAGTAAAATGTCTGACTTTGGTGTCAATGGACGCTGGATGAAAAAGATTTTCTTTTTTATTCATACTTTTTTTGGTAATCGAAAGCGACCCGTTGTGTTTTCACCAATGGGCCAATGTCCAAAATCATTTTCTGTTCTCCAGTCCGTATTTTAGGATTTTTTTTGGCTACTGCATCCCGATGTTTGTTAGGCATTTTTCCTAGTGGCTCATCGCTCAATGTCTCTCTCTTTTTTTTTGTACTCTTCTTTTCTCTCTTTCGACGAGTCGATAAGAACATCTAACGTTCCTTAAAGAAAAAAAAAAACCTTTGTGTATTGTTTTGGCAACTCGACTGGAAAGCAATCCTAACGGAAAATAGATGCTGAATTCATCATAAATGTTTTTTCTTTTGTCGATGATTTCTGAGGGGACAGAAAAAATGCTTTGATTTTGTCCTGGCAGAAAAAGTCTAGACATTGATATGTCAACAAGAGTTTCAAGTTACCGCTAGAGAGTGCGAGAGACAACATTTCTTAACGTTCGGGACGTGAAAGTCTTCACGTAAACTCTCAACTTTCATCGACTACTTTGCATACTAGTTGGTAGGTTTACAGAGAGCGCCACTCGCTCTAAACGATAGGTGAAAAATGATAAACACACATCAGAAAAGGAATAAGACTAAAGAATTTCTCTTGTTCGCTTTTATTTTTTTATTTTTATTTATCTCTTTTTTTTTTCTTTTTTTTTGTGTTTGTTATTGTTGTATGGCATGTTTCATTTGGATGTCATCTCGAACTGTGGATAATCGAGTCTGCTGCTACTGAACGCGTGCAGTTCTTCTACGTTTTTTTTTTTTTTTTTTTTTTTTTCCTTTTCTACGGTGGGGGAGTAGAATCAAAGAAAATTGCGAATAATCCCCTCCCAGCATCTGATAGAACAGGACAAGGAATCATATAACATAAAACTTTTTGGAGTTACACAACATACACACACACACGAGATGAAATTGGCTAACTGAAAAAATGACAAAAGAGAGGGAGAACATTTCAATCGACAAGTGTGTGACAGAACAATAATATATGCGGATCGCTCTTAACAGGCACTCACTAATTATTAAATAATAGTTTAAAATCCAAAAGGGGCTGTGTGTGTTATGTTTTGCATGGGTGGGGATGGCTGCCTATGCTGGAAAAATCAAAAGTGAGAAAATAAAACATTCGTTCGTTATCTCGCTCTCTTTTTCTTTTTGTTTTAACTTAGAAAAAAAAAAAACTTGTACAAAACAAAATACGTCGATATTTAATTTTTTTTTTTTCACAATTTTCTTTTTCTTGGGGGGAGATGGAGGGGAAAATTATATCGTTAACCGTTCTAATAATAATATATATCGTCGTCTTTTTTTCTCTCTCTAACTTATTAATAATTAAGCACGTCACAAAGTGCCGCAAAAAAAAAAGGAAACTTTGGTAATGAAAGAAAAGAAAATTTGTCGGGATAGTAAGGACGCAAATCAAATTTGTTTTTAAATAGGCTATTGTTGTTGATTCTCTACAATAATTAATATATCTCGAAATTATTATTATTAAAATAACTGATGGAAAATAAGAGTAGTTAAAACAAAGTTAAAAAAAAAAAAACCGGCGATTATTTTCCATTTTTTTTTCCTTTTTGTTCCTGTATATCTTAATTACTATTAGGTTTTCGAATAAAAAATTTGAAAAATAAAGGAGCTGCGCGCTGTTCACAACACTAAAGAAAGAATACCATGGCGCGCACTATCGACAGCGTTCTTGGCAACCGTTTCGCGCAGACGGCTAATCTGCTATAAAAATGAAAAGAACAAAAAATTCCATTTCGGTGTCATATGGCCTACAAGGCTAATGCAAATAAAACCCTAATAAAGAAAAATAACTGAATTTCTCTTCGTTTTTTTTTTTTTTTTACTTTAGGTTAAAATAAAAACAACCTTATTTTAAGGAAGGAGAGGAGTGAACGAATCTTTATGCTTAGAGCTCGAAGCGCTGGCTAAAACTGCGGCGCTGAGGCTCTGGCGTCAAATGGCGTGGCAGAACGTAGCCGGAGGAGAATGGATTGACATTCTCACCCATATGCCGAGGCTGCAGGACGGGTGAAGCGGGGACCGAGGCTGATCCTGCTCCTCCGCCACTTGCGTAACCATTGCCTCCACCGCTCCCGGATGATTGAGACAACCGGCGAGCGGGTGGCTGCGGTGGAGGATGTTGCGGAGGCGAAGGTGAGTACCTGCTGTTTTTTTTTTTTGTTTTTTTAAGAAAATAATTTTGAAATTAAATTTTATGCAATAAAAAAAAATTTAAAAAAATTACCTCCTTAGTGATAAGCCTTCGGAAGAAATGCGACGGCCGAATAACGAGGAGGAAGGCGCTGACCGTTGATCGGAGCTGGACTGGTGATGTCCGTTGTTTCGTCCGTGAGACTGGTCGGAACTGGAACTGGGCTTCAACAAGCGAGAAAATAAGGGATCTTGGCTGATCCTAGCCAATAGTCCTTCGGAAAAGAAAGCACGCGGAGGCGGATTGGCAGACTCTGGCGACAAGCGCGGAGGGATGACAGGAGGGGAATCAGCTGGACGTCTGTTGGGTGGCAAATTGAAGATCTCGTTGGGATCTCTACCGGTAGTTGTTGGCGATCTGGTGATACAATTCCTTTGGCTTCAATCGATTGCAACAGAACAAAACAAGTAAATCAATATACTCAAGTCGTTCGTTATACCTGGCAGGTGACAGCTGAGTGCCAAACATCTGGGCCAGCCGAGCTACAGACGAGCTATTTCGATCTGCAGTCGCTTCGGCGCCAGCAGGTGGAGGACGAGGAGGTAGACCGGGTAAATCCGTCGGCGGATTGGTCACGCGCGACGGGTTAAAGCCTCTCATTCCCAGTGATGGCTGTGTCTCTTCTGAAGGTGATGTCTGAAGCTGAGTGCTCTGCTGCTGTGGGTTTCCGCCCGTCGGCGGAGGTCGGGGTGGAAGCGCTGGGGGTCTTAGAGGTAGGTTAAAACGGAAACCCCCTGGCCCTACTGGACCTGTAACAGGCGGACTGGGTTTGCCAGCTGGTGGCTTAGGATCGAACTGGAACTGTTGTTGTTGCTGCTGCTGCTGCTGTTGTTGTGATTGTTTGGTTCCCACCACCGTCACTCGACCATTGACGGTTTGGAAATCCAGTCCATCAACTACGGGCTCTGACGCAAGCCGTACTAATAATGGTTTTCTCTGGCTCTCTGGCGTCCGTGGCGGAATTGGAGGCGGTTCCGATGTAACTCTTCTTAAACTTGGTGACGGTGGTGTGTACATACGTTGTGAGGTACGCTGAGGAGACTGGCGAACCAGTTGATTGCTTTCGATTTGACGAATCACCGTCTGATACCAAACTGACACTTCAATCGGTAACGCCTCATATTTCTTGATGAAAGGATGCTCCAGGAGTTTCTTGTACTTTGGTCGGTGCTTGTAGTTCTTCGTCAAACTAAACAAAACAACGAATAGTGTTACGTCAACGCGGTCGGTTCGGTAATTTGCGATACAAGGTTTTTTTTTTTCCTTACCAATCACGGACGAATGAACAGAGCTCGGGGCTGAATCCTTGAGACTGGGAAAGAAGTGGTGGATCGTCACGAACGACACGCGCAAGCACCTCAAAATCAGTCTGGCAATCGCGGTAGGGTGAGTTCCCCGTTGCCATTTCGACTAAGGTGATGCCTAGCGACCATACATCTGCTCGAATGTCGTAGTCCGGATGCGACGGATCCGGCGGTTCGATTCGTTCAGGCTGCAATATAGATGAAGCAATTGAAAGTTCGCGTACTTTTAAAAGCAACCGTAATAAAACAAATACGTACAGCCATGTATGCGGCGCATCCTGCACTGCGTGTTTTCGCCTTCGAGTCCTCCAGCCAGCCAGAGATGCCGAAATCACAAAGCTTAACATTGCCCCTCTCGTCGAGTAAAATATTGGAAGGTTTCACGTCACGATGGATCACCCCGTGAGTCTCTTTTAGATAATGCAACGCTTTGACCGTCTGAATAATTGTTTAGAGGGTTCGGATAAAAACATCATTACGTTAACTGGAGTCAAATCGATATAGAATTTTGCGCAATGGGAAAAAAGGAACTTACGGCAACGGCGATTTTTCCAATAATTGGCTCGATGATGGGTTGTCTGAGTCGTTTGAGTAATTTGTCGAAGCAGGTGGCCATAAGCTCCATACAAATCCAGACGTCGGACTCTGTCACGAAGCAACCCAGGCACTGTACGATGTAAGGGCAGTCGTGCGACTTCAACACAACTTCCAAGTCCATTGTGATCCTCTTATTCTCTTCGCGATTGCCCGATCGCCTCATTTGCTGGAATTCATCAATTTGTGGAATCAGCTGAAAATTCTGACTTGAAGAAATGGGATCTGATTGATAGTACCTTGACTGCAATTATGGCATTGCTGGGTGGGTGCCTCATCTTGACAACATGACCACATGAGCCAAAACCCAGCTCACCCTGGTGCTCTAGATCGTGTATGCTACTGTAATATCGCTTCCCATCAACTGTGATGATTCCAGTGAGCTTGATGATCTCTTGCAGCCTCGCTTCAATTTCTGCCTGTTTGGAGTTTGTCGAGCAGTTGGTGATGTTGATACCGGCAAGGTCAAAGTTATGTCTCATTCTAGTGGGGGTTCCGTTTGGCTGCAGGGGCACTAGAGTGACAATAATGAAAATTTTTAGGAATATGCCAGGCTAGTTATTTTTCAACTATATGTAGGTGTCCTTGATAATGAAGGATAAACAAAGGAACTGGTGTCAAACCAAACATTCCTGAGCTCTAGCCAAAGTCCACATTCTCCAACTCAAGAGAACTGAGCAACTTAATTTGGGGGCTAAACCCCAATTCTAACTAATGATCCGAGAGCATGCGCAACACCAGAAAACAGACACTGATATGTCGATCTGTCTTTTTTCTTCGAAATGTCAAACTTGATTATATACAAAAAGAGACGTCTGCGGAAAAAATCTTATGGTAATCAAGAAGCCTTTTTTTTTTGTCTTACGTGGACCAGGTCTTCTTCCGGAACCTTGCCGAACGAACGGAACTTCGTTGTCGATCGACATTTTCTCTTGATTCAATCGAGCCGATTCTGTGTTTTCGGCCCTAATCCTCTCGCTTAGCTCTTCGAGAGACAGTAAATTCTGTAAGGACACCATCTTGGTTTCTGGCTCGATAAAATACACCATCTACCGTGAACAGACATGAGCTGACTGAGGACGCAAGATGAGTTTCTTTATTTGGCACCCCTGTTTCTCGGTAATTCCCCCTTTCTGCTACGAGCAGCACATTTGTAAATATTGTGACAAAAAGTTTCTTTAAGTTATGGCAAGTTGTGACAATACAGCTCATCTTGACGGATACTTGTTCTCTCTACGTGCGTCAACATTGGCCACACTTTCCAACATGTTAAATCCCACCAAGGTCCTACTTTCAGACGATGGTCATTTCAGGTAAACAATCATCCCTATGCAATAGCCATCGACAGGTAATGACGGCTGATAACGCTTTCACAGAGATTGGAGAGGAGTAGCAGAACTGATGGGAGTAGACGTATTGATTATACAAAATCTAGAAAGAACTAGCAGTCCATTTGCTAGTTTAATTAGCCAAGCTAAAAATCTTACAGCTAATAAACTTATAGAGTATCTTGAAAAAATGGATCGCTATGATGTAATCGACGATACCATAGCTGTGATGGGTAAAACATAAAATATAATCTGAATTTTGATTAAGGTTGTTAACAGCAAAATTCTTTCCTTTAGAAAATGACCTTTATCTAGCCTCCAGACAAAGCATTTCAAATAGAATTCAATCACAATCCCCACAACTTGTTACTATAGGTACATCTCAAATTTTGACATACTTATTTCGAAAAATGTTGAGAATTTAATTATTTTGATCTATTCTTGTATAGGTGATCAGGAATGTTACAGTGAGCATGGAACTTTGGTACAGTATGATGCCTTTGTTTTGTATGCACGAGAAGACCAAGAGTTTGTTGACAGAGTGGTGGAAAAAATGGAAGGCGAGTATGGAATGAAGGTACAAACATAAATTCTTCCATCAATCAAACAAATTTTAAAGTTGATGTATTGTATTTTCTTATGTATTTTTTTAGTTGTGCCTTAAAGAAAGAGATTTCATAGCAGGATTACCATTTGAACATCAAGCTGTCACGGAGTTAATTTCAAATCGTTGTCGGTTTGTCTTACCTATATTCTCGCCAAATTTTTTAAATTCTGAAGATAACAAATTTGTCGTAAATTTCTCCGAGGCATTGGGAATAGGTAGTTTCTTGTATTTACCAATAATTTTCAATTCCTATTACTTAAATTATTTTTTTTTTTTTGTTAAAAGAAAGAGGATGCAGGAAAATAGTTCCATGTCTTTACCAGCAATGCGATTTGCCGAAATCTGTCCGCTATTACACTCGTCTTGATTTTACACGCCAAAACCCCTATTGGGATTTTTGGGACAAGATGAAAAAATCCCTTGCTGACCCTTCGGCGCTTCCCAACGAGTACGTTATTTTCCTTAAATTCTATTACTATTATCTTCTTTGTTTCCATTCATCCATTTTCCTTTTTTCTAGTAGACGAATGAGTAAACTTGATGGTTTTACAACTGATAGTAACCCTGAAAAGAAAGACTTGGCTCAATCCTCTCCTAACGGAGAAATTTCTGAGAAAAGCAAATACTCATCTGAACCTGTTCCCGCTATTTGCCCAAATCCAAATATCAACGGCGAACTTAAGGAAAACAAAGTGCCTCAGGACGAAACCGTTCCCCAGGAGCTGCAGACCACCAGGCAAACCAAACATTGGTTGAAAAAGATGTTGAAGATATCCAATAAGAAGTCTTCAGCAAAACAAAAGGTGAAAGTCCTAGCGTCTTGATGAAATCAAGATTTTTTTTCCCTCCGTGACAATCGAACGTGTGTAAATAGAATGTCCTTGTAGCTAATTGAACAGCTCGGGTATGTATCAGATGTTTCTAAGAATAACGAGAAAGAGTCCAATTTTTTGAGAATATAAAAAATTTCTTTCACGCCTGCCTACCTACTACCTTGCTAGTACTAGTACGCCCTACTGGTGTTAGACACAGAAAGGAACAGCAAAAACTTACGGGTATCGAATTGGGTCACACAGCCCGATGATTAGCTGCCTGCATCCATGAACCTAGTGGCCATGGGGAGAACTTACGAACAACCTACGAGCGATTACCTCTTCTCTACCTTTCAGTTTGAGGTCCGATCTTCAAGGTACTACAGTACGATTTTGTGCCATTGACATGGCTTTTTTTGTGCCATTTTTAGCCCCTTTATAGTAGGCATGGCTCTTCTTTTTTTCTCTTCTTCTTTCTTTCTTGAAGGCGTAGAATTTTGCGACTTGATCCGTTGTAGAAGCTTGCGTAATCCGATGAGACGAAGAATTTTGAGAATCCGTTGTAATGAAGATGCTGAATGTTGCGTATTGAAGATGAAGAATCTTGCGAATCTTGAATGATGACATAGGGAGGTGGGAGGGAGGAGAGGGTGGTGGGAGTAGAGCGTGGAGGGAAGGGAGGGCTTGGAAATTGGAGTTGGCGGGATTTGAACCCGGGACTACAGAATACAAAGCGTGGGTGATAACCACTGTCAGGACCGCACATTCCAACCAAACTTTGCTTTTCATGTCACCGATTTAAATAGGTAGCTTATAAAGAAATGAATATATGTAGTATGGCTCTATGACTTAATTCGCGCCTGCCATGATGATTTCACGGGTTCAAATCTTAGTCTTATATTGTTTTAATATTTTTTTTACGTTTAGCAACGCACTTATAACTTTGGGCCCGTGCAGGGTCTGGGGATAACGTATTTAAACGCTTTTTTTTTTAATTTTAGTCTGCCAATCGGTCCACGCCATTATTTTGCCCATCTAATTTTAATGCTTTTTTTTCACATCACAACACTCCCTTTTTTTACCCGCAGACCCTCTCACTGTATTTTTTTTTCAATATTTCCATCATATTTTTGACATGTTTCTTTGTGAAAAATGTACTCACCAATTTCGCGGTAAAAATGGTGTTATGCCACAATACCATTAGATGGCGCTGTGATCGTTGCAGACGTACATTTCCTGAGCGCTATAAAACGAGGTAAACATTCGTATTCTTCGGTAATCAAGTCAATTTGCATAAAGCTTTTAATCAGTTAGCACCTCTTAATATCTCGGCAACTCTAATTATAAATTAGAGACCCAATAAAGCGAGCTCTTATTCAACTTTTAAGCAAGGGTTCGCACGTGGATAATGTTCTTTTTCATTACCCGCCATCAATTTCTTCTATCCTCTTGTGAATCTTTATCAGTTTATCTTAATTTATTCAATGTAAAACATATTCATGGTTGATTGACAAGTGCTTTTTGATGAATATTATTTCCTTGTTTAGGGAAATGGAGGATCCATATATGAATTTGGATCCAGCTGAATTCTTCAATCTCTTAGAAAGCAATCAGCTGTCAGTGGTGGAAGATATCAAAAGTCTCATTCATGATCATCTTAACACCACCAAAGAAGCATGGCTTGTACAGGGTCTCTTCGATTACAGCATGTCAAAAGGTTCTCTAAGAGCGATGGAGATCCTCCTTGGCCTCAGAGAAACCCATTCTAAGCATCTGCTTGACAAATTATCAGAATCTCTTCGTTCTAGCAACAGCAGGCTCTCGTCACTCATTTTCATGGGATTTCTGGTCAGAAAGCAACCCCAATGGCTTCACAGAATAAGTTCGCATTACGTAATGAGGGACCTCATCAAAGTCTTGAAGACCGATGGTGGTGTAGTTGTCTTGGTCAATGCGCTGCTCGTCCTGACTGCTCTCATACCCATTATCCCAAACTTGGAAAGCTCCATACTCAATGAGATTTTTGAAAGTTTTACGAGACTAGCCGCTTGGAACTACTCAAACCAACCCAAACAGCCTGAAGTTTACGTCCTACATCTCCAAATTGCGTTATATGCTTTGTTCCACCGTCTGTACGGCATGTATCCGTGCAATTTCCTTTCCTACCTGCGCCAACATTATTCGCTACGCGATAATTTACCGATTTTCAGCCACACTGTCAAGCCCATGGTAGAAACAGTTCGAATGCATCCTCTCTTAGTCACCGCATCCAAAGATATTGAAATCGGGACTGCCAGGTTAGTATATCATATTAGAGTTAGAGTTTGCAGTAGTGTACATACATTAAACTTTTTACTGCAGGTGGAAGCAGATGAGCGTCCACGACATTGTCACCGAATGTGCCAAGTACTCTTTGCTCGAATGCCAAGAGATAGGCAACCGCGAAGACCCGATTTGTTCCAATTTGGTTCATTCTTCTACGGTATTTTGGCATTCAAAACATCATTTCTTTTCGAATTCTTTTTATCTTGACTTTTCAAATATCATCTACAGTGTGCTGTAGAGCCTGCAGTTGCCAGTGCCACACAGCCAGCACCTTGGCTTGATGAAGCCATGAACGTCAATGGAGAATGGTCTTGGCCGGCCCAGTGGGTGCTTCAAGGGCCTTCAACCACGAAAGCTCCTCTTAGCGCCCGGGTGACGCCGAAACCCGATCCTACAGAAAGTTATCTCAAGCAACAACAGGCGTCCATACCACCATCTTCGTCTGTTGCTCGAACGTTAAATCTGACTCCCACAGCGTCACCATTGCCCCTTCCACCGACATCACCCATGAAGAAAGACCTTCATTCTTTCAAATTTCCTGGAGTAGGAACAAGTGGAGGAGCTACCGGTGTAGCTGGCGTTAGCACTGGTGAACATGACCGACGTGGCATGGTCATTGGAGTCAAATTGCAGAAGATTGGCCAAGAGCCGGCCAGCAATTCGTTCGCTCATTTTGGACCCGTTCTTTCCGGTATGCGATCGCGGCATTCGAGTGGAGCGCCAAGTGCCGATGCTCGCAAGAACCTTATGAGCCCTTCTACTTTAGCCGAACAGCTAAGCCCGGCTCCACACAAACCCACAGACAAAGTGATGATCATTTTTGTCATTACGTTATCTCTAACCTATAAGCTTCTTTCATATGAATAGGATCATATCAGTGCCGAAGATCGCGAAGTGTGTCGGCTATTGTCATCCAAACCCCCTTCTAAAGATTATTTTGAAAAGGAAACTCACGCGCTTTCGCAATCGTGGATCCAGTCACGTGAAGGAACGCCATGCGCTCCGCCACCTAGTAGGCCCGACAGCCTTCTCCAGGTAGACTTTGCCGTATTTCGTACTTCAATTCTAATATAAATGACATGAAATGATTGTTCAGGATAAAATCGATGATGGCCGACATGATGACAGTGAGCCAGAAGAGTACAACCGTGCTAGTCACGAAGACTATAATTACGGAGATGACGTCCTCGAATCACGGCCGAATGCAGGAGGTCATGGAACAGGAGGACATTTAGGTGCGGGTGGCGGTGTAGTAAACCATACTTCTTGCCAGTCTGGCGGCCTGCATATGCCGGACCAAACGCGCTTCTCCGACTTTGTTCAGCGTGTTAAGCGGCTGCGCTATTTCAGTCAATGCCTTCCAGTGGCCAGTGCCAATCAAGGGAGCCCAGGAAGTGGGAGCAGTATTGGCACTGTTGTCGAGAGCACTAGCTCCTTCGGCCCCACTGCATCGACATTAACATTGCGTTTACGTAAACGCAGTCATTCGTGTCCTAATTTACTTCAGCTGGACTCCAGTGGCGATCAACGAGTCGCCGTCGTAGCTGAAAGTGATGGTAAAGAGGAACCCACCTCTTCACCCAGTTGCGTGACAGCTCAACAGCAATCGACCGCCTCGCAAACGGATCAGGATCTTTGGCCGCCTACCCCGTACGAGCACCTCTTCTTCAGCGTGTTGCCTCCATCGCTCCTCTTCCCGCCTCCGCCAGCTCCGGCGGAAGCTTCTCCAAGACAATTGGCTCCATCCGAACTGCTCGACCGCTACATCGACGCTGCCTTCCGGAATCACGAGCGTAGCACGGCCTTATTAGGCAAGCCGAACGCGACAGAAGACGTTTCTCTGCTCAAAGGTTAGTCACTTCCGCGATGACCTTATTTTAGCTGATATGGGTGAAGGGGGAAAAAGAACAAAGTTAAAACAAATTCCCTCGCTTTCTCTTTCTCGCCGGAAACAGGTTTTTCGTAACGATTGACACAAACTCGTTCGATAAAACTGGTCTTTTCCGATGAATCAAAAGCTTTCACCTTACCACAAGGTGAAAGGCGGATATGTCTCTTTCTCCAGCGTTTTTTTTTTATGATTCATGACATTTTTTTCATCTCTTTTCTATTTCGTTTCAGGACAAGTTTTGATGTTGCAAAGTCAATTGCAATTTGAGCGCCACCGGCGCGAAGTCCACGCCGAGCGCAACCGTCGTCTGCTGGCCAAAGCCAAACAAGGCCGTTTGGCCGAGGAAGAATTGCACACGATGCGATTGCAATTGGTCCAGGCCCAGAACGAAATGGCCGCCGTGCGGCGAGATGCGGACACGATGCGCCGTCTGCGCAACGCGGCCGAAGCGGAGCGCGCGCAGGCCGTCCTCCAGTTCGAAGAGCGGACCAAGAAGATGCTGCAAGAGCTCCAGGATTTGTCTGCCGATAAAAGCCAGCGAGAGCAGGAATTATTTGCGGCTCGCGAGGAGGCCCGTTCCCTGCGCCGCGAAGCGGATCGCCTTCACGCGCAATCATTTGCCGTCAAAGCCGAAATGAACGATCTGCGGCGGCAGGCCAACGAGTCCCGACGATTCCAACAGGATCTCAAAGATTCTCAGTACCATTTGATAGCTGCCCGCGAAACGGCCAATTTGCTCCAGCAGCAGCTCATGAATCCGTCAGGAGCCGTTTTGAAGTATGAAATGGAGGAGATGACTCGCGCTTATAAAGGTTTCCCAACATTCTTTATTCTTTTATTCGTTCTAGTTTTTTTCTTATTTATTTAAGTGGTCGTTTTAAAAATAGAGGTTGTGCTCGCGTGCTTGTTACCAATACTCTAGAGAGGTCAATGTCTGGAACGAGAAGCTGTTCTCTTTATGCCTTTTTTCTACGAACCAACTAAGAAAACGGAAATGATAATGATAACATTTAAAGAATGATGTGCGGTCAACTCTTAAGAAAAAAAAGAAGGAAATTGGCTTGACCGCAAACTTAACTTTATTTCGTTGGCCATATCTGATACCGGAATGGAGGTCGTTGCGCCCTTTTTTTTGGTTTTAGAAGGATATAGGGAGTGCAGCATGGTCGATCGGGTTCGATTGGCATCGCGTATCGGTATCGCGTGGTTTTGTCCGTCTTGTTTGCCGTTACTTTCATGTTATGTTTAATTTGTTTCATTATTTTCCATCCGGCCCAAACTACCTGTCAGTTCATTCTCATTATTTTCTGTATTTATTTCTTTCTCGCAGAGGAGTTGAAAGCTCATTGGGAGAAACTGGAACGAGAAAGGCGGCAGAACGAGGCGCTGACGTCAAAATTGGCCGACATGGAAGCAACGGCTCTTCGTCGAGAGACGGACATTTCCGAATTGAAACGAACGTTACAGCTGGTGAAGGAGGAACACCAGCAAGTCATGCAGGTACTCAAGTAAAAAAAAACAAAAAAAAAACACGGTAGTAATAACAATGCGGAACGGGCACGGAGAAAGAAAAAAAAGAATTTTTAATCGGGTACACACACACACGAGCAAAAAAAGGCGGACCCGGCCATTCTCTTATTGGATGTGTGTGTGTGTGTTGCATGGCAAGAATCGAGGTCGGACATTCTACCACTTCGACCGATGAACTGATTATTCCTTATATGTGCGGTGTGTGTGTGTGTGTGTGTGTGGCGGAGAAAGAAATGAGAGAAATCGAGGGCGGTAAAAACTAACTAGAGAGTCTGTGGACTATTTGTATGCATCACATTTTTTGAAAAAGAAAGAAAACAGAACAATAATAATATGCAAAACCTGCAGGGGCCGATTTGATTCCCTTGACCGGGCCCTCGCCTTCCGAGTGAAATTATATTTTTTCGCTAGACTCGTGTAATAGGATTATTATAATTCATATTTTGTGCTATTGTTCCAGGTGGCCGAGCACAAATACGATTCGATTAAAAGCATCAACATGGCCTTGGAGAATTCCATCCTGCAGCTGCGCCATCAGGTCGAACTTGGCCGTTCGCGACAGAGTCGCCGCCGGCTCATCACCCAACAGCGGGAAGATGGGTCGGGGGGTGCCGCGACCTCAGCCCTCAACGCTGCATCCTCTATGATGCCAGCCTCTGTTCCAGGATTCAGCACATCGCCCAGCAGTCCGCCATCCTTTTCTTCCATTTCAGGTTGAATTTCGTTCAAGTTTTGTTTTTGTTCTCGAATGGGTGGCCCAGCAAAAAGGGTCCACCGCAATTGCGCGTTCGCAAACATTCCGTTATAACTGGGCCGTTAGTTGATTGACCATTTCTGTCTCTCTCTCTTTCGCGCCTGTCTATTAGGAGCAAGTACGGAACAGCTGTCGGTGTCGTTAGCGGTGGAGGCCAGCGAGGGACTCAACGAGTTGTATTGGCAAGGGATAGAGACATCGGCGCTGGCCGAGGTGGCCGATTTGCCCCACGAGAGCTGCAGTAACGCCGATCGCCGTCACAGCCTCGATATTGACCGCAACGCCAGGAAACCGACGTCCCAATAACAAAATGCGCCAGTCCCCGTATATAAAAAATTATCACTAAGATTACGATTACCTAATTTCTACTATAATCACTATTTGAAACCAAGCAGAAGAAGAAAAAAAAAAAAACAATTCGAAAACATGTTTTTTTTTTTTTGGTCATGTTGTACCAACGTTAACGTGTAACACACAAAATATTATTTAGAGTTTGTCTTCACATCGTAAGTTACTTTATTATTATTATTATTATAACGTATCGGTTTGTAAATGGCCTAAACTCCCCCGCGTTTTTTTAATTTTTTTTTTTTTCTTTTCTTTTTTTTTTAAGAGATGAGGTCGGTCCCGTTTCCGCGTCGACCTGCGGTCATGGCCGGCTATGTAAGTCCCGACACGTTTGGGAAGATAGGAAGAGAGAAAAAAAAAAAGGGCGTGAAAGTAGAAAAAGCCGAAGATTGGGGGAATGACGGAGCCCTCAAAGTAGGGCACGTGAGTTCGACGTCTGTCTTTTTATTTATATATTTTTTTTATTATTTTAACTTCAAAACATTTTTTTTTGTTTAAAAAATGTGGCCGCAAGCGCTAAAAACAACCGAAATGATTTGGTCGGTTGTTATGTTGTTCGCCGCATTTTCGACCAGGTAAGGTAGGGGACATTGGGCGCCTTTGTAAGGATAAGTGGAGAGAAAGAGAGAGAAAGAACGAAGAAAAGCGCAAAAAGGCAGGAGAGAAGGAGGAGTTGAAAGATGGTTAAAGGTTTCTTTCGTTTTACACACAAAAGGCCAACGTATGTTGGAGTCAGAATGTGGAATAACGGTGTGTTGGCTCTCCTTCCACCGGCCAAGGGAGAAAAGGTCACATTGCTGTTTCGAAACGAACCAAAAGACTCGGAAGAAAACAAAAGAAATGTTTAATTTATTTCCGCCATTTCGACATTTTGTGATTGTTGTCTCTATCTGGCATTCGGAAAAAAAAACCCAGATACGTGGCATATTGGCTCGGTACCATCTGTTTTTGGCCGTTCTTTTTAAAAGAAAAAAATGTTATTTCGGTCAGCGAAAATTCTTTTCGCCGTGTGATGGATGTCGACATATGTGCTGGACCTTGAATGGAAAAAAAAAACTGGACTTGTGATGTCAGTAGCCAAATGCAAAAGAAACAAAAAAGCGTGACGAACAATTTCCGATGAAAGTCAAATGATACAAACCGGGTCTTTGAATAATTTCGACGCTTATTCCCATTTTCGTTCTTAAATGTTCCAATTCAATCCACGTAAATGCTGATTTTTTCCGCATCCGTCAGTATGTAGTTGTCGTTCTCCTTGTCCGTTTATTCGGCTCTGAATGG
The DNA here is from genome assembly GCF_022539665.2 of Daphnia carinata. Taxonomy (NCBI): domain Eukaryota; kingdom Metazoa; phylum Arthropoda; class Branchiopoda; order Diplostraca; family Daphniidae; genus Daphnia; species Daphnia carinata. The sequence continues at coordinate 5,144,801 of NC_081339.1, read as the reverse complement.
GCCATCTGTCGACGCACGTTCCGTCATTCCATCGGCACTCGCAACATTGACCAACCGCCCTTGAACCAAAAGCCAGAATTCCTAACATTTAGGATGCCCTCGTACAACATGTAGGTTACTATTCTACTCTATTTTTTGTGCTCGTCCTTTATTTATTTCATTTATTTTTTGATTTCTTAGCTATTTTTTAAATTACTAAACGCCTGGAAGAAATGTCGTGGATGGTGAACAGTCTATTTTCGGCCGTGGTGATCATCTGGCTCGTAAAGGTGAAATGTTGTGCAATAACAATTAACCTTAATGAATTCGACCTTTTTTCTATTATAGCGAATTTTCGTTTGGCCATTACCTTTCGAGAAAAAAAACGTATTGCAAATGGCGTCTGAGAAGAGAACAAGAGAAACGATAAATATTATTATGAATATGCTTGTGGAAAACCGGGAAGCATCTACCAAGAAGGGAGGGGGAAACCGAAAGATACCGTTGGTTATCTCCAGACACACACACGAAAAGAAAAAGACCTTTGAAAGAATTTTTTTTTATTATTATTTTTGTAGAGAAAAAGAAGTGGATAGCAGGTCACCAACAAATGCCTCATCTCTCTGGTATACCATCATGCACAGAAAAAGAAATGCCCCTTTGGAAAGAGAATGCGATTCCAGCAGCAGAAGAAGAAAATGAGGCCAGCGAAGAATACAAAATTAAATCAAGAAAGAGTACAGATTTGCTGGTAAACAAACAGACATAGTATATGTATATATATCCAGTTATGTGTTACTATCATCTTTTGTTTTGTTCTTTTTGAAATGGCCTTCAGGAATGACTGAAGAAAATGATGATGACGAAGATGATGATGATGATGAGCAAAGGGCTAAATAGCAACATTTTCTTTGCTGCCGTTTTAGATGTTACGTGTTCTGGAATGTGGAAGTGTGTCTCGGCCACGAACGACGCTATCCAACAGAAAAACCGCGAGCGTTTCGGTTGTTCGGGGCTCCTGGCCCCCTTTGATCCCATATATTCACGAATGACGGGACTGCCATGTGTGTGTGTACATCCTTCTACACACTTAATACTCTCAATGTTTCTTTGTGTGCGCGCACTGCAACGACTCCACCTTCTCCGGCTTATTTCCATCACCCCACCATTTTGCACCGCCCACCGACTCCCGGACGAACCGACGACGACGTCACGACAGATGGGAGCAGCTGCGAGCAGGTAAACCGACGAAGAAGAAGAAAGAAAGAAAAAAAGAAAGAAAGAAAGAAAGAACCCCCCGGCGAATGTTTGCCATGTAGTCAAAGTCCGGGCCTATTTAAGAGCCGGTGCACATTTGGTCGCCGAACATTAGCTCGTGACAATCCGTGCAATCAACTTGCATCAACTCCTCCAGTCCGTCCAGCGTCTCCACTGTGAGTTTTTTGTTATTTTTTTTTTTTATCTCTTCAATTTTAACTTAATTTTATTCGCACGTAGCGTTTCTGGATTTTGGCGAATTTTTCGCGTGTTTTTTGCAGAATTTTTCATTTTTTTTTAAGTTAAATTTCTTTATGGGGCATTTTAAGGAACTAACGGTATTTCTACGTTACTTCTTATGTAACCAATAGCTCTAAAATTTTAAAAGCTTTGAAAGATTTAAACAATTGAATAGGCCTAAAAGGAAACATTTCTTTTTACGATTGCCTTTTAACTGGACATGAAGGGGGGGAGGGGGGATTTAGATGGATGAGGGGGTCATACCTTAAAAACCAGGAAGGTAAAAGAAAAACCCCATCCATGTCTAAAACGGACCTGCAGTTCAACGACCTCTTGTCCATCTTCAAAAATCTTGTAGTCGTAGAGAAATGTAGGATGTTTGTGACCTCTAAAAGAAAACCCATTGAACAGTAGAGTTTTGTTTGAGAACGCGGAAATCTTCCACGTCTAGTGCGTGTGTGTGTGTGTGTCGATAGAAAAACCCGAAACCGTGCCCCCAAAAGCGAGGAGGGTCCATCTGGACCCCCCTCTCTCTATTTAACCTTTTCTTCTTGTCTGGATGATAGTGGAGGGGAAAAACAAAACAAAAAGAACCACTAGACTTGTTGACCTGAATTGCAAATGACTCGATGCTCTTCACAATGGCTTTTTTTCTATATGTGTGTGTAATGAGCGTTCAAAGGGGAGGGAGCCGAATGAGGAGCTGTAAAAGGGCCAGGTGGGTGTAGGCATTTGTGTTGGCTTCGCCCGGTGGGGGCCATCGGGCATATCCGTTTCGGATGGCCCATGTATGGAAAAAAGCCCCGGGTAGGAGGAGGATGATGATGATGAGGAACAAGTAGTAGTTTTACGCATAAGTAGCCAGCAAGAGTTCAAGGTCACGGTCAGGTTTCCACCCAACTAACGGTTCCTCCTCCTCGTTTCATCTTCGAAACTCACCTCCAAACACCCTCCCTCTTTTCTTTCTCTGTTCTTCCTTGACTTTAACCCAACGACCCAGTCACGATCCGGATGGTCAACTCACTCACCATCCGATTCCCAGCCACTACGGACGTGTTTTGATTTGCCTCCCCTTGTTTCTTACGTGCGTGCGTGTTTCATATTTTAAATCATAGGGACCCAAAGACATTGTGAGTTAACGTTTTCTGTTTTTCTTCTCATTTTGCAGGCAGTTTTATTTGCTGATTTTTTGAAAGGCAAAAAAGTCCAAACAACAAAGAACAAGATGTCTCTCCGATTGGGTGCTATCGCCCTCGTCCTGGCGCTCTGCGCCGTCTCCGTCCACTCGCAGGTGTGGGGCTACGTTTCTCAGAGCTTCTCGCTCGTCCGTTCCGACATCCTCGAGGCTGCCCCCTACGAGCTCGTCGCCAACATCTCCAACCGAGATGCCGGAGAGGTATTCATTCATTCCAATTTCATGTGGAATTGATTGATTTCAATTTATCTTTTTTAAATTTGCAGAACTACGAAGAGCGCCTCTACCCCGCCAGCAAATGGGCCTGCACTGCTCGCACCGTCCCCAAGACCGAGAGCTCTCCGACCCGCAGCATGTTCGTCGACCTCTTCCGATACTTTGCCGGAGATAACTCTGCCAGTAAGCTACTTGATTTCCGTCCAATATATATCTTCAAGTATTAAAAAAAAATTGTAATCCTAACAGAGAAGGAAATTGATCTGACCGTGCCCGTCAACACCTTCGTCCAGCAACGCGACAACGATGTCACCTACTACGAGACTTGCTTGGTCTTGCCCGCCAAAATCCAGTCCGATGCCCCCAAGCCCAACAATCCGTCCGTTTTCCTGGACGAGAAACCCGAAATGGTCGTCCTCACCAGGTAAACAACAACAATACCAAAAAAGGCTAGCGGCATTTTATTTAGCGAACCGCATATCTAATCATTTGCCTTTTTTTTTTCTTTTTTTTTTTTCCTCCTTGTGCTCGCTTGTGGACGCCAGACGCGTGAGTGGCTACTTTATCACCGACACTGCCTGGGAGGAGGAGGCCATCAGCCTGAAAAAAGTGCTCAAGGAGAAGGTGCCCGAGGCTGACTACTCCAGCTACTACCGCAACGGATACGACGCCCCCATGAGGATATTCAACCGCCGCAACGAGGTTTGGTTCAGGAAGACCGGCGAGGCCGCCCAGAAGACCATCGATGACTACAAGAAACGCCAAGCCGAGAAAATCGCCGCCGCTCCCGCCGAGGAGGAGAAGAAACCCGTAGCCGATGAGAAGAAACCCGTAGCCGATGAGAAGAAGACCACCGAGAAGAAGACCGAAGAGAAGAAAAAGGTCGAGGAGGTCAAGAAGACCGAAGAGCCCAAGAAGGACGCCGCTCAAAATAGAGAATAAAGTTGGACGTTTTTGATTTTTTTTTTTTGTTTTGTTTTTTTCCGAAATCCTCCTGCCCCCATCCCCATATTAGTGCGGAAGAGAGTGCTCCTTTTTCTCTGAAGGACGCTGCTGCAAGAAGAATCACTCTTTTGGCCATTAATTTATTCCAGATATTCTATCAATGTACAATTTCTATTTACCCAGTTGAATTCTGCGCTGTCAAGAGTGTCTGTTGCCAAGTGGGTCTCTCTTTTTTAACTTTTTGTTTCATCCCTACCCTTTTTCCTACCAAACCCAAACAGGGTCGAGTGGTCGTTTCTTTCCTCCTTTCCCCTCCTTTTGGCCAACCAAATGCCAATATATTTATTCATCGATTCATTTTGTATGTGTTGCATACTCTGGCTTCTCTAGTGAGGGCTCTTCAAATACACCCTTTTTCGATTACAAACACCAATGGCTGTATTTTCTTTAAAGATGTTGAAAGATTTTGAGTTAAGGAAGATGGACATGTATTAAAATGTTCTATATATAAAGACAGCAGAAAGGATAGGTTGTTCACACTCATTTCTTGTCGGTTAGAACTCTAACAATGCAACCGACTCCAGCAACAGCGTGGACTTTTTCGTGCCATGCCAGCAACTGGCCGCTAGAACCTTCTGATGGTGTTTCAAAGCCTCTGTAAATATACTTCATCAGGATATCAAGTTGATCACGATCAAGGGCATTAACTGCCTCCTCTATCTGGGAAGATTTCATGGAGAGCAGTACTTGCATTACTACATTCAGGGCTGCATCCTATATGAATATTGTTGCAAGTGAACTGAGTTAGAAAATGATGTGAGTTTTCAATGATGTTGCACTGACCTTGACCATCTGATTCCGTGATGAGATGGGTGCGTTCCTCAAGACTGTCTTCAGGGCTTCAATGTTCTTCCCCGTGAACAAAAATTAGGTTAAGGAATACACAAATTTTAAATCTTAATTCTAAAAATTTTAAAAGTATTTTTGTTAAAAGGATATTGATTGATAAAGTTGGTAATTTCTTTCTCATCTGGTCCGACCGGAGGCGACTGTGATTCACCACAATCATCCTCTTTGTAGTTGTCTTCATTATATTGGTCAACATCAATCTTGCGAAAGGCAGAACTTGAAGTGTTTTTAGCCATTTGTAATGATGTAAACTTAAAGTGGAAAAATATTGGAAAGAAAATATTTTGTTTGTAACCTAGCTGTCACTCCCTTTTTTGCGGCTTTTAATCTCTTGTCAACAATTTCGTCAGCTAGCAGCGTTGCCACTTGCCTGATATCATGGTTCTTTATCTATTTGACCGGGATCGTGAATTCATGTTTCATGAAGTAGGAAAGGATCAAGATAGTACCTGATGTGTAAAAAATCAAGGTAATAATATCTTTGAAAGAAATGGAAAAATTTAATGATAAATTGTCAGAAGAAGACGAAGAGTTTGTTTTGTGTCAAATTTGCTGCCTTAACTTTGATGAGGAAGAACATGTGCCAAAGTATTTGAAGTGTCACCACTTTTTTTGCCTGTCATGCATCAAGGTAGGATTTCGCAATAACAGACCTAGTAATTACTATTGTGGTAATTATTTTTATATTTTATTTTGTAGCGTCTGACAGGTCCCAATGAGAGTATGATTTCTTGCCCAACATGTAGAACACAGTCAATTTTATCTCCCAAAAAATGTGAAGAATTATTTACCAATCGCATTGCCTTACGTCTTTCAAAAGTGGTGGAAGGAGTTCAAGAGAAGGCAGAGAAAGAAGCGTAACTATATCTTAGATAGATTACAGAAAATATTTGCATGTGAATTCAGTAAAGGTTTTGTACTATTTGTATTTAGGAAACAACAGCAGCAGTGGTGTTCAGTATGTGCCTTTCCTGCATGTGATGGTTGCCGTGAATCCCAACATCCAATCCAAGATTCCACCCAATTCTGTAACACAAGAATGTTGCTGCTAAAATCTATTATCGACAAGACAAACTATCTGTGCAATGAAGCATTAGTAGATTGCCACAAGATTATGTCAGCGCACCAAGTCATTCTTCAGTGGATCAAATGGCTCCAGCTGGAAATTGTTCAAAGCGCTGCAAAAAACACTGCCACTATTGCTCAGCTCGAATCTCTTATAACAGATGAAACCTGGACCCATATTCCTCAAGAAGCCAATATGAATGCCACCATTAACAACATCAATCAACTTATAGCCAAGTAAAAAAAAATGATGATAAATTTTGTCACATCGATATTGAGTTAAGCATGCCTGTTCTCAGATGCGCTGATCGATGCCAAATGGCCGAAAAAGCCGAAGCAGAATCCCACAACTTTCTTCGTGCTTACTGCAGCGCCCATCAGGAATCCGCAAAATTTTTCGAACCTGAGCTGTTCTCAAGCGATGGTTCACCTCCAGATTTGGTCAGTTGGTTAAAAAGGCTGAATACTTTTGAGGAAGGAATCACTTTAAACCAAGCTAATAAGCGTAAGAAATTTGAAAAGTTTTTTATAGAGGCAAATAACCAGAATATTATCGTGTGAATCAAAACATTTGTAGGCTGTGTTAACGTCCTTGCGTTCCTTATTTCGCTGTTGAGCGGAGAACAGCTTCCCACAGACGCATCTTCCTTGAACTGTGTCTTTACTAGTAATGATGTCGATACAAATGCGAAAAACATCGCCACAGAAAATTACTATGCAGATATTACCAATGAACCACGCCGTTCGTACTCACTGTTTTATATTTTTTATTTTATAATTATAATTTTTGAATTTTTTTATATACTTATATTGTTATTTACAGCATTTTTAAATGCAGTTATTTTTTTTTTATTCTTTTATCCTTCTAGCTTCTTGTTCTGGCACTCACCGGCTTGCAAAACGATTTGATGAAGACGATTCAGAATCCATCGCCCACGGATGTAAAAGAGAATGGGGTTCAGTTTTACAAAAAACTGAAAATGTTTGGAGCATGAATAATTCAACCAAACAGGATGATAATGCGTATCGTTCCCTCGGTGGAATGGACGCGCAGCAAGAGCCCGGAGGAGCGCAACTAATTATGAGCACGTACAATAATTTAGTCCATGAGAGCGTGGCTCTTCCATATGGAACTGCAGGAGCTGGAGCAGCCGTAATGCACGATATTCAGCACGAAGAAGGCATGGAGATACAAGAGGTATTCCATAGCCGGACGCCAAGAAGGAGTCAAATTTATGGATCAAATAAAGCCGAAAACCCTTTGCAACAAGGATATCGCACCGGCATGCAAATACGCAAAGCACCTGAAGCACGTTTAGCGCGTCGCCCATCTCCTACGTTACCGCTTAGTCTTGCTCGTAATAGTGTCGCTCCTGCTGCTGCCATAACCAATAATGGCACGTGGACTGGAGGAGATAATCCAGAAATTATCGAAATACGAACTGTGGTAATTTATTCAAGGATATTGCGCTTGCCATGTCTAAAAATAACCACGTTTTAACATTTGCTCTACAGAATCCATCAAACTGGCCTTTGAATAATCCTCCCAGATAAGGTACCTTGAATTCAGACACAATATGTGTTACAGTATAAATTACGATGTACACATAAATAGCTAGTCGCTGTGATGCAAAACAACCAAATCGGATGTACAGCACGGACAGAATAGGAGTCAGTGGCTATCATCTGTCATATTCATAATTTCTTTTTAAAATTTGGTATTTTTATGTACGCACCAACTCAAAAGACTCGTTTGTACTGTTTAATTTTAATCACAAATAACCTCATTATTGACGTTTAACATTTGAGGGAATCCTCATCAGCCGTCGACATCAATTTTTTTTTTTTAATTTTTGTAGAAACAATAGTATTCTTTGCAATACACATTCAATGATTTTAAAACCAAGATTTGCCGAAAAATTGTCATGAAGCTTTACTGCTAGGATTTGACCTTTGTCAAATCGAGACCGAAATTTTTGTCTGCTTCTATGCAAAGTAAGCAAAAGTTCTCTTGTATTCCTTAGTTGTTAATTTCGTCGTTTTCGAACGACGCAGTGCAAGAAAAAAGAAGAGAGTTATAGTGACCAATACCTAATATTGCTACACATCTAAAATATGTAGAAGTCTGACTAGTTTCCGGTTTTCTCAGCCGATTGAAATTGCAGAAGGATAAGGAAGTAAGTCAATGTTGTTCCTATTAGCTGTAGTAAAAAAATCTAAATTTTGTTGAATCTTATGCTAAAGAAAATGTAAATATTGTTAAACTTACAGATGGAAATAATTGTTTCCTCACATCGAAGAACCCCATGGCATTGATATTTGATTTCATATGTGGAAGCTGTGCTGAAAACAACATCACCTATAACAAGCATGGTAACCTTTCAAAAAATAGCTCAATTTTCATTACTCACTAGCTCACTTACTTCATATTGCAACGATGGTTCCTGGAGGTGCATCTCTGCCAAAGCTGCGAAAACCTTATCAGACTAACATTCACTAAAGTCAGAATTAAGATTCTACCCATTAGTAGCAGAATGTAAAGTTTTACCTGGTCGGTGATATCATCAGAAAAAGAGGTAAGAAGAAATAGGTGGACAACACAGTCAAGGCATATAATAGAATTCATCACTGCCAGAGGAACATCATCAATGATTCCACTCATTAGAAGGAAAAGTGAACAGTTAATGAAAGAGACGAAGATGTAAATGATTTCAATCGTCAGGTAGATACCGAAGCAACAATTGATATTGCGGATCGAGTTGCAGACCAAGCGATGGTGACGTCTGAGAATATTTAACTGACGACATTGTATTTTCACTAGCACGGGACTAGCAGGATTAGGCTGGTTTAGCTGGTCATTAATGCCCTTCCGAATAGCTCCAAGCTGGAGAGATAAATTTTGGGCTAGAATGCAAAAGAAGGTAAGCTGAGTAGCTGGGTAGATTTTAGTGAAAAGACCAGCTACATCCAATATTTTTCGTAACCAGGTAATATCGATTGAGGTGAAAAGAAGGAGGAAAAGGATTTCCAAGGACAATATCTGTTTTTAAACGTCCTATAGCTCATTAGATGGGCCGAAATTAATTCGCAACTGAAAAAAATAATTTACCGCAAAAATTACGTAGAAGAATATTTTGATTGCAAGATTCCTGCATGTAGGGTAAATATCAAAAGATGGCAGATTCTCTTCCAACCGCTTGAAAGAACACATGAGATCTTTCCAAGCGTCAGACCGACAGAGCACCAAGAAAGAAACTTGGCAACCGACCGTGTACACGGTAATATTCAAATTTTCACTAATTAAATTCCACGTCAAAGTCAACGTTGAAATTCCATTCATGTAAGATGCCGACACCGTCTTTGCATTGCAAACCGTATGGATTAGCAGGCTTGACTGAACCAGCAATAGTATCATGAAAGCAAGGATGTGATAGAAATTCTTTGCGTATTGACAGGTAGAAACATCAAATGGAGATGGAATTCCAAGAAAACACATCCATTTTATTACAGGTTTTACACTCCACTTGAAATCTTTGGGTTCTACGTTGGCTTCAAGATTTTGCTCGAATTGATTCCCGTGAACTGGCTGTATTTTGACTGAACGAGACGGAGACATCTCTTTACTACAGGTGAAGTTTCCCAACTAACCATATGTCCCACATAAAAATTTTCCGTTCTCGGCATAAGCCATTGGTAATACTTGTAGAATAGGACCTTAATCGATCGTGTAGATCCTGTCATCTAACGATATAATGATTATATCTGCTAGAGCTAAGCACTTTGATAATTGCAATGGGAAATTCATTGGGTCCACTTGATGATCTTTACATTACGCATTTGCCGATGAACCGTCAACTCGTACAGAAAACTACGGAATTCTATTTTCATGAGTCCGTTAAAGGTATTTTGTTTTGTATTGCACTACATCGATTATAATTGAACATTGCTACTAAATGTGGGTGATGGCAATGAAATCAGCTTTCTTCTTTTTCAGCAGACTGAAACTGCAGAAAAATAATGAAGTAGGCTACGTCAATGTCGTTCCAATCAGCTGTTAAAACAAAATGTTTAACCCATTACGGCAAACAATTTACAAATAACGTAAAAGTTGAGGTTGTATCGTGGGAAATAAAGATTTGCTCACTCTGAAGAACCCCATGGCATTTATTTCCAATTTCAGGTGTGACAACTGATCTGTGAACAAGGTAAAATACAATGAATGGCAGATATAGTTTTAAAGTTTAAAATGGTTTTGTTAAATAATTATTGACCCTTTTACCTCGTTTTGTAGTGACGGTTCCTGGTAGAGTAAATCAGCCAATGCGTTATAAATCTTATCAATCTATTTGAAAGCAAAAGATTTTAGCTTAGTTTTCTGCATCGAAGGTGGCATTTTCAGACCTGGTTGACGATATCATCCGAATAATAAGTCAGAAGATAGAGATGTATTATGCAGTCCCGACAAACTATGCCACTCAGGACTTCAAGAACTAAATTGCCGTTTACTGCACCCATTAGGGTAAACAGCGAGCAGATGGTAAAGAGGACGAAAACTAAATGACTTCAAGAGCCAGAAAAGTACCAAAAAAGTAATTAAGTTTGTAAGTGCAGTTGCAAACCAAACCATGGTGATGTCGTAGGATTCGTAACTCAGAATTTTGTGCTTCCGTGATGGTGAGACGAGCCGGATAGGACATCGTTCACATCCCTTCGATATGTTTACGAATAGCTTCAGTTTGGAGCGAAAGTATTCATGTCAAGAAGCAAAACAACGCCAATTGTGTGGCCGGAGAGATCTTCTTGAAAATGCAATACGCTTCTAGGATTTTTTCGTCAAGGTAATATCATTTGGTATTAGATCGATGAGCAACAGGGTCTCTACGCAAAGCATCTGCAAATTGTAATTTAAAATGATTTGGTATTATTATTATGTTTAGTCGAAGATTAAAGACATGATTTAAATTTTAAGAAAAGCAATCGAAACCGAGGAGATGATGAAGATCAAAGTTTTGATTGTAAGTTGCCTGGATGAAGGATAGATATTGGAAGAGGCCAAATTTTGGTCTAACAATGTGAACAATTTGACGAGATCTAACCACGCGCCTGATCGGGGTGCATGCTAGGAAAGAAATGTTACTGCCAATCGTGTACAGTGCCAAAGTTAAATTTTCTATGACGAAATTCCATGCCAATGTCGAGGTTGAGATCCATTTACGTAGGGGGCTGAGATGGATTTGGCGTTGTAGAATGTGTAGATTGCCAGGTATAATTGAAACGACGACACCAACAGAAAACAAAAAGTGATGTGGAGAACCATGGCAAATCTACAGGCTGAAGTTTTCCTAGGAGTCGGAATTGGGATTCCAAAGAAACACATCCATCTTGATAGAGGTTCTACGCTCCAGTGGAAACTGTTACGTCTGAGATTGACCCCATCATGTTCCAGGTTGAATTTTCTTTGCTGAAATGCCTGGACTTTGCCCGGACGCAGATACAGTATCTGGTTAAGACATTTCTGGGTATCCAACTAATAGAACGTCGTTAATTTGTTATTTTTTTATCCTTGTTACTCCGCCATTCTTCTTTCTCCGTAACGCATGGCGATCGTGGCAACGTCGGAATGCAATTTAATGTATCGGTACAACCAATTAGCTTAAAGTACTTTTAGAATAATTACCCATCACTGTCTTCATATTCCTTGTGGTCCGATATGCTGAAGCTGAAGATCATTAATTATGTATGTATCAACCCTGGATTAGAATAGAAGAATTAGCAAATTCTCTAAATAAGTCCAGAACTTTCGATCACTGGTTTTCGCATTTCGAAAACCTTTCCCCATAAATTTTATGTCCCTGGGGGATTTCCATAAGAACCACAGACACTATTTTGCTTACCCTCCCCCTATCCTTCTGCGATTCCTATTTTGTATGCACGTGTCATCGGCTTAATGGTTTAGTTGCCTTTTGCAAATTAATCAGTACAGTCGTATTTTCAGTACGTTGCTCTAGCCTAATGCTGCTCGAAGTTTCGTTGGGTAAATATACTTGTAATAATTGTTTTATTCTGTATTGTTAGTTATTCTGTAAATGAAAATGTAAGCATTCTATTTTAAGTTTCGGTTTATTTCCATACATCTAGCATGTTGTCATGCTGGTTTTCCCAACTTTGCAGGCATTCAAAATTGTTGCCTAGGGCTGTCGTAGTCCATTTATAACGGGCCGTGATAAAACATTTCTCGGCAGTGAACTGACTTGCATTTTTTGCAAAATGCAAGCGCAAAATCTGTATTTCTGTGCCCTGAAGCGAAGAGGTCGTAACTGTTTATCAGATAGGATCAGATGCGGTGCATACGTATACAGGTTTCCATCTCGGTAGTTACTTTGTCAACGTGTTCTAACTCGAATCGGCGTCGAAAAGTGTGAGGTAATAAATTTTTCATTTTAATTTCATTTACTGATATTGCTCTCTTTGAAATTTCAGTTGACCAAACGACATGAATGAAGACCATCCCAAATGCACTGAAAAAGTAGAAAATATCCATGGGCTTGATACGGAAGTAATCCGGGACGAGGTTAAGAAGAAAGGATTTGCATTACTGATTCACGACTTTAAAGAGCGCAAATTAATTCCAGTTAAATTCCTTAGCTTAATCGTCTTTTCCGGTACGTGAAAATTCATAAATTTCACCAAGTTCTGTAATGCCAGTTACTGTCTGAGTACTTGAGGGCCTTTTGCTTAACTTGACGTATTTGCAGTTTTAATTTTGCTTGATTTGGAGTCGGCTAATGGAATAACTAGTAACTGGTCATTTTTGAAAACATGTAATAGGTTATGGAGTACTGCTGCCATTTTTTTCCATTCATATGAAGTCATTAGGAATCAGTGTCGAAGAAACGGGTGCCATTTATGCAGTGTCTAGCATTATTGGTGTGTTGACTCCGCTCTGTACGGGTATGATGGCTGATAAATTAGGCAATTTCAAGGTAAATTTTAAAAAATAGTTTTCCTTTTAATTTAGAATAATTTTTTATATGGTTAGATGCTGTTGAGCTTGTCATTTGGGTTAGCTAGCATTAGTGCGCTTCTCTTCTTGCTCGTTCCAGTGGGAAGGATGTCAGTTGATTATCCAGTTAACACTTCGTTCGTTGTTGGCTGTCACGACGCTTTCAACCTGGCAGATCATTCTTCACCTGTATCTGTTTTTACGAACTTTGACACGAAGGAATGCGAGTACAAGGTGGGACATAACCTTGGAAACGGTATAGCTAACATTTCAGTAGTATTAAAAGAATGCGGTTACATGTGTTACCATAACAACGAACCTTACGACGAGGATTACTCTGAAGCCTATGTGGTATCCGAACTACCATCCATGGCGAATTTTACACAAACTTTTCGTGACGCAACTTTTTTCCCCGACGACTGGATTCTAAATGGATGGTGTACTCGACAGCCCGGCGAAGAGGTTTTCTGTGAAGAAAATCGAGAAACAGGCACATCACTGAACGCTACGCTTGCATTAGACTGGTCCAACAACATTGCCAATAAATCCAGAAGATTTCCTGTTATATGGATTGCACTGGAGGACGGTGGCCAGATAAATAATGAGCGTATATTTAATGCAAAACAATTATGCGACTCACGAGATGACGAGCGGAAAGTTCACCAGACAGCTTACGTGAAATATTTGAACGACAGCGATAAGAACTCCTACCAGTTTTGTCGGCCACAATGCACTGTACTCTCTAGTCGCTCCGAGCTATGTTCCAACATGGCCCAAGAGAAAATCTTCAATCCTCAGCTGACTTTTTGGCTTTATATGTTGTTTCGTTGCATTTTTGAAGTTTTGCTTGGTGGTTCTGCTACATTGTTTGAAGGAGCTGTATTGGCTTTAGTGTCCGAAGTCCGAGGCGATTACGGTTTTCAAAAAGTTTTTGGATTTATAGGAGTAGCTATATTTTCGCCAATATCTGGAGTTCTGATTGACCATACCAGTTCAGATGAAAACAACCAAAATTTCTGGTATATTATGATTTATTCGATTGCTTTTTTTGTATTATGGGTTGTTTATTTTTTGGTGACTTAGGGCAGCATACTTCCTTTTTGCTGCATTGTTTGGAATTGCTTCCTTGGGGATGCTAACGATTGACCTTAAGTTCAAACCTCCAGCAGAAAATGTGATAAAAGACGTGAAATCGTTATTCCAAAACATCGAACTGGATGCTCTGCTAGTTATTGCACTAGTGTTTGGTAATACTATTTGGAAACACAGTTATAATTAATTGTATTGACTCCACTTTAATGAAATTTCTCTATAGGATTGTTGGTGGGTTGCATGGGAAATTATTTGTTTCTGTTTTTAGAAGAGATTGGAGTTAATAAGTCATTGATGGGATTGTCGGTCATGATCTCTTGTCTTGCATCAATTCCACTTCTTTTGTTTTCTGGAAGTATTTGTCGGAAATTCAGCTACCCCAACGTCATAGTATTTTGCTTTTCTGTTTCCATCATCCGTTTGATAGGTATTATGCAATTAAATTTTTTCATCTCCTTCCTATTTGCTATGTTGATTAACTTCGCATAACTGTTTACATATATAGGATATTCGTACATCTCCATACCAAGTTTGTGTCTGCTGTACCAATCTTTAGAAGCTATTACTGGAACTCTAGCCATGACTACAGTCATAATCTATGGGTCGCAATTGGGCACAACATCTACTGTGGCTTCCATTCAAGGCCTGATTTCAGCAACCTATTTTGGTTTGGGTTAGTTATATGTCAAATGTTATCTATCGTTTAGATTCAACTTTTACATCGATTTAGGCGCTGGAATAGGAAGTTCTGTTGGTGGTTTCCTTATTGGGGCGTATGGTCAACGGACAACTTTCCGGATTTTGGGAGTTATGTCGTTTATCACTGGTTTCTCCTACTTCCTCTTCAATGTTTTCTACGTACGCCGGAGGAACGCCAACGTAATTGGCAATGGCAATGCTGCAGCCAATTGACATTCGCCATTCTCGGGGCGTTTCATATTATTAGTCCTACTGCTTTTACTTCAGCATACTACCCACTTAACCAGATAAGTCGTCCAATTGAATTAGCTAACGATTCCACTGAGTTAGAAAATAACTAAGAAAAATTACTAGATATACTTTAAAATGACCAGCTTGTGCGAATCTAGCTATATTAATAGCACATATAGCAATATCTTCGAATATTTAGCAACCCGAAGGATAAGTGAAGAATGTAACAGGAGCGCTGCTGCCGCCTGTCTCGCCTGGCCGTCTCCTTTTCTCCGGCTCCAGCGAACCTGCTACCCAGCTCCGCCCGGTTACTCGAAGATTTCTGGCTTGCCGTCGCTTCGCGTAATGCAATAATTTTGTTGACTTTTTATCCTTGTTCCTCCGTCTGTTCTTCTTTCTCCGTAATACGTGGCGATCGTAGCAACGTCGGAATGCAATTTAATTTATCGATACAACCAATTAGCTTAAAGTACTTTTAGAATAATTACCCATCACTGTCTTCATATTACTTGTGGCTCGATATGCTGAAACTGAAGATCATTAATTATGTATGTACCACCCATGGATTAGTATAGAAGAATTAGCAAATTCTCTAAATAATTCCAGAACTTTCGATCACTGTTTTTCGCATTTCGAAAACCTTTCCCCGTAGATTTTATGTCCCTGAGGGATTTCCATAAGAACCACAGGCACCATTTTGCTTACCCTCCCTCTACCCTTCTACGATTTCCAATTTTGTATGCACGTGGTACCGTCCGTAAGGTTTAGTTTCCTTCTGCAAATTTATCAGTATAGTCGTATTTTCAGTGCAGTGCTCTAGCCTAATGCTGTTTAATGCTGTCTGAGTTTTCTTGGGTAAATATACTTGTAATAATTGTTTTATTCTGTATTGTTAGTTATTCTGTAAATGAAAATGTAAGCATTCTATTTTAAGTTTCGGTTTATTTCCATACATCTAGCATGTTGTCATGCTGGTTTTTCCAACTTTGCAGGCATTCAAAATTGTTGCCTGGGGCTGTCGTAGTACATTTATAACGGGCCGTGATAAAGCATTTCTCGGCAGTGAGCTGACTTGCATTTTTTGTAAAATGCAAGCGCAAAATCTGTATTTCTGTGCCTTGAAGCGAAGAGGTCGTAACTGTTTATCAGATAGGATCAGATGCGGTGCATACGTATACAGGTTTCCATCTCGGTAGTTACTTTGTCAACGTGTTCTAAGTTGGATCGGCGTCAAAAAGTGTGAGGTAAAAAATTTTTGATTTCCATTCCATTTCTGATATTGTTCTGCTTGAAATTTTAGTTGACCAAACAACATGAATGAAGACCATCCCAAGTGCACTGATAAAGTAGAAGATATCCATAGGCTTGATACAAAAGTCATCCAAGAAGAGGTTAAGAAAAAAGGATTTGCATTACTGATTCACGACTTCAAACAGCGCAGATTAATTCCAGTTAAATTTCTTAGCTTAATCGTCTTTTCCGGTACGAACTCACAAATTTCATACAGTTCTATAATGTCAATTATTGTCTGAATACTTGAGGGTATTTTGCTTAACTGGACGTATTTGCAGTTTTAATTTTGCTTCATTTGGAGTCGGCTAACGAAATAACTGCTAGTAACCGTTAATTTTTTAAAACAAATAGGTTATGGAGTACTGCTGCCATTTTTTGCCATGCATATGAAGTCATTAGGAATCAGTGTCGAAGAAACGGGTGCCATCTATGGAGTTTCGTGCATTATCGGTGTGTTGACTCCGCTCTGTACTGGTATGATGGCTGATAAATTAGGAAATTTCAAGGTAAATTTTCAAAATAGTATTTTTTAATTTAAAATAATTATTCATATGGCTAGATGCTGTTGAGCTTGTCATTTGGATTAGCTAGCATTAGTGCGCTTCTCTTCTTGCTCGTTCCAGTGGGAAGAATGTCAGTTGATTATCCAGTTAATACTTCGTTCATTGTTGGCTGTTACGAAGCTTTCAACCTGACAGACCATTCTTCATCTATGTCTATTTTTACAAACTTGGACATGAAGGGGTGCGACTTCAAAGTAAGACGTGACCTTGGAGGCGGTACTGCTAACATATCGGTAGTTCTAAAAGAATGCGGTTACATGTGTTACCATAACAACTACTCTTACGACGAAGATTACTCTGACGCCGATGTGGTATCCGAAGTACAATCCTTAGGCAATTTTACACAAACTTTTCGTGACGCAACTTTTTTCCCCGACGACTGGATTCTAAAATGGTGTTCTCGACAGCCCCATGAAGAGATTGTCTGTGAAGACAACGGAAAACCAGGCACATCACTGAACGCTACGCTTGCCTTAGACTGGTCCAACAACATTGCCAATAAATCCAGAATGTTTCCCGTTAAATGGTTTGCATTGGAGGACAATTACCAGATTAATAGTGAGCGTATATTTAACGCAAAACGATTATGCGACTCACAAGATGAAGAGCAAAAACTTCACCGGACAGCTTACGTAAAATATTTGAATGACAGCGGAAAGAACTCGTACCAGTTTTGTCGGCCACAGTGCACCGTCCTGTCCAGTCGCTCTGAACTGTGTTCCAACATGGTCCAAGAAAAAGTTTTGAATCCTCAGCTGACTTTTTGGCTTTATATGTTGTTTCGCTGCATTTTTGACGTTTTCGTTGGTGGTTCTGCTACATTGTTTGAAGGAGCTGTATTGGCCTTGGTGTACGAAGTCCGCGGTGATTACGGGTTTCAGAAAGTGTTTGGATTTTTAGGAATAGCTATATTTTCTCCAATATCTGGAGCTCTGATGGACCATGCCAGTGCAGATGGAAACAACCAAAATTTCCGGTAAACTCTGATTTATTCGAATGCTTCCAATATGTTACTTGTTGTGTGTTGGTGACTTAGGGCGGCATACTTCCTTTTTGCTGTATTGTTTGGAATTGCTTCTCTGGGGATGTTAACGATCGACCTGAAGTTCAAACCTCCAGCGGAAAATGTAGTGAAAGACGTAAAATCGTTATTGAAAAATATCGAGCTGGATGCTCTGCTAGTCACTGCACTAATATTGGGTAATACGGTTTGGAAGAATAGGTATGATTAATTATATTGACTCCACTTTGACCGAATTTTCTATAGGATTGTTGGTGGGCTGCACAGGAAATTATTTGTTTCTATTCTTAGAAGAGATTGGAGTTAACAAGTCATTGATGGGACTGTCGGTCATGATATCTTGCCTTGCAGCAATTCCACTTCTTCTGTTTTCTGAAAGCATATTTCGGAAATTCAGCTACCCCAATGTTACAATATTTTGCTTTGCAGTTTTCATCATCCGTTTGATAGGTACTATCTGATTAAATTTTTCCACTTCCTGTATTCACTTTGTTGATAAACTTTGTCTAACTGTTTACATATATGTAGGATATTCGTACATCTCCATGCCAAGTTTGTGTCTGGTCTACGAATCTATAGAAGCTGTGACTGGAACTCTAGCCATGACTACGCTCATGATCTATGGGTCACGACTGGGCACCACATCCACTGTGGCTTCCATTCAAGGCCTGATTTCAGCAGCCTATTTTGGTTTGGGTTAGTTAATATCAAATGCCATGCTCTTTATCATCTTTAGATCTAATTTACAACTTTTATATCGGTTTAGGCGCCGGAATAGGAAGTACTGTTGGTGGTTTTCTTATTGGAGCGTATGGTCAACGGACAACTTTCCGGATTTTGGGAGTCATTGCATTCATCACTGGTTTCTTCTACTTCCTCTTCAATGTTTTCTACCTACGCCGAAGGAACTCTAACATCATTGGCAATGGCAGTGCTGCAGTCAATTGATATTCGCCATTCTCGGGGCGTTTCATATTATCAGTCCTACTGCTTTTACGTCAGCATACTACCCACTTAACCAGATAAGTCGTCCAATTGAATTTTACTAACGGTTTCACTGAGTTAAAACATAGTTAAGAAAAAATTATAGATATATTTTAAAGTGACCAGTATAAGGGAAGTCTAACCGAATCTTTAGCCCCTGAAGGACAGGTGAAAAACGTAACAGGGACATTCCCGCCTTACCAAAATAGATGTAGGACGCTTTCATTTTGCAAATTCGACTTTTACTTCTGAACTCCTTGCACTGCAATACAAACCTTTCGAGTATTTTCACTTCGATAAGTTTTGTAACTTTGCCCTGCGGGTTGTGAGATGGAAACAGTTGCGTTACAAGCTCTTTTCGAACTCGGATCAGTAGCAACGCATCTGTGGTGTAGTATAATCAAGCGTTGTGTGATTTGTTTCAGTGCGTTTTTATTTTATTTCACATTTTCAGTTGCTGCTTCGCCTTCGATAGGGATGATAAGCAATCCAGCCGTATCGGAAGTAACGACTTCACGAGCTGAATGTCCGGAGATTAAACGAAAGGGAAGGGCATTGCTCCTCTACGATTTGAAACATCCCAAACTCGTTCCCATTAAATTTCTAACCTTTATCATTTTATCGGGTGAGTAATAATAAAAACGTCTCTTTTCCATTGTTTAACACGTTTCAAATTTAACAACACAGGTATAGGAGTATTATTTCCCTTCGTTACGATCCACATGAAATCATTGGGCATGACAGTCGAAGAGACAGGCGCCATCTTTGGGGTTTCTTCGGTTGCAGCGATTTTAACACCTTTCCTTGTCGGTTTGCTTGCTGACAGAATAGGAAACTTCAAAGTAAATGTAAACAAAAGAAATGATGTGAAATCAAGCTTAAATTTTTTTCTCTCTTTTTCAGATATTGATGAGTGCTCTGTATGCATCTACTGTTCTCGTTTCGCTTTCTTTCTTGTTAGTCCCTATTGGGAGGATTTCAAAACAATTTCCCATGAACATGACCTTGGCAGTAGGTTGCAATAGCGATCAGGTGACCTTTGGATTGGCTGATCTCGACGCATATCCTTGCCAACATCCATTAACAAATGAAAGCCTAGTCAATGTGTCAGTTGTGCTAGAGGCATGTGGCTACGTTTGCAGTAACAATGGGCAACGATTTGAAGGATATGAACCCGACCAGCTTTCAGACTTGATATCTCTAGTGAATGTTGGTGATTCCCAACCAATACGAGAATTCCGGGACGCCATTTTCCTTCAAAACGACCGGAATTTTGAATCTTCTTGCACGCAAATGCCCAACGGAGAACAGTTGTGTATTACTCAACAGGGCGATCGGCAAGTGCTTAGTAATGGAACTCTTGAATTGGTTCTGTCTGCCAATTCCACTAATGGTACAGATCCTTTTTCTACTAAATGGATTGCCATGGATCATGCTGACAATTTCCTGTGTGGAATTTACGACAAGGAACAGAAGATACATGGAACAACTTACGTCAGTGACGTAGGTCAGGCAAGTAAGAATCAAAGCCTGTATCATTTGTGCTATCCCCAGTGTATTTTTCGAGTGAATCGAACCGAACTATGTTCCAACATGAGTGAGGAAGAAGCCGTAAATCCCCTGATGACCTTTTGGGTTTACTTGTTACTTCGGATCATGTTTGAAATATCACTAGGCGGTTTAGACCTGTTTGTGGGAGCTGCAATGGCGGTTTGCAACGAAGTTGGTGGTGATTACGGTTTTCAAAGAATGTTTGGCTATATTGGCATTGGTATTTTTTCACCGATTTCCGGAGTTCTTATTGACACTTACAGTACATCTAACGATGGACAAGGCAATGTGACGTAATGAACTAACATAATTTTTCCCCAAATCGTAAAGCTATTGAACAATTTTTTTACGTTTTCAGGCCGGCCTTCTTCCTTTTTGCTGGTCTATATACCGTAACAGCGTTTGGACTGCTGCTAGTAGATCTGAAATTTAAACCTCCATCGGCAAATCCATTCAAAGATCTTGGATTACTTTTAAAAAATATTCAAGTGGTTGCTTTGCTGGTCATTGCACTTGTTTATGGTAGTATCTTTACTTTTTGATTGACCTAGAAAACTCGCAGAAATGAAATTTTTTTCATTGTTAATCTTTACTAGGTACTATATACAGTTTTTGTGCAAACTATTTGTTTCTGTTCCTGCAAGACATTGGAGGCACAAGAGCCTTGATGGGGCTGTCGAGCACAGTTCAGTCTGTGATTATGATACCATTGCTTCTCATGTCTGACTACATTTTCCGTAAACTGGGCCACCCAAATGTGCAGACCCTTGGTCTTTCCATTAATTTCATCCGATTACTTGGTAGTTCATTTTATTTTAAATTTTGCAAAATCCTTATCTTGTACTGACGATTTAATTCCGTTCGTTTCCCTCGTCTTATAGGATATTCGTATTTGTATGATCCAAGATTATGCCTCCTTTTGGAATCCTTGGACACGTTATGCTTCTTCTTTGGTCGGACCTCGCAAATAGCTTATGCTAATGAACTAGGGACGTTGACTACTGTTGCTTCCACTCAAGGATTGTTGGGAGCAATAACCTTTGGTCTAGGTCAACAAATTTGTTCACTTGTAATTATAGATCATGTGAATGATTATTTTCTTTTTCTGTTCAGGTCTGGGACTTGGCAGTGTAACTGGAAGCTTACTTATTGGATCCTACGGTCAACGACTAACCTTCCGGATAATGGCTAGCGTTTCCCTTGTCACCGGAATTTTATATTTCATTTTCAACTTGCGTTTCAAAAACAAGAAACGTGTAACATAACCCCCTTTTTTATGTGGAATGCGGCTTTCACGGCACACGCGTTCTTTATTTTGGATAACCAAAACTGGTGATTTCATGGAAACAATTTTTCTCATTACAAAGTAACCATGTTCTCAGCGACAAAATTTACAAAAAAGGTATTTGTTGAATTTTAAATTTGCGTTGCAAATGCAAACAAAAAGGTCAAACATGAAATTAAACTTGTTTCTACGAAGTCTGCAATTTTAGAACATCAACAGAATATTTATCGGAAGTTGGTTTTATTTCAGGTTTGTTCTACAATGATAAAGTGCCAGATGGTCCACCTACCGAGGACAGCGCAAGTTGAAGCATTATCAAGTTCATTCGGATTTCTCGCCAAGTTGCACAGTGTTGATTAGAAGGGCTTTCCATCAAACGGGAAACCATTTACCGCACCGGGGGTGTCAGTAGAACAAGGCAAACCATTTGGGCACAGTTTTAACAGTCGGAATGTCCCTTTCATTGTTTATCACCTCTCACCTCAATTTAACTCCAACTTGCCTAGAGCACGTTTTTGTTTCAGCCAAATCTATGGCCTTGATCCACTTACAAATCCCATTGAGCTTTCAACCTTCCAGTGATCAACAATTTCCCAAAACAAAAAAGGCGAAATGACTAGCCTACTACTATGAGAAAAAACGTGAATTGACTACCGTCATAGTACCTCGTGAGCAGGACGGACTAGTCTAGAGAATAAGGCTTATCTTGTGTTTAGTGGAAGGTGTAGCAACATCCACATTGAAGAGCTCCCAGTCAGTAGCAACTTTTCACAAGGTATGAAACATTTTTATAGTCTAAAACATACACAAAATTTTATGTTTTTCTTAAATCTTGTTTTGTATTGTTGTTAGAATTGCAGATAATTAAACTACAATGAGTGAAGAAGCAAACAACAATAATGAGCAGCAACCTAAAGTTTCAAGACGCTTGGAGAAGAGGAAAGGATTAGAACTGCTCATTTACGACTTAAAGCAGCCTAAACTTATCCCCATTAAACTGTTGACCTTCATCATTCTGTCAGGCAAGTAAAACTGTCACTGTTAAATTTGCTGTAGGTATCGGGTTGACAACTTTCACGACACTTGAGTTAACCTGATTCGAATTATTTGGTTATTTTAGGTGTAGGAGTGCTATTACCATTTACAACTATTCACATGAAGTCATTGGGAATGAGTTATCAAGAAGTGGGTGCCATTTATGGTGTTTCTTCAGTCGCTGCGATTCTATCGCCTTTTCTCCTCGGATTAATCGCTGACAAACTCGGAAATTTCAAGGTTATCTCCATTAGAAAAGTCTCCTTAATTGAAACTTCAATTGTCCTAAATTCCTTTAGGTGATGATGAGCATCGTACATGCTTCTCTCGGTATTGTAGCGCTACTCTTCTTAACTGTGCCACCAAGCAAAGT
The DNA here is from genome assembly GCF_022539665.2 of Daphnia carinata. Taxonomy (NCBI): domain Eukaryota; kingdom Metazoa; phylum Arthropoda; class Branchiopoda; order Diplostraca; family Daphniidae; genus Daphnia; species Daphnia carinata. Next base: position 5,121,865 of record NC_081339.1, on the reverse strand, counting down.
GTGGCATCCTTATCCGGAGAATTTAACATTTGCACTCGGCTGCACGGACACTAATCCACTGCATTTGAATTCAGCTACTCTTGCATTGGCCGACCTCGACTCGAATCCTTGCCACGTTCGTCCAGAACTAATTCGTGAAAAGTTAAACAACATGTCAGTAGCACTAGAAGAATGCGGCTATATATGCTACGACAACAATCGCCCGTCTGACGTGAGAAATGAGGAGTTGAACGAGCCCACAACAGAAGTGGACCCTACTTTGCCGAAGGTTGCGCTCAAGAAAGTTGTCCTACCCAAAATGGAATTTCGTGATGCAGTTTTTTTCCCGAATTATTGGAGCCTAGATGTGACTTGTTCTCCAACTCGTAACGACGACCATATCTGCGAGTTAAATCGAAAAAATGTTAGCGAGCCAACCCAAGTGAACGCAACGCTCGGATTGGATTTGACCAGCAATACGGCCAACTCTAGCGGAAGGTTCCCTGTCAAATGGATGACGATGGAAGACGGAATTTACAGCGGACAGAAATTGAGCAATTTCGAGTGCGGATCGTATGGTGAAGATCAGAAATTCCGTCAAACGGTGTACTTTAAAGACTCTAATCAAGCGGATAACAACCGAGCCGTCTATCAGTTCTGCAGACCTCAGTGTGTAGTGCGGATTGATCGCTCTGAGCTTTGTTCTAACAAGGCTTTAGTAGAGGTGTTTAATCCTCAGCTGACCTTTTGGCTGTACATGTTGTTTCGCCTTATCTTTGACGTGCTACTGGGAGGGCTGGACCTCTTTGTCGGAGCTTCTGTGGCTTTAGTCAGCGAATTGGGGGGGGATTATGGTTTCCAGCGGATGTTTGGATATATTGGTATAGCTGTCTTTTCGCCTATTTCTGGGCGTTTGATTGATGAGTTTAGTCCAGATTTAAATATCTTGGGAAACACCAGGTAATCTTTTGGACGTCATTTAAGTGTGTAATTATATTGATTGGTTTTTGTTTAATTACAGGCCTGCCTTTTATCTTTTCGCCGGCCTCTTTGGAGTTGCAGCCATCGGGATGCTAACAGTTCATCTGGATTTCAAACTTCCAGCGAAAAGGCTGCTAAGAGACGTCGGATCCTTACTCAAAAACGTTGAATTGGATGTGTTACTTGTAATCGCCTTTGTTTCCGGTAACATAAAAATATGCAAATTTAATGGCGTCAAAATTAATCGCTTTTAAACATTTGAAATTAGGAATCTGCAACGGGTATGGGTTTTATTACTTGTTTTTATTCTTGGAAGAAATTGGGGGCACCAGCTCTTTGATGGGGCTGTCTAATACGTTCCAGTGTCTTTCGGTAATTCCGTTGCTTGTCTTCTCTGACCGCATTTTCCGCAAATTAAGTCATCCCAACGTTCAAGTCCTTTGCTTTGCGGTGAACGTCATTCGTTTAATCGGTATTTAATTATAATGAAAAAAATGACTAAAGTAACTATTTAAAATTTAAACTGAACATTCAAACAGGATATTCATATTTGCACGATCCACGATTGTGCCTCCTTTTGGAATCGTTGGATGCAATTTCCTGGAATTTTGCGCGAACGTCACATGTAGCATATGCCAACCAACTTGGAACAACATCTACTGTGGCATCCATTCAGGGATTGCTGGGCGGAATCACCTTCGGCTTTGGTAAATCACTATCACACAGTGCGTAAAGGAGTGAATATAATTCTTTTTTCTTAACAAGGATTTGGAGTTGGAAGTTTTGGTGGAAGTTTACTTATTGGAGCCTACGGGTTGCGAGTGACCTTTCGCATTTTGGGTGCCATCTCTTTCATCACTGGCTTATTCTACTTCCTTTTCAACATCTTTTACTTACGACGGAAGAGGACTGAAGCTGTCAATAATGTTGACGCTGATGAAGTTGCCGTTGAACCAACTGTTATGTCAAATGGTGATCATCAATAGAAGATTTCTTATAATCATCAAATTGGAATTCAAACGTAACACCTAACAAAATTGTTTCTAGATACTTCGAGGCGTTGATGTGAGGGATTTGAAATATCCCTACAACCACTGTCATTTTTTTTGCACAGAATCCCATTTCAACTAAAACGGTAGTCTAAATAAGATATCCATGAATTTTATTCCAGAGCATCAATATATCAAACTACAGTTATATCGCACTAGGAACGCTGGTATCATAACTATTAATTTCTATTTTATTTTATTCTTAAACAGAGTGTTAGTAACAACTACGTTAAGTAGCTTGCATCAAGATCGTTCCACGGAAGTAAGAGCGAAATCGAAATTTCGATTAGCTTCTGCTATTAGCAGTTAAAGTTTACTGTAACGAACTAGCTAATCTTATTTATGTTGTAATTATATAACGCTTCGTTTCGTAACAAGCATTTAAATATCAGTTATTTTCTTTTGCAGTTTCAATCGAGTTCTGTACAAGAAGCTTGGTATTCCTACAACAGATGGCATTTGTTGTTTACAGTAGCCAAATGGTTTTAAACAACAGGTAGAATCATTGAGACCCTTTATCGTTAGTTCTATCGTTTCAGGCCACACAAATAACGACTCGCACAAGTGGGATCTGACGTCAACACTGACAGTATCTGTTGTTGGGAGTCTTTTATGACCTTTAAAGAAAAAAAAATAGATAAAGAAGAAACTAGCCCTCGGCATCTTTCTCCACCGCCACCCAACCCTGGTTATTATTTGGATGTACGTCGATAAAACAGAAAGGAATTATTTCCGGTGATTGGGGCCATTTAAAACAACGATCATCTTCACCGGGATTGAATGCATTTCGAGGGGCGGTGTTTTTATTTTATATTCAAGAGGCTTTTTATGGAGAATCGGAGGAGGAGTCCTGGATATAATCCATTCCCATTCGAACATCCAACTTTCTCTAGCGGTCAAATAAAAATAAAAGAAGAAGAAGAAAAAAATCTCAAGAACAACATCCCAGGTGCTTACCTTACAAAAAAATTAATAATAATGGATTTTAGAAATGCGTTAGCAAACGGTTCGGTGTGTTTTTCAGCCCAAGAACGAGAGGTTATTACTTTCCGCTTTGTCGTTAAAAAAGTAAACCCAAACACACCGAAAAGAAAAGGCCGTCTCTCACGCACTTTATGTACTTATGGGTACAGGCATTTACCTATTATTGGTAACAGGTGTCAAACGATACCCAGCGGGGTTAGTGAAAAACTTTTGTACACAGTCAACTACACTGTGTGACAAGTGGGAGGAGGAAGAGCCACACATCGAGCACACCCACTTTGTACAAAAATGTAAATTAACTGAAGAAAACCTCAAAAAAAAAAGATGCGTTTATTATAGAACAAATGGAACATACATACAAAAAAAAATGAAAAAAATACACGATAATGTTAATTAATAATAGCTTCACCGTACCGATATCGTTATTAGTTTGTATACAAATACGCGCGCAGATGTGGGTGTTAATAAGCTTGGCAACGTAGTGGTGGCCAGGGCAAGGTGACATATCTAACCGTCCAGGTATAACGCGAATTGGTTGTTCATTTAACTTTGCGTTTGCTGCTCTTCTTCCCAACACACAATGAGCAAGTCGATAATTAAAAAGCCGATACCGTGGTACCGTACATGGACACGAACAAGAACGAAGATGCCTCGTATAATGGCAATAAAAACGGTAGAATGAAAAGATCGTCGACCGCGCAATCAAATGAAAAGAAATACAAAATGGCTTTTTATATATAGAACAATTGTTTCACCACGTAAATTGCTTTAGATCCTGTTTGTTTCTTCATTTTTGCTGTTGGTGTTTTTTTCTTCTTATTGTTTTTCATGTAGTTCCAAGTGAACAAAACTTTTTGGAGAATTCGTTCGTTTGGGTGCAAGACATAAATACATAACAACAGCTGGCCTGATATACACGTCCGGGCAAAAAGGTTTCGTACCAAGAGACCATAACAGTAGATACTCGATCGTTATTGCACTCACACACAGACACTCAAACAAGACAGAAGTATATGGAGTTTTAATTGAACTGAACGGTCACCATGGTTCGTCGTCGTATAATAACAATATAACAAACCGGACGAACGAGAGAAATAAAGAAACATCATCACACACCAGATGGTCTAATAGTGATACTCCCGCGTGCAGCAAAAATTCAGCAATCGGCCCGTACGTATCAGGTTGTCGTCACCGGTTCACAGCATTTCCTTTTATCTATCGTTACGCGAGTTGTGTGCCGTATTAGTGTGTGGTAGACAACAGAACAACAGCCCTGCGAAACCTAATCAAGTCATTATGGACACGCCAAGTTCATTGTCCCCGAATAATCTCTGCCATGTTGCCGGTCCTTGTATTATTAATACTAAAAATAATAATGATAATAACCTTTTTCTCATCACTAGAAAAATGTATGGATAAATTCTCAATAGAAAATGAGAGTATTAACAGTCGTTGTGTTTTTGTTTTAATGATCGTTTTTTTTTTCTGTAATATTTTTTTGTGTGTGGAATTTTTCGGCACGTTTGTGAGAGCTTAAATTTTTTTGAGGGAAAATATTATATTCTAGTAATTATGGTGTGAAGATGATTTATATCATTCCTTTTTATTTTTATGATGAATTATTACGACAAACAGAAAAAACAAAAGAAAAGCACTCTAGCAGACGATGAAAGGTCTCATCTTGTACGACCTGACTTTCGGACTCGGGCGCCATTATTTCTTCTCAGGTAAAATTAAGCCATTTATATCAGTAGACATCGAGTTTCTATACCAAAACGTTTTGATTTAATCAATTAAGGGTGAAGAATTTGAAAAGAATGTTTGACCATCTCGATGTCAACATATTTCGGTGGTTAATTATATGGACGACATGTGTAGGCTGCTGCTGGATGTCGAAGCCACGTGTTGTGGACTGCCCTTCGACCAAATAATGAAACCGCATACTTCCCCGCAACCAGTAGTAAGTGCCAAATTCCATTATAACTTGCCTCCTTTTTCCTTGTTTACACAGAGTCCAACCAGTCATTGTCTAGCCTAGCAAAAGGCGTACATGTTTGAACTGGTCACTGATTATTGCCCATCGCTATCTGCAATCTATTCAAATAGGTATTTGTTTTGTGTGTCTTTGTGTGCTATTCGTCCGCGATGACGTGTAACTCACGACGACGAACTTTTACGGAATCCACTTGGAAATGTAGGCCGGATATGGTGGGGTTGATTTCAATTCCCAGCCCTTCTTTATTCACTCAAGTTCAGTTCAGTCAGTAGAGCAAGTCTGCGTACATCAATTTTATTTCTTAGAGTTGACATTTATTTTGATTGGTGTCTCCGACACTTTTGAAATTTCTTTTTGTGTATAGATTTCACACCAGAGCCAAGACTCTCTTTCTGGCCTAGTGTTCCGGCTCTTTCCAATTTTTTGTTGTTGGGGAGGGGCGTGAGAATTCTTCGATCACATCATCATTTACACTCAAACGAGCGTAACGATAAAATAGGCCTATCCCAGGTTGTTGTTGTTGTTGTTGTATAAAGACATCTTCCGGTTCGCCTATAGCCCTTAATGGATAACGCAATCTAAAAAGGACTTTGAAGAGACAAATCTACCATTGAAGGGGGGGGGGGGGAAGGCTATTGACGTGTTGAGCTCCTGGTTGTTTTTCTTCTTTATGATGATGGTTGGGTTAGGTGAGGGGAACTTGATGGTCAGTCATGGCATACCTTTAAAGTATTCCAGTTTTCTTTGTGTTTTGGGTGGCGAGGGCATGAGGGACAAGCTTACCGCAGTCATCATCACCACCACTGGAGCAAAAACTACACCACCACATTACTAACCATCCGCTGACAGACAAAAAAAAAAAAAAAAAAAAAAAAAGGCTCAAAGTCATAAAAATCGACTTTTCAAAAAAAAAAAAAAAAAAAAAATAAGTTCGAATTTTTCATTCTTTTGTTGGCCGCACGGCATTTCGAAAATGGTTCTTCAATCCAGCGGGATGTTTCTTATCATTTTTAAAAAGTCATTGCCCATTTTTCTTTTCCTGCCAATTTTTGAATGTAACAGTCAAAGAAATGTGGGTTCTTTAAACTTGTTGGGTTTTCTTAATTTTTTAACGGGCACGTCTGTTCATTAAGATCCCCACTGGTTTCATTTTATTGCCTAGTACGGCGAGCGGGCCGTCTTTTTTTTTTTTTTTTTTTTTTTTTATGGTTTTATTCCAACTGTACGCGCATTCCGTCTGGGTCCAAATAGCGCGTCCACACACACACGTGTGTTTAAAATAGGCATGTTGAAACACTATTTATTTGGCTTTGTTCTGACTGTTTTTCAAGTCTAATTTTCAAATCACTTCCCTGCTTTAAAAAAAAGTTTTTAGCGAATTTCAAAGAAAATGGCGCATCTTGTAGAATTCGTCTTTTGTTTCATTGGCGTTTTCCATCACCGTTAATTGAGTTGTTTGAGTGGTCGTGTGGCGACGCTCGGTGGCGTCCAGCAATTGCGTGCTTCCTCTTCCGAAGTAAACGACAAGCATCGCTTAAAGAAACAAGTGCCGATCGCTCCACATGATGTGGATTATTTTTTTTCTTTCTTTTTAGCGACTCACGCAAACGTTCATTCCGATTCAAATGGATGGCCATAACAAGTGCACAGAATAAAAAAAAAAAAAAAAAAAAAAAAACGAACTTTCTAGCTGGTTGGTTTATATCTTTAGAACAAGGTAGTAAGTAAAAAGGAGGGTTTCCGAACTCCTTTCTGTAATCTACACCGAGGATATAGGCAAGTCGAGCGTGACGGAGCTCCCCCCCCCCCCTCTCCTGAAAAAAAAAAAAAGAACGCTGGACAGTTTTGTTTGACCGCAATCGTTGTGGCTCTCATTTCCCGCATGCCTTTTTTTTTTTTTTTGCCGAGCCTTTCTTCAATAGACACCCCTCTGGGCTTCCCGTTATATAATCGTTACACGAGTTTACACGCAATAGGCTATGTAGTAAAAATAGACATGTGCATACCTAGGCTCTTTTTTTTTGGGGGGGGGGGTAGTTGTCTCTTAATGCAACCGACTTTAAGACGGACACAAGGTGACAACCAACGCCATAAAACAACAGGTGACGAATTCCTGCCTTCGTTTTTCTTTTTTTTTTTTTCTTTTTCTTTTGAAATGCGCGGAATCGCCAGACTGAACATGCTAATTTTTCGTTTCCGTCTTGTTGCCGTCTCATCGTCTCTCTTCAATCAGCGTCCAAGGTGATGACGGATCATCACATCGTTAAAAAAAAAAGAAAAAAGAAAGAAATAAGGCCGTGAAAAAATAATCAATTTTTTTGTTTTTTTCCTTAATTTGTTTCACCAATTTTGGCGTCCATCCACCTCCGTTGGTTTGGCCGTTGACTTGCACCTACGGGTCAGGTGTGTGTGTGTGTGTGTGTGTGTGTGCTCTACCGTAGTAGTTTCAAAAAATGGCGGAACACATTCAACTGGGTCGTTATTATTTTTTTTTGTTGTTGTTGTTTTCCCAACCGGGGTCTATTTGACTAACGAGCTCCGAGTCTTGACGAAATCTCAACGGTTAATCACCTTTTATTTGTTTTTGAATTAAAAAAGATTCGTTTGTTTTGGTTTTTTTTTTTCTGGGGTAACGATTTCGAAATTTTCTTTATTTTTTTAATTATTAATTTAAAAAGAAAAAAAAAAGTCGTTTTAGGTTGTGGCGTCATACGTAGCGAGAAAGTTGCGTTTCATTCGTTCGACGTCGTTTTATGCCGTTCTTCGTTCGTTTGTTTTTAATGGCGGTTTGTGATTCATCGAGAGTTGGCTATTGATGCAGTTGTACCCCGACGTTTATCCACCTTAAGCCTTGACGCACAGACATTGATATTTCCCCCTTAAAAAAAAAGAAAAAAGAAATGATCGAGTTTCATTTGCTTACGAGGAAATCAGAAATACTCTAAATCGAAGGGGGGCGACGATCGGAGCAGTAGCTGCCGTACATACGAAATGAAGTAGTGGGGGAGGGGCTGTGTGGCGCGTGTCACCTTATCAGCTGCAAGAGCAACGAAAACGAACGAACGAACGAAAAAAAAATAAAAAACAAATGCAGGTGCGCGAAATAATGAAATAAGAGTAAAGGCAAATCAGGCCAACGATTCCCTGGCAACCGATTTTTATTTTATTTTATTTTATTTTATTTTATTTTTTGTTGTATGTCTTGTGTTTTGTTTTCAATGAAGTTTGAATTTGACTCGAGTGCTTCTCAGTCTGCGCGGCTTTTTGCCAGCGTCGAAGAAACTTAAATTTGACTGGCATCATGTTTTCGTTTGGTTTGCCGACGTGTCCATAATTTTGTGTTTTGCTTTGCGATTGTCAACTCGGATCACGTACTCATTAACCTGCGTTTGTGAGGCTGCCCCGATGGCGATTGGGAAATAATGGCTGAATTAATAGTCGATACGAAAAACGACACACGTAAGGCATTTAACCTCTGCTGATTACTGAATCCGAGTTGGGCAGGTTGATTTTTTTTTTTCTTTTTTTTTTTTTTTTTTCTTCTTTTACTCTTTCTCTACATGTATATCGGCATTTTTTGTTTTTGTTTAGAGAGAGAGGCAAGTTTCGTGTGTGTTTTGTCTCGCCTCATTATTATTCAAATCTCGGAGAAACACACACACACAGGGAGAGAGAGAGAGTCTCATTAGTTTAAATGATGTCGAAAAAAATGCCTTTTTAGCTCGGGCTCGCGCGCCGGATATCCACACACACACACACACACGTAGCGATCGGAATGTTTTCTACATATTTTGCATCCGTTGAAATGTCGACACGAATTTTCTCTTTCTTTTTTTTTTTTTTTTTTTCTTGTTGTTTTGTGATGTCTTATTGGTTTCATATTTACCCGAAAAACAAAAAAAGAAAGAAAACAGAATTTTGTCGGCCCGTTTTTCTCGGTTGAACGGTGGGTCGCAACCGGTTCAAACTTACCCGACAAGCCGGGCCAGTAGCACATTCTTGACCTACCTGTTGAATTTTTTTTTGTTTGGTTTGGTTTTAACCATTCGGCTCTTTGTGTGTGTGTGTGTTTTTATCTTATTCATCGCCTGATTATCTCAGTGTGTGTAGACACACTGCTGATGGAATTTCGCCACATTATAATGTCGCTATTTTAATAGCCAGACCTGACTCATCCGCTTCATTGTTTTTTTTTTTCTTCTCGTTTCCTTTCCCTGTTGTGAACAAGATTTCTCTTCTTGTCGTCAGTTGAAAAAAAAAAAAAACCAAAATTTATTAATAATCGCCATTTATTTTTGAAAACGTTTCCTTTTGGACTCGTTGTTTTGTGGGGTGCTTGTAAATCGCGATGGCAGTCGTAAAAAAATGGTGGCCATCTCATGTCCTCATGGACGGTGTCTGTATATCAAAATAGTTTTATTTTATTTTATTTTATTTGGTATTTGTTTTCACTGGGAAAACTGAGTAGCTCGTCGTTTTGTCTTGATGATATTAGACGAGCGCAGCAGACGGGAATGAAACGAATATTTTTGGGGCCCTTTCTTTCTTATTATCCGTTTTTAATGGCTTGTTGCGTAGCAGCTTGCGGTTTAGTTGGTTGGTTGATGTAACTCTACGATTCGGCGTTTGGGAGAACAAGCAACAAACAACAACACACACACACACACACAAAACACGAAATGATGATGACGTCGCTTACTACTAGACCCAGATATGGCGGCAAAACAAAGTTGAAAAAAACATTCTTCTTCATCTTTTATTTTTATTTTGGCTTTTTCGTTTTTGCCTCATTTGGTAGGCCAGTGATTTACGGTTGCCGAAACCCGACGCTATCCCTCCCCCCCCCCCCCTCATCCTCCACTCACAACAACAACGTGTAGTTAGCATATTAACGAAGCTTCCCATCACGAGAAATCCAAACACAGCAGCTCATCGTCTGAGAAAATCTTCTTCTTCTTCTTCTTCTTTCTGGACGATCTTTGTTTCGAGGGCGACACGAAAAGAGAGTGAAATAAACGCAGCAGCAGACAACAACACAATTTAATGAGTTGAAAACAAAAATAGGATGGAACGCTCATCTCCCTATATATCCCCTCCTCCCCCCAAAACGGATATTATTCAAGAACGAACGTGAAGAAATCATTTTTCCCTTTTTTTTTTTTTTTTTTTTTTTTTTTTTTTTCTTCTTTTGTTTTTAATGAGCGGCGCGTCTTCCAAAATTAAAAACTCCTCGCGCCCCGGATCTTCTTCGTTCGTTCTTGAGGCGCATTGTCTTATCATTTTCTTGCGGAGAGAGAGAGAGGAGGCCCCCCATCATCCCACCGAGAAAGAACTTAAAAGCCCTAGATACATATATATATATATATACATATATGGTCCATTAGACTAGTCATCCCCTTTCATTTTTCGTCTTATTATTATCGGCCAGTGGGAGGGGGGGGGGGTCAAGACAACAAACAACAAGAGTAGAGACAAATATTGAATAATAACATGACGGGGGGTGGGGTTGGTTGGTTGATGTGTTTGGAAAGAGAAAAAAAAAAAAAAAGGATGGAAGACCTGTCAACATCATCGATTGTTATCCTATCGATAGACTTGTTGTTTGGGAAGATTGGGCAACTTTTCATATTTTTAGTGAAAAACAAAACAGAAGCTCTTCGGTTTTTTTGTTTTTTTTTTTTCTTGTGGGGAACCTTTCAAATGAAATGTTGAGACGTTCTTTATCGGTGGTAGCCCATCGTCTCTCAACAACCCACCCACTGCTTCTTTTTTTTTTCTTTTCTTTCGTGCACAGAAGGACGGGGTCGTCCTGAAAGAGCCCTTAACTTTGTCTCGACGAACGAGGGGGGTGGGGTAGGTATCGCCATGTTGACACCATCACGCGAACAACTAAAGAGAGAGTCCTCCTTCCCTTCAAACTAATGGAATAGAAAAACAAATGTTTGAAAATGAATTTTCTTCAAAATTCCCGCGTTTTTTTTTTTTTGTTTTTTTGTTTTTTTTTTCGAAATTCGAACGAGGAAATTGCGACGCATCGCTTTTAAAGAAAGAAAAAAAAAATGATTCAATTAAGAAAAGAGACTGATGTTTTAAAAACAAAGTAGGGAGCCAGTGCACTCAACGTTTGTGTCGAGGAGACTGGGAACATCCGGTGCCCATCTCTTTTTCTCGTCGTCGTCGTCGTCATGATGATCACAAATCAAAGCTGCGTGTTTAGTCCTCGTTGGCTACCTGACCCGTCGCTGTCCATCTCGCACAATTCTCGATTTTTGTTTTTCAAATCGACTAGCCGAGAGATGGTCTAGAAAGAAAAGGGCGAAAAAGAAGAGGCGCCCCCTACAAAAAAAAGAAAAAAGAAAACGAAAGCAGCAAACAGAACCCGACAGGTAGTGACTTTCCCACACTTGTCGACTCGCCCGCGCACCACCAAACGTGCACGCACGACTCATTTGCATCCCTCTCAGCAGGATTTCACCATTTCTCTCTGCGCCTACAAGTCGGTGGTCGCCTCTTCAACCCTCCCCCCCCCCCCCGAGCTTCTCTCAACGTGTGTGTGTGTGTGTAATCTATAAATCGTCTCGCGTCTTTGATGGACGTTAAGGTCCCCCCCCCCCCAGCCTTAGCTACTCTTTTCACGCAATCGGGAGGAGAGGGAGGGAGTAGAAAGAAAAGTCCAATTAGCATCGGCTGCTGCCGCGAAAAAAAAAAAAAAAAATCGATCCTTTACGATAGTTGTGGCTGGTTTCGATTTCCCACCCCCTGTTGTTGTTGTTGTACACACCTTGACGGAAGAGGTTGTTGTTGTACGTTCGGCTTCTAAACCAATCATTGATTATTTCCCCGTCTTTCATGTTGTTGTTATTGTTGTCTTACCTTTTAAATGTTATGAATATTTAGGAACATTATTATTCCTTCTCCCCCCTCTTTTTTTTTTTGATTATTTGTTATCATTATTTATTCGGGTAGGCTGTGAGGAAGGGGTGGGGAGGGGAAACGTTACGGTTGTTAGAGTGACCTTATTCTCGTAAGTATTCACGTCGTGTTTCCACCGAGATCCGATTTTCAATTGGGAAATGTCAACGTCGCAGGGTGGATGCAGAGAGTAGGGGGAGAGAGAGAGAGCGTAACTAATGAGCATTTTGATTTGCATCAAAACGTGGGGGTTTTTCGAGTGGTGGGCAGGTTGACCTCTCTCTCTCTCTCTCTCTCAAGTCGACTGGTACAAATTTGCATACATGTTAATGTTCCGCTGACTCGGAAGCTCATTATCTCTCATTTTTTTTTTTTTTCGTTTCTTTTTTCCCCTGGCCGGAATCGAAAAGCTCTTGGGAAATCAAATTTCAATGGGAAACTAAATCAAATAGAAAATAGCGGACTGTCGTGTGGCATATTGATTCGTTATGATACGTCGCAAGTTTAGAAAAAAAAGAAAAATCTTTTCTCTCTTGTTTTTGTTTTTTTCGAAACTGGACAGGTAAAAAAAAAAAAAAAAAAAAAAAAAAAGGGCCCACCTTTTCATGTGATTTGTTAGGCACACGGGCTAAGCGAGGAGACCCCAGCATCCGGAAGTGATCAGTCATCGTTGTTGTCACGATGTTGAAATCTCTTATTTTATTTTTATTTTATTTTTTTTAATGAAAACCGCGTTAAGAAAGAAAATCTTGTTGCTAGATGTAAATGAATTTGAATTCAGTGTTTTTTGTTTTTTTTTTTAAATTCTCTTTGAATGGCGCGCGGTCAACATTTCCGGCTGCTACGGTTTCTCGTTCTCGGCAGTTCTCGTTTTCTAAAATGATCATAAACTTTGTGTTTCCACCTTTTATTTTTCGTGAAGCATTTGCTCGTGCGCCATTGAACGCGTCTTTTAAGTCGGAAGTTTATGGCGCGTCTAGTCGCAGCGAGAACACGCGTTCCGTTTTATTTATTTTTTTTTTTTTTGGACGGATCTTAACAAATGGCGAAAAAGACGCGCCTCTCAAAAATGGATGGCGAGAAGAGACAGAAAGTGAACAAGGTCGCCGTTCTTTTGATTAGCGAGCGCGAGATGCAAGTGCTCACCTGGCCGTGAGTAATTGAATCATGGCCGTCGTCATTTTTCTTTTGGCCGTTGACGACGCTTCACTTTCACGTGCCGCGTTTCGAATGCGTTTTCGAGAAATCACAGAAAGACTAAACGCTTACAAAAACGGAATTTTTTTTTTTTTTTTTAAGGGCGTTTATTTGAAATGTTTTGCGGGAAATGAAAATGTCGACGACCTGCGACGTGGCTTAGATAATTCAAAGAGATTTGTTGTCGTGTTGCCATCGAATCTGCATTCGCGTTTGATTCGTTTCTATAGTTAGGGTTTTAATCAAATGTAATGGCAGAATGTGGGAGGTCATTGGCGAGGTGGTTCGACCGTGAAACGCCGTGCACGAAGATGACGAATCTTTTCATTACGAGGGGTTCACTTTGCTGGGGGGGGGGGAAATAATAAAAATTAAAATTAAAACAAATTGTCTATCAGGTGGGTCCCGCATAGCGTTCAAGTTTGTGCTTGTAAAGGATGTTCAACTAACTAATCGTTGTTAAGGATAAAGCAATTAAAGCACGGCGTTTAATGGTTCGAACAAGTGTGGCGTTCAATGGTCTTTTTTTAGGTGTTGTTTTGCTCGTCGTTTTTGCTCGTCGTTTTCTAATTGATGAAAAGAAAGAAAGACAAAAAAACAAAACAAAACAAAACAAACTGGTTATTGATCTAGTTTAGATTTTATTTCTTTCGCCAGAGATTCCCGAGAGAAGTCCCCCGTGTTACGATTTCTGGAAAATGTCGTGCAAATTTCTCACAGCCGCCGTTATTTACCATCTCCTTTTTTTTTTTTTTTTTTTTTTTTTTTTTTTTTTTTTTCGGTTATTATTTTGTGGGTTTTCTGATTTGTTTTTACGACTTATTCCAATTTCGAAGCGTGGCTTGTAGCCGAATGAAAAAGAACAAAAAAAAAAAAAGAAGGTCCCCCCCCCGAAAACAAACCGAAAACGACAGACGGCAATGAGACCGCACCGGTTGTGTATCGAAACTATATAACGCTGTTGTTGTTATATAGTTCGTCCACATTATTTATTTATTTTTATTTATTTTTTTTTTCTCTCTTTTTCTCTTTGCTTTAATTTTGTTTTGCTTTTTCCTCCTTTAGAATGCCACAAAACTGCCAATAATAATCTCTAGGAATCTTTTTTTTTTTTTTTTTTTTTTTTTTAATTTTATTATTATATTTGATATTGGAATTTTTCTAGTTGGGCATATAAAAATAAAAAGGGAATTTTTCACTGCTCTTTAAAATAAAATAAAAAATGTCCAACACCAGTTGGCGAACGGCTTCCAAAACCGTGTAAACCGGCCACTTCAGAAAGAAAGAAAAGAAAAAAAAAAAGGAGGGGGAGGGGGGTGGTGGTTGCGATAAATAGTGCAGGTTTTATTAATGATGTTTTCTTCTGATTTCGTTTCCTCCTCCCAAATAAAGCGCCGATCGTAACGATTTATTAATTGTTATGGCGTCGACACAAAATGTTTGAAAATCGCACGTTAGAAAATGTCGGTAATTGAATTCAAGTATTGGCTGTTATGATTTTTTTTTTTTTTTTTTATTTTTTTTTTTTTTTTACAATGCGGGGAAAATGGGTTTGATCGAACACCGGGAGGGTAGGTCGTCGTGTTAAAGGGTCCCATCATCAAATTTCAAAAACGAGAACGATACATTCGACACGTTAGTACCGAGTAACTAGTCGTTTGATTTCTCATCATTGATTTATTTATTGATTTTTTTTTTTTTTTTTTTTAACAATCTTCTATCAACTGGTCGGACGAGAATTGGCTGCACAAATTTCAAATCCTATCATCTTTTTGTCGAATATCGCGATTTCTTATTTTGATTTTGACTTTGTCTTTGAACCTCGACACATTGTGCGTTTATGAAGAGCCCCTCCGCCTGCGTGTGCGTCTGTAATCACTTGCGGACGATGATTTGCTTCTTTGGCTCGCGGCCCCAACACGTGTCGCCTCCTCCTCGTTAACGCAAACCTAAACCTTTCCTCTTTGTTGTTTTGTTTTTATCCATTTTTATTCATTCATTATCGGATTTGATCTTTCATTTTTTTTTGTTGTTGTTGTTGTTGTTGTTGTGGTTGTTCTAAATGATTTTGATCGGACACATCGCATCGCATAAAACAAGACGATGGGCGCGTGCGTACCCTGTCAAAGTCTTCTTTGACAGGTGACGAAGGCCAACGGAACGGGGGGGGTCTCGTTTGGCCGTGTCGCTCCCGACCGGCCCTTTGCGTTCACGCCGCTTTTTCTCTGCGTGTCCGACGTCGCGTTACAAACACGCTTCGTGTTACTTTGTTGTCCACCTTAAAAAAAAAAAAAAAAAAGAATGCAACATGAGTGGGGGGGGGGGGAATTAGGAGAAAAAAAAGGAGTTAGAAAACATGTGGTGGAACACACAGGTGCAATAGATTTTGCTTGATAGTCTAAAAAAAAAAAAAATTCGTTTTGACTTTGTTTTCCTTTTGGTCGATGAAATGTCCTGTCGTTTGATATTCATTAGGATATTTCGGTAGGGGACAAAGTGAACCAACTTAATTCTTGAAGTTGACGATGAATTTTGATTGTGCATTGAATTCGATTGTTCTTTTTTTTTTCATTTTTCATCTTTTATTGTTTTAAGTATTCAAGAATCGGTTGGAGTAGATCAAGGCAATTTTTAAAAATCAAGATTTGCCTATCAACAAACGAGTAAATGGTTGGCCTCTTAATGAGCCGGAAGGGGGTGGCTCCTGGCCATCCCTTTTTCTTGTGTTTCATTCACGAAATAAACAAGACAAAGAAGAAAGGAAGGGGGGGGGGGTTAGAATTACATTCGGCGGATGCGTCAATGAAACAACACTAGCAACTCTCAATGGCTTTGTTAAGAGACGTGTAAAATGCTGGACGCGGCCCATCAATGAATGTGCCCACTGCCTCCCCCACCTTTAAGACTTAATGCGTATCGCGACCGTTGTCTTTTTTTTTTTTTTTTTTTTCTTTTTCTTTTTTTTTTATCAGACAAACGATGTCGAGAGAGAGCTGCGTGAGATATCCATATGGGTTTTGCTTAGCTCCTCCCATCGGAACCGGTGTGTCGGTCGTGCCAACTCAGGTAGAACCGATCCAAAGGGAGGAGGGGTTTTTATTTTTTTTTTTTTTTTTTTTCTATAGTATGTTTCATTTTATTTTTTATTTTTTTTGGATAGTGGTGGGAGGGAGGGCATATAGTTGGTTGGTCTATGAGGTTTCTTCACCTTGATCATCGTGGAGACAGTCGACTTTGGAACTGCTTCGACGCCTGGTCTCTTTTTTTTTTCTCTCTCTCTCTGACTTTTTTTTTTTTCATTCCTTCCCCCCCTTTTTTTTTTGTTTGTTTTTGCGGCGGGTGTCTACACGTCCATCCCGTTTGGTTTAGCACGTCGTCTCTAACCCCCCCCTCCCTCCAGAAAAAGAAGGGAATCGCTGCATCGTTTTGATCCATTGGTTGTTGATTTTCGGCCGCGTACCGGCTGTTCCGCCTTAGCGCAAAGTGGTCCCGTGGAAAACAAAGTTTCGATTCAGTGCGACATTTTTTTTTGTTTTTGTTTTTTTTTTGTTTTGTTCATCTGTCTGTTCAACGGGGGAAGAAAAAAAAAAGAAGGAAAACTTGATTGATGAAATCGTTCGCTAATCAGCGGGACAAAAGTGAATATCATCCGACAGATCCGTTTGTTGTTCCAGCTATTGCTCCTCACCAAACACCTCGTTTGATACACGTAAGTTTACTTTGGTTTGCGCGGTTCAATTTTTTTTTTTTGGGGGGTGGGGGGCGGTTTCAAAAAATGGGAAGTTTGAAGTTGATTGTCCTGATCGTCACTTTTTTTTTTTTTTTTTTTTTTCAATTAAAGAGGTGGGAAGGTGTTTGTTTCTCTCGGTCGCCAGACAAAATCATTTTCTTCCATATTTTCAAGAAGCGAAAAAAAAATTTTTTTTGTTTTTTTTTTTTTTTTTTTTTTTTTTTTATGGGAAATGAGTATCGGAACCATATGGCCGGCCCAGCAAGAGAAGTCCAGCACCCACGGTGTTATATACATGCGTGTGTAATCATCGTCGTAAAAGCCAAAAAAAAAAAAAAAAAAAAAAAAAAAAAAAAAATGGAGGGGGGGGGGGACTTGTTATGTTAGCAAAGTAGAAACCCAAAACTATTTTTTTTTTTTTTTTTTTTTTTTTGCGGGATAATTGTTTGATACGGCTGGGAACGGACCGCTCGACTCTCTAATAAAAACAAAATGAATTCAAAATAACTAGGAAAAAACAAAAAAAGAAAAACAAATGATTATTAAAAAACGTTTGGTGCATACAGTTCGCGTGAAAATGACTCGATGAACTGAACGCATCTTCCTCCACCCTCCCCATCTCCGCGTCTACTTTTTATTTATTTATTTTTTTCAAGTTGAACGCCAATTGTTTTTATGTGTGTGTCATCGACGTGTGCGGCGCACCTGCACATGTGTGAACAATTTGAATCCATGAAATAAAAAAATAAAAAAAATATGTAGATAATCAGTCAATGAAATCGGCACGAAAAATTGGGGCTCTTGTTTGGACGTTACGAGGTTATAGACTCCCGAAAGTGTAGCACAAGTTTTTCATTACGGACAGAAAACAATGCATACGCTTGGGCTGTAGGTTATTATTAGCTTGTCGGGGATGTGGGTAAACTTGCACGGTCTCATCACATGAATTTTGATTGATTTATTCATTTTTTTCTTTTTTCTTTTGAATTCTTAAATATTCAACGGCACGTTAACGTTCACGCGAGTGGCCGTGCTTGTGAACGGCGCTGCGCCTGTGCCGGTTATCCTTCCTTAGCTCAGTCTATTTGAATTCGGTTTTTTTTTTTTTTTCTTTTTAATGAAATGCAACGACGAATCTCGTCCAATGTTGTCAGTCCCCCCCCTTTTTTTTCGCACCCAAAAAAACCCCCATTTAAAAGAATATATATTTCTATTATTATTTTTTTTTTTTTTTCACACGTTGATTTATAGCTGAGACGTTTGGCTTGACAATGTCGCCGTTGCGACTGACGTCCAAAACATTTTTTATCGTGATAATTGGCCTTCTTTTTTATTTCTTTTTATCGATGCAAAAAGTTTGTAATTAAATGAGAATTTAAACTAGGCCGTCGAGTCCGAGTAGATGCGAAAACAGAACTACACACACACGCACGCACGCACCAATTGGGGTCATCCCTATCGTCTAATTTTTTTTTTTTTTTTTCCGTTCGTTGTTCGGTGCCGAAGAAACAATTTCAACGGCCCGACAGCCATATACTACACACGCCCCTCTAATCATCGATGACGTCAACATTGTTCTCCATCTCGTTTCTCGGCAACTTGATCACCTCCCCCCATCTAAAGAAAAGCGAAAAAAAAAAAGGAAAGAAATAGAATGAGTCTGCACTGATTGGCAATCTGTAATGGCCGAGCTGAGATGGGGACTGTTAAACACGCGATAGGAATGTGTCTACCTGGGCCAATTATTCAAATGAATCCCTTTTTTTTGCCTCGAGACCCACCGCACTCCCGCCGATCTTCCCCTTTTTTTTTTTTTTTTTTTTTTTTTTTTTTTATCTTTTACGAGTTGTGTTGGAGAAAAAGAGGCCAATCGAGTTTGGGATCATTTGTGAAATTTTGCTTGTTAAAAATGGTGCGCACAAAGGGAAAAAAGAAAGAAACGTGTGTGACACGGCGGCATGTTTCGGCAACTGTCTCCACCCATCTGCCGACATGTTCTGTCGTTAGCCAAAATGCAAACAAGAAAATGAAAACTACAAACAAATGATTAGGAAAAGGCTTGTTACTTGTTTGCCAAATGTCTCTAAGCAATTGTAGCCTTCTCTCTCTCTCTCTCTCTCTCTGTGTGTGTGTGTGTGTGCGTCAAGTTGAACGCAATTTGCATGATTGAACGTCAATGGGATTCCGATTGGATGATCAAAAATCCACCCATCCTTTTCTTTTTTTTTTTTTTTTTTTGCCCGTTAGTGTTTAGGGGGTTCTTGCCTTATTTCTCAACGCGCAAAATTGGTTTATTTATATAGATCTGTCGAATCACCGCCCCCGATACGTCTAATGATGCACTCGTATTTCTTTTCTTTTTTTTTTTTTTTGAAATCTAGATTTTTCTGTACATTGACAACTCGCCGTGATTGGCATTGGCATGCAGACAAACACAACCCTTCCCCCCTTTATTTTTGAATCCCCAAAAGTCAATGGCTTTCTCGTTCAATTTGGGTTTTCTCTCTCATTTTCAATCGAGTTTTATCTTTTTTATTGATAAACAAACCAAAAATTGATTGAAATGGCTTATTGGCTTGAATCTAATGGCGTGTTATTGTGTTATTTTTAAATAAAAAAAAAGAAAAAGGCCCTAGCGTCGTTTTCGAACCCTCATTTGTTTGCAACGCAGTAGGCAAAATCGCATTCAAAACGGAATGAGATGACGTAAAAAAAAAAAAAAAATTCGTGAGCCGATACGGGGACGAAACGTATGGACACTAACTGTCGCCATCGAACGTAATCTCACGTTGTCTTCTCTGTGTGTGTGTGTATTTGTCTCCTCATTTAATATGAGCAGTTTGTTTTTTTTTATTTTTCTTAGGAGAAACGAAAAACAATTTGATCACGCGGCAAGTGGTGTCAGGGGGGGGGGGTTGTTTACAGCGCGTGTTAACTAGAAAAATGGCGCATCCCCTGCCGTCGTTGATGAAGGGCCTGTAATAATAAAGTTAGAGGGGGGGGGGGGATGTTGGATCAGCTCCGTAGTATTTCAATTTCAAAGAGCTGCACACAATGTGCGACGTGTGTTGGCCAGCGTTTGGGCCCCTTTTTTTTTTTGTGTGTGTGTGTGTGTGTGATCGACATTTTGTTGTTGTTGTTTTTAAGTATCGGCAGGATCAACCTGTCGGCCTTGATCGGCTATTTTCACGACCGCCAAAACGCGCGTTTCGTTAGTTCTTGTTTCTTTTTTTTTTTTTTTAGTGCCTTACTTCAATAAATATCGCCATCAATTTACGTGGGGGGGGGGGGAAGAACGAGGGAACGTGGTTTGATTGACGTTAAAAAAAAAATAAATAAAAAAAAATAACGAAACAAAAGAGGTTCATATATCCCCGCGCGAGGGCGTAGAAGTTGACTTGATGAAATACTTAACGAACGAAGGGACCTTGCATTTTGAGGACCACAAGGGCCTCGGTAGTCGTTGGGTGATATTACATTGTTGGTATTTTTTTGTTTTTCTTTCGCTTTCGTCTTTGTGATGGACGTGGCCTGTTGGCGCGGTCATATTAAACAGGTTTGATGGCTTTTGCATCTTTTCACGCACGCATATCCGTTCGGGATTGGAGAAAGCTCTTTGTTGTACCTCAATCCCGAACGCATAAACATTATGTTGCTTCTTTTTTTTTTTTTTCTTTTTTTTTCTTGTTGCCTTTCAAAATTGAGTCTCTCGGTGCCTCAGAGGCCAACCTTGGGCTTATGTGTCAACTTCACTTTTTGTGTGCGTGCGTGTGCGTGCGTGTGTGTGTGTGTGTGTTATTACTATATCGATTTATGTGAGGAGCAATTTGAGGGGAAGCGAGGGGGAGGAGGAGGTTTGATCCTTGGAATATGAAGCGTGTCAAAGGTCTCATTCTGCGGGACTGCGTAAGATGATCTTGGCCGTAGTCAACATTTTCATGTCTCCGTCGAACGAGATCCCCTACAAATGTTTTGGCATCGAGTGACACCTGTAGGACTGTTTGCATTTTAATCGAATTATTCGTTAGGATTTTGATTTGATTTTCCCGAAAGAAAGAAGAAAAAAAAACGTGGAAGCGCAGGGTTGTCATCGTCGTGATTAAAAAAAAAAAAAAAAAAAAGAATCCCCTAAAGTTATTCTCTTTATGATACCTTTGTGATACATTTATGTGTGTGTGTGTGTGTGTGTGTGTGTGTGTGTGTTTGTGAAATGTTTGATATCATCATCACGTTTTCAAATGCGCGTAGTTTTAACTGATAATCAAATTTTTTAAAAAAGGAAAAAAACAGACCGGGAACTTCCCGTCTCCGGATATGTTTTTTTGTTTTGTTTTTTTTTTTTGTTTTTTTTTGTTATTGTTGTTGTGGACTGTGCAGGTGTCCTGCCAGGCCGTCAACGCGGGACTTTTCTAAATCATTTTTTTAATCGTAAAGGAAAAAAAAAAAAAAAAAAAAAAAAAAAAAGTAAAAATGGATCCGTTTTATTTATGGGACAAATGATGTCATTGTTTTTATGAACGGCGGGTGGGATGTTAAAGTAGAAGATTACAAAAACAAGACATGTAAGAAGATATGGATTCTTATGTGTGCGCGTATCTGACATCTATCTTTCATGCGCGCACACACAGACACACACACACACAAACGCAAACGCAAACGCGGGTATGAAAGAAATCGGGAGGAATAGGAAAGTGACGAAATAGCGTGTCGGGTTACACAATTTGACCGTTGCGGGGCGCTGTTGTATTATAGCAACAAGGCGCAGAGCCCTGTTGAATAAGTGATTTGCTTCGGTCAGCTGCCGAGCGCGGTTGGCCTGTTGTATATGTGTGTCTGTGTCTGTCTGTGTCTGTGTGTGTGCTGTGTGTGTGTATATATATACGTACGTACGTACGTCTGCGTGTGTGTATTATTTCCGATTCGCTTGTTGCCCGCTGTGCGACACACATGCCAACAGCCGCTCTGCCTGATATATTGCGTGAAGAAAAAAAAAGAAAAAAAGGAGAAAACAAAACACAAAATGTGTGGCGGGAAATGTTTCGTTTGAAAAACAAAATAAAAATTCGTTTTCCCTGTCTGTCTGCTGTGTGTGTGTGCGTTTTAAAAAGGAAGGGGAAAAAAATTGGAATAAAAAAAAAAAAAAAAAAAGTCAGTTGACTTGACCCTTTGGTCGCAGCGTGTCGTCGCGTTGCGTCGTTGGAACGTTGAAAAACGATGCATTTCTCGTTGAGGGACGTTTGAGAGTCGAAAGCAGACGAACTTGTTGGCCGTGTTTTTCTTTGCCGTGCATCTCAGTGTGCACATTATTTGATTATTTGAAACTCAATTATTTGTTTGGATGAGTTGATTTTTTTTTTTTTTTTTTTTTCTTCTTTTCTTTTTTAAACGAGTGACGAGTTTGAAGAAACGATTTGTGGATTCTTGAAAAACATTCGGTGGTTCGTCCTCGCCGTCTGACAACGTCGCGCAAAAGTCTTGCGTCCGCCAAAACGCAACCAAGTGGCAATTTCAAACTGTTTCCAATTCGTTCGTTTGGCAAGCGAAGGACAAATAGAAATCCGACGAAATCGAAACCCGGATTAGTTTAAAGTGTGCGGCGAGGACAAAAAAAAAAAAAAAACGAGGGATCGGCAGTGGGGCGTTGATCGTACGCCATGGCGTCGACGAGGTACATCAACCAATCCCACTCTTCAAAGAGGTTGCACAAGTTTTAGTTTATGACGCGCAAACGACACATTCGGCCGCGTATTGCGTCTAGGTCTAAAAACTTGATGCAATCAAAGTAGGAAAAAAAAAAAACGAAATCCATTGGCTTTTGCTTACGGCATCGGGGCGTCGGTTTCGAGTAGGAACTAGATCGAACTCGATCTTCCGCTGCCACTTCTTCCCATAGACGTTGAACGCATTTAGAAAGAGGAGGGGGAAAAAGAAAAGAAAAGAAAAAAAAAATGCGTAGGGAAGGGAACGCTATTTAATTTATACGGCCTCGATCGTCTGTTGTAGAAGCCCCTTCGTTGATCCAATCGAAATTCTTTTATTATGATTGTTATGTTTGCTAAACGACCCTACGTTTAACAAATGTATTTATTGAGCTCCTCTTCGCACAGATAGTCGATCGTTGTGTAAATCAATTTTTTTTTTTTTTTTTCATTTCTTATCGAATCGAGTGAATTGGGGAGCCCCGTTCGACGATCGTGACACATCAATTTTACGCTGTTTTTTTTTTTTTTTTCTATGGCTTTTTTTTTTTTTTTGTGCTGTCGCTATCCATCTTGATGTTGTTGCTATTGTTGATCAATGCGTATGCTTGTCGAAATTGTGGGTTTAGTTTGTTTGCGATAAGGCGAAGATTTGGGTACAGCCGATAAACTGTGCGTGTTGTGTGTGTGTAAGGATTGCCCCGGGATTCGTCATCCGGCATTGCGTTCAAACGAAACAAAACTTAGCCCTTACTACAGGAAAAATCGGGGTTTTTTTTTATCGTTTTCGTGTGGTGTAGTGACAAAGATTAGTCGTATTACGCGAGGAAAAGAAAAATAATCATCCGTGTATATTATGCTCACGTGACGCAATCAAATGCGTTTAAATGTCATTTTACGTCAATTGTTGTGTAAAACGTGTGCGCAAAAAAAAAAAAAAAAAAAAAAAATTCAATCACGAAGGTTTTTTTTTTTTTTCTTCGTTCCGCCCCCCTCCCCCCACCCCCCACCCCCCTTTTTTTAATTTTCTTGAAATTGAATCTAATTTTCTTGTTTTGTTTTGTTTTTTAATTTTGCAGTTTGAAGTGCCCGGTGGATCGGCCCCAACGACGTTGCGTCTCTACCGGCCACCAAAATGCCTTCCGCCAGTCCATTTGAGGTCAGTTCAATTTTTTTTTTTTTTTTCCTCTTTACTAAACAAAACAAGAACAACAACAAAAAAAGGTACGTTATTAAATGTATCTGAAATAATTAGACCGGCTGTTATGTACAACCGCCTTTTGAACAACTAGGGCTGAGCTTTCTCTGAAATAGAAAATGTTTTCCCGATTCTTAAAAAAAAAAACAAAAAATAAATAAAATTAACAAAAGCAAAACAGAAATCTACACGTGAACGCCCATTTTTAGTCTAAAAAAACAAAAAAAACAAAAATATCGCGTGAGAAATTGGGCCATTTGACCATCCTATTTAACATGTTCGTTTTTTTTAAACTTAAATGATGGGTATCGCCTCTAAATTTCAAATGCACAAATCTTTACACAAAAAAAAAAAACGAAAAACGAAAAACAGGGAGGACTTATTTGCGGCATCAACAAATCGACGGAGTCTTCGTCGTCTGTCGTCATTGGCGGAGGCGCCGCGGCAGTGGTTGGGATTGCGACGAGTATTTCCCCATGTGCGAAGACCTGTTCACCTACACGGTCAGCGTCGTCCACAACAACAACAACAATGGTAGCAACAACAATTCGATTGCACCGCATCTCGGCCATCAGCTCGTCAATAGCGCCAGTAATCATCACGAAGGCCAGCCGCAACAACAACAACAACACTTGGCGGTGGATGTCTCGCCGGATGCATCCGTCGTCGGTCAGCACCACCACCACCACACGCAAACCCACCACGTCCAGCAGCAGCAGCAGCAACAGCAGCAGCAAGCCCACGACTTTATGGTTCACTTGATGCCGCTAGGTGGCGTTGGCGACCAGACTAACCCGACTACCAACAATAATAATAACAACAACAATAACAGCATGAAAAACAATTCAATCACCTCCCACAAGACGATTCCAGTCTGTAAGTTTTGCATTTTCATTTCTTTTCTTTTCTTTTCTTTTTTTTTTTTTTTTTTTAACGCTTGGGACGACATTGTTGTCAAATTTCAATTATTATTTTTCAATGCCGGTGTGCCGTGAATCAATTCATCATTATTATTCGGTCCATTCATGAGTGATGACATTTGCTGTTTGAAATTGCCTTCTCAACACTTCCGCTAGGCGGGGGGGGGGGGCGGATCGACATCCATCAATCTATGGCTATATATATAGCATATATAATTTTAGATAATAGCATTTTTACAACACGTTCGGTAATAAATACGTCGTAATTGGGAATTCTCATCGTGGCGACCGCTTTCAATGTGCGGCTGTTGCGTCAGACACCATCTGCCGGTCTCGTTCTGACCAGCAGCAGAAGCAGCTACGCTAGTAGTCCATTGTCTGATACGGCGTCTTGGGTAGGGCAATCGTAATCGTAACTGACCGCAAACTGCTACCATGAACGGTCACGCTAAACAACCGACTCCCCCTCCCCCCATCTCCGATTAGAGAGCCGCAAAAAAAAAAAAAGAAATGGATTTACAGTCAAGACGGTCATCTTCATTGCCCATGTTTTTTTTTGTTTTTTTTTAATGCGTTATACACAGCGTTACGAGTTGTTATTTTTATTGAAGACTGAACGGACCAATTTTTTTTTTTTTTTTCTCTTTAAATTCAAATTTTCGAAACGGGGTGCGTTTTTAATTGCGGAACTAATGATGGTGAATCTTTATTTATTTATTTATTTATTTATTTTGTCTTCTCTGAAATGCGGGATAATACAGTTTCCAGCGGTTTTTCAAATGGAGCCTGGGAGAAGAAATTGCCGGCCGATTGGGACGAGAGCGACACGATCGATTGGCTCTTTACGGTCGCCAATAAACTGGGCATCCCGTGCGAATATTTCGCCAGTTTCGGCCACCTCAGAGGTTAGTTTTTTTGTTTTTTGTTTTTCCCAATTTATGTTTCATTTCGAATGAATGATTGAACACATTTGATTGCCCGTTACAGGGAGCAATTTACTGGAGATGAACAAAGACGATTTCCAATCGAAGTATCCGAATCACGGGTATAAATTTTACGAGGCCTTTCGGCAACTCGTCCATCAAATTCAGTTGCAGCAACACAGTCCGGCCATCATGGATACCAGCACCGACCTGCTGGGCCTACAGAGTACGTCCATTCGAAAAAATGTTTTCATTTATTTTCAAAAATAAGCGAAGCCCCCCCCCCCCACTCGCGGAATGATGAATGTGCATTTTTCTTTTAAAAAAAATATAATTAGATACGCCGGCGGTGCATCACCACCATCAGGTGCACCAAACCAACAATGTCGATTGTTGGTCGATGCTGCCTCCTCCGTCGATGGAGCAGAATAACTACGCCTCCACCGCCGCCGCCAACGGCCAGCCACCGGAAAATGGAATGATGGCTAATGGCGGTTATTGCGGGCCGGCACACGAGCGCGGCCAACACCAGTACACCAACAACAGCGCCATGGACTCTTCGTCGTCTTATATTTACCTGAACGCTTCGGCGAATCTCCACCATCACAGTCATCATCATCATCATCAACAACAACAACAACATCAACAACAACATTCTGCCAACAGTAAAACTCTTGGTGGTTACGGTAGCGATCCGATCCAGCTGACGAATTTCCAGCAGCACCACCATCACCCCCACCTTCACCACCAGCAACAGCAACAGCAACAACAACACGAGAGCTACGATTCTTACTCGCTGGACATGATGGGCGCCGATCATTATTCGGAGAATTATTCAAACAGCACGCCGTCTTCGGATCCGGAGGAGATGATGGCCGCCAGCGATTCGGGCATTTCACCTCGGATGATGGCCAACAGCAGTTCGCCCAACGCGACCGGCTTGTTGAAGCGAGTGGGCAGGCCGAGCACGTCGGCCAACAAGGCGGGCACTAGCTCGAGTTCGAGCAGCAGCAGCAGCAGCCGGCGCAGGAAGCAGGACAGGGGCTACGGCAAGCTGTGGGAATTCATCCGCGATCTTCTTCACGACCCAAAGTACTGCCCCAGTATGGTCCGCTGGGAAGACGTCAACGACGGTGTTTTCCGCATCGTTCAAAGTGAAAAGTTGGCCAACTTGTGGGGCACCATCAAGAACAATCCGCGCATGACGTACGAAAAACTCAGCCGGGCGATGAGGTACGTTTTCGATTTGGAAATCGCTCGAATTTATTGATTGTTTTGTTGTTGTTTTCATATTTCATCTCTTTATTTTAAACGTGAAAAGGTACTATTACAAGAGTAAAGTGTTCCTACCTGTGCTCGGCCGTCGCCTGGTCTACAAATTCGGTCCGCACGCCGTCCTTTGGAAGCCGGACAACCCGAATTTCGAGCACCCGACGATGGAGGGGGACGACGTCAGGCACAGCGTCAGGACGTGATTTTCGACAGCTGTTTTTTGACGCTAGCACGGAATTTGTAATTATTACCTCATTCAGTGGTTGTTTTTTTTTTTTTTTTTATTTGGATACATAACAAGGGACCCTCTATGTACACATTGCCAAAAAAACAAAACAAAAACAAAAGAACGTTTTATTCCTCGTCTTGTTTCTTTTCTTTTCTTTTTTCTTTTTTCTTTTCTTTTTTTTTTTTTAGAAGAATAGAAAAAGAAACAAGCAAATTATTTGTTACAGCATCGGGTGAAAACGAGACAATGCAAACGGGCACAAATTTCAAACTGGGGAATTTTTATTTTTCCTTATTTAAAAGAGAAAAAAGAAAAATGTTGAATGGAAACAATTCCATGGCAATTTGTACGTACATCTTTACTGTAAACTATATTTATATACAAATGTATATCTATTTGAATTGTGAATCACGTTCTCCTCTTTATCAATCACAATGTGTGAATAGCTACTAAAAGAAATCAACGTGTTGTGAAGATGGTGAATGTCTCCCCTGAAATTTGCATACTGCGGTCCACAGTTCAGGGCTCGTCATTTAAAAAAAAAAAAAAAAAAAAGAAAAATTCAATCGTGCACCGCTTCTTGTTCATTTGAAGCCGTTTTTCTTTTTTTTTTTTACGGTCACAAAACACAAGAACTTAATTCATTTGAACATCTAGAATCTCCATCGTCTTTGTTTTTTTCCTACTCGTGTTGTTTTTGTTGTTGTTCCTTTTATTTGTTTCAAAGGAAATTCCCCTATTCATGACGTTGTTTTTGTTACTGTTGTCTATTTTGGTTGATTTGTTTTTGTTTTTTTTCACACACTCTTTGTGCCATGTCCGTCACACACCCAACTTCTACATTTTGTCGTTCAACAAAACTTTTCGTTTATTTAAAGAAAGAAAAAAAAAGAAAAAGGGGAAAAACGTAAGAAAAAAAAAATAAATAGTTTGGGGATTCCCATCAAATTGTTTCTCCAAAGTCACAATCCATTTCATTGTCACGTATTTTTTTTTTTGTGTTTAAAAAAAAAAAAAAAAAATTGACCGACACGCACACAACTTTTTTTTTTATTAAAGCCTTTTTAATATTTTGTTCCCACGCAAACAGAATTTGTGTCCTACCGCAATGCATCAAGTTATGTGTGTTTTCTTCCTACCGTTTTCGTCATGTTTTTTTTTTTTTTCCAGAAAAAAAAAAAATGGATATCACATGTTTTGAATCGAAACTTATATCAGGTCTTTTGTTAACAAGAATTTTTTATATTTTATATGTAATAAGGTTTTTTTTTTTATGTCTGAGAGCTTTTGTTTTTTGGTTTTTTTCATAATATCCTTTTCGTTTTTCTCAGCGTTATGGTTACGACGAGAATTGCGTTACCAGTCTTCGTTACGAAATCATTTTTGATGTCCTTTTTTTTTTCTTCCGTAATCATTTCGATCAATTTGAAGTAAAAAAAAAAAAAAAAGAAAAACACAAAAAAAAAAAAAAAAAAAATACAAGAAAGACACGTCTGATTTGTTGTTTATGTCAACGCACTCATTTCATTATGACTTGCGGTAGATTTGAATGTTATTGCGGTTCTTATGGTTGATGAATAGCTACTAATTATTGATTATTACAGATGAAGCCCATGGAAAGTGTTAGATGTGATGAGAACATTGTACAAAATGTAGATTTGGATCCTTTCAGTTTTGAAATCGTCCGGAATACGAAGCGTGAATGCGGGGCTCGGAGACCATCCTGCGCAGTCTGAAAGAAGCCGCTTCCGACGGCAGCACTTTGGCGGTGCTACGGCGATCTTTATTATTTATTGATCATTTTTTTTTTTTTTTTTTTTTTTTTTTTAAAAGAATGGACTTGAAACTTGAAATTATTTTCCTATTTACTTTTAGGTTCTACGGGAACGATCCGCCTGACTTGGTGGCCATCCACGTCATAGGCGGCCTGGTTATGAATAGCCAAATCTAAACCTAAATCGCACAGCCATTTTGCAATCCAGGTAATTCATTGTCCACAATTTTTATTTTAAGAAATGTGTACCTAATGTCTCTTCTTGTGCTGTCACCCTATGTAGATGGAAATAACGCAGGACGGCGTACAGTAGGAAAATGGAGAAGAAGGAAAAGACGATGATGACCAGCCCGCCAAAAATGTTCACCAACAAACCCTGTTGAATGAAATGTCGCAAACGGAATGCAAAATTTTTTTCATTCAAAACAAAAACAATTTGAATCGATCGATTTTTGTACGTAAACGCTGGACTTGGACGGATTGAGGATGATTCCATTGTGGCCGAAAATAGCGGCACCAATGACACCGAAATAGCCCCCGCCCAGCTGAACAGGTACGCCGTTCGTCGCGTCATCGACTGTATCCAAATTAAAATTGAACCCATCAACTATTGAAACGCTTTTGCAGCCCTACCCCGAAGACACTCACTTTGAAATCGATGCATCGCTTTTAGGACGAGAAGAAATGCAAAGTATCCAAGACAACCGACGACGAACGCGGCCCAAGGTGGATATTGATCGCATCCGGCGCAGATAACAACCTACGTAATTAGTTCAATTCATAAGTAATGAATGCCTCTCGGCTTTCTGCTTTTTCTTTCTCGTTTTTTTTTTGTTTTTCTTTTCAACTAGACATGAAACCGGATATGCCGTGAAATGAAGGCCAGACAACTCGCCATTCCGGTGAAGCTTCCGTTCAACATGTTGATGAAATTCCAGTTTTTAAGAGACCGGCCCGATGCGGTACAGTAGCGCTGGTAAAAAAGCGATGTGGTCGTTGCTGCGGCAACGCAGATCAACGTGTTGAGGCAAACCAACGAAATGACTGGGCCATCCTTGGCGTTCGATATGGTCAAATTAGATCCGGCATTGAACGCGATGGCGCCGAATAGGAAAATGAAAGCGCCCAATGCCGCTTGCTATTTTTTTTTTTTTTAAATAAAATTTACGCGACGAATTTGAAATAATTAAACTATTTTAGTTACAGGTATCGAATGCGGCTGGATGTTATTTAAATCGCCCTTGGCATCGAATCGGCCCGTTCTCGGTCCGATCGTTAAAGCGACGGCTAATGCGGCAGATCCTCCTGTGGCGTGAACGACTCCGCTGCCCGCAAAATCCCGATAGCCCATGTTGCACAACCAGCCGAACTGACTCCAGGCCCAGTGACTCACGATTGGATAGGTCACACCTTTTTTTTTTTTTTTTTTTTTTTTATATTTGAAACCCAAGAAATGAAGGGGTAAATGTTTACGTGAAAGGTAATTAAATTCATTAGTTCTAACGTTTGCCGCAGAAACCTGAAATCACGATGATGCAGGTGAAGTAAGCCGTCATGGAACTGCGTTCGTGCAGCGCGCTTTTCACGACCGCGACGGCCGTGGCAGAGAAAGTGTACTGGAAAAAACAGTGGGCCATTTTGTCGTAGGGCAAGTCGACCAAGGCGAAGTATTGGGTACCACAAAAGCCGTTTCCTTCGCCGAAAGCCAACGCGTAGCCACACAACAGGTAAACTAAAGATCCGATACCTGTTCACAAATCGACAATCGGTAGGATAATAATAAATACTAAATCAATCAAATTCAAATGGAATTCAGGAGGTGTCGGGAAAGAAATTCGTAATTTGAATCGGAAATGTCTACGTACTCGTGTCCAAATAGTTGAGAAAGAGGACGTTGGTCACGTTCTTGGTCCTCACCGATCCCGACTCGTAGAACGCGAATCCCGTCTGCAAAACTACAAGCGCGGACAGGTTAACAAAATATGAATAATATTTGCATAAAATTTGGAAACTGACAGAAGACGATGCTGCCCATGACAGTTAGAAAGAAAATGTCCATGTTTTTCTTCAAGTGTTCCAAGTCTTCGTTGAGAACTTGAACGGAAGGGACGACATCGTTTGGACTGGAGACGCCGGACGCCATCTGCGCGTTATGGATTTATCGTTGCTGGTATTCCTGCCGGATAACTGCTAACAGAGCGGCTAACAGCTGGCCTTTTTAAAGACGAGCCACTTGCGTGCTGGCACAAGATAAATATCGATTTCGTCTGCCACTCGTCCCGTGATTGCAGTCTGAATTCATGCGACTAAGGTATTCTAAACGTAGCGACGCAAAGTCCCAACTCGTGTCGCTCTGTTTTGTACACACGAATTTCTTGTCCAAAACGCTTCGTAATGTCGATCTCTGATATCCAAGCTGAGATGCATGTGGCTCGTTATCTATTAATGTGGGGTGACATGGAAACCAAGTGTGCGTGAAAAGTCTTTTTGCTGTGTTTTATATTTAGGAATGGCCAAGTGCGTACAATTAACAATGCTGACCGTTTGCCCCGGGCAGAACATTTTTTTTTTTTTTTTTCTTTTCGTATACATTCCTGATAGTATTCATTTCTGAATGCATTAGATACGTCAGAACGTTGTCATTAATAACGAATTGTAGACTATGCTCCCTGTGGATATACTGTAGTTGTCCTACACGTGAAAATAGGTTGGATCCGATTTAATACACAATTTTCAATGGAACTGTCAGCTTGAATAGCTTATTTTATTTCTTTAGTTATTTGCTTTGAAGTTATTATGTGAATCCATTTTCTTTGAAAGGTCAAATCTTGGAAACAGTGGGTGTTTTTTTATTTCCGAGGTAGCTTACAAATGTCATTCACCCAGGTAGCCGTATGGTTTTCCAGTTAAACGGGGGATGTCCATAGATTCCACCCACCGATAAGGTATCGATTCTAAACGATTCGAATTTTGGCGCCATCTACCATACAGCGCTGAAATATCAGTTTGCTAACATTTATTTTTCTACACAACAATTTAATACTCCGTTAATAGTCAGGAATAGAACTATTTTTTTTTTTTCAAATTAAATAAAACGTTGACATTGTAGAACAGGTTTTTTCTGCCACTGAAAGTGTTTACTTTTATTTTCACGAACGAATGTAAGTAGGTTACCCACTCCCCCCGGAAAAGCCTTGATGTTTTTATCCCGAATTTGTGACAAAGAGAAATCAGCTGGGCAAGAGAGCACGATGCGCTGATTGCGTTGTTGTTTGACTTAGCATTTCCTCGTCTTCTTTACGTTCCTTTCTTACAGCAATCTTATCAAGAGTCGTGTACACGTTCTCCAACCTGATATGTGGAATTGATAAACCAAAGTACTCGAGTGTGGAGTTTTGGGGCACTGTCGATTCGCGTTGTTACTTTCGCTGTCGAGTGTGTTTTGCATTCGTCATCCATCGTCAGAATGGGAAACTGCCTTCAAGGTTGCGGTTGTTGTCTTTTCCCTAGTAAAAATTACTTTTCAGTTAATTCATTTATGTTCATTTCCTTCTTCTGTGTCTTTGTACATAGTTCTCTTTTAGCTGCAGCATCTTTAGCTACACAGTGGTGTGGAAGTTTCGTAACCTATGCCTTTGTTCTTTTTCAAGGTCTGACCTCGTCCAACGATGGGGTCTCATTGCTAAGGGGAAGTGAGACACCACCACCATTGTTGGAATCCCAGTCGTCATCAGATTTGCAGCTTCATGCATCATCCTCATCAGGAATGGCTTTTGGGCCACCACCTCCATACGAGGTTTGTCTGCGCAAATATTTTTAAAACTATTGTTGTGTGCAAATTTAAAACATGCCATTGTGCAGGAATCCATGCCCATGTATCACCCAACTCCCAATGTGTCGAGACCAGCTTCACAGCTAACCGAAGAGGAGCAAGTGAAGATCGCAAAGAGGATTGGGTTAATCCAACACTTACCCACAGGAACCTATGACGGTTGCAAAAAGAACAGAGAGTAGGATGAGCACTTATCTTTTTCTAGCACAGATAGTTATTTTGTTAATAACTGTATTAATCTATACTTGCTTTGCAGATGTGTGATATGCATGGTGGAGTTCATGGTGGGCGATTCCGTTCGATACCTCCCATGCATGCACACCTATCACGTCGAGTGTATCGACGATTGGCTAATGAGAAGTTTTACATGCCCCTCTTGTATGGAACCTGTCGAGTCGGCACTTCTCTCGACCTACGAAGCCAACTAACTCTATTATTTTAAAAACGCGTCATCACTTCATCAGTTTGCTCTCTAAAAGTGAGCTTTAATCTGAACTGGAACTTCGCATTCGACAAACCGGAGTAACGCGTCATTTCAATGAGTGATAACTGGATTCTTCTTTTTTGGTTCCTTTTCGAAAGTATTAGATTGCGGTCGAAGAGGAGACCTTTTGAGCAACGTTGTCCCTTAAGAGAGCCCCGTGTGATAATGTTTCGGTGAATCGGTTGTTCAGAAAGATCAGGAAATTCTTCCGTGCATCTGCTTTTTCGCGCCTAGAGCCCGTACCTCTGAATTTGATATACAAAGCCACTTTGTACTATTCTCCTTAGAATCTTCTTTCTATATTTGCGGTAGGAGAAACATTGTATCACGAATGCTAGTTTTTCGTTTCTTTAGCCGTTTTTCTTTTTGTTTTCTTTTGTTTTCTTTCCACGTCACTAGTCTCTCGATTTTCATTCTTGCGCCTACGCTCGTTTCGTTCTCATTTTTGTTATTGTTGCAGTGCTTAGTTTTCTCTTCTTTACGTTTCGCACCATTAGAATTAGTTTGTAGTCTCGTATGAGAATTAGGTCCTTCTATTTTTTCTTCTTCTTTATCCATGGCTGCCTTGTAATTGGCGCATTACGCGCAAACACAAAAAGGCATTCCATTTGCGTTATTCACTTTGCAGATATTTCTGAAATACGCGGCATATATATTCTTACACGTGGTACGTCGGTGTAGTAAGTACGGTCTATTAGTTTCAAATAATCATCCTTAATGAGGAGGGGGGGGCGTCTTTTCTTTGTAATAGGATTTCATTTTTTATTGTTTCATCATTTAGTGAAAAGTCCTTTTACTTTGGTGATGAATCATAATGTTCAATGAACATGTCCCGAGTGCTATTCTGCTGGTGAGTGTCGTGCGTGTAATAACTCCTTCGTAACGGCAAAATGCTAGTCCATCCCGTGTGTGAATATTATTGTAGCGCGTTCGGGCGGCTTGGTTTCGAAATCATTACATGTGTCGAATCATCGACGATTGTCTTGACGAGTAGCCCGTTGATTTTGTTCACACACATTTGCCATTGGCGGAATTAAAATCGGGGAAATTCAACTGAATTTTCATTTTGTTTTCTAATCATTTTAGAAATAACATTCTCAAGTAATGTTTTATTTGTTTTACCAGGAATTTGATATATTTCTTCCACACTGATGAAGCTGACAGACAGGTATCATATCAATTATTTGGTTAACACATATAGCAATAAGAAAATCTTATTGGTTAGGGTAAATTTACACATTTGCTTCACTAGGACTTGATAATCAGGACAAACTTATTATTGAGATTGGGGTACCTCCGATCAAAATTTCGTGCTCAGTTTTTAAAAACTGAAAGAGAAAAGGACGCCTAACAGTGTCAATAGACGGAGTCTGTCCAATGTAGAACGCACAGTTAAAAAGATAATAATATATGAATAGAGTCATCACCAAACATTGCACAACATTCAGAGATCATTATACTGGAAGATCATGACTTGCAGCAATTGGATTCTGACCAAGACTTTTCGGCAGCACCGTCTAGATGAGTTGTATCATGTTGACTAATAGGTCCATCATTCGAATTCGCATCCTAAAAAAATACCACAACATAAAAACAAGTTTGTTAAACAGGTTCGCAAAGTAAAAAAAACACCAACAACTGAGTCACGGTTGTCTTGCCTGACTAGTTTCCTGGCGTTGATTTCTCATTGTCTTTTTGAGAGCAGCACAAAACAATGCAAAACACTTACGGTAAGAACATAAAAGATCTTTTCTTATAAAGTTTAAAAGTAAGTAAAAGTTATACCTGAATAAGCTCGCGGGCTATTTCTTGAAAAAGTTTATCTACGTTGCTGCAGTCCTTTGCTGATGTCTCAATAAAATACATGTTATTCATTCTTGAGAATCCTTCTCCAACAGCAGGCGGAATTTCCCGGTCATCACGATCAACTTTATTGCCTAGAAGACATTTTTATTGGTTTGCATCAATTGCTCAAGTTGTTTATTATTATTATTTGTTTCTTTTTCTATTTTATAGTACCAACTAGAACCCGGAGCACTTTGGGGCTTGCGTATTCCTCAACTTCCCTTAACCAAACTGGCAGACAGTCAAACGTCGGTTGGGCGCTAACATCGTATACCAAAATA
Organism: Daphnia carinata; assembly: GCF_022539665.2. Lineage (NCBI taxonomy): Eukaryota > Metazoa > Arthropoda > Branchiopoda > Diplostraca > Daphniidae > Daphnia > Daphnia carinata. The sequence goes on along the minus strand of NC_081339.1, from coordinate 5,086,580 downwards.
AGGGCATGAGCCGATCTGTAGTAACTTTGAGTTATTGATCTAAAGCGCTCTTGACCAGCAGTGTCCCAAATCTGGAGCTAATAAAGTAATGAATTATTAGTACAAAGCCCTTTCACATAGTTTTCCTGTAACAAAATTCTAATGACTAATATTTAGTGTAAGAAACCTTTCAACTTAGTCTGCAATGTTCACACTTTTATCTAAACAAATTCAAAAGAAAAAGGGAAGTCTTATGTGGCTACATTGAGTTAATTTTTGGCAGCAGTGTCACACTAATACTCTTCCAAGGATGAACTTAAATAGCAGAGATTTGAAATGGCAAAAGATTAGACTAAATTTTACACAAACTAACAGCCGGCACAACCAACAGGCCAGTATGCATTTACCTTGATCTTTAGTCCATCAATTTCTACTGTTTTGATCATGAAATCAACTCCAATTGTGGCCCCTTGCCCAGGAGGGAATATGCCCTTTTGTGCAGAACAGATGCATGTAAAGTTTTCCCAAGAGATATGTTTATGAAACCAAAGTGCATAAAATAAATGGGAATGTACCTGAGTAAACCTCCGAACCAAACATGTTTTTCCAACTCCTGCATTTCCAATCAGAACCTGAAAACAAATAAATAAAATAGGAAATTTGAAATCTTGATTGGCTGATTGCTTCTGTTGTAGTGCAATGCACTTAAAGGGTTTCCATATTCTAGATTTTCACAATAATCAATCAAAAACCAAACTCACAACTTTGAATAAATATTTGTAATCTTCCATTGATATAAAATCGACTATCTACTAGATAGCAGCCGAAACCTAATAGTTTTTATGAAACCTTTGCACATTTAGTCACTAACGGTAAAGGCCAGATCGGGAAATTTCTGCTTCACTGAGCAAACAAGCCATTTCATTGAAGAAGTTTCCCGAATAAGTACACAAGTACTCTAATCGGCTTGGTTCATGATGTCTGCTCACGAGTTTCCTGTTGTTACCGTTTTTTATAATACCATCTAGCGGAAAAGGAATATACTGCACCTACCATCTAGTGAGTAGTTCGGTAAGCTGAGTAGCCAATGTTATCTGGGAAAGTTGGACAAATAATACATGGCGAACGAGAAAGAAAGTGATCTGATAAACCTGTGAATAGGATCAGGAAATAGTAAGGAGCCTGTCTGATGGAAGGTCACATGCGTGATGTTTGTGTCCTCGAAGAAGAGGTAATACGCTTTGACCTTTGCACCGCTGTTTTCGAGAGAAAGCCCGTTTGTCAAACCCAGCCTCGGTTTACGTGTGTGACGTACAATTACTATTGATTTTCTTTTTGCTTTCGATAGGTCGTCTATGATCAGTCCCAGTTTGGCCTTCTAAACAGCCAAATTGATGACAGCAGTGTATCTCCTGCCCTTCTCAATGATCCACCACGTAGTAACAAACCTGTAAACAAATGGGGTAAATTGGCAAGAACAGCAGCTCTATGTGGGGCTTATATATCTCTTGTAAGCTAAGAAACTTTTTATGAATTGAACTTTTCACAATTTTAATACCCTCAAATTTCACATAGGGTCTATGTATGTCTGTCACTGGACCCACGTTATTGTACTTGAAAGATCAAGTCGGATCTACCATTTCAGAAATATCTTATATCTTCACTGTTCGTTCCATTGGAACTTTAGGGGGTGCTTTCCTTGGTAGATTTCAACCATTAGCATATGGAAAATCATGGAAATTAATTTCGATTTTTTTATCATAGGTAGCATATTGCTTGACAGATGTAATCCATATTCAGCATTTTTTGTGGTTATTGCAATGATGGCTATAAGTGTTGGATCTATGGTAATTAATTTTTGTCATTCAAGGAGTAAAATTTAACTGTCTTTCTTCTCTGTAGCCATGGTGCAAACATATCTGGATGCTGATGGCTTCTTCATTTGTGGTTGGGATGGGCAATGGATTATTGGATACTGGAGCTAGCACTCTTTGTCTTCAGTTATGGGGAAAAGATTCAGGCCCTTACATGCAGGCATTGCACTTCTCCTTTGCCGTCGGCGGATCCATTGCACCTTTACTCGTGCAAGCTTTCATCGTTGAAACTACTGCCCGTAACAATACCATGTCATCCCGTCATGTTCGTTCTGTTACCCACCCACTCAATGTGAGTGAATTAGAAGATGAAATGACGACAGTGGAATCAATCATTAAAGCCATAAGCGAGCCCCCAGTCTTAAAGTCAAACCTTTCGTCGAATTCAACCACTCCCACGCTCAATCCAAATAATGCTATGAACAATTCAGCTCCAGAAACTACGTCCACCACGACACCAGATCCAACCGTTTCTCAGAATCAGACTACATTGGCGGTAGACAAACCGAAGAAGCCGAAACCAGCTGTCATTAATGGGCAAATTCTAGGCCCTTCTAGCCAATATGATAACGTCCCCCTAAAAATAGAAACTCCTCCACCCGAAGAAATCGTTGTGGCTACTACGACTACTGCATCGAATGAAAGCCAAACTACAACCACTACTACACCTTCGAACGTTGTAGCCGTTTCGAATGATACCGCAGTAGCTCAAAATTCAAGTGTGATCGAAAAACCGACTATGATACTCAAACAACTCAATGAAACGGAAGAATTGAATGGCAATCGCAGTTTGAGCAATACTACAACTGGCTCGCTTGAGAGTGAATTGAAGATCACCGGAAATGTTACCACACTGTCAATGACAATTCCAAATACTAGCACAGCAGCATCCACTGTAACTGACGCTCCTCCTTCTACCGTGACAACTGTTACGATAGCGTCCAAGTCGACCGGTGCCGGTGAATCTCAGCATGACGAATTACTATTTGGCAATATAACGATAGGTAATTAAAATAAGAAAAGAATCACACGAATGTAAATTGATAAACGTAATTTTTTTTTTTTGCCTAGATGCTGGTGAAACAACATTCCCTGCCACAACGATTACATCACCTACCACTCGCATTTCAATAACGTCAACCACGTCTCTACCCACCGCTCTCCTTTCAAGTTCAACTGAGACAACGTCATCATTCCTTACTGTAGTGCAATCCATACCCATCGAAAACGTAACACTGCCCATTCCAGTTGTCACTATACTGCCCGTAGATCCGGCTGAACCTTCAATCGTCAAAAGTCGTGGAAAGTACAGAGGTCAACAAGACGGGGTCAGCTTAGCAGTGCCTTCGTCTCAAGTCGTAACCAATGAGCCTGACGGAATCATAACAAGCACCACTACCACACCAGCGGTCAGCGAGGGCACCGTTATTATTGATCGGGCCCCCACAAAGGTTGCTGATTATCTGGAGCGCTTTGGTGTTACGCGGATGCATATGTTGTATACCGTTATCGCCATCATAGTCTTGCACACAGCCTTTTTTTTCCTCTTCTTTTTGTGTTCTGGCACCCGGAGCTCTACCGCCGAACGTCAGACGTCAGATCGGAGGATTAAGGCCTTGCGACCGGTTGCCAAACGATCCTTCGTGGTACTGATGTTCTCGTTTTATCTGATGTACGTTGGCTCGGAGGTCGTGTTCGCTCAGTTTCTTACTACGTTTGCACTGGAAAGCCCACTCAAACTAGCAACTTCAACGGCCAATTACATCACCACCACTTTTTGGGCATCCTTTGCCGCTGCACGATTTGTTGCAATATTCGTTGCGCATTTTACCAATCCCACAATCATGTTGATTTTCAACTTGTGTTGTACTGCGATGGGCTCCATGACTCTCTGCATAGCTGGACAAACAGACGTCTCGATTCTGTACGTCGGTTCAGCTTTGGTAGGCATCGGAATGGCGTCTACGTTTGCAACGGGCTTCTTGTGGACAGAAACACACCTTCTTGTTACTAACCGGATCTCAGCCGCATTTTCCATTGCATCCTCGATGGGAGAGATGATATTCCCAACGGTAAATATTGCAAATTCCAAACATTACGTTTCATGTTGTAAATTTATGCCTCTTTTTTTATTTTTCGCAGGTAACCGGTGCTTTTATCGAATCGAAACCCATGTCCCTGATGTACATTGTTTTGGGATGTACGCTTTTAATGACAGCAATCTTTTTTGTGGCTTGGCATCTGACTAAAGGCAAAGGAAGAGGCTTCCACAAGAGTAGCAAGGGCTACCAATTGGCCCGTCAAGCAGAAGATGAATCTTTGCAAAACTAATTTGCTGGATTTCATTTAATGTTTGGGTAAAGGAAAACGTTTTCTCTACATGTTAAACTTACCAATACGAATGAAAGAGGTAGGATTCGGTTTATGTCTGTGATAGAAAATTTAAGAGCTTGGTCGGAATCCATTTTCGTGTATTTTTTTAACCCTTTTAAATGATTGATGTATCCAATTCTTGGAAAGGAGTTACAGAAATTTTTTCATTGTGTTCCTGACGGCCTGAAAAGAAAAAGATTTTCATTAAATCTTCAATTTAAGATCGACTAAAACCTGTTAAAGATAAAATTCAACGTCCAGCTTTTTGCACCATGTACAAACGACAAGCATTTAAAGATGCAACTTACTTGGACCATTCGACAGTCAGGATAAGATGGTCGTAACCGAAGCCATTAAGAGTCTTGATGGCTCGTTCAGCGTCTTCTTTCCGTTTGTAGCTAACGAATGCGAAGCCCCTGGATTGACCGGTGTTCTTGTCCTAAAAATCCAGATTATGACAACGTCATGTCTAATTCCTTTTTAAATTTAAATTTAGCTGACCTTCGAGAGGAAAATACGTGAGATTTCGCCAATACGTCCGAACAGTTCTTGAAGATCGGAATCGCGTGCGTTTTCTGACAGGTTCGTCACTCGTACTGTGCAACCCTCATCAGCTATTATTGCACAAAATAAGATATTAGGAATTTTTTTCCCGTACGTGTTTTCTCTTAGATTATGGGTAATCTTTAAATAATGGAATAAATATGTTAGAATTTACAGAATTGATCTTACTTCGTCGCCCCATGGCCATTGTTTCTCCTTTTCTGTTGCCTCCGTCACGAAGGGCTGGTGCTACGTAAGCGCTTCCTTCTTTACCACCCTTTGCTTGTGGACCACCAGGTGCAGCAGCAGCCGGTGGAGGACCAACTTTCTTTTCTTCAGCCTATGATTTAACAAATGAATTACTAATTAATTTTAACTGTGTACTTACAAATATTTTTTTTTTACCTTGTTAAGTGCTTCCTGAACAGGCAAAAGTGTGTCCTTGTAAGGACACTGTGTAGTCCAATGGTCTTCTTTACAGATACGGCATTTAACAATACCTTTCTGCATGCTTTTCAATTTCATGAGTGGGTCATCTTCCTTATTATCTGGGTCTTCTTTGTTTGTAATAAACTACGAATGAAATAGAAAATTGTCATTTCCAGGCACAGACATGAATATTTGGAATGGTTCTGATGGGGTAATACCTGCATGGACACATCTTCTGATACAATTGTGGTAGCAGGGTTTGGTCCAGGTTTGTCTTCCTTTGAGAGGCCAAATTTTGGCCAGCTTTTACGCTGGGCAATAGCTTTGGCAACCTGTCTCTTCTCAATCTTGTAGTGACGAACCACTTTGAACTTTCTCCCATCATCATCGATGCCATACTCTGTGACAATTTTCATGCCATTTTTGTATTCTTCAGTGTTTGGAGGTAAACCGAGTCCTAAGATAACAACATTAAGTTAAAAACAATTCCTATTAAAATACCATGAAGCTAACCATCGATATCCTCAACATCATCGGCCCAGCTGGATTTCACTCTGAAAAGGGATAAGATTTAAATGAATTTTTTTATTCCGCTAAACAAATAGGCCAGACCACTTACTCGTTGTCGGCAACCGGCATTTCTCTCGGATAAGCTTGATGACAGTCAGGTAAATTATCAAAAAATCGGTAATTTCACTACTAACGGCGAATGTGTCAGCAAGCAGCCATTAGAACGTGTGTTCAACGTTGCCAAGTTTACAAATTCGGTTGCTTTTCTTCCCAGACCCAGTTTTCGTCTGCTTTTCTTCAAATACAATCCCGCCGTTTATGAGATCACACGTGGAACCTGACAACAGAAAAAATGGCTAGCTTACCACAGAAAAAATTTTATCGGCAAAGGGCCCACAGTAATCCCATCGCTGATCACTGTTTTGATTAGTGAGTATCTTGAATGATATAGAATTTTGAAGAATTGAAAATAATTTTGTATTGTGAAGCCCGGTCTCTCCCAATGAGATGAAATGGGAAGAGTTGTACTCCACATTTACCAACGACGATGGAGTGAAAAAACATGTCCAGTTTGCTGACATTGGCTGCGGCTATGGCGGCTTATTAAGTAGACCAAATATTTTGGGCTAATGTAACAAAACTAATGATCACTATATTGTTTGCAGTTTCATTATCCACTATGTTTCCAGAGACCTTGATGTTAGGAATGGAGATACGCGTTAAAGTATCAGAGTATGTTCAGGATCGTATTAAGGCATTAAGAATTATGCATCCTGGTGCTTACGGGAATGTTGCCTGCTTAAGGAGCAATGCCATGAAGTATTTGTATTGAACCAATACATTAGCTAGAATGTCATTACTTTTGCTGCTCTTATACTTTAGGTATCTGCCCTGCTTTTTCAACAAAGGACAGCTGACAAAAATGTTTTTTCTTTTCCCTGATCCCCATTTCAAGAAGGCGAAGCATAAGTGGCGCATAATCAATGATACTCTATTAGCTGAATATGCCTATGTGTTAGCTGAAGGAGTAAGGCTATATATGCTTTTAATGTGTCTCAAATTGTAACTATTGTGTAATTCTAGGGATTAGTTTACACAATTACTGACGTCAAAGATCTGCATGAATGGATGGTTATGCATCTAGAACAACATCCACTGTTTAAAAGATTGACTCAGGAGGAGCTGGTTAGTTTTGCTAATTTAGAAGGTGCATTTCAGTCGTAAGCTATTATTCAATTTGTTTTTGTGTTACAGGATCAAGATATTGTAGTACCAAAATTGTACGAATCAACAGAGGAAGGGAAAAAGGTCACACGAAATAGTGGAGACAAATTTCTTGCTGTATTTAGAAGGATTCCCGATCCATATGTACCCGAACAAGCTAATTGCTAATATATCAAAATCAGTTTGCCTGCTTTCCCCCGTCGTCCCATTATTTATATATATTTTTTCTGTTTTTTTTTTTTTGCGGAATTTTAGGTTTTGACAATGTTACAAGGCAAAGGAGTTTGAACTGTTTTGCAGAATAGGTGTACACGTTGTCTACTTGTATATACACAACGCCCATGCGCCGACACATTCCAAGATCAATAGTTCTTGAAAAAGGGATTGGACCCATAAGGTATGTGTAGTACTTGTAAGTGGCAAGCAACACGCGCAAAAGTGTAAAATCGGTTGAGAGAGAGATGAAAATTTGGAAAAGAATTTCGTAAAAATTAACGATTTCATTGATAACTCAAGTGAGCAGGAGATCTTTCATTTCTACAGTTGATTGTTCATAGTATTGTAATTTTCAAAGAGAAAAGGAGTTGTGCCTTGTGGCTAATGTCGTTATTGATTTATATATTTCATTCGATCGATGCATCGGATAATCTTTCTTATGGCAAGAAATCGTGCAAGTCGTAGTTGTTTGCCGAGCATCTGTCAACTGAAAATTGACAGCTGTTTAGGGAAAATGAAAATAAATATTCAAATGCACCTTTTGAATTTGTGCTTATTAATTGTCAATAGAAGTGAAGTCCAAAACGATTAGGCACATTTAAATTTTAAAATTTATTGAGATATGATGATGAAGCATTTAATACATTTAACCCTAGTAATAAGGAAACAACGGATCATGACGAAACTTCGTTATGAAATGGGAACTTTTCGATTGTAATGAATATTTTTATGAAATACGCGGAGAAATTTGTGGTATTCGTGGCATGGATTATCGATGTGAGTAACCCATATGTTTTCTGTTTATTCTCTTACAAATTTGAACAATTGACGGAGAGAAGACACTTGATGGTGTGTGTGCGGCTGTCGGTTTCTTTCTTAGCATATATTCCCCCCAGTCAATATTGGGACACTTGCGGATAAGGTTGTGCAATCGGCCGCTGCGCGGCGTTTTTCTATCAAACCAGCCAGCCATGTTGGCCATATTCGGCTGAGAGCTGAAACCGTGCTGGTGTTCTCCGAGCGCTGTCACTGTGTGTCCAACGTCAAAGGAGGTTTGACATACACACAAAGAGCACTATTGCTGAAAAAAGATTAGAGAACTCCCTGAAAGTCTTCTCGTGTTTCTAGTGAATTAGTTTTTTCTCATTGTGCAATCCTATCTATTGGCCGCCATAGTGGGAGAAGTTGGTTGGCGACTGGTCCGAGTTCGTTTGTACGTTTGAGCTCGACCGTCGAAAACAGCATCGAAAATGGCAGGCAATCAGGGAATGGAATCCCTTATTCCTCTTGTGAACAAACTGCAAGATGCCTTCACTTCATTGGGGGTGCAAATGTCTCTCGACTTGCCCCAAATTGCAGTAGTGGGTGGCCAAAGTGCAGGAAAAAGCTCTGTGTTGGAAAATTTTGTTGGCAGGTGGGATCATTACGGAAAAACACCCCTTTGTTTTCTTTTTATTCATTGTTTTCATCCTGAGCAGAGATTTCTTACCTCGGGGATCTGGCATAGTCACTCGGCGTCCCCTTATTTTGCAGTTGATCAATTCTGCCCAAGGTATGTAGTTTTATAAAGGAAGCAAAAAAATTTCACAAACTATATAAGAATATTTCAAATATAGAGTATGGAGAATTTCTGCACTGCAAAGGGAAGATATTCTCTGATTTTGATGAAATTCGAAAAGAAATTGAAGCAGACACTGACCGATTAACTGGCACCAATAAAGGAATTTCCAACTTACCCATCAATTTGAGAGTATATTCACCTCATGGTAAACAACTTTTTTATCATTTTTATCTATTTTATTTACTAAAATCTTCCAACTTGATTATAATTTCCTACTTAAGATTTAAGACTTACTTCACAAGTATCACAGACTGTCACAGTTAGATAAGGAGTAATTAACTTTTTGGGTAGAAAGATAAAATTATCATTAAGCTATTTTCTTTGGCAAAATGTTCCGACACCACACACATTTGCAGTGTACGTCCTTACAGAAGAATGCAGTTCCGAGCTCGGGATGCTTGGATCAATACCTACTGCCAGAGATTGGCGCCATAGAAAAAGAAAATAGGAACCCCCCCCTTTTTTTCACCCATCTTTCCTTGGCCACATTTCCCTGATTTTTACATCGTCGATCATTCGCTCTTTTTTGTAGCCAAAGACCCGCCTCATCAACCCCTTCCGGGACGCTCCCTACTGCGAGTTGATCGACAGACTAAATAGTTAAGAGTAATTAGATTGGGGACCACCTAGGCCGAAGCCTCCCACGGATTGGACATGTGTATGAATGGATAGCCTCGCTAGCATTTCAAACAGCCACTGAGAAAGTAAATTTGCTACAGTGAACTTTTCGTTCTTGGAAAAAAATGGAATCTACTGTGCTTCCCGTCTCGAGGGCATACGCGGTTTTGTATGTGTCGTGCGTGAAGGAAGCTCTCAACTGTGGGAGGATCGGGGCTGGCATGATCGATACGCCTGTTTGCCTCTCAAAGAAAGAATGGAAAAAAAAATAGCGGTGGTATTCCTTTCCTGCGCAATACCGAAAAGAAATATTTCTCCCTTTTTATTTTAGATGTTTCTGTACTTGCTCATCACACCGCACTTCCGATGTGATTGGTAGCCATATTGTATTCGTATACGGCTCGAAAGCCATCTAAAATTCGCATAACTTTTCCTTGTTTTAGCGTCATTGATAATCAATAGAGACTACTGGTCGCTATAAACCTCTAGAGGCTGCGAAAAGAACATAAACGATGAAGGAAAATTACTAACAGGATAAGACCAAAGAGAAACTTTTCCCCCTCTCGAAGATGTCTTATCTAGGCCGGTTAGTGTAACGAATATTTGATCTGGTAAACTGACATCTTGAGGCATCTCAGTTCGAGGACGCTCCCTGCCCAATAAAATAATAAAGAAATGCCATTGACCGCAATGCTCTGCCGACCGTATCTTTTCCCCAGTGTTTTTTTTTAAATATTGCAATACGCAGCACAGAAACAACTAACAACTCACGACTGTTGCGTACAGTGCTGAACATCACGCTGATCGACTTGCCCGGTCTGACCAAGATCCCAGTGGGCGACCAGCCTGTGGACATCGAGGCACAAATCCGCGATATGATTTTTCAATTCATCACTAAGGAGACTTGCCTCATCTTGGCTGTTACTCCTGCCAATATTGATTTGGCCAATTCGGACGCTTTGAAATTGGCCAAAGAAGTGGATCCTGATGGTATTTTAATAGCGAAATTGTTTGCACGACGAAACATGGCAGCTTTTCAAATCCCAACTCCTTCCTTGTTGTAGGCTAATTCTGTTTTGTTTACGTAACGATAGTGACTGATTATCGCATTGCATGTTGTAAATATTTGTTTATTTATTTCTGTTTCGTATCCTTTTTTTTTATTTCGTTTAGTTCTTAATTTGACCCTGATTGATTTACCCGGCTTGACCAAAGTTCCTGTCGGTGACCAGCCTATCGATATTGAGGCGCAGATTCGTAACATGATCCTCACCTATATCAATAAACCTAGTTGCTTGGTCCTGGCAGTTACGCCTGCCAACATTGATTTGGCCAATTCCGATGCTTTGAAATTGGCCAAAGAGGTCGATCCTGCAGGTACACGTCTAAAACGTAGCTCTTTACACTTTTTTTTTTTAATGTCAACCCCTCCCGCACCTTAAGCTTGTGGACGTGAGTAGTTTCCTGATTCTCTTGTTCTATTGCATGTCGTCTTCACTTTTATTTCTTTTGACGTTTCGATCCCGAAAAGAAAATCGTGCCTGGGAGCTATCTCTACTGAAAAGCTTTTTTTTTTTTTAATTTCCTTTCCAAACTTTCAACCCAATTTCCATGGCACCGTTTTCTTGATGGTTTCTCTTACTTCCATGCTAACTTCCGTAAAGGATTGCAGTATCGATCGGCTCGGGTGAATGTTTCCACCAGAGGGATTTGCTTTGAACCGATCGATGGCCTTTGGATGTCCTTCCATATTTCTTTGCTTGTTAAAAAATAGCTTTACTAATGGCGTCGTTATGTTCGTGCAGGTTTGCGAACAATTGGTGTCATCACCAAATTGGACTTGATGGACGAAGGAACTGATGCTCGCGAGGTACTGGAGAACAAGCTGTTACCTCTGCGTCGCGGTTACGTCGGTGTGGTCAACCGCAGTCAAAAGGATATTGACGGTCGCAAAGATATCAAAGTTGCCGTGGCGGCCGAGCGCAAATTTTTCCTCGGCCATCCCTCCTATCGCCATATGGCCGAAAGGATGGGCACGCCGTACCTCCAACGTGTTCTCAATCAACAACTTACCAACCATATTCGTGAAACCTTGCCGGGATTAAGAGATCGTCTCCAGGTCTTATTTTATTATTAGAGCAGCTAATGAATGAAATGAGGCGTTGCTAACGTATCGCGTTCCCTTTGAATTTACTGGGCCATGTAGAAACAATTGCTGAGCATGGAGAAGGAAGTGGAGCAGTACAAATACTTTCAGCCCAACGATCCGAGCATCAAAACCAAAGCCATGCTTCAGTAAGCCCGCAATGGAATATTGTGTGTACTATGCGAAGGTGTTAATGTTAACGTTGCTATCTTGCAGGATGATCCAGCAGCTACAATCGGATTTCGAACGAGCTATCGAGGGTTCGGGTTCAGCCAATATTAATACGATGGAACTGTCAGGTGGTGCCAAGATCAACCGCTTGTTCCACGAACGATTCCCATTTGAAATAGTCAAAATGGAGTTTGACGAGAAAGAGCTGCGACGCGAAATTGCTTTTGCCATTCGCAACATTCACGGTATTCGCGTTGGTCTATTCACGCCCGATCTAGCCTTCGAGGCCATCGTCAAGAAGCAGATATCTCGCCTCAAAGAGCCCTCCCTCAAGTGTATCGATTTGGTCGTCACCGAACTGACTAACGTCGTCCGCTTCTGCGCCGAAAAGGTTAGAATAAACTTACCGATTTTTTTTTTTGTTTTTGAAAGAGAAACACAGCTGTTTTAACGAGGGCCTAGGAAGCCGGCCAATGCCTCGATATTAACGAACGCTTTATATCCCGGACAAACAGATGAATCGCTATCCTCGACTGCGCGAGGAAGTCGAGCGTATTATCACTACACAAATCCGTGAGCGTGAGCAACGATGCAAGGACCAGATCATCCTTCTCAACGAGTGCGAGCTGGCCTATATGAACACCAACCACGAGGACTTTATCGGATTCGCCAAGTATAAACAATTCCATTTTTAATTTCAATTAAACTTAATAGTGAGTTGATAGGATGAGCTTAGATCAGCCGGCACCTCCTTTGCATTAAAATCCTATAGTTTTTTTTTATTAAAAGCGCTTTTTTTTAAATAATTTTTTTTGTTTACTTTTGTTGTTTTTTTTTTTGCTTTCTGCTTTCTTTTCTATTAATAATCGACAGCAGCTTTAGATGACTTCACTTGTATTTCCTTTCAATGTACCAGAAATTTGTTTATCTGTTCTATTTTTGTGCCTTTTATTTTGTTTTATTTTGTTTGTTTTTTTAATTTCTTCCCAACATTTTCTAATTATTTCTTTTTCTTCTCTTGTTACATGTGTTGTGATTGTTCTGACGACTTTACTTTGGCTTTGATGCGTTGGCAGAGCGGAGAGCATCTCTATGACACGGTACGTGATGCCAGTTGACGACTGCTATAAAAAAACAAACAAATGTTTTCAATTTTTGCTTTTTCCTCTCATTTTCCATTTTTGGTTTCTCGTCTCTGACATTTCAATTCATCTAGCTGCTCTGCCTTCGCATTCCTCTCTATCTTTCCACTTTAAAGCTTATCTTCTAACAACAGCCTACGCGCACTAATTAGCGTCATTGCTCTATTGTTTTACTAGCAGACGTTTCGACTAATGGAAAAATGCCATTTGTTTAGTTTTGTCAATGATTTGGTTTGTTTTCTCTTTTAAAGTAGTCTTTGATTTTGTTTTCACTAACACTAGAATGTTATAGTTGGTTGTTATGCTCCCCATCTCTCTTGCTACTTTTAGTCTTTTTTTTCCCATAGACGAATGATTTCGATCGTTTTTTTTTTTAATTATCACGAACGTATTGTATTTTTTTTTCTATTCGAAATGTATAGCGCCCAGCAGTCTTCTGAGAATGCCAGCAACGCCGGACTTAAGCTGGGCAATCAAGTCATCCGACGTGGTTATATGTCGATCTCCAATCTGGGAATCATGAAAGGCGGTTCTCGGGACTACTGGTTTGTTTTGACCTCGGAGACACTGTCGTGGTACAAGGACGAAGAGGTATTTATAATTTCGTTCATGTTTTGAGAACGTTGAAACACTAACGGTGTGATTGATCGTTACAGGAAAAAGATAAGAAGTACATGCTGAATCTGGATGGTCTGAAATTGCGCGATATAGAGCAAGGATTCATGTCTCGTCGGCATGCCATCGGTCTGTTTAATCAAGACGGTCGTAACGTTTACAAGGTATCAAACACTTAAGCAGACTGTTCTTTTTTTTTTTTTTTAATATACATTCTTTGTTTAATTTGTTTCCGCAGGATTATAAACAACTGGAAGTGAGTTGCGAGACCCAAGACGAAGTTGATTCCTGGAAGGCGTCGTTCTTGCGTGCAGGTGTCTACCCTGAAAAAATATCTGATACCACCAACGGTGAAGATTCTGGAGAACGGGAGAGTTCCGCATCGATGGATCCCCAACTCGAGCGGCAGGTTAGATATCGCGTTCAACATCCAACAGAATTAGTGTTCTCTTTATCGACTGGTTTTTCTGTGTCGGTTTAGGTTGAGACGATTCGCAACTTGGTTGACTCATACATGAAGATCGTCACCAAGACCACTAGAGATTTGGTGCCCAAGACCATTATGCACTTAATGATCAACAATACCAAGGATTTCATCATGGCTGAGTTGCTGGCCAATCTCTACGCTCAGGGCGACACGGTAATCTGACCGCAATTATTTTAAAAATTATTCGTCCACTTATGATCATTTGGATGTTGCAGAGTAACATGATGGAAGAGAGCGCCGAGGAAGCCGTGAAACGCGAGGAAATGCTTCGAATCTACCACGCCTGTAAAGAGGCTTTGAGGATTATTGGCGATGTGTCGATGGCTACCGTATCGACCCCCGTTCCACCACCCGTCAAGGGCGGTGGCGACGACGACTACTTTAGGTCTGGACCTGATAATTCCAGGTTCATTATAAAACAACAAAAAGCAAAACTGCCTTTCAAAAAAAAAAAAAAAAAAAAAGCTCTTTCTCTCTATATCTCTTTCACTCTTTGTGGCGAGAATTTTGGCTTCAGTTCAATGGTCGCACCCCTTTATTTCTTTTGAAACGTATCCAATTTCGGATTGATATTCCAGTTGGATGAATTTCATGCCGAATCGGACCATCTCTTTCTTGTTTATTTTCTACATCTTTCATTCGGATTTTAATCTTCAAAACTTCAACTCATCAAGTCCATATTTAAATTTACAGCATTGGCCAGCGAGTATCGCCTCCATCTCCAGGCGGCCCTAATCGTCGCCCAATGAGCGGCGTTCCTTCGGCTCCTGGACCGACCTCTTCAGTCAGCCGAGCTCCACCAGCTCCCCCTGCTGCTGGTCGTCCTGCACCGGCCGTGCCCAATCGACCAGGAGATGCGACAGGCAGAGCCCCACCGGCTCCACCTTCGCGCCCCGGAGCAGGAACTGGCCTCCCTCCGCCACTAGTGCCAACGTAAGTCCCACATTTCATTTTTTTTTTTTTTTTATTTCTTCTTTATAATTATGAATAATTGAATGTAAGCCAAATTAGTACTAGTATCATACTGTAACATAAGGCATCCAAGTGTTTCTCTCTTTGCGAATTCATTCTTTCCCCTTCCAGAATAATTCATTTAGAATGTTTCCTCGTTCATAAAATAAAAAGGAGAAGCCAAAAAGAGAAATGCTAGGAAGTAATTGGACACGTGCGCTATTAATGAAAGGGTGTTTGGTGTAGTCGTGTGTCTGCTTTAACTGGTCGTGAATTATTAATTCATTGACGTCGCTTGGCTTGGGGAAAAGAAAAGCTTATTTGTGACTAACCATGAAGCTAAAAGTGTGTGTGTGTGCATTCACGAACTGGGAAAATGAGAGCCTTTTTTTCTTTTAAAGTGGATCTCTTTTGAATTTTGATTGAAAGTAAACCACACACAAAAACTTGTCCCTAAAAAGATTTAGCAAAGCAAAATTGAGCGCCACCAATATCCGTGTTGGTTTTTTTTTTCTGTTTTGTCTCTTTTTTTTTTATGGATGGATATTTGCAGCCGGCGCACGTAGAAAGCGAACAAAAATTTAAAAAACCGAGAGTGAACAAAAAAAATCCCCTTCCCCCGTATTTCATGTATGTCATCCGTCACACGCTAGAAAGATCCTACTTCATCATCCAGTCACACACACACACATGCGCGTGAACGCTCTGAAACAAAGGGCGGAAAGAAAGAAAGAGAAAATTGGACAACTTGGATCAAAAGATGTGTTTACTCTTGTAATCGAAATTTATTGGCCATGTTTTCTCTTTCTTTCTTTTGTTGCACACAAACTAATTCGTGTGCATTCGATCTTCTGTTTTTGTTTACCTTTTTGGTCGGAACATTTGAAATTTGCTTCATTTAAAAATAATAATCGGCGTAAAAAAAAAAATTCAATATTTGTGCGTGTGTGTGTGTGTGTCAAAAATGTGAAACCAAAAAAATCCTGAAACACAACCAACAACCCATCAAAAATAAAAAAAATAGGCGAGGAGTAGGAGGAGGATCCCAGCAGCCCGGCATCGTCATACCGCAGCGCGTCCAGCAAGCCGTAGTCAACGTCGCCGTCAATGAAATGGTCGGCGCCCTCGGGAAGCAGTTTAAATTCAATTAGAAAAAAAAAAAAAAAAAAAGAATCTCTTTTTCACACAAAAACGAAATCCTTCTTGTTATTACCTCACCTTCCCCTACCAAACCACTGAAACATTCCGTTATTATTTTATTTTATTTTTCCGGAAATCTGAGAATGTTGTTGTGTCAATTCTAAATTCCGGTTTGAAAAAAAAAAACGGAAAATAGAAATGATGGAGAAAGCTGTTTCGGTTTGTCCCTGCCTCACCCCTCTCACACCCTTATGTTTTCTACCTGTCTTTAGTAAGAAGAAATGTTCACTAAGTGTAGTCGAAAAGCACTACGTCGTTGTTGTTGTTCACCAATCGCGTCGCTTTCTATCAAGTGGCCTGTTAGGAAAATCATTGGGACAGAACGCGGACTTGTAACACGAGCCCTTAAAAAAAAAGAATCTTTAGCTATAGGCCATGTTTATCCCTCCTTGTTAAAGAAGAAGAAAAAACACAAAACCTTAACCTTCTTATTAAAAAAAAAATCCCTAATAATAATTCGATGTGGTTTAAGCTAAATTGATTAGAAGTTTTTGCTTGGGATACGATTCCATTGAAGAAGAAACATGTTGTTTGTTACTTAGATCATCTTTCCCCTTTTTCCTTGGCTCTTGGTTTTTTTTTTTTAACAGCACTTGCCAGTTTGTTTATCGCGTCATTTTCCTTTAATGATATACATACAAGAAAACTTATGTCCATTTATCCACATTGATGTTTGTCTTTGGAAATGTTTTTTTTTTTTTCTTGTGCCGACACGCTACACTAAACTGTTCGTAGTCCAATTGAATAGTACACGAAAGTGTGTGTTAACAGTATCAGATGGATGTTCAGTACTGGAAAGTTTAAAAACAAAAAGGGCCAGCTAATAAAAAAGAAGAGACGCCTACCCCAACCATCACCGCCACTACACCCATTTCTGTTCCCCCGAACAAACTTTTGTACAGTAGTGTTTCGCTTTTTAATTTTTTTTTTTAATAATCGGATGAATTGATTCTCTTCAATTTTATAGAAGGAAATGAAAAAAAATTGAAAGCAATTCCCAATTCCGATTTTTGTTTCCTCATTTCCTTTTTCTGTTCTTTTTTTTTTCTCTATACATATTATAGGGGGGGAATTGTGTGCGTGTGTGTGTGCGCGTGTTTGTGAGATGCTTAATGCCCACCCACAAAACAAAAACATTGTGTTTTCCTCCCTATCATCATTTCCATTTAACCTGAATCTCTCCACGAGCTAAACTCTTGAATCCATTTACAGAATACAATTTGTTGAAAATTCACTTGAAATAAAAACTACGGGCGCTTTATACAGATCTTGCTTGTTAACAGTGATTATCCCTTTTTTTTTCTTAATTTATTCATCTTTTTTTTTTTTTTTTTTCTTACTAACCAGTATTTTTTTAGTTTAAATTTTCTGTTTTTGCTTGGTAGTTGATTTTCTTTTTAGATCGTAATTTACTTATTTATATTATTTTTATAGATTATTTTTGTTTCTCTTTTTAGTTTGACTCGTTTTCTTTATTTATTTTTGGTTTTTGTGTTTATTTATTCTTGCTGGATTCCGTTTAGGAGACCCATGCCGAGCGTTCCGCCGCGGCTACAGGATCGACCTCAGGTTCCCGGCCGACCTTACTATCACTAGTCTCGCCCGCGTTTTTCTACAGTTTTGTTATTCGAAACCTTCAGCGGGAATCCCCCAATCCCTTTAGCTCTAATTATGCAAACACTTTGTGCCCCTAATCTGTATAGAAACCAAGTACATAACTGTCTAATGAACAAGAGGGAATAAGAAAATATTAAGCACACGCACAAAACAACATGAATTCCAAGTCATTCATGATTGTTCCCTTTTTTTTTTTAAATTGCTATTTTTCATTTGTCCCATTGGGTAAATCCTGAAATCGATGTCAAAGAAACTAATCGACAACCAAACAAAAACAAAAAAATACAAACGTAATTATCAATTTCAGATAATTACGTTTTTGTTTTTCCACTTATGACCAAATAAAAATGTTTCTTTAATACGGTTCAAGGTTCCATCCTAAATGTGCAAGCACATTCCAGTCAGATCCTTCCATTCTTGTTTAATGAGTTGATTCTTACAACCTTCCCTTGTGTAAATCGTTGACTGACGTGCAGAAGAAAACATTGTTAAAACTAGGAGACAGTTCGTCAGTTTGTTACCTTGCTAAATGTTTTATCTATTGTGTTTTGATTTGGGGCTGAATCGCCTGATGGAATGGTATATACAGGGTTTGACTGGAACAGTGTGTTGTTGTATCCGTTCCAAGCTAATAACGGCGCCTACAGCTCCTGTCGTAACATCGTTTTCACAAACATGTTTGTTTTGTTTTAGACAAAAGCACCACAGTTTTGTTCATCGTCTTCCTTCGTCCAACCTAAAATTTCAAAGCAAACGAGACAACCAAAATCATTACTAACGTTTAAAAGTAACCCAGAGTGTTCCTTCTAATAGTAATTTGATGATTGCTTAGTTAATTAATCATCTACCCGTCGTCGTCCATTATTTTCCGTTGTATAGTTTGGCAATGTTCTTTCTACTTTTACCCTCCCCTCTTTTGCTATTTACCAATACATTTCAGTTTCGTGTCGTGAGCCTTGCCTTATTCTTTCAAGTTACGTGCATAAACACTTCGTGCTGTCACGAATTGTCTTGTTGACTTTCTGCATCACCATGGCAATGGGTTCGTACAGTATATGCCGGAATTCTTGACGGAAACTATTATTGAGCCTATATGCACAAGTGTCATAAACTTTTTTTCCTCTGCTCTTTTACACAGTTTTACAAATACGTTGGCGTTCGTCTAATAATTTTAATCCCGAAAGATCCCCGCCACTTGTAACGAAGATAAGGCCATACATTTTATGAGCTTGATAACTAGATGGTAATAAATAATTACGAAAAGGGAACCCAGAAATTACCGGCCGAAAAAATGACGCCATTTATTAAGTTCTTCAAAAGTTTCATTTTGAGTAACGAGCATTGCTCAACGACAACAATACGTCATAAGCAACATTGCAATATGGGGTTTTCTCGGCCTGGTCGTGCGATTTTGTTGGGTTTATCAGTAAGTACGTTGGGAATTGTCAGTATAATCCGAAAAAAAGGCTGGAAATTGATTTTAGAGTTACGTATAGTAAACTTCGTCGACAAAAATAGATTTTCTTTTATTATTCCAAACCGTGAAACGTTGGATTCGTGATGGCCATGTGCCAAGTTTTTTGCACTCAAATTTGTAATGGCGCTTTGCTTATTGGAGCGAGAAAAATGGGGTTGTTAAAGTTTCCAAATCACAACTTCCTTCCTGGAAAAGATTGTAAAGAAATAAAGAAAAGGAAGTTGTTTTTCCCCCTCCTTGAGAAAAAAAAAATAATAAAAAAAGTTTGCATGTTTGACGCTAGTGTCGCAATCGTCGTAGTGGTCATGGCCTACAGGCATTTATTTCAACGTCAGTTGTTTTCCGACATAGAAGTGAGTAGGACTTGCTGCAGTTGGTGTCAGTTTTCCGATAACGTTTTGGACAAAACAGTCCAAACAAGGACTGGGATAAGCTCAAGTGCGTACCACAACGAGGTTCAATATTCTCTATTTATCTGAACTTGACAGTGATGTTTTAAATAAAGTTTGTGGAAACTTTTCGTTTAGACGTTTCCAACGGCCCGTGGCTGGCTCAACTTACAAACTTCTGGGCTATCTCCAGTTTCAATTAATTATTCTCTTCTCTTCTGTTGCTTGCCGAGCATAAGTCTGGTCTTGCTTGTTGAGTGATGAGTAATCGTTGTTGATCAACTTGGGATTCCACCAGAGTACAAGTGCACCACTACATCCGCTATGTCTAAAGTTGGTACGTACGAACATTCTAAATAAGATCCCGCGAGACGAGTCATGAAAACACCGAATGACAAAAAGTATGCCAGTTGCAACGTCTATTCCCCACTCCTATTTGGGCTATTCACATACTAAACTTCTCTGTTGTCTGTTCCCTTTTGTGAAATTCCCCAGAAAAGGGAATGAACCAAGTCGCCATTATTTCGGCTCAATGGAATGCTGTCAGTTTTACAGCTTCCAACAAGAGCATCCTGATTTCTTTAGGGAAATGGACGTTCACTTTATTTATAAAATTTGCTATCCTTTTTCTGAGGAAAAAGGAAAAACGTTCCCTTTTACAGCCAAAGGGAGGAGAAGCGGAAATGACGGAATGCGTTTGATTTTGAAATACTTTCACACAAAATAACCAGAGGGAAAAGATTCCTTTCTGCCCTTTGTTTTTGTAAAGATTTCCAAAAGCCCATTTTAGTTTCCTTTTGTGCTGATTTCACTGGATCGCTCCAACCGCGACGCACTAATTGGACCAGCATGTTCTTGTTCTTGCAAGAAAAGTGGATGGAGACTTTCATCAAGTTACATGGTCCTTGGGTTTTGGGAATTTTTTTGTATACACAGCCGATCGATACAATCCCAGCAGCATCTAATCCCTCCGTTGGCGAGTTTATAATATGGGAACAGATGCCAATACCTTATTATAATTTTCTTACCATGAACTTTTTGATATGGAATTTTTTTCATTCTAGATGTCACATCAGGGATGGTTCATCGCGGACCTGTCAAAAACCGATCCTGTACAGACATTGCCTGCCTCATCATCTTTATTGCTTTCCTCGTTGGTTGGGGCATCATTGGCTTCTATGGTAAGAGTTGAATTAACATTAAATAAATTTCCAACTCCATTCCGTAATCCGCCCACATTGTGGAGAAGAGAACCGGGGCGCATTATTTTGAATTGTTATACTTTGCTGTTTTTTTCTGCTTATCATAATATACAGGCATGATCGATATTTTCCTTTTTTTTTTGGTTGCTAGGATTCACTCTGGGGGATCCGCAAAGGCTTCTCCATCCAACGGATAGCAATGGACGAATATGTGGCGTCGACGAGACACTGAAGGATAAACCGTATTTGTTCTATTTTGATCTGACACGCTGTGCCGACCCGTCTATCTTAATTAAAGGATGTCCCACGCCGCAGGTCTGAACCAGTGACTTTCGTAATCGTTACTTTCCAATTAATGGCTATTGATTTTTCTCCGATCGTGCAGGTTTGCGTCAAGACTTGCCCCACGGAAAACTTTATGGCCATAGCTGCAGCCGCCCAAATTGGAGAAGCCCTAACGAAAACCAAATTAATATGCAAAGAAAATGTTACAGTTAGCCGAATGAGCGTCAAAGAGCTCGTAGATAATGGCCATTGCGCTAGCTACTATCTTCAGAGTGAACCGAGTAAGTCTCACGCTAACCATCTTCCATTTTTTGTTCTAAATAGGCATTCAAACAACCGGAATTGTTTTTGTTACTGAAACTCCTTTTCCATCCTATGTAAAGAAAAAAAAACGTTTGTGTAAAAATAGTTGCTGGGCGCTGTTTGCCAAGCTTGTCGGCCAGTTTAAAAGCAGCCCATGCCAAAATTCAAAAGCCATTTGGCACGAAACAACAGGAAGATATGGTAGAGCGTGCTGTGGCTCTTCTTGATATTACCAAGGTTTGCCGTAGATTTATTCGTCCATTCGTGGATAGCTTTGGCGGCCTACACTCCCTCTCTCTCTCTCTCTCTTTTAACTCACTATACTAATTCACGATATTCAGAATTTCTTATTCTCGAAGTTTGCCGGTGCTTCCTGAAATTAGCTATGAAATCATTTTCCTGACGAGGACAGACATACTTAATTTATAACTAGCAAACTCCTAAGCGTACATCACTTGTTTATGCTTTTGACATGGCTTTTCTTCTAACCCAGACTTTTTTGTGTGCACCTTTTACCTTTACGTTCGATTTTGACAGTCACCGGCAGATGTATTCCATCACTTACCAACATGTCAGACTCTGTAATCTTCTCAAATTCCATTACCCGACAGCTCGAGGTACCAATCGAAGAAATAATCAACGGTACCATAGGCTTAGCACAGCTTTTGAATGCTGGACAGGTAAAGACGCTTTTATTGGGCTTATTTTTTATATTTTTTGTTGTTTTTTTTTTTTACTTTGCACAGCTTTTTGTTTCACGTCCTGTGTAGTTCGTCTTCTCCTGGCACTGTCTTCCTGTTAAAATTTATATTCAACAGTAATTTGCTCTCGTATACGCTTACTTTATCTTTTTTCACGCAGACGTTTGACCGCATTTTCCAAGACTACTCCGAGACGTGGTGGATTATATTGATTGGACTGGCCATTTCTATGATAATATCTCTTTTCTGGATTGTCTTGATGAGATTCGCTGCTGGTCCGATGGTTTGGCTGTCAATTATCGGCATTTTAGCTCTGCAAGGAGTCGGTAAATTCTTTGCATATCAAACGACGCTTAATATTACTTTGAGGTTCAATGCAAAATTACATTTTATAGGTTTCTGGTATTGTTTTACACGCTACACGGAGTTAAAAGATATGCCTGGAGCCAGCAATCAAACTCTAGCACAAATTGCATTCACCACCAATCTGGGAACTTATTTGGAATTAAGAGAAACTTGGCTGGCCTTTCTTATTATTCTGGGCATTTCTATGACAGTGATCGTCTTAATGCTCATCTTTTTACGTAACCGTATCCGCATCGCTATCGCCCTCATCGGCCATGCCAGCAAGTACGGTTTAATGGAATCTAAACAATTTTTTTATATTAATTTATCTCTTTTTTATGGCTGTGAAGGGCTGTTGGTAATATTATGAGCACTCTGCTCTTCCCTATATTTCCATGGGTGTTCCAGGTCCTCGTCATTGGCTATTTTGCTGCTGTTGCTCTTTACGCAGCCTCCATAGGCAAATCCACTTTCAAAGTAGTTGGCCCGGACAATACGACGAACATCAATTGCAGTTGCACCTCAGTGATTGTAAGCATTAAACACTTTTGGGAAATCATTCAAATGACGTTAGCGTTTCTTTGTGTAGGATTCATTAGGGACTTGCATTCCGCTCGGATTTGAGCAAATATGTAACAGTCAATGTCCTGGATCTACCTGTAGATTCTTCGAAACTGGTGGCAATTACTACGTGACAGTCTTGCAGATCTACAATCTATTTGGCTTATTTTGGGGCTTGTTTTTCGTCTCCGCATTAGCTGAAATTGTTTTGGCCGGTGCCTTTGCCTCTTGGTACTGGGCATTCAACAAACCTCGTGATGTACCCGCCTACCCGTTGACCAACAGCTTCTTCAGGGCTATTTTGTAATGCCACATTTTCTCATATCGAAATTGCTGAATCGCTTAAACTAGATAGAAACTTTTGTCTTATACAGCTATCATTTAGGTACTGTCGCCTTTGGCTCTCTGATTATCGCTATTATCCGTTCGATCCGCGTCCTGCTGGAATACCTGGACAGGAAAGTACGTGAATATTCGGACACTTGTTGCAGCCGTACCATGATGTGCTTGTGCAAATGCTGTTTCTGGTATTGATATTTTTAAAAATTCATAATTCGTGAATGAATTAATTTTGACTAAAAAAAATCATTCCAGGATGCTAGAAACGTTTATGCGATTCGTGAATCGCAATGCCTACGTCTTATGTGCAATAAATGGAACGAGTTTCTGTCAATCGGCATCGGATGCGTTTTCGCTTCTTTTGCGTAACGTTGCGCGCGTAGCAGTGCTGGACAAGGTGACGGACTTCCTCCTGTTTCTCGGCCGATTGGTTATCGTCACAGCGATGGGCATTTTATCCTTCTACGTCTTCACAAACCGGATTCATTACATCAATGAATACATACCACCAACCAATTACTACATGGTTCCAATTATCACTACCATACTGGGGGCGTATTTCATTTCCGGCCTGTTTTTCAGCGTCTATACCATGGCCATTGACACCATCTTCCTCTGCTTCCGTAAGCTATCCAACCATTTCTCCTTTTCGTTTAGAATTTCAAATGATTTCTTGATTAATTTGTTCTTTAGTTCAAGACACGGAAATTAACGATGGATCCCCTGAGAAACCGTTTTACATGTCTCAAGAATTAATGGAAATTCTTGGGAAAAAGAACAAACTATAAAGCTATGCTGGGTCATGTTTGCGTTCTTGTTTTCTCCGTTGTCTTTTAAATTCAAGCTGCACAAGATTCTTTGGAAACGTCGAAAAGGTCCGAGGAACTTCGTTGTGTCCATTGGGAGGAATGCTAACGTTGGCACATTTCTCTTGCCTTATTACATTGTTGTTCATATGTTATCCTCATTTATATTAATCTAGAAGTGAGCGATGCGTTTAATGTCTACCATTTCATATTGCCATTCGCATTTCGCGTATTACCCGGGGTGCCATAATGTCATGTTGGCCTTGTTGGCAAAAAACCGATGTGTTAACTAAAACTTTGATTCGTTTGTTTTTTTGTTTTTCTCACATACCTTTTTTTTATAAAGTTAAATTTTTGCATAAACGTACCCAGTTTCATGGTATTCTGTCCAGACGTTTTATATTCCCCTATGCAAATTCTTATTTAAATGACATATGGCTACCATAGGCATCGACTACAATAGCTTCGTGACAGTCCCGCACAGTGCCTGATTTCTTTGGCTACATTAATCTGGTAATTTGGACGTTAATGTGTGCAGTTTGGTTTTTCGAGGTGCAAGCTGATGATTTTGTGTGGTTGAGTTAACATATCACAAAGCAACATATTTCCTTAAACATCTGCAATGACAGGAAATATCAAGCAATGAAAGTCGAATTTCAATCTTGTTGAATGTTTGTTTAGGTGCCACTAGATGGCTCTATGAGACACTGTAATGTTGGCAGTAGGCCCTTAGATCTTTTCTAATGACGTCGTTTCATTCGTAACCTGGGACCTGACTAACATATGGCAATCGTGTTACAAAAAAAAAAGAAATATTGGTCTTTTTTCTGGTTTACTGCTATCGCCATTGAACGGTAAGATTTCTAGTTAATTATCTACATACATTCGTCGAATATTTCTGCTGCATCGGCTAGTGCTGTAGCGTACTGGCGTTTCTCGCATACTTGCTAAAATTCTAAATTTTTGCCTAATTCGAAAAACAATGGCGGTGAAAAATAAAGAAATGTTTTGTGTATACGTGTTAGGTGGAAAGACTAAAGCAACCGTGGATTTTGCCCAAAGGAAGGTATATAATTTGAGCTACTTGTTAAAATGACAAACTTGTGAAAATATGTGCCTTCTTATGAGGAAAGAGCACCATGATTTTAAACGGGATTCATGGCGGACGCTTCAGTTGCCACATAGTACACATAGTAGTGGTCCGTTGACGTCACAAAGTAAAATGAAAATATCGAAAAAAGTGTTCGAACTTAACTTCTTGGTGCTTTTTATAGTATGGGGAAGGACGACATTTCTCGAAGGATTGTCCCCCTTGTGAGGGCCGCGGCGGTGGTGGAAATCGTACGTGCCATGAAGTAAACAGAAAACAAAAAAACAACATTTTTAGTGCTCAGTTTTAATGAAGAAGAGGGCAATGTAGCAAGGGATTTTCCTCAAGGAGGATGCATTGGTGGCAGCAAGTGTTACAATGTAAATATCAATTATATCTTCACAAAAATATTTTATGTTCCAGTGTTCATTGTTTTACCCCTAGTGTCATGAAGCTAGCCACACCTCGAAAGGCTGCCTGAATCTATTCAGTGAATTGACGGAAGACATGAAATCAACACCTGTTCAGAAAGCTTCAGTTGCAGTTCTTGCCAAAAGAGATTTAATTGCTTGTGCTGTCATGGGCTCCAGCAAAACGGTAATCCAATTAATTAACACTGTAATTTTGAAACCTTGATGGTTTCGTACTGACTTGATTCGAATTGGTCGGTATGAACTGAGTAAGTTGAAGTAAAAGTAATTTTGAGTGGGCACGCCGGTGATTGTGACTACTAAAAGGTCCAATTGCAACTAAGATACTCAACAAACCCTTCGTGATATTCGTTGATTAAGTCCTCTAAAATTTTACATTTTTGATGTAGGTGGCGTACTTGGTACAGGTTATGAACATATTGTTAGAACAAGGTGTTGCTGGTGCGTCTCACGCCATGGGGCAAAAGCCAGAAGTTGTATTTGTCGCACTCGCGCGTGAATTGGACAAAAGAAGAGCTTATCACGGTATGTTATGAAATAAATAGATTTTTAAAGAAAGAAAATTTTTAACCTCTCCTGTTCCTCATAGATGCTGTGATGGTATGTTTGCAAAACTGGAAAAAATTCTGTGTTGTGGGGGCCTTAAGCATGTGCTCAACATTTTGAAAAATGTGAACAGCAAAAACAGTTGATCAGAATTTCAAACGTCAAAAGTACTTATTTCTGGAAAGTCAGTTAATCTACATCCTGATTTTCTGCTGTTTCATCAGTCACTATGCAGTGTGTTTGGACAACGGAAGCATTCTTGAATCAGACTGCTTCAGTTTATATTGGAGGTGTATTGCTTGTCATGCCCGGTGACCAACTTCACAGGACTATGTTGTAAGTTAGTATCACTTTACAAAGCCAAATAGGTGTAACAAAATGCAATTTCGTAAATTTTTTATACAGAATTATTTTACTGCTTTGTTTTTTGTTGTACATTGTACAGCAAATTTAGATTACATGCCTAGTATGAAAGAGATCAAGTATATTACCGAAATTGGCTATCTCAATTCGCAACTTCCGAACTCATCCTCAGTCTGTCATTCTGATGCAGGGGGTCCTGAAAGAAGTTGGAACGTTTTGACCCGTCTCAGCCAATAAGTCTGTCTTTTTTTTTTTTGTGCCTGGAAACCCATGATTACAACTAATTCAAATGCCATTTATTATGTTATTTGCATAGGTATTAGAAAATGGTAGTCGCTTAATGATTAGTTTCTTGGCTGCCCGTCAACTTACATCCAAGCAAGCACTGTCTGTCAAACCATTAGCCGAATACAATTAATACCAGTAGTTCACCAAAACAAGAGGTAAAGATAGATTGCACCGATCCTTATTGAATATATATTGATAGGCAATCATTTAAAAATTGATTCATGTTTCGTTTTCTTTAAATAGGTTAAGAATCATACTGAATCAAAGAGGTATCTAGTCAAACCAAATTTCATAATGATAACGGTTGGAAGCCCGAAGGAATTTTTGAAAAATGCCTCCTACCCATTACCCTCAGTCGTTGCTGCTGCCTGAAAACAAAGTATTAAAATTTATATAAATTGAAGTGCATATCTGGGCTCCCTTCTTTTCTGTGGCCCCGTTTCCCTTAAATTTTTAATAAGCCCGTAGGGGGTCATGCCCCTACTGTGATCAGCAGTAAACGGTTGTGAGTGCGCTGTCCGGAAAGGGGACGTGGGGGTCCCCATGGTTCGATGATATCATTGGAGGGCTGTGGGGCTACCCAAAAATCCGAATTAACGGTTAATCGCTCACGTAAAAGCTTGTCCGCGACCTTCGCTCTTCTTCCGGCTTCTCTTAGCCACGCACCGGGTAATCTCCCCGGTGAGTCAACTGAGGTAGTGTCTCCCCCTACCTTGGTTGACAGCAACTTTGAAATCGGCTATTTTGCCCTTTCAAAGTTGCAAGTCTTTAAATTCTGCCGAATTTTGTCAATACAAATTCTATGAAAAAAAAATTACAAATTTTGTCTTTTTTATTTTCGTGCTGTTGCTCTGTTTACTAATGTGAACATTTCCTTTTTTATGTCGCAATGTCATTTTATGGACATATACGTTATATTTTCAATTTTTGCTGTTCCCATTTATGGGAGGATATGTTGTTAGACGACTTCATTGTTTATGGAACAATGCACTTTAATCTCACTTCATGGAGATTCTACAAATTTTAGTGCATTAATGATATTGACTTGTATACATGCGTTGTATTTCTAATTTGACATTTTCAGTTACATATATTTAGTCAATTTCACTTTGACTCTTTAGGGGATTGAACCCTAGATTTCTGGCGTTCGACGCCGATGCTCAACCATAGAGCCATGAGTCTTGCAATATAGGTAACTATTTTTCCATGTACTATGAAGGAAACCTATTTGCACTTGTAATAATATTGTTGTGCGTCCCAACGCAATTTTATGTTTCCGTCTCGGAATGTCACCTATAAATACAATAGAGTAATTCATTTTTTGTACAAAGAAATATTGTCTACAGTGGGAACCTTATCTCAATCCTCTGGCACATAGGATCCAGACGAGACTCGAACTCTTGACTTTCGATTCCCATAGTCAGACGCTCTACCTCAGAGCTATCTGTGTTACGAAAATTGGCGTGCTAATACGATACAGCGTAACGTAAAATAAGAAAAAGTAGGGCTTAGTTTTAAACCTGACTGTACATCAGATGGCCGTGCATGATAAGGTTATAATAATAGTATGTGGTATATCTTCATGCTATGATCTATATTTACCAGGTATACCTTCCCATTAGCGTGATACATAATGCTAGTAGTCTCTGTTAACGAAGTAGTGTCATAAGTATATCAATCAACCAACAGTAAAATAACAAAACAAGCACGAAAGAAGCCACTACACCATTTCGTATATGATCAAAATGCTTAAAATGTTTGGCATATTAATGTTCATTTTTTAAGCTTTTGTGAAGTTGAAAAAAAATTTACCGGAAGTGACCAGAAGTAGACTATATCTCCAGAAATACTGGGCCCACAAAAAAACGAATTTGATTTTCGTGATCTTCGTGAAATTTAAGGTGTGTCTGACCTATTTTGACCTGTTTTTGGCGAAAAGTCCAATTTGGCCAAAATCGCGATTTTTCCTGAACTATAGTTCAGGGAAATTTGCGATTTTTGACGATTTTCGGGTATTTTCTACTGACACATGGATTCGACCCCAAATTTCACGAGGATTACGAAAATGTGGTCCTTTTTTCATTCAGACCAATAGATAGTGAGTTATTAGGCATTTCCAAACCGGAAGTTGTACTGAAAGTTAAAATTTCGAAAATTTAAAAAATGAACTATGTTTTCCTTTACAAGGTACACAAGATCTGCATAGTTTCAGTCGTAAACTATAGTAAATTAACATCACATGGCCTTTCAAAGTTCGTAAAGTTCAGTTTTCAGGTATGACCTGTATACCACTTCAAAGCACTATCACACACATAATAATCAAAGCAAATGTTTCAAAACCATCCCCTTAATTTGATAGCCATCAGAATTAACACCATAGTTTAACAGATATGATTATGACCAGAAAAAAGTAAACAGGAGATCCAACTCTTGCAGAATATTGAAAGCAAATAGCACATCCTGTTAGACTTTCTAGAAGGTTTATTCCAATAAATAAATCTTCTGTTACAGACTGTGAATAGTTTGTTGCATTGAGAAATGAATGCTACCACGTTTGTAACAATGGCTTTATCCAGAATGATACAACATGTGACCTGGTTTTCCAAAAGTACGTTAATATTACCTTGTTCTATGCCCAACAGCTTACATTTTGTGTTGGTAACGAAGCAGCGTAAAATTTGCACATCAATAATAGGGGTGGAGGTAAAAACGACAAGCTATTCCGACGAAGTAAACTCAAATACACGCTGTCAACGTAACAACAAAGTAAACAATGAGAATCAAATGTCAAAAAATAGTTTTGATTTCAGCCGCTAGAGGCTGGTGAACCTGCAGCGCCCGATTCCGATCCATTTTCATTGCCACCACGTCAACTGTTCCTTCAAGCTATTCTATCAGCTGTTCTATTTCGCGTGGCGTCGGGCTGAGGATGGAAGCATGAAACGAACGTCTTCCTTCTAGAAATTTTACCGTTGATTTCATCGTGTTTAGACCTGGATTTCGTGAATTGAATCTGTGCTTAAAGATGAAGTAAGTTCGTAAAGGTATTATGGCAACTATTGGTATCAAAAAGCATTGTGTAAAACGTTTTAAATTATTCAAAGGAGCAGCATTGATTGGCTTAGCCACCACGTTTTTGATCCCGGTTAGTCGAATACACCCCTTTCGGACCAAAGGTGCTACATAAAGAACACAATGCTTTGCAATTGTTTTTACAACCTGGACCCTTAAATCCAGTTTATGTAAGGTAGGGTTAGATGACGTTACTTTTTGTTAACTGTTTTAGTTTTGTTACTATTGTTTTAGGTCCTTGGGATTTACCTGGCATGCTGTGGTGGTCGCAGAAATCATCCTGGGACAGAAACAGATACCATTAATTTTCTGTGTTAGTGTAATAAAAGATATCGAGTACCACTTTCGTGTTGTTAAATTACCAGCCCACACAGAAGAAACAGAAGTTCCATATGATTTGGAACTTGTACTTGCTCTCTACTGGATAGTTGGTTTGCCATTTTGTGAAGATCTTTGTTTTACTTTGTTTGTTTGCTTCTTGATTGTAAAAAGGATGTTGACTTACACTCTTGACGGCTGGAGAATCAGTGAAACTGGTAGGTGGTGTTTCATTACTTAGATAAAGTTTATATAGTAAAATGAAATACAAAACCAGGAAAATTAAATTTGAAATTGTTTTTATTGTCCCACCGCCTCCCAACAATTCCACCACTATTTTACATACATATATAAATACAAATACATACATAAATACATACATACACTTAACTAAATTAACCCATTGGCTGCCACGCCATGCAACATAATCGTTGCTTAAACTACGTTCGCTACACGTCGAGTCGGAAGGATCCCCGACCAAGGTGGGGCTTGTCCGAAGACAAGCCCGGGCTGGCACGGTGAAAGAGTCCATTCTGGGAATGCACACCCCAGGATATCTCTCACCGCGCCGACAAAGAGAAGTCCCTAATGGTGCATTGCCTAAAGCGCCTAATGGCATAAAGCCATTAGGCGCAATGGCGACTGTTCCCCCCATGGCCATGAGGAGAACAGCGCCCAAGTCCCTACAACTACCAAAAAAAATGGGAGCAAATGGCGTGGCAGCCAACGGGTTAACTTATATACTAACATGCAAAGCAAAACAATATACCAAGACGAATGACGTAGATGGCGATGAGAAGATGGCGAAGGACGGCGATGGCGAAGGACGGCGATGGCGAAGGACGGCGATGGCGATGGCGATGGCGATGGCGATGGCTGCGATGGCGATGGCGAAGGCGGCGATGGCGATGGCGGCGATGGCGATGGCGATGGCGAAGACGGCGATGGCGATGGCGATGGCGAAGACGGCGATGGCGAAGACGGCGATGGCGAAGACGGCGATGGCGAAGACGGCGATGGCGAAGACGGCGATGGCGAAGACGGCGATGGCGAAGACGGCGATGGCGAAGACGGCGATGGCGAAGACGGCGATGGCGAAGACGGCGATGGCGAAGACGGCGATGGCGAAGACGGCGATGGCGAAGACGGCGATGGCGAAGACGGCGATGGCGAAGACGGCGATGGCGAAGACGGCGATGGCGAAGACGGCGTTAAGAAGATGACGAGCCCATGACGAAGTCGATGACAGCGATGAGACGACTATCAGGGCTTTCTTTTTTATTGATCCTATGTAAATGTAACAGATGTAAAGAAATTAGATAAAGGAACAACATAAGAATTTAATACAAGAGATCGAAGTATGATTATGGTTCGCGGGGATTTTTAAATAATACAAATTAAAAAACGAAAACTAGCTTGAGTAGTTTCCCAGGATTACTGAGACGATAATATGAAACTCACTGAAGGCATGGATGCTACTTCTGAAAAGTAGACTTTCATTCGAAAAAAACCTTTCGCTAAATGCTTATCAAACATTCCATATCTTCAGTCTTCCTTCAACAAGAGCTTGTCACAAACAGTTGTCATAAAGGTTTGTTAGTTGAACGTAGATTCAAGAAGTTCCAACAAACAAATATTTAGTACAACATAAGTCATGGTATTAAATACAAACTTAAAAAAGGTTAATAAGCTGTTTAGTTTTGAGATATAGATGAAAAGGGCAGATATGTTAAATACTGATATCTCAGCTAGTGTGCTCAAACTTGAAACAGTTCAGCCAATCCTTTTAATTCTACTCACGATTCAATTCTAAGGAATCACTGCTAAAAAATACTCAAGCACAAATTTGCCAATAATATTTCTGCTATGCTCTGAAGAAGAACTTGGAGACATTTTACCCCAGAAAAATCAGGTGACTGCATTTTCCAATGCACCAGCTGAGCCTTGACTTGCTTACTATCTACGTTCAACTTATCATTGCTAGTTTACATAAGAGGCTTCCAGCTTCCTAATTCTAACAATAAAGCAAAATATTAACGCCTGGACAAACACAATGATCCTATGTTACTTACTCGTTGATGTAAATGCACAAAACAGTGGAAAACCTCAAAAAACAACACAGCAAAAATGATTGCATGTTTTCATGGCTAATGGTGGACATGACAGACGACGGCAGCGCTCAAGCTTTTGGGTTTTGATGCAAAGCAACCAAAGTTTTAAATCTTCATACAGTAAGCATCTGGAATTTCATATACACTTGGCGTGATTGATTTGATTTTTAATTTAGGGTTCCTTACCACTTATATGCAAATTTCCGGAAGTGTGTCGGACGTACCGAAGAACTACAGAACTGCTAAGCACACAACGAAACAATTCAGAGATTTATAACACCCATAAAAACTGGGGAAAGCGAATTATTTTAATTAAAAAAAAAAAAGAAATTGGATTTTGGCCCAATATGCTAAGTTTTTTGTAGTCTCTTCTGGCACACTAATCTACTCCAAATCGTGTGAGAAACCCGTTAACTGTGTGATTGCTTAGGTGAAAGTAAGTTCTGAACAAAAATTTTGTTAAATTTCTCTGCTGTATTCTTTCAGGTGTATGGTGAACTAGTTAAACAATATTGTCTCAAACCTAACATGTTTTAAACATTTATTATTCTTCAGTCACGGCAGATAAAATCACTGTTTTCTTCCATTACATAA
Organism: Daphnia carinata; assembly: GCF_022539665.2. Classification (NCBI taxonomy): domain Eukaryota; kingdom Metazoa; phylum Arthropoda; class Branchiopoda; order Diplostraca; family Daphniidae; genus Daphnia; species Daphnia carinata. The sequence goes on along the minus strand of NC_081339.1, from coordinate 5,053,643 downwards.
ATCATTAACTTCAATTAAATGAACGGGGTTATTATTATTATTATTAGAAAAAATACGGATAAATTACCAGGAGTTGTAGGATTCGAACATGATTACCCTTCTTGCGTCGTGTCGATACGAAACACTTACTTGGCAACAGTAACACAGCGCCGCAACGGAGAATTAACACAAATTATCGATTGATATCAGTCCCAATCAACGATTGGATGGTTTAAGTACTCCAGCACTAACCTATTTACTTCAAATGGGTTGATACTTGATGCGCTGCCGAAGACTACCTTTAATATCTGATTGGTTTGTTGAAGGATTAATCAAGATCATGTTAACAATTGATTGCTTTCATTCGGGCTACGCAGCTCTAACAGGCATCCTAGATCTAAATCAACCAAATTCGTGTAAAAAAGACAACACCATGCACCTGAAGAGCCCTGCCCTAAAACATTTTTGTAAACACATTTCACGAAAATAACGAAAATACAAGAAAAAAAATTATAATTTTCTTCCGCATGCTACTGGATAGATTTGGATTGCGCTGACCTTTTACTTTTGAGAACCTAAATCTTCTATACTTTGTGGTATCTTTTCTGGTTCATATTCTTCCTTAAGTCTTCATGGTGATTTCATCAGTAACATGGCTACAACAATTCAAAATAAACATTACTAGTTCATAGCAATGCAAGAAGTTGACTAACATGTTACGTTGGATCAGAACTTATCAATCTCTTCATCCGTATTCGTCTTTTCTTTCTCTAAACCAAAACAATTTTGTGTTTTTTTCGAACATGAGTATTTAAAAAAAAAATTTTTACCTTGTAGTTTCTTTTCAAATACACATTAGCTCTGCAAGTAGCTTTTTCTGTTTACAAAGTCAGATGATACCTTTCGATTTTGGTGGAATTCTTTAAGTTAATCCATCTTCATGACAGTTCATGCTGCAACATGACTACATCCCAAAAGAAAAAAAGTCAGTTCCACACAAGGTTAACTAAAGTAAAATAAATGATTAAAGATCCTAAATGAAATGCTGATAATGTGAATAACAACAAATGATAAAAGAAGTAAAATAAAATAATGATAAAGCTTTTATAAATCATTTAGGTATTTAGTCATGCTAACCAAACAACTATTGAAGCTCTCCATTAATTTTTCTATCATTAAAATACAAGTAATCCTTATAAACTTTGGTAAATACATAGAAAAATGAACAAATTTTCCACAATTACTGATACAGCTCCTTACAAAAGCCATACATACCAATGCCTTCTTAATACCGGTATACCTTCTGGGTACCAGCACACCTACTATTAAAATACAAAGAATGAATGTATAAATAAATAGTCCTTTCGTGGAAAAACGGAAATGCTTCATGAATACTTAACAGCCAAAAATTATCAATAAAACAAAAGATGGATGTGGATGGATGATGTTGCGAATACAATTTGCAGCCTTACACATCGTTCTGTTCGGTTCAACTTGTCAATCAAAACTATATTGGCAGATTTTCACGGACGTCATTGCAGTTACAGCCACGTGGAGGCGCCACTAGTTTTAACAACAAAGAAGCTCACCAATTATCATGGAACCATTTCCTTACCAAGAAAGGAATCACAGGAATTTCACAAACATATTTCATTAGTTTAAATGGAAGTTCATGGTCGTTCCCTCCAAAATATACCGTTTCTCCTAGAAAAGTCTCATCGACTCTTACAGAAATCTTAACAATAAAGTATTTGAAAGTATTTTTTTTATCTAGAAAATTGCCATGCTGCAATAAGCTTTCAAACTGATGCTGTTATTACCATCTACCTCAATTGATTTTTGAGCGAGGGCGAGGGCGAGGGGAGAGATGATTAATACAATCGTCTTTTTTTTACGTCAATCAGTATTCAAGCTAGTTTTATCGCCTCCAGTTGGTTATTTGTTCTATATTTTCTTTTATCCAACCAACACCATGTATTAGAAAAGAGTCCTAATAAAATTGTAATCGATTCAGTTACAATTAAATATTATTCCACAAGAAATACATCACGAGAATGGCACGAGATTAAGTGGCATGCCGTATTTCGGTCTTAGCACCAATTCCGCATTGGCCTTGGATGGTCCATGTTTAGTGAAATCATATGAAACTCGAAACCGACGTAGCAAAGCCGAAGCCAAAACTTTCTCCTCAAACATTGCAAACCTCTGACCTAGTAGTTAATACCCATAGGTGGTCAAGTTTACTCATCATATTTGTGTACGTAACTTACCAATGCAATTTCTAGGTCCAGCGCTGAAAGGTACGAAAGCGAAAGCATGTCTACCAATGCTTTCGTCTATTTGGAAACGTTCCGGCTTGAAAATGTCAGGATCGGGAAAAAACTCTTCATTTCTATGAAGCGCGTAGATTTGCACGGAAAGAGATGCACCGGTTGGAATTTTGTATCCTCCCAACTCAAAGTCTTCACTTATATATCTCGTGATGTTTGGCACAGCCGGATATAGACGAAGTGATTCTTTGATGCAACATTCAAGATATTTCAATTTATTTGTATCCTCGATCGTACATGGACGATTAGAGTTTCCAAACACCTCGTTTAACTCCTCGCGAACCATTTCCTATATCAATTTAAATTCCAAAAAGTGTTGTGTTTTATTTAAGTATGCATGTGTTCTTATTTTACTTGATGTTCTGGATTTGTGCCCATGCAATAAAGGAACCAAACGAGTGCGGACGCAGTCGTATCATGACCCTAAACAACAACACGATCAGGAGTTAATTCAGTTAGACATTTAACTATGAATACGTGTGAACCACCTCAAACATGAATGTGTCAACTTCGTTACAAATTTCGGTTTCACTAAGTTCAACACCGTCTTTAACAGCCAGCAACATTAGGTCCAAGAAAGCTCTTCGCTTTTCTAAAGAATGTAACTGTTAATAAGTTGACTAGTTCCAGCAGTTTGCAACTTCATACTTATTTCTGAATTTTCAGCATCAATATTTCGCGTCTCCTCACGAGCAATCTCGTCCTTTCGTTCCCGAATCACCTATAGGATCAATTCAATTGAAGAGTTTTTTCCTTACAAGTTCTAAAAATTTCTTCTCTAAAAGCACCTTTGAAGTGAAACCGTGAATTTGTTTCAATATTTTGAAATGTTCTCTCCCTTTTGGTGTACAGTGATATGCCCAATCCGGAAGAAAATGACCGAAGGAAAAGAATCGCTCGACAACAATCTCTGAAATTCTACCGAAGTAATTGTTATGTTATTTCCTCGAAATTACTGTGTTTTAATATTGTACCTGTGGACATTTCGAATATATTCCGTATCTTCTAACTGCGCGTTTATCTTAATACCCATAGCAGCCTCTATAATTAAAGTAAAAACAGAATAAAATGTGTATTAAAAAAAACTTAAAAATAAAAATAATACAAATTATTTATACATACCACATATTATGTCTAAAGTACATTTTTTCAAAAACGGAAAGACATCCGTCTCACTAACGCCTTTTTTGTTAGAACTTTGAGCTTTGGCCAATTGGTCACAGAGAATGTCGGCGTTTTTGTTGAACACATCAAAGAAGTTGTCAAGAATCTGGAAGTGAAATGCCGGTGTGAGAAGGCGGCGGTTCTTTTTCCATTTATTCCCTATGACATGAATTCCATTCAACTTAAATTTTTAATCCAATATCTATGGTACTGCCACTGTCTTCTGGGAAATTTACCTGTTGCTAACAGGAGTCCTTCGCCAAGCCACGGGGTGAGTATACTGTAGCCTTTACCTTTTTCGATAAATATCTGGCTCGTTAAAACTTTCTAGGAAAGTAATAACGTTTTTAAAAATAGTAAATAAATTTAATACCGTAGGCTACGGCTGAAATGTGTTTTTTTTTTTACCTCTACAAAATTTGGCGTCGAAATATGCACAAAAGTACGGAATCCAAGCCAACTTCTGTAGATACGACCAAATTGTTTTATCCACTTGCCTTGTATGGTCTGCATAATCTCTGAAAATATTCACGGAAGAACACAAGCACTTTTGTTAATGGTAAATTCTATAACCACTTAATATGTAGCTAAATGTTTGTCCTTATAAAATGCGAATTTCCCGCTAAGCGTTAACGTTTAAAATTTAAATTTCCCTATACAAAAAAAAAACAACAAAATAAAAAATTTAGACTTTTGACTTACCATCACTTTCCCTTGGCAACGACGTGGCATTTCCCACAAAAGGCTTCTTCTTGGGACCAGGAATTAGGTCGACTGTTTTCACAAACGATGAAGATTCCCACCTGCGGTAGGCTAGGAATAACACTGTTAGAAACCCTAATAAAATGGCAACAAGGAGAGATACTATCATCTCGAACTATTATCTTTTTCGCCAGGTGTTGAAAAGCTGAGGACCTTTCCTAGGAAAATCGAAAATTTAATCTTGGACTAAAATGCTCGAAAACACGTAAAGACGAAGCATGAAGTATACTTCATGGACGAATGTAGAAATCTGATGATACAGTTTGAAAAGACTGCTGCCATCTGTGTAGAACACCTATTACTTTTCCATCCAGGTAAATTCAAATAACATATTTCCTCTTCCTCAAACACAACAGTGATGTTTGACACAAGTTTTGCACATTCACGAAAGGCATTGTTACTGTAACCCGTTGCCCAATTTAAGTGAAAAGGATCACAAAAAATTTAGGCAATGATTCTTTGATCCAATTCTCCATCTGGCAATTACCAAGCGCTATTTAACGACGAAATTTCATTTCATTGACAGTTATGTCGGTATCAAGCGATTAAAACGGTTGGTGCCCTACACACTGTGAGTGTGTCCGTGAGCAGTCTCAGATCCGAAATTTTTAACACCCTTATTTCATGTTGAAACCCTTGGCTGTTTTTAGCACTAAAGAACAAAACTTTGCCATTTTACCTGACTGTTCCAATAAAACCATGATTTTAAAACCAATCACCATCACACAACCTAGAATTAAAAAAGACCCCTCTTCCCCCCATACATAAATGCTGTATTACCTAGGAACAAAGCTCAGTATCCCAAAACAATCTTAACTAGCAATGCGTCAATTTGGTTCACCTGTTTTCCAGTTTGATCCCCAGACAAAACGAGAAAGAACAGTTAACTCAGCGCGAACAAGAATCGAGCTTCAGCGGCATGCCATTCCTAGGTCTAAGTACCAATTCAGCGTTTGCCCTGGGTGACCCATGTTTAGCCACAGAGTAGGAAAACCGGAATCGACGAAGCAAAGACGAGGCAAGAACTTTCTCTTCAAACATGGCGAACCTCTGACCTAGTATAGAAATTCCAAGAAATAATCAACAGATAATCGACATTACATTAAATAAATAAAAACAGCTGAATACGTAAAATACCTATGCAATTTCTAGGTCCAGCGCTAAACGGGACGAAAGCATACGAATGTCTGCCAATACTTTCGTCCACCTGGAAACGTTCAGGTTTGAAAGAATGGGGATCGTTAAAATAATCTCCGTTCCTGTGAAGTGCGTAAATTTGCATAGAAACAGAAGCCCCGGCAGGGACTTTGTGTCCCCCCAACTCAAAATCCTCCACGACGTTTCTAATTATGTTTGGCACCGCAGGATACAGTCGAAGCGATTCTTTGATACAGCATTCGAGGTACTTTAACTTGTTTGCATCCTCAATCGTACAGGAACGATCTGAATCTTCAAACACCTCCTCCAGTTCTTGCCGTACCAACTCCTAAATTGATTCTGTTAGTGGAATTAAAGTTATACACCACTGAACATTTACCTGATACTCTGGATTCATAGCCATACAATAAAGAAACCAAACGAGAGCAGCAGCAGTAGTATCGTGGCCCTATGCAAAATTTAACGGCAGTCAATGTACTAACAACCAATTCAAAGTTAAGTCTTAAAAAATATATTAGAAAATACCTCAAACATGAAAGTATCGACTTCGTTGCGGATGTCAACATCACTAAGTTCCACTCCATCCTTGACAGCCATAAGGATCAGATCGAGGAATGCCCTTCTTTTCTCTGAAAGTAATGACGAGTTTATAACTTTCTCTGTACATTTGTAGTTTAATTTCACCTACTTAATGTGCCTAAATTCTCTCCGTTAACGTCTCCTTCCAGTCGACCATGAGCAATTTCATGTTTTCTTTCTTGAATAACCTGTTCCACCATAATTGACAGTACCATAAAGTTCTAACTACTAGCAATGCTTTGATACCTTAGACGTGAAACCGTGTAAACGTTCCAATATTTTCGCATGTTCCCTTCCATGTGGCATCCAATTATACAGCCAGTCGGGCAGAAAACTACTCGAGGAGAAGAACCTTTCGACAACAATCTCCGATATCCTACCAATGCAAACTGAGCGTGGAATACTATAACCTATTATCTAATTAAGAAATCCTCACCTGTGAACGTCTTGAAGGTATTGCGAATCTTCTAATTGCGCATTGATCGTAATGCCCATAGCAGCTTCTATCATTACCAAAAATTTATCATTACTTGGCTTGCCCTTTTGTTGCCATCTATGTTTTACCGGCCCAAAATCTTACCGCAGATTATGTCTAGTGTACATTTTTTCAAGAAAGGAAAGACGTCAACCTCTTCAGTGAACTGTCTTTCGTTTGAGATACTAGCCTCGGCCAGTTGCTGGCAGAGAATGTCGGCATTCTTGTTGAAAACATCAAAAAAGTTGTCAAGAATCTGGAAATGAAATGCCGGAGTGAGAAGGCGACGGTTCTTTCTCCACCTATCCCCTATGGAATTTAATGTTAAACAGATAAGGTTAACAACACATTATGGTACTATCTATCTGCAATGCGATACCAGAAGCCAGCAAAAGCCCTCCACCGAGCCACGGCTTGAGGATGTTGTAAGATGTACTTTTTTCGATGAAGGTCTGACTCGCCAAAACTTTCTAATACAAAGCACACAGACTTAATTGACTTTCAGTGAACTGAAAACATAGATTTTACCTCCATGAAAACAGGCGACGAAATCTGTACGAAAGGTCGAAATCCAAGCCAGTTGCGATAAATACGGCCAAATTGCCTCACCCACTTGCCTTGAATTGTTTGCATGATTTCTAGAAATATAGTATTACAAGAACAGTATATAAGGAACAAAATTATATGAACTGAAATATTTAAACTAGAGCCCAAAGACTTAGCATGTCAGTAGAACAGGGTATTAAATTTCAATTTACGCCTAGTTCACATAATTTTACCATCAATTTCCTTTGGTAGAGCCGTAGCATTTCCGAAAATAGGCTTCTTCTTCGGTCCTGGAATCCGATCAATAATTCTCACGTACGATGAGTTTTCCCAACTGTAGTGACCCACGAATAGAATTGCTAGTACTAGCAAAATGGCGGCAAAGAAGGCTTCCCACATGACGCACTCGAAGCCTTTCCTAAACTTAAATGAAAATCAACCAAACGATTTATTAGCATTGGGAGATGAGATACCGGTTGACAAGCTCAGACGCAAGAAACAAGAAATAGTAAAAGATAAAGAGATTGAATTTGACCAAGTGACTAAAATTACAAACGCTTTGGTTTACAAACTACGCAGCTTGTTTAATTGCAAAGATAAGATACGAAACTAACAATCACTGCTGTCGCAGTACTAAATCGGTAGTTAAACAACTGGCACGTGTATCTGTCCAACCATATCGTCCTTTTTTCCGTTAATAAAAGCAAAAATGATGAAAAATACTATAACTAAATCCACATAATATTGACACTTTAGAAAGTCTCAAGTATAGAAAACTAACTATTAAATGAAAACTGTTCAAAACGAAAATCAAACGTATAGTACCTGTAACATTCATTTGATATTCGACTGGTGCAACTTGCTTTGCAGTGTGTTGTTTAGTAGCACGATCACGTCCATTGCAATGAAAGAGGCTCGTCGTTGTGAGAAGTGCTGCTATACCGTTACAGTTACAGTTATTATAGCTTTAGTCTACAAATGGAAAGGAAACTGAGTTTGCTTTCTACAGCAAAAGTAAATTTGCCAGCTTCTGAAACACGTGCAACGACGCCGAGGCTGGAAAGCCGAATCTTCCGTCAATTTGTTCTCGATGCTGAAGTCAACTTTGGGGAAGGGGTTAGAAAATTATTCTTGGCGGGGATGGGTGAGGATCAGATAAAATAACGAAAAAATAGACCTTATCTCGACCAATCGTATACTTTCATTTCTTGGAAAATCGAAAAAGAGCGCCCAACCTCTTAGAAAAAATAATCAAACCCAGCCTCCGCTGCACTTCGTGGTTTTTCTTGTGCTACTGCCAAGAGTTTTACCAACACAACGGATACAACATGCGATGGACAACAGGCAAATAGATGAGCTGACCAAATTAAGACTTTGTTAGTGTTTTTGAATTTGCAAAGCCATTTTGCATTCGAACAATCACAGTTGTTGTGGGAGCGCTTTAGAGAGTTAAGCAGACGCAATTATTTCCACATGAATTAACATTGGAAACTTGATAAAAGACCACCACTGCTTTTGGTATTTCAACAGAACTAACAGCCAATTTTATGGCTGACATTGACTTTGAAAAAAAGGGGAAAAAACCTGTTCGTTAAAGTCAACCTTGGTTTCATTTGAACCATGGTTCTCATTTGCTTTTTTGAAACGTAACGAAAAAGCAATGCTATGATTTGTATGGCAAAGCAAAAATTACTAGCACTTCTGCCCGCCAAAAATCGTGATTCTACGTTTGCTATTACAATTCTGACTTTAAGACTATTACTTCTTTACATTAATATTCAAAGATTACTAAAGAAAATGATTTTTTCATTAGGTTTTTGACTGATTTCAACGATAGCCTTGAATAAGCCCCGACTGAAACCTGAATGGACGCCCAGAGGGATGACTATCGCAACAGCGAGTCTTGATTACTTCAAATCCGATTCCAGCACAGAACAACAACTTTGAGGTATTCTAAAAGGTTGTTGTATACACCAGTCCCTCGATAGCATTCTCCTATAAGTTTCCAAGCCAACAGATCTTCAGTTGTCATTGCTTTTCCTTGTTCTCCTCACGGTGAATGTAGCTTACCTCACAGCAATGTTGACCAAGTCGTCAAGCCAGCTTTACTTACAAAGCATTTTATTTGTTTCATTATTCATTGACATTTTTAGTGTGTTAAGTTTCCATCGCTCGAGGTGAAAGACTTGCTACTAATCGAAAATTGTCTTGAAAGGTTTCCATCGTTTTAAAACATTAATTAATTAAATTATTTGTTTTTATTAACCAGCGTTCATTGCAACATGACAATATCCGAAAAAAGCTACGATGTTTCTACTTGGTGGAGTCCTTTACTTACTGGAACTGAGAAACAGGTTCACCAATTGAGCAACCAGCAGGACGAAGCAATGGAAATATTCGGTCCGGGTCCGCGCGTTGATTTGAATCTTACACTTTCACCGATAATTGAATTCCATCAAAGTAACCAGGTATGCTATGACGATCTTGGATGTATCACTCGCTTCTCGTTTGCCGATCCGTTGTTATGGCCGATTAATTTATTGCCCGAGTCGAGAACAAAGATCAACACGCATTTCACGCTCTACACAAGAGAAAATCCTAATCCACAGGTGAGAATTCTTTTTCATTTCGATCCTTTCACAAAGGAATGTCTGCTACTTTTTTTTAATTACAGCCTCTAGTTCACATATCAGCTGATGACCCAAACGGTATCGCCGCAACGACATTCAAAGCGACAAGACCCACCAAATTCTTCATCCACGGCTGGCGCAATACTGGCTATGAAGAACTTTTCTTTGTAAGGTTTAAGTTTTAAAATTACAATTTCTATAAACTACTAAACTTTTCATCAGACATTAGTGCAAAGGTTGCTGACTAAAGGGGATTATAACGTAATCAGGGTTCATTAGGGTGGAGGATCACGATCCAACTATTTCCAATCGCATGCCAACACTCGTCTTGTTGGTTTGGAAATCGCTCTACTCGTCAACACGATGGTGGTGAGTGACACACATGAATAAAAACCTTTTTTGAAACTTGTTGATATTCCATATTTCCATGTCTAATTGCAAAAAAGGAGAAACTTGGCGTCCGGGCTACGGATGTTCATCTGATTGGACATAGCCTCGGAGCACATACTGCAGGCTACGCTGGGGAAAGTATTCCTAACCTCGGACAAATTACTGGTATAAAATTTGGTTGTTATAAAGATTATAGTTTTCCTGGTGTATGTCTTGTTTGACCTTTAGGTTTGGATCCTGCCGGACCGTACTTCCACGGGCTACCATCATTTGCTCGTTTGGATCACACGGACGCTAATTTTGTTGATGCTGTCCATAGTAACGGGGCATCTTTAGGTGATGATCTTCGTTACTCATGTATTCAGTTAGGTTTTCATGTTATTTTTAACATTACCTGTAAGGTTTCGGGATTCTGGAATCTTTGGGTCACCTGGATTTCCGTCCCAACGGTGGTACACATCAACCCGGCTGTCACCGTACCGATTTCCAGTCCATTTGGAACGATCCCACTGCTTTCGTGTCAGATGCCTCCGCTTGCGATCACTTGAGGGCTGTCCATTTCTACAGTGAAGCGTTAATACCGACAGACTGCAAGACTGTTGCATACGAATGCTCGGATTATGAGTCTTTCAACAACGTAACAGCAGTTGAAAATCAATGTGGGAATGTTTGTGTTACCATTTAATTCTGTTTTATTAGGGCCGTTGTACGTCGTGCGGATCGGATAATACCAAATGCGCTCTGTTCGGTTTGGAAGCGACGAATTTCCCAACTCGTAGCCGAAAAAATGTAAATCTTTATTTCAAAACTGGAGGCGATTTTCCTTATTGCAGTAAAGAATCAAACAATGAAGTATTCATTTTCGATTTAATTATAATTATGGGCTTGAACGTACAGGATATAAATACCTTATTAAATTAAATTTGGGTAAACCCAGGAATGCAAAACCGAAAATTTACGGAGCACTTCGATTGTCGATTAATGGACATACAGGCATCCTGCCAAACATTCAAATGTATTCATTTAGTTCCAGTTTCCTCAAAAATTATTTAACATCAAAAAAAAAAATTTACCTAGGCCGACTGCCGGTTTCGAACATGGGAAAGGTTATCAATTCCTCGCGACTGACCCAAGTAACGTGGCTCCCGTCAACAAAGTTAATCTCCGTTGGTTCCCTGTTTTAACGAATCTCTTCGATCCGACTTGTTTGCTGGGGTTATGTGACAAAAGGATGTACGTCCAAAGCGTCACCATATCATTACTCAACAGCTACCCCGATGCGTAATTGCAAAACAATCATCTTAATTGCAATGGATTCGTAAATGGTTTTTGTCTTTTTCTGCCAAATTTAGAAACAAAATAGCCAACACTTTTGAAAACTGCCCAGTATATGGACCAGCTGCTGTTGGTCCGTTTTTCAACACGGAGCTCAGCGTCACCAATAATTGCTCACCAACGTTTTCATCGCTAGCCCTAATCTTGACTCCGGGACGTTGGTTTACCTATAAAAGGTAGAATTTTAAAAATTTGAGAAATTGAAATATTGCAATTAAATGCGAACTAGTTAACCCATGATGAAATATCGTGATACTAATAATACGAACTGAAATGTACGATTTGACTGTACTGCGGATGCATTCACAATTGGAACGCAAATGCTGATCTTGGCCAAATGTAGATTCAATTTCGAAGCACACAGCTGAGTTTTATAAATTGATTTCCTAGTTTAGGAGTTCCATAAGTAACTAAGGATGGCTCCGAATAAATTTAATCGTAAAAAAATTACATTTCGCACCTGGTTTTTCTGTTCTACCTTATCTTCTTGTTTAGGGCATGATGCCAATGGGCGTGATGTGTTCGGATAGCGGAGAAATATCTGGCCACCGGTTTCTTGGACGCGCATATAGCCACTTTGCCCTATTCTATTCAAAAAATTACTATTCACAATTTAAAAAAACCAGTATCCGTAACACGGAAGAAATGCGAACTGTTGTTCCCAGGACGACCACGGAGAGATCAAGGGCGGAGAGGAGAGATCACCGGTTTTGGATCTTGACAATCACGTAACGTTTGGGAGACCATCAGTTGGGTTTTGTGATTGTGTTATGGCAGCAGGTTCCAAACGTTTTCCTGATGATACACAAGCATTTACGAAGGGTTTACTTGGAATCTTTTCTTGTGGTGATGCTGATCACAAAGATTGACGGCGTGCAAGATAGCAGCTATTTAAGGTAAACAAAAATTACAATAAAACAATTGATTTTACATTGAGTTTCACTTTTTAAAATAGAGAGCTAAATCGTTCGTCTATTTCTTCTGGTGGAGTAAACAACTTGTCAATTGGTTGCAACACTTTACTTACCGGGACAGGAGAACAGGCTGAGCAAATCAATGGAGAGAAAGATGTCGATGATCAAGAACAGGTGCTTGACCTAAACCAGACGCTGACAGCAACAGCTGTTTTGCAACCACAAAACACTGTCTGCTATGATGATCTGGGCTGCATCACGCGTTTTTCATTTGCCGACCCGTTTCTCTGGCCGATAAATTTATTGCCTGAAGCAAGAGAAAAGATCAATACTCATTTCGTACTCTACACCAGAGAAATGCCGAATCCACAGGTAAGTGAAACTAATTTTCACAAAGTTGGCATTTAAAGTATTTATGTAAATTGTTTTTAATACCATTATGTAGCCTCTCGTTCGAATATCAGCTGATGACCCAAATGGTATTTCTGCAACGACGTTTAAAGCGACTCGGCCCACAAAATTCTTAGTCCATGGCTGGAAAAATACTGGCTATGACGACCTCATCCAGGTAAGCTTTATTTTCAACATTTGGGTTGTTGAACTCGTAGGCGTAATCGGCCCTTGTGTCCACATTGTTTTTAATTTATTTTGATTTCTTTTTAATTATTTAAAAAGGAATTTAAACAAAGCCTGTTGAAAAAAGGCGATTTCAATGTTATTGGAGTCCACTGGGATGGAGGTTCCGCCGGTTCTTATTTCCAAGCGCACGCCAATACTCGTCTAGTTGGTCTGGAAATTGCTCTACTTGTCAACAAGATGGTGGTAAGATGCAAACAGCTAAGTTCTGCCAATTAGGTTTTTATTTTTAATACCTTATCAATTAAATGCCGATAGGAGAAACTCAGTGTAAAGGCAACCGACGTTCATTTAATTGGCCATAGTCTAGGTGCACATGTTTCAGGCTATGCCGGAGAAAAGATTCCTAATTTGGGACAAATCACAGGTGATTATATTATCGTTGTGTTATTATTATTCATTATTCTTTTTTTGAGAAAACTCTTATTTATCATTCATCTAGGGCTGGATTCTGCCGGACCATATTTCCAGGGAATGCCCTCGTTTGCTCGTCTAGATTACACAGACGCTCAATTTGTTGACGCCGTGCACAGCGACGGTGGTTTCATAGGTGGTTTACTATCCATTAGTTACGTTTGTTGAAATACCAACATTAAACGTACCTTTGTTTTGAACTTGATAAGGTATGAACGAACCTGTGGGTCATGTAGATTTCTATCCTAACGGTGGTCAAAACCAGCCCGGTTGCCTATCTTCCGAGTGGTCAGACTTTTGTCATCCACTTGCAGTCTTATCAGAGATCACTGCGTGCGATCATTTGCGTGCAGTTTATTACTACAGCTCATCTCTAATGGATACCTGTCAAACTGTTGGATACGAATGCTCTGATTATCACACCTACAAAAGCGTAATGACAGCCCTTTAACTCATTTGTGATTGTAACTAGTCAATTTATAAACCTGTGATTGCAACAAAGGGCAAGTGCACATCATGTGGATCAGACAATACCAGGTGTGCTCCATTTGGACTTGATGCAATTAGGTATCCATCGCGAGCCCGGGTTCATGTTAAACTTTATTTTAACACTGGCAAAAAGTTTCCTTATTGCGGTAGAATCTACAATTTGTACCTCACTTTTTTATTCTTCAAGTTGAAAAATTTTTTTTTTCAAGAATTCCAGTACGTCGTTTCCCTTAAATTGGCTAAACCTGGTGTTGCCAAACCGACGACCAACGGTTTAATCCGATTGTCTTTAATCGGAGAAACAGACTACCACCCAGATTTTTTGCTGTAAACATTTGATTAAAATTATGTTAGAAAAGTTAACGTACACATGTAAACTATGTCTATTGTTCTCCATACTAGGCTGGTCACGGTTTTGGAGCATGGGAAAGATCACCAGTTTCTTGTGAGTTCCTCATCTAGTCTAGGTCCAATCAAAAGGGTCGTTCTTCATTGGAAATACATCCATTCAGATTTGCTAGATCCTAGTTGCTATTTAGGGATGTGCAATAAAAGACTGTACGTCAACAGCATCACCGTATCCTTGCTCAACAGTTATCCTGAAGCGTAATTTATCATATGTTAAGTCTCAAACTGAAATATTAATTTATAATTCACGTCTTTCAATCTGCATGATTGGCAACTTTTTCAGGAACAAAATGGCCAACACTTTTGTGAATTGTCCACGTAATCCACCCGGAGCCATCTCTAGTTTTCATAGCATGGTATTCAGTACTAAAAACAGTTGCTCTTCAACTTTTCAGCTTCTAAACGTCATCTGGAGTGCTAAGCCTGGGATTTTTAGTAACCATAGAAGTTTCACGGCGAGTTAAATTAAATAATAACAAATTTAAACATCTTACCTTCAAGCTGAAAAAGCGTTACTGAAGCGCAATGAGGAAGAATTTTTGTGGGCTAAAAATTCAAAATAAAAGCGTTGGCTTTCATCCGGAATTTAAAGAAATTCTTTTCAGTACATTTTGCCTCCCAGCGGTTAAACTAACCCCATGATGTTTTTTACAGCAAGAAAAAGTTATTATTCTATTTTAGTTGTGAAAAAAAAATGTTTGATTCACTTAGAAAAGTTTTTTACCTACAATACTTCAGCCTTTCCATGCCCGAAATAGATCCTGCAAAATAAATGGAAGCCAATTGGCACTGCATTGATGACAAGCTCCATGACCATCCTCCGCAACATCCTCAACGGTAGACAAAATTAGGTTGTACGATGGAGAATCAAATTCTAGCGTATAAAGAAAAACGCCATTAGGACCCACTGATTAGGACCCCAAGGAAGAACAGACCAGTTTTCATAATTGATAACATTGCCATCATCTATATGTCTGTATCAGCCAACTTCAAAAGTATACCAATACAATCCGACCAGACGTGATCGGCTGCACGTGCCCGACTGGTTGGCAGATCCAGTCAAAAGCGTAAACAACCTCTATGAAAAACCGGTATACGATCACCTTACATAAACTTCGCCAATGAATAAAACCTGTTTCGTTAGTTGCATCGTCACCGTTACTTGACAACGGAAACACTGAAACATCTTACAGGTCCTTGAGTTCACTCAGTTGTGGATAATACCCACTAGGAATTAGATATAAAAATTTTTCTAGCACCGTTAAATTTGGAATTGGTGGTTATTCTATCAAGGTCAATATTGCAATGATGTACAAGTATTTGAGCCGGTTTTACTTCCATAACCTCTTGCTTGTCACACTATACCGAGAGATCTGTAGTGAGCAAACCCTTCGTGATCCCAGGTAAGTGATACTCTAATCGAAAAGACAGCAAATAACTGGGTTCGAATTGAGCTCGAACGTTGCACGTTTCAAAATAGAATCCTACGGCGTTCTTCTGTCCCTCCTGAAGGAGTAAGCCACTTCCCAATTGGGTGCAATCCTTTACTTGCTAATGCAGAAGAACAGGTTGAGCTAACCACAAATCAGGTAGACACAAATGTAAATGATCACGGTCAGGTGCTTGACCTTAACCAAACACTGACAGCAACCGTTGCCTGGCAACCAGAAAATACTGTCTGCTATGACGATCTGGGCTGTATCACTCGTTTCTCGTTTGCTGACCCGTTGTTGTGGCCGATTAATTTATTGCCAGAGGCAAGAGAAAAGATAGATACTCATTTCACTCTTCATACAAGAGAAAATCCTAATCCGCAGGTAAAATGACCTCTTTTAAATGGACATTAAAACATATTGTGTATAAATTTATTTTGTTCAAAAATACCTAATTTAGCCTCCAATTCGAATATCCGCTGACGATCCAACTGCAATTTCTGCAACGACGTTTAAACCGACTCGCCCCACCAAGTTTTTTATCCATGGCTGGAGAGATAGTGGCTACGAAGAGAACTACCAAGTAAGCCGTAGTCGCATCGTTTAGGTTGCTGAATAGCAGGAAGTAAACGATCGGCATATCAATATTGATTTCACCTTTAAAGTCCTCTTTCTTTTAAAGGAATTATTACAAAGCCTATTACAAAAGGGTGATTTCAATGTGATTTGCGTTCACTGGGGCGGTGGTTCCTCTGCTTTTTATTTCCAAGCACATGCCAACACTCGTCTTGTTGGTCTGGAAATTGCTCTACTTGTCAACACAACGGTGGTAAGATGCCAACAGTTCGTTAGGTACTTTTAAATTTTTCGTGACGTTACGAATGATATGCCAAAAGGAAAAACTCGGTGTCAAAATAGCCGATGTTCATTTGATTGGGCACAGCCTCGGTGCACACACTGCAGGGTACGCCGGAGAGCAGATTCTTAATCTAGGACAAATCACAGGTGATTATTTAGCCAAATAAAAAAAATAAGAAGTTATTATTGTGAAATTTTTTTTTGTTTAAAGAAACCTTTCGTTAATGATTCATACAGGCCTGGATCCTGCCGGACCATATTTCAGGAGAATGCCGTCGTTTGCTCGTCTAGATTACACCGACGCTCTATTTGTTGATGGCGTCCACACTGATGCTGATTTCCTAGGTAATTTCCTTATCCTTACCTGAATTAATAGTATAGTATAGTGATTTAAACGTACTTTTATTTTGAACTCAACAAGGTATTTACGAACCTGTGGGTCACTTGGATTTCTATCCCAACGGCGGAAAAAGTCAGCCCGGTTGCCTACCTTCTAAGTGGTCAGACTTCTGTGATCCTTTTGCCGTTCTGTCAGACGTTACTGCTTGCGATCACATGCGAGCAGTTCACTACTACAGCTCATCTCTAAAGGATGTCTGTCAAACTATTGGATACGAATGCGTTGATTATGATTCCTACAATTCCGTAATAATAGTCTTTTAACTCGTTAATGATGGTAACTAGTGAACTGTATAAACCTGTGATTGAAACAAAGGGAAAGTGCACATCCTGTGGATCAGACAACACCAAGTGTGCCCCATTTGGATTGGATGCTATAAAATATCCATCGCGCGCCCGGATTAACGTCAAACTTTATTCCAACACTGGCGAAGTTAATCCGTATTGCTGTAAATATCGAAAATTTTTTTAATCAATCTTTGTCCTTTGAATTTTTTGAATAACTCACAAATTGGAAATATTTTTTTTAGCATTCCAGTATATAATTTCCGTTCAATTGGCTAAACCTCGTGTTGCCAAGCCCACTGTTTACGGCTTACTCCGACTGTCTGTAAGAGGAGAAACGGATTACCGCCCAAATTTTTCACTGTATACATTTCTTTAAAATTATTTTGGAAAAGATTATGTACTCATCTAAACTACATCCACTGCGTTCCATTCCAGGCCGATCGCGGTTTTGGAGCACGGGAAGGATCATCGTTTCCTCTTGAATTCCCCATCTGAACTCGGTCCAATCAAAAAAGTCTTTCTTCATTGGCAATACATCCATTCAGATTTGCTAGATCCCAGTTGCTTTCTAGGGATCTGCAACAAAAAACTGTACGTCAACAGCATCACTGTATCCCCTTTCAACAGTTATCCTGAAGCGTAATTCATCAAACATTACATCTCGAATTGAAATTGATTTCTAATTACCCATTTTCGGTCTGCCGGATTGGCAAATTTTCAGGAACAAAATTCCTGCCACTTATGTCAATTGTCCACGTTATCCTCCTGCAGCCATCCCCACTTTTCAAAGCATGGAATTCAGTGTTGAAAACAGTTGCACTTCAACCTTTCAGCTCCTAAATGTTATCTGGAATACTGCACCTTGGATTTTGCTCTAATGGTAGAATTATCAAGCTGAGTTAATTTAAACCATTAAAGGGATTAAACATTTTAAGTTCAGGTTGAAAACGGGTTACTTAAATGCAGTGTGAAAATAAAAAGATTTCTTCGCTAATAATGCAAAAGAAAAGCTGTGGCTTTAATCAGGAATTAAAGTAAATTCATTCCCACCTTGTAGCAAAGTAAGATTAAGTGAAAATATAAATTTTTTATTACGTACCGATTGGATAGTTACTATGAAAACATTATCACGGTGAGCATAAAATGGCAAACTCACTTGGGGCATTAAAATATCGATATCTATCGTTTTCTGAACAGCATGTTTCGTGGTTTTGGACGGGTAGGTGGTTGAATACGTGTTTACGAGCTTTTAATTCAGCACATTGTCATTACAGTCCTTTATTTGAGATGTTCCATTAGACTTGCCTTCCAGAAGTTTAGATAAACCCTTTCCGTAAATGTAAGAAAAAGTATATTACATAAACTGAATTACCATTTCATTCTAGTTAGGAAAAATGTTGGTCTACCTCAGAATAATTTCCTTTG
The DNA here is from genome assembly GCF_022539665.2 of Daphnia carinata. Lineage (NCBI taxonomy): Eukaryota > Metazoa > Arthropoda > Branchiopoda > Diplostraca > Daphniidae > Daphnia > Daphnia carinata. The sequence goes on along the minus strand of NC_081339.1, from coordinate 5,035,031 downwards.
GGCAGCTCCTCATTGCCTGAAACAGGATCCTGTGAGATAACTGGAAGAGAATTAGTACTGGGCTGATGTCCAGTTCCATGACCATCCTCGTCGACATCTTCAGTGATGGATGGCGAATCCAAGTTCCAGAGCATTTTCAAACAAGATGCCGTTGGCATTCGCTGGCTTCGGGGAAGGACAGACCACCTCTCACAACCGATAACATTTCCATCATCTGCAGGGATAGTGGTCAATTCGTAATTATCCCAGCACAAATCGGCTAGTCTTAGTCGGTTGGACATGCTCGATTGGTTGGAAGATCCAGTCGGAAGTGTGGCCGGCGTGAACACTAAAGGCGTTGCTGGTTGTGGAGTAAATATGACTTCATGTCGTAAAAACAGCGAAGAAAAGGGCCTATTTAGGGCCTCCACAAAACTAGGAGCCGGAGGCGAAAAACAAAAATCAACGTTTTCGATGTCTTTGGTTTCATCTTGTTCGCAGTCCTGGAACAAATCTTCGCTCTCTGAATCAGACTCGAGCATATACAACTCGTTTTCAGGTGGAGGAACATCTTCAATCTCTACCACTTTCCTGGTGGGTGTGGTTGATTGTGTTCCACTTCGATTTCTGTGAGAGGTCCAGATGTATTGTACCAGCAGGTCCCAGATTTTCCTTAACGATATGAGGCTAAGCAGTCGCCTGTACAGCACGTGGTAATTACTTTTTAGACTAACGGTCGTGCTCTGGCAGCTTTTCTCATCCTCGAAAACATCATCGTCTATTTCCTCGTAGTCTACATCGTCATCTTCTTTAGACTCGTTAGACCGTGATTGTAACTTGGCAAACAATTCGTTGTAAGATGGATGCCGATGCCAATTTATACGCCACGAACGTCTTGTCTTTTTCCAGGATTTGAACCTGGTGTCAGTAAGGTGCCTCATCCCCATTTGAGATAAAATCTTAATATCCACAACATTGCAACGAGAAACGAAATGGGGAAATTGAGAAGCAAACGTATTGGATTAAGCACGACAGTCATTTAAAATGGAGTGTGGTTGTTTTACCTTATTTTAGCTGTGTTAATTAAAGACGAACACCTTGATAAAATTAGCTGTCGTGCAGCAGATAGTAAAGTTCTGATAAAACTGATGAATAGTGATGAGGTCACTTGTGATTGTTCGCTAATGGCTTCTGCAAATTCGATCAACAGTGCCAAATTGTCACAAAAAGGCGAAGATGGGGGAAGGGTAGGTCTACCGGGAAATTCAAAGATAATTTTTAAAACTCAAAATCCAAGGATCGTGCAGAACATCAATGTTTTGAAGAACGCAGTGTACTGAGTAAATTCAAGACTCGAAAAACACTGAACAAATTTAAAGCGTGTTAGAATAATAACTGCTCAACATTATGCATTCACGCGGGAGGTAGCTTAAATAGAGGAATAACGACTACAGTAATAGTAAGAAGTTAATTTTTGCATCAAAACAAATAAGTCAAAATGATCCAATGAGTTAAACTTCTACGTCAGACCAAAGTTGATGAATTTTCAAAAACCGAAACAGTTTTCTAACTTTTCTTTTTAAATAGTTTCTCAAATATATAAATTACCTTGGCACTTGCCAAAGAGTTTCTTTTTTTTTTTTTTTTAACCACCACCGCCACCACCACCAGCGCCACCACCGCCGGATGATGAAGAGGATCCGCTTCCGCCGCTAGCGCCGGCCGCTCCGGCAGCACCGGGAGTACCTGGAACTCCAGCTGTACCGTCTCCTCCGGGAGTACCTGCTGCACCTGCGGCTCCAGACGTACCTGGAGTACCTGGAAGACCAGGACTTCCATCACTTCCTGCAGGGCCAGGAGGACCAGTAGGACCACTTGGGCCTGGGGGTCCAGTAGGACCTGTAGGTCCGGTAGGGCCCGTAGGTCCAGTAGGACCTGCTGGTCCCATATCACCGATTGGGCCTAATGATACAGCAATAAATCAATCAATTTTGTTTAGACTGAATTGATAATTTAATATTCATACCTGGTGGTGCTGAGATTGGGATTTGGGACCCGTAAAATCTCATTTTGTCGCTAACTAATTTTCCTAGGTATCTGCCCGCTTTATAAAATGGATCCATTCGAGATGTTTTGCGTGGAGTCTCCTTTACTTCTTGTTCTACATGTTCATCACCGGAATCTAAATGGTTACTCAAGAGGTATTCATTAATGCATCAAAAATTTATGAAAGGTTTATTAAGGTTTAGTCACCATACCGGAAATTAAGTCAGTGGCCTGCGGCTGATTTTCATCTTCGAAAGGTTGCGGATAGGCAGGTGGACCTACTGGGCCATCGGTAAATGGATCGGCATCCAATGAACGACCGCCACCGCCGCCACCAGCACCGCCACCACCTGAAGACGATGAAGAAGATCCTCCGCCACCTCCGGATGCTCCAGCAGCTCCAGCCGCGCCTGGCGCTCCAGGGGCACCCGGTGAACCGCTGCCACCCGGGGCACCAGCTGTTCCAGCTGCTCCTGCTGTTCCTGGTAAACCAGGAATGCCGTCATTTCCACTAGGGCCTGTTGGTCCTGTGGGTCCTGTAGGCCCAGTAGTGCCAGTTGGGCCTGTTGCTCCAACAGGTCCCGTGGGTCCTGTAGGACCAGAAGGTCCCGTTGGGCCTGTTGAACCTACAACAAAAACAGGAAAACAAATTTTAAAATAATTCTTTTTAGGAGAAATTGGTATTTTACCTTTTGGGCCTGGAGAAACAGGAATATACTGTGAATAAAATCGGACTTTTTCGCCGATGTACCGTCCAGCTTTATACCAAGAATACGCTCCTGGATCTTCTAATTTCCGCGCATACGACTCTATTTAAAAAAAAACTCAATTTTAACACAGTTGCAGGAATCTTAGTTAGATTACGTACCATAAGAATCGTCCTCAGGTAAGGAATCCATCGGTGGGCCAACTGGTCCGTCTGCATCACTTGGTTCTCCTTGACCTAGAAGGTGATTCAAAATGGAAGGATTTACGACTGGGGTTTAAATTCACAAGAGCTCAGCATAGTACCATGGGGTTCGTCGGATGCCGAAGGCACTAGAGGACCAGTAGGTTCGTCTCCGGAACTTCTTTTCTCCCGCAGGGTTTCATAGTTCTCATCGGACCACGGATCCAAAGGGCCTGCGGATAAACATGGAAATATTAGTTTGAAACATTATTGTCAAATGAACGTCGGTATGTGTACCTGGATGTAAATGATTGGCATGACGATGGAGTTCGCTTCCGACGCAGAAGATTGCGACGAAGCAACTGTAGAAAAATATACGAATTAGCATAGTCCTTCCTTTGCCGTGGTTTGAAATATTCTGTTGCTATTTTAGTGAGACAATTTCTTTTTATACCACTCCTCCGTGAGTGCCCGCGTGAATCAATAGCCTACTTGTTGCCTATGCCTAGCCTACTTTTAAAATATTTTCTAAATTTGTAGAAGGAAAAAAATGATTTTATTTTTTGAATAATAAAAACCTAAGATGGTGAGATCTTCTAGGAATAGCTTGCATATCTACTGCACAACGAATTTCTTTTTGTTTTTCCCTAAGTGAACATGTTTCCTTGTAACTACAATCGTTTTCGAATTTGGCTCTCAACGCAAAAACCTACCGCAGATTTTTTTTGGAAGACACACACGCAAACAAATCTGCCATTACTTATGAACTGCGTTTGAACAGCACAAGTCGAGCATAAAGACGTTAGATAGCCTAACACAGCCGAAAAAGACTTAAGGCAAACCATAATAAGGAAGGAGTTGCTGGTCAAACTTTTATCTCCTTGATTCAGTTTCGAATAGTGCTACTTTACTTGTAAGAAAAAACCAGCGAATGAAACAAACATTTAATGAGCTATCGTTTTTTCTTAATGGATTCGTATACGATGGCCTACCTGTTGGGATGTGTGAAACTCCCCGGGTGGTAATTGTTTCCCGCGCGATAGTTTTTTCCTGTCTGCTGGTAAATATAGTCTATATTTAACAGTTAATCTGTTCAAGTGGAAAACAACATTATGATGTTAGGAATAACTGTGTTGCTTTGCTACCTTTTAGAAAGGCAAACAGAAATGTTCCATGAAAAGCAAGTCGATTCTCAATTCCACGTTGAATTGAATTTGGGTGTTTTGGCAACTCCAGTCAGCACCACACGTTGTCAGAATAGGCCGTAATGTCATGGCTAGAGTAACTTTGTAATTGTGGTCAAATACTATGATTATTTCAGAGAAAAGTCCTCGGAAAATCTACGCTCCACTACCGCAGTAAATAGCCTGAATAATGAAAGCTAATAATTAGACCCTCTGTTAAATAGAAATTTCTGCTGGTATTTAATTACCTCGGTCTTTGGAATTCTGTAATTATGCGAGATATCTGATATATCTATAGAAGCTTCTTGCTTTAGTTGGGCTGAATTTGGTGTTGGTGAACACGTTTTCCATGGATTCCTATGCCTTCTTCGTGCAACGTGATGCAGGTTGCCAGCTCTTGCATTTTTCTCCCATAAAATTTGACCAATATCTGAAACAAATGAAATGTTTATCAATTTTTTTTTATTTTCTAAATTTGACAATGTTAGGTTGATTTTTTCCCTACATCCAATAGACATCGTGTACCCTGGTACGCCACGCAATAGATGGCTTGGTTTTTAAACAATGGCAACAAAGCTTTTTCCCCCCAATTTGGTTGTTGAATGTTTCAGGTAGAAAAAAAAAAGCTTATTTGAAGGTAGCGAGATATAACAACGTTACTACTTGACAGCATTCATCTCTTGCCTTTTGAACTCTTCTTTCTACCAAATCGGTAGCAGTTTCTTTTGCGGATTTTTCTTTCGTTGCTGGACGTCGAATCAACGTTTAGTTACCACCAGTTCGCGCCAATACCCCAACAAAAAATGGACGTGCTGACGCTTGTTTTGTTTTTCATCGTGGCTTCACTTGCTTGGTACTGGAGGTGGGAGCGCTCTATTTTTGTTCGACAAGTTGAGGAAATCCCTGGACCGCCCAGAGTGTTTCTTTTTGGCAATATCTTTGCACTCCCTCGAGATGGACCAGGTATAATTCACAAACAAGTGTAATACGAGTAGTTTAAGGAAGCTTGAGAATTGTAGAGGCCCTGCAAACGTGTGCTAACTGGTTAGTTTTTCAAAGTAAGCCCAGAGGGGCAATCGGTAGAGGGAGAAATGAAGTGCTCGGGGGAAAGCTAACTTTCACATTCCTGAATGTATAGGTTTTACCCAACAGATGAAACTTTTAAAAAGAAACGGGTTGCGTTAAATGAAATCAGTAGATAGAAAACCAGCTTAGTTGTTTGCCTCGAAAAAAAAAATGATTCTTAGTTTCAAATGAGCAATGACACAAAATTTACCTTAAGGTGAATGAAATTCAAGGCACAAGTTTCAAATATGAGTATTGCCTCGTGGTCAGTGAATCAACAAGTGGTTGAGCATTGAATAAGTCTGGCAATGTCAGTCTTTCGGTGCAACAGCTAGCAACAGAGTCACACTGTGGATGGGTGACCCTATCGAAGCAACCTGTGGACATTTGAGGGTTACATGCATACGTTGTGTAATTCTTAGAAAAATATCAGGGAAAGTAATAACGAGATAACCGTGTTCCTGTGGATTGCTGATATCAACCTAATTGGAACCCCGTATCTCGCTAACATTTTTGTCTTTTATATTTTTTCTTCTCATGTTATTTGTGTGATTTTCCATGCCACCGTACCATGTCATGTTGTTTTTCACAAATCCCATTATGTATAACGATAAGTAAAATAACAACAACTGGCCTCTTTCTTTAAGGGCTGTTACAGATATTTAACGTAACATGGACGAAGGCCTATGGCCACATCTATCGATTTTGGCGAGGTATGTTCGCAATTGTCAACATTTCGTCTCCCTCCGATGTCGAGGTACAGAATAACTTTTTTTTAATGATTTCCTTAAAACATTTTGCCCGATGTCTTCCAGGTCATTTTGACTAGCCAAGTTCACATCAATAAAAGCATTACCGGTGCTTTTCTGTTACCATGGCTTGGTGATGGCCTTTTACTGTCTGCAGGTTGGCAATAGCGTGAAAAAAGCTATATCCATTTAGTTTTGATCATCGATTTTGTGTTTTACAGGTGACAAATGGAGAAAAGATCGAAAATTGCTGACTCCGGCATTCCACTTTCAAATTCTTGATGGCTTCTTCGACGTTTTTAATCGCAATTCTGAAATCTTTGTCGAGCAAATCAAGAAAAGATTGTTGGTGGAAATCGAGATTGATGTTTATCCAATGATTTCACGATGTACGCTGGACATCATTTGTGGTATGATTGCTAGGAACCAATAGCATAATTTAATGTGATATTTAAATATGTTGCATGCCACTTCTGGTAATCAGAGGCTGCAATGGGAATCCAGATTGATGCCCAATTGAATTACGATTCCGAATATATCACAGCAATTGACAGGTAGGAGAAAAATCAATTTGCATAATAAAATTGATGCTCAAATATTTTCTCTGGATTATAGAATCGAAACGATGATTCAAGGAAGAATCAACTCTCTTCTTGGCCTGCTGCCAGATTGGTTCTACTTCCAATTCACGCCCCATGGACGTAAACTTCAAAAATTCTTAGATCTTGTTCACGGTTTCACACGAAAGGTAAAGACGTGGAAAAGTTGATAGTGTGGCTTGCATTTGATGATCATATAATTTAACTAACAGGTTATGATGGCTAGGAAGGCCATAGTAGACGAACAATTGGCCGACGAAGCTGCCACGGAAAATGAATCAGGAAAAAGTAAATAAATGTGAACTATAATTGTCGGGAAGTTTTCCAATGTCTTCTATTTAGGAAAAAGACGAGCTTTTCTAGACTTGTTGTTAGAAGCTGCCCGGAAAGGGGCTGCTATGAGCGAGACAGACATAATTAGCCAAGTCGACACTTTCATGTTTGAGGTAAATGTTTTAGAACAACTATTGTATTTATGACTTAATCCAAATGGCACCAACAATTTTATCAAACAGGGTCACGACACCACATCGGCTGCCGTTACCTGGTTCTTATACTGCATGGCAACACATCCGCATGAACAGGTATGAAAGAGCTGACAATATTTCAATGGACTGTTTCCAACGTACAACAATGCACAAGGATCGAGTTTACCAAGAGCTGCAGGACTGTTTTGGTGATTCGGACCGGCCTTGCACCCTAGAAGATTTATCAAAGTTGAAGCATCTTGACTGTTGCATCAAAGAATCATTGCGTCTACATCCGCCAGTGCCCTTTATTCGACGCGGTATCTATCAGGACGTCCGTTTGAGTGGCCACAAGATTCCAGCCAACACATCCTTAGGAATTCAAATTTACGCTTTACACCATAACGAAGAATTCTTTCCAGAACCAGAAGCATACAAGCCGGAACGATTTCTACCCGATCAAGCGATTGGTCGAAACCCATTTGCTTATGTGCCATTCAGTGCTGGGCCACGAAACTGCATCGGTATTTCAATTTTTCCTAGTTTCTTTTGGCTCTTGAGCTCTTATACCAAATGCTTTGATTTAGGCCAAAAATTCGCTCTTTATGAAGATAAGGTGATTGTGACAACTCTACTTCGTCAGTTCCGATTTGATGTGAATCCGCATCGTCTCCCAATACGAGAGTCACTGAATATGATTCTTAAACCAGACGGTGGTATGCCCTTACTCATCACACCTCGCTGTTAAACGGAATTATATCAACAAGCGTCGTTTACCTTATTCATCCTTTCAACATTGCCCAGAATTCGCGAAAGTAAAGTTCAGAGATTAAGTTTCAGCTTGTCAAACATGTAGCGGCTTGGCAGGTATTTCACATTTCTAGACGTAAGTGAGAAAGTGAGTTTTTATTATGATACCACAGACAAACAAGTTGAACTGCTAATTGACGCATTTCTTTTGGTTTGTCCTGTGGTTGTTGCAAAACAGAATTAAAACTCTTAAAGAATTTTATTGCAAACTTCCTTAAACCCCGTTAGATTAAACAATTTAGAAAATGGCATACGATATTGGCTCTCAATATGAAAAGGCAATGTTGATCGCTCTTGTGCAGCTGTTGAAACGTTCAAGTCTAGCTGGATGCACTGTTGGATAAATTCCTCTTCCATTCAACGATTTTCATAGCCTGATCACGCCCTGACGAAAACGCTCCGTGCGCCGTCGAATGATGCGATACATCCAAGGCTTCTCCGGCAAAAATCAACGAAGGAATCTTGATGAAAAATGATAAGCGGATTACAAATGAAACGTAGCTGACAGTACGCGATTAAATACCTGTTGCCCGTCGATTACGGGTCCCAATGGGTCAAGTATTTTCGGATCAAAAACGCCAGTACGATAGCTGAACGCTCCACGAACGTAAGGATTCTTGTGCCAACGTGTGCTATTTAAACGACAGAGAATGCTATTTTCGGTATGAAACGTTATGATTTAGTGACTATAATTACCGAATGGTTTTAAAAGGTCTTGGGATTGAAGGATGGCCCGTGAATTCTTCCAACACTTTGACACATTCTTCACCCAATTCCTCGTCGCCTATGTCTTGCTCGGCCAGGTAAAGGGCGCCTCGACTACCGACCCAGCCGAGCAAAACTGCAGGATTGGAGGCTTGCACGACGTCAAACCCGGTTAGGTAATGATACCAAGGCTCCTTGTAAGCTAAACTGTGACCCAAATGGGTGTCAGTCCAAGCGAACTGAAATCCCTTGCAATGCCTGTGCAAAAATAATTAAATCAGAATTCTGATGAACAAATAATTAGGTATGTCATTTGGAGCTTACCCTTCCCAAAATGGTTCATCAAACATCATGGCAATTTTTGTGATGGATCCAAAACCAATGCAGTTGAATCTGGCCAACCAATCGGGGGGTAGGTGAGGCTGAAAAAAGTCTTCCCAGTGTTCTCGCAGAAAACCAATTGAACAAGTTATGATGACGTGTTTACATTTATACTCTTTTCCGTGGACCGTTTTCACAATAACGCCCGTCCCATCGGCGTTATTACCTTCCCAGGTAATCTTCTCTACAGGTTGAGCGCATTTGACGACATTCTCGGGGATTCCTTTTAAAAGATGATTGACGATTGCGATAAATCCACCTTTCACTAACTGGCAGTAATTTCCCGGACACTCTTGGTACTGGTTCCATGCTTCAACTGATAGCTCATCAAGTCGATGGCAGGCATTGTCAATTAGCTGATAATTTTTGTGCCACTCGAGCAAACCCTCCAACTTGATATCGTGATGAACTTCCTTCTTCACCGAATCGAAGATTTCCTGAATGTTCTCAGCGGCAATAGCGTCCGGATTATGTAACGAGGTTTCCACTAATTTTTCAACTTCTTCCACAGCCTCAGGATCGACACGAATACCACATTGAGTATAAAAATTCCCTACGAAACAAATCATTAAATATGTTCTAGTTTTTACCACTTTTTTTTTTTTTTTTTTACCTTCGCCTTCGAATGACGGCAAATTCAACAGCAATCCATTACGAGCTGCATAATCGTACAGTGGGTTACCAACTTCGCCGTGTATAAACTGGGCACCGTAATCGAAAGGAAAATTCTGTATAAATTCCGTTCGGACTCGACCTCCAGCTTGTTCTTGAGCTACATAGTAAAATTTTTTTAAAGCTGATGATACATAGGTATTCCATTTCAATGGAAAGTGCCGATTACCTTCCAAGACCAAAACATCTTGCACGCCATTTTGGATAAGGGTACGGGCAGCAGAAATACCCGCCAATCCAGCTCCGATAACAATCGTGTCGTAGGACAGGTTCTCCATTTTAGGTTACTAGTAAACGAAGTATGGTAAATAAAGAGGTCAAGAAATATTTACATATTTATTTGACCCACTAAGCAGATGATGATGTAGACACAACAGTCACCGAGTTATTCAGGGTTTTACTAACACATCAGCTGATACAAAAAGTGGTGTCACACAGGTTTTTCTCATACACATCAATCACTGTCAGATAAGAGAAATGACTATCAGATTACTATTACAAACATCCATGGGTGCAAGGATAATACGAGTCACAGGTATAGTTTCATTTTTCTTCAGAAATTTTCATCTGTGTAACTATTTCCTCAACAACTTCCCACACATGGGCCTCATCTGAAGTCTTTCTAACACTTTCTCCCTTTAATGCCATAATGTCTTCAATATTCCATTGTTTTTTTGTATCTGTAAACCAACCAAGGTTATCAGCGATAAGGTGGTTGTTTGCGCAGCCATCACACTTAACAATTACAACCCCAGTTTGGTAGGCTTGTTTTGAAATGTTTTTCTGGTTTCTGGTACTGCACACCTCACAGGTATAGGCCAATAGCATTTTAATGGGGATAGTTGTAAGTTCTTGCTTTGTTTGATCTGAAATAGGGATCTCTGTCTTGTTAGTCGCACAACATTTGGGTACATGTGTTGCAACTAGTCTGAAACTATGGTTGGGTCTGACAAAGCTACTGACAGGGAGAGGGTTTCTCACTAAAGACGTAACACTTCGGGTCAATCTGAAGCTCAGCTTTAACGACATTGTGTTCAATAGGGTGCTTCACAGGAAAATGTCAAATGCTTGCCTTAAATCGAAAAAGAAACCGTATGAAGATGAGTTAGATTGTGTGCTAACCGCACATCAATTTAAACAAATTCTACCTGTGAAAGAAGTGATGTGAACGACACTCTTCTCGATGTAATTTTAGTATTATGTTTGTGAATTAGGGACGTATCTTGCACTGTACAGCTGCTGACTTTCAATGTTTCTATACTTTATCAGGAGGAGGGAGGGTTCATCATTGGCTACCTACGGCGGTGGCGCTGGCATTCAGGCTCTAATGTGGATTTGGGTTGCGGAATCGTGTTGCATAAGCCTTTTCTTGTGCAAGACAAACGTTACAGCAGACGGAATTTCCAGCTGAATTTTCCTTCGTGAAAATGGCGTCCACGTGTTTGCGAGTATCGCAGGGCCTAATTCCTAGTTTTCGTGGAATTGTTAGGTAAATAAGCTTGTGGTATTTAGTTTCATTATTGTTTATTGCTTAACTATGAATTGGCTGGTGAATTAAAGAGTCACATAATTTTGGTTTCGTGGTTACACATACGTATGCTGTAACATACCGATTGATTACGTTCCTTTTTAAACATTTTGCAACGTTTATTTTTGCAGGAGAAAGTATTTGAGCGCCAATTCTGTCGGTGCTCTTAGAAGTGTGTCTACCTCGGCTGACGAGAAAACTGCACCTCCACCAGCTGAACCATCAGTGAATGAAAAAAAATTATCATCTGAAATAGAAAGTCTCAGCAAAGATGTGGAAACCTTTAAAGAAAAAATTAGTGATCTTGATGTGTGTTTAATATTTTGTGTGTGAAGGATGGTTTCTCACTCACACATTTTGTTCTGTTTTACATTCAGGACAAGTACAAGCGCTCACTGGCAGATACTGAGAACATGAGAAAAAGACTCACAAAACAAATTGAAGATGCCAAATTATTTGGAATCCAGGGTTTCTGCAAAGATCTCTTGACAGTTTCAGACATTCTTCAAAAAGCCACTGAATGTGTCCCTGCTGAAGAACTTAAAACCAACAGTTCGTTGAAAAACCTTTATGAGGGTCTCACTATGACGGAGGCTGAGCTCCAGAAAGTAACAACTGTAAGAATTAGTCTTTAGACAATTAATATTTCTGTGTATGGAATTTAGGTATTCAAACGTCATGGCTTAGTTCCAGTTAGTCCACTTGGGGAGAAATTCAACCCGAATCATCACGAAGCTTTATTTGAGCAGGTATAACTTTAAAGTCTGTGGCACAATAGTTTTTGTTTCATCTGCATATTTTATCAAGCCGGTAGAGGGGAAAGAACCAGGAACGGTGATAGCAGTTACCAAAATCGGCTACAAACTTCACGAACGTATCGTTCGACCAGCGATGGTAGGAGTGGCCAAGTGAATGCTCGACGACATTGTATAAATACTTCTACTTGGATGGCAGAATAATCCCAAATCATTCAGTTTGTGCGAACTCCGGGTAAATGCAAACTAAATTTTCCATTATATGGTGGCATGAACTTGGGTTGATCTTACAAGAAGTTTCGCATAGACTGAGTGATTTGACCACTCTTATTCATAGCTTAGTTTATTCGGCATGTTGCCGAGAATCCACAAGAAGAATAAAACAAAGCTCTTTTTAATAGTCAAAGAAGCTGACTTCAGTATGAATCGGAGAACGAATTAAAGTCTTCAAGTGTATTCGATATCGTATTATTTTACATGTGATGTGAGATCAGTCGTAAATATTAAAATGGATTTCCGAACAGAAACTTCCCTTGGTCGCAAGCCAAAGTGGAACTGTAAGGAACACTGTTATGGTATTGGCAACACACAAAACTTTGGTTTCAGGGGAGAAGAGAAAACAGAAAACTCGTTGGGAGTTACAAGTTATTTGATAGACACTGTACAAGCCCTCCCTCCTGTAAGGATGTACGTTTGGACATCTTTTATTATTATTATTATTATTGTTGTTATTATTTATAATTAGCTTTGCTTTTTCTTTCCCTTCAAAGAGAGACGTAAACTCCCAGAAACAGATCACGACGTGGCCGAATGGACCCGCATGTGCCGATTGAGGTTGCCCGACTGGGAGAAGCGGAGCAGGCAAAGCTTGCACTGGTAGGGCTTCTCGCCCGAATGAATCCGCATGTGCTTGGTGAGCGTCGACGAGTCGGAGAAGGCCTTTTTGCACATTCGGCAACGGTAAGGCCGTTCACCCGAATGCGTCCGCATGTGGGTGGTGACGGACGAGCTCTGCGAAAAGCGCCGGTCGCAAATTTGACAGCGGAATGGCTTTTCTCCCGAATGGGTCCGTACATGAGCCGTCAAATTGGCCGCTTGACTAAAAGACTTGTGACAGTCACCGCATCGGTACGGCCGCTCTCCCGAATGGGTCCGCATATGCGTCTTGAGCGTACTGGGTCTCGCGTAAGTCTTGCCGCATACTCGACACAAATTGGCTTTGCCCTGGCCGGTTCCTAATCCGATGCTGCTGTTGCTGCTGCTGTTCGAGATTCCGCTCCCGCAGACGCCAATTCTCCATCGTAGTCGACTGTCGGTGTTAAGCTGGGCACAGTAGGCGTAACGCTGGGTTGCCTCACCTGGATGGAACGTTTCTTCACCGCCACGGGGCTGGTGCTTCCGGCTGGGATGGGATAAGCTTCCGCAGATGGATAAGCCGAATAGCTACTTTGCTGGTGGACAGTGGGAGAAGATTTTGACTTTGCGAAGTTTTTGCTGCTTCCTCCGCTGCTGAATGGGCTGGGCGACGATTCTTTAAGTTCCTTAAGTTCGTAGAAACCTGGAGGATCGACGGCAGGCCGCCAATCGCCGGGCAAACAGTATCCCGATGCCGAAGAAGGTGTAAATGATGTCGGGTAAATATTTGAATTGTATGAAACCTATTTAATAATTAAATTAATCGAATTATTATTTTTTTAAAGGTTAAAAATGATTTTATTCTACCTGGATTGGGCTAAGTAGAGCTTGAGCTGGTGGGGCGATGGGATATCCCGTGTTGTTTGGATTGACTGTGACGGTTGCGGCCGCCGCAGCCGCTGCTGCCACTCCCGGTAAGTGGTGAATGCCGGACGTGACGTTGTGGGTGTTCCAGCATTGGAGCGGTGCACCAGTTTCGATTCCATAACTCATGGTCGGTCCCATACTCATTCCCATGCCCATAGTCATGTTCATCGAGACGTTGACACTCATTGAGGGGAAGATTCCGGCGCTTCCGCATCCGGCCCCTCCGTAATTACTCTCCTGATACGATGGCGTCGAACTCGCTGACGTTGGCTGATGGTGCGGATGATGATGAGGATGGTGATGATGGGGCATTTTGGCCGTTTGGCTTGACGTCGTTGTCGGTCCGTGGAACGAGTATTGGCACTGAGCGCTGCCTGAGTTTCCGTTCATGACGGAATTTTGCGATTGCTGCTGTTGGGTAGCAGCTGCAACGGCCGCGGAGAATGGAGACATGGGCCCTTGTTGATGGGGATGCGGTTGCGGCGAGTGATGATTAGAATACAAGGAGCCGTAATTGCCAATCGAATGAGACGATTGGCTAGATTTGAAACTCAATGGCAAGTCAGCCATTTCTTGATGTTGTCTGAGTTAAACAGACGTGCTCATTAGTGGACGAAAAAGAGGAATTTTTAAAAATGGAACTCACTTGTAAGAGGCACACGAACTGAGAGTCAGAAAACCGGGCAGCGGTTCGAAATCCAACGCTGTCAGCGAGTAGCTAGAAAATGGATCTCCACCACGATCTTTGTTACCGACGGATCCGTCGTTGGTTGGACTTCGGCACGGACCCAACAGTTCCTGGTAAATGTTTTAAAGTTTTGCTTGTCAGTAAAATCGAAACTCGGTGGAAATTGTGTTTTTTACCTGCACAGGTGGCAAAGCGGAAAGAGAAGTCAATTGACTAGAGGGATCATTTGCGGATGACGAAGAAATTGCATTGGCGGAATGGACCAATTCGGAAGAGTCGCACAATTGTTGGATCACAGGATCGTGATGATGATGGTGGTGGTGATGAACGTAATGCTGTTGCTGCTGCTGTTGTTGTTGGTGATGTTGATGCTGTTTCACTTCCGCCGACGAAGTGACGGGCGGCGAGGTCGGACTTGGAGGAGTCCACTGGTCCACCGAGGCGAAATTCGGATTGTTGGGTACGTAGCAGCTCTCCATCTTTTATATTGAAGCCGACGAGGCAGCTCTGTGTTGAGTGGTAGTTGCGATGAAAACGTCTCGTTGCCTTGGATGCTGTCTCGGCGGGGGAAAAAAAAGGCCAACAACAAAAGGTTGCAAAGATCAGCTGTATGATCGAAAATTCATCCGGCTTCTTTCTATTTCCTTTCTTCTTATTTTTTTTTTTTTTTTGATTGATACGTTTGAAGTGTGTCTGTAATTTTCCATCAACCTGCGTCTCTCATTCACGTCACGCGCCTATTTTTTTTTCTTGCGGGAGTGAATCCGAATATTACTTCCCCTTTAGTTTGAGCGGGAGTACCGAAGGGAGAAAAAGGTTTCCCCTATTGTGCGCGCATTGGAGTCCTTTTTTTTTTTAGAGAGTCGTAAGGGAAGACCGTGCAGTGCCTGTACGCACTGAGTGCGTACGTTTCCCCCACCCGCTTTAGTTGACAGACGAGAAACCGTAGCAATGAAACTCGAAAAGCAATTATGCCGTTGCCCTGGTGATCCCGTTTCCTTATTTCATTCTGTTTGATTTGCTTTCTTTCTCCTTCTTTTTTTTTGCCGGAACCCCAATAGTCTGCGTCTTGTGATTGATTCTCGTTCGGCCGCCGAACGGACTCGGTGACAGTAGAAAAGAAACATTTAATTTTTAAAAGAAAACTTCAAACTTTTTCATTCCAATATTTTCGTGATTAATTTTTACAGCGACCTATTTGTGGGATGGATTAATATCGCAACACTTTTGCGTATTCTTTCTTTACAAAAGAAATGCAATAGATGAAAGAGTTTTTGTCGTTTACAACGTCATGGAGGCATCCAGAACGCGCTTGATTTGATTTGTTATCCGCTCGAACGAAAGAGGGGATTGACGCAATTGGATTGGCAAAAAAATGTAGTTTGCGGAAGAAATGAGAAAAAAAGCGAAGCGCGTGCGCGCATCAAACACTTGACATGCCCCACATCGATTGCGATTGGTTCCGACCCGTGCTTTTTCACCCCTATAACTCCGCCTCCCTCAACGGCCATTGTTGGCTTTTTAACGTTTGGGGAAGGCCGACACTTAGTCATCATCATAAAAAACGTAAAAGATGGATTTATTATTTTTTTTTACCTGTAATTATGCGATCCCGGAGAAGGTTGTTGTAAAAAAAAAAAAAGAAATCCTTGACTGCAACAGCGACGCACAACGTTTTCACTGGGGCATTTGAAATTCAAGTTCGGCGCACACTATGCCCAATACAGAATATCCACCGTTGTTTTAAAATTAGCAATTCCTTTTCTTTTTTTTTATTTTGTTAGTTAATAGTCGAACAAACGGAGCGGGCGGAGGGATGAAATTCGTAACTCGTTTGTTTTTTAAATGTTCGCAATGGCTCCTCGATTTGAATGAATGGGGGGGGGGCTGATGTTCCAAAGAAGAGCTCGTTTTTAATCGAATCGCCAACGCAACTATCCGCGTCGAGCGATTAAGTTGGACTGATGAGCCGAACTGTCCGGTCGCTTCGCAGCCGGGAAGGAGAATGTGTCCTGTGTGCTGTGCTCGGTCCAGCCGGCACAAAACTAAAGAAAAAAAGAGATACAGGCAACGTATATCCAGCAGGCCGGCCATTCGTCCTCCTACCCTATCTCTCAGCTCACATGGAACATAACCAACACACGTAGATACAAAAAAAAGAAAAAAAAACTATATAAGCTGACAAACAGGATCAGGGCACCAACAAGTTAAGCCGCTCCTCTTCCATGCTAATGTCACAGGACACCACCTTTCCACCCTTCACCCAAAATGTACCCCCACCACCATCAGGAAAAGAGAAAAAAAATCAACCCTCCTTATTTTTTTTTTTTGGGGGGGGGTATAACCTCTTCTTCGTTGAGCTCATTTTACTTCACTTTGTATCTCTTACATGTTGTTTGATCATCTTGTAATAGCGTTTTGATTAATAACTGGCGCGCCAATTTGAATTTGAGCGGGGGGGATTGCTTCAATGATGGGCTATCGTATCATTCAATTCGAAAATGGTTGATCGTTTTCAGAGGTCGTTGATGCGTTAGATGTTGGGCATTTATGCAACTTAAAATAAAATACCGTTGATATATGTCCAGGTTTATGGGGCAGGAAAACGTAGACTGTTTTTTGTTGTGTGATTATTAATTTTTGAATTTAGTGAGTGGAAGAAGATTGTGAGCAAGGGTAGATGGATATAAGGTGATCATCGGATCGGTTTACCACTTTTTTCTGTGTGTGTTGCTGCCCGTGTGTGTTGTTTCATTTTCATTCTTCTCCCTTCGTCTTTATTTTTTTTTTTCGGGGGGAGAACTTTTAGCGGTGACCAGATGGCGCGTCAATTCAAGTGTTCCATATCTCCCCAAGAAGAATATTTTCTTATGTCCGTCGAAAAAAAAAAATAACATGTTCAATTTAAGAGGCGACAGTAAATAAATAGTTGAAAGAGGGGCTTTTTTTTTTTTACAAATGAGGGTCGACACCCACCGCGCATCGTCGCCCAGGTGATTCAATCATCTGGACGTACCAATCGTTTCTTTAGTCTAATCACCAACTTACCTTTGGATCTTTCTTATCAGTGTCAGTTATTTTAATTTATTTTTTAAAATTTCATTTTGTTTATTTAGAAGGGATGATGGTGATGGACTGTTGGCGGCTCCAGAGATGAGACAGAGACGACCCAATATCATTTCCACCTCGAAACCTGGAAGACGAAGGCAAACAAAAAATTATCCAACCCCCTCCCCAACCGACTCGAGAAAAAGATCAGGTTACTTAAATAAAATTAAGTCTCCCTTTTTTTTTTTACTATATTTTTCATATTCTCCTCTTTTTTTTTATTATTATTTCTTAGACACACGCACCACTTCCGCTGGATCGCCTCAGGTGATGTTTTTAATATTTAATTAAAAACAAATAATTAAATGATTCGTGTGTATAGAAGCAATCGACGATATCAAACTGGAGAGACCGACTGCCTGGGAATTGATGCGATAATGATCGATTTCGAATCGGAAGCTCTGCCAATCTCTTGCGCAAATAGACACACACCTGCAGCCGTGCGTCAATGCAACCAGACTCGAACCAGCTACGAAGGGGAGGACGACGCAGCCCAAAGGTAGGGTTTACCCATTGAACTATTTCTTTTTCTATTTATTTTTCACATCCGAAAAAAAAAAAATCGCGGTTACACGTTCGTCACACGGGAAATGATGATCCGATATGTTCGGAAGCGCGCGAAATTCAATCTAATCCGGATGAATGGATGGACATATTTTTTTTTTCTTTCCTGATATCCTCCGTAGACAGTGTGTGTAGTTATTGGAGCTCAAAAGATGTACACACTGTTAGGTAGAGTGGCCATTTAATAGATGGCCAAGTAAAAAAAAATAAAGGGGGGGGGGTTTACTCTGAACTTCCTGCTTCCGTGTTTTAAGGCTTCTTCCGGGACATTTTAGAAGCCAATGCATATAACCCCTGGATTCCCCCCTTTTTTTTTATTTGCTGACCGTGAGTGGTAAGAGAGACAAGTAGTGTATTAAATTCTCACCTGCGGATATTGGAAATACGACACCTTCCGTCTTCCCAACTCCAGAAAAAAATAACAGTTCATATTAAAAAAAATAGATTAAAATTCAATAACCTCATCCGGTCATTGTCTCGTCAGTGAAAATATTTGATAGACAAGGGAGGGATTTTGACGTCCGCTTTTTGAAATTTTTCTCCCCCCCAGAAAAAAATATTTTTCTCTTCCAAAAAATTTGATTAGATTACATCAACGTCTAGCTATATATATAGGCCTCTTTTTTTATTTATTTCTGTATTCATACAGAAAATGCGATGATATCAAATGACTCGATTTCTCCGTGTTTTTTATATATCCTCTGGTGTTTTGGGTTTCCCCTTCTCGTTGATGCAGTTGCGGGTAGAGGGGAGATCAATCCGCAAGTGTGTTGCTATTGATACAGTTACGTACTGGTCCCTAACCGAAGCATTGCGGATGATTGCTTGATAATAATGCGGTAATCAGCCGGTGGTTATTGACCCAATGCACGTGTGCCTACCGCCTTGGATTGTATCGATGACGCGTGTCATCTTCAATCCTCTTTACCGCGATTTGTTCTCCCCCTCTCTTTTTATTGAGTGTTTTCTTTTATTTGGCCGGCCTCTATAGACCTGTTTACTCTTTGAATCAAACTCTCTCGTAGGCATCGATCCTGAGAGACATTTTGCGCGTGCCTTTTGTCAACTTTGCGAGGGTTTTCTTGTCAGATCCGAATGTGCTGATCTTTAAAAAAATATTGAAAATTTATGTCGTGTTCAAGTCTGTGAAATAGTCTTGTCTCGTGCTTGTCGACGTTAATGAAGAGTGACGTTGACACTTTGGACAAGGCCGGGTGCGAGTTTTTGACTCAACGAAATGAGTTGGGAAGGCCTACGAGGCCGTTTAGGATTACACACAGAAGGCGCCGCAGCCTCGAAAAACCGACAAACAACAACATGTTCAACTGAATTTTAGGCTTTACATTTTTAGAACAACTGTTGTTCCAGCAATGAGTCTTGTTCATTAACACTTGTGACAAGGGCTGGCCTCTTTATTTGCTTTAGCACGCGCGTCATTCTTTTTGAATACTCCAAAAGACTTCGACGAGACATTTTCGCAAGTATTTCCTTAATCTCAAATTGAAAATCAATATTCCCTTTTTTTTTCCTCTGAAGGACTAATCCTTTACTAGGATAAAAAAGAATTGTTTCTTTTTTGAAAAGGCGTGGCTGTCGAATGCCCGTGCATCGCAGGAACGTTTCAAATTGGGGTAGCCAGCGGGTCGATGATGTTTGGGAATTATTCTTAACGCTGTCGAATATTAAAGTCCTTGTTTTTCTTTATGCGGATAAAAAAAAACAAAACAAAGGTGGACTTGTAAAGAGGCCTTACAACTGTTTTTTTTTTTTTTTTTTTTTTGCTCTTCCATCTCTTGACGTGCAGCCGGTCTGTGGGCTCAAGCCTCTTACAAATTGTCGCAAACGCGCACGCGCACCAGACGCAGTGTGTGTGTGTGACTGTTGAAGCCTTACGATTTGTCATTTTACCGATGAGTTGTAGACATTGAGCAAAGCTCTTCCCATCCCCCCTCTCTTTCGTGTTAGAAGCATGTGTGTCATCCACATAGCTCGTGCCTGTTTTTTACTTATCCCGTTGTCTTCTTATGTAGATCGAATTCGTTTTTTCGGGCTTACCTTTTTTTTTAGATGGCCATCCGTTAGATGGAGCGCAGACGAGGGCATTTTTCAATTATGCGGTTGTGATAATTCCTGATGAAAAATGATAATTCAATTTTGAAAATGTAAGGTATGCAGAGCCGTTTTTCTTGAATTAAAGAAGGAAAAAAATGTCGATTATTTGATTTTCAAAGAAATTGTTGTTGTCCAGGCAGAAGGAAAGATCCGCCCCTCATTCCTGAAAAAAGAAAACGATAAGAAATTTACCTTAGAGGTCAACTTTTTTGTTTTACCCTCGTAAAATACCTGGGGTCGTCTCCGATTACTCGAGAGCCTCCAAAACTCGGTCGAAACCAACGACACCGGAGTTGATGTTTCGGGGTCGGTTAGAGACAGCCAAGAGTTAGGAGTCTATATCAGTTTTTTCTTTTCAAGTAGCAGGTTGCGGTTTCTTATAAAAAAAAAGGTTCGTTATCCGTGAATGTGTATCAAACTTCGATGAAATCAGGTCTTCTATTTAACGTTTGAATGAGAAACGCTTCCACTTCAGCGTTTCCTTTTGCAATTTTCCCATTCCGCTTGAAGGAAAATAGCAAAAAATGAAATCTTACAACGACGTTGTGCGTCTTGTAGTTCGCAGTCAATCCGATTTTTCGCTCTAATTTTTTTTTCTGTTTGGAAATCCGTGTCGCGAAATTCCCTTGTTTAAAAATTACGTAACGCGTTATTGATTTCTAGTTAGGCCGCTATACTCGAAAGTAATACCCTTCTCTTTTTATTAAAAAAAAAAATGGTGGGATCAATAATTACTGGAGAAGTTAACGACATTGAACTAGCTCAATCTTGAGCTGACACTGTAGGGCTGCTTTGGAAATGTTTAATTAGATTATTTTGCGGATAATTCCGATGTAGCGCAAAACCGCATTGTAAAATGTAATCGGATCGTTTTAATTCCGATTTCAATATGTTGATTTTTTTAAAGCGAAATTTTTAAACATTAATTTGGTTTGTTTGGAGGGGGGTTGTCAGTTTGCCCACGTCCGTTTCCCAGTGTCCAATCCTTCGCTTCCAACCCGAAAAAAAAAAAGAAAACGGAACTGGAAGTGATATTGGATACCAAGTTTGAAAACCGTTAGGGTATTTTTCGTTGTTTTTACTAGACATAAAAGAAAAAAGGCATTGAATTTCGTGGTTATTTAGTCTGTTTATTTATTATTTTTATTTTTCCAACCACGGAATATGCGGAGCAGAGGCTCAGCGTAGAGGGAAAATTGAAAGTCAAATTCAAATACGGAATATTTCGAACTAAAATGTATTCAACTTTTCAATAACCGCGAAATGCATTTCGTTGTTTTTCTACATCAAAAGGTGGGGAAATCAAAGGGCCCGCATTTTGCGAGTCTTTATTTGACGTCACATATATCCTGGGCAAAAAGGGGCGTACCTTTAAGCAATAGGACAGATTGACTGCGGATGCAAGAAGCCCTATATCCGTTAGCTTACTTAATACTTGCTTTACTTATTCTCTTTAAAAATTTATTAATTCATATTTTGTTTGTGCGGCGATGCAGTCTGATGTTCAGTAAATGATTAGGCCACTGCATTTGATGGAAAGTTTATTTTCTTAAATTCGAAGGAAATTGAGCTATATCAATGATGCGACGAGTTGCCAACAGATTGAGTTCGGGATAGTTCTTTGCCATCCGGTCCCATTCTTCCGTTTGACAAATCGTTTTGGCGTTACTAACCACAATGTCGAGTGCGACGTTTTTGACGTTTTCCATCGAATGCAAATCAGCCCAGATCATGATGTTTATGGCGTTATTCAGCTCGATATGTGAAAGGAGATATTCAATGCACTCGTTGCGTAAATCTAAGATATCGTACTTGTCCGCAGCCGAGAACAGTTGCTGGGCAGTGTCGTCCGTCAGCGCTGACTCGGTACGGCCAACGTAGACGTAATGAAGCAGCTCCTTGAAAATGTTTGATTTGATGTCTTTGATGGTGACTTTACCCGTCTTTGCCTCTTGCATATCGTGATTGAACATGGCGCCAAATACCGCGCTCCTGGCCGATAAGATTTGAATATGGCCGCCGATTTGCTGGCCGTTTTCGAAAATAAACTGGACGTCGCATTGGTTTTGACACACAAACAAGTAGTTCGCTAAATGCGCCAGGGCTTTTATTTCACGTTGACCGATACGATTAAACTCGATCCAGATTTCAGCGGTAAATAAAGTGAGCTTAGGATTGGCCCTGCTTTGCGTGTTGGGGATGTTCACCTGGAATTTTTCAGACTTGACGTTCCAGCCACTCGTGTCAGACGATCTCTTCAACTTGATTTTTGCGTTTTCGTTGGTGATAATCCACACGTTGCAAGGTTGAAGATAATAATCTGAGACAGGGTTTCTGTCTGCGTTAGAACGCGTTGCATCATTACCTTCTTTTAACTGCGTTAAAGACACTTCGATGTCATATTTCCTGAAAAATCTGGAATGGGAAGGTTGTCCGTATGCGAGTTCTGTTTGGATCTGATTTTCGTACGTGCACGACACGTTGAAGTGGGTTTCGAACTTGGCATCGCAGCCGGACAGTTGGAAATCTTCATTCGCTACTCCGTCCACGTTGGCGAAATCAACTGTCCACTTTGCACATTTTAAACTGCCTTTATTTTCGTTAGCGATTGCGATCGGCATTGTAAGCGAAAATAACTTTGTTGCTGCCTATTGCTCTCACTTTCTTGACAACGGTGAAGTTCCAGAACGTTAAATCTTTTTTTAAAAAGAAAAATTGTGTGTTGTTGCTCAATTTTTCTTATCGTGCCGTGTTATTATCTTACGTTAAAATTCGTAGATAAAGTGGCGCGTATCTCAAGTCGCAGTATTTGTTGATAAAAAGCTTTCAAAACGCAGTAAAACATCGTGCTTCTTTTGAATGGAAATTTAGCTCTTTATTTTCATCTGAAATTTGCAAATGAAATTCACGTGAGTCGTACGAGAAACCATTGTTAAAGGGAGGGTATTGTCGCAGTCAGGAAATGTTTATTTTATAGTCCGTGTAACGCGGACAGAAAGGTCGGGATGTATTCCCGCTAAATACTCCCATTTGGTCGTCTCACGAATTGTATGAAAATGTTCAGCGACAAACTTTATAGCCGCCTCTCTAAGTGAGTCGATCGAATGGGCTTCGGCCCAGATCATCAAGTCGATGGCATTATTCAGTTGTATGTCGAACAGTAGAACATCTACACACTCTTCTCGTAGGCCTTCTATGTCGTATTTCTCGGCCGCCAAGTACAACGACTGGGCCTTGGTTTCAGTCAACGGTGTGCCAGTATGGCCGGTATAAATGTAATGCAGGAGGTCTTTAAAAATGTCTTCTTGGATGTCCGCGATGTCGACTTGACGCGTCATCCTGTCGTTGGTGAACATGTGTTTGAACACAGGACTGGAAATCGATAGAATGGCAACGTGGCCACCGACGCGCTGTCCACTTTCGAAAACGAATTGGACGTCGCAATGTGTTTGCTGATCAAGTAGCTCCGCCATACGTCTGACAACCTTGATTTCGCCAATACCGACGGAATTGAATTTGATCCAAAGAACGCCATAGAAGGTGTGATACTCTGAAGGAAAATCAGTCGAAATGCTGCGTGATTGCCATTTATTTTCCGGACTTTTTTCAAAAAAATGTTTCGTTACGTCTTTGCCAATGGTCAACCACATATAGCGCGGCAGACGATAGCAATCCGGAATAACACCTGCATCGTCGGTGGGATTTGATCCGTCGTTTTTGCCAGATGTTGTTATTAGAAAGAACTCGATTTTGTACTTTTGGCTCTCATGGCGATCGGTTACAGGAATGCACGACAAATTGCATTGCAACTCAAAATGGTACGTATACGAACGGCCTTGCGTGCGCTTCACCTGAAGAGGGCTAGATTTTTTCACGTTTAGGGCGCAGTTAAAAGACCATTTCACGCTGACGATGCTCTCGTCGTTTTTGGTAACGTTGGCACGAATGGACATGCCGAATTTATCGGAAGTATTTCCAATTTCTTTTCGTGCGCGACTTGGTTCGTACAATGCGTTTGTATTTCAACTGAGCTTTGGCAAACAGAAAAAAAAACGATTCAGCAGATATGTTTTTCTTATCTTTTAACTTGACTAGTCTTATCTGAGTTTCAAAGTCTTATTATGTCTTCAGCAACGAACTCCTTTTTTTTTGTTTTGTCCAACGTTATCAGCAATAGCGTATTTGTTTGAAAAACAAAAACAAAATCGTGTTCCAGGATACCTTCCATTCTAAATTATTCGAAATGCTTTATTCATCTGTTCTCTGTTGTCTGTACGTGCACGACACGTTACAGTGGGTGTTGAACTTGGCACAACAGCCGGGCAGCTGGAACTGTCCACTTTGCGCATTTGAAACTGTCGTTATTTCCGTCAGCGATTGCGATCGGCATTCTACGCGAAAACAACTTTGTTGCTGCCTTATTGTTTCCACTTTCTTAACAACGACGTAGCTCGTCTTATCGTGCCGTGCTTTCTTCTATCAAAATTTATCGATAAATTTGCACGTATCTTAAGTAGTCGTATTTGTTGAAAAGCTTTGAAAACGCATTAAAAACACCGTGCCTCTTTGGTATGTGAATTTAGCTCTTTATTTTCATTCTAAATTTGCAAATGAAATTCGTGTGGGTCGTACGAAAAACTACTGTTAATGGTAGGGTTATTTCTGCAATCAGGAAATGTTTATTTCATCATCCGAGTGGCGCGGAGACAAAGCTCGGGATGATTTTTCATTAGATCCGCCCACTTTGCCGTCTGACAAATTGTTCGAAAATGTTCAGCGACAAATTTCAGAGCCGGCTCTTTAATTTCAATGATCGAATGGACATCGGCCCAGATCATCAAGTCGATGGCATTATTCAGTTGTACGTGGAACAGTAGAAAATCTACACACTCTTCTTGTAGGCCCTCTATGTCGTATTTCTCGGCCGCCACGTACAATGACTGAGCCGTTGGTTCAGTCAACGGCGTGGCAGTCCGGCCGGTATAAATGTAATGCAGGAGGTCTTTAAAAATGTCTGCTTCGATATCCGCGATGACGACTCGACCCGTTTTAGCCTCCACCATGTCGTTGGTGAACATGGCTTCAAACACAGGACTGGAAACCGATAGAATGGCAACGTGGCCGCCGATGCGCTGTCCACTTTCGAAAACGAATTCGACGTCGCAATGTGTTTGCTGGACGATCAGCTCCGTCATACGTATGACAGCGTTCAGTTCGCCAATACCGATGGAATTGAATTTGATCGAAAGAACGCCATTGAAAGCGCCATAGTGCGAAGGATGAGGAATCGAAATGTTGCGTGTTTGCCATTTGTTATCAAGACATTTTTCAAGAAAATGTTTCGTTACGTCGTTGGCCATAGTCAACCATATATCGCACGGTAGACGATAATAAACCAGAATAGCATCTGCATCGTCGGTGGGATTTGATCCGTCGTTTTCGCCAGGTCGTGTTGTCAGTAAGAACTGGATTTTGTAGTTTTGGATCTGGTTGGGATCAGTTTTAGGAATGCACGACAAGTTGCATTGCAACTCGAAATGGTACGTATACGAGTATCCGTACGTGCGATCCACTTGAAGAGGGCCAGATTTTTTCACGTTTGGGTTGTAATCAAAAGACCAGTTCACGTTGACGAGTCTCTCGTCTATTTTGTGAACACTGGCACTGATGGACATGCTTTAATCCAGCGGAGGTAGTTCCGATTTTGTTTTCTTTCGTACAACTCGTCTTTATTTCAACTGAGTTTGGCTAACCACAAAATGTGTTCAGTTGATTTAATTTTTTTTGGTGTCTTTATCGTTAACTTGATTATTCTTATCCGAGTTTCAAAGTTTAATCACGTCGAAAATAACGAAATGTTTCTTGTTTGTCCAACGTTATCAGCAATAGCGTAGTTCTTTGAAAACCAGAACATCCTGTTCCAGGTTACCTCCCGTTCTAAAATAGTTGGAACGTGTTTCTCTTTCTTTTTTCGGTTTTACTTTTCAAGTTATGATTTTCCCCATCGTACGATTTATGCGAGAAACGTTTTTGTGTAACTTATTGCTCGCCGACGTTTTTTTTTTTGAATGCATTTCCTGGAATTTGCAATGACATCGATTTTATGCCTCTAAAGATTTCAATACGTATTGCCTACGTTTTTTTCTAGTCACAAAACATGTTTTTCCATCATTGAAACATAACCAACAGCACCTAGTTGTTTTACAGTTTTTACCTTTTGTTCGTCGTCATTTGAATTGAAATGAAAAAATGTTAGCGTTCACTAGGCACTCGAATTCGATCGTTTATTTCGTTTCACTAGCGTTCGTGCCCAGTAACTATTCATGTAGTCGTTTCAAGAAACACCCTCGATTCAAACAAACAATTCGCTCGGATTAAATGACTCGCTTAAAAGAACGCTAGCAAGGTGTTCTGTTACGTTCACTCGCCTTTAATTTAGCGACACAAATCGTGCGTGATTTCAGTCGTCAGTTTTCCATTATACCAAACGAGACGTGCGCCGACGATCACGAACGAAATTCATTGACCAGCCGTTCGACAAAAGAAATGAAGCTCGCAAGTTCCTACTGTAAACATGGCATCGTGACGCTCTTTCTATTTATGTTCGTGATGTACGCCGTCCAGCGTCTAACAATTCAAGGAGCAAAAACAACGACAACGCGTCAGACTAAAAGTATTTTAATTTGGAACAGTCCCGAACGCATCGAAACGGCCGCGTTCGGCGTCGGGCGTTCGCCTTTTATCGAACACGGTTGCGAAATCAACGAATGCGTCATCTTCGATAACCAGTCAGCCCTTCCTTTGGATAATTACGACGCCATCATCGTGCACGTTCACGAATTATGGTTAACAACGTTACCCGATTTCAAAAGGCAAAGTCATCAACGTTTCATTTTTCTGACGCAAGAGACGCCCCTAATCTCGCAAACGCTCGACGTATCCTCATTGGCAAACGTATTCAACTGGACCATGACCTATAGACTCGATTCAGACATTGTGTTGCTTTACGGACGCATCCGTCCGCGCCGGACGGCCCCTAAAAATGCGGAAGACATTCAAATATTGATGGGGAAAATGCGTGCGATGTCGACCAGGAACTACGCGGCCAATAAGACGAGTCCGGTCGTTTGGATGGCGTCTCATTGCGACACTCCGAGTCGGAGGGAGGTGTACATCCGCCAATTGAGCGCATTTATTCCGGTCGATGTTTACGGCGGATGCGGTCCGTTGACGTGTGAGCGCAACGACACGCATTGGCTTTCACATCCGAAATGCTACGACGTGCTGGAAGCGAAATACAAATTTTATTTGTCGTTTGAAAATTCCATTTGCGCGGATTACGTGACTGAGAAATTCTTTGAAATCATGCGCAAAGAGATGGTGCCCGTCGTTTACGGCGGGGCCAATTACAGTCGAATTGCGCCTCCGCATTCGTACATCAACGCGCTTGATTATACGCCGGAGAAGCTGGCCGAGTACTTGAAAATGTTGGACGCTAACGATACGCTGTACAATGAATTTTTCTGGTGGAAAGTCCATTACCGAGTGGAGGCTGGAGCGCATCAAATGGCACGACACGGGTTCTGCGATTTGTGTCGAAAACTCCATGAGAACGAGGATGTAACACAATCCTATTCCAAATTAGTACCGGAATGGGATTCGAACACTCAATGCAAATCTGATTGACGAACAAATTTCTATTTTTATTTGCGATTTTTTAAAAATTCTTTTGTTGTTTCGTATTAAATTTCATGTTGGGTTTCTAGCGTCAGTGCGTTAAAAAATAAATGCGGCACAATCCCCATGCATATTTGCTACACGATATTTAATGCGGCGATTCATAACTGAATTTTTTTTTTCAATTCTATTAATCTATTTTGAATAGTTAATGGTCACTAAATTTAATGGATCGCCTTCTTAGCTCAGTGGTAGAGCGCTGGTCTCGTACATTTAGATATTAACTGATTTGACCAGAAGTCAACCAGAGGTCGAGAGTTCAATCCTCTCAGGAGGCACTTGTAAATGTTATTACCCTACGCGTGACACGGGTCTTAATTCACTTATAAAGTACTGCAATGTGCGCGTACCTGGGTGTTTATCTGCCGTGTGTGAGCTGTTTTTTCGCCGCTCCTTGCCGTAAGATAAGCCTATCGGATAGTGAAAATTCAAAAATCGATATCGATCGGTTCCATTTTACGAAAATAATGTATTAAAGTTTAATTAGAATAATGAGTAACATAATGGGGAGAGTTAATGGAATTAGGAAGTGTAATGCTTTGATTGTTTGTTGATTATTAATGTATCTAATTGAATTTTATATGTTATTAATTGATAGGTACGACAGCAAGAAAAGGAAAGAATGTTCAGGCCAAACCAGATAAGATTTAACTACAGCTCATCGCTGCGAGCGTCGCGTGGCCGTGACACTTAAACAGGGAAATTCTGTGGTAAAATTCACCCACTCTTCCGTCCGGCAAATGCTTTTAAAAGTACGAACCACAACGTCAAGAGCAGCTTCTTTAAGGAAGTCGATTGAATGACGCTCAGCCCAGGCCAGCAATGTAATGGCATTATTCAATCATACGCTTGAAACAAGAAACCGGGTGCATTCTTTTTTCAGGTCTTGGATTTCGTACTTTTTGGCTACGACGAACAGCGATTGGGCCGTTTCTTCCGTCAACGGCAAGCGAGTTCTTCCCTAATAAATGAAGTGGAGCATTTCTTTGAAAGTCTCGCGATTGATATCCCTAACGTTGACTTGATCCGTCCTCGTCTCTTGCGTGCCACCATTGAACATGATGGCAAACACCTTACTCCTGGCCGATAGGATGTTGGTATGTCCTCCGATGGGCTGGCCATCTTCGAAAGAGAACCAAACGTCGCATTTTGTTTGCTGGACGAATAAGTAGTCAGTCATCGCCTTGAGTGCATTCATCTTTCCAGCACCAAATGTGTTAAACTTAATTAATAACTCACAGTATACCGTATCATGTACACGCAGTATGAGTGACCCATACGACTTCCATTCATCTAATCCTGCCGATTTCTCCAAGTTAATTTATTGCGTGCACTGTAAGCGAATTCAACAGCGCAGGGTAAACGATAGTAATCTGGAAGCCGATCTACTTCTCCGCTGGAACTCGCTGTTAAACAGACTCCGGTGATTATCCGGGGCAGCGGGCGATGGTCGTAGAAGTAATGAGAAAGCCAGGGAACGTAAAAGGTAAAGAAAATATCAAACTTCAAAACGTATGGGTAGTAACGATTAAGCTGAAAGGTATGCTTATTGTTCTCGCCCAGTTGCTTGAAAGAAATCGTCCATTTGACAGATGTCACATCATCGTTTTTCTCTTCGATTTTGAAATCCATCGTCAATGAAGGAGAATACCACAACGATTTTAATGGACAACTGAAATCAACATGGCGATCGCTGTATACAGGTGAAGTTTTATCTTCTGCGACAGTGTGAACAAGTTTTATCGAAATGGAGCGATAGGCTACGAAGGTAAGCTGCGCAATCGTTTATAAACTCATCATTTTCGATTGATACGGAACACTATCTCAAATTGCTTGTGGATAACTACTTTTATTTATTTTAATAGATGCAGATTTATTTTGGATTCCAATAGTTTACGTCCCGAAGCCTTAACTATTGGTAATCAGTTTGAATGTTGCCAATGGATTACGACATTATGTAGTCAGCTGATGGAATGATTAGGCAATCTGTTCTAGTTGCCGTGTCCCGCGAGTTCCAAATCCGTAATTATGCTAATCATAGTTAATTAAAACTTCCTTTTTCCTAGTTTGAATATCATTCGAAACAAAATCTTGCCACTGGGAAAGGAAAACGCAGTGCAATCAAGCTAATAATATACCTTAAGGATAAAGGTAACGGTGTCGAATGTCGAAATGCAAAGGGCACAGTTTTGACCATTGCTACATACGGACAAGAGTCGTCGAAAAATGTCCAAGAGTTTTCTGAACAATTTTCGAAAAATCTCGCCAGGTATTTAACTGATTCAATCAGAATGCCTTTGAACTCATTTCCAACACCCAAGGCCCTTCCTGGAACCAAAAAAGAATTTCCGCATGTGTGTAGCCGTGTAAACAGTGGAAAGGTGAAAACACCAAAATTTCGCGCGTCATTTTACAATCAAAACTCATCCGGAATTGCAGCCTGCTCCGTTAGCGCACCTCGTGCCAAGCCCGGCACGCACCATGATTCTTCTGGTGTGTCTGCTTGCCTCAACAAACAGATTAGAAATCCACTAATCAAAGTTGAGTCGGCAGAGAAAAAGCCTCGTAGCAGCCAACTGGACAGCAGGCCGATTAAACCAACGTGGATCATTACTACACAGATAGATGCCAAGAAAATGCCTATCGAGATTCCACCTTTGCCCGGCAAGAAAAAGACATTGAAAGATTTGGTGTGTAAACCTTTCCAGGCCAAGCCACTACCTCTCAGCACTTACGAACCGTTTGTACCTAGGAAACGTCCGTCTGTCTCGTGTAACAAGAAATCAGCAATCAAGCTGAGCCCGACGGAGGAACGGGAACTCCGGGAATTTGAATTGGCTGAAAAGGTGATTCCTAAAATTGAGTCTCAGAAGAAGGAGAAGATTCCCGTTCGTTTCGAAAAGGCTACCCAATTCCCTGCCAAAGAAGAAGTTACACGGCATGAAGCGGCTCTAGTGAAAATGCTGGAAGAGATCATTTTTCGAGAACTTGCAAAGAAAAAGACGGCCCCGTAATGTTACGTAACATGTTAAATCAACTGAAAAGTTGGTTTTAATTAAGACAAGTATCCATTTTCGATTCTTTTGGTGTACAGGAACGTGTGGTGGTTGGTTCATTACACGAATTTCAATATTATCATAATATTTATTTACTCTGTCATCGATATGTCGGTGAAGTCCAAAAAAGGAGGTTTTATATGTACCAAGTATTTTGCTTGCTCATTCCTTCCATTTTCTCAAAATTATATACAATTTTTGAAGTTTATGGGGTGTAAAACACTAGAGCCATCTTGTGGTGGCAAGAAAATAATTTTTCGTGAAATCGCAAAGACAAAGGCGGCCCCGTAAAATTATTGTTTATGGCAATCCGTTTTACCCCCAAACAAGAAATCGGTCAGGAAAAATCCAGGAAAATGGTTCTTTTTTCATTAAGTCAACCTTTTTTTAAATATATTTGTGCTGCATCACTCTAATGCTGGATCGCTCTAGCGCGCCAGTACGTTTCAGCGCAATTACCGTGGGAATTTTGCCCCCAAAATCTCAAAAAATGGACTATCATTGGAATTGGTTGAATATCACAGGATATACTCAAAATTTAATGCTGATTCCGGGAAAATATTCTTTTTTTCAAAAAGTCAATGGTTTTTGAAACATATCGAATATTCGCGAAGTGCTTTGCACTAGCGCGCCAGTACGCTACAGCGTTAACATGTTTACATATTCTAGCCATATAATGATCAGAGTTTTCAAAATAGATAGAATAAAACCAAATAGAAGAAAATTCAATTATATTTGTGCTAAGCATAATTATCAGTTTATAACGGACCTATTTTTGAAATACAAGGAATATTTAACTAAGAATCTGACAAGTAGATGGCGATAGTAAAAAAGAACCCCGATTTTTTAAAATAAAATGGATTGCTATAATTGTTACGTAGCATATTGAATCCACTATTTGTTTGTCAAACTATTTTGATTGCTCATTCCTTCCAGTTTCTCAAAATTATTTACAATTTTTGAGGTTTATGAACTGTAAAGCACTAGAGCCATCTTGTGATGACAAGAAGACTTTGCTTCTTCAGAAAGCAGTCGGTCGAGAAAAACAATCGAGTGAAACCTGCAGGCGTCATTTGCTAACAGCTGTCATGAAAATTAGAGAGTTTGTTTGAAAAATCTAGTTTTTTTTTATTTGATCGTTTTAGTTGTATTTTTCGTAACGTCCTGAGCCATGATTTATTGCGTTTAATTAAGCCATGTTGACGGCTGTTGTCCTTCGATTCTTACGTTCCAAACTCTTTCTGACAGCCATCTTTTTTGCCTCCTTCACATATTTCGTGGTTAACTTCTACAACGATGTAAGTCATACTTGACGAAAAGATTTTACCTGCGTTTGTTTAAAAACATTACTGCTATTTTAGAATTCAACTTTACTCCTGTCCAATGAAGATGTGGATGTCCATGAGTTGGGATCAGGAAGGCGTCCTTTAGGGCACATTTTTCAGTGGCAAGGTGCGGAAGACGAAAACGATACAAACTCCAAACCTGTTTCATGTCGAAATTCTGTCCAAGGGAAAGCGTTGATTGCTGACAATAAAGGTATTTTGAAAATTATTAGTTGTATAAGTGTGAATAATGTTCCTAGTTTTTCACTAATTTTCTCATAATAAAGGGTATGTGTGCGGCAGACACAATGTAATGCCAAATGGCTGTTGTAAGCCAGAAACTGATGGGACAAAACATTATTCTTGTGAGACATGTCACAACAATGGGTGTTGTTCAATATACGAGTACTGCATCTCATGTTGCCTTCAACCAGATAAGGTATAACACCCTAACACCCCATCTGAATAACTATATGGTCAACTAACTCAATCTGGTGTAACAGAAAGAAGTTTTACAAGATGTTTTGGGCAAAGCAGCAGGCACATTAAACCTTCTCCTAACTTCTGTGACGGATCATTTTGAGCTTTGTCTTACGAAATGTCGGACCTCCTCGCAGAGTGTGCAGCACGAAAATTCCTATCGTAATCCACGTGCTAAACATTGTTACGGTGAAGCACCGCCACCGTTGGAAACAGAAGGAACTGTGGATACTAGCTAATATCGATGATGAACTTATTCATTGACGTAACGATCTTAATTAACAAGGAAAAGTGCACGATGCTCTTTTTACAAAACATTGCCGATTCTCAAGTGACCAACGCGATTTTATTATTTCTATTTTTACCTAAAGATGTGTACAGTTTGTTTCTAGTCTAATTATAAGTTGGACTAATTAGTTCATTGCAGGTGAAGCATGCTATCACACTATTGATTAACAGGCCTAAATTGGTATGTTTAAATATTCATTGTTTTAGTATGAATATATTGATGTGATCTTATACTGTAACATCCCAACAAAAGATTCTATATTGCAACATGCACCTAATTGTTTACTTCTCTTTTTGCTGAAACCAGTGAGATTTGTAGTTCCGTTCATTTGATTTCGAAAATGTTGTTATGACAATATATATTCTTGCAATTATACCTAGCCCCACAAAAATGTGCTGGGCGCGATTGGTTATTTCCCGAATTTAAGCTGCTACTACAAAGAAAAAAAAATAATGCATTTTAGTTCTATAAATTAGATTAGTCTTTGGCTACAATAGGCTATGACGACCGTAAGCTTGGAACAACGTACCTGAATCCAAAAGGATAAATAGACGGGATAACAGGTTCGTGTTGTTTCCCACCCCCCAATATGGCGGTCGTTATCTGACGTGACGTGAATTGTTCCATGAGCCTTATTACCTTTTTTCTCCATTCCTGTGCTGATAGGCCAATTTTTACATTCCAGAAAAATATATGTTTCTACATTTAACGCGTGAGGATCTATTCGGATCATTCCGACATTTCATAAAGCATATTTCGTAAATTTCTTAAATAGTTATGTGTCTTTATTTTGTTTACATCACAAATTTGTGTTAGAAGTCTCAACCTTGATATGCCTATGCAATCTTTATTATTTTTTAAAATAATTAATTTCATGAATTATTTTCAGCAGGTGCTTCTGCTTGTATGCTTTTATAGAAATCTGGTAACATGGGGTCTTCAGCAGAATTGTGTCTACGTTGGAGCAGCTATGAATCAACTTTGCTGTTCTCAGTCTGCGACATGTGGGATGCAGGAGCATTAACAGATGTGACACTCTCTGCAGAAGGACGAACTATTAAAGCTCATAAAGTGGTTCTCTCCTCCTGTAGCGGTTACTTTAAAGAAGTACTTCAGGTATGTGTTTTGTTACATCTTTAAATTTTGCATCCAGCGACTATTAACCCTTGATATTTTATACAGGATGTAACTTCAGCTCAACACCCCATCATTGTTCTTCCCTATGCCTGCTACCAAGATCTCTTGGCTGTGATTAGCTTCATGTACAAGGGTGAAATCAACATAACCCAGGTTGAACTTCCAGGATTGCTGAATTGTGCAGAAGCTCTTAAAGTCAAAGGCCTAGCTAAAATAAACCCGTTAAGAGCGTCAGGTCTGCTAAAAGAGGTGTGCAAAAAAAACAGCCATGGCACTGTAGCAACTCATGGATTATTGGGAGGAAGGAGCATCAAGATGGAAACCCATGGGATTTGCAAAAATAATGGCTTTCTACCTCACAGTGAAGGGGAAGAAGCTGTAGAAATCACAGAAATATCTGAAGATCAAAAAGAATGTTTGGTGGTCGAAGAAGGTAACATCCTTTCTCTATTTCCATTTTCATAATTATTAGAAACGGATTGGTATTATAGATTCCCCGGAAAATATGCTTGAGGAAGTCGAGATAGACAGTGAGTGCCACGATTCAGACGAGGGTGAGGGTGGAAATGAATCGAGCCACAGCGGTAGCGAACGCAGTGAAGGAAAGCTCTACTTTTTGACGTCGTTGGGCCAACACGAAGAAATGAAGGATGAAGACATAAAAAAATCCAGCGATACAGCCAAACAGATAAAGAATCGGCGAAGGAAGCGCGGGGATCTTATTCGTGCAATTAATGCAGCGTGGAACTGTGGCCGAGGTGGAATGAAGGAATGTACTACCAATAACGGGCAGCGATCCTCCATCCGGAAAACTCTTTTACCAGTTTCTTGTCCGATCTGTTTTAAAGTATTATCCAACGCCTACAATTTAAAGGTATATTCGATCTGTTCTTTTACGTAGAAAGCATTTCATGTCCGATTGCGGTATTGCATAGGTCCATATGAGCATTCATGACGGCCTAAAACATCAATGTTCCATTTGTGGACACACTTCTAAATCGCGGGATGCCCTTCGAAAACACCTGGCTTACCGTCACCTGATCGGCATGAGCGGACCAGTAAGGCCCCGTATGCCTGCCAACAAACGCCGAAAGCATGATGGCACAGACGACATGCTGGACACATCGATGCAGTCAACAGAAAACGAGAATCAGAATGCCGCCTCCTCCAGTCTTTCTTTCTCCGATCCAGACAATGATCATTTGGCCCATAGTGGAGGTGAGGACGTCGACCAGAACGGGAATCCGTCAGTTGCCAATGACACTTGGTGAGACAAAACCTTTTTATTTCTCTTAAAAAGAAACCAAGCTACATATCTTCTCAGATCATTGCGTATTATAAGAAAACTTGCGCTTACGGTTCCGTCCCGACGGACGGTTTGTAGTATCATTTCCTTGTCATTAACTGTTATAGTCCTAACCCATTTTATTGAACGATTCATTTATATGTGTATATGTTAAGAATCCCGAGTTTATTTCAAGCCATTCCTTCGTTCAGGTGTCAAATGTTGACGAATTTCCGTTTAATTGAAAAACAAAGTTGTGTTCGTCCTACCGGTCTTGGACCGGTAGCGTGATCCCCATCATTCAAGTCTAACTTGAGCGATGCGTTTTCCCCCCGTGATCGTTAATTATTTCCCTTTCGAATTAAGTTAAGGTTAACCAGATGTTACATGTGTTCGTTTTAAGTCCTCAAGGCATCATTCCAAACCTGAAGCTAGTTAGACCAATCTTGTATTTGTTTTGTTGTTAGTTGTTACCTGACTGCTGTGAACCTCTTGTAGTCATGTAATTTTTTTTGTACCACGGAGTTGAATAACAGAAACCATGTTCGGATGTAAAAAAACTTGCCAGTTTTATCGTAAAAACAACACGCGTTGCACAACAAGTGCAATATGTCATGGGACGCTAAAACGTCGTTATGATCTCAAATTTAAAAATGGATTTTTAAATGTTCAACGGTTTAAAACCAGTATCGGACGGATATGAGAAGAACAGCAAACTGCAGGCCGTATCCTGAGACAATTGTATGGCCAGCGCCAGTTAGACCACCGAACCGGTCGACAATATTTATCTTCCATCCCATGCCTGGGTGAGTGTAACTGTGATAGTAAACAACGTCTGGCCAAGAGTTGTCAGGTCGTATTTCCATGTTGGCCGCTTGACCCTCTAAAACAGAAGATGTCTTAGCCCAGTTTAATGAGAAAGCTTAATCAGGTTTTATTACTTTCTTCACATAAAAGCTGTAAATTGTTGCGGAATTTCTGGAATGATGTGACATCATTGTCAAGACGTCTGTCTCGTTGACTGGTTTGTCGCCACAAACAGAGTCTGCCAGCTTCATTTCAACGATTAATCGTCAGTTTTTATGAAATAATTTTTTATATGTTTGCAATTTACCAGCGATGGGGCGCGGCTGCCCACGGCGCGTGAATTCCACGCCAGCTAGAACACGAATGCCCTTACGTTGCTCCTCATTGAATTGCTCGTAGCCACCGATCGGTTCGTCAGTAATAATAAGTGGGTGATAATGAGTCGGGCTATGTGGATCGTTACCGCCTTCGACTTGGAAGTTGTAAACAAGCTCTCGTCGTAAAAACAGCTCAGGAGCAATGTAGCCATTGACGTACCAAGCTAAGTCCGATGCCGGTTGCCCTGCAAATGTACCATACAAACAAACATCAAACAACTATTTCGCTTTTGATGCAGTGAGAAAAATTCGAACTTACCGGTTATTCCTTCATAGCCTCTTTGCCCACCAGACGGACCAACCATAAACCGAATGAGCCTCAGAGAGGGTTCGAGTATTTTAACTGGATCCCAGGGTGCTCTAAATTCAATTTCAATTTTACAGAATGTGAAAGAGCGTAATCGTAAACATCTAATTAGAATTTACGGTTTAGGTTCTTTGACGTCCAGAAAGGAAACGCAATTTTTTTGGACTGTTGTTCGACCGAGATCCAACAATACAGGATGACGAGCCCAGAGCCGGTGAAAGGTGGGGCGTTTATATTTGTCCAATTTCCCTACGGCCCAAATCAAGCTGGCTGGTCGATCCGTGGGGACCACTTGATCTTCTGCATCAGCTGTAGAAACAGTTTGTCAACCATCTTGTCCTGCTTACTGGATCTACTTTTAATGAAGTTGTCTTACAAGGAATGAGCGATCGTCGGTAAGTTATGACGGTGAGTCCGTCAACGCGTGATCCCAGATAGAACTGATGATTATCGGTTCCTCCCACTTGATCATCTCGGCAGACTCCCCGATTGGCTCCCAAAACACTCACGCACTTTTTAATTAGGAAATTATTAATTATTTAAAAATTTACAGACTTTAACAAAAATATTACCGAAGATTTAGCTGTAATATTGTAATCCGTAGCATATCCTTGATACGTGTCCATGTAGAGAATAGCAACGTCTCCGCCCTCCATTCGTGCTTCTGTGGTAGATCCGCTCAAACCAAAAGCAATGTATTCATCGTCGGCTGTAAGGATGTACGGATAAAAATTTAACCCCCAAACGGACCATAAGTTATCTTATGAAATCTTACCGACGCGCCCTGCAATCTCGATGGTGATTGCTGGCCCAAAGATTTCCCAAGATACTTGGAGGTCCCGGTGGAGCGGTTCGCAGTTGGGCAATGTACTCGTATGTGGCTGAGAAAACGTGTAGCATTAAACATACAAAAAGAATATCCAATGAAATGACTTACCAGAACTTTTATTAGAGACGGTGGTACATTGAGGTTGTCTGGAATGATGATGGAGCCGAAGTTTTCACCAGTTTCAACATTAAAGACGCTAAACCAATCAATATCAAAGACGGTAAGCTCTCCAGGCAGACGAAGTATGACATTCTCGTCTCGGTAGGATCTCAGCGGGCTTAGGCTGCATGATCAAAGAGATGAGTAGATATTTTTTTTTTCATTCATTATATAAACGTCAACATGACACTTACTAGCCTTTCTCGTCCGGAACTTTAAAACCTTTAACGGATGGCTGAGGGCCAACTCCTACCCAAAAGTATGTATCTGTAGAAGACACAAATTAGTTGGCACTTCATAGTTAGAATACTTGAATCATTTAAGTATATTTACCCGTTCCAAGACCATCGTAGTTGAATTCTGGCAGTGAGATAGTTTTAGAATCCACGATGACCACAGAAAGTGAAGAAACTCTATGGGCTCGTCGTGACAACTCTGTTAATATTTGGGAGGATGGAGGTTCAAAGCCTTCTTCAATTGAAATATCTCCAAAGTTTTCCTGGGTTGTGTAATAAGATCATTGTGTTATACCAATTATAACAATACTTTAGGGAAACACAGGAATACTTGAATAGTAAGATCATAGATGGATAGCCACTTGATATCAGTGATTTTCTTCCCATCAGACATCTTAAGAGTAAAGTCTTTGTTGAGGTAAGGTAAAAGCACATTAGTTCTCCCTTTTTCGTTGGGAATGATGAACCCTTGTGGCCCAGGTCTTGTTGACGAGCCAACCCAGAAAAACGTATCTGGTCCATTTCCATCATAAATGAAATTTTTTATTAGAAATGTGTATTCATCCACTGCGTAGACTTCACCGGCCACCTACATTGGAAGTTAACAGCTTGAATTGCTTGAAATGTTTCATGGTGAAAGGCAAAATTTTACCTGGTGATGATAAGAGTTTAGTTTCCCCAGGAATTTTCCTTGATAGATTTCTTTATCTTGAGCATTTATCACAGAAAATGACAGACACAGAACTAGAGCACAAAGGATTAAAGGTAAATTACTGTAAGCTTTCATGAATAGGTATAGTACTAATTACCGTAAATCAAGGCCATCACAATTGGATCACACATTCTTCTACCAATTAAGCTGGCAAATGTTGCTCTGACAGCCATTATAAATAAATTTACACAACAACTATTTACTTCAGAAACTAAACAGTATCGACGAGCATTCCCCTGCCAAAGCCGTTCGGTTTTACTCGGGCGAAAAACTGGCTGTCTACCTAGGAAAAACTGTGTCGGCGCGCACGACCAACCTAGATGTTTCCTTTTTCTCTACACGCAAACTGGTTGATAGTTCGTAATGAATCGGTCAGCAAGTAGCGGTACGCCATATGCTGGCTCAAATCTCCAAGGGAAGGCGACTGGAGAGTGTATTTTTTCCTTTCAAAAATCCGGGTCAAGACATACTTCTTTCTACATTGCTCGCCCTAGCCTCGAGGGCCTATGCCCTAAAGGCTTTGTTTACATCACATTGCGAGGGAGAAAGTCGCTCGTTCTATTCTATAGAACTGTCAAGATTCAAACACCTTTCGCTAATATAGATCTGGTACAACGCTCTAGGTTCATTTCTCCCATTCAAAAGGTACATTGTTTATAATATTGAATTGTATTAGCTACTGTCGTCATTCAGAGTTTTTGAACGAGATTTTCAAGTGAACGAGATCCTTAAGTTATTTTGCACAAAACTGTTAATAGATGGCGCAGCAGAAACCGGGAAATTCAAACTTCTGGCTGTTGTCGAAGAGGCCCTGTGAAAGTGATATTTATACCTTTTTGCGTCTGTGCTCAATTCAGCCTCTTACAAGCAAGTACACAGGATAGGAATGAGAGATATACATAACAACCAAGTAATAACATTACAACTTTCGCTGTTTGAATTTCAGATTAAAACTGGAACCGGGGAAACAGACGCTTGATGCTGGTATTCTAAAAAAAGATCCACTAAGTTGAGTCGTGTTTCTTGTCAGTGCAGAGTTGCTGTATTTCTTGTATGGCACCTACAAGCATTCTCACAGCCTCTTCATGCCCTTCGAAGCTGTCGTTGCGATGAATATTGCGGTGTTGATGTGTAGAAGGTTGCTTGGCTACCACGTTGTCTCGTTCTGGAACCCGACTGCTGCTAGCTGATGGCCGGCTAATTTCACTTGACCAACAACCCCCCAGCGATCCAGCTGTATTCGATTGAGCGGCTGAAATGGCACGGATAAGTTGTCGCACTTGATCAGCTGTCAGTTCAATACTTGTTTCAGATGCAGCTAAAGCGTCAGCATCATTTTTCATTGGCCGCCCTGTATGGCCGTCCAAAGGTTCGTAAATTGGTTCCCAGGCTCTTTGGCGTTGTTGTACTCTTGTGTTGGTTTCAGCCTGGTTGGCAGTTGAGCTCCTTACAGCATCGCCATCCTGATGAACCAATGCTTGGACGACGCATACATGACCGGAGGGGTTTTTGGCATTTGTTGGGATGACTTTATCTAATGGATCTGCAACAGTTGAACCGACTTTTGCATTCTTTTGTTCTGCCCGGGATGAGCCATTCCTGTCTGACTGACGTACTCCAACAAGTGCTGATGTAACTGTAAGATTCTTGCTGTTGCTCCGGCTGCTGACGGCTTGACGTGATTGATGTATGGCAGCAAACAATTCCAGTTGACTGACATCGTACTGCGGTTGCTGCTGGGCCATTACCGATTTGCTTTCAACACTTTTCGATCGCACAGGGTGTGGCATAGTAGAAGATGTTTCCCTGCGATGTTGAGGCTTGATTTCTTCTTTCGAGCTGTGAGGCAAAGATTGATACTTGGTGTCCGGTTTGCTTCCTTCCGGTTTACCTCCACTTCGTTTGGTAGGAACATGGCTACCAATCGTTCTTCGAGCAGGTTGTGGGACTACCGAGGTTGGTGGCTGGACAGAGAGAACTGCTTGCTGCTGAACTGCCACTGCTTTTGGCTCTATAGCAGTTATTAACTGTTTATTAAGATCTAATGGAATATTAAGCAATGATTGACTTCGTCCTAGAAATGGCAGAGGAACTTTGTTTTCAGGTTGGTGTGTCACAAGACCTGAATTGGTGCTGCAACAATTTTGTTGAGGTTTAATCATTTCCTCTCCTAATTATTGGGAACTGGTAACCATAGTCAGTTTTCAAGTGCAAAGATTATGTGGAATAAATACCTGTATTCTTAGGCACCGATGAGAAATCATTGAGGCTGGCTAAGTGATTGTGCATCCAAAGGTCTTGGTGTAATAATTCTTTCAGGCTTTGACTGAATTCAGCTTTGAAGTTGGATGAAATTACACTGTTTTCCGGTGAAATTCTATAATTGCATTCATAATTAATTATTAGTTTGGTATCTTTATTTGCATAAGCATTTCTCTGGTACTTTGCTGGCTGAACGACGTTCCCGATATCAGAAAGCCGCTCGACCAATCCATTGGCGAGTTTCA
Source organism: Daphnia carinata (assembly GCF_022539665.2). Classification (NCBI taxonomy): domain Eukaryota; kingdom Metazoa; phylum Arthropoda; class Branchiopoda; order Diplostraca; family Daphniidae; genus Daphnia; species Daphnia carinata. The sequence goes on along the minus strand of NC_081339.1, from coordinate 4,993,705 downwards.
ACAGCTCAAATTTCGACGCCGAGCTGATAAATGCCGTACTCAAAGTCAGGTAGGCTTGTACGTTGCTTTGCAGTGATTCTAAAGTCTTCAGCTTCTCTTCAAAAATCATTTCCTTGGTTTGCAGTTCGCTTTTCAAAGAAAAGAAAATGAGTCTTCGTTCCCTCTTTTTTCCTTCTTCTTTTTTATGTTAATTAATTCAACAGCTGTTGGAAGCAGACGACGCATTTCAGAACTCTTGAAAACGACAACGTGGTTTGAATTTTCCTCTCTTGTAAATCAACACAAAACGGAAAGAAATATTGCGTTGATTTTTACCATGGTGCTAAAAAGCCCGACGAACAGTTTGAAAATCTAATTGAAACGGACCATCAGATAACGAATGGTACCAACTTGCGTTTCGGCAAAGACCAGTTACATGTGTGGAACTACTGAGTTTACAGTGTAACCACTTATTTCTACTGAACAGTTTCTACCTTGTGCACTCAGAAAAAGTGTCTTTTAAATATCATTGGACAGCTATGACTGAGAGTTGCACCAAACTGATTTCACAAAAGAGGAAATTTCATCCACAGGGTTCTTAAAACGTCAGCTGATGTAGCAGGTTTTTGGACTCTAGCGTTTGATAAAAATCATACCTTTTGACAGATTCAATCAGCCTCTCTTCAGTTTGAGATACAACTCCTTGCAATATCTTGCTAAAAACATGAATGGTGCTCTCTTCTCTCATGGCATTGATGTGCAATTCCTTGAGAAGGGCGCGATAGGCCGACACCTCGTCCTTGATGATTACTTCAAGTTCGCCGACAGCTTTGAGTCCTCGCTGAAGACGCTCACATTTGTGTTGATACGCCGTATCAAGATCGAGACATTGCGCCCGAATATCGGGGGGTAAATCACGAAAGCAATTGATACATAGCAACGACTCGTTGGCCGGTGAGAACATGATACACATTTCATGATGAACTGGACACTAAAATGAGAAGAAAGAAAATTTTAGAACAGAAGGAAGGAAAAATCTATTTCAACAAGAAGAAGAATCACTTTTCGTTGAGGCTCTTTCGTGTAGGGTGAAATACTAGTGACGTCATGCCGGGAAAACATTTTAGCACTATGCGTGTTTTGTTTACACACCGCACATATGGCCTGGCCTATTTGAAATCACGAGGTAAACGTTCAAATCCAACGCATTATTTAAAGTAAATATTTACTTATTACTTACTGCATGTGTTACAGAAGAACATGGGTGATAAATCCTTTGATTCGCAGTTGGCACAAGCAGGTCTCTCAACCTTTGCCAAGAGCGTGAGGAAGCCTAGCATAGGATCTTCTGACGTACCACTCGATGAAGATATGATTGTTTTCAACTGCTTGTCCTCCGCCTCACTTACTTGCTGGTTTGATGGATTGATGAGGCAATCCTCTCCACTAATCGGACTAACCATTGTATCTTGTTGTTGCAGGTACTTTTCTGACGACTCCGCCATGACAGACGTAGTGGATGTACTAGCAAGCGATGGAAGCCCGTATACAGAATGTCTACGACGATAAGTCCGCAACTGCTGTCTGTAAAGGCACGTAGGTGATGAAAACTGGCCTTGCGCTCTGAGATCGCGATCATTTGATCAATACCGAACGAACCTCTCTCTTTTCCATAGAGGCGACATTTATATTGGCTAAAGTAAATTGGTTTCGTGATCGTCCAACCGGCAGGAAGAGGTATACTACTACAGAAAGTTGATTCCTTTAGGCTAGTAAGATATTTTCTCTTGCCTTTCTTCCGACTTAGTTACACATGGAACAAGACTCTTTAAAAGATCTTGTTTTATTTACTATTATCTGACGTCGAAACGATGCGACGCTGCCTCCCTGTTATCGATCGTCTGACTGCTGCAGCGTCCGTGAGGTGAATTTGTTTTTCTTTTCTCTTTTTGAATAGTACTAGTCGCCATGTTTTCTCTCTTAAGGGTCGTACGTTAACAAGCAAGAAATTCTTTTCTTTTTACAAATGGAACCCTAGGTTCAATAGAAGAATGTTAGAGAGGGGTTGGGGGAGGGGGTACAGCCAATTAACGAAGAACCGTCGGTCCAAATTTTTTTTATATTTTGTAGGGAAAAAAAGAAATCCGCCCTTCCCGCGCTTTATCACTAAATAATCTTCCGAAAGTCTGATAGATATTGGCTCACTTATTTCTTATTTAAAGCGTGGATGAAAGTAGAAAAACCGCCCCATTCGTACACTCTGGAGACGTTTGGCTTGGAATCATTTCACCGCCTCCCTGCTGTTGGAATCTTATCGATTTTTATTTTCTGTTTTTCTTTGATGGTGGTTAGGTTCTTCCTTTTTTCCGACCCTTGGAATAACATCCGCACTTTAGTATGTGGCTAGTATTTTTTAGGCTTTGACTAATCGATCGAGAGCGAGAAAGTCTATGTTAAAATCAAGAAGTGGGGGGTAATAGCAGTGAGAAATGTTGCATCCGTCGATTTGTTCACAAAGGCGTATGTTAATAGAAGCGCCAGTTCGTCTTACGTTTAAACATACGACCTTATGGTAAAAATCGATTCGATCAATAGTTTCTTCCCATCTTCCATAGCCTAGTGTCGACTGCTGGCCTTAGTAATAGCGATTCTGCCTCCATACCCAGTGGATAAAAAAAAAATAAGTAAAATAAAACGTTGATGTGTGTGTGTGAGGGGGGAAAAGTGGGGTATTTCTTCCATGGACTCTTTGTTCCACATGGCGGGCTTCTACAGCGTCCCTCTTCTTTCTAGTTTACACACACACCCCTAATGTAAACCTACCCCAAAAACTGGTTATGTTGAGAGTTACGTGATGTATATATATAGCGAGGGGGTAGGTCGTGACGTAACATCACACATTTTCGGGAAAAACTATGTACGCTTAACAAATCTCTTCGAACTTCTCTCTTTCCATTTTTTACTGGGCCTTGACGTGAAGATAAGGTCTCAACCCCACATGACCGGATTTCCTTTCATAACCCTGAGCATTTCCAGTTTATTTTCAAGATTTTTTTTTTATAGGCCAATGGAAAATGTGTGTTGGATTTTGTACGATGGGTGGTGTAAATTAATTCAATGAAACGATGGGCAAGGACAATGTCGATTGGACAATGTATGGACTAGTGCCTACACCCTTAACCATCTGCCACCACTATGCAATGGATAATAGACGGGCGAAATAGGGAGGGGTAGGTAGTAAAAGAAGATCGCGTTTCTGGGTCGTGATCCACTCGAACCGCGTTGGGTCGTATTTCTACGCAGTATTTTTACAAATGTTTTGGTTCATTGAATGTCAAAAATGGGGAAGAAAAAAACACAAGATTAGGTTAACTAATGAACTCTTTAGTTAGATTTGTTTCTAGTTTTCACTTTCTCGTATTATTGGACGTGTGGAAAATGGAAGAAAATCCGTCACATTTTAGTGGGTGGCATAAAGAGGAAGTTTGGGAGCAAGAAACTCGCGCGCGTGGTTCTTTGTGTGTGATGTTTTGTTGAGCAGGGCGGTCTCTGCGCCTGCGGGCGGACCGACTTTTCACGTGCTTCTTCTCAAAGTCCCGCACGAAACAACTCGAGAAAAAATTCTCTGGTTAAAATACAAACCAGGAAAAGAAAGAGAAAAAAAAGAGGACTCACCAACAACGGATTTTTACTCGTTTTTTTTTCTTATTTTTTAAAATAATTTTTCGAGAGAGAGCTTTTGGATTGGTCGGCACGGACACGTCACCTGAACGCCATCAGCGCCTCTGTCGGCCGTGCCCTTCTCAACCGCCATCACTTTGTTTTGTTTTTCTAAATCTGTATTGCAAAATCGGAAACTTGGCCTTTGCTAAGCAAACGATTTGACTGCACGCTTTTTTCTTGAAAGGAAAGCATTTCTATGGCTGTAAACGTGTTGGCGTACATTACCCGAGCTTACGAGATTGCAGGATCACTTGCCAAGATGGCCATGAAAAAATCGGGTCTTAATGGACAAAGGAAACGCGAAAATTTTAGCAGATATTACATCAATCGCTGTATTCGTCATGTCAATGAAAAAGGGCCAAAAAAAGGGTTCGATTAGCCTAATTGAATTCCCCCAAAATCGGTCGGATCGAGAGTTCTTCGACATTGTTTGTAACAAAGGCCTTGAGAAATCGATAGAAAGATGGCGCTGGAGTCGCTAGACGACAGGGAGAAGGGAAGGGGAGATTTTCCTGTGTTCCCATTGGAGAGAAAGGCCAGCGAGAGGGGGTGCGGGTGTGTGTGTGTTGTATCCGAGCGGAACGTCAACAGTCGGAGCTTGTACGATCTAGAGGCAGGACCTCGTTGCGTTCCATTTTTTTCTTCTTCTTCATTTTCTAGACAAAAAAGAAACGTTAATTTCTCCTTTGAAACTTCTTCGTAATCTTATTTGAAAGAAAAGGCAGAGAAGTTTATTCTTTTTTCTCGCCTTTGTACATTCTCGTTTCCACCTTTTGTTCGGGAAACTGAGCTTTCGAGCTGTGCACGTGCCTGCCTACGTGTGTTCAGTGTGTGTGTGAATCTGTGTGTACAAGTGAGTGTGTGTGTGTGTGTGTGAAAAATCCTGCTGAATCGGTCCTCACACGCAGCTCCCGAGTTGGCTCGGTCTCACATCCTGTCCACCAACCAACGAACCAGCCATATTGAAGATAAAAAAACTCAAGCGAAAGCTTTATGCTTGATTTAGCTGCGTCTCTGGCCTGTGTTTCTTTGTTTTCTTCTATCGATTTGGCAAGAGGTTTCTCTCTACCTCTCGGTGTAGTACACACCCACCTCCCATTACACACATACACACGCTGAATTTCATTTGTTATTTTGTTCGTGGTGTTGTGTGTTTTCGTCGTCATGAGCATCGACGCGCTACTTCAGGCCGCCGAGTACCTGGAACGAAGAGAAAGAGGTAACAATGATAAATCATCACGAATGCTCGTTTTTTTCCTCTGTTTTTTATGTGCAGAAATCGGGCGAAAAGGTAAAATGATGGCGAGTTGGCTGAGTGAAAGAAAAGTTGTTGGGTTGTGCTGTTAGTTGTTGGGCAGTGAACTCGAAAGGAAAGACGATTGTGTTGCGTGGAAAGTTGCGTCGTGGCCACTGTGTGTGTGTACGTGAGGGGTGGTTGGGTGACGCTCTCACTTGGCCCTTTTTTTCTTATGGTACAAAAAAGAATAATGAAGTTCTTTTTCTTCGAATTCATTTTAAATTGGTAATCTTAACTGAGTGTAGGAATCTTAGTTGTGTTACTAGTTTTCTTTTTTGTTATGATTTTATTTTCGAATACGAAAAAGATGGAATGGCTGATAGATGGCGTTCTCTGCGCTTCTTCTTTTTTTAGCTCCCAAAATAATCACGCGCTCGGCTCCTTTCTTTTAAAAATACAAGCATTCTTCTTTTGTTATTCGATATGAAAACCAAAAAACTGAAAGAGTTGTTGTTGTTGTTATATTTTCAGAAGCTGAGCATGGCTACGCTTCATCACTGCCGATGCCTATTGAAGATCATGGCAGTAGCCCGACGCCGTCCTCGTCTTCGTCTTCCACTCGACCCATCAAAATCAAGAAGAACCAAGGAAGTCGGTTAGTATTGTTTTCAACACACTATCTAACATCACAAAGACAAAATTCCAATGTTTTGATCATTGCGTTTGTCTTTGTGTGCCTGGAACCGGTTGTAAATTTTTAATTCATAGTATTTTTGAATTTTTTTTTTCATTTCCTTCTCGACCGATAATGCGCCCCGCAAACAACAGGTCGACACACAACGAGCTGGAGAAGAACAGGTGAGATAGAAAAAGAAAAGGGCGCCAGCAACAAGGCTCTTAACAACAAAAACCTTCCTTTCTTCCCTTCTTCTTCCTTTCGAATCACGTGACTTGATGACGTCAGCCAATCGGTGACGACAGCGGGAAACCTTTATCTCGCTCGTAGCACTTTTTTTTGTGTGTGACATAGATCCCGGCCATTTTTTGTTTTCTTTTAGCTCCCTTGTTTTTTAGGTCGTCACTAGTTCTTATTTTATTGCATACACAGGTCACGCGTGTGTATTGTGTATGCAAGCTTATCTTTTATTACGTGCACATTGCGTGACCTGTGTCACACGCTCTTTGGGGGGGGGGATCAGCTGAGAGGTGAAAAAAAAATTAGCAGACAACGGGGACGATATCCTTTTTGTTTTGTTTCTATCTCGTATAATCCGGTTGAAATCATCGCCGTATTTAACCATATGTTGAGTCATGTATTTTGAATGCGTAGATAGGCAAACGCTAACGATAGCTGTACGTAGCGTATCATTTCCTTTTATGGGATTGACGAGATGACGACGACCGGATCTTTATCAGTGACGTATAGTTCCATTTCCCGTCTGCCATCTTTTATTTTAGTCGGGAAAGAAGGCATTTTTTTTTTTTTTTCAGGTCGTCGTCTTTTTGTTTTGGGGAGGCCATTACACTCGAAACCGATGTGAAAAAGAAAGTTATTCTATGCAACCAAGGTCAGGCTGACTAATTCTCGCACCCTCAAGTTTAATTGCAATCCTATTATTGATGGGTTAGTCGTATTATCGAGAGCGACGCGTTGTTTTGGGTTTTTATTCGGTCTTTGCCCGTCTGTAGATTATGAAAAGAGACGTTATTCTTTTCGACTCTACCAGTTTTTATCTAAAAAAAATATGGAACTTAAAAATAAAAAGGAGTAAAGTGGTCGCTTTAGCCAATACGGCTTGAACTAAAAAAGGAGAAATACGATAAGACTTTGTCTCAAAACCACATTTTCTAAAAAAGAAAGCCAATAAAAAAAGGGCCGTGTAGGTAAAGGAAACACAAAAGAGAGTCAAGGACGTGAGCGTATGCCCATGCCACACAAGAGTATGTTGAGTTTGAGCTGCTTATTTCTTCTTTCTTCTCGTGCGCGTCTCTAAGTTCCGTTGTCGGATTTTCGCCTTTGGGTCCCCTTGGAAAAGTCAACAAGAATAATGGCAGCCCCTTTTGGGCAGCAACAGTCCGTTCCTCCACTTGCCAGGAATTTTCTCCTCTCTCGTAAGAAATGCGTTTTACCCGTGCCCCGAATCTTTCAACCGTGCCCGCCAGATGCTTTCGGGTCTTCAACAATAACACTGTAAAAATGGTTGCGTTTGTTAGTTTTCTTCGCAGTTTTCGTTAAAATGGGGGGCCTAACCTGATAAAGAGTTACCATGACAACGCCCCTCTTCTGTGACCTGAATTTTTCGCCTCCTTTTTTCGTGTGTTGGCCAACTTTTTTTTTTTTTTTTTTTAAAGAATATGACGTGGCTCTCTTTGGGGTACCAGCAGCACATGGTCTTTCATATTTATAAGTCGTGTTTGTTTTTGCTGCGAGCAGCAGCAGCTATGGATGTATATATTTCCCGTTCGTGATAATAGGCCCGCGTTCTCGTGCCAAAAGAAGGTGCAGTCCCGTTGGCACGCACCGTTCAATCCGCACACGTCACCACTGTAAAGATAGGCTGTTTTTATTTTGTTTTCGCCTTGACCAAGTTGTTTGGACCTACTTCGTTGTTCTTTTCTCGCTACAACTTGGGAAAGGAGTCCGCACATGACACACACCAACGAGTAAGCCCCCCTTCCAATGCGAACGACCCGCACTGTCCGTCCTATCCCCCCCCCCTTTCACGTGTCATATATTGACGTTCCTTTGTTTATTTTTTGTTTTCTTGTTTTAAAAAGGGCATACGATTTTAAATTTTGGTTTCGTTTTTCTACAGGCGTGCTCAACTGAGAACTTGTTTGGAGAAACTTAAAGATTTGGTCCCGTTAGGTCCGGAATCGGCCCGTCACACTACGCTGGGGTTACTGACACGCGCGAAACATTTCATTAAGGTATTTCTTTTAGTATTATTATTAATAATTTAACTGTACTTTTTTTTTTAATGTTATGGGTTTAAAAAAGAAAATGTGGACATTGTAAGGCCATCTATTGGGAAGATAAAGCAAATTCGTTTGAAACCCATCACTAACTAAAGTGATGTTAAACACTTAATGATCGATCGGTAGCGCTACCACACACGCCCTCATTTCTCACACTCTTACGTCTGCCGGCCCGAGGGGAAAGCTACTTTCGCCCCTCCGGCCTCTTGTGGGGAGGGGGGGAAATCTGCCATGGCAGGGCATGAAAATCAATAATCAAGACACTTTGTGTGTGTTGTGTGTGCCACTGCTCTATGCCGACGAAAAATTCCAAAGTTTTCACTCGAGTAAACAAGAACCGCAAGCGACTCCATCTATCTTTCGTCTCCCGTACATAGAACTATCCTTTAAAAAAAAAATACTAAAAATGAATAGCGCTGTTGCCAAATTGACAGAAAAACATTTTTCATTGATTTTTGTTGTTTGTATTTCAGACGCTGGAAGAGCGAGATAGGCGTCACCTGCAGCACAAGGAACAGCTGAACCGCGAGCAGCGCTTTTTGCGGCGGAAGCTGGAGCAGCTGTCTCAGCATTTTGAACAGTTGTCATCATCCAGCCCAGGCGCCTCCAACCAGATGAATAAACGACGGGGAAATTCCCTATCCGAATGCTCCGTCTCGACGACCATTTCGTCGGCATCGTCACTGACCTCGTCCGTCTCCTCCGAAACCGGTATTGCTGCCTTCTACGGTGATTACACAAACCAAATTTCATTTTTATTTTTGTTTTTTGTTCTCTTCTATATCGAATTTTTATTTTCGTTGATGCGTGGAAGGCGGCAATGAACTAATTTCAATCTTATTTATTCAGATGAAGTCGACGTGATTGGTTACGGAAGTCACGGTAGCGATTTGGACGATCAATTGAGCGTTCAATCAGCCTCAAGCGATTCGGGCATTGGCCTCGGCAACGTTGCCAGTATCGGACATTTTCCTCATCTCTCCATCACGGACAGTGTTTAAAAAAGGACTACACCAACAAAGAAAGGGGGAAAAAAACGTAACTAGAAAAAAACAGCAAAAAACAACTAAATTTTCAAATCATCGCCTTCTCCTCTCTCTCTCTCTCTCTCTCTCTTTCGCTTGTAAACGCCACATACAGCTACCAACGTCCACCACCTCCAGCCCTGAAATTACTGCCATTTTCTGTTCAAGTATGTAGGAGAGTGATGAAAATCGGGAGGGAAGGGATGATTGAGAGATTTTAAGAAAAAATAGGGAGTGTTGTTCAGTAACAACAACACTTAAAAAAAAAAAAAAAAAAGGAACAACACAGACACTGCCGTGTCGATTATTTCAAAGTTTTGTTTTGGTTTCAAATGATTATCCCTCCCTTATTTTTTTTTTTTTTCTTGAGATTTTTTTCTTTTTGTGGCTGACTGGAAAACAGGAAATGGATAGTGTGTCACTTGGAGGAGACGGAAATGATTGCGATATTGGACTTTGCGTTGGGTACAGATTTTTTTTCTTACGGAGAGGGGGTGGGGGATTTGGGGCAGCCGCGCCATCAAAAATTTAAAAAGCAGATCCGCCGATTGAGTTTGTGAAGAAAGAAAATTTTTGCGAACGTGTGTGTGTGTGTGCGCGCGTGAGGGGGAGGGGGGTAACGAATGCGCAAACCTTAAAGAGCACGAGTTGTAGCGATCTCGCTGTAAAGAAATCCTGAACAGTATTTTTTTTCTTCACCTATTAAATTAATTAATTTTTTTATCTCATTCCCCAAAGATTTTATTTTTTATTTTATTTTTTTTTTTTCGTTTTCGAATTGAAAGTTGTTCAGGGCAGCCACACCATTTTACAAATGAGTTTGTTTATATATTTTTTAAGGTTATTTTTAAGAATATATCGTAATCAGAGAGATTACGCTATTACAAAGTACAAGTCAGTACCAACACAGGTCGCCCCCCCCCTCCTCCCGAGATATCTTTTTTTCCCTAAGTAAATCCCACCTTAACTTGTCAACTATTTTTGATTTGTGTTTTCATCCCGTCCTTCCATCCCCAGAAAACGTCCATCTCTTTCCTTCACTGGGGGGTTGGGATTTTAATTGGGAGAATAATTAAAACAAAACATTTTTTTGAATCAGCAAAATTGATGAGATTGGTACAAACTCGTGATGTTCGAAACTGGTGAACGATGGAAATCCTTTTTTTTTTTTTTTTGTTTTTTATTTGTTGGAATTTTTTCTTTCTGAAATTAAGTTTTTCGTCTGATGGTGAAAAACCTGAAAAAAAAACAATTTACGTTTGTTTTAGACTTTTAGACACACAAACGAAAAATATGTTGTGGGAACATACAGCAATGAAGACGATTTAATGTTGGTATTATTGAAAAAGAAATGAGATTCTTCCAGTTTAAAGGCGTTTTTTTTAAGACGTCGGTAGCAAAAGCGGAATATGTTCCAAATCTTAAATTTAACCTGATTTGCATTCTTCCTTTCTTCCTCCCCATCCCTTTTTTTTTTAAATTCAAGTTTGTAAAGTTCGACTTGATTAAGAAAATGAGAGGAAGAACGTAACAAATGGACAAAGCCAGTGAAAAAGTGGAGACGCTACAAGTTGTCAAAAGAAAAACAAATTAGAAATTTTAGTTGAAGAAGAAAAGAAATCCTGTAGTTAACGAGCGCCCTTTAAACCTCGTTCAAATGTGTACAGAATGTGTTTTCAATTCGATGGACATTTTAGGACTACTCTCCCTTTTTTTGTTCACCCTTTTCGTTTTTCGTTATTGCCTCCGAGATCCAAATGTGGGAATTGCGTGAAAGATGGCGGGGGGAATTTAGTAGTATAAACTTATTCAATTACCGAAGCCGTTTTTGTATTCGATTTCTAATGTAGACATTTTCTAGAAAGCAAAAGCTGATGTGAAAAATCCCCCATTTTTTCATCGTTCACACTTCATCATTGCCTCCTTGTTTATAATCCAGCAAAAGACTAACCGTTTCTTCAATTTTGAAGCTAAAGTCCAACTAAACAATTAAAAACCAACCAAAAAAAAAAATAAGAAACAAGGAATTCCTTACCCACACTTTCATCTTTAATGGCTTTCTCGCACCGTTTCCATTCGATCAACATTTTTTTTTTCATCGCGAACCCGCAGCAATAGCGAAAAATCTGTACATTTTAACAATTTTTTTGTTTATATTATTCTTAATTTCCCGGAGAAATGAAATCATTTGATCAAACTACAAAATGAAGGGCAAAAACGAGGCACACACACACACACACACACACACGAAAAAAAGTTCAATTTGTTATGGTTTGGAGAAAGAAAAAATTTGAATTGGGAGAAAATGTCATCGCGGCGTATTTTGATGATGAATGTGTCTTGTGTGTTTACGTGTTTAGGGCTGTGAGCCTTTTATCTGTGTACGTGCCGAGTGTGTGTGTGTGTGTGTGTGTATATCAAATATGGGAGGGAGATATATAGATCGATGATGGGGGGAACAAATCAATTTAATTTAATATATTTTTCATTGTGTGTTTTTTTTAACGTTTTTTTTTTGTCGATGACAAATGGAAGAAAAATTAACAAAAAAGTCGTCTTGTCACACTACTCATCTCAAAGAAAAAGAAACAAAAATTGTGGAGACCTTTTGTTGGGGTTATTTTTTCAAAATTCTTTTTTTTTTTCACTCCTTAATTTAATCCATGCATTGAGTTCAAAAAAAAAAAATTACCAACAAAAGATGAAATAATAATAATAATTAATAATAACAATAATGGATATACGTGTAAAATTCCTTAAAATTTCTTTATATTATGTCTGTGCGTGTATCATCCCCTCCCATCATATTTTTCTTGTTTTTGTTTGCCCCCTTTTTTCGATTTTTTTTTTTTTGAAACTCTCAATACATTTATGGTCCCATGTTGCACATTTTGCATTTGTTCAAACTGAAATGGGAAATAGTCAGAAAAACGAAGCACGTCCCTGTTTTGGATGCACGTCCACTAATTCTTTAAGGTGCAGATCAAAGCTTTCACTCACGAGTGGGCTTTCACGTGTGATCCCCTTTTTCAGGTGTAGCTAACAGGATGGAAGGGCTGTAGATAGCCTCAGACAATTAAGTGCACCGTTCTAAGAAAAAAAGATTTCTCTTCGAGCTTTTTAGCTCTCGGGTTATTCGTCTTTTTGTATGCATGCCTTGCGCTGTTGAATGTAAAGAAACCGAGTCTGCAGGCCTGCCTCATTCATATCGATTGGTTACAGTCAGACGAGTTTGGACAAGAGAGATGCACGGGCCAAACAGGTAATACGTAGGAACTCTCTAGAATATTACCGGGTTTCCACGATTACGTATTAGAGGTACAAGAAAAAGAAATTGAACATTATGTTATGCGAGCATAGAAAAATGTTTTCCGGGTCATTATGGCTTTTATCAGCAGCCCCACTTTTCAAGGTATGTTTCGCATTCTAGTTTCCGGACAATAAAAATACCTTCAAATACCGTATCGTTAAGGTTTCTGTATCAGCAGGTGAGATTTTTTCTAGATGACAGATAAAGTATGAAGGGAACGACCACGAACTTCCAAGTAAAATTAATGGCATATGTTACTTAAATGTTCGTGATTCCCTTCTTGGTAAAGAACTGGTTCCATGATAATTGGTGAGCTTCTTTGTTGTTAAAACTAGTGGCGCCTCTATGTGGCTGTAACTGCAATGACGACAGAACCGAACAGAACGATCAGACTAAGGGTGTAAAATCATTCACATCAATTATATTCGCAATATTATTCATCCACATCCATCTACATCCATCTTTTGTTGTTTTGTTGATAATTTTTTGCTGTTAAGTGTTCATGAATCATTTCTGTTGTTCCAAGAAAAGATTATTTATTTATTCATTTGTCCTTTTTTTAAAATTGTAGCTATGCTGGTACGCAGAAGGTATACCGGTACTAAGAAGGCATTGGTATGGATATCTTTTTGAAGAGCTTTATCAGTAAGTATGGCAATTTGTTAATTTTCCTACGCATGTACCACTTTTGTAGAAGGATTACTTGAATTTTTAATGATGTAAAAATTACGGAGAGCTTCAATAGTTGTTTGGCTGGCATGACTAAATACCTAGTGATTTATAAAAGCTTTATCATTATTTTATTTCACTTCTTTTATCCTTTGTTGTTATTCACATTGGCAGCATTTCATTTAGGATCTTTAATCATTTATTTTACTTTACTTAGCCTTGCTTGGAACTAAATTGTTTTCCTTTTGGATGTAGTCATGTTGCAGCAAGAACTGTCATGAAGATGGATTAACTTAAAGACTGCCACCAAACTCGAAAGGTATCATCTGGCATTGCAAACAGAATAAGTTACTTGCAGAGCTAATGTGTTTTTGAAAAGAAACTACAAGTTTTAAAAAAAATGTGTAAAGGTACTCAATTTCGTGATTTTAAGAATCTGTCTCAGATTATGTTTTTGAACTGCACAGATTTGCCCTCTTCTTGTAGAGGTGTCAAAGACAATTCATGCCTATTCAACACTGTCGTGCCCCCGCGTTGCCTTCTTGTCCAAGCTATGTTACGGCCTGCAACTTTATCCCAATGTTCACGGTATGAATTCATTTTTAGAAATTAAGATGTTATACTGATTTTTATCGAAATTTATGAGGTATCATACGTTGAAAACCATTATCTGATATGTGGACCACATGCCCTGATCGGAATTTGGGGGACACGTCGGATTGTTCATCTGCTGATAATTAAGGTCCGCTTAAAGGTAAATGAAAGTTACCAATGGTCGTGAGATTGACGCCTCGCCAACTGTCTAAAACACGTAACAGTTGAAATTTTTGGCGATTTCTATGAAACAAAATTCATTGAAGTGAAGGTAAAGACCTTAAAAAGCTTCATGGTCACTTCTCGTTTATCAAAATATATAATGTATGTTTATGTTGACATAGCATCATCCGTTTTCTTTATTTTGTGTTTTTGTATTTTTGTTGTTTATCTGTGATTGATTATGTTTTGTGTTTTTTTTTTGTTTTTTGTTTTTTAAATATTTATGTTCATACGATACAGCAGAGGTGGCCAAATTGATTGCTGACCAATACCTCCTAGACCATTCAACCTATTGTTGGTGGTGAATTGGGAGACTATCAGTTCCTTTTACATCCATCACTACCTCTAGGTTTGTTGTGTTTAAATCATAAGTAATACTATAATTGCAAACTTCAATGTAAACTACAAACTTCATCCTAGGACAATATTTCATTATGTGTTTCAAAACACAGTGCTCTGTTGAGCAAACCAGTTCAGCAAAAAAAAAAAAGTCCAATCCTGTGTCTTTTACAAATGAGAAGTTCTATGATGAAAGCCTTTTCTTTGTTTTCAAGTAGTTATTCTAAGATTGGTCTTCGCTCTATCAATTTCAAGGGAAAATTGCTGCGTGAATGCAGGTATTGCTACCGCCTTAAATAATGCAAATGGCACACCACTGGTTAATGTTTTCTCTCCTCGCGTATGAAAAGTAGGTTATGAAATTCGATAGCTGCTGAAAGCTTTTTCTGTTTGGGCGGTAGTTCGAAATGCGTGAATCCCCACATGTTGGTCGAATAACTTCCCGTGAATTTGTTTCATCTTCCAGTTCAGTGGACTTCATTTGGAGCTGCTATATTAAGTTCATGGTAGTCCACCTCTCCTAGTTGAAGCTTTTTTGTTATCTATGTAGTTATTTATTTTCCTGTTTTCCTTTCCGTTCTTATTTGTTTGATATTAGAAGAGCAATCATAGGACGGCAAGATGCCAGGAATCATAAACCAAAAACCGTATTGTACCATATTGAATTGCCCGTTCGTTATAGTAGAATGTATTCGTTCCGCCTGCATTAGTAATTGCACCTTAAAAGAAAATATGTAGAAAATGGACAATACAAAATTAAACAATTTGTAATGAAACTTCATCTCGCTGACTGTAAACAGTGTGCATTGCATTACTGAAATTCTTTGTTACTTCCGGCACACTTCCGGAAATTTACATAAGAGGAAGTAAGGCGTCTACAAAAACAATCAAATCAATCATTCAGTGAGATTGTATCTGAATGTTCTAGAATGCCTATTATATCCGTTTGTAACAAACCCTTGTTGAGTCGAGTAAAACCCAAAAAATAAAACGCTAACGTCGTCTGCCATGTCTGCCATTAGCTACGTCAACATGCCAAAAATTTCGCTCTGTTGATTTTTTAAGTTTTCCCATTACTTCTGCATCTTTAACAAAACGTAAGTAACAAATGAGTATAATACTGATCTAGACGTTACTATTTTGCTTTATTTTTACCATTAAGAAGGTGGAAGCCTGTTATGTTAACAAGCTATGATGATTTGAAGTGTTAAACGAAGATAGCATGCAAGTCAATACTCAGATAGTGCTTTGAAAAATGCAATCTTCTGATATAGCTAGGGTTACATGACTCAAAGTTCTTCTTCACAGCACAACAGAAATATTATTGGTAAATTTTATGCTGAAGTATTTTTTTTTGTTATGACTCTGCCACAAAGAATCGTTTTTAGACTCAAATGAATTTGCTAAACTATCTCGAGTTTGTGCCCACTCATTGAGCTATTACTATTTAAGATATCTGTCTTTTTTCATCTTTATGTTAAGGACTAAATGGCTTATCTATCTTTTTCAGCTTTGTATTCAATATCATAACTTTGGTTTGCATTTGACCTTACCTTGTTTGAACTCATCGAATCTTCATTTAACAAGCGAAATTTTATGGCAAAGCTGTTTGTAACAAGCTGTTGTGAATGGAGGTTGTAGATAAGGAATGTTTGATTGCCGTTCAGCAGAATTTTTTTTTTTTTTTTTTTTGATAATGCACTACTGTTTTACAGAGCAGCATCCTGTGTATCTGTCACATTCATTTTCAGTGTTATGGTCCCAATAATTTCAGGAAATCACCCAAACTTGTTTTCGTTTTCATACTTATGCCCTCTTTTTAACCTAATAGACGATAATGATACTTTGAACACTTTTTTTTTTATCAAATATGATGTTTTTCTTTTTTTGATTTCTTGACATCTGTTACACAGGGCCGATAAGTAAGATTTTCCTGATCGCCTCTACGCAATTTTTGCCTTCGCCTCTACGCTATTGTTGCCTCTGCTATCGCCTCTACGCTATCTTTGCCTTCGCCATCGCCATCCGCCTTCACCATCGCCGTCTTCGCCTTCGCCATCGCCGTCTTCGCCTTCGCCATCGCCGTCTTCGCACTTCGCCATCGCCGTTTTCGCACTTCGCCATCACCGGCTTCGCCTTCGCCGTCTTCGCTATCGCCGTCTTCGCCATCGCCATCGCCGTCTTCGCCATCGCCATCGCCGTCTTCGCCATCGCCATCGCCGTCTTCGCCATCGCCATCGCCGTCTTCGCCATCGCCATCGCCGTCTTCGCCATCGCCATCGCCGTCTTCGCCATCGCCATCGCCGTCTTCGCCATCGCCATCGCCGTCTTCGCCATCGCCATCGCCGTCTTCGCCATCGCCATCGCCGTCTTCGCCATCGCCATCGCCGTCTTCGCCATCGCCATCTTCGCCATCGCCGTCTTCGCCATCACCGTCTCGCCTCTGCCATCGCCTTCTTCGCCTTTGCCATCACCTTCTACGTCTTTGCCATCACCTTCTACGTCTCTGCCATCGCTATCGCCTTTCTCGTCTTTGCCTTTGCTATCGACGTCATCGCAATTTGCCTTCGCCATCGCCTTCACCATTCACAAAAACTCGGCTACAATAGGGCGCGGCTCATCAAACATCCCACGGCGATGGAGGGAGCTCATCGTGGATCGTCTCCATGGTATTATTTTATTTTGTACTGTATAACGTGTCTAGTATATAAGTTAACCCGTTGGCTGCCACGCCGTTTGGTCCCATTTTTTTTGTAGATGTAGGGACTTGGGCGCTGTTCTCCTCATGGCCATGGGGGGAACAGTCGCCATTGCGCCTAATGGCTTTATGCCATTAGGCGCTAGGCAATGCACCATTAGGGACTTCTCTTTGTCGGCATGGTGAGAGATATCCTGGGGTGTGCATTCCCAAAATGGACTCTTTCACCGTGCCAGCCCGGGCTTGTCTTCGGACAAGCCCCACCTTGGTCGGGGATCCTTCCGACTCGACGTGTAGCGAATGTAGTTTAAGCAACCTACGGGTTGCATGGCGTGGCAGCCATCGGGTTAATTTAGTTAAGTGTTTGTATGTATTTATATATGTATTTGTATGTATGTATTTGTATGTACGTATGTATATGTGATGTAAAATAGTGGTGGAATTGAAGGGTGGAGGTGGGACAATAAAAACAATTTCACTTCTAATTTTCCTAGTTTTGTATTTCATTTTACTACATAAACTTTTTCTAACTAATGAAAGTTGGTAAAGTAATGAAAGACCACCTACCAGTTTCGCTGATTCTCCAGCCGTCAAGAGTGTAAGTGAACATCCTTTTTATAATAAAAAAGACATTTACTTTTCGTCTTGGCAAAAAAAAAACAAAGATCTTCACAGTGTGGCAGATCGCTATCTGGTAGGGAGCAAGTTCAAGTTCCAAATCATCTGGAACTTCTGTTTCTTGTGAGTGGGGTAGTAATTTAAGAACACGGAAGTGGTACTGGGTATCTTTTATTACACTAACACAGAACATTAATGGTATTTGTTTCTGTCCGAGGAAGATTTCTGCAACCACCACAGCATGCCAGGTAAATCCCAAGGACCTAAAACAATAGTAACAAAACTACAACAGTTAACAAATAATAACATCATCTAACACTACCTTATCTAAACTGGATTTAAGGGGTCCCGGTTGAGAAAACAATTGCAACGAATTGTCTTCTCTATGTAGCACCTTTGGTCCGAAAGGGGTGTATTTAACTAATGGAGATCAAAAACGTGCTGGCTAAGCCAAGCAATGCTCCTCCTTTAAATAATTTAGAATGTGTTACACAATCGTTTATGAACGAATAGCTGCCATAATACCGTTAAGAACTTACCTTTACCTTTAAGCGCAGATTCAACCCACATAAACCAGGTCTATACACGGCGAAATCGACGGTAACATTTCAAGAAGTAAGACGTTCATTTCATGCTTCCATCATCTGTCCAACGCCACGCGAAATGAAACAGCTGATAGAAATTTTGGCAGAATAGCTGACGTGGTGGCTTTGAAAACGAATCTGAGTTAGCCACTTGTCCACTAGATGTCTTGAACAAATGCATTACAGAATTAACCGATGTCTCACCACTTTGGATGAGAAGTTGGCTCAGTTGTATAGCATCCTTCTAAGAAGCAAAAGACCTAAGGTTCGTATAACAGTGTGGTTAACAAGAGGAAAGTTATTCTTCATGTTGTTAAATTTATATGTGGTAAAATTCCACATGTCTCAGTTCAAATAATAAGGATTACATCATTGATTCTATGTCCTTATAGCTAAATGGTAAAACATTGAACGATGATACCACATGCCTACAGTTCAACTTCTGTTCAGCATATAATTAAATAGTAAGTACAATAAAGAAATCTTTGCTAAATCAACAATTTGTTATGTATATTTTCTTATACTTAAATATTTCTATGTAACCATACAGGTGATTACTCAACATGGGAAAACAACTGTTTTCCCATGTGACGTGTGACTTGTGGGTCTGTGGTTAAGTCGTGGCTATTTTGAGGTCAGATCAAAATTTAAGCCCGACAAAAAATAAGCCTGACTTTTTAGTGTTTTTTTAAACAGATATTCAGGGCTGATTATCATTTGGCAGTGTTGTTTGATTTCGTCTGCTTCAGTAATAGTGTTGACTAAGTGATGGAAGGTACAAGTGTTTAAGGCATTAGATTGTTTACAATTTACAGTAGAGTAAGAAGGGAAAACTAAAGATTCTTTTATCGATTTACTAAGGAACAAATCAAGTGTTCGAGCATTCTTATTCTCATTCTACAGGCTTTGCTTTTGTGCCATGTTTAACAATGTTAAAGTGAAACACAACTTTGTTGTGGCCTTGTGGAAAACAAAGATCTCTTACTCAGAAAGAAAGACTCTTTACTGGACAGGAACACACTGCTTAACACACGATTTCTTCGTAGGATTGATTATCGTTTCATATGTCTGGTGACAAAATTTTTGAGCCTAAGGCACTACCTTGGTTGATGGCATTTCGATATATTTGTAATAATTGAAAACAGACATTTACAATTAATTTGCAGCAACCTTTTTTGAAGAAAAAATAAAAGAAAAAAAGAAAGAAATTTCCTGAGTAGAAAGACCTGTTTTTAGTGAAATTATAGGTATATTTAATTATATGAAATATGTATGTACACACAAAATTGCTTAGTTTATCAACCTTACCATCCGTAAATCCTCCCCCTTTCAATTGACTTGGTTTTGCCCTCTAGTGTCTCTCGTCTGCTTCTCGTCTCGTCTTCCATGCTGCCCTTTGTGTCTGACAAATACACAACGGTCCGAACAGTATTTGGAATTGTGGTAATGGTTGTCTTTTGTTTAGACGCTAAATGCGCCACCGCTCCGCAACCAAAGCAGGTAGAAAAAAACGAAAAAGCAAAAAAAAAAAAAAAACGAAGTCGGTTCTGTCAAAAAAACATCCTGCAGAAAAATTGTGGTTTTGACGTACAAATGCAAGGAATTGGCAGGTTGAAAAAAGAAGGCGGTTGCGTTAAAAAATATCCTGCAGAAAAATTGTGGATTCGACGTACAAATGACGGCGTAGTAACAAAACGTCCGTCTGAGAAAAAAAAATTGGTTTTCGGGTATATTAGGTATTGGTATTCAGTAAAGGCAAGTGGCCTGGGTCTTGGCTTCGATGTTCTGAGCCAGTGAGTGGTCAGGAAAATAAAAAGAGGCTTGCTTTTTTTTTTCCAAGTCCAAATCGTATTCTTAAATTCACTATTAGTAATAGTAGTATTGAAATATGTGAAATAGCTCAACGGTATAGCATCGGCTTCAGAAGCCGTAAGTCTAGGGTTCAATACTCAGATTCGCCAGGCACGCTTTTTCTTCATAGCACACGTTTATTTGTCGAAATAACGAAAAATGGCAAAAAAAGGAAAAATTCTTTCTTCTCGAGGATCGGTACCATCGCAGATTTTTTTTGGGACGCTCAGGGCAGCAATCCAGATTTTTTTCTGGAACGACTGCGCCAAGCAATATGAACCATCCTAGGATTCGAACCACAGACCTTTCGCACTGTAGGACAGCACGCTACCGGTATGCCATAACTTTCCTTACGTACATAGTTTGAGATTTTGATAGCTATGTAGTTTTTTGATAAATAAAAAAAAAGCATTAAAATTGGATTTCCTTAAACAAAACGAATTTGTTCTGTAATGAGGTATATGGGTTAGCAAAATAAACACGTAATCAAACTTTTAAACACACACTGCATGTTCGCAAGTTCAAAGATGTTCTTGGAGACGAATTTTGGTTTTGGATTACTCCAAAATAAGCCAACCAAGTGAACGACATTGAATTAATCCCCACTCTCTTGAACTTCAGCGGGCAAGGCAGCAAATCCAGGCTTATCGCCGAACTGCGAATAGATTAAATTAGACCTGCAAGTAATAAAAACTATCAAGGTCTTAACTTACTTGGTGCATATCTTGACTAGCAAAACCCTCCTTGAGTCCAAGGGGCGCTAAAGACGTAACCCGTTCCACTCATGCCTGAGACCATCGCTTGCATGAATGGCGGTACATCGGCGTTGGACTAAAAAAAAAAATACGTAGGATTATTAATTACGAACACATGGGCAGAGAAATATAATTAGATGTCAAACTGGAGGAGGTTCTTACCTTAGTTAACACAGACACCAACTTTCCAGCGTTAGGGCCATCTCTTTCTTCGTCAAAGAACCTTTTTGATTTTCCAACATTTCCCACGCGGCCCGTTCGACCAACACGATGAACATACTCTTCAATATCAGTTGTTAAGTCATAATTTACGACATAGTTGACACCGGCAATATCTAGGAAAACCAATACAAACATAAAATACGTAAAAAACGGACGAAGAACCCATAAAGTATTACCTAAACCACGGACAGCAACTTTAGTGGCCACGAGAATATTCCTAATACCATTTTTGACGTCCCGAAGCGCTTGCTCGCGCTGACTCTGCAGACGATCACCATGGATGCTGGTAGACTAGACATTTAAAGTTAAGTTACCTTGCCCAATTCGCAACAGGTTCTTGTAAAACTGTAGGGATCTTGTAAAACTTCGATCAGCTTAGCTCTCTTTTCTGTTTTCAAGCACTGAAAAAAAAAAAGCTGTTCAACATCTGGACTGGTGCCACCGACAATGCCTATTGTGACGAATGTGTAGTCTTTCATGTACGTTGCAGCCAGCGCTTGTACTTCATCTGGGAATGTAGCCGAACACATACAATCACGACGGATTCCCTACAGAGAAAGAAATAGTATTACATCAGTCAAATCTCAAACTCGAAAGCCATCGAGAACATACTTTCGAATGCATCGTTGAATGGTTGACATTTTTTTTTTCAAAATTGGGGCCGAAACCCATATCAAGCATTCGATCAGCTTCGTTCAAAATTTAAAACCTAACCCCCGAGAAATCAAATACTCCACGGTCGAGAAAATCCTTGAGTCGCTCCGCGGTCGCGACAAGAATATTGCACCCAGCTTGAAGATTTGACCGCTGATGGTTCGTGACAGTTCCTCCATATATAATCAGACTTTAAAACCGAATAGTGGGAGAATTTATACGCCTCGCGGTGAATTTGAATGGCCAATTCACGGGTGGGTGTGACAATTACAACTTCTAGTTCTTGCCCCATGGCATGAGACGTACCAGCAACACCTTGTTCTAACAATATGTTCGTAACCGGTGCCAAGTACGCCGCCTACGTGAAAAAATGTAAAATTTTAGATGATTTCATCGACGAATATCACGAAGGGTTTGTTGAGTATCTTAGATGCAATTGGACCTTTTAGTAGTCGCAATCACCGACGTGCCCATTCAAAATTACTTTTACTTCAACTTACCCAGTTCATACCGACCCATTTGAATGAAATCAGTACGAGGGCATCAAGGTTTCACAATTGTACAGCGTTAACTAATTGGAGTACCGTTTTGCTGGAGCCCGTGACAGCACAAGCAATTCAATCTCTTTTGGCAAGAATAACTGCAACTGAAGCTTTTTGAACAGGTGTTGGTTTTATGCAGCCAGAATTCTTAATGTTTTGAAGTAGTAGTTAGCGCAGGCCGGCTTCTTCGAATGATGTTATTTATTAAGGTACATCTCATCCTGAAACCTAAAGCAAACCCAATAGATATTTTTTTATCATAAAATACAGTTTCGAGAAATGGCTTACCTGGAGGACGACTTTATCAAAATTGTTAAAGCGTTCCCCACAGACGATGCCCTTAAACAGTTCCTTTTCATCGCATGTCACAGCTTCCTAAATATATTGCTCACGCGGCTTTCCATCTTCCGTCAATTCATTGAATAGATTCGGGCAGCCTTTCGAGGTGTGGCCAGCTGCATGACACTAGGGGTAAAACAATGAACACTGGAACATTAAATATTTTTGTGAAGATACAATTGATGTTTACATCGTAACACTTGCTGCCACCAAAGCATCCTCCTTGAGCAAAATCTCTTGCTACATTGCCCTCTTCTTCGTTAAAAATGAGCACTAAAAATGTTGTTTTTTTGTTTACCTCATGGCAGGTACCACTTCCATCACCAACCGCAGCCGTCTAGTGGACAATCATTCGAGAAATGTCACCCTTCCCCACACTATAAAAAGAACCAAGAAGTTAAGTTCTAACACATTTTTCGATATTTCGAGAATCGAAAAAAATCAAAAACAAAACAGCAAACGTTTTAGTATATACACACCTTTTTTTTTTTCAATTATCAATGATCATGTTGATTACGTGGACTACCAGTACCTTACAGTTTGCTGTTGACCAGTACAATCCAAGGCAACAAAGACAATGCCATACAATTTAAAGTGATCTTGAAGCCAACTTTATGTCAGGGCAAACCTCCAGCAGACATTGAGCTGAAATATAACAAAATGTGTAATAACGAACTGTATTCATGAAATTCACAGCAAAATTTGATGTGTAAGCTATTATTTATTTTAATTGTTATTTACAAAAAAGCAGCATGGTAATATTCTTTCCACGCTACTTATTGCTATATGTAAAAAAGCTAACTAACAGCCAATACTGTTTTTCCTGGTTTTCAATTTTGTTTCAAATTGGGAATATCAGGTCTGTGACAGAAAAGCAACTTTGGAAGCACAGAAATTTACAAAACCTACAGGAGCAATTTTCCTAATGTCTGCTAAAGCCAAAAAACTATGAAAAGCAGACAATACAGTTGCAAATTGGATTTCAGTGACGACTACACGAATAAAAAGTTGGGTAGAAGACGTTCATTATCATGCAAAATAAGATACGTACCATAAATGGCGGAGGCTCCTGGCCTTAAGACCTGCTGACCGCCCATCGGACTTTCCTTTGGCTATTTCTGTGTTTATTGCTGTTTGGCTCGCAGTATAAAAGGTTGGGACGCAGATTCGTCAAGGATCAGATGCTCGCCACTCGTGAATTGGATAATAAGACTCTCCGGATATAAGTGCCGCTAGAAACAAACATAAAAAAAAAATGATTTTGCCAGTAAGTTCAAACGAAAACACAAATGAAGTTTGCGTTTAACTTACGTGACTAAGATCAAGTGTGTGCCACTAATATCTATTACTATCACCAGGTGACTCTGATGTGCGCCATCACGGCAGCGACGTCGACATCTATGGACGCTCTTCCTGCTCAGTTTGCCCAACCCGACAGCGAATCGTTGAATTTTTCCGAAGGTCAGTTTAGAACAATTTGCCTTTTTCGGTGCGAGGATTGAGGTTTCTTTTTAAACATTACACAGCTCGTATGCTTTGGTCCAATTGCCGGGGAAAGAGGCTAGATACCCTCACTCTCTATAAACACATAACGCCTCGTGAATGCGTCGAAATGGGAGGCGATTGCTGTGCAACTAACGCGGATGGAATTGGAAACGGTAAACCGAACAGATACTCTACAAAGCCACTTTGATTTGCATATCATAACATCCCTAAGTTCGTAGGAAGCGATGACCCGAGGACCATGTCATCTGACAAATGCTACGGTTGCTATAACAGCACAATTAAAGTCAAATGCACGGGAAAACTTGTGCGGAGTCAAAGCGGCTTTTTCCAAGATTGGTGGGTGAATTCTAAAAATTGCATCAAAGCAGGAGGATTATGCTGTGACGGTACTAAAACATCCGGTAAATCCTAAAGTGATAAAATTCCTGTTTCGCACCGTCGTAGACGTTTTCAAAATGTTCTTCTAGACAATCCAGCCATCTTCGATCCGAACGACTACCCAAACGCGGATTTCTGTCTAAATTGCTATTCTGGCTCGGTACGAAATACGACAGAGATGGACGGCATCTGGGAGAAGGTGGTGACATCCTGTTCTGGCCAGCTGATAGCCAACAACGACTACAAGGCTAACACGTGCATGCGTTTTGGTGGCAGTTGTTGTGACGATGACACATCAACGAATTCCAATTTTGGTAAGGAGTCCAACAAGACTAAACAAACAAAAACATGAGGAGACAATGACCATTATTGAAAATGAATTGATTAATACCATCTCTTTGTACGTACGATACAGGTGGCAATGCCTTCAGGGCTTCTACGTTCCCAGATTCCAGGTGCAACAGCTGCTTTACTGGCGAGCCAAAAGAAATCGGTGCACCCCTGCGAAAATAAGAAAGAGGAAAAATTTATTTAAAAAACAGCAATAACAAAACGCAGATTCACGACAACCTTAAAAATGAAATATTTCCAGTCAGTAACTCAATCGATTGTTAATAAACGCGTCAAATGGAGCCATTTTGTAATCACTTTATCCCTCCCTCCGTTACATCGTCGAAAAGGTGACATTGACCTCGAGGAATTCCAAGTTTGGCATTCACCAGTTTCGGATTTTCAGGAAGCGTCATACCCGTACGTTTTCGTCCGTCCGTTCGTCTGAAAAACAAATGATGTCATCAATCTCTTGGCCTAATATAGTGATCATCAATGTTTTCTGTAATGTCTCTACAATGGCGATGATTAAGGTTTATTACACGTAGTACTCAACCTTTTTTTTTTCCTGTACAGTGTAATCAGCAGCAACCGGAATTCCTTGTAAGGCAACAGGCACGAGTTCAGCGGGTGTTCAGGCCTCATTGGCCTGCCCTCGGCTGATGAGTTTTTTTAGGTTCGTTGACCGGGCTAACATGCCTAGGTATATTATCGATTTCGTTTCTTCTTGCACTTAATTTTGGGTAGTTTTTTTTCTCTGGCAGCTAATCTCTTTTACTGCGACCATGATCTGTAGACAAAGAAATAAATAAATAAATGAAAATTGGAGAAGTTTGTTTGAAATCATTCGAGCAGCCAAAAAACCAGAAGAATGTGGCAACCAATTATTTAGTCAAAGTCAAACTTTTTGCTCAAAACGTCCCTTAAAACCATCGGCAAAAAAAAGAAAACAAATTTAGAATTTTAGAAGTTAAAATGAAATTTGCTTAATTTTCAAGTTTTCTTTCACCTGGTCTAAGTTAAATTCGATCAAGGTCCAGAGGATACATGTTTCTAAACGTATTCGTAACATGTCTGTGCCAACGTATTCCTAAATAGCTGACAGATAAAAACTGCTATCAAGATTACATCAACATCAAAGATTCATCCCCCTAAAGACTGAAAATTAGCAATTCGTTCCAAGATAAATTTGACTTGAATTACCTCTCAGGTCTTATGTTTTTGCCCAATACGGAATAATGCGTGAATTTATTCATGACGGACATCACTTTGTTTTTTTGTGCACGCAACTTTTATTCGAGTGGATAGTTGCCATTGGCTGTGCTCGGAGCCAGTTGGAAGACTGTGCCAAATTAATTTGCATCGAAAGTCCTGGAACAATTTAAATAATTATTAGTGTTATTATTTTCAATTTAGAAGTATAGAGCCTTTTGTACATTGGATAACAAAATCAATTGTGATTAAATAAAAAATTCGTCGTTAATCGCAAACGATAAAAATTAAAAATGAATGCTTAGTTAATTAAATTCGAAACATGAGCCACATTCTCTGCTACTACGTACATTTCTTGGGAACGCGTGGGATGAAAAACACGTGACTTGAGGAATGTCATTAAAAATGCCACATAATATTAATATAAAGTCTAGGAAAATAATAAAGAGCGATAGCTTGGAATGACCTCGCTGCTCAAAATGTGATGGACCGATAACACATAAAATCGTCCGGCATAATCGTATAACTCATTAACGGGATTCTAAGAAAAAACAAAACAAAACAAAATAAAAAGTTAGAATGCTTCACCGACAGCGATTCTTAAAACTTGTGTAAGAAATACGTAAACGTAAGAATTCCTTTCTAACAAACTAGAAGAAATCGGGGACACATCAGGTGAATAATCTAAAAACCTAGTGATGTAGGTGAGCAATAACAGGATTTTCTTGTCCAATTCCAATTGTGATTCAATCGTATGGACAAACACGGAAACAAAAATTTACGTGCGTTCAAAGGGCAATAACCTAATCAAAACTTTGGATTTCTGGACATGCTTTTAAACGAGACGAATCGAGGCATAACAGGCCAAATCATGCCCTTTCGAAATCACTGTTCCACGTAAGCAGGAAATCAACGTTCAACACATCGAATATTAACCTTCAACGAATTCCGTCTCGCGTAGCATTTCTGGTCTACTCGTTTTTTACCTGTGTCTGTAAAAAGGAATAATCTAAAACGACAAACAATTTAAAAATTACAAAACGAATCGTGCGTAGCGAACAGAAGTTTTTCATTTGGTTTACTGGTTCAGTAATTGAGATGTAACCTGCGCAAAACCGACAACAAATGGAATTTTTAAGTCTCGGTACAGTTGCCCTCCTGAGGAGGCACATAACGATGGAGGAGGGCCTCCTCCATGGTTATGTGCGTCAAAATATTTGGGGAGCAGAACTGGTCGTGCTGACACTTTCCCCGAATTTTTTTACAATTCACGGGATGTGAAATGTCTCTCCGTCTCTAGTTGCCAAAAAAGGTTTTTTTTTTTGCTAGAATTTCTTGATTATTGATCACGAATGAACGCCAAACACGTAAATAAACTGCAGAAGCCTTAAATTTAAAGTATGTTTATACCTCAATTCCTTTTTTTCCCCATCAGCACATAATTAAACGCACTCCATTGCTTACGATTTTGGAAAATGATACGACGCTCTTTTAATGATCACAATCTCAAAAGGAAAATTCAAACAAAAACGAGCAACGGTAGAATCCAGTGGGGAACGAGAGGAACAGGTTTTTGTTCTAGGAGGTTTACATTAAAGTTCTTACACTTCAAGTGTTGTTCATGTGCCAAAACAGATCAATCGAACTGATTTCATACTTTTAAGGGAGAACCAAGAAAAGGGGACCACCAAAACCGTCCGCAAATGAAAAATGGCCACACGAAACAGTTTTTTGTGCGTGCCTAGCTGACAATGGCGTTCGTTTAAAGTCATATAACGGGAAACCAATCGTTGGGTTGAAAGGTAATTTGTTGGATATGCGTACTGTATTGTTTTGAAGACAGGCACTCACTTACCTCACTTTTAGCAGACGATAGCGTTCTGCTTCTCCATCAGTGCGGTGAGGTTGCCAGCGCCATCTATTGTCCATTCTGTCCAAACCCAAATCGTTTGGACGATGTCTCCAAACAGTCCATCAGAATACTGCCTATAAAAAGAAAAATAATATTCAATAAACAAATGGGAAATCGACAAAAATCAGGCTTTTTTTTTTAAAGAGGTTATTCATTAAAAATAAACAAATAAAATAGAGGGGAGTTGATGCCTCCTCCTTGCTATCTCCAACCAAAAACTATAAGCTATTTTACTTCTCAAATAAACTCTTGGTTCTTTAAAGTTTGCCAAATCCAATGGTTAAAATTAAAAAATGATTATTTAACATTTGATACTGACTGTCCTAAACGAAGAGAGGAGAAGAAAATAACGTTGTATTAACGGAATGATGAAAGACAGAGTGTGTAAGAGTTTCCCCAACTCAAAATCGAGGTCCATTCTGCCAACAAAAATGTTTGATTGCTGTCGATTAGAAGGCAATCTCGAAAAAGCCTCTCCCCTCAAACCTGTTGATGTTCCAAAGTAAGAAAAAAAAATTGTGTTCTGTAGCCAAATACGATTAAAAAGCTATTGCAAGGGATCGACGACCTAATTATGAAACATCCTTAAACTTTCGGCAACGGTCATCGAAAACCGGAAAAACTCGTTCTCGTTTATTTCGGCAGAGAAAATGCATTATTTTCTTCTGCCCACAAGTAGGAGGCAAATTCGAATAGGGCCTCTAGTTGACCTTAAGGGCATCTATGCTCTAGTACCTCCAAAAAAAAACACAAAAAACTGTTCCAATTTGATTTGCCCGCCTCCATGGACACGAGCTTAAAGTCGCATTCTTTTTTTTTTGTTCCAGGCAGATTCTTGTTTGTGTTTTTTTTTTACTGCATGTATGGAGGGGTGTGGGAACACATTAGTCGGTGCTAGCATATATAAGAGCCACCAAGTACCAATCGAAGATTCATTGTTCGGCAGAGTGACATAACACAAGTACTCGGTCCAGCATAATCGGAATGAATTCGTTAGTAAGTCACAGTTCGAATCGATATCGCAATTCTTTCAGCCTAAAATAGTGCTTTAATTTTCTATCGTTTAAATAAGGTCATCTTAATGAGCGTAGTGGCGATGGTCGCATCTGCACCGACGGATACGAAAAACACAGTTATTGACGTGGATGGGCCAGAAGGCCGTCACGTGCAGACGGGCGAGCCTGGCAAAGTAGTTTCAGGATACTTTGCGTGAGTGCTAACATTTAAAACAATTTTATTTAAAGCAACCAACGTAAATCAAATTTTTTTTTTTTTTTTCTTTTTCGATCGAGGTTGCAGTTCACGAAATACAGATGGCGTTGAATACAAGACAACGTACGAGGCCGACGAGAAAAGTTTCCGCGCGAGGGGACTGTATTTGCCCGTCTCTCCGGCCGTCTCATCCGCTCGTCTACCCGCCACATTCCCAGTTCGTTATCCATCGCCCGCCTTTTCCAGCTACGGTTACCGTTACGGCCCTCAAAATTTTTTGCCCTTCTTTTACCCGACTTACCCGCAAGGTAAAGCCGAAATGATAATTCATTCAATTTCAATTCACTTTGACTCTTTTTCAATTTTGAAATCATCAAGACAAATATTTAGCGGGTGACGAGTCACTGTCGTACGATAATTTGGCATACAAACACGACGACGAATTTCCTTTTTCTGAAGCAGAGGAATTCGCCATGGCTCAAGACGATCAAGTGCCGTTGACGGAACAAGAAATTGCCAACCTGACCGAACGTGGATTGTTGACGCCCATGCTCATGCCATTCATCTTGATGAACAAGAAGAAAATTTTGATGATGATGCTTATCAATAAGATGTTGATGGCTATGGGTTAAGAGATTCGATTAAAATGCTTCGCTCTCGTCTTCCTTGACGCTTCCGAATTTGATGTTCAAATTTGAGGAAATGTCCCATTTGTAATCTCGCTAGCTTTATTTAATGTGTTTTGTTAATCACCGCGCACGACAAATACATCTTTTTTTTGTTGAAGCAACTTTCTAATGCTTTCGTCTTTAAAAAGTATGTCAAGGGTATTGAATGCACACTCTAAAAATAAAAGGTTAACCCAAAAGAATTACGCAACGTACGATTGGGGGAGGTTTTGGTCTTTTTACCGAATGCAAAATAAAAAAAGAATGACATCCTTTTTCTTTTGATTAACAGATTCTGGCTGGATGAAGGGGACCCTTTCGAAAAGGCGATCTTGTTTGATTACATGGTCAGTAAAAAACTGGAAAGACATGTTCTGAAAATGCACTGATCTTTGTGTTTCGTTTGACACCGTGTCACTGGCTAATGCGGAAGCCGGGCCTCAACTTCACCTCACGACAATTTATTTCACAACTACATTTTTTAGCATTTTAGATGCGTTTTACTCTCGTCCATCAAAGAAACGTTTGCAGTTGCATCCTTTTTTGGTCTTCAACTGCCCCCCCCCCCTCGAAGTTGGTGTACGGCGGGCCAGGTGAACGCTAGTATAAAAAGGGCAGTTCCTCGACAGCCCAGGATTCATTTCCAGGTAGTTCAACGACGCAAATTCAAATCGTCCCCAGTTCAAGATGAAACTTCTCGTGAGTCAACATTTTGTTCCATTTTTGCGGGCTAATCTGGCATAGGTTATCGGTTTAACTTTAACGGCATTGACAGGTAATCTTAATAAGCGCCGTGGCGATGGTCGCATCAGCACCGACAGAAACGAAAGACGCAGTTATCAACGTGGAAGGACCAGAAGGCCGTCACGTGCAGACGGGAGAGCCTGGCAAAGCCGTTTCTGGATACTTTACGTGAGTTTTCACTTTGAATTGAATTAAAGACAAATACAAAATGCTCATTGATTTGCGTGGTTCAGTTCACGAGATAAAGATGGCGTTGAATACAAGACAACGTACGAGGCTGACGAGAAAGGCTTCCGCGCCACGGGATCGCATTTGCCCGTCTCTCCGACCGAGTCGTTCGCCCGTCCTCCCATCGCTTGGCCCGTTCATTACCCAATTTCTGCTTTCCCCATCTACGGTTCCCGCTATGGTCCGCAAAATTATTTGCCCTTCCCTTACCCAATCTACCAGCACGGTAAAGTCAAATGGTGTTCTTTTATTTTGCGCTATTTCGATCTGATTGATTTTTAATTTCCAATTCATTTAAAAAAAACAACTAAAAGGCAAATATTTGGAGGGCGAAGATTCTTTGGCGTACGACAACACGAGATTTAAACAAGGAGAAAGCGGATTTCCTCTTTCTGAAGACGAGATTCTTGCCCTAGCACAAGACGCTCAAAGTTCGCTAACGCCAGAACAAATTGCGACTCTAACACAACGCGGTCCGCTAATGTCCATCTTGATGCCACTCATCGTGTCGGGCAAGATAAACGCGTTGCTCACGATGTTCATCAATAGGATATTGCCGGCTTTGCTTTAAAATATTGCTTCGAATGTTTATCTCGCCGTCTGCCATGATTTTCGACTTGATGCCAACATTTTACGGAAAACTGAATCTGAATTCTCGCTAATTTTATTTAATATCAACTTTGTTCCAGGTGATTGGAAAAAAAATAAAACAAAAATCAAATAGAATTCGAAATTCGTTTCAAAAATTGTGCGCATCATTTACCAGATGATTCTTTCAATACAAGAAAACAAATAAAGCCTCTAGTATTAAACGTAAACGTTTTGAAAGGGAAATACAAGATGGTTTGAAGGAAATGAATTAGCCTATTAGTGCGTGCGACATCGAACTGCGGCAGAATAAAGTGCTCGTTTGTATCGGACGCTGCAAAATTGTCTTGTAAAAACCAACTGTTTTAATGTTATAAACAACTAGAGTACTTTTAAATGAAGGACATTTAACGTCATTGAACTGACTTGAAGGACTTCGAAACATTGCCACGCTACAACATCTCGGAATCGAATAGCAAACAAAAATAAAAAAAAAACCAAAATCTTTTGACATCGATGAGGGCCTATCAATGATAGCCAAAGCAAAGATGGACGGCAACAAGGAGTCTTTGCATGTGCAAATGATCTTTAAAGAGCACCAGCCGTTGAATAGTTTCTCAATTTCAAGTTTTCCTTTTTGCAATTTGGGTCTTTTTTTTTATTTTCCAAAGGCAATGAACTTGAACTTTGAATGTACGCAAGTAACCGAGGGAAAAAATACTTGTTCTGGAACGTCAACGAATTGTTGGTTATGGTTGAAAAGTTCCAATTTATAAGGGGATGGAGGATTAGTAGAATGAATTCTTTTTTTCTTGTATAGATGCGTCACAAA
This sequence comes from Daphnia carinata, assembly GCF_022539665.2. NCBI lineage: Eukaryota > Metazoa > Arthropoda > Branchiopoda > Diplostraca > Daphniidae > Daphnia > Daphnia carinata. The sequence goes on along the minus strand of NC_081339.1, from coordinate 4,961,755 downwards.
AATGTGCGGAAATTACTGACAAGTTTAAGGCCAATTTGATAATTCATCGACTTCAGGCTATTTTATCAGACTCCTTTCGATTTTCCTTTCAATGAATTGTGTTTCCCAATAAGATAAATATGTTGAAGTCGATGATTCTAAATAGGCTTCTAACGTTCATGGTAAATTTTCGACTAGGACTAAATCAAACAGGAAAAAAAAAATCAATAAAATATCTCGAGTATTAAATGTAAACATTTCGCGGAGAAAAACGAAATCGTTTCAAGGTATTAAATCAGCCAATCAGCGCGTGCAACGTCAAATAGAGAAATATTTTGTTTACAAAAAGATAAAAATTGGAAAAACAAATAAGATCTCGGTTAATCAGATTGTCAATAAAAACTGGAATGACGTGCTTTGCAAATGGGTTTTGGTGATTAGGTTATGTTTTTCTATTGTTCACGTAACTGGCAACTGGTGCGGTGGGGGGGGGGGGCAGAACTTCAATAAAAAACCTTGTGGTCATCTATCTCGTAACTGTTACCTCACTTAATAAGCATTTCCCAATCCCTCCTTTTATGGTATTGATCTAGTTTTTTTTTCGCCTTGCTAAGTTAGCGCATCATGATTCAACCGCCCAGGTAAAAATTGGTATAAAAGAGGTCTTCATTAATCCAACATTCATTCTCAGGTGGAGTGGCGCAAAACAAGGTATCCCCCTTCATCTAGCACCGCAAACAAAATGAATCTCATGGTAAGTCAACATTTCCAACAACACGTGCCGACTAATCTGCCAAACGTCATTTATTTCATTTTCCCAGCTTGCACAGGTCATCTTAATGAGCGTGATGGCGATGGTCGCATCGGCACCGACGGAAAACGAAAAACGCAGTTGTTAATGTGGACGGGCCAGAAGTCCGTCACGTGCAGACGGGCGAGCCTGGCAATGTAGTTTCCAGGAACTTTACCTTTCGCCGGGCGTTTCCAGCTATATTTACCGTTACGGCCCTCAAAATTATTTGCCCTTCTTTTACCCGAATTACCCGCAAGGTAAAGCCGAAATGATAATTCATTCAATTTCAATTCCATTTGACTCTTTTTCAATTTTGAAATCATCAAGACAAATATTTGGCGGGTGACGAGTCACTGTCGTACGATAATTTCGCACACAAACACGATGACGAATTTCCCTTTTCTGAAGCAGAGGAATTGGCGCTGGCTCAAGACGATCAAGTGCCGTACATGGAACACGAAATTGCCAACCTGACTGAACGCGGATTGATGACGCTCATGCTCATGCCGTTCATCTTGATGAACAAGAAGAACATGCTGATAATGATGCTTATCAACAAGACGTTGATGGCTATGGGTTAAAAGATTGGATTGAAATGCTTCGCTCTCGTCTTCCTTAACGCTTTCGAATGTGATGTTCAAATTTGAGGAAATGCCCCACCTGTAATCTCGCTAGCTTTATTTTATGTGCTTTGTTAATCACCGCGCAAGAAAAATACATTTGTTCTGTTGAACCGATTTTCTAATTATTGGTGTCATTCGTAAGACCTTTAACCGAGGGTATTACACACGGTAAAAGAATAGGTTAACTCAGACAAAACAACGCAACGAACGTTTGGGGGAAGGGTTGGTATACTTGCCAATTGCAAAATCTAAAAAAAAAAAGCCATCTTTTTTTGTGTGATTAAAACCTGAGCAAAGAGGAGCGCATTTCCGAGAAGACGATCTTCTGTTATCAGATGGTCAGTGAAAACGGGAAAGACCTGTTGTGTAAAAGAATTGATTTTTGTTCCGTTTGATTCCGCGTAACTAGCTAATGTGGAAGGGGAGCTTCAACTTCACATCACGGTCATCTATTTTAAGACTATTTCTTAGTAACTTTTTCATTTCAAATGAGTTTTACCATGATCCATCAAAGAGACGCTTGACTTTGCATCCAGTTTTAGTGTTTAATTTCTATCTCCACCCACTTTGAAGTTCGACAGCGTACGACGAGCAATCAGGCCAAGCGCAAGTATAAAAAGAGCTTTTCCTCGTTAGCCTAGGATTCATTTCCAACCAGTTCCACGCCACATAGCCGAATCGTCCTCAGTTCAAGATGAAACTTACGGTGAGTCAACATTTCTGGCTAATCAGGCACAGGCTAATTTTCGCGACATTGACAGGTAATCTTCATTAGCGCGGTAGCGTTGGTCGCATCAGCACCGACGGAAACGAAAGACGCAGTTATCAACGTGGAAGGACCAACAGGCCGTCACGTGCAAACCAGAGAGCCTGGCAAAGCCGTTTCCGGATACTTTACGTGAGTTTTTACTTTAAATTGAAACAAAGACAAATACCAAGTCCAAATTGTGTTTTTAGTTTACAGCATAAAGATGGCGCTGAATACAAGACAACGTACGAGGCTGACGAGAAAGGCTTCCGCGGCACAGGATCGCATTTGTCCGTCTCCCCGACCGAGTCGTCCGCCCGTCCTCCCATTGCTTGGCCCGTTCGTTATCCAATTTCTGCTTTTCCCATCTATGGTTTCCGCCAAAATTATTTGCCCACCCCGTACCCGATTTATCAACAAGGTAAAGTAAAAAATAATGTTTCATTAATTTTGCGCCATTTTGATTTGACTGATTTTTAATTTCCAATTCATGAAAAAAAAAAAAAAAAAAAAACCACTAAAAGACAAATATTTGGCGGGCGAAGATTCTTTGTCGTACGACTACACGAAACTTAAACAAGGAGAAAACGGATTTCCTCTTTCTAAAGAAGAGATTCTTGCCCTAGCGCAAGACCCTCAAATTTCGCTAGCGCCAGAAGAAATTGCGGTTATAACACAACGCGGTCCGTTTCTGATGACCCTGTTGCTCAATATTCTAAATATTATTTTTCAGGCGCCGATTTAAGATATCGCTTGCAATTTTCTATCTTTTTGTCTGCCATGATTTTCTACTTGATGCTAACATCTTTTGGAAAACTCAGTCTGAAATCTCACAAACTTTATTTAATGTTTCCTTTGTTCCATGTGTTTGAAAAAAAAAAAAATGCTCATTTCCTCCTCAAACTCCTCCCAAAAATTGTGCGCATCAGCTACAAGGTGATTCTTTCAATACAAGAAAATAAATAGTCTCTAATATTAACTGTAAAACATTTTGGCAAGCAAAAACAAGATGGCTTGACGGAAATCAATTAGCCTATCAGCGCGTGAGACATCGAATCAATGCTCGTTCATATCGAACGCTACAAAATTGTCTTGCAAACATGAATGGTTTTTAATGTCACAAAGTAGTGTACTTTTAAATGAAGGACATTCAACATCATCTAATTAACTTGAAGGACTTCCAAACAGCCCCACTGTACAACATCTCGGAATCCAACAGGAGAAAAAAATTGAAATCTTTTGACATCGATGAGGGTGTTCGTCAATGATACCCAAAACAAAGATGGACATCGATAGGGATTCTTTAGATTCGAAAATAACTTTAAAGGGATCAGCCATTGGGTAGTTTCTCAATTTCAAGTTTTCCTTTTTTTTTTTTTTTTTTTTTTAATTTGGGCCTTTATTTTCGAAACGCGATGGAACCCAATGAACTTGAAAGTCGAATGTACGCAAGTAACCGAGGGGGGGGGGGGAACTTGTTCTGGAAAGTCAGCGAACTGCTGGTTATGGTTGGGAAGCACAAGGAGAATCCAAGTTTAAGATGCGAGGGGGGATGGTGGATGAATTTGTTTGTTGGTGCAGGTGTGTCGCAAAAAATGTACTGAAAATTGGCAATTTACCAACAAGTTTAAAGCCAATTAATTCGTTGATCACGTTATTGTACCCGACTCCTTTCAATTTTCATTTCATTGTGTTTCCCAACACGATACGGCAGATAAACACGTTGAAGCTGATGAGTATAAATATGATTCTAACGTTCACAGTTAATTCTTGGCTACGATTAAAATCAATACAAAAATCTCGAATATTAAAAGTAAATATTTTGCAGGGAAAAACAAGAAATCATCAGCCAATCGGCGTGCGACATCGAATGGCGAAATATTCCCTTTAAAGAAAAGGTAATAGATAAAGAAATCGAATAAAGACCTCGATTGATCCGATTGTCGATAAAAACTGGAATGACGCGCTCTGAAAATGGGTATAGGTGAACAATGACATATGGTTATGTTTTTCTGTTGTCACGTAATTGGCATACATTGGGGTGGGGACCTCAATAAAACCTTGCGGTCATCTATCCCGCAACTGGTACCTTATCTAATACGCATTTCCCAATACGTTAACCCTCCATTATTAATGGACATTGGTTCTATCCTTTTACGGTATTCATCCATATTTTCCGCTGCCAAGTTAGCGTAGGATGGTTCAACCGCCCAGGCGAAAATTGCTATAAAAGAGGTCTTCATCAATGCGAAATTCATTCTCAGGTAAGCGTGGCACAAAAAAACAAAGTATCCCTCTTCATCTGGCACCGCAAACAAGATGAATCGTATCGTAAGTCAACATTTCATTCAACATTTACGGGTTAGTCTGCCAGACGACATTCATTTCACTTTCTCCACCTTGCACAGGTCATCTTAATGAGCGTGATGGTGATGGTCGCATCCGCACCGACGGAAACGAAAGACGCAGTGATCAACGTGGAAGAGCCAAATGGCCGTCACGTGCAGGCGGGAGAGCCTGGCAAAGCCGTTTCCGGATACCTTACGTTAGTTTTCACTTTAAATTGAAGCAAAGACAAATACAATATGCTCATTGATTTGTGTTTTTAGTTTACGGGATAAAGATGGCGTTGAATACAAGACAACGTACGAGGCTGACGAGAAAGGCTTCCGCGCCACAGGATCGCATTTGCCCGTCTCTCCGACCGACTTATCCGCCCGTCGTCCCATCGCTTGGTCCTTTCGTTCTCCAATTTCTGCTTTCCCCATCTACGGATTAGGCTACGGTGCGCAAAATTACTTGCCCTTCCCTCACCCAATCTATCCGCAAGGTAAAGTAAAAAAAAAAATGATGCTTCATTCATTTTGCGCTATTTCGATCTGACTGAATTCAATAATTCAATTCATTAAAAAAAAAAAGACCAATATTCTTCGTCGGACAATCACGTCGGATTAAGCAAGGAGAAAAACAAATCCCTTTTTCCGCGTATGACATGATAGCCCTTGCGAAAATCGCTCGAATCCCGCTCACAGTAGAAGAAACGAACGCTCTTAAGGAACGCACGTCGCTGGCGACCATGATAATGCCTTTCACTTTGATGAACAGGGTGAACCAAGCGATGTTGGCGATGATGCAACAGATGTTGTCGAACATGAGTTAAGAAATGGGGCCGACCGGATTTTCGCCACTTTGGCCACGTAGAACGTCCCACTGAAATTTCCCGACTAATTCTAATTTTATTTGTATGATTTTGTTTTTGTTTATGCCCCGTGTCTATGAACAATAAACTTTAATACAACCTCATTTCAAATTGAATACGCCATTCGCAAGGCAATTTGAAACAAAAATACGTACGTCAGAACAATGTGATGAGGTGAAAATACTTGCGGTTTAGCATCGCAACACATAAGGAATTCTCTAAAATTTAAGTCGTGATGTTGAAAAAAAAAAAATAAAATAAAATAACCAACGTATCTGCATACCAAGCGGAGAAAATCGCATTCGATTGGCGTACACCAATTGAAGGGTCATTTCGAATTCAAGGCTATGAATTGCGAACATCAAAAACAGGTATTTTTTTTTGTTTCCATGGGGGGTTGTGAATAAAATTATGCGAATCCAAAAGGTAGTCAAACTACCATCCCTTTTTTTCATTTTATCCCGCGTGAAAGAAAACAAAACAAAAAAACCTAACTTGTTATTAATCCAGGGCCAAGGCACTGGAGTGACGTCTGTCGCAGGTTATGCACAATCATTGTCCAGCAAGCGATGAATGTACCAGTTTTCCACCGTATTCCCCCCCCCCTCTCATTCCATTTGCATTTTTTGTTCCCAAAAGACATTGAAGAATGCTAAATTTAATTATCGTCCTGCCATCGAGAATTCATTCTATTCTGCCGGTTATCAGTTTTTCCCATGTAATTGTTTTTCTTTCCTGTTTTGAAATTCCCCGCAAGTTATTTCCATGGAACTAAACAATAGAACGATGAGCAAGGGCAGACGAGTTGTTGGGTGTATAAATACAGCAAAACAACTGTATCATGCCTCAGATATCAAACAGTTTTCAACAAGAAACCTTCCAATTGAAGCTAAAAAAAAATCGTACGATTTAACACCACCAGCAAAAACAGAATTAAACAATGATTCCGATCGTAAGTAGCATTTGTTTTGCCTCTCTGTTAAAAAAAAAAAAATGGTCCTAATCATTGAAATGATATCAAACAGGTATTGGCCTTGTGTTTAACAACTTTGGTAGCCTCGGCTCCATCAGATGTTAGGCCGTTAACAGTTGACACTGACAAAGCCGAAGCTCGTGATGTTCAAGACGCAGTCAAACCAGCAAACCCAGCGTGGGGCTATTTCACGTAATATCTAACAAATCAGCAATCATTTGAAATTATTTCAAATTGAAAAAAAAAAAAAAAATGTTTTACAGGACCCACACATTGGACGGAAAGTCGGGATACACGGCAACATACAAAGATGGCGCAAAACAATCGCCTGCGCCATTCAATCCATTGCCATTCAACCCCTTCGCATTTCAACCGTATGCTACACCGGCCATGCCCAGCTTGCGATATTACCCCGCTTATTACCCTGGCTATCCTAAAGGTTAGTTCAATCGCACGAGTTTTTTTTTTTAAACCATCCCCAACTGAATCGCTTTTTTTTTTCCTAATGTGCCTCCCAGTGAATTACGGATTTGGCGGCCAATACGAAACGAGATCCGACGAACTAACGGCCGAGGAGTACGAAGAGGCTTTGCGTCTTTTTGGTATTTTTGGCAACAACGCTGCAAACACGGCTCCATCTGGAACTGCCCCAGCCACGGCCCCAGCCACGGCCCCAGCCACGACACCGGCCACGACACCGGCACCGAATCCCATGACGGCTGTGATCAACAAACTCATTACCATGAATACCATGGGCATCGTGAAATTGATGATGGCCAACGCTGTTATGATGATGGCGGGTTAACAATTTTTTGGTATTTAATAATACTTCCAAGAGCAAACAACAACAAACAACGACATCTCATTTAGATTTGATTTTCTCCAAGAGGCAAGTTGATTTCTAAACGTGTCTCAAGTTGCGGTTATTTGTTGATTATTTAAAAAGGGAATTGGAAATAAATAACTCTTATCGGGTTGCATGGTTAGCGAAGCTTGAAAACTGAAATTCTTTTAGCATCAAACGAAAGAGATTTTTTAAAGAGTGTTTAAACGAAGAGCGGAAGAAAAAATGAAACAGTTCAGCTGGAGGGATTTCCCTTGTCTGCTCAACAGTGATCGTTTACGAGAGTCTGACATTCGGTGCCAAAAAAGGTGAGACAGCTATTGCTATTCAATCTGATAGCTATTGTTTTTAAAAAGGCATCGACCTGACGCCGGTTTTCAAATCAAGTTTCTCCTTCTTTTTTGTTTGCAACTTCAACAAGTGTTTTTCATTCTTATTTCAATTGGATCTTTTAAAGTGATTTTTCAAATGCAACGCTCTGAAGGGCAACAAACTTGAACTTGAAAGGCGTACACGTGTAGGTGAACAAAACTCGTCGCGAATAGCTCGACGTCTTCGATAACATTCGAGAATCCATTTCATGATAAGTGCGAACAAAAGAAAAAGAAACGGGTAGACGGTGGAAACGAACAATGGATTCGTTTGGAACAAACAGAGCGTGATTGTTAAACATTAATTCTCTACGTTCTCCGTATTTTCAAGCCTGTTTTGCGTAACTACGACGAGCGTCTTCTTCGCTAATCGCCAAAGAAAGGTTTAGACAAGCAGAGCAAAGATGTAAAATGTAAAAGTAAACTCACGTGAGCTTAATGAACCACCAACATTGATTACGACTTTTGGATTTGTTTTAGACATTCTTTGCCCTAAACCTGTTTTTACTGCCAACATCGAAAGGGTCACAGATAAACAAAGGACACTGAGGACTGAAAACAAAAAAAAAAAAAAATGGGCTTCGATGAGCAACATTTTTCTCGTGTCATCGGCTTACGACCAAATATGGAGGGCGTGGCCATCTGACTTTGTTCACCCCTAACCGCGTTCAATTCAATGCCGATTAACTGATTCATTTACTTAGGGGAAGGAAATGACTCCCGTTGAGTTTTACACACAACTCCCCCCGTCCCAAAACCTCATTTAATATTAACTGCAGATCGTCAAAGAATCGGTTCAAAAAATCAACAGCTGATGGAAAAATGTGTTTTTGCCTCGCGATGTCCATAATAACGCGCTTAAGATAAATTTCCATAGGTCTTTGACTTGGAGTTCCAAATAAAAACGTAGTCTGCCACATCTAGTACTAGTTAAAAAGATAAAAAGAAAAAATGTCAAAAACGCATCCCAGAACTGGTTTTCCATCCAAGTCGCATCCTCGGAATCCAAGTTCCTTTTTTTTTTAATTCGAATACAAAATTTGAAAACACAACAGATTCGAACTTGAAAAGGGATACATAAATGGCCCTGCAAACATTTTGAGATGACATTCGAGTCTAGTTGGCTGCCAACATTAGACACGTTTAGAAGGAACTCAACTGAAAGTCATCATCTTTAAAGGCCTGAACGTTACGAAGTCCATCACATAGAACCCAAAATGATTGCTATCGTAAGTCTAGCTTTTCCCCCCATAAAAATTGAGCCAAAATTTTTTTTAAATCAAATTTTACAGGCCATTCTATTGTGTGTCACCATGGTGGCTTCTGCTCCGCTGGAAGCTCCACTACCGTTCGGCCAAAGTTCAAAAGGCGGTTGGGGCTACTATACGTGAGTGAATTTTGAATAAATTTTCCTTTTTAAATCGATTTCTCTAATAACCGAATATCACGTATATGTAGTACCTACACACCACATGAAAATTTGGGATACACGGCATCGTACAATGCAAATGAAAATGCGCCCCGTGTTGCATTGAACCAATTGCCCGTCTCTCCGGCCGCTTTTGCTGGATTTCATCCCTACGCCCTGGCCGGTGTTCCAGGCTACGGTTTGAGATACTTCCCCGGTAGCCCTTTCCCCGGCTACTATCCTTACGGATACGAAGGTTTTTTTAATTTTAATTCATTTTGATTGAAAAACTTATTTTTGACTCTATTATTTTAACTCATTTTGATAAAATGCTTCCCCATACAGATCCCTCGGAAAATTACGAATTCGAAGGCAACTACGAAACAAAATCAGACGCTGCGGCATTTCAAGAAGAAGTAGAAGATGTGCGTGGCACCAATGCCGGCCCCCAAAATAGCGGAACAAATACAATGCACCCTATCTTAAGTACAATCGTGAACCTGAACCGATTGAATATAATGCGCTTGGCGTTCAGAAATGCAATGATGCTCGTGCTGGGTTAAAAATGTACATTGAAACAGAGCTAAATTTCGTACTTCAAATTCCCGTTAAAACTATGTATTTAATCTTGTTACATCTATTCGCATTCCTATTTTTTTCTACTGGTGATTTATGAAGGGGAAAGTCTATTACTAACGTCGGTTTTGTTTTCTTCTGGGTTAATGTATTTCTTGAATTTTTCAAATTTGAATTCAACTCTTTAAAATACAAATGCAATGCGTCGATATCGGCTAGAAAAACTGAAGTTTACATTATTTCAAAAAATTCTTTAAAAAGTTCTTAGGAATTTGAAATTTCAATATCGGTTTACGTCAATATGATTATTTAATTAATATGGTTATTTACGTTCAATGTGATTACACATCTCAATGTTTACTCCACTTCCAAGTTTTCCAGCGATTCAGACTTATCCATTACGCGCCGCGAATTTATGAAAAGGTAAACAAACTGGCTAGGACAGTTGCTGTCCAGCATCACGGACAATAAGCTGCTTTCAAAAAAATCAATAAAATGCAATTGGTCAAGTCATCAATTTTAAATTAGTAACCAACAATGATTGCGAGCGTAAGTTATAGTTGATCCCCCCAAATTCACAACGTATTCTCCACGACGTCTACGTGCAGGTGCATCTTTGCTTTGTAAATATGGTGGCATGCGCTCCATTTCAAGCTAAAAAACCAGTTGATATTTACGTGCCCCAAGGAAGTCTTCAACAAGTCGGAGAAAGTCATACAAATGCCAGGCATGCATATTTTCCAGTTTCTCTTGTTTTACGCCCCACAACCAAATGGAACGCAATGGCAACCGTAACGGGATACAATTTACCATCCATTTTTGGAAATCCTACCTCTCCTTTCGATTATCAAGATAAATTTGAATAATCAATAGGGAAAAAAAAAAATCAAACAAAGCGAACTCGATTTGTTGTTCAGGATACTACGAATTCAGCCACAATCATTTAAGGAAATCAGATGTCGAGAAATAGAAAATGGGGAGGACAATTCGAACGTTAATGATGGAGTTGCAAAACTGAATGCCATTAAAAATTGTACTGAAACGAATAGTAGAACCTCTGCTCTTTATCAATCGCATGCAGCTGCTGTTTATGACGATCGAAAAAGCAACAATGCTGCCCTCTGGTTGACATATTCGGCATTTCCCTTTTCAAACCTGATCCCTCCACAGAAGAAGTTACCATTGGACACGCATGACAACGATGATCAACTAATTCCACAAAAACAAACGTGGAGAACAAATTCAAGTGTCAAAGTTTCAATGTTCGCGGATGCAAATGAGGTTACAGAAAAGGTCATAGCCATTTAAAAGAAGCAGAATTTCCGAGAGGATCAGTGACAGATGCCAATGAACCAGATCTTCAACGAGTCGTATTCGAGAAATGTTGAAAAAAAAAATAAAAAACAGCGAGAATGAAAAGCAGGCGTTCCCTAATACAATTTAGGGTGCCAGAACACCCCTTGGCAAATAAGGCGATCTAATCAACATTCAAAACCGGATGCTTGAAGGATATCATCTTACGGGGGATAAAAAATCAAATCTGTTTAACTTCAAGTGATGCAAATGCAGAAAAATTAAGCCGGAAGGTTATAGACTAGTTTCACAACCAGTCCCTCCCCCTCGTCTTAAAAGAAAAAATCCTGATTTAAAATCAGAAAACATGGTCTTAGCCATGAAAATTGGTTTCTAATTGAGATAATGCAAATCAAGAAGTCACTGCTCGAAAGACTCACACGAAACCCCAGCGAGTTACTGATCAACAAGTACGTCAAAAACTGATGTGATAAACAATTCTTGCGAATACCACTGGGGTAGTTCAGATTTGAAATGGATCAACAAGAAGACACAAAATCTAGCAACAGGCAATTAGCCCATGCAAAGCCAAAATTTAAGACCCACACCGCTGGTGCAAAAACATGCTGCATTTCGCATTTTGGGATGATTTGGTAGTAGGAACAGACTAATGTATCTATTTAAAAAAGAATCAGATGTTAGGACTTACGCTTAAGGATAGTTGTAACACCGTCACTACGTCATCTTTCCATGGCGAAGTTCTGCACCTGGTTTTCTCCCAATTCAAGATGGCCGTTCTGCAAGGGGTCGTTTTCTATATAAAAAATTAAAACATTGTTAATATTTTACTAGTTTACCTCCACATTCGAGCATATTTTCAAATATGAATTGTAAGACGCATAAGTGATCAATCATACTAAAATGTTAAAGAATAACAGATGGTACTCCTGGGAAAATTACAGAAAATTTATGATATAAAAAAAAATTTAAAACAATTATATTCCTTTGACATCCCGAATGTGCATTGCTCCGAGTTAGGGTTAGTAATCCTCAGGGCGGATGGCAACAGGAAGAACACGTTTCGGAGCGTTCTAGTGGCGAAAGCGTCTGTACATCAAGCTCTTGCAACAGATGTTTTATCTAAAGGTCAATGTAGCTGTGTTTTTAATACATTCTACTTATTTCAAAACTCACCATAAGATTTTTTAGTTCTACGAAATATCCTAGAAAGAGAAACAAGTTTAGTCACGTTACAGAACATAATACAGGGCGATTTGTTTCTTTTACGAAATGAATCAGCAAATAGGTATGCTGGGTCTTCTTGATCTTTCTCTGAAAAAGAAACAAATTATTTGCAGATGAATTGCAAGATAACGTGTTTTTCCGCAGAAAAGACGAAATGTACAAATTTCACAATCGTAACTCAAACTTGTTACCAAGAATGTTGTGAATCCAAGAAAACCTGCCAGCAAAAAATACAAATAAGAACTATTCAAAAACCCATATATATTAATCAACTTGAGTGCCAAATTTGTTCGATCACATTTTAATCTGATACCCAAAATTGCTTTGTGCAAGAGCTAAAATATTTGATAAGTTTCTGGAAGGGCAGAAAGTCATCTTGTTGGTTAATCTGTAAAACCTCAAATTTCCATTATCGAGCAGAACATCTTAGTTGGGGTCACCTCATTTCAATCAACAGCTGCAATGTGAAATCTTTCAATGGAAATTTTCCACTAAATAAATGGGAATTGAAATATCTCTACTAAATAAATGATTTCATCATAATAACACGAGGCATAAGCCTTAAAACACATTGGAGAAAACTCTTTAAAAAAACAGGATGTTGTGAACTTTCCCTTTTTAAAAAGTAAATCTACTGGAGTTAACCTTTCGAGAGGGCATAGCACAATTGCACGTGCATTGCTTGAACGACGAAATAAATTTTAGTTTAGACAGAAAACAAGTTTAGGCATTGTTAAAGCTTTCAGTGGCATTCGACGATGTGAACAGTGTGTGTCTTGCCTACAATCTCTTGTTACGTTTTCCCGCCAATTTGATTTGGCTTCGTTCTATACAAGAGCTCAACTTGGCTACAGTTTCAAAAAACTAGTTAACAAACAAAAGATATTCTCACCTCACATTTCTCTTTTCACTGACATAATTCACTTATTTTCTTCTGGCAATCAAACTTAGAGTTTTTTTTAGACCGATTGAAACCTGAATTCGTTAACTTTCGAGCTTTTGGACGAAGCACGTTTGCCCCGCACATTTCTTTCTGATTTCATTTCGTTTCATTTAGGTCTCACGTCTGCTTTCTAGTACCGAAAAGTAGGTCAGTCCTCCACCAATAGATGGACACTATAAAAAGGCTGAGAGCCCTTAAGAATGATGACATTTGAGCAGACGATTGTAGGAGTGTTGTTGTGGGAAAAAGTCTCTCTACCGTCTGCAGAGCACGTTTGAATCTGTGAAGAATGAAACCGGCGGATGTATATATTGTTAGTGCTACAAGAACCCCTATTGGTGAGCATAGGATATCATCAATTAAAGTTTTGTGGTTTCCTGATGTTTGACTTGTTGTACTATCATGACTTTAGGATCCTTTTGTGGGAAACTCTCTTCATTTCGGGGTAGCGAATTGGGGTCCATCGTTATCCAAGATGCGTTGAAACGATGTTCTGTTAACCCGGAAGATGTTTCGGAAGTTATTATGGGGCAGGTAGCTTCATCCTATCCCATATTCTCAGTTGCTGAGCTGAAATAATCTAAGATTGAGTTGTATTTATAGATTCTGACTGCATTAGAGGGGCAGAATCCTGCCCGTCAAGCTGCCTGCAATGCAGGCATACCCTACGCCGTACCAGCATACACTGTTAATATGCTTTGTGGTTCCGGCCTTAAGTAAAAACTAACTATATCCCAATGTGAACACCAAAATTTTAATGGGGTCATTTCTTAAACTAGGGCAGTCATGTTAGCTTCTCAGTCCATACAACTAGGTACCTCATCAGTAGTAGTATGTGGAGGGCAAGAGTCCATGAGCCGTGTTCCTCATGCCATCCTCATGAGGCCAGGAATTAAAATGGGCAACGGAACATTAAACGATACCATGATTCATGATGGCCTCACTGATGCTTTCAACCATTATCATATGGGAGTTACAGGTACAGAATGAAGCTAATTTATTAGTTAAGTGTTGTGATTAACTTTCTTTTTCATGCAGCGGAAAATATTGCCAAACAGTACCAAATATCTCGTCAACAGCAAGATGAGTATGCTGTGCAGTCACAGCAACGGACAGAGGAAGCCAAAAAAGCCAACAGATATCAAGCAGAAATAGTACCCGTCACAGTCAAAGATCGCAAGGGTGATATTATAGTTAAAGAAGACGAGTTTCCGAGACCCGACACCAGCCTAGCATCTCTTTCGAAGCTCCGACCGGCGTTTGCAACTGTAAGATCCCAATAAGAAAAAAGTCTAGATCTCTTTAACGATTATCTACATTTTAGCAGGATGGTACGGTAACGGCCGGCAATTCTTCAGGTTTAAATGACGGGGCTGCAGCTCTTGTTGTCGTGTCAGCATCCGAAATGGAAAAACGCTCACTGAAACCCCTCGCCCGCATTGTTTCTTATAGTCAAATAGGCCTCGACCCATCGGTCATGGGGTTGGGTCCAGTTCAAGCGGTTCGCGAGGCCGTCGCCAAAGCCGAATGGACTTTGGATAGCGTCGATTTGTTCGAGTTGAACGAAGCCTTCGCTGCTCAGGCCGTGTCTGTGATACACCAGCTGGGTATCGACCCAAACAAGAGCAACGTAAATGGTGGCGCAATCGCGCTGGGTCATCCTGTCGGAGCATCCGGCGCACGAGTCCTTGTCTCGCTAGTTCACTCAATGGTCGATCGACAAGCACAACGAGGAGTTGCAGCGTTGTGCGTCGGCGGTGGCATGGGAGTTGCCATGTGTATCGAACGCTGTTGATTTTCATCAGACGAAATCTCGCACCTAGTGCCATGACTCTTAGCTAGTTGAATTTCCATTTAGAGCTTTAAAACTTTCTTTTTTTTGTTTTCAGAAACACAAACAAATACATTGTTGAATTTACCTATTGTTACGCATGATTGTCATTTGAATGCCGTTTGAGGCTTTTGAATGAAAAAAAGCAACAGCGCATCTTGTGGCATCAAGGTCATTCAGCTGTGATAATCTGCTCAAAAGAACAGTTGGCCTGTATCTTTTGCTTGACTTGAGCAAGACAAATGGCACAGAAGAAAGGTTTACCTTGCCGAATGCGATACTCCCTTTGCCTTCTTTAGAAACGTCAGACCATATCGAGCTATATTCTTTGAAATATGATTTAAAAGATCATTAAAAAAGGGCATACGTGGACGATGAGTCATTTTTTACTGCCCGAACCCCAACGAATGTCGATCCCGGAAAAGAGGCGGCTCTTCGTTCAAGGGCAACTAATCCGATTTATTAGCGCGTGAATAGTTGACGGGGTGACCTCTGCTTAAACTCCGTATGCTAATTACATTTCCTCTAAAACAAATGAAAAAGATTAGACGGTCAGCTAAACGACATACATTGCGTAAAAGGCGATGTGAACCAGTTTGCTTTTTCTCCGTTATTGTCCTTTTTTTCTTTGAACTAGCGGGTTCTTCACAAAAACAAAGGTTTAAATCTGATTAGAATTGCTAATCAGGTTCTCTAACAGTTTGTATTTGAGAACCAGTTGAACGGTCTTTGTTCTGGCGAGCTTCGGAATTTGACATCCATCAGATTTGGTCCACGACAAAAATTTTACAATTATTTCAATAAATAAATTTAAAAAAGGGAGCATAAATTATGTTAGTCAAGCGGTTATTCAAACGATTTAACGATAATAATCGTCTGTTTCTGGGTATACGATGTAATACATCGGTTGTTGTTCAGCCAGCCATTTTTGGTAATACAATTCTTCGAGAATAGCGTCTGCTGGTGAATGATCGTGTGAACCACTTCGTGACTGGATTTGGGCAATCTCCTTTTCGGGAATGGGCAGTTGCTGCGAGAATTGTTCAGCTACGTCGACCAGCAATCGAAAAGCCGATTGCAAATCTTGACTCGCTTCTTCCTGGTCGTCTATGTCATCGTCGACCTTCGACCGAGCTCGGTATTCTTTAGCCACTTGAAGATGATGAAGGAAACTGTTGTAGAGTCGATCAAAAGAGATTGAATACGCGTCGTGATTGGAGTCATCCACCGTCGCTCGTTGATACTCTAAAGCCGAATCATCGACTTCGTCTTGATAATAAAACGGCTCCGGTTGTTCATCTTGAATTTCGGGCTTCTCTTCAATTTCAGCTTGAGGTTTGGCATTTCCGTACATCTGATTGGCGTATTCCATGAGCATGGCGTTGAGATACGACGAGGCTTCGTCTTGGCTCTGAACTTGATCCCATTGATTGATGTTATCCAGGACGCCTAAAGACAATGGATCGATAGCGGCGTCGACAATGACAGCGTCGTCAGTATAAATCTCGTCTTTCGTTGCGTTTTCCTCGGGTTGCACGTCAAACATGGAAGGATCAATCTCCAAAATCATTTCTTGAGCGTCATGTTGCGACAGAGGGACGTCTTGAATAATAACCCCTTGAGCACTTTCTTCAACATCGGGGATGGATTCGATATTTGCAACGTCTTCATTGACGACCTGTTGAACCGGTTCCACTTCCTTCATCGCCTCTAATGACGCAGCTTGTGATTGGCTGTTATCTTGCTGCGTCTCAAGCTGAGCTGGAACATTGACAACCAATTCTTGCGCAACAATTAACTGGTCTGGTTTCACCTCTTCCGTGTTAGTTTGGACTTTGTCTTGACTATCGGCTTGCTGCACGATCGGGTCGGATACGGCTGGAATTTTCACGTCATCCGCAACTATGACTACGCTCGGTTTCGATTTACCAATTTCACTTGGCAGCTCTGCTTTGCTCGTCTCTGCAACAGGTTCCCCTGGAGCCACGACGTCATGGGTCACGACTTCCTTATCCGTTTTCACTTGATCAGCTTGCATTTTGACGCCATCTTTTTGGACGGCAGCATCAGCTTGCGGCGTAGCTTGGACGCTATCTTTTTGGACGGGAGCATCAGCTTGCGACGTAGCTTGGACGCTGCCTTTTTGGACGGCAGCAGCAGCTTGTGATGTACCTTGGGCGCTATCTTCTTGGACGGGAACATCAGCTGCAACTGGAATTTCAATGACAACAGCATCCACTCCAACTTCTTTCGTTGGTTGAACACCTTCGGGTTTCTTTTGCGAAGGGGATTGGGCTACGACCGTGTCCTTTTGGACGACTGGTTTCAGTTCAGATTTCGATTTCGAAAGGGATTTGATACTTAAACGCGGTCTGTAACCATTTTCATCAGCAGTGTAATCTACTTGATAGATTTTATCGTCATTGACCCAACTGAAAATGAACCACAAATTAGCCTTTCATTTCAAATTATTAGTATTTAATTTATTTACCTGTAGGAACCGCTAACACCTTTTCCTGGTTGGCCCTGTTCGAAACGCGTGTGCGTGTCTGTTTTATAATCGATCACAACGGCATCCGAAGAATCTGCGAGCGGAAACGCGTGCGTAAACGAGCATAAACAGCTCACCACAAGCAAGCACTGAAAAAGATGTTTGACAACAGTTAAAACAGACATTCGTTTAAAAAAAATAAATATATACTCACCACGCGAGGAATCATTTTATTGAATGCTCTGTTAGTCCTAGACGATTGGGCGCGGCAGAAGAGACTGGTCCGTGTTCCAACGATGCAGCTCGTTTTTTGTCCTGTTCAAAAAGAAGAGATGCGCACAGAAAGACACATTTTTTGTCTGTGTGTGTATAGCTGGCGGCGGGAATTAGTTTAGCATCGCTACAGAGCTGCGTCATGAAAGGTGGGTGAACGAACTCAATTGACTCTTGACTCGCCTATTTTGTTTTGGCTGCTGGACATTCTGAAATAAGGAAGGGTGTTCGTAGGTCGACCTTACCTTGACCATGAAAAATCAGAACAAAACGTGTTTTCCTTTGAAACAATCATTTTGGCAATATCGGTTAGTTGGGAAACGACTTTGTTATTGGATTATTGGTTTCAAATAAATTCACAAAGTTTTTTGTGTCTGTATAAAAACTTGTTCCATCAGCTTTAGTGCGAGTGGCAGTAGGGGGCAAAGATGTTCCATCGACGTGCCAAGAATACTAATGCACCGACTCAAATGCTCAACGTACGTTGAGAAATAAACGCAAAAGAAGGCAGAGCAATTTCCCCGTGCCAAACGACTAAAGACGGATGTTTAAAGTACTTCTTAGGTAATTACATGTTGTTTTGTTTAGGATAAGCTTACCGTCATTATCATTCCGAATCTTCGTTAATGTAGAAGAGACGAGACAGTCGAAAGGAAATTGTTGTACAAAGTCAAAGAACTCGTCCCACAATCACATTCTTCTGGGAAAAGAATACAATTAAACATTTATACTTCAAAAAATGTTACCAAAGTTTTGACTACACAACAATGTAAAGAATTTGTTTCAAACGTTATGTTTTCAAAGCAACTCTACACCCAAGACATGGATAAATACCTTTTAAACTCGTCTTTGCTGTGTTTTTAGCGGCAAATTCCCTACCATATAAGGGCTTTTACATTAACAGTTTTTTTTTTGTTGTTTTTCTTAAATAAATTTTAAAAAACAAACAAAGGGTAAACATACCGGGTTTTTGACAGGCGGCATCCATCTACTGGTAATATTTTCACTGGGATGCTTTTAAGAAAAAATAAAAGCTCAAACGTTTTTCTCCTTCGGGCTCTGTGGGCGTGCGAGAATCATTAAACTGAGGACGCAGCAGGTCCTAAAGGTAAATAAACTTATTACCTGGTAAAGTAATGGTCCATTATGAAGAGCGGCGTCATGTGTTTTTCCCTTTTTAACACTTGTAGACAATGAAAAGGGCTTTAAAAAGAAAAAGGAAAGCCAAATTGCGGGATAAGAGAGCCACAACATTAGAATAGCAAAGCTGTTCCAGCCTTCGTAGTATAGCAGGGATGCTGGTATGACGCAAAAAGAATGTTGTGCATTTCATTATCTCTGCAGTAGCCACTGCTGTTTTAATTCATTTTGCATAAGGTTCGTAATTATGCATAGATTGATTTCACGGAAGAGAAGAGGAATACTTGCTTTCCAATAGCCGACAGGACTTTGACGTTGAACATTTGATAACGGCCCTCAATTTGCAGTAGCTTGCACGCACGTTTCTCAGCAGGGATCAATCACGTTAGGCGTGTCTATTAAACACGGTACGATGGACGTTTAGGTTGGGCGGATTTTGACATCAAGCCAAAGTAACGCCCCTTTTCTTCTCGCCATTAATCAGCCATAGCGTTCGTGACTGAGATTTCACCTGGATAAGCAGATTTGTTCAACGAATGAAACGCGTCCCGCGTAACGCTCCGTGCACAAACTAGGGACGCGTGAAGGATACTAACAGAAATGTTTGATGTTTACCTAGTGGAAACTTGAAAAGCGACAGCCTGTAGCGACGTTTAGCGGTGATTAAACCAGTCACTGAATGATGAGCAAAACGGCAATATCTATCGGGAGTATGTCACGAGGTTTCTAGTGCACTTACCAAATGAAAATAAAAATTAAATAAGCAAATGATAACGACCAACTTTGGTCGGACAGACCAAGATGATTCAGGTAAAACGGTCTCGTACCTGTTCCAGGATTGACCACGAATGGAAAGCA
The DNA here is from genome assembly GCF_022539665.2 of Daphnia carinata. Classification (NCBI taxonomy): domain Eukaryota; kingdom Metazoa; phylum Arthropoda; class Branchiopoda; order Diplostraca; family Daphniidae; genus Daphnia; species Daphnia carinata. Next base: position 4,942,167 of record NC_081339.1, on the reverse strand, counting down.
ATGTTGAACAGATCTAGGGCGTGCTGAGTGGCATTTTATTGCCATTAGAGTGTTGTCCTAATAACGGCAAAATCCGATCCATTACTCCATGTTTATCGGCTCGCTGGGATATCAGATAAATCCAGTGATTGTTATGCGTGTGTTCCAGTGGATAATAAAATGACTTACATATTCCAATAGCACATCTAACGTGCCATCGTTTAAACCGACACGGTTCTGAATATCATCTGCAACGTAATTCGAATTCATCCAAACATTTTCACCTTTCCAGTTTACGTTGCAATCATAGATGTGAATTAGGATGAAGCTTTTTACAGCGACTTTCACGTCATCAGACTCGGCTTTTGACCTAAGCTGGACAGGACTGTCCCTTTGTTGGATGACAAGATCAGGTTTAACTGGAACACGAGTTGATTGACTATGGTATCCGAGGCGGCTTCTGTCAATGATTACACGTCGTCCATTTCCCTTCTCGGGTGTAGGTTTCATGACGGGCGATGTTCTGTCCAGCGATTGGCTTCAGATTTTGGGATACATGATTCGAATAATTAAGCCTGGTTTCCTAACAGCTTCTGTCGGCCCACTTGTCTATTTAGTCAATGTTGCTGCCATTCATTCAACTGAAAATCAAAAGAATACAAAAGATAATCAATTTACTTACCTCGTATCCCGTTGTGAGCTTCGGCTAACCGTTTACCAAAATTGGACATGAATCAGTTTTCTATTCCAACATAACCGGAAACCTAAGAAAAAATGGGAGGAATAATTAAGTAAAGGCGCATCATAAGCATTAAATTAATACTCACCTTTTTCGATTTGTGAATGAAGACACAACGAGAATTGCAAGTCATCTAGGCTGGGATACGGTAGTTGGCTCTTCTTTTCCTGCTCCTGGATATTCTGTTTGAATAAGAAATAGCGATTAGAAGGAATGAATTATACACAGAGTGTGACGTCAGCACATACATGACTCCTCAAGAAGAATTCGAACTCCGATTAGACCGAAAAAAAAAATAGGATTACAAACAAATACACCCAAAAATAAGGATAAACCTTGTTTCAAGGCTGCCAAACAATTTGCGCACTAGTTTCGTGTCTAGAGCAACTAGATCAAGTTCCAAAACCTGTGTAGAAAATGCTAACATACCACTACCGTTCAACAAGCTATTGATAAAACAATCACTGCCAAACGATCCACCTTAAACTTCTAAATAGCTTTATCGTTTCCTTAAAAGTATAACTGCATCGAAGTTCATATCGTGAATGGGGAGTGATGACAAGATACTGACGTAAAACACTGTCGTCTAAATTCATACAGCAACGAAACAGACAAACAAAAGATAAAAGAAATGTTCTAACATTCAAGCCTACGCATTAGGTCTTTGGGCAAGAGCTATCAAAGCTCGTCTATCTTGAGCGATGAATACCCGGGCCATATAAGGACAATTAATTATATGCAACAATATTTTTAGACAACAAGCGAATAGTACCTCTGAATAGGAGTGTTCGTCTGCCAATGTTTACATTCGGATGCTTTTAAGAAATCGCGACGTTCTTTTGTTTTACTTTCGGTTTCGAGCGTGTAAACAGTAAGAGCAAGGACGAAAGGATGGACGTAAATCTACTGGGCATTAGAATAACAAAGACGACGTGAAGAATTTTATTTCTTTTGCCCAAAATTTTGCAGTTGTAAAATCCCAAATAGCAAGAGCGCTGGAAGCGGATATTGCGACGCGGATGAGCATCAAGGCTAAACAAATTACAGCAGGGAACGTCTAAATTCGTGCGGAATCTGAAGACGTTAGACCGCATCTTCTCGTTTCTTTTTCACACTGACAGTCAAGGTTGTTTTTAATTAAATTCCTGTTATAAAATATAAATTGAAAGAGTGTCACGCTAACGTGAAGTCGCACTGCAAAATAGTAAGTGGTGCAACCATAAAAATCGATACATCTAAATATCTAACTTGATCATACGAATGATTAGCACAAGAATTTGGATTGAGGGGAGAAAAGAAAGGACATGGGGGGGGGGGGGGACTCATTACTATGCGGAAGACGAATCCGGCCACGAGCAGCGACCGGGCCTGTGACCTTCAGATTGCATCTCGAAAGAAGATTTGTTTAAAATCTTGAAGAAGAAAAAAAATGGAAGACGGGCAATATTTTAAATTCAAAATAGTGGAGCGGGGGCTGTCTTGTACAGGTTAGTTGCTAGCGCCCACCCCTCACCATTGTGTCCACTTGTCCGGAAGGTGTGGCTGCTCTTCTAAATTTTCTCCTCCAATCGAAAGTGATATGACTTTGTGTGTATTCTTTTGTTTTAACTTGTCATTGGGACGACCCCAACTCGAGACCAGTATAAAAAGAAGGACGCTTCAAAAAGGGGGCCAGAGACTGTTCTTCCCAGTAGTTTAACAGCAGAAAGTGAAATGATTCGGGCGGTAAGTTGATAAAAAAAAACCATTCAGTTTTGTTTACAGCCCATAATTGCTTTACTTTGTTTCTCACAGGTAATTTTGATTTGCGTCATCGCAGCTGCGTCTTCCGCACCAACGAGTTACACGATTAATGTGGACGGACCAGAAGGCCGTCACGTTCAAATGGGAGAGCCCGGCAAATCCGTCTCGGGTTATTACACGTAAGTTGGTTACTCTCATCTTACATTGTTTTGAATAGAAGAAAAATCGAAATTCGCTTTAAAAAAAAATTCTAGTTCGCGGAGTTTAGACGGTTTGATGGAATACAAGACGACGTACGAAGCGGACGAGAAAGGCTATCGTGCCACAGGAGATCATTTGCCCGTCCCGTCCGTCCCTGTTTTTCGATCGCTGGAAACCGCCCCCGGTTATGTTTTTAAATACGACGCTCCCGGAAGTCACAGCCACTACATGATGGGAGAGCCGGGCAAATCCGTCCAAGGATCTTTCACGTATAAATTTACTTCAACGTCAATTTTTTTTTAAAACATACTAATTCTAGATTTGAATTGGCTTCTTAAAGTTATACTGATAGCGAAGGAAGATCTCGGCGAGTTGACTACGAAGCCGATGAAAATGGCTACCGCGTTAAACCCACCCAAGAAGAGGAAAAACCGATTGAAATCAGTAGCCAAAGTGATGCTGAAGTCGTTCAAGCTTCTGCTGTAGTTGCTGCCGTACCTATTCAGGAGACTCCCGTCGCATCGACTGCTGAAATTGCGGCTGAACCTGTTCCCGCCTCTCAAACTGCGGCTGAAGCCATTCCGGTTGTCGATGATACAGTAGCTAAAACTGTGGTCGAACCAAGCCCAGATGTCGCTGCTGCTCGTGTCGATGAAACAGCTGTACCCGAACCTGTTGCCGAACCCGAACCTGAGCCTGTCGCCGAACCCGTTGCCGAACCTATTGCCGAACCCGTTCCCGAACCTGCACCTGAACCCGTTCCCGAACCCGTTGCTGAACCCGTTGCTGAACCCGTTCCCGAACCCGCAGCTGAGCCCGTTGCCGAACCCGCAGCTGAACCCGTTCCCGAACCCGCAGCTGAACCCGTTGCCGAACCCGCAGCTGAACCTGTTGCCGAACCCGTACCTGTAGCCGTCCAGTCGTCGGCCGTGGTTGAAAGTGAAGCGAAATCCCGTTCGCCAGCAGTCTACGCTGTGCCCATTTCTTTGTCCAGCGCGGCTTACTACAGACTTCCGGCCACATTCGTCCACCCCGCCTATAATTACGGTGGCCCATACGTTTACGGCTATAACGTGGCTTATCATCCGACAGGAGGCAGTTACGTTTACGCGATTTAAATTCAACTCCATTACGTCTCCCCCTTTCTTTCTTTACTTTTCTGAATGTAATCGAATTCATTTTCCCCTCGTCATTTCCGACTGCCCAATTGATTTCGTCTTTTTATTATCTTCTTTTCTCGCATCGCCGAATGAAAATCTCTCTTCATTGTTTTTTTTTTTGCTACTGTTACGAACAAAACAAAATAAACGAATTAAATAAAAAATATGATCGTGGTTTAACTACTTTCTTTGTTTTTGTACGGAAGCGAAACAAAGAGAAAAATGGTAAGGTGAAATCGTTAGCCGAGAAAGGTGCGATGCGATTAGAATCGGATTTTCTAGAGGACTGACACGCGCGGCTAACCCAGATTCAAAAACGATTCAAAATTCAAAAAAAGTGTTGTTGTGAACCCAACAAGGATTGAACATTTTCTCCTAGTTTTCGTCAACGCCTCTTCACCAATGCCGAATGCCCTAGACGAAGATGTTAAAACTGTCTGACTTTCAAGCAATTGTAAAACAAAAAAAAAACGCCACACAAAAATCATCAGCATTCAACCGAAAGGCTATATAACTGAAAGAGAAAGACTCGACTTGCAACAGTCTATAAAGTGAGTTGGCAGCGGTAGCATCGAGCATCCGCAAAAAAGAAAAGCGGGAAGAACAACAAGGATGTGTTTTTTCAAGGTACGGCCAAGTGTTTCGTGTCGGCGTGTGTTTGGCTACCTTGATGATGAGTGTTTTTTCTTTCCCTTTCACCTTTCGCTTTTTTGTGGGTGTCTTATAATCTTCTTCTTTGTAGTTGATGGCCTTCGCGTGTTTTGTGGTGGCGGCGGAAGCATCCGATCTCCCCGCGGGGAGGAACCCGGTAGAAGATGCTGGCAACTACACCGTTTTGTATGACGGCCCAGCAGGAAGACACGTCCAATCCGGTGAACCGGGAAGAGCCGTGAAAGGCTTCTACACGCAAGTGCCATCTTTGCTATTTTAAAAGCTGTTTTGTTTGCATGTTTTTTAAATGCGCGTAAATTACGAGTTTGATGGATGGGGGGGGGGGGGGGATCAAAAGCTTCTTTCTCTCTCGAAAGCTCGGCCTGATTAACAGGAGAAAGTTAGACGGTGATGACGTTATCACACTCTCTAATGTCTTATTCATTTGTGCAACAGTTTCGTAGATTTTCGTGGAAGAAAACAAAAAGTTACTTACCAAGCCGACGAGAGAGGATACCGCGTGACGTCCACTGCCCTAGTCGCGGAGACTGAAGATGTTTCACCTACGACACGACGACCAAGAATCATAGAAAAGATTACACCCAAATTTCAAGCAGGGGTTTTGTTTACAAAGAAAATTAATGAACCCCAGAGAGGAGTCTTAAATTCAGGAATTTCTCCATCCTCAACAGAAGAATCCATTACGACAGAACCAAAGTCAATGATAGAAGAGCATAAGTTTGAAATCACAGACCACCCTGTCATTTCCACAACGTTTGAACAAGAGGCAACCAAAACTTTAGTGCCACCAGAATCGAAAGGTCAAATCAGGTTCAAAGAACCAAAAGTTTTACTGAACTATGACATTGCTTACAATTTGGGTTACCCTTTTGTGGCTGGGATCTACGTCTATGCTCTTTAGATCGTCATTTCTACATTTCGTTAAAATTTTCTTGTTGATTACTAAGGTTGTTTCCTACCAACTGTTTTACGATTACTCACCGGTGGGTGTCGTCCATTGTTGTTCGTTGCCTGTTGGAGCCATTCAACAACGACAAACTTTTCCTTGTTAATACAGTTGAAATCTGCGTTGCAAAATGTCGATTTATATTTTACTTCGAGGTTTAATGCAAGGAGAATGTAATATATCTCTCATCACCTGCTCAGAAATGAATCAGGACCTGATTTTCATGCGAAAAAGCAAGAAAATAAAACTGGCGGGACTTGAAACAGACGTAACACCACATGGTAGAAAAAGGGGCACATGACAGTACACGAACAGAGCCATCTACTGGTGAAGTTTCAAATTTAATTAATTTAAACTTCTTTTTGCTTGATTCACTTCATGTTTCAGTGTCGTCGAACAAACAATTGCAAAGCGGGAAAAAGTTCTTCTGTTGATATGTTTTGCTTTCGGATGACCTGGGCGGAATAACAACTCAGAGGCAGAACAGTATTAATCACTGATTCGAGATAATGATCGAAAGGTTTATTGAAATTTTGTTGTTGAATTTTTCTGCTTCGTTTTAGCAATTCCAAAACTGTTTCTCCGGCTTCGTTTGGGTGATCAACATGGCATCCGGAATCCAACAGGAGTCTAGTAAGAGCCACATAATTTATGCTAACGATTGAATTATGTTCTGCTCCATCTTGATTGTCCCAGGTATTTGTAAGCCAATGTTCAAATGGGTTCTTTGCCAGCAAGCAGTGAAGTGGTGTATTGCCTTGGCTATCAGTTGCATTGGGATCTTCTCCAGCATCCAAGAACAATTGAACAAATTTGTTGTAATTGGGTTCTTTCTGATGGCAAACATAGCTGAGATGACAAGCTTCATGGAGAAGATTTGGCCTGAAAGTTTCTGATTCTTGATAAAGATGAACATAAATGAAGAGACGCTGTTTAAATTGCTGACATTCCTCTTGACTAAATAGGGAGAAGCTGTGAAACATGACTGTGTAATAATCAAGTACCCATCTTGCCATTTTTCTGGCAAGGGTAGGAAGAATTCTTTTTTTAGCTGGCCATGGCTTGGTGCACAACTTGTGCATTTGTTGACAAACCAAGTCAAACACAAACGTCATATCGCGAAAAGACAACCCGTAATCAGGAACTGTCATTCTCAGGCATTCAAATAAAGTCCGTGAAAGGCACATGGCTTCTTCAGTGAGACGGAAATCCTGCCTTCTAATATGCAAATTTGGATTGCTTTTTTCATACCATACTTTTAGTAACTTTAATGTATACATTATTGCTTTTGATAGATGTTGAAGCTCGTCTCTAGTTTGATGTTGAAACTGACGTGGGGATGGCAAGACAGTCAAAGAGTAATAAGCAAACTGGGAAATGATAAACATATTAGGGAAGAGCTGCAGATCGATCAGGATTCGTTGACTGGCGATGAGTGCTTGTTCTACTACGAATCGTCGATCGAATACCGTCTCATGTCTGGCCATTCGCTCCATTTGTTCCAATGCCATCACTTCTGACGTGCTGTCCATAAACTGAAAAACAGGAACCTGCGATTCTTCAGCGTCGGCAGTAGAGCTACTGAGTGTCACGGCCTTCTTCCAGTAGGACAATCCATGCAAGAATGAACTCCAATTTCTTGATAAGTAGGCGGCCCCTATCAATTTCAGAATGTTGATTTTCTGACGACAAGTTATGGAACTCGACAAGAAGGAATCAAAATCCAATGAAGGTTTTTCTCTGGTTTTCTGACTCTTGAACAGGTACTCGAAAAACTGAAGTTGGTCAGAAACAATGGCAGCAAAGAGTGGCGGACATTCGGCGTACTCGATACCGTTCGACGTAAAGTGACCGGTTTGGCCGATGTTAGCTTCCATCTTTTCCACTAATATTTCCATTGCATGGAGTTTTCGCTTGCTGATGGCCACCAACAAAGGTGTTTCTCCCATTTCATTGTAGGAATGGGCCAGCTTAATTGATTCTTTACGTTTTTCTACCTTGAATATTTCATGCAGATCCCCTACGGAGCCACTAGCCACAGCTCGGAAGAGATCATCAACTCTGTTCCTCTTCGTGGACGCCATAATCAACTGTATCTAGTCAAAAGAAATATTGACGTCATTCATAGCAGAATTTCGGAATCAATCTCACATTAATCAAGTAGAAGAAAGTTGGAAATTCTTATGCAACAGAAATATCTGTAGGAAGAATAGAGTACGAGGACCCTTTGGAATTTCGCGGAATCCAGGCTGTTTGTCCGATAAGAACGCTTAGCGTACGTACCTTTTAGCAAGTAAAATTCCATCAGCTGACGAACAACGTTCGGACATTCCATTCCAATTTGGTAACAACAATGATCAAGCTTTTCTTTAGACAGTATCATAAGAGTCGACCATAAAACGTTTGCTTGCGTATAGACTTCTAAGAAGAAGCAACTTGGATATCCGTAGTTCTGTCGTCTGATTTGAAGATGATGACGCATAACTCGTAAGATCGTCAATTAAGCATGGGCCAGGATTATCGAAAATCATGACACAGGTATTCAAACAAAAATAGAGTGGTTAAATAAGGACTTGTTTTTACTTACCAAAGTTACTTTCGTTTTCCACGGCACGCCCTCCCATGTTATTACAATCACCATGGTAGGACGGAAGACCCTCGCGATAACGACATGCCATTGTTTCACTCATCAATGACCAGCAAGGTAAAAAAAACAAGTCCCTAAAAAAAAAAAAAAAAAAAAAGAAAAATGCTGAAATTAGAAGCCATTTGCAACAGTTTTGAATAATAAACAAGAAGTTAAAAAACATTGCAACACAGGATACAGGACCTTCCTCAAGTCATTGTTTTTATGTCCACGTCAATAAGCGGCCGAGCATTCATAGCCTACTTCTACAATAGTCTTCGGTCCGTTGACCAAAGCTCTTTTCAAAAGAATATTCTGGGCCGTACGCGCTACATGTCAACATGACGGATAATTTGATGAGACGATGATGGACTATGTCGACATGTCGAGTAAACCACGAAGGCCATCCAACAAAAAAAAGGAAGGTCGTCTTAAAGTGTCGTTGTTCTGACAGAAGTTTAATATTGAGAAATTCATGAAACAAAAGACGGATATGTTTAGTGCCTTTAGCTAAATTTTAACCGCACTACTGTCCAATTCCGAATCGAAAAAAAGTGCTGACATCTTCGTTTTTTCCCCCTTTGTCCGGGTGTAACGTATAATTCCCTTTTGTTTTGTTTTTCTCAGCCATAGATTAACGTGTATTGACCGCGGTAAAAGAATTCCATGATATAGGAGATAGAATTGCGGTATTCCCCTATAAAACAAACGATGCGCTTCAATGCAAGGACGCTATCCTGTGTTTAAGAACCCGCTGAATTGCCATCGAGTCATTCAACGACCAACTATTCAAACAGTAAGATGTACCTCTCTGTAAGTCTTTTTTGAAAATTCCCTTTCACTTTTGAAAGAAAAAGTTTAGTAAATACAAATGGAACTAACTGAGGTGGGCTTTTGTTTTCTTGAGATTTTGTCCATCGTCATCGCTGTGTTCGGAGTTGTAGCGAGACCTTTGACGCAGGATTCACGTGCGAAAAATCAAGTGATTTTGAGTTATACAACGGACACTCATTCACGTCACGAGACTGGCATACCCGGACGCTCCGTGCAAGGATATTACAGGTTAGTTTCTTCTCACGATTGCGGAATTGTGGTCAACATCGTTACCAATTAAAACGATTAAACGTTGAACAAACAAGAAGTTGCGCAAGTTAGAAAACTGTACGTTCAGAAAAACGTAAAAAACAGTCTACGCCATTACAAACACGTTGATAGCACACGATACAAACTAAGATTAAACAAGTAAAAATTTAACCTAATGCATTCTAACAGTTACCTCAGTGGTGATGGCCGGTGGTACAAAGTGACGTACCAGGCGGATGAGAGAGGATACCGGGCCAAGACTGAGATTATGCCTAGGCATCTTTACAATCCAGTTGTCAATTCCCCACCTGTCCAGCTATCGAATAGTGTCGCGGAAGTAACTCCTGCTGCCCAGGTAACGAGTAGTGTCACGGAAGTAACTCCTGCTTTCCAGACTGTCGAAACTGTGACGCACAAGGAAGACATTTTTGAACAAGAAAGAATTCCAGAGGAAGTTACAACGATCAAGACAGTAGATGTGACGGTTCGTGACACTGAGAATGTTTTGAAAGAACCATCGCTGCCAGTTCTCATAAATAACGAGCCGGCAGTTTCCATACACGTCCCGCTTTTTACCAAAGTGTACACGTTGAAAAAAGCAAATAATTCCGAACCTAAACGAAGAAAAACTAAAAATGGATCTTCTCAAATTTATCGCTACAAATTGGCTTACTTACCGTCTTATGGCGTGTGGTAATGGTGCTGAAAAACCAATCAACGATTAAATGATATCAAAACGTTTTCAAATGCCATCAGACATTAACGATGTCAAATTTTTCTGAATAAAAAGTTGCTATTTTTGTTCGTGTTCACAAATTGTCGCTTTAAGCGGATTAACATTGTAACCATCACTTGTACAGGGTACAATCAATACATCGTCCAAAAAAATTAATTATATTTAATATCTTCCGAACTATTTACGAAAAGTTCTCTGTCAACAGACGCAATGTTCTACAAGTGGGTTCCATTAGACGCCATTTTGCACTGGTATATGGCAGTGAATTATTAAGTGTAAAAGTGCTTGAATTCATGTCGCACTTGCACTTACCTGTTTTACCGATTCGTGAGCCGGCTATAACTGTTCTAACCACAAGTGAAATTACTTCATTTGAATACTAACCTTTGCAATGGGTAGAAGTAATTTTAAGTCGACAATTACGTTACGGGCTTTGATACCTTACCTGATCATTTACAGGGCTCTTGGTTTGCTACCAATGAAATTCACTCAGAGATCCAATTCTAAACTTTTCGATTTCCAACGATATCGTGAATTATCGTGGTGGCGTAGTTTAAATTTCACGAGAATTTATTCGGCTTGTGTCGTGTTGTTAGCCACGGCTTTCCTCTTCGATAACCTGGCCTCCCTAGAATCACAAAAGAGCAGTGATATAGTGGGTCTGCTGGAAATTGCAGATCGATCTTCGATTTCTCTTAACGTCTTCATTACTTCAGTCCTTTGTTTCTGTTACTTGGGTAAAAGGTTATCGATTCTTGTTACAAAAATGATTGAATGTGAACAACAACTGACCACTATCGACTGTTACCTGCAGGTATAAATACAAAAAAAAAACATAAATCGTTAAAATTGATAAAAAAAATCTATTGATTTTGATCAAGGATCGCTTAGCTGTCTATTGTTGGATTGTTTTAGCTATTGGAGGAGCAGCAACAGTTTTAAATGAATTAGCAGTCAATCTGAAATACGTTCGCTATCCTTTCAACACAACAGTCAACGTCGAAGATCACTCGATTCCACTGGTCATTTTCCGTTCGATGATGACTCCTTTCGCTGCAGGATTTATGCCGTTTGTCGACTTTTCTGTTATTAATTTAAGTTTAATCTTTGCAGCTTACCAAAAACAACTACGAAGGAAAATCGAACATTGGGCTTTACTGGAACTCGAAGCCAAAGAGAGTCTCAGACTAACTTACTGGAAAGTGCAAGCTTTAATATCGGTATAAAATGAATTTCAATTAATTCCAGTAAAACAACAAATTCTAAACCCTTTAATTTCTACACAATCAGGAAGCAGACGACATTTTTTCTCCGATTATCTTAATAGAAAGTCTAAGTATTGTTGCTCACCTGACACTGCAAATCAACATCCTCACCGGCTCGAGGATTGAATCCAGTCTGTTCCTTGAACAAGACAAACGCCATGCTTTAACAGCAACTGCAATCACCACTGCTTACTTGATTATTCGTTTTGTTGCATCCTCTCTCTTTGCCGAAATGATCCATCGAGAGAAATTCAAAAGCCAACGAAGTCTTTACGAACAATCTGGAAAAGTCTTTGATGTCAACGATCTCGAACTGCTTTTGGTAAATACTTGTTTTCCTTATGACGTGTTGACTGATGTGGTTTCTGTGGGATTCTCTGTTTGACAGACGAAAAGATTCGTTCATCAGTTGACCTTGCCGTCGGGTTTCACTGGCTGTGGTTTCTTCACGCTGGGAAAAAGTTATCTGATAGCCGTAAGTTACGTCACAATCCTAGAAGCCACAGGACTCTCACTGTTATGGTGTCGTAGATGTGCGGTACTATACTGACCTACGAGATCGTTTTGATGGACATGGCCAAGACGGAGCAACGAGCATCACTGGACGCTCATTAATTCTTTTCCCACTTAATCAGCAGTTCTTTAGGAAATAATTGTTTTCAAATTTTATTGACTGTATTCTTTCTTTTAACATGTTAAACTGCCGTTATGGTTGATACGGTCCCAGTAGTCGACGGGTACAGTTAGGCGAGTGCAGTTAGTACAATTAATGGTCGGTACATTAAGGAATAGAAGAATAAAAAGGCCGGTAGCCGTTAGAGTCATAACTAGGCGAATAAACTAATGGTAGAAAGCCGTTAAAGCTGGGCGAATAGAATTGTGGCCCGTTGTTGAAGCTGTTCAACGTCGAGAACCATGTCGAAAGAGCGTTCAAGTAAAATGGAAGGGTGTTTACACTACTGAATTGTGCAGTCCTCCTACGCATTAAATGATTTCCAGTGAATTGATAAAACTTATTTCAAGTGGTTTAATAAATTTTTGTAAATTTACCGAACTCTGTTGTAAGGGGATGCGTTCGCAGCCGTCAAAAGAGCCAACAGAAATATCTAAAGCATAAAATGATTAAACTGATCCACAAGAACTTTAAGGAAACTATTACCGCCATCAGAATGATCTTCATGTTTCTTTATCCAACGTGTGAGACTCGTTCCATTTTTCCCACCTCTTTCAGACTTTATATACTGGCAAATAGCTGGGAGTATTTCACAATACCTGAGGAACATCACGCTTCCTGTCCGTTGCAATTGGTTCCAAGTTCCAACTAATATTAGTTCAAATGACTTTTGAATTTTTTGGCTGCCCAATAAACGAATTCTTGTCGACAAACATATTGGAAATATGCCGTAAGACCACATGGTTGTATTTGAAAAGGTCTAGTTTGCTTCGGATAAATAGGAAAAGGATTAACAAATAATTTTTTCCATTTCAAATGGGAAAGCATCCAATACTTTGACTAATTTTGTTAAAATTTTCAACCATTAAAAAAAGCAAACTTCAAGGAAAATCAATATCAAGTGGAGCTAAATAATATAAATACAGATAAGGCAGTGTCATGACTCATCAACGATTATCACGTAACGTGACCACCAACCATATCTTTAACACACTTAAAAAAAATGGCATTAAAAGCAATATAAAAATATGAATCTCTATAAACACATCCTGTGTAACGTGACACGTGCCAAGCGTGCACCTGACATAGAAATGCCTACCATAATTTTCTAAAAGATCGTGTTTTGAGACAATGGCTATCATTTCAGGCAAAATTATTTTTCTTTTTCGGTCCAGTCAAAGCAATTGCGACGGATATTAACAGAATAGCATTGATTACGACTGCAGCAATACTGTATGCCATTAACATGTACTCTAAAATCGCCCACACCTTACCTGTAGACATTAAAAATACGATTTAAAATGGACTGCTCTTATTTTCTAGATTTTAACTTACAGTCTTGTTCCAGCTGCACTTCGGTGAACACGGGAGGGTAGAATACTTCTGGATGGCAAATCGTATTGTTAGTGTCATCTTTATTTTCAGTGATGTAAGCAGCGATGTGACCAGATATTCCGGCGGCGACGATAGCTCCGCAAAATCCAAGCCCACATAAAACGGCCACTACTTTCATCCTAGAATTATTTAAATATTAATTAGTTGCATTAAAGAAAAATAATTTTAAACGTGACATTTACTGGTGCTTCTTGCATTCGTAGCTGGCACACAATCCAACTAGTCCACCTATTCCATAAAATAAGCTGGACCACAATCCAGCAAAGACAAAATCTAAATTGCCCACTGAGTTTTCCGTATATCCAGCCGCGAGATTTGTATAGCGAATCGTGATGGCCGTCTGCGTAAATAAAACAAATAGAAAAAAAAAAATTTCAATTAAAAATTCAGTTTGTGAAATTTAACTTACCACCAGACCAGTGCAGATTATCCATAGCACGATATTCGTAACAGACAGTCCTCTGAATAAATTCGAACTTAGACGAGTATAAGACACCATGATTGCATCGGACGTATGTACATACTAAATGAGTCGTTCCAGCCTTCGGTCGCTATTCGTATCTCGAAAGCACACATTCTAAAAGTTATCACGTTTTACCTAGCAACCTTATCGGCAGCACCAGACAAAAACAATCATTGGCTATGGAAACAGGCACAACTTTGCTGACAATCCGGATAAATAGATGAGACATCGATGAGGGTCCAATATCGTCACTTAACAGCGCATTTACGATGATAATGTACCCAATTTAAAAATTTCAGCAATGACGCATTTCGGTTTGGTGTTACAGAGTCCGACAAAGTGAAAGAATTTATCTCTAGTGCCCCCACCGATTTATCCCAAGTGCATCCGTACTCGCACAACCGACATAAAAAGCTTACAATTTTAACAGCTTAATGCATTTTTTTTAAGTACACGGAAAATGTCAAACCATTGAACGTAGCATAATCTACGTAAAGTAATAAAATGCTATAAAAGTTTAGCAAGTGGGACGTTTGATTGGTTACCCTCGATATAATAAAAACCCTCTAGTTTAACAATCTAGCTATTGTGGAAAACCACACCATAGAATTTACAGAAATAATAAAATAAAATGGATATCAACATTCTGTCAAAACATAAAATGTGACGTCTTTAAAATAAGGAAAAAGAAAAATCTCATCTATTTTTTTCGATTACGTTGTGAGTAGACAAAACCTGACAAGGAAGATAACAGCCACGTCCAGGCAGGTTGTGTCTAAATGCCAAACTGTGCCGTTCAGTGTTTACGTAGGCAGTGCCCCGAATAGAAGCTCATTTAAGTGTAAAGACCATTATGATTTCATATCCTCGTCTAAGTCCGAGAGGACTTCGAGGACTTTCCATTTCAAACATATTTCTGTGGGCATTCTCAAGCGTTCTTATGGTAATTAAACATATCAAAGAATTTTTATTGAATGAGTCGAAAATGGACTTACCTTTTGATAGATTGCGATAGTCGTTCGCTACACGAACCTCGGTCAAGGGCCAGACTACGACGATATCGGTTCACTGGATTACGTTTTCGCCGGCATTTGGGCAGGTTGCTGCTACGGCGTAGCCGGAATTATTGGGATTTGTGGCAGCTACGAACGAAAGCGAACCCAGTAAGATTTCCGGAAGTGTCTATCCATTCTGAATGCAAATGAAAATAAGAAATTTTTTTAAAAGGTTATTAGCAACAGTGACCTTCAATGTTCTGTCTCTTGTGGGTGCTAGCATCAGCGGATGCATTGCCGGAATAATTGGATTCTACATTCGACGACAATTCAGCAAAATTTGCTATCCACCACTTCCATTTGTATACGATGCAGCGGATGAAGATTGTGAGTTGCACATTGTATCAAAAGATTCAAATAATTAATGGGAAATTTAAATGTTAGGTAAGATCTGGATGAGTCTCGAGTTTGGTTTGTTGCTGTTTAGCACAATTGCTTTCTTTGTCAACTTAAGCTGCCTGATAGTAACTCTGATTGGATTCTGTGGCCCTAAGAAGAGCACTGGATTGGTAAGACACATCAAAAATATTAAGAAGACATAATTTTTCTAATTCTTATTGACAATGTTTAATAGGTGCGAATGGAAGTTGGAAATCCCAAATATGATTTTAAAACAAGAAGGCCAAGTGCATAATCTAATGCCAATGTGATTGTACAAAGTGTTTGAACTGTGGAGATGGAAAACTATTAAAATGTAAAAGAAAAATGTCTTGTACGCTTTTATGAATAAATACTATCTTTGAAATAAAAATGAATTTGACTTACCTTTTAAACGAGGAATCACTCAAAGCACAACGCCCACTTAACGTTTTAGTTAAAACGTATATCAGTCGACATTCTATTTGCACCGCAATGAAGTTCACTATCTTTTTCGACCTACTTTTTGAAGACTAATGAAATAACAATGCCATTCAAACAGTTGTAAACTATTCTACAGTCTCCAGAATGAATTTGAACATAAAATCATTCATTTTCCTAATTTTAAGCTGTTTCAATTCGTTTTGTTTACTGACAAATTCCATTAGAGCTGACGTCAATAATGTTCTAAGTGTTACGTCCATTCGATTTTGAATTCGCCATTGTTGTATCGATTTTTGATGGCGATTGACAAGGCATCGATTTTTATTTTCTATAGATTGCCTAACAAGCTTAATTGAACAATAAAAATAGTTTGTAAAAATTATTTTTTAGAAAATAACGCCAGCTTTGAATGATAAATAATATACAAGCTGACTTGGAAAAACAAGAAAAAAAAAGGTGCAACAGGAAAATCCACTAGGTGAATGATCTACAAACAAGAAAAAAGTGGGGGAAAACTATAACAAACGCCACCATTGTGTTTAACAAACCCAATCAAATACAGATCCCGGGAACTCTTTAAACCATGGAATTATACCATACGGAAGATAGCATTATCACTAGAATTTGGTCAATTGTTTTGTTTCTCAGTGATCGCCATTTGTGATGGAGGATTCGGTCAACGTTCCATTGGAAACGACAGTCGAATCTTTCGACTTTACTGCACCGCTTTCAGTGCGATAACCGAGCGGATTCATTGTTTGCCAACGCCAGAAATCTTCACCTGCAAAATACAATTTTGTTAGTTGTTCAAATAGTTCCATGAAAAATGACTAAAAGGCTACCAACGAGTCAAAATGAACGAAATCTGGTCGAAAATTTTTGCTATTTTACGATAAGTTCGAGGAATCAAAAGAAAATTTGACATTTCAAAAACATTTTGACTCGTTGGTGGCAGCGTCCGGCAATGCTCTACTTCATTACAAGGTGGTGAAGTAAGGGGATGGATATGTAAGTGCAAAAATGAAAGCTCTTGTCAATTCTACAGTCATACTTACACATCTGTTCGAGAGTGAAACGCGGAGTCCATCCGAGCTCTGTCTTTGCACGCTCTCCGTTCGAGTACATGGCGGAGATGTCACCTTCACGTCTAGGTTTCAGTTCGTAGGTCACCGTCGTTCCCGTCACCTTACCAAAAGTCTCCACCAGCTGGATAACCGATACGCCCACGCCAGAGCCCAAATTGTACGTCTACGGTAGTAAAGCAGGAGAGGGGTAGAAAGTTGGCTATTACAACGAGGGGTTGGTGTAGGCGGAGTGGGGGGAGGGATTTCTATCTTTGCTGTGCATTCAAAAACAGACAGACGCTGCCTTTCCTTTTTTTGCTATTAGGTTACGACAGCGACTTACACATGCGTACGGAATCGTACTTGGGATGCCAGTTGAGCTCTTTGATGGCCAACTGGCATTCACAGACCAATGTGTCGACGTCACCGACTCGTCGTCCGACAAAAACGAACGGCACTTTCGTGTTGGTTGTTTTCACAAATAAATCGATGAGCTCCAGCACTGACAAACCCTTGCCTAGGCCCAGATTGTAGACCTATACCAAGTCTTTCTCGTTACTAGGACACCCCGTACACTGTACTGAAAGATTCCACCCGCCGGCGTTAATTATTAAATTTAAATTATACCCGATAGCGAAGTTTATCCTTTTCTACTTTGGCCAATGCAGCAACATGACCAGACGCCAAGTCCATGACGTGAATGTAGTCTCGAACACCTGTGCATAATGAAAAACTTAATAACTTGGTCCATGAAATCAATGGTATTTTCTTAAGGTACCAGTTCCATCCGGAGTGTTATAGTCATTGCCGAATACAACTACGGATGGTTTGTTTCCCAGAGCTACTTGAGCAATGTAAGGCATCAAGTTGGAATAAGGCTTTGTGGGATCTTCACCGATTAAGCCGGAAGGATGAGCACCAACGGGATTGAAATATCGAAGGGAGCAGATATTCCATTTCTATTCAAAATTCCATTTTAGAAATCTCAACAGATAAATGATACGAAGTTTTGTGCATACCTCATCTGAACGACTGAGATCCATCAACATCTCTTCGATAAGGTACTTGGTGCGGCCGTACACGTTGGTTACATTACCAATAGGGCTATCTTCGGTGATGGGAAGGACTTCGGGGTTGCCATAAACCGTACACGAGCTGGAAAATACTAGCTGGTAACATTCATGGCTTTTCATAACCTAGACCATTCATAAAATATTTGATGAATTGAAGCCATGTGTGGGTATGTGTGACCAGATACACATATGGCACTGTTAAAAAGGAAATGGGAAAAAAAAAAAGCCACGTGACTTTTTCTGAACAGATGTTGGCGGCATTTGTGGTGCAATAATTCGCGTTTAATGTGACGTTTATCGTGGGTGTAAGAAACACCTGTTATTAGCAGACCCAGTGAAACCTGTTTCTAGCGAATGTAACCTTGCTTCGAAGTAACTATTTTTATTTAAAAAAAGATTACATACCTCAAGAAGGTTGATTGTTCCAACCACATTATTTTTGTAGTAAAGAAGTGGAACCTCCATGGATTCTCCAACAGCTTTCATTGCAGCAAAATGTATGACACAGTCAATTTTATGCTGAACCGAACGATTAAATATAAATCAGAGTTAAAATTTAATATTCCATATTATATGAAAAAATAATACCTGACTGAAGATTTTGTCAAGTCTTTCATAATCAAGCAAATCACACTGATAAAATGTGACTTTTTTCCCTGTTATCTTCTCAACTCTTTCGAGGCTGGGAGCGGTGCCCTTTTCTCCATTTACAGAATTGGCAAAGTTGTCACAAGCAATTACTTCATATCCAGCTTCCAACAACTCAACCACACAGTGGCTGCCAATGTAACCAGCACCTCCAGTGACAAAGATGGTTTGAAATTTGGCCATATTGGAACCTAAAGAACCACAAGCACGAGGTTAAAATCAAACGTTTTGCACGTCAGTAAGTTCAATGAACTCCGTATAACCAGAGGCACTCTGTAGATAAAATGTAAAAAAAAACTTACTGTGCAAACAAAATCAAATAGATACAACAAAAAATTATAAACTATACAGAAAACAGTTGGAGCAGCTACTACTTGGTGATGATGAAACCAAGCCTATGCGGATACTGAACTCTCACAGGTACCAACCTGTTCGGTGTAAACTTTACATGTGACGTGTCACATTCGAACCGACTCTGCGCAGCCTTGTGTAGCAGACTACGCAGGATGACGTAAACGCCCTAAGCTTCCATACTTCCCCTTGCTATTGCTTTTCAGCCAATCGGCATGCAGGAAAATTTCCAAAAGGCATTGAATCCAAGTTCGAACCGCAAATTAAGAACGAAAACTGCAGTCACGAGCTACGTGATAAATATTCTTGATCGGTAGTGACCTTGAAACAAGAATGCTGTAGCAATTACGTATTGCTGTAGAAATCAAGTGTCCAACGAACATCGCCGCATTATTTAAAATCATTTCCTTTCCAGTATTAATGACAGCAGCTAATGGGATGCATTGTGCTATAAAGCAAAAAAAAAAAAAAAAATTCTGGAATTCCAAGTTTTCTCTTCAAAATAAAGTCCCTTAAATTAAAAAAAAAAGGTAGTAAAGAATTCCAATTCAAAACTTGGAATGAAGAACATGAAGGTAATAAATTGCATCCGCATTTGTTCATTCCGAGGCGATCAACGTGAAACAAACGGGAATTCCTTTTGCTGTGCTTTTAATGAAGCCACGTGGCATTCCGCGACGAATATGAATAAAGACGTCCCACCAAAACTTGTGGCAGATGTTCAACCTGGATTAAATAACATCCAAGATATTGACTTAAAAAAAAAAAAAAAAAAAAAAAATTCACCCTCAAGATGAACATTTTTTTCAGAGGGGGGGGCAAAATAAAAAAAACTGGTTGTAGCCGCCAAAGAAGCCGCCAAAGCTTTTTGTTTGGGTAACGCCCGGATCTTGTAAAAAATCCTCACAGCCTTTCCAAATATTTACATGGCCCCCAATGGTGGAGCCAAACTCAAAGTGCTTCTTCTCGATAAAATGCGGCCGCATTCCACTATCCTTTATCCCATCTGATTATCTTCGAGGTGTCGAGGAGATTCTCACGACGTCTTTTCACGGTACAAAACGCCCGCATATCTGTCAGTACGTAGCCATAACTGACCACACGTTAACTTGCTTCCCAATCCATTGTTTGACGTGGCCACAATTATAATCTTGTTCTCACATTTTATTGTTTTCAATTTTTTTTTTCACGAAAGTCCTGTGTTAAAAGAAAGAAATCTAATCTTTAAATGATCTTCATTTTTGCATCTAATTTTAATTTGGAGTATTAGTAAAATTTTAAAAAGCACAATTAAATTCAGTCCTAAAACGACATGTTTCCATTTACATGGCGTTTGATTGACGGCCTGCTGGAACACCGACTGGGCCGTCTTTCTTTTTATGCTGTCCCGCTATTGGCTTCGATAAGAGACGTCATCTGAGTGCTTTCAATCGATTTAATTTCTTGTGAAGCCAATCTCTAGACAATGGGGGGTTGGACAATGAATTAAACATTTGAAAATGCTGGGTGAAGTTAAATAGATGAAACGCGTATGGCTTTAAAATAAAAACAAAACAAAAAAAAAAGCTGATGCCTGTTAATGATGGCAGTTGGGGTTAATGGGCCCTTAAAGAGAGCAAGAGAAATACCGTCATCGAGACAGTGGGAACAGATGTGGCAACGCCGGACGTGCTCGTTCCCTTCTGATGGCAGGGCGAAATGAGCGTGTCGTTGACAAAGACAATGCGACGTTCCAGACCGGCCGTGATGGGCGTCATTTTGGCCATGTAACTGATAATCGTATCAGCATCCAACATACCTGCACCAATAAAAATAAGAATTTCAAATTGATTAATGAATTGCAGTCGTTCAATTCACCTGTTAACGTGTGCTCGATGATGTTGCCTTTAAGAAAGGCGTAGCCATCGCCACCACCGGCCAAATAACTGGACACGGCCACATCATAAACGGCCTGTTTTGTTTTTCAAAATCAAGTTTTTATATTTGCGTGTAAAAACATTCGATTATGATTGTTGATTTTGTTTACTTCTGGCTCGACTGGATGATAAGCGGGCATGCGGCAATTATTGCAGCGTGCCAATAATTCGACCACTCTGTCACCCTTGGGTCTTGATACGTCGTAGACAACGTTGATACCTGAAAGATGAACTCGTTTTTTTAAATATTTTTTAATGAACCAAACAAAAAAAAACGTGACGAATCAATGTTTCTAACTAACCTGAAACTTGTAAGAAACCACCTGACGGGTCTAAAGCGAAACGATCGTAATCTTGAACGGAAAATTCCAGCACTTTTTTCAGCGTATCGCCGTTAATTTTAATGACGTCCACCGTATTGGGAAATGGCGCCACCGACAAAAGATTTCCGTACGTGATGGATCCTTTAAAACAAAAGAGAAACGTGAGTGATAGAAAAATTATGAATATCTTTAAAAAAATAAAAAATAAATAAATAAAAATTAAAATCCAAACCATTGCGGGCACGTTCGTCGATCGATGAACGAATGGCTCCGCTATTAACAAGGGCCATGGCCACTTTGCTCCATTGTCCAGGTCCAGCGAATTTGGTGAACTACGTACGCAAATAAATGATTGACACGAAATATTTCAAAACAAGAATTTTTGGAACGTTACCAAATGAACGTAAGCGTCGGCAATCAGATTGCCTAGATTGCACTCAGACATCCTACAGGAGAGTCGAGTGCCATCTAGGAAGACTAACGTCTTGCCCACTTCCTGTTCAGACAAAGCGTCGACCTCTTCCCTGTATGGAATCAATTGCTGCACGACATGCGGATCTGGAAAAAGTTTGAATATGGAAAAAAAAAAAAATAAATGATGATGATTGATGTATCACACATAGACGCGCACATACCTCTTGGAATGCTCTTGTCCATAAGAATGGGAAGACCGGCGGTAGCGATCACCTCTCCATCATCGTTAAAAGTCACCATCAAGTTGCCCAAGTATTTGCCGAATGCGAAAGCCTGAACGACGGGTACAGTCCTACCGGATGGTTGGCTAACTAGCGTCGGATACGGTCCCTCTGGCTCTTCAGTCGATGGAGCCGGACCTATTTTTCCCCATTTAAGGAAATGAGGTGGGGGGGGGATCGTTTTACAAAATGAAACATCAGAAGCCTATTACCGTTCCAGAGGAATGTGTTGGTGTGGCCGCCGACCACGACGTCGATATCGGGAACGTGTTGGGCGATCTCGATATCTTTGGGGAAGCCGGCGTGTCCAACTGCAATCAGAATGTTGACCCCGTCCTTTTTGAGACGCTCGGCTTCTTGACGGACGCCTTCGACTTCATCGGTGATTTTAACGCCCTCAGGGCTGGAGATGAACTGCCGCATAGATAATATTTAAGTGAAATCAAATCTTCAAAAAAAAAAATAAAATAAAAATGATTATTGAATTATTTTTGTTACCATCGTTTCGCGTGTCAAGTAGCCGATGATTCCGATCTTACGTCCGTCGATTTCAACGACTTTCGATTTGGGAATTTTGCCATCGAGTCTCGGTTCAGCGCTCGTGTCGATATTAGCCGCAATCACCTTAAATATTTCAAACAAAAAATGAAGCGAAAGTTGAAAATCAATGATTTACAAAACGAGGTACAAAGGAGAGCAAAAAAACCAGTATTACCGGATGGTTAGCAGCTTCGACGAATGGCAACAGTCCGTCGACACCATCATCGAATTCGTGATTGCCAAGAGACTGTGTACATCAGATATAAAAAGGAAAATCACGATAATTGATTATCACACGGCCTTCGAAAATCGCGCCCCCTTTTTTTCTTTCTTTTCTTTTTTTTAAATCATGTTACACGTGATTGATGCGAACAATAAAAAAAAAAAAAAAACTCGGCGCGCATCTCGTTAAACAACAACAACAACAAAAAAAAGGGGCCCTGCAATTGAACATTATGCAAATTGGAACGGATATAAGGGGCGTTGTCCCTGCCCGTAGGTCACGAAAACACGCGATAGCAAAGGGATATAAACAAAAAAACAAATGTGTAACACACGAAGGGGGATGCCGGTTGAGATCGATAATATGCAAATGAGTGGGTTGGTGTGATTACACACCTCGGCATCGAAATAATATTCAATTAAAAGCCTTTGTTTTGTCAGATCATCATTTGTGTGTACAAACGTGAAAATCGTCTGTTCTCGTAACGAAACTCAATCATTTGGCTCGTAGTCGTATGCAAATCATCGGGCAGACACATACACGCGCGCGCGAAACATGGATCACTCTCGATTTGGAAAGTTGAAAGAAAAATACCATTGCTGTTAAGTTGAGCAGGTTACCAAAGTGGCTGACGGCCTTCCATTTGTGGATGGTGTACCAGCTGGCGGACAAAAAAAAAAAACAAATCGAAAATTTAATTTCAATTTTGAATTCAATTAAAAACAAAAACATAACAAACATTAGACTTACATTGTGCCCTGGAAAAAATCGCCAGCGCTGAGGAAAATGGTGTTGGACCGTTGATTGCGGATGTGCCGGGCCTGGTGGACGAGACGGGCGTAGCCGCCGAAACATTTGCCATTGGCCGAGTCTTGCGGCGTGCAGGCGCCGCCGAATTTGTTGGCCTCTTCGAATCGACAGTGAATGTCGTTGATGTGCAAAATAGTCAAATCGAACGGTTGGCCAGGTAGCGGCGTCGATGACGTCCGCAAGACGGACATCAACAGCATCCAAACACACAACAATGTCGCCATGTTGACGCTAAAAAACACATTTCTTTTTGATTTTTTTTTTTTTTTTTTTTTTTTGAAAATTTCTTGGAACGAGACTGTTATGCAAATTTCGAGTTTCGTCCTCAAGTGCGTCGTAGCATTTTTTTTTTTTTTTTCACGCTCCTTTCTCGTGAGTTTTGACGCTTTTCAAATAAATCTTGTTGGACGGGTCGATAAATAAGCGCGCTCGAACGAACGTACGCAGATCGTTAACCTGTTTCTCTTAACTCGAGTTGATGCAGACAAACAAAAATGAACTTGCGTTTCAAAAAATGTAAATGATAATTTTTTTTTTTAATTTCACAACTTCCGCTCCACCGGAAAAAGGAAGAGAAATTAAAATGGAGATATTTTTAAGAGTTGGCCGCCTTTCGTGGTTTTCATTTTTTTTTTGGGGGGGGTTTATAATTTATGATATCCGCCATCATTGTTTAAAAAAAAACAAAAAAACGACGCAATTGATTGGAGAACAAAAGAGAGATATGGAAAGTTTGGAAACTGCGGGCTAAGAAAAAAAAAAAAAAAAGTAAGTCAAAGTGCCAATGGAAATTATAAATTTTTTGTTTCAATTTTTTTTAGAAATCGAAAGGTCATACCCGCATGATGCAATCAATACGGTGAAAGTGATTTTCGATGCACGTTTTTAACAAATGGAGGCAACTCTTTTAATTGCCCCGCGGTATCAAAAGCAATTAAAAATTCCCCCTTTTCGTGTGAGCAAATTGATTCACACACACACACACACATAATTTTCGCATTTGATTGAATAAAATTGGTTAATCGCCTCGAAGCCTTTCGAACGCTCAAAAACACGATCGAATCCATCTTACACGATCTCATTCAAAATATCGAAATGTCTTCCGCCGTCATGCGGGTTGGAACAATTCAAATTACAATAATAATAATAATAATAATAAAAAAAAAAAGAGAAAATATGTGTAAAATAAATAACTTAAAGCCATCGCATTACGGTCGGCTTGGCAGCGTGTTTTCGAATTGATAGATCAGTAGGGCCAACACGAAACGATGGGCTCGGCTTTTTGTTGTGAGGGGGACCCTATTATAATTTCTCTGATAAACAGCAGCCAAAAATGCAAATGAAGTCTGGTGGGCACGAGCTACTAACTATACAAATAGTCGGCGGTAATATAGGGTTACACGTCACGTTTCGGGAAAAGAATATTTTTTTTTTTGTTGTTCGAACCGAAAAAAAAAAAAATTGAACCGCAAAAGCCACCGCTCCAAATGTTGAATAAATTATTATTTTTTTTTTTTCTTCAAAAAATGAAATATAAGCCGAACAAAAGAGATATTATTAACGTTCTTTTTGGTAGATGAAGCTCCAACAAAAAAGGGACCGATTGACCGGATCCTATAACTTCTTAGTGGGGGGGGGGGTTATATTAATAAAATAACGCTTTTGGTCTTTGGCGGCAAGCGCCCCCTATTTTTTTTTTTTCTTTCCTCATCAATAAATATTTTAATGCTTTTCAAACTTTGTACAGGCTGGACACGGTCCCTATTTCCTCCCCCAGTTAAAATTTCACGTAAAAATTAGATGGGGGTAAAAAAAAAAAAAGGATCTAAACTAACGCCATCTATGAGGACTAAATTCGTCAAAATGCAATCATCTCACAAATTGATTTAAAGTTCAACTGTCACACTGTAAAAAAAAAAAAAGAAAGAAACATTCTTAATAAGGACGGACCAAGTTCGATGTACAGTTAGAACTAGAAAAACAGACGAGCTGGCCAATTTGACCCTGGCGAGCAGTCTCTCTAAAAAAAAAGATAAGGAATTATGGACAGAACTGTGATGGCTCTGTTTTCGTGTGTGCAACTGTAACAGGTTCCAGTTTCTTTAAGGTCGCGCAATTTTTTTTTTCCAAAAAAAAAAAAAAAACAACAATTGACCAGGATTTAAAAAGAAAAAACAGAGGGATGATGGCTTGTCAGTGCGGGCGTGACTGGATTTCTCTCAACATCTTGACGTCTTTTTTTTTTTTTTTTTTTCGTTTCGTTTAAAAGGAGGCAAAGATGGACGTCCGTGTGTCGCGGCAAAAGTAATTTGCATAAGGTGGAGAACAAACAAAAAGAGAAGAAAAAATCAAAAATCAAAGAGAGAGAGAGAGACATATCAGGATGCTAGGAACCGGACAAACTGGACAGACTTCAATGGATTGTTTCAGCAATCAAACAAACACAAACGCCCATCACAAGACGAGTTTTTACACGAAGACACAAAAGACTTACGTGGCCAGTCGAAAAATGGATCCCATGTTAATTACGCAGGTGTACAATGGCAATAAAAATATTATTATTATTTTTTTTTTTTTAAATACTACCAATAATAAATTTTTGAAAAAAAAAAAAAGGACACGTGCTGGACGGTAGGGAACGAGACTTCCGTCCGGCTCACCAACCGATACCGCACTGCGGGACGGGTTTACTACCAAACACACACACAGCAAATGTCAGCAGCTGTTTTTTTTTTTTTTTTTTTGTAAAGGAAGTTGGGGGGGGGGGGGGGATAGTGCGCAAAAATGGAGCAAAGCTATTAATTGTGTGTGTGTGTGTGTGTGTGTGTGTGTGTGTGTGTGTGTGTGTGTGTGTGTGTGTGTGTGTGTGTGTGTGTGTGTGTGTGTGTGTGTGTGTGTGTGTGTGTGTGTGTGTGTGTGTGTGTGTGTGTGTGTGTGTGTGTGTGTGTGTGTGTGTGTGTGTGTGTGTGTGTGTGTGTGTGTGTGTGTGTGTGTGTGTGTGTGTGTGTGTGTGTGTGTGTGTGTGTGTGTGTGTGTGTGTGTGTGTGTGTGTGTGTGTGTGTGTGACAAGAGAAAATAATGTCATAAAAAAAAAAAGGAGCTGCTGGTCACCGCATGGCAACCGGGCAGCGGACTAGTCAAAATAAACGTACGAAAAACGGAGAATAAACCAAATTTTTTTTTTAGATGTTCTGGAACCTCTTTTTGGAATTTTGTTAAAAAAAAAAAAAAAAACTGGAATTATTTTTTCTTCCAAATTGCATTTCTTTAGTTGGCCGACTCGTCGTGGCAATTCGTACAACGTTCCAAAATAGGAGATGGAGAAACAAATGCGATAAGTCAACTCCCCCCCCCCCTCGAATAAAAATGAAAACCTGAAAATTGAAAAAATCTCAACTCGATTTTGTTTTTTGTTTTTTTCCTACCATTTTCTTGATGACAATTTGAAACAATTATTCAAAGAGAAAAAAGAACCTGACATCTACCGGAATTTGAAATGGCAATGGGAGGGAATTTAAAATTAAAAAAAAAAACCGGTCCCTATTTTTCTTCTCCCCCAAAAAAAAAAATTATTTTCGCGTGATGAAACTGGACAAGAAGCCAAGGTCGTTGGCATCTTTAAAAAAAAAAAAAAATTTTAACCCAATTAAATTCACAGACAACAAGAAATGATCACAAATTTCTCCTTCCAATCAGTCAATAACATCACGTCTTCTGAATCAATCCATTAAAAAAAAAAAACTCAACTGATCTTTAACTAAATTTCAATTAACTTAACGAAACTGAAACGCCTATAAACCTAAACAAAAAAAAACATTGGCAATAGAAGTTTAAAAAAAAAAAACTGGCCCGGTGGTCCGCGGTCCGATCGAAGCCGATTTAGTCCGAAAAAAGATAAACAGCACACACACGCGACTCGTTCTCTCTCTCTCTTTTTCTTGTTTATAAATTTGAAACGTTCAAGTAGAAAACAAAACAAAAAAAAACAAGTTTGAAATAGAAGAAGTTTGTCCAAACTTTTTTTTTGCTGAGCAAAAGTCTGATTTCAAGTTGCTCTACCCCGGTAAAGAAAAGAAAAAAAAAAAAAAAAAGAAACATGTTCCAGCTGTCTGGAGGCCATTGCAGATGGCCATTCGGCGATAATGAACGCACACACGTTTCCAGCTACAACGTATTTTCAAATGGCGTCAACAACAAACATCCCCATTTATGGGACGGAAACACATTCACATCTATGCGAGCCCCCCCCCCCCTTTTCTTTCTTTTGAGACGGGCAGAATTGGCCCCGACGAGTTGATGTTATTCCAGTCCCCTTTTTACCTAACGACAGCCGAATGGAAACAGAGACATTTGTGTCTTCGCCGTTCCATCAAAAGAGAGAGAAAAAAAAAACAGAAGCTGTTCCAGCAGCTGGAACATAACCCCTTGGTAGTACAAGCTCAATCGGGTAGCTCTCAATTTGGTTGGAAAGCATTGGTCGGGTGTGGATGATGGATGGATGATTACGTGTTCCAAAAAAAAAAAAAAAGCCACAACAGCTGGAACACAAAAAAAAAAAAGAAATTCAGAAAGCAACAAATATTATAGACATTAATCATTTAGAAGAAAAAGAAATGTTGTGTATGTGAGAGTGGGGGGGTTTGATCCGTTGCCCTTTTGGCGGCCCTTCTATCGTGAAGGTAGATGGCGCCGTGCGGGAATTCACGTCCCCCCCATAAAAAAAAAATGCCATCGCCCAAGCGGACGGGATTGATAAGCCGCTCACGTCCGGGCCATAAAAGCAGCTGGATATGCTCTTCCCCCCTTTTCTTTCTCTTTTTGATTTTGAAATGCAATTCTTACGTGAAATGTGTAACGAACGCAACCCCCCCCCCCTTTTTTTTTACACCAAATACAGGTTTTAAAAACTCGCGATTGCTCAAGAAAGAAATGAAATCAATTTCCCAAAAACGAACAAAACAAAAGGAAGAAAAATTCAGAAAAATGGTTCGTGAATTCGCTGGGTGTGGGCTGTTTACATATTGGGATAGTGCTGGACAATGTAAAAAAAGAGAGGCAAGGGGATCGAGCGTCTCGAACATGACAACCCCACTAAATAACACATCCATCTCGGTGGTTTTCGAGTTGAAACCAAGTAGGTCTTTTTTTTTTTTTTTCTATGAATTTTAAAATGTAAAAAATAGAAACGAAAAAAAAGCCCAGCTGCTGTTCGGCCAGCTGATGGAGAGATTCATATCACGTCCATTCACATTTCAAATTTCCTTTTCTTCACCTTTGGATAATAATAAAAAAAAAAGGGAGTCATGCCCAAAATGATAATGACGTGCTATCCACCATCATCTTTTTCTTTTTTAAAAAAAAAATGGGATCGTTGTTTTAAAAAATTCGAAATGCTGATGAACTCCCCTCCCCCCTTTCGAAAACACACACAAGAGATATCCCCAAATGAAACTTAACGTCGTACATTCCTTATGTTACACTAACATTAATACGATGGCCCTTTAATCGAGAACATCCTCAATAAAAACTCAAAGAAAAGGCGGATAATTTAACAGCTAAAAAGGAAGGGAAAATTTATGGATAATGCACCTGGTTCGACCTGGATGACCCCCCCCCAAAAAAGAGGGGGGGATAACAAGAATAGGGGCGCAAATGAAATGGGATTTAGGGAGAAGGGGCGGACGCACATCAAACAAAAGAGTCCGTTCCTAAATAAACTTGGGCGTCAAGTCTATTTACAAAAGTGATTAAGACAGGTGAGAGCAAACGGACAAAAAAAAAAAAACACCCTACATTGCCAATTAGCCGGGCTATTCAAAAAAAAAAGGGGATGGCATATTTCAAACAAGTAGAAGAGACTAACAACATCAATGTTTTGTTGTCAGTTTCAACTGTTTGTGATCGTTCAACAACAAAAACACGGATGAAGAGAAAGTATAATAAACAACATCATCTGCCTACGCGCAAAAATTTAAACATGACGAGATCAAAAGGCATTGAAAATAAAGATGCTAAGTTGATGGCCATTTTTGAAAATGGCCAGTCTGTTAACTCAATTTCCTTGGGGTTTGTGTTATCACACGGAAATAGCTGATGCCCATCTGGATTTCTTTTTTTTTTTTATAATAAATAAAAAAGCGGACGGAATGCAACGACATAAACCCATTGAGATACAAACACATTCACGGGATTTGATTACATCTGGAACGAAAATAAAAAAGATATCAACCCCCCCCCCCTAAACTCTTCCAAGTCGCTTTTCATGAAAAACAAAACGACTCGATCCATCAACCGAAGATTTAAAAAAAAAAAAGGGGGGGGGGGGGAAGCCGCCATATTGCCGGGGAAAAAAAAACAAAAAAACTGTAAGACGAGCGACGCGTTCCAGTCATAGTTTTCCAGGTTGTTTATTCCAGAGCGGAACCATCTGATAAACGCTAACATTTTCTTGTTCTACATTGTTACGTCTACGCCTCACGGACTCTTATCATTTTTTAAAAAGCGGGGAGTTTTTAAGCTGAATCCATTGTCTAAACTATGAACGAGATGTAACCAAAGAGACACACACACACACACACACGATGACGTCAATGCATCAAAAACAAATGCGCATTGGCGTGTTGTGATGGGCGGGAGAGTTCAAACAACAAGATGGCGACTTAAAGTAGCTGATAAAGCGAAATAATGTTTCAAACCTTCTTGCGCGTTGCTGTAGTCCTGGACGGGCAGCTGGACCGACGTCTCCATGGCGTCCAAACACTCGACGAACAACGGCGCTATTTCAGACGCTTCGGGAGGGCCGTCCGGGTCGCACCAGGCCAGTTTCACGTAGCGATCGACGACCCGCGACAAGTCCGGCCTGTTGGCCAGCCGAGGCGAGTCCGCGTAGAGCGGCCAGTCCTTCTGGCACGGCCGGCAATCGCACCGGAAGTAGTACTGCTTGGATAGGCTCGCTTGGCGTTCGCTCCTCTCGTGCAGGGCGTAATGGTAGCCGTAATTGTCCAGCAGCTCCTCCCCTCTGGCGATCCGGCGGATGACTTTGATGGCGATGACGTCGCCGTAACAAACGCGGACCACGTTCGGATCGCACGAGTGATTGATGAGGCTCAACACGGGCATGGCCGCCGATCCGATTTCACAGAGCCGAAACTGCTGCAGCGGATGATGCGCTCGGCGGGACGTGCCGGGCAGCGGAACGGCCAAATGGCCGATTTCATGTGCGTTGCACGGGTAACTTTGAAGAAGACGGAGCACGGCCGCGGCCAGCACTTGATCGGGATCGTTATCCGGTTGCATCAGACTCGTTAAATAGACGGCCATGACGGCCCTGCGGAAGAGATCGGCAACAGAGCGTCGCGACGTGTTGCCAACGAGCCGATGGATGGTGCCGTAATCGCTCGAATCGTACACCTTATCAATGCATTCTTGCTGCTGTTCGGCCATCAAGATCTTCTGACGGCCCGTCTTGAGGACGGTGCGCACGGCCAGCAGTCCATTGTTGCCAACTCGTGTGCGACGGAACACATCTGTCAATCCGCATTCGGATCGATGGTAAGCGGCCCACGCTTCGTCCCGACACACCGTACTGCAAAATCCCACCTGAAAATTTTGAAAAGAAATTTATTGATTGAAAACTCTTGATTGATGTAATCACGTCAATCTATGACATGCGCTTAACGTGAATTTTACACGAGAATAGCCACACACAGAGAGAGTTTTTACGTCAAACTTTCTTGAATTTTTAAAAAGATGAAATAAGATTCGGAAACCTGAGAACATCGGTGACACGGTACGGGTCCGGGTGTCCAGTGAAGGCAATGATGGCAATGCGATTCTTTGAATTCCGTCAGTAGGATGGAAGCGAAGGCCTTTTCAACGATGACCGTCGTGCCTGTACAACATTTCATGTTTTCTTTACAAGTTTGACAGTGCGCAAAAATCGATCTTTACACGTACACGTGTGTGTGTACACACACAATATTACAGCTTCATTTTTGTGTGTGTGTGTGTGTGTTAAGTCCTTTTTGACATGCACATGGCACCAGATTACGACCATTGTGAGTTTCGGCCCAGCGGGCGGTTTGAAAAACATTTCCGTGAGATTTGACGATTAGTATATGACGGAGAAGGAAAAAAAGGTTGCGTATATATCTTTTACCTATGTGGATGTCTTCAGTGGCGACCAGGCAACGACCCCGATCGACCGAATCCGTTAGTTCGATTGACGTTGAAGCGGCCGGCAATAGAATGTTCCTGTCCCGGTTCAGCTCGGGCGCCAATCTCCTTTTCTTAATGATTTCTTGTTCGATGGACGTGGCATTTGACATGCATTCAGTGACCTCCATAACGTCGCCCAGTTTTCTTATCTTTGACGTAATGCTAATGAGCTTGTCCTTGTGCTGTTGGCCGGCCGACGCCAGCAATTCTTTGGCCAGATTAAAGCTCTTGAATGCTTGAGTGACGTGTCCCAATTCCTGCCAGCAATTGCCCTGTCGTTCGCGTAACTTGTGCTCAAGATGCTTCGGATAGCCTTGGTCAAGGGCTAGTTGTATATCTCTTAAAGAGTGCAGCCAGTCTGACATGTCGTGGAACACGGCCGATCGATTGGCGTACGCCAGGGCTAATGATTCGCCCTCGCCAACCATCACGCTGCGATTGTAAGAGGAGATTGCTTTCCAGTTGAGTTTCTTCTGGTAGTGATTGTTTCCTTCAGCTCGATGACTAGCAGAGAGGCTTTGGCATTTGGGAGGTGAACACATTTCTTGTTTCGCAAGCTCTAGTGGCTCTTGGAGGCGTTTTCCCACAGCAGTTGTTGCCATGATGAAAGAGATTCGCTGAGCATCACTTGTGCAAGTGGAGAATCGAGCAGACATTTCACTGACTCCACCAGCCTCTTCCAGGTCGTGACAGATCTGGGTGAACAGATTGTCGAAATCCATCTTGTTCAATCAAAGAAACAGTCCTGATTAGAACACAATAGGCTTGGCTGGCAAAGTCGCAGGTCCAAGAATGTTAATCAAAAGATTTTCTTTTCGTCAGCAGCAGCCGGGGAGGTTTTCACTGGATGAATTCTGACAAAGCAGCAGGGGGTGACAGATTTATCACAACAGTGGGAGACCTTTTCGAACCCAGCTAAGCTCACAGGCAATCAGAAAAGTCACAGTCGTACACCAAACAACAAGAATAAAAAAAAAAGAAAGGAGGACTGAGCATGTTTTCCACTTGGGTAATCAAGACACGAGTATTCTTTCATTCATCACGCTGAGATGATAACGAGAACAAGCAGTTAGAGCAGCTCGACTGGAAGTAATACAGATCCGAGTTAACACGTTAAACACACCAAAAAGATAGTAAACCAAAGGCGATGAGATTACGAACGAAAATAATAAGACGTCGTGTTGCATCAATTTCACATGACCTCCATGTCGGAGGCGCGATACCATGAAAACTTGGACAACAAGAAATTTATCAAAAACGCGCCAAAGATGGAACCCGTCTTCTTTTTTTTCTTTTGTTTCTTTCAACCAATGAATTCCTTTCTCCCCCCCCCGCCACGTGAAAAGAAACATTTTTCGTCTGCTATTTAAAATTCTTAGAATTCGCTGTTGCATGGTCGTTAAAAATAAGGAAAGGTCGCGTGAGTTATTTGTTTTGTTTTTTCGCATTTTTATATTTCTCTCGGGTATATAGATATTAGTTTTTATGATGAAACAATTTTCGTATTCATTTTTTCTTTCAAAAAATATTAAACTTTGTTTTTTTTTAACTGTTCACAACAGTCAGCTTGCTCCGGCGCTTCTGGGGGCCAATGAAGCTCATTCTTATTCTAATGACATTGTCAGTTTCCTTTTTTTTTTTTTAAATATATTTTTCCCCAATTGGTGGGGTCCCAAACGGACTGGCTGCTATCATCGCCTGACAATATAAAAAAAAAAGTCGGGTCTGGGGCCCAGGATATCTGGTTGTTTTAAAGGTTTCTTTCACATGTTATTGTCCGTCTAAATACGTTTTGTTTTGTATGGTTCCCCCTCTCCAAAAAAAAAACCTCCATTCCGTGTGTTCCAAGAGTTATATACCACACGAGAAAGATAAGATTTTTTTTTTCTTTTTCCTCCAAACGTTTCCTCTTTTTTTTTTTTTTTTTATTGTCTGTCCCTTTTTATTTTTCAATTTAGAAAAGGCTAAAAGGCAAAGAAAAAAAAAAGGCATCTATCTAAATATTATACTAATGTTCGACGCATTTTACATGTCCAACATATTTATACATCGTAAAACAATCTTTCCCGAGGAAACAAACAACGAAACGTAAACACCGTGGCAAAGTGAGTCCAGCATGGCCCGAGCAAATTATTAATAGATGTTATTTTCCTTCCTTCTGTAGTAAGTATTGGAAATTGGCCAAAATGGCTCGATCAAAAATCAGCTGGTGATTCGTGAAAACAAGCAATATAACCAATTTGTTTTGCTTATCGTGCCATTGCTACAAAATGGTAAGGTTTCACGAGGAAAGAACGCTACTGCGTTCGGGCGTGTGTTACACGCAGAGAGAAATAAGAGACAAGTATATTCACGAAGGAAAAAAGACACACGTTAAAAGCTAAGGGAACGTTAGCATTAAAATACAACTATACCTATAGGGTATTCCGGGACTTTTAGCCCTGAGGGGGGGTAACAAGTCCCGACGTCCGTTCTTGATTTTTCCCCACGCCGAGTTTGTGTGTGTTGTAAAAGTTTGTCTGCTAAAGGTAAGAACTGGTTTCTCCTCTATAGGTTTTTTTTTTCTTTTTCGTATTTCATTCGTATTATTTTTTTTTTGTGTGTGTTGTTTTCTATTCACTCCCTTCTTCTCGTTTTCCCCGTCAGGTCTGCCCCTCAACGCACCTGGCGATGCAAGAAACCGAAACGAGGGAAAATGGCGGCGCCCTGCGGCTGTTTAGCAGCACCTTCAACCCAAGACTTTCTTTTCAACGTGAATAAAAAAAGCCAAAAGAAAAAAAGGACGACGACGTTGAGGACCAAAAAAGCCAGTCCCCCATTTTTTTTTCTACCCCGCCCAGGGACCCACCAAAAATGACGTGGTGCACGTAACAACGAAAGAAGTGAGTAAGAAAAAGAAGGAGGTGGGGTGGACCTAAAAAAGAAAAAAAAAAACTCCTACCTGAGGCTTGGATGAACAAAAAACAGTTTCAGTTGCCCGTTGGACACGGTCTCGTTCGGATCGTTCCATGTTTCGTTTCCTTTTTCTCGTTTTTTTAAATTTTGATCACGAATGATTTGTTTTCTGTCGCACAGTCAAGTGTCGATTAAAACGCACTGGGATTACTTCAGCTACGAGCAGACGAACATAAAAAACAAAACACGATCGCACTTTCTTGCACCGACCACGCTGTGCCAAACTCTAAGACGGATTACAATTTGAGACAATTCAAACAGTGAATCAAACAAGAAACAAGTTGTTGTGTAATTGTGGTTGAAGGTTGTTGTGTGTGTGTGTCCTATCGAGGAGAAAAAAGCGAAGGACGCGAGTTTCTAGAAGTCTCTGTTCTAATCATTAACATTTGCTTAATTTTGTGTGTGTCTATGTGTCTGCTGGCAGCGCCATTGCTGAAAACGTGGTAAGTTTGCTTTCTTTTCAATTTTTAGGAATATCAGACCCTTTTTTTTTTTTTTTGGCTAATGTTTCAACCAATTCAACACGCTTGAATACCCTTTCCAAAGTGGCCCGTTTTTTTTTTTTTCTCGTGAAGGCTATTAAAGAAAATGTTTCGTCACTATCAAAAGAGGGCTTTTGATCAATGCTGAATATTCAGCGTGACGGAACAGCCAGACTCTTCCTTAATCGTATAGGCCAGTCGTGATGTCCCCCCTTTCACTTTGCGTTGACATTGAGACAAATGGCAAATAATATATTTCCAAAAAAAACAAAAAAAACAAGAGGGAAAATGAGAACACGCTCGGCTAACTTTGGACTTTTCTAGATGTTCACATAACTTGACGCCATGAACCATTTTTCTCTATCCCTTTTTTTTTTTGTTTTTTTTTTTTTCCAACATGGTCCATGTCGCTGGAACATTCCGAGAATATCACATCGTTCGTTAGTACCAACCGGACTTGTTTTCCTTCTCAGCTTGACAATTCTATAATCTCACGGCCGAATTTTTGTTTTTGGTTACATAACGGGGAGGCTGTGTGTCAAAGTTCATTTGCATATGACGTACAAGGCGGTTATGTTAGAAACAACAACTGGCGATGAAATAATTAAGCAAAACCCACGTCGAAACTGGTTCCCCGGAGAACAATGTGTTTGTGTGTATATTCGAAAGAATGATCTTGACGCAACGTTCATCATCATTTCGATTCCCCCTTTTCGCCACCAATGATTAGAGCTGCGCCACCACCCCGACTCTATTAGACGAATTTTCCAAGCCCCGCTCCATGATGGATGCATCTCCAAATGCTTTTTTGATCTATTTTCATCGAATGGGGCCCCTCACACGAAGCGCATCGAAATTATGCCCCGCTTTCAAAATCAACAAACTTATTATTATTATCTTTTTTTTTTTTTTTTTTTTAATTCGTTTGCGCGATCAACTCATTAACTCAACACTTTTTTTTTTCTTTGCTCGTAGGCATTTTTTTTTTCTTCTTAGAATTAAAAAAAAAAAAAACGGACATTTCAATTGTCTTTTTTTTTTTTTTTTTTTTTTCGAAAAGAAAAATTGTCTTTAATTTTTTGACAACGTCAGATAAAAATCTTCCGATAATTTGAAAATTTAATGAAGACAAAAATGCGTGTGAGAAGAAAACACAAAAAGATCGAATAAAAAAAAACCAAAAAAAAAGAAAAACAAGTTGGAGCCAGTCGACCGAAACGATTTTTGTGGCCCGTCTTCTCGAAGCAGCTCTACAAGTTAGTGTTGTTGTTTTGTTGTTTTTTTTTTTTGGGCGTGGGTTGCGCGATTGGGTAATCAGGCGAATGCCAACCAAAAAAGGGGAAACTAAAATAACAAAAGAATTTTATTTTTTTTTTTTTAAAAGAGAGGAGGGGGGGGGGGGTTTAGGCTCGCCTTTCCTCGTGACGATAGACGATTGACGTCATCTGTTCACAAATCATCAAATTGTTCAACTGTCTTTCTCTGTATGGGCCTGTCGGCGTGATCTGCCTTTTGTTTTTCTATATCCCCCCCCATACCAAAAATGAAAATGGCAACGTCTTTCGTGTCGGCATTTATTTAATTTTTCTTTTTTTTTTTTTTTAATCCGTGTGGGGGCGCTATGGGCGTTCTATCTTTGATCGTTCAACAACAACAACAACAAAAAAAAAATACATTTATCGATTGTATCCTAAAAGGTTTTTCGATCGTAATAGATCGCCGTTCGTACATCCAATGCGAGAAATATAAAGACATGCGTATTTACTATTATTGCGCAATAACGTGAAAACAAGTGCGGAAACGATTTTTTTTTTGTTTTTTACGGTTTGTTTCTTACTGATGGTCCGTTCTTTTTTTTTTTATGTGGCCAGCAGAGCTTAAAAGTGGCCCGTTTTTTTTTTTTTTTGCGGCTTGTGTAAAATATATTTTCCAGCCACCCCCCCCCCCCGTGACAGGTAAGAGAGTTAAGTAGTCCAAAGAAAAAAGCATTACGTCGGTACCTTCTATATAATAATAAAAAATAAAAATGTGTAATGCATTTGACGGTTATTATGCGGATGATGGAACATTTCTTTGTGGTTGCTGCTATTAGCCAAAACACTCAAGTTGAAAGAAAACAAAAAAAAAAGCATACCGGATATTTAAACTCGAAGGGAATTTTATGAGAGCGCATGAATGTCATTAAAATCAAGAGAATGTTCACGATTGTTTTTCATTTTCAAAAGAACAACGTCAAGTGTACAAGAGTGATAAGAAGCCTCACGTCCCCCCCCTATACGTTTCTCTCTTGGAAATGATACACGCGTGCCAGTTTTATATATATATATATATTTTTTTGTTTCTTTCCCCCACCCGACGTACAAAGTCGGGACATCAATCTGCGTCCTGACGTGTTCAACAGTTCAAAGTTTTCATGTCTGTTGAGAGAGAGAGGAAAGATGTTTTGTTTTTTTTGAAATTCCCGCCCTTCGTTTTTTGTTTGGCTCGTGTCCCGTATGTGTCGTTGGTGCTGCCGACGCCGCGAATACCGAAGGGCGTCGTTCTTTTTGTTATTCAAAACAAAAGGGGGGATTTTTCTTTTTTCTTTTCTTCCTTGTTTATTCAATGACCAGGAAAAGAGACGTGACGTCATTTAAGAAACTCCCCCCTTAAAAAAAAAAATGCATTTCTTTTAATGACCCTATAAAAAATTGTTTTGAAATGTATATTGTCTAAAAAAGAAAATCACACAAAAGAATGGATTCATTGAAAGTCAATCTCCAAATTCATTTTTGTTTTTTTTTGTTCTTTTTCAGGTGGGTGTAGGACAGACAAAATTCCAAAGCCGAGAAGAAAAGAAAGAATTAACGTTGTTTATTTCTTTACGTTGGTCCGTGAAGTTGCTGTTTTTTTTTTTTTGTTTTTAAATATTTCTCTCTTGTCCGGGCGAGGTAAAGTGATGTGTAGTGCGGAAGTGATTGCTCCTTGTCGACGCGGAAGAGAAGCCGCACGCATCAATCACACGCGAAGAGATGCGTAAATTCCGGCTCGTTGCCGCATTGGGTCGCCAGCCGACGCAACAACAACAACAACAACGAGAGGTAAAATGAAATTTTATTTTCTATAGGGCGTGGCATTCAAATTTTGCCTCCCCCCCCCCCTCCAAAAAAAAAAAAATGGTGGTATTTTCAAGGGGAAAATGAAATTGAGTTTTAGACGCTTGGCATTTGTGTTTTTTGTTTGGCATATTTTTTTTTTTTTGATAGATTTATTTATGTTTTAAAAGAAATGCGTGTGTGCGCTATAGGGCACGATGTATAACAGAAATGCCGCCAGGTAAAAACCCCTTCGTTTCTGTCGAGTTAAGGAAATATAAAACACAAAGGAGGGCGAACTTTAGAAGGCCCTTTAATAGCATAGCGGCGAAAGACATGAGACCAAAAGGAAAGAAGAGTGTTGCATGGCCGACGTCATTTGGGCCTCTAATAACGTAACGTAAAATTTAAAAACAAGCAGGGCTATTTTTTTTTTTTTTTTTTTTTTTTAATACAAATGATCGGGTCTAATACAACGTAGCTGTCGAAACTATAGAAATAAATTTGTTTAACTTTAAAGGTTCGGTTGTATTTGCCAACCAAAAATAAATTTTTTTTTTTTTTTTTTTTTTTAAATTTTAATTTCCCGCTCTGATTTGATGTGATTTTTAAAATAAGATGTTGAAAGGGGAATGACAGTCAAAACACACAATACCGTTACATATTTTTTATTTTTTATTTTTTTATGTGTTTTCTTGTCTCACCACAGGTGGGAGTAATAGCAAATGGCAACGGTGTTAGTGTCGCCAATGGTCCGGAGACGGCCGCTTCGCTCTTAGCTGCCGGTTTGGACGCTCGAGCCGCTGAATTGGTAAGCTTTCCCCTTTCTTATCAAAATTCTTTTGAAATCTTATGCAAATGCGCATTGTTTTTTGTTTTCCTCGTTCCTTGAATATAAGAAAAAAGATACACACACACACACACACAAAATGCCGATAAAGGGAGAAAAAAAAAAGAGAGGTTCCGGTGTAAATTGATATTTGGGTTAGGAGGTAAGGAAGGGCATTTTCAAAATGCGTATAATCAAATTCTAAACAGACACGTAGTTTTTCATATATTTAAAACACATTCGATACGCTGTTCACGTCGAGTGGAAACTTGTCAAGGAATTTCCTTTTTTTTTTTTTTGTTCCATCGTTTTTTTTTTTTCCCCAATTCTTAAAAAAAAAAAAAAATGGACAAAAGACGATCGTTTTTTTTTTTTTTTTCAAATAATAGTTCGTGTTCCCGCCACATAAAAATGGCGTCACCTTCGGTTCTGATGGCAAAACGAGATCGACTCACACACACGATGGGTTTTTTTTTTTTTTTCGGAATGTTCCAGGTTGGGGCAGAAGGAAAAGTTACCACCTCTTTCCGGTTGAAACGGCACGCGTGTCTTTAACGATTTCTTGTGTCTTTTCTCCTCCCCATTTTTCTCTTTTTAAAAAAATAAATTACACACGAAAAAAAAAAAAAGTGAAGCGTTTATGACGATTGGAACACGCGCTCATTTTGGAACAGCCGCCAGACTTTCGTTTACAAGTGAACTGTAATATTTAAAAACAAAGGCAAACTCTCTTTTTTGTTGTTGTTGTTGTTGTTATTTTTGTCAAGAAAACAAAAGAACGATCGTTTCCTTGACGTTAAAAAAAAAAAAAATGTCCAGGCCACCGGATGAACTTTTTTTTTTTTTTTTTTCAAATTCGCTGACGTAAGGACATCCTTGAAGAAT
The DNA here is from genome assembly GCF_022539665.2 of Daphnia carinata. NCBI lineage: Eukaryota > Metazoa > Arthropoda > Branchiopoda > Diplostraca > Daphniidae > Daphnia > Daphnia carinata. The sequence goes on along the minus strand of NC_081339.1, from coordinate 4,902,545 downwards.
GCGGCCTCACATTGGTCCGGCTGGAGAAAAAAAAAAGAAATGACAGTCGGAAATCATAATTTTTGATGCGTGTTTCGAGTATGACGTCATTTAAAAAAAAAAAAAAAAGACGCATATTTAAATCGCAATCGTTTAGTCCGAATTTCTATCAGGTATGGCGCAATACCATCAGCGGGACACAACCGCGTACGCTAACGTCGTTCACCCACCACCTGCCAATGTGAAAAAAAAAAAAAAAGAATTTAATTTAAAATTGAAGATCCACATCCTACCGAATGGGTGGTCCTTTTTCGAATCTTTCCCCCTTTGTCCGACCATCACTTCTAACGGGATAAAAAAAAAAAATAATAATAATAGAAACCCCTTTTATTTTCTATAGACAAGCTATTCATACGTACGGTCTTAATCATAACGTCTGATGCTCTCTCTCTCTCTCTCTCTCAAAAAGATGTATATATATACTGTATATTTTTTTTAAAGTCGGTCGGGAGGTTTGATTATCTCTTTGGGGGTGGTCTGTTACGGGTTAGCCCCCTTTTCATTTCTTTCGTGATGTCGGTTAGGCTTCATCTATCGATGGCGTGCCGTAATGACCCTCTGTGAAATGCCTGCGGCTGTTTAAGGGTTAGATCTTTTTTTTTTTTTTTTTTTTGTCCCGTTAGAGATGGTGAAGGAATCAAATACGAAAAAAGGGGGTTCATTTAACACGGTTCTCTTTTTTTTTTTTTTTTTGAAGAGAAATGAACGGGAGATTAAACGTCATTTAAAGCCGCAGTCACGTCATTTAGGGCGATGAGTTTTCTTGTCTAATTGGGCGGAGGGGCTAAAAAACAAAACAAAAAACGTTTGATGTTTTGTGTCGTAGCGGTTTTACGTTTAGCCTCGCTCGAGAGATTTGCTGTTTTCCGAGCTATTAGTGCGTGTCGGACACACTTGTAAATCTCTCTGTGTGTGTTTGCAAATAAATAATTTCGACGTTCAACCGTTGTCTTTCGAAATTTGAGAAAACGATACAGAGAGGCCTCTCCTCCGTCAAACTGTCCCACATATTTAAATTTAAAAAAAAAGAAAGGCTCTTTTCTATTTATTTATTTATTTATTTTTTTTTGCTTTTCTCTCCCCTCTTTTGCTGCGCCTTTCTCATGGAAATTTAGAGAAAAGATAATCATCGTTAGATCTACTGGCAGGGCCGAAAAATACCCAACAATGTGAATATCATTATTTCCATCAGTAACAACAACAAAGAGAAAAGAAAAGGGGTTTCGTGTTTTTCTCGACGTACAACTGAAAAAAAAAAAACTGTCCAATTCCTAAATTTTAAGGGGAAAAAAAAAAAAATCGAGGTACAAAGAAGAGCTTCTTGGTGATTTTCCCGGCCGGAACAAAGTGGGAGGGCTATTTTGATTAAGATCTAGACGCGAGTTGCCGAACCCTATTTCGGAAGGTGGATGTCCTTTTTTTCCTCTCATGGCTCGAGGCGTTTGCAACCCCCTTCGTTCGGGTAGTCACGTTTCTTTCATGCGCACGATTGTCATTGCGCAAAATGTCTTAGCTTTTGATCCATTCAAAACGTTGCCAGATCGTCTAGTATTTCTTTTTTTCTTTTTTCTTTTTTTATAAAGAAAAGCATAACATTTCCAGCAACATGTTTGTGTTTGGAATAGACTTTTCTTTCTTTTACACGATGAAAGCATTTTCGGGAAAGGGTTTTTTCGTGAGCATCCGGCATTTTTTCTTTACACCGACGACGGACTAAAGGTTAAAAGGTTCACACACAAATGAAAGGTTACACAAGCCAAGGCTCGATTACGTTCATCACCGAAAAAGAACAGGGATAAAAAAAAAAAAAAATTTCTTTTATGAACGAACGATTAACATTTGTTTTTTTTTCACGAAAAATTTATTCGTAATTCTTTTGTTTTTCGTAAAAAAAAAGAAAGGGCGCGTCATTTGAATTTCGAACAAAAATCCTGAAAAAAACATTGGAGTTGTTTTATTTTATTTGTTTTTTTTTTGTTTTTTTTTTGAATTCCGGTCGTTGGAAGTAAAAAAATAAAAATATTCAGCGTGAAACGTTCAATTATGAAGACAATTGGCCGTTTGGCTGATTCCAGACGTCAAAAAGAATCAAGACGAAAAGCGCGCCCCCCCCGAAACTTTTGTTGAAACAAGAAAAGACAGTAGTTGCCTCCAGCTGGTTCTTTTTTTTTTTTTTTTTTTTGTCTTCGGGAGAAAAACAACACGAACGATTCTCTCGGTCATGATCACGTTATTCCAACACAGCTAATCCATCACGTTTTTTTTTTAATTTTTTTTATTTCTGCTTTGGCTACTTTGCTTTTCTTTTTTCTTCTTCTTGAAATTATAATTTCATCCGATTTGCTGGGACTCCTCCTCCTCCTCCCTCGATCTTTGGTGCCTTTTTGAAAAGTGTTGGATCGGCTAACCAACAAGGTGATCATGTCTGACAAAATTCACGATCAATTTCATTTTCGGTGGCGATGGAATTTCAAAAAGTCGGTTGAAAATCACGAGATTGAAAAATCGCATTCAATCAAGATGGGTACACACGTTTTTTTTTGTTTTGTTTTTTTCGGCCACAACACCGTAGCGTACGTGATTATTATAATTAGCTGACACCCTGAAAAAAACAAAAAAAAACTTTCTGCTTTTTCACGAAAAATGTGTGTCGGTCGTGCCCTGAAATTTTGGTTTTTCTCTTGTGTTGTGCGGTGGTGAACAGTTCACGACCTTTTTTTCCTCCTCACCAAAAGATTTTCGTTTTTTTTTTTTTTTTTTTTTTTCCTATCGTGAACAAAAAAAAAGATGGCGGCGTTACACAAGAGTCGATGATGCTGCCCAATTCTTTTCTTTTCAAAATGGCGGTTGTAATGAAGCAAAAAAAAAAAAAAGAAAGAAGACATTTGATTGATGTCCTCGTTTTCTTTGAAAAAAAATCCCGTAACGGATATAACGCCGGCTAAACTCTAGTTCATATCATTGAAATGATAAAAATGAAATGAATAGAAGAAATCAATGAGGGAAGAGAGAAAACTTAGACGTGCCGTTGGGTGCCACGCCCCAGCCTAAAAAAAAAACAAAAAAAACAAAAAAAAAAACAAGAAATACCTTCAATCGTATCGACTTTCAATCTCAACCCTGTTGGGATTCCCTCGGCCCAAAACGAAACCTTTTCATCAAAATTTGAAGAAAGCAAATGTTTATATTTACACGCTTGAAATGACAACATTTTTATTTGCGAGTGTGGACGGTAGCTCTTGTGTCTTACAGGATGTTAGCCCCAAACAAACCTCCTTTTTTCTTTTTTTTTTTAACTACCTGCCATGATGACACACACGTTTTTGAGGTGTGTAACGTACACCTCGCGTGTGTCTTATCACGTCGGCACACGCGCCCCGTTTGAATTTCTATTTTTATTTCGCCTCTTTTCGTTATGGCAACGCCGCATTTCTCATCTTTTATTTAACGACCATCTTCCCGTGAAAAGCGTCCCCTTCCATTCCTTGTTTTTTTTTTTTCAGAATAGAATAATATTAGTTAGTAACGTTTTGTACAGTACCCTTAAAATAAAAAAAAAAAAAAAAAAAAAAAGAATAATGTAGACATGCAAATCGGGAGAAAGATGATGGGGGCTCTCTCTCTTTGTCTAGTCGCATCGATCATCTTTCTTTTCAGGGGGTTACCTGAGCGTCTGTTTACAGCAGCACGAATGATGATGAGGTTTCCTTCAAAAAAGAAAAAATTCTTTATTTACCGCAAGAAAATGTTTTTTTTTTTTTTTATGTATACAGTTAAAGTCTATACGGCATTTCATTGCGTATAGCGGTACATCTTTTTATGGAATCCGTTTCACTTGTCGTAAGGGGGGGGGGGGGGAAGCCTCTGATCTCATTTCATTTCATTTTTTTTTTTTTTTGGAACGGCTTCCTATTTGAGAAGCAGCCGAACGATAATGTCAGACATAAATTGCAGGTGGGCCGGTGGGGCTTATGGAATCCTTACGTTTTTTTGTTTCTCCTCCCCTTGAAAACATAATGGAGAGAAAGTCCTCCTTAAATGGCGAGACAACATCGGGGGCTGATCGATGGCTTATCCCATTTCAACTTCCGTCTGCCTATTTCTCCATCGTGTCCAAAACAGATGATAATCGGGGTGTGGTGTCCCGACAGCTCCTAAAAGTCCCCTCCCTCTTGGTCTTTTTAAATTCAAGAAATGTTACACGTGTAATCGTAGCAGATGCATGCGGTTCATCATGTGAAGACGTTTGCCTTTCGTGTTGTGTGTGTGTGTGTGTACAACGTGATTGGCAAAAAAAAAAAAAAAAAAAAATGGCGTTGCTTTCGCGATTTATTGTAGGGGCCGTCGTCATTCGATTATCTTTGCACCTTTTATCGTTCGTGTTTTTTTTCTGTTTTTTTTTTATTTTATTAACGATCTTTTGTAACCAATTTTCATTCGCAGGCCTCGGCCACTCCTCTGCAGCGGGCCGCCGCCGAAGGCCACGTCGATATCGTCCACCAATTGCTCAAGCACGGAGCTGACGTCAACCACCAAGATTCGCTGGTAAGTCCCCCCCCCCCTTTTTTATTTTTTTATTTATGTTTTATTATTTTTTTCGGGAAAAAAAAAAAAAAAAGAAATTTGATTGTTGTGTCGCGCGCGCGATGGATGCCTTACGCAACAGCGGGGGAGTAGGAAATCTGAATAATCAGCTGTGAATAAGGAAAAACATAAATTGCCTTGGAGATTTGTCGGTTGTCGTTCAAAATTCCCGGTTTTTTTTTTTTTTTAAATTTTATTTTATGTATTTATTTATTTAAAAAGGTGATCAGCTGATTCTTTTCTTCGTATCAATACGTAAGATGACACATTGTGTGTGTGTGTGTCGATGAGTAATCGTTTGTGCATCGATCAATGCCGCCCAACTTGTTGTCGCCCTTGTACGCTGTCCAACACGATGTTTAGAAAAAATTTGCATACCGCCTGCGGGCTTTTAGCCTAGGGGGGGCCAATTGAAATTTTTCCAAGAAAAATTTAGTGGTTAAACATAAATGATATGAAAATTTGGTTGGGGAGGAGGGTATCCATTCACAAACGGTTTGATGCTCAATTGTTTTTCTTTTGGTTTCCCTCGATGACACATTCGATTCGCGTGACGATCGACACGCTGTTTATTCACGGGGGAAAAAAAAGTTTGTGTACGGCAATCAACGTCGTTACGATGATCATTTCTTATTATTTTTTTTTTTTTTATCCCGCATGATAATTACCATAGAATCCGACTGCCTATTCTCCCATGACCTCCTCTCACTCCCGCGTGCAACACAATTTCGATGTTTTTTTTTTTTGTTTTTTTTTTTTTATTCACAGCTTTAAAAAAAAAAATGACTAATGTTGTGTGTGTCGCACATCTCCTTTCATTGCGAGACATGTTTTTTTTGTTTTTTTCTAATTTTTAAATGAATTAAATTGCAATTGATTTGCGTGAAAACAGCACGGGAACAGCGCTCTGCACGAGGCGGCCTGGAGGGGTTACTCGCAGACGGCCACCATCCTGTGCCGCCAGAGGGCGAAAGTCGACGCCGTCAACCGGGCCGGCTTCACGCCGCTTCACCTTTGCTGCCAGAACGGTCACAACGAAACGTGCAGGGTCTTGTTGTGGGCCGACGCCAATCCCGACGCTAAAAATCACGTTCGTTTTTCCTAATTTCTTTTTTTCTAAATTGTAACGTTAACGCATTTCAAATTTTAATTATTTTCATTCCTCTTCCTTTTTTTTTTTGAACAAAAAACATAAATAGTATGGTGATACTCCGCTGCACACGAGTGGTCGCTACGGTCACGCGGGAGTCATGCGCATCCTGGTCAGCGCTCAGTGCAACGTTTCGGAACAGAACAAGGTACGCCCCTGTTGGCTGACGTTTTCACTATTTATGTTGCCCTCATCATCTTTATTTATTTTATTTTATTTTATTTTAAAAAAAAAAAAAAAAAAAAAAAAAAAAAAAGAATGGAGACACGGCGTTACACATCGCCGCCGCCATGGGACGGCGCAAACTGACGCGCATCTTAATCGCCGCTGGCTGTTCGACCAACGTCAAAAATAAGGTTTTTATTTTTTTTTTTTTTTTTTTTTTTTTGTTTTATTTCAATTCAAATCCGCAATTTTTAAAGAAATAATTAAATTCAATTTAAAAAAAAAAAAAAATTGTATTTATTTCTTTTTAATTTTTTTTTTTTTTAGCAAGGAGAGTATGCGGTGGATATTGCCCGCCGGAAGGAATTTCACGAGATTGTTAGCATGCTTGTCAAATCCCCCCCTAAGGCGTCGGCCAATGGCGGCTCCCGAGGCACTCACGCTCACGATCGAAGTAAAAGCAGCAGCACCAAATCGAAATCGAAGAGGGTCAAGCCGGACAGCGCCACCGCTTCGAGCAAGGACGGCAGTCGGAGTAACTCGTCCAAACCCAAAGAAAGGAAAAGGGTAAAGTTCTTATTCATTTATTTCATTTTTTTTTTTTTTTTGTTTTATTATTATTTTTTTTTTCGTGAATAATAAAAAAAAAAACAAAAAAAAAACAGAGGAAAGAGAAACACGGATCGGCCGGCGAGAAGACGTTGAACGGCCACGTGGTCAATTCGCCTTACGGATGTCACGACAATCCGGAACTGGCCAAATTGCTGCACAAGAAGCTGAACGCGCTGCCGGACGAGCCGCTCAAACAAGGCGAGCAGTACTTCCTGGACTTGGCCGGCAATATACAGAAAGGTCCGGTCGGAGTCCCGACGTGCTACTGCGGACCGGTGCTGCACCGTCTCGAATGCCGGCTGGCCAAAGATAAACAAGAAATTCTACACCGACTCGATTCCGCTCATTTGAGACTGGACGCCAAAATAGACGGCCTGGAACGTAAAACCCAGCAACAGTTGCAGGGCTTGCAACGCACCGTCGACAGCCTCGGGCTGGAGAGCAGCGCCGCCGGATTGCAGCGGGTGCGCAACAGCATCGTCATCGACGATCCTGGGCACTCGACGCCGCCCTTGCCCAACTGCCTGGAACTGGTCAGCGATTCGGCCACGTCGCACTCTCATCGCGACTCGGACGACCCGGCCCAGCCGTCGCAACGGACCCACCAGAAGAGAGGGGCGAAAGCGAAGCCGGTGGAAGCCGATCAAGTCCAGCAGCCGCAGCAGACGGGCAACGAAGTCCAGTACACGATGGACAGATTAGGGCTCGATTCGGGCGTGCAGGAGTCGTCCAGCAACAAGCAGCAAGCCCTGCAAGCGCTGAAGAATCGGCTGGCCTTGACGCGCATTCAAGAGCAGCTGGAACTGGACGCCATTGTTGAGCACTATGAGCGACGCAGTCACGGCCACTACAACGGCAATGGCGTCGTCGTCGAAGACGCCCAAGAGGACGAAGAAGACGACGAGGACGACGACGAGGAATCGGAAGAGTCTGAAGACGAGGACATCATTTTGCCACCGCCGGCCATCATCAGTTCAGACAAAGCGTCCATGCTCTCTGATTCCAGGTAAATGAAGCCTCTTAAACTAAAGCTCGCAATAAAAATGGCCGTCTTTATTTTTGGATTTATATATATATATATATATATATATATTCTTGGAAAGGTATGAAAACTACGATTATCCGGCGTCCATTACGAAACCACTGCCGTCGTACGTGATGGCCGGCCAGGAGCCGCACCAACCAAGCGCGGTGGCTAACGGTTCCGGCGTGTTGACTTACCGCAATTTGCCCTTACCGCGTTACCATCTGGACACGACGACCGGATCATCGGGTACGGCCGAAGCGACGGCCATTCAAATGTTGAATGGTGTGACGGCCGCGACGACGGTCGTCGATATCCATCAAGCAAATCAGCCGGATCACCCGGCCAATAATTTGCTCGGCGTTATCATCGATCCGGTACTCTACGCCCGCCATTTTGCCGGCCATAATCATCACGATTTACGAGTCTATCACGACGATCAAGATCGTCATAACGATTCCGGTTACAGCACGCGGCCTGGAGAAAGTTCACAAGGGCCGTCACCTTCTCTTTCGGGTAACTGTTTAATTTGAATTAATTTTTTTTTTTTTTTTTTTTTTTTTTTTTTTTTTTTTTTTTTTTTTTTTTTTTTTTAAATTCAATTTTGGTGTTTGCAAATTTGTTTTATCGTTTAGTTGTTTCAGGGCCAGCTGAATCGACCGAAGGGGACAACACGGCCACGCTCAGCCCACGATCGACCCGTCGAATGGAGAATTTCCAGTCGCATTTTGCACGTGATTTGGCCCAGACGTTGCCCGCCATGACAAACGGTTCGTCTACCAATGGCTATTATCACCATCAAAATGGCAAGAACGGGGTAGTGGCCTACCCTCGAGTAAGGTTCGCCGTTCCAGACCATGAGCAATCTCATTTCCCACCCGGAACAATCAGCTCTTCGAGTTTGGTGTGAAAACAAAAAACAAAAGATAATTGAACAAATGAAAAGGACGAGCAAAAGTTCAGACGTTCCAGTCATCGACGACTGAAATTTTTTTTTTTTTTTTTCTCTTTTGAATTTTGACATGTTTTATTTTTAAAGAAGAAAGAATTATTATTAATATTATTATTATGATAACCAGTTCCTTTTGTTTTCAAGTGTACAGACGTCACCGCCAGATTGCCATTATTTCTCCATGTTTACATCTGCCATCATCTTGCTACTTAAGATATAATAGATTGTGTGGCTTTTGTTTGTTTTCAACGAAATTCGATGCCTTCATTATGAAAAGCCTTTCTCCATTTTTAACCACTTGTTTTGTTTTCTCTCGATATTGTAATTTGTTTGGATTGAACGTCCCATCTATTCATGTGAGTATGTGTCTTGGTGTGGCATAGAATTGATAACCGTTACATCAATATATTGATCAACAGAATTTGAAAATAAGACTTCTCTCACATACAATCTTTTTTCTCAGCAAGAGGGAATGAAGGTTCTTTAAGTAGAGTTTAATTATAGATACGGGACCAATACTGGGGTGTTCTTCAGATATGCCCGGTATTCGGGAAGCAAACCCCATTTTTGCAGACCGTACTTCTCCAACGGTGGAACACCAGACATTTGCGTGATGAGGTAAGTCAGGAACATTGGGCTTAAAATTGTCAGATATTCCCTGTTGTTTGCAGGACAGTCAAAGAATTAGTATTTAGCTTTTCTGTCTACAGCTGTTGATAATAGCATACCACCAATTGGTAAAAGTGGAGGAGGCACTAGTGAAGAGGCCACACCAAAGAAGGATTTCGCCAAAATAGTTGGGGTGACGAGATATGCTCCACAGCCCCGTGTTGATGAATTTACCGGCATTGGCCGGATTACTGCGGAACTGACTTTTCTGGTAATCTGCCACAACTTCGGTGACGAAACCCACCAGCCACATTAACCAGCCCAGCCAATCAAGGGCGCTGAGGGAAGGCTGTCTCCTTTGCATTACCACGAGCAACGATGGAAGCAAAGTCACAATCACCCAGACTCCTGCGATGTGAAAAGCCAAGGTTAGATTTTGAATACTAGAACTCTTTTCTCAAATGGGGTACCTTGTAATGTCCAATAAACGAAAAACACTGATGGGTCCTCTTTGGCATCTTTGAACCGCCTGTCGTGTCCCTCTTTCAGTACTCGGGAAAACAAGTAAAATCCCAACCTATTTTTACAGTTTGTTTCTAAAAGGTTGATTATCAAATTCCAAATTTAAAGCATTTATTAACAGACCGAACTGCCCAAAGGAGGATGGCAGTTGTTTGTATTTTGGTCCGAATGTGACCAGTGGAATATTTCTTGTACGCCAGGAAGGCGATCAAGGCAAACGTTGATGATCCTTGTTATCAGTAAATACGGGATGACTCGGTCAATGCCACGGATTCTAATGCCACGTATTTTGTTTTAATTACCTGCCAAATCGTAGAATTTTTCGGTTTTTAACCAACTTGCCAACCCCCAAAGAATCCACTGGATTCCGAAATCGATTACGGACAAGAACAGCAGCTTCATGAAAGCCATTTCAATAGAAAATGAATTCACAAACTGATTCAAATAACCGCAATCTCTACGAGCGACTACGAAGCGTTGTTTGTAACCTACGGGAATATTTTCTGTTTACATTATGTCATTCAAAATAGCGTCACCTAGCGAGGTCACAATCAACAATTATTTTCAAAGAAAGGCATATTAATAATTTCTCTTTCTTGTTAGCTGTCTGGCCGCAAGTTGCTTAAGTGATTTAGTGCCAATAATAATTAATTACCACTGCCGCCCTTATCTTTCGTCGAGGATGGTATCGTGAAATGTGACGACGCCTTTTTCAGTACCGCCGGACCACACGCGGGAATCACTATTACTACATGACTTCACGGTGGGCCACAAGAAAACTCCATTCACGTTTACAATGACCTAAGGATACACTTTTTTATGCATGCACACTGGCAGTTTTCAACAGATACTCTCGGTTAATTTAGCGATCACTTTGCATAAGCCGATGGAGCTTCTAGATATAGGGACGTGTTTTTTTCTGTATATTTTATCTCTTTTTATCTGTAAAATTCCCTTTTTTTTTTAACCTGTGGGATCCCTTTCTAGTTGTCATCTTGCCAACACATGATTTCCTCTACACAACGGGTGTTGAATAATAGTCATGGGCGTGCAGTCAAGCATGTTCTTTAGATACATTTCTGAAAACCCACCTGAGCGGGAAGAAACACAATGAATTCACTGCACGCTATCCGGAAGATACAGGAAAAAACACAGAGGGAAGTGATTATACAATTTTGTGTGTGTGTGTGTGTGGAAAAAACCACTCGCCTCATTGATTTGAAAGGTTCCGTTGTATAAACTAACCATCCGAATTGCTGTGAGAACCGTGTCGCCTCCTCAAGGCTACAATCATAAAAAAACTCTGAAACGCTTCAGAAGGAGAAACTAAAACTTGGTTAATGTTTTTCCATGTCCCTATCGATGTTCCAAAGAGATGGGAACGATTCAAATTAAATCCATCTGGTCACTGAACTCGGGCACAAACCTTTTTTTTTTTTTTTTTTTTTTTTTTTTTTTTACTACGCCACGGATTGTTGCGTAGCAGTGAGAAAAAAAAGTTTTTATTGTCTGAATAAAAAATATAAAAAAATGGCGGACGAATCGTTCACGCGTAGATTGTTTTATTTCAGCCCATCGTGTGGTTGATCAACCATTTGGGAACGTCGTGGGGTTTGATCGTCACAATTCAGAGGCTTTTTTTCTTATTGTGCCATAATAAAATGAATACGAGCGTCACAAATCAGAGGAAATTACCATAACAGTTTCACTCGTCGTTTCACTTCATCTCTAACGGAGATTTTTTTTTTCTTTCCCTCCAAAAAAATTAGGAAGAACGGCTGGATGCTTCTTCACGCTTAAGATTTGCCACCAGTTGATGTCTCACAACCTTGCCAAATTTGTTACGTGGAATATGTTCGATGAAACGAACACCTCCTCGTAGTTGCTCCTCATCAACAACTCTCTCTAATTGAAAACAACCTTCATTAATTAAATCTTTTACTATTAAAAACAACAACATTAATTAAGGGAAAAATAATTAGCAATTAATCGATACTGTTGGTATAGTCGATTAACTCCTTGGCAGTGACCAGCGGACGACCTTGGTCATCCATTTTGATAACGACATAAGCTAATGGATGTTCCCCGTCGACGCCATGAGGCAGTCCAACAACGGCCACGTCTTTGACGGCCGAGTGAGTCATTAACTGTGCTTCAATATTACTCGGAGCAACCTAAATACTTTTTACAAGGTTAGCGTATCCTGTGTTATTTTAACGAAACACGTGCTGACCTGTCTCGACTTGTATTTGATTAGCTCTTTATATCCAATTACGAATAGGTGGCCTTCTGCGTCGTAATAGCCTTGATCTCCAGTGTTGAACCATCCGTTTGAATGCCATTTCTGCAGTAAATCTGCGATCAAAGACTTTCTTTCGATTTATTGTGTTAGGAGTGTGTCGCACTTTTGTCTGATTGAGATAGCCTTTCATGAGAAACGGAGTGTGGACGACGATTTCGCCGATTTCGTTCGGCCCCAGTTTATTGCCATCGTTCGGATCGATTATCTGTTTCCAGAAAATGTCAGTATCAGAAAGAACAGTGCAAGAAACCTTTTTGAATACCTTAAGTTTGACGAAGGGTAAAACCTTTCCAGCACATCCTACAAGGTGACCTGTTTTAAATAATCAAAAATTTATTCTTATGTGATATAATGTAGGAAATTTGAGTTACTTTTAATGATTTTATTTCTATCCATAGTAGAATTCGTACGTGGTTTTGGATTATCCAGAGTTATCAACATCGTCTCCGACATACCGTACATCTTTGAAAGAAAAGAAAACTTGGGTTACGAAAAACAAAGGTATTCCAAAAAGATGTTTTTAAAATTACGCTGATTAAATTACGGAGATTCTGCATTTTTCCAAAAATTTGACGTTCAAAGAGTGGCAAATTCGCACAGCCAGAATAAATTATAGTTTCGACGCTCGTAAGGTCGTACCGATCGAGTTGAGGATGTAGACAAATTTCGGCCATCTCATAAGGGAAAATACTGATGCATGAAGGCTAAGAAAATTTCGCAAGAAATCTTCTAATCACTTAGATTTTGTCTTTATGCTAACAGCTGTTTTACCTTAATTGAGTGAATGCCTTGAAGGAGGGCTTCAAGGTTGGCATTTGAAAATGTAAAAGTGTTTCGGTGGTCCACGGTGCTTCTCATGAAGCTGAACAAACCTGTACCGTGAATCATCGAATGATTGAACATAAATTTCTGGCCCACCATTTCCGACTCTAGTGCCCTGCTCTCCGACAAAAGGAAGAAAAGTTAACTACCTTGTTAAAAAGAGTTATGGTTTTTTTTAATGGCTCACTTGTCAGATGGCTGGACGTAGGGACTCAACGAATAATGTGTGTGCAAAATCCCTTTAGCTTTTCCAGTGGTACCGCTGGAATAAGTCAGCCATGCCGGAGGATCCATATCGAATTGCAAATATTGTTCACCGTCTTTAACGAACATAAAATTCATTTGATGTTTGTTTTTAATTTACTTACAGAACTGACCTTGGCCATCGTCTTGTAAAAGCTGATCAACTGGAGTGTGACCTTCTGCTTGTCCGATCACGAACGACTGCATATTCAAGCCTTGAATGGCTTGCAAAACTTTATCAGCTCTCTGTTCATCTGTGACGATAAAATTGGCTCGGGTTTCAATGATTCTGCTTCGGATATCCTCTGCATTAACCAGGTAGTACGGCTTTTGTAATGAATTTAGAATTTCGTTTGAAAATATTATACCGACAAATAATCCAACATTCAGTGCGGAACAACCTCCACCTGCTTTCCATGCAGCGAAGAAAATGATCGGCACTTCCAGGTGATTTGTTGCCATGATGGCTACCACATCGCAAGGCCGGAATCCCCTCCGCCGGAGCGAGAAAGATGTTTGATCGATTATCCTCGCTAATTCCGCGTAACTTATCGATTTACCAGTCGTCAAGTCTGTCTTTTGATGGAACATTGAGGAGCAAAGTGAAATCTACAGGTAATTGAAAATGTTTAAACAAAAACTTGCCATCCAAACGGCATCACCATGAAGGGCAATGTTTTCACGAATTTTCTGCACGACTGATTGACAAGTTACCGATGGCTTGTAGCGGGATGGATCATCGTACTCGCTAACCAATTGTTTGTCAATGATCGGCATGATAGTGCACTTGGAACTAGCGACCGCAGCCTTTTGATGTAGCGAAAAAATTCACGATTCTAAGAGGATTTCAGATGGCAACGCAAGAGTTGCAAAAACTAACGTTGTTCAAGACAAGAAAAAAGATAATCTTATCACATTGATAAGTTTTCCTGGAACCGGTAATTAAAACTACAGCTGTACTACAAATGATATCTTATGCTTTGCAGAGAGATGGATAGTTTCAATTTTAAAAATGTCCTTTACATCATCGTACGGGAATATTTTAAAATCCCGATGTGTTAATGATGAACGATTGTTTCCGTCTCATTTCCGTGAACCAGACTTGCACGCACGGACGACCCGAAGGCCAGTGACAGAAAAACGGATGTCGTTGATCACCTGCAAGAAATGGCAATTCACGGCTTGGTTTTTCCTAGTTATGATTTAGACGACGCCAGCATGAGCTCATCAGGATAAATTTGTTCTGCATCAGGAAAAAAGAAAGAACCTATAAAACAGAATTGAATTACTGGGACCTAAGTTCATTTACTCGCCATCAGCCGTCTCCCTATCAACGTTTGTTCCAATACGGTATTTATTCTTCTAAATTTATTATCAGCTTTTTTTTTTTCGTTTAAAACTCTCCTTATTTTTATTCGTGTTGCAAGTAGATTCGTGGGAATTAGGAAAAAATGGATCGTTCAATCATGGTAGCGTTCTCCATGATGCTACTGGGATGCTGTTACGTCCAGGTAACATTTGGACAACACCCTGAATCGATACATAACACGAATCACATGTCAGGCAACACTACGTATGCTGATCGATCTTCTAAATGTCCGTGTTGGCCAATGGAAGCTTTAACTTTAATTTTCAATGCCCGCGTTAACGTCCCTTTTATTCTTTTAGTTATATCGTTGTTTTCTATCGTACGATTCCCTAATTCTCCGTGTACGACATCGACTGGGCTCAATGGAACGTGTTTCACATCATCTGAATGTTCCAGCAACGGAGGCACTGCAAGTGGAAGCTGTGCGTCTGGATTCGGAGTGTGTTGTGTCGGTAAGTTAATTCTTCCGTGATTGTTTCCAATATTCAAGAATAATTCCTTTTTTAATTGATAGTTACTATCCAAACGTGTGGAAGTACAACTGCTTTGAATAGCACGTACTGGCAAAACCCCGGCTACACGAATTCCTACACTACTGCTGGGCAATGTTCGCTTTACGTCACTAAATCTTCATCAGACATCTGTCAACTACGGTAATGCTCTTCAGACGAGAGTTTAATATCAAATTTCCATTACCTTCAGTTTGGCACATTTAACAGGTTGGATTTTATTGGATTCACGTTGGCTAATCCTGACTCTAATGCCAAAGTATCTGCTGGCCAATGTTTGGTTGACGTGTTTACAGTGACTGGCCAATCGAACTCCGTACCGGCCATATGCGGCAGCAACGCTAATCAACATAGTAAACAATAAAGTTATTTGTTCCATATTTTGGTATTTTTCATTTTTAAAAATTCATTACATTGCAGTTTATATGGACATGACTCCGGGTACGCAAACCTTTAGCTTGAATATGATTCTTACTGGTACGACGACTTCTCGTCTATGGAACATCAGGATCAGCCAGGTATTTGCTCCGTTTATTTCCCTAGTAAAGTAATAAGGTTTATTTTGAAAAAATTCAAATCTAGATACCATGTGGAACGTTGTACACTGGTAAGTAACCCCCATTTTGTTCCAGTATTTGTAACGTAGACGTGGCAAGAATAAATGTCCTAATTAATTTCCACATATTTAACATAAAGCTCCTGACAACTGTTTGCAATACTACACCGAACCGACTGGCACGTTAACTTCGTTTAATTACCTGTACGCCACTACTCCAGTCATCCAACATTTAGCGTATCAGGACTATAACATATGTATTCGCACGAATCAGGTACGTTCCAGTATTAAATTATTATCATTCTTGGTTTTAAATCAAGGTATTATTGTAACCTAGGGATTCTGTGGCATTGCTTATGCTCCTTGCTCAACAACTACTACAAATGGTGAAGCAAGTTTTGCCATTTCTGGAACAGATACTGCTGTGGCTGCGGTTGACTTTGCTGCAGGCACCACATCCCTGGTAGACGCTGAATGCGGAAACGATTGGCTTCAGATCCCGTGCGCCACTGATCAGATAAACAGCGTTTACACATCGGCAAGCGTGGCCGCCCCAACTGGACCAACAGTTGGTTGCGTTAACAAACTGTGCGGTGTCTTTTTCAGCGCCATAACTGCAGACACTGCCGACGCTCCAGTCTATAGTATTGAATGCGAACAATTAGCCACGTCGAAGGTACATTTCGTTAACTAAATGTTCTTTATTGTTTTAAAGGTTACACGAAGCCGTTTAATCTGTATTTCCATACCGATGCAAGCGAGTATGGCATGGCCTCTTCGGATGCAATTAGCGCATCAACGGAAAGTTTCGGATTCTGTCTGACTTACACTCAGCAAGCTTGTTCCAGCACGCTTTCCAAAACCAGTGGCTAAATTAAAAGCATCAAATTGACGTAGTTGAATTCTGATGGTCACTATATTAACTTCTTATAGCACTTCCTGAAGTTTAAAAAAAAATTGTAAACCCAAAATTTTTGAGTTTTTTGACATTTTAGGACCTGGCAGAGCAAAACCTTTTCCAAACGCGTGCTGAAGAATTCGATGATAATTTAATATTTAGAAGAAATACAAAAGCATTACAAGTTGGTAGCCGTGAGAAGATAATTCTAAAAGGTATATTTAAGCACTTTCTTTTGTAATAATACGTTGAGAAAGGTAGACGCTGTTTATGAGTAGTGGTCCAGTGACAGTACGTTTCACGTAGTCATTGAATGTTCCAAGCATTGCATGTTTTATTGGTCTTCTATGGGGAGTTACACTTGGCTAGAAACATACTAAGATCGCTAGAATGACGGAAAGGATCTTGGATAAAGCCCAAGTACAATTGTACATTTAATTGGTGTGACACTTAAGGCCAATCTTCAGAAACAAAATGGTAACATTACTTGGTGTGTTAATTGTCCAACGATGTAAAGTTTAATTAACAAATTTATTCATTAATTAGATGGCTCATGAGAGCTGTTGCCGCCAATACTTCCTACGCAACCTATATCGCCTGTTGAGTGTGTGAACGCTGAATGCGCGATAATGGCGAGCCTATAGTCAAATCAACTAAAATAACGTATGGCTTTGAAGACGATTCCGCTTTTAAATGCGTGGCAATACGTTTATAACAGTGAACTGAAAAACAATTTTCCCAACCAAACAAAGATTTGAGCAAGAGTCTTCTTGCACAGGTATTAAATATAGGCACTGTGCATTTAGATATATATATGTGGTTTGATCGCTAATAGTAGGTCTCTCGTTCAACCCAGCCACCTGGATTTTTACGGAGAATTAATTTACGAATTTCGTCGTACACGAAAATGAGAAGAGCGAACGGAAGAGCAGGTCCCCACCAATTGATCCTGGAGGTACACGTAACATAATTAACTAGAATGTGGTGTGGCTTAATTCAAAACAAAAGGACTTACTTGAGCGGGTACATTCGAAGGCCCTTGTCCATGCCGGGCGTGTAGCAGAGGAAGCAAGCAATGGCCGTCTCGAAAAATAGGCCGAACGTAAGAACGTGATTGTGCATGCCTTGTTGGAACAAAGAGTTACGTCTGGTTTTGCACATGAGCAAATTGACCCATTGCACCATAACGACCGTCACGAAGAAGGCAGTGTGGCAGGTGTACTCGAGTTGTTTACGGGCATCGTAAGTCTGCAGAATTAATAATTAAATTTTTTTTTATATATTATTTAACAGCATTGAAAACGAAATTCAATTAAAATTTGAGTTTACCCATTCCTGGCCGTAAGAATCTTCAAGATCGTTAATGTGACGGGAGTCCCATTGTTTACGGAGGCCCAAAAGAAGGTCGGGCTTGAATCCGTTTTCAGACATAATGACAAGATAGGTGAAGAATCCGGCCGACGCTTCCATCATACCAATTTGGCCGTAAGACTTTGAAATCATTCTAAAGTAAAAATGAAAGTGGTAAATTGAATTAACCTTTAGTATAAAATTAAATCTGAAATGAAATAATTACCTATCGTTCACGAGTTTATCTGTCAAAGGATTGCGAGGACGGAGGGTCATGATGTCCGATTCGGGTCCTTCATAGGCAAGTGAAATGGCTGGCACCTGAAGACGTCATAAGCGGTAAGGAGGAACTATTGCATTCTACAATGTGCGTGAAATTGATTACCATGTCGGTACCCAAATCGATACACAAGATGGTGATAGTGCCAAGAGGCAGAGGGATGTCGAGGACGATGTACATAAGGAATGGCATGATTTCAGGAATGTTAGATGTCAACGTGTAAGCGATTGATTTTTTCAAATTGTCAAAAATCAGACGGCCTTCTTCGACACCCGTAACGATCGATGCAAAATTGTCGTCCAACAAAATCATGTCGGCTGCCTGTTTGGAAACGTCAGATCCAGCGATACCCATGGCGATACCTGAGTAAGTTACACGATCAAACAATCTAAAAAAAATTCATATTTTAAAAGTTGAATCGAAAGATCATACCGATATCGGCTTTTTTCAGGGCAGGTGAATCATTGACGCCATCACCGGTAACGGCTACGATGGCTCCTCCACGTTGGCAGCCTTCAACGATAATCAATTTCTGTTGAGGGGACGTACGGGCAAAGACGATCTCCGTGTGATAATAAAGGATATCATCGAGTTGGGCAGGAGTCATGTTACGCAAGTCACCACCGTGAATGACGGCTGCTTTGGCGTCTCTCGGGTTCACTTCAGCGACTGGAATGTTCAAACGTTTCGCAATATCCTCGACAGTTTCGCTCTGATCCGAGATGATGCCAACAGAACGGGCGATGGCTTTGGCGGTGATGGGGTGATCACCAGTAACCATGATAACTGTTTTAGTCCAAAATTATCATACGGTAAATCGTACAATCAATTGTTAGAAAATTAAGAATTTAATATTACCTTTAATACCAGCCGAACGGCATTTGGCTACGGCATCGGGGACAGCAGCACGTGGAGGATCAATCATGGACATGAGTCCAACGAATCGCATTCCGCTGATTGGGAAATTGACCTCATCGGCATCGAATTTGTAGCCTTTCGGGAATTGATCCAGTGGTAGATGGAAATCGCAGAAGCCGAGGACTCGCTCGCCAAGACCTCCCAATTGCATGTAAGCCGTGTTAAAAGCATCTTTCAACTCATTGTCCAACACTTTCTCTTGTCCATTGATGTAAATGGTCGAGCACAGATCGAGGATACGCTCTGGGGCTCCTTTCATGGCCATAAAATAACGGCCATCGTTTTCATCTTCATTTTCATGGATGGACACTTGATATTTGTTGGACGAATTGAACGGAATTTCACAGACTTTCTTGTTTCGGCCGCGAACGCTTATGGCGTCTCCCGTAGCCAATTCGACGCATTTAAGCAAGGCGGCTTCTGAAGCGTCACCATTGACTTCACGTTTCAAAACAGGCATGTTTTCTTGACCCATTTTGAATTCAGCACGACTGCACAAGCAAGCGACACGACATAGAGCTTTCCATCCGGAGCTTGTTTTGTCATATTGGGCACCTGAATGATCACAAATCGATTAGAAACGGAAACTCAATCAACCGAATTTTCGTGAATAAAATTACCAGACTGGTCTTCAGTCGTGTCGGCCTCGATGATTTGCCCGTCAAACCACATGTGAGCGACAGTCATTCGGTTCTGTGTCAGTGTTCCAGTCTTGTCGGAGCAGATGGTGGACGTCGAGCCGAGCGTTTCGACAGCCTCCAAGTTCTTGACCAAACAGTTCTTGCTGGCCATGCGCTTGGCGGTGAGTGTCAATGAGACAGTGACAGTGGCAAGGAGACCTTCGGGCACGTTGGCTACGATAATACCGATCAAAAAGATGACGGCGTCTAGCCAATTGTAGCCAATCGTGAGCGCAATGATAAAAAAAGAGATTCCCAAAAAGACGGCCACACCCGTAATGATGTGAATGAAATGCTCTAGCTCTTTGGCGATTGGAGTTTGTCCAGAGCTTAAGCCAGAGGCCAATCCAGCAATACGACCCATCGCTGTATTGTCACCGATGCCGATAATAATACCTTTGGCAGTACCTGGAGAAAACGTAACATATATTGGTAAATTTTTGCCTATTTATAATAATATTTAAAAGATCAATGTATGCCTTCGACGGCGTTGGTGGAGAAGAAAGCCAAGTTCTTGGTCTCGAGCGGATTCTCATGGGTGAACTCCGGAGAGCGGCTTTGAGGTTCGGATTCACCAGTCAGAGACGAGTTGTCCACCTTGAACTGGCGGGCTTCGATAATTCGAATATCGGCCGGAATTCGGTCACCGAATTTCACTTCGACGATATCGCCGCGGCAAACTTCCTCCGCTTTCACTGTTTGCTTCTGGCCATCTCGGATGACGAGTGCAGTTTCCGGAACCAATTTTTTGAAGGATTCCATAATTCTTGAACTTTTGCTTTCTTGGTAATAAGAGAAGCAGGCAGTGATGATTACCACCGTCGCTAAGACGATACCGAGGTACAGCTGTGCAGTTTACAAATTTAAATTCGTAATTAATTGATTGAACTTTAACAGGTTGAACCTTACATTGTCACCGAGAACTTCGGGATTTTTGCTGTATTCGATTGCATACGCGATAAAGCAGAGAATAGCACCCGACAACAAGAGCAATGAGAAACCACCGAAAAGCTGTTTGCAAAACTTAACCCATTCGGGTGTAGTTTTGGGGGGAGTAAGGCAATTGGGCCCGTCGCGTTCCAAGTTGGCCTTGGCTTGTTGTGACGACAAACCCTAGGCGCAAAGAAAAGTAAAAAACAGTTCTTAGCAATTTATGGGTTTTCATAAATTTCCACCAGAATTGCTGTAATTATTTTCATATTTTAAAGCTAGGATTATGAAAGCTGCGCTTACAGTCTCCGGATTGACATTGTGTCGTATGTAAAGATCAGCGATTGGAATTATGTGATCGTCAATGTCCAGTTCTTGTTTCAAGTTGTCGACATCGTTTGTGTTCGATGCCTTAGTGTAACGAACACAGATAAAGAGATTACCACGATAACACGTACGGTATACAAATTATTATCATTTTTTTTTTGCTCTAATTAGCACTTACGTTTTTGACCATTTTGATGGTAAAACAACGTTTCGTTCTTTGCAAAGTGAAAACAAATCAACACCTGGCTGCTGGTCCTACAGGTAAACTGGCGTCTTACTGAAGACTGCAAACTTGCAGAATCTAATGTAAACAGGTAATTTAATAAGATTTAGTAACATTCTGGCTTCAAACAGAAAAACAACAGATTACAGAATGGGCTTGCAGAAAAGTGAAATTAAAAAAACGGAGAGAACGACATTGTTGTTTAATGGATATTGATTCCAGTAAAACAACAGCAAACCTCTTAATCGCCCCAGTAGCCATCGCATGATGGTAACATTGCATGGATGAAGCAAATGAAAGAGAAAAAAAAAGAATTTGCCAACCTTAATGCGTGTGCAGAAGACAAATGAAGTGCCCCGATGTCAACTCCAATGTTCTAGGCGGTAGAAGTCGATCCCACTGAACCGTGAAGGCCGCTCTACTCTCTAATTTATCCATTTGGTTTAACCACTCGAACGGGCTGTTTCATGTTATCGGGTACATCGTTTTAAGTCTATGTCAGCTTTAATCCACATTGACAGACGGCAGGGTTTTGTTTTTCTTGTTTTTGTCAAGATAATACCAAGGAAGCTTGATCAGGCCCTAAAACTTGTTTATGCACGTAGCCCATGAAGGCAATGTGTGTTATTCAACGCTAATTCGGTTTGATTCGTGTTCTACTTAGGGTTTCGATGCCGAAGGAAAAAGGATAAGGATTTTTATATCGTGGCAATGTTCCCCCATTTATGCCATTTGGAATTCTATTACGTTGACGACCTAGTCGCCAACATAGAGACACAAATACTTCAACCTGTGCGTTAGGATTCCGAAGTGTTGGTTCGGTGAGTCGATTCTTCCGTAAATGTTTCGATAGCTCAAACCCATTTCTTTTTGATAGTAAATGCTAAACAACCTTGTTAAAGTGCAACTGCCTTACATACCAAGTTCTGGCCATATCCCGATTGTACGAGTAGTTTCACCACCATAAGGCAATACTCTCTTTACGTCACTAAATCCTCATCAAACACCTTCCATCTGCGATATCGGCATCAATACAGGTACAGTGTCAAGCTTGCAGCTATCTTACCATAGCCCTATATTTGACAGATTGCATTTGATTGGATTACTATTGAGCACCTTGGAGTCTAATTCGAAAAACAAACAAACATGAAGATAAATTGTTGTTTTACGTGTTCCCAGTGACATGCTAATCGAATTCGGTCCGAGTAATTTACAGCAATGACGCCAATCAACAACAAAGCAAATAAGGGTACATTTTTAAAAACATTTTAGTTCGTGCTTTGTTATTTCTGAAACAGCTTGTTCTATCGATAACATCTTTCGAAATCAGGCCACCAGTTGGATGTACTTTGTACATCCAAAATTGAAAATTTTTTGACATTACAATCGGGCAGATCGCGTGTACTCTCTCAGACAGTTTGACGAATTCGGTGAGGTCAGCTTAACACTTAAAATAAATGAAAGTATTACAGTTACGCAGCCAAGGAAAAATAATTTAAATCAGTGTATTTGTAGGACATTCATTTTGTAGGATTTGATTTCCATTTGATGAACTGTTCATGGAACCCTTTTGCGTAAGCGTTGGACCATTCGATTTCGGATGAGCCCTCACCGTACATGAGAACAACAAGAGGTTTCATTGATTCCCATACTGCTGGCTTGAATCCCTCCAAAGGTAAATGTGAATCAAAATATTTGTGGAACGCAGACGGTTGGATACTGCTCGGATTCCAGGAGGAGCGATCAATCCGGCTTAACCCTTGGTCTGATACTCGATAGGTACAATTTTCGTCCTGCTGTCGCTTAATCCATTGATCGATACGAATGCTGATCAATTTTTGATCATAATACCAATCGTCTGAGGCGAACACTACTGGTTGATGAACTCGTTCACCGAAAACTTGCTGCAGGTATTTCAAAATGCTGGTTGAATCCTTCGCTACTATAGAAGTATTGAAATTAACAATTTCTTTCCACATAGCAGCGCTGGCACCAATATGACTCATTGGAAACATTGTATACTTTCGTCCATCATGTTTGAATGGGTCACAACATTGGCTGTGCCATAGAGTTAACGACGGATTGATACCCTCGGGTTGGATAAAAAATTCTTTCTTCAGAGGCCAGAGATCTGAATCCGTCGTGATGATATAGTCAGACAAGTCGCCTGGAAAATCATCCATATTGGCGACAAAAATCCTGGCTGTCTGGCTGAGCATCATTCGATTTTCCACTTTGCCCGGAGTGAACAACACCGTCATATCAGGAAGTTTGTCAAGATGATCGAGGACGTACGATAAAACTGGGTGAGTCTGCCATTCAGTTTTTTCACCAATAATTAGAATTATACTTTCAAAACTGATTCTTTTCCATGCCATGGCAGTTAATGGCAAGTAAAATACGTAATCAAATCCCCGATGAGTTGAGTTGTTTGGTGTGGAACAACCGAAAACGGCAAATCGTCTATGGGCCTCCTTACCTTTCAACTGACTGTTTTCAATATCAGAAAAGAGTTCTGCTTGCAAAAACTGATGTTGAATGAAAGGTGCGTAAATTTCTAACACGATAATTGCAACGGTTAAACTTAAAAACAATTTAACAGTTTGCGTACTGTTCACCATTTCGTGTATAAACGTTCTTCTTTTAAACTAGTGTCAGCTAGCAGTCGACTGTATAGCGAAACGGCTGAAAGAAAAATGGACCAACAGAAGGACCACACTTCGCTACACCAATTTAGCCCTTCAGTAACAACTGCCTCTATCGTAGCTTACGATGGAAGTATAAACAGCTGTGTTAGTGGCAGTCAACCACAACCAGTTGAGTCCGTTTTTTACGGCTTTAATGATGTTCAATTTCTTCCGGCATTTTTGGTCAGAGATGTGTGAAAAAAAGAAGAGATGACCAGGCATTCCGAACTTCGTGAAGCGAATGGAAGTGAAATCAAAATTATGTATTCGTTTCCCGTTTAATCAGCATGAGGTGACTCGTTGATTTAAGTGGGATCCCTCGTACCGAGTGTTCAGAACAAACGAAAAAGGGATTGCCCAAATGGTATAACATACTTTGATCTCATTACAACTTATTGCTTATTCAAGTTTTAGCAGTACAGGAGGAAAGTGGATTGTCCAGTGATGAGCCGCTGTCGGCTCTGTTGCTGCCCAGCTCTGTTTTTTTGTGGCTATTTTCATCCTGTCATGTTACGCAATAATCGATCAACTAGCATTGTTGACATCGAACATCATCTTCCAAGACTAATGAAACTATTCGCTGTTAATTGCTCCCGGCGATTAAATTCCTGCAACCACTGTACGGATAAGATAGGTCATCGTCAACAAGTGAGTAGCTACTCAATTTACGGGGATTTGGCTCAAATCAATTTGGCCCGCAGATACTTGAAGCCTCTTGCAGAATCAACTCAAAAGATTCCTCAAATTTTCCCAGATACAATCACTAAAGGAAGGTTATCTATCAACTGAATAAAGGCGGCTAACGAAACTTGATTCCGTGTTCATTGAGGTTGGATGATGGCAGTTAATTCCTGGCGATTATTGCACAGAAAATTTTTGAATGAAAAGCACATGGACCTAGGCAATACAACGGAAATTATCGAGGATCGAAATTTAAACGATCATTTCCCTTTGACTTGGCGTTGAGTATGTAAATAATATTTTATTTTATTTTTCTATTCAGATTCATTTTGAAATTTCTTTGATATTGTTTGTTGCTGGTTTTTTTTTTGTTTTGGTATAGTTATCACTACTCGACGAGATGGTGGATGGCTTCATGTCGAGAGATGCAGACAGTCCGATAATACCTCGGTAGGAAGACGCCGTTCGTGAGTGGTTCAAGAACAATCGATTGTTTCACGTTATGAGAGACGTCCCCAAGCATTGTGCCTTCTATTCTTGTGGTATGTGGGGCGTTAAACTTGGCCAGAGTCGTTGAAGAATCGTCAAAGTTGCAGAAATAACGCTGGTAAGGAATGATATGTATGAATACGATTACGATCAAACTTTATTGACACGTTACATTTGACCAATCGCCAGAACTAACATGGGTAAACATTTCATTATCTCGATGACGAAAATATATAAATGACAGGCTGTGGTTTTATTTTTCAGGTGGCTCACAATAGTTGCTGCTGCCAATATTTTCCGCCCGGCCAACCATTTCCTAATCAGAGAAAAAGTGGAGCCTTCGTTGGTATGTCTACCTGTGGCTGAAAACTCTACAGCAGCTGAATGTCCACGTAAGTGTCGCCCGAACGTCACATCCGATTGGAGATATTGTTGAAACCTGAATTCTTATTATTAGGCTATAACGATTGAACGTGCCCTATCAAACAGCTCCACATTAACTCAATTGACTTATTTGAAATGACATGTGTACAAGAAGTAAGTGGCCTACAGGAAAACTGAAGAAGCACAAACTACTGTCCCGTGTTGCGGGCACAAAAACTTGAACGTTATTTTGTTTGGCGACTTGAATTCGTCAAAAAGAATGTAGGTAAATATTGATTTGTTACGAGTTCTTGTTGTGTTCTTGGTTTCACCCAAGAACACGTGACCAAATTTTTGCTAGATTAGGTTGGATAACGGCATTGGGAATCTTACAATCTGGGTATTTTCCTGCTTCACAAAGTTCAAGTTTTTTTGTTTTTTTTTGCGATTTTTCGAGATACGATAAAATTCAATGGAATGTCACATTCGACATGCTATTGATTAAACTACCCTGAATGACGAGTTAATCGTATCCCCGTGAGCCGTGAGTTACGGGAAACAGGTGTGTTTATAATTCTATTTTTATATAACTAAAAAATTATCTAGTTCTTGATGTGCTTAAAAACTGACCAACTCCTCTATGGTAGCTATATTTTATAATTAGCATGGCGCAACATTTGAAAAATCTTTCTTTGACGAGTAAAGAATTTATTTCTTAATATCTTAATCGTAATTGTATTTTTTTTTCTTTTTGTAGCTACGAGTCGCAAGAGGGAAGAGTTCACAGATTATTACGTACGTTAAGCAGATTACTACAGACCGATTTTTGTGCCATTTTTATAGTAGGCATGGCGCATCTTTTTTCTCTCTTCTTTTTTCTTTCTTGTAGGCGTAGAATTTTGCGTAATCCGATGAGAAGAATCTTGAGAATCCGTTGTAATGAAGATGCTGAATGTTGCATAGTCCGATGAGATGAAGAATCTTGTGAATCTTGTATGATGATATGGAGAGGTGGGAGGGAGGGGAGGGAGGGGAGGGTGGTGGGAAGAGAGCGTAGAGGGAAGGGAGGGCTTCAATATTGGAGTTGGCAGGATTTGACTACAGAATACAAAGCGTGGGTGATAACCACTGTGCCAGGACCGCACATCCCAACCAAATTTAGCTTTGGGTACACTCATTTAAATAGGTAGCTAATAGTTGATTGGGATATGACGCTGTAGCATAGTTCGCGTCTGCCATGCTGGTTTCGCAGGTTCGAATCTTTATTGTTCATCGTTAAAAAAAATTTTTTTAAGATAGTTAGTCAATATTATTTTACAAAGCACCATTATATATCTGATATTTTCAAACACAGTTTTTTTTTCTTTATTCACTTTTCTCCGAAGAATGGAACTGGTAGAGGATGAAAAGATACGTCAAAGTGGTACCAATTAACTAAAAAAAAATGTACAGAGTATCTCTTTCCATATATTTAAAGCTTAAAATTCGTGAATACCTGTGGTATTAAATGAAGATTGACATCAAAGAAAGCTAGGGCTGATAATTTAGGTAAATTTTGGACAATACTCAGTTCTAGTAACGAAACCTGGCAACATTTTACGCCAGCAGACGTCAGTATCTTTACGCGTAACAGTGAATCAATTAACTCACCTGGTTTTGTAGTTGATTGTCTGCAGTATCAATTTTGCGCAGTGAACTTGCCACTTTACTTGCCTAACACAACACTACCGTAAATAAGAATGTTTTTTTTGATTGATTAGTGTAATGTACATGATACTGAATTCTGGATGGGCTGTAGAACATGAACCAGAGGAAGATGACTTCCGAAGACACACTTATGACCGTGATACCGTCGGGCTGGTTGGTCATTGAAATACTGTTGGCGATGAAAAAAGAACGGGCAATAAATTCCACAAAATAGTGAGCTATAGATATTAATAAGATGAGTCCGTAAGTTTCGTTTATTCGCTCAACCACCTCACTGGCTAAAACCAGGCTGCCCCTCCATTTACGGATGTTTTCTTGATTCAATTTGCAGGTATTGTCTACATCTTGTTGGATCCCTTTATAAAATAAAGAAGTCAGCCAGACAATGGAGCAATACGTGACCAGTACACTGATTGGCACAATCTTTGCGAAAAATGCAGTAACGGTGATGAACATCCTGTACTTGGACTCATTTGAGAAGTTTGGTATTAAAACTAGCAATTTGTAGATAATTATGCAGATTTCCTGATTCAAAAATTGAATTATCCAATTTGTATAGGATTACTTAGCATTGAACAATATTTCTTACCGCTAGGATTGGAAAGAATCCGATAAGTAACGTTCTTCGTAATTTGGTATGATCGATTTTACAGTAAGCAAAATCAAATGTTTCCACAACATTCCATAAACGTAGCCATCGGTTCTGAGCAACGTAGAAAAAAGCTGGATAAACAATGGCTATAAAACAAAAGTGATTGGCAGCATCTATTCTGGCATTCCAGCTTAACGTTGTGGAAGTTGAGATATTCAACGCTTTATTCGTTTCGGTAAATGGAAACGAAATTTTCCAAAATTTGATTACGATAAAATCTACGCTTGCCCATTGACAAGTAAGTAAAATAAGCAGACCATAAAGATTGATGGCTTTTCGAAATCTGAAACATTTATCGTAGAGCTCGATCCCAAAAATGCGCATCCAGAAAAAGATCGGCTTGAAACACCATGCTACATTACGATTAAGTGCTGGAACAGCCGGATCAACTTTGTTCTTCACCATGGCTCAAAACAAACTAATCTCACCTTGGCATGATGAAAACCTTTTTGAAAAGCCATCGCATTCAGGGCTTTGATTTCCAAAATAACCTGTCGTGGACGACATTTTCCTGAGGTAACATTAGCTCTATCATTAGGTACTCTATGGTCACTATTGATTCCACTGCTATGTTCAGATGCAAAGAAGAGGAATTATAATAGAGTAATGAGGATATGTTTCACTAAACCCGGTTGTCATGGGAATTCGTTTCCTGGCCTACTCTTTTCGATCTGGCTCCTCCCTCTCGTCCCCGCACGTGTTGACATTTAAAAAGGTTGAAGGGGCTTGGAATAGTCGGGAATCGAACCCAAGTATCTGAGCTAAAGCAAGAATACTCAATATATCGTTATTGAAATAAAATTAAGCTACAACAAAAAAAGGTAATTTATCAAGTTTTGTATTTCACACCTTATCGCATGATTCTACACGTTCATTTATTTGTATGCTTCAACTACGCAGAATCACCCTCAGATTGCCTGACGATATCGATGACGCTAACATTAAACTCGCGATTCAAAAAGTTGATAAACCAGAGCCGAAAATCAGGATCAGTCAACCTTTGGTGAGAGGATAACGGCATTGGTAACAGAACCAATCGGTTCGCAGCACTTATAATCCACGTTTGGAGTTGTCCACCCCTTTCGTTGATGATCGATAAATTGATCTGTTGGAGTGTTGGATTTTCTACAGCAACAGATGGAGGATCAGGTATATAAATTTGGTCAAACGACGGTCGGATTTGAATATCGTGGTGAAAGTTCGTAAATGGCTGCTTGCAAGTTGGGCATTCTAATTTGATCCGGCACCAATCAACCAAGCATCGAAAACAAAAGACGTGCCCGCAGTCGGGATGGGACTTGTTCAAATGCGGATTAAGACAAATAGCACATATACCGTCATCGTAATTTCGGAGCATTGCTCTTGGATTAGAAGACTCATTTTTAGTTGCCATCTTGATTTGATTGGTCGTTCAGATGCGTTTAATGTCATCCGAGAGACATGCCTTTCTCTTGTTGCCTTGGCCTGTACGCAAGCAATTGGTAAGTAGCCCTCCAGCCTTATTTATTTTTCTACCTTTCTGTTCGATTAGAACTTGTAATCATCATTTGCGTAATTGCGTACATGTCAAAAACACCCATAAATTTCAATATTTGCCCTACATGGTAATTTAGTATTGTTAATAAAAAGTTGACAAACTGTCACGTTTGCGGCTGCCTTTCTACCTTGTCGTTATAATATTTTTCCCGTAGTTCAAACATGGTTTACAGATAGAAAACTTCCCTTTGGGTTTTATGAGCGGACTCGACAGCCAGAATTTTATCGCTTGGCTTATGTCCAAATTGACTTGTGCAGTTTCAACCAGTTCCATTCAGGGCCGAAGACCTCTGCATGGCTGCTTACGTAAGTAAACAGTATACGGTATTGCGCAATGCATCTGTAAGGTTCTTGCGAGTACGGCTTTAGGATAGTTTATCGTTGCATCTTTATCAACAACAGGCAATTGAGGAGGCTAATTGTCGGACGGTGCCCTGGTTAATATCACAGGTTTT
The DNA here is from genome assembly GCF_022539665.2 of Daphnia carinata. Classification (NCBI taxonomy): domain Eukaryota; kingdom Metazoa; phylum Arthropoda; class Branchiopoda; order Diplostraca; family Daphniidae; genus Daphnia; species Daphnia carinata. The sequence continues at coordinate 4,872,911 of NC_081339.1, read as the reverse complement.
TATCATATCCATATCCATAAAAATGGTCAGCCTGATGCTGAACTGTTTGTGCGTGAACACGAATGCTTTCCGTAGTGATTGAATTTTGGGGAAGGGTACTGTCCTGATATACCGATGAGACTAGGAGATGCTGGATGTATGGTATAAAACTATTTTTGATATGCACTGTCAGATATGCCGACGTCATACAGGCTAGTCTGTGAGATCTCACCCGCATAGGTTTCTTTTGACTGATGACTAACAATAGGCCCGATGCCAATGAATGCTACGGTGGTTTTAACTGCGTCACGTTCAATTTTAGGTGCTTCAAAATAACTATTGAGCGGCTGTTGGTATTTACCAAGACGTCTGATCACAAATACATTCCAAACCTATAAGCAAGCAATAGTTTAGCCTTTTTTTCTTTAAGAATTTGGCATTAAACTTCGTAAAACAAAAAGAAATTGATACTTTTCCAAAATAAAAAAACACGTACCGTTAAGGAAAGCTGTCAGGTTTTCACCAAGTGAGGCTCATCATCGATAACAACATAGCCAAACCAATGGCAATACATCTTCTGAGAACGAACAGCGTCGCTTGTTTTTAGGCAATTTAATGTTGTTTATGTTCTCAAAGAATAGCAGGACTGTGTGGTATCGCCTTGTTTAGACAGACATTGATGGGCTTACTATTTTCTGGCTTTTGCTTGCCAATGACAGGTAAGTGAAGCATGGGATCTTCGACTGGCTGTAGCAAATTGCCTTGACTTCAGACGAAGTTATACGACGAAGTTTAGAAGTTTTATGGTAAACTTTCTTCAAGTGGAAAGCGTTACGAAGACTTTTGGTATATCTTGTATCATCCCTTTTCACCAGCGTTAGGCCGTTCTACGGCTCTGGAATACGAAATGTTTAACTTTACGCAAATTATGGATTTGCCCACGTTGAAAGTACACACTTTTGCAGGGACAGCCATGCAAGTACATATTGATTTTTCAATCAATATGCCTCATCCTACGGCATTATAGGTAACTTAAAATTAACAAATTTTACTCGTAACACACACCTGCTTGTCGCTGGACCCGCATATATCGATGTGCAATTGAGTTTTTCCTTTTCCGAAATATTTTTTCACTTCTTCACTCTAGTTAACAGGCTGTAGTTCCTTTCTTCACCGCTAGCGTGTTGTGGCCAGCACGCCCACCGCCGTCTGATCTTATTCTTGACGTTTAGCCATCGACATAAAATTTGCTTGCCAGTCTTAGCCAAACATATTATTGTTGATATTGATAATCCTATTAATTAGTCTGAAACTATGGTATGGAATTTTCTTGTAATTGTCCGTGTTAAGCTAATCGCCATGGGCTTACAACCTTTCGGGATTGGCTTGCACGAACTTCAGTACTTGTTGAAACGTTCTGACTAACTTTTATTGCAATACCAGACTGAAGTTTTAACATTATTTCCATAGGAAAATTCAAACAACCATTTGGATGTGGAGAGAAAGTCAGAAAGATCTGAAACAGTGGATTTGAATGACAACACACTGCAAGTTGACATTTCAGATGCACTCAGTGAAAGAGAAAAGGTTAAATTTACTGTCCACACTAAGGTAATTCCACATCAAAACTATTTAAAACGATTGATCCCACCTAAAACACAAATGTTTTACAGACAACTTTGAAAGATTTTGTCAAGCAAGACTTTTCAGTAGTTCGCCAGCATGAAGAGTTTATTTGGCTACATGATCGATTTGAAGAAAATGAATCATATGCAGGATATATTGTGAGTTGCCATTATTTTTCATTTTTAAAAAGCCAGGTGAATAACCTTATTTTGAATAATCATGTAATAGATTCCGCCACCGCCTCCAAGACCAGATTTTGATAGTTCTAGAGAGAAGTTGCAAAAACTTGGAGAAGGAGAGGGTTCAATGACAGCAGAGGAGTTCAAGAAAATGAAACAAGAGTTGGAGGCGTAATTACAGTCATCTAAATCATCTTAAAACCCTTCTTTGTCTAATTTCTTTGTGATTTATAGAGAGTACTTGGCAACATTCAAAAAGACAGTTGCAATGCATGAAGTTTTCTTGTGCCGGTTGGCTAATCACCCCATATTTAGAGCCGATACAAATTTTCGTGTATTTCTCGAATACGAACAGGACGTAAGAAGGAAAATGTTGCAAGTTTCAAACTTTAATTCATTTTTTTCTCAACGTTTCTACAGTTATCGGTGCGAGGGAAGAACAAAAAGGAAAAATTGGAAACGTTCCTCAGATCTTTCTCCAAGACAACCGACGAAATATTGCTTGGGTCTACGCAAAAGGACGTTGACGAATTTTTTGATAAGGAGAAAAACTTTCTTCTAGATTATCATTCCCTATTGAAAGACGCTACCCTTAGAGCAGATAAAATGACCAAAGCTCACAAGGGTATGTATTGAAACATTGATTGCTGCATTTATTCAACGAAATTGCAAGCCAAAGTTGATTGAATCTCCTTTTAGATGTGGCGGATCACTTTATCAAGATTTCCTCTTGTTTGCTGGAAATGGCTACAGCTGATACAAATCAATTGGAACGTTTTGCTACGAAAGCAGCTGACATCTTTGAAAAAGCCAGGGTAGATACTATTCATGGTTGAACTTTAGACCCTTATTTTATTTCTTCCTCCTTGTTGCACAGAAAATTGAAAATCGAGTCTCCACTGACGAAGATCTGAAGTTGTCAGACACGCTACGTTATTACATGCGTGACACAACGGCAGCAAAAAATTTACTTTATCGCCGTCTTCGTTGTTTGGCCGATTATGAGGGGGCCAACCGAGCTCTAGAGAAAGCAAGAGCTAAGAATAAAGACGTCCATGCGGTATGTTTTTTCTATCTGATTTTCTCATGCGATTCCGCTTTTGCATGTTAATCTCCCTCTTTATCTGTCATAACACAAACTAACCTTTCTTCGTCTCATTTTTAACGCTGCGTTCTTATCAAAAGGCTTTAGAAGTTGCAGATGTAAGTAGGCTTTGGGGCAATTCATTCGTTTACGCTTAGTATCAAATTCCAAAGTGTTTCAAAAACAAGTGCCCTACTTACGTGATTTCTTAAACTATCCGATAGGCCGAATGGTCCCAACATCAAGCGTGCGAGAAATTCGAACAAATGTCTGCTAAAGGGAAAGAAGGTATTGACGACTTAAAACAAACAAAAAACCTGTTCCATAATTTAAGGGCGATTGATGGCTGCGGGCTGACAAATTTTCCATTTCGTTTATCAACGTAGAATTAATCGATTTCAAAGTGCGGAGGGTGGCCGCTATCAAGAAGAACCTCATCGAACTATGCGAACTGGAATTGAAACACGCAAACGTAACGATTCCTTTCTTTTTCTTTCTCATTGAAATCTTCTTAACTCAAGCTGATTAAAAATGCAGACTCACTCTCAGCTGTTGAAAGCCAGCATCGTCGCTCTAAGAGAAGAACTCTAAAGTGGTACGCCTTTTCATTGCGTTCAACCAATAAAAGTACGAAGAATCCAACGAGAAAATCCGCGATTGAAAGATTCCAAAAATATCCTCTTTTTTTTGCGCTCCGTTATCCCTGACTCCCGATTATTCCCGCAGCCAGTGTGATTGATGCGTTCACGCCGGTGGTTTCTATTCGTCGTTGTTCGTTGCCTTATAATGATTCGGAGCGAATTTGTTATCATTCTGTTTGGCCGACCATGTTTCGCCCCACAACCTTGTCCTTTTTTTTTAATGTCGTCTCCAGTCCCACCTGTTCCCTCCCCCCTTTCCCTTTTATTCTTTTGCTGGTAGACCTCTATCGTTTGTCATTTGTTTCGCTTCTGTTCCCAAAACTCCATGTCCATACATTATTGTTGAATATACGCCAAAGTTGATTGTAAAAACAAGCACTTTGATCGATTTCGATTTTTCACAAGTACTTAATTAAGGCCAACTCGATGTTTCATCACATTATAATCTTATCACAGTTATGCTTCAGTTAATCTCAACCTTTTTATCTTATTCCCGCATCTCGTGACATGGTCTTGAGCCCTTTGTACCTGAGGCGTAAGACCTCGTGGCCTTCCAACCGTCCCAACTTGAGAAAACAATTTAAATTCGGCAGCGTTTATACTTGACTAGGTCAAAGTAAGAAACAAAAAGACAAAGCGACGGAGAAAGTACGTTAACTACCAGACGATTGCAAAGAGGGCGGTTGCGTTGCTGGGTTGCCTTGCTTCCATTCGTTAAACCCAAAAGTGCCAAGGTAACCCAACGCTGGAAAGCAAATAGTAGAACGAAACGAAAAATTGGGATCAAGTAGATGAGAGAAGAGAGGAAAGAAAAATGAATGTGTTAGCATGAATATTGCGCAACCCGACGCTTCGTTCCTCCCGGCATAGTGAGAGAGAGGGAACTCTCGTCTTTTTAGCAGTTGGCCCCGGACGTGGTAACGAATAAATTCGACCGGTCTACTTTTTGTTGAGATTTTTTTTTTCAATCGGGACGAGACTAGACGGCACTCACGCCGTATATGCGTGAATCGGTTTCTTCTGGTTCTCCAACGATGGGTCTTTTGTTTCTTTTTTTGCGTACCTTGGGGAAAAGAAAAGACTCGTTTTTGTTGTGTTGTTTTTAGGTCTAAACATGGTACGAGCACGGTTAGAAGAAAGCGGGACAAAGGCCGTGTAGCTGGGTAATCTTTTATCGCTACGGCACTGACTTAATCAAGGTGTCCGATCGGAGCATTTTTCGCTCTCCTGTTTTGTCGAGTTTTGGTCCCTTGAAAAGTTTTAATTTCTTTTCTAGCGAAACCAAATCTGTTCAGAAAATGCCGTGTCCCCAATTGTTTTTTCTTTCCTCGTCCGAGAAAACGAGATAGCCTCCAACTTGTCCTACAACAACTTTTGACATGACTGAAAGGGTGGAATGGAATAAGAAAAACCCAAACAAAACAAAAGCTAGTCATTCGTGTGCTGTCATCTTTTTGGTTAGACTTGGAAGCGATGGCGCAATTTCTTTTTTCGGCTGCTGCCAGACTTTTTGTTTTCTATTTTTGGTTTTTGTTTTTCCCGTCTTTCTTCATTTTCATATTTTCCTCTCGAGGCAGCGGGACGAGGTTCTTTTTTTCTTTTTATTTTAGTCTTTGCTCCTTTTTTTTTAAATTATTTTTTGTTCCGTTCTTTTAAAAGACCTCGGCCCTTTAAAATCCACAGACTTTCGGGAGATAGAACGAGGTTGTCCTGGCGGGAAGGGAGGCACATTTTTGTTTTCGTTATTTCACGCTACCTAAGATTTAAAAAATCACCTGATTTAAAAAAATTGTATAGTGTACGATGAGAATGAGCGAGATAAACGAGGAAAAATAACGTATGGCAAAGATAGGAGAAATGGAGAGGGTTCGGGAGGGCCGCGTGATTGGCCAGTTGCAACGTTTTAGATCAATTTCGGCCGGCATCTGCCACCGTCCACCCATCGCCATCCCATCATCGTCTCCCACTTAACAAATTTTCAAGCTCCCTAATGTATTTTCAAAGGGAGAATGGGCAATCCGTCCGATTGTTGCGTCCATGTATATTTTCCCGGACCTCGGCCAGCTCCTCCCACTTATTGTGGGACTAGAACGAGAATACGAAAAGGGGAACTGTGTCGTCTGTCAGTGCGGATTGAAGCGGGCGTAGATTCGAGACTTAGGTGTATCCGACCAGAGGGCAGGGTCTCCCGTTTTCGGGTGGTGAAACCAAGGGGATAAATTAGAGAGTCGAACGGGCGGCACGGCTTAGTAGGGCTGGCCTGTTCCAACCGAGAACGTCGGGGTTTAACATCGGGGCACTACGACGCCGTCGGTCCTCTGCACCAGTGTTCAGGTAGGCCATTTCTTTTCTATTTTTCTGTCCTTTCCTTTTCTTTGTGTCTTGTTTGTTTGTTGTTGTGTAAAAGCATTAGCCAATGGTTGACCCTTTTTCCATGCGCTATGGGCATCGTTTGCAGGGCATGGGCCGTGTGTTTTGGTTGTGGCCCGCACAGTACCTGGCACCACAGCAAGGACAGAGCCCCGCCTTAATGTAGCGGGGTTTTTTTTATTCTCCATAACCTAGTTTCGTAATCTGTGAACAAAAAATATCCAGCAGGCTGGTAGGCAGTAGAAATGTGAAACATCAGCAGACCTTGGCTCGTTAGAAAGTCCTTTTTCAGCGAGTGTGTGTGTGTGTGTCAAAATATTTATTTTCATCGGGATGTGGTATATCCAAGAAGATATGTACCAGTCCTGCTCAAGAAATGTTCCAAAAAAAAATTTAGGTTAGCACGCTAGGAACGAAATGTTCGGCCATGCCGATCCATGCGGATTGCACGTAATTAAGGCGTTCACACGCCGTGATTTATTAATTTTTTTTTTCCATCTCGGGACAAGATCCTTTCACAATGCCGCATTACAATAACATGAACGTGATTTTATGCGGGCCAGAATTGAAAAAAATAAATAAATAAAAGGAAGAAACGTGAAAGCTGCTGTGCATTTGCATTCCCGCTCTCTGGGCTATTGAGTGCGCTGGCCTGCTGGACAGGTTTTCTTTTTCGTTCCAGGCACGAAACATCGTTGAAACGCAAATTGCACCTAGCGGCTATATTTTTACGATTTTCGTAACCGTTTCGAATGGTGTTTGGGGTTTTTCCACTCCACACGTGTGTTTGTCCCCCTCAGTGTTACACCACTATCAATGCAAACACAAATTATCGATAACCGATTAAGTTGTATTATCCGCATGGTGACGACCTTGAGACGAATCAAGTGTGTGATTTGAGATTCACCGGAAGCAATTAGAACGTTTGAAACACGCTGAACTGGAGCAACTTATGGATGTGGTGGGAGGGGGTTTGCCGTCTCAGTGGGGTCAATATCCAGTTAACCACATCTCTTCTTCTTTTATTCACTCTCTCCACGCCCTTTCTTTTATTCGGCGTCTCTTTTTTCTGCTTACACAGCCCGGAACGTTGCCGAATCTTATCGTATTCCTTGTCTACTTTAGATTTTTGCTTGTTCGCTCTCTTCAGACAGCAGCCAGTTTTGCGCGTAGGATCAGCAGTCGGGTCGGCTGTTGATTTTTTGTTTTGGCTCTGAAACAAAACGACACATTTCACCACCAACCAAAATGGGCAAAAAGGTAAGGTGCTGATTACGGGAAAAGAATTTTTAAACGGGCGTGCGCTCGTTATCGTTACGACGTTGCTTGTCGTCAATGTAGCGCATGACTCCATCACGTGACTCGTTTTTTATGACATTTTGTTTTATCTGTTTTTGTAGACCAAAGCATCGAAAGCAAAGGATCTGAACAATTTGAAGCAAGAATTGGAGATTGATGATCACAAAATTCCAATTGCTGAACTCTACAGGCGACACAATGTTAATCCGGAGACGGTAAGACCATTTTTCATCAGCCTTAAGAGCCCCACAGCCGTTACGGGACTTTCTTTTTCTAAGCCACAGCCCAGTTTTTTTTTTAACAAGCTGTTTGTGTTTATTTTTATCGACTAGGGTTTGTCGTCACAACAAGCCAAGGCCAACTTGGAACGCGACGGGCCCAATTGCCTTACTCCCCCCAAAACTACACCAGAATGGGTTAAATTTTGCAAACAACTCTTTGGTGGTTTCTCTATGCTTTTGTGGGTTGGTGCTATTCTCTGCTATGTCGCCTACGCTATTGAGTACAGCCAAAATCCCGACATCCTCGGTGACAATGTAAGTGTCAAATTGAACTATTCCAATTTTAATGCCAATTAATTATTTGATTCAATAGTTGTACCTCGGTATTGTCTTGACAACGGTGGTCGTCGTCACTGGCTGCTTCTCTTATTATCAAGAAAGCAAGAGCTCCAAAATTATGGAATCCTTCAAGAACTTGGTTCCGCAATCCGCACTCGTCATCCGCGATGGCCAGAAACAAACAGTGAAAGCCGAGGAAGTTTGCCGCGGTGATATTGTTGAAGTGAAATTCGGCGATCGTATTCCAGCCGATATTCGTATCATCGAAGCCCGACAGTTCAAAGTGGACAACTCTTCATTGACGGGCGAATCCGAACCTCAGAGCCGTGGACCCGAGTTCACCAATGAAAATCCATTGGAAACGAAAAATTTGGCTTTCTTCTCCACCAACGCTGTTGAAGGTAAACAACCATCTTTTTAAATGTTTTATTATTAATATACAACAATTTACCGACATATATTTTGCTTTCTTCAGGTACTGCCAAAGGTATTATTATCAGCATCGGTGACAATACAGTGATGGGTCGTATTGCTGGATTGGCCTCTGGCTTAAGCTCTGGACAAACTCCAATCGCCAAAGAAATTGAGCATTTCATTCACATCATTACGGGTGTGGCCGTCTTTTTGGGAGTCTCCTTTTTCATCATCGCTCTCGCTTTGGGCTACAACTGGCTGGAAGCCGTCATCTTTTTGATCGGTATCATCGTCGCCAACGTACCCGAAGGTTTGCTGGCCACAGTCACCGTCTGTTTGACCCTGACGGCCAAGCGCATGGCCAAGAAGAATTGTCTCGTCAAGAACTTGGAAGCCGTCGAGACGCTCGGATCGACGTCGACCATCTGCTCCGACAAGACCGGAACCCTCACCCAAAACCGGATGACGGTCGCCCATATGTGGTTCGACAACAAAATCATCGAAGCCGACACCACTGAAAACCAAACTGGTAAATTTATTCACGAAAATTCGGTTGATTGAGTTTTCGTTTCTAATCGATTTGTGATTATTCAGGTGCCCAATATGACAAAACAAGCTCCGGATGGAAAGCTCTATGTCGTGTCGCTTGTTTGTGCAGCCGAGCTGAATTCAAAATGGGTCAACAGAGCATGCCCGTCTTGAAGCGGGAAGTTAACGGAGACGCTTCAGAAGCCGCTTTGCTCAAGTGCATTGAATTGGCCACTGGCGACGCCATGGCCATCCGCGCCCGCAACAAGAAGGTCTGCGAAATCCCGTTCAATTCGACCAACAAGTACCAGGTGTCCATCCACGAAAATGAAGACAAAAAAGACGGCAGATATTTTCTGGCCATGAAGGGAGCCCCGGAGAGGATTCTCGATCTTTGCACGACCATTTTCATCAATGGACAAGAGAAAGTGTTGGACAATGAGTTGAAAGATGCTTTTAACACGGCTTACATGCAATTGGGAGGTCTTGGCGAGCGAGTCCTCGGCTTCTGCGATTTCCATCTACCGCTGGATCAATTCCCGAAAGGCTACAAATTCGATGCCGATGAGGTCAATTTCCCAATCAGCGGAATGCGATTCGTTGGACTCATGTCCATGATTGATCCTCCACGTGCTGCTGTCCCCGATGCCGTAGCCAAATGCCGTTCGGCTGGTATTAAAGGTAATATTAAATTTGTAATTGTTTTTAAATTTGTTTGCATGACTTACCTATAATAATTTTTTATAAAAACAGTTATCATGGTTACCGGTGACCACCCCATCACTGCCAAAGCTATTGCCCGATCTGTCGGTATCATTTCCGAAGAAAGTGAAACCGTCGAAGATATTGCCGAACGTTTGAACATTCCCGTCGACAGAGTCAACCCCAGAGACGCCAAGGCTGCCGTCATTCACGGCGGTGAATTGCGCGAATTGTCTCCGCAACAGCTCGACGATGTTCTTCGTTATCACACTGAGATTGTCTTTGCCCGTACTTCTCCCCAGCAGAAACTAATCATCGTCGAAGGTTGCCAGCGTGCTGGAGCCATCGTCGCCGTAACGGGAGATGGTGTCAACGACTCACCTGCTCTGAAAAAAGCCGATATCGGTATAATCTTTTAAAGTAACATGTTTTTTGAAGGGCTATTTTTTTTAATCGTGTAAATTGATATGAAGGTGTTGCCATGGGTATCGCTGGATCTGATGTTTCCAAACAGGCAGCCGACATGATTTTGTTGGACGACAATTTCGCATCGATCGTCACTGGTGTCGAAGAAGGCCGCCTGATTTTCGACAACTTGAAAAAATCCATTGCCTACACGTTGACGTCCAACATTCCTGAAATCTCGCCCTTCTTGATGTTTATTCTTCTCGATATCCCTCTCCCTCTCGGTACTGTTACCATCTTGTGTATCGATTTGGGTACCGACATGGTAACGAATTTTTCACGTACAGTATTAAATTAACCAATTACTTACCTATCGTTTACAACGTTTTCAGGTTCCAGCCATCTCTCTTGCCTACGAAGAATCCGAGTCAGACATTATGAAACGTCGCCCTCGTAATCCGTTCACTGACAAACTCGTGAACGAAAGGTAAATTGGTCAGTTTTCAATTTTTCTAATTTAATTTGTTACCTTTTATGTTGTATCCTCTATTAGATTGATTTCTATGGCATACGGCCAAATTGGTATGATGCAAGCTTCGGCCGGATTCTTCACTTATCTTGTCATTATGGCTGAAAACGGATTCAAGCCCGACCTTCTTTTGGGCATCCGTAAACGATGGGATTCTCGCTACATCAACGATCTCGAAGATTCTTACGGCCAGGAATGGGTACTGGAAAAATTTGAATTTCACGTTTCAAAATTGTTCACGATAAAAAAACGTTAAATGATTTCTCATAGACTTACGAGGCCCGTAAGCAACTGGAGTACACCTGCCACACCGCCTTCTTCGTGTCGATCGTCATTGTCCAATGGGCCGATTTGCTCATTTGCAAAACTCGACGCAACTCACTCTTCCAGCAAGGCATGCGTAATCACGTTCTGACATTCGGCCTCTTTTTCGAGACGGCCGTCGCTTGCTTCCTGTGCTACACGCCCGGCATGGACAAGGGTCTTCGCATGTACCCGCTCAAGTAAGTGCTTTTGTTTTGAATTGAGCCAGACCACAGTCTAAATTGATTGTCTGATGTGCACATCCAGGATCAATTGGTGGGGACCGGCTCTTCCGTTCTCTCTCCTCATTTTCGTTTACGACGAGATTCGCAAATACATTCTTCGCAACAATCCCGGAGGCTGGATTGAAAGAGAGACCTATTATTAGAGAGGAAATAACAAACAGACAAAAACCTAATGCACAGTGCCTATATTTAATAATGGTCTCAAGTCCAATATAGGAACGAGCAATACAATAGTTCAATCGTTCGTTATGTTTCGTAATTGGTTTGCGGTTCACTTCTTTGTAGTTGTATAGCTACGCAAATACAAGGGGCCTCGTCTTCAATGTCACGATTACTTTTGTTTTTCTTCACAATCCAATGTACTACCTCTCTGTGTCAAAGAAAAGGGCATGAATGGTTTGTAAAACTTGCTCCTCCTCTGATGGTCGCTTTGGAATTAGACGATGTAATCGTTGATAACCCCTACTATATGTTACCTCACTCCTCCCCAAGCGTGTACTACTCAGTTTTTTCTGTTACAAGACCGGAAACCCCGATAGAATAGTAGTATGGGGTAGGGGCAAAAAAAACAAAAAACAGAAGGTAAAGGTTAAACCAATTGACAAAAACTTTTGTTGCTAGGATGACTTTCAATTATCCATAATGTGCCCAATTCACTTTGCCCTTCATTGGTTACTTCCTCCCACCCCCCTCAATTGTCATTGTCATCGTCTGCACGCCACACGTGGAGAGAAATGCGATTGCCAACGTCATAAGAACTGTATTAGGACTACCATACCTGTTGTCCAGGTGATTTTTCAGTATTGCATTCAGTCATATTCCAGGATGGTCGGGAACAAAGTTGTCCACGTCCCGACTGTGTTTCCCATTCGTGACATTTTGTGGTGCTTCAAACCTCTCTTCTGTTGGATACGTATTTTAGGCATTGAACTCGAATCCATCCGGTATGAGTATCGAAAAGTCAGTTATATTTATGGTGTTGTAATATTACTGACTTGCCAATGGGCTAGTTTTGACATCAGCTTCTTAAATCGCTCCGTGTTGTCTCCTAACAAAACTTCAAACACATCGACTGCCACGTATAGCTGGAATGTCAGAATCGACCATATGAACCACTTTTGTCTCATGGCCATTGTCTCTCCAGCCTTTTTCTGCATGGCCCGGGGTAGATGGCTGCGTCTATGGGAGCTGATGAACGTGCTTGATTGCACTCGTAGAATCAACCATGCACAACTACGCAAAGTTGTATTGATTGGATTTCTTCCGATTGGGATGGTATGAATTATGCAAATGATTCTTGTTCTCTTATTTAAACTCGAAAAACTAATCAGGAAATCGGTATAATAATCTACAACTTGCTAGTCACGTTGCCAGACTTCCCGATGCAATTGCCATATAAAAAATTCGTGACCGTTGTTGCCATGTTTGCAAAACTAGTACCAGTCAGTGCAATGATTCTGTTTTGCTCTTCAACCTGGCTGATTTGTTTGCTCTACGAAGAGATTCGACTAGATGTTCAGAGGAATTGGAAGAAGGTGAACCGTAAACACCTCCGTAATTGGAAGAGCAGTTTGTCATTGATCGGTGATGTAGTCGACCTGATAAACACAAATTTTGGTCTGATTCTGCTGGAATCGATCACCCACTTTTTTATCGAATTTATTGCACGATCCTTTTACCTCGTGAACAGCATTTCGATGACCAATGTGCCTGAAACAATCGCCATTGTTGGCATGATTTCCAAGATCTTTCTGCTTTGGATCATCATCTACAGTCCCTCCAACATGTACCACAATGTATGCCAAATGGAATCGTGATAAAGCAATTCTGTCATAGTAATTACACATCATTCTGTCTTAGGCTAGGAAAGTAGCTACAGCACTTGGCAAAATCGATAGTGCTGATAGTGCTTTGCAAAACCAGGTATGTTTCTGCCTCCAATCGAATTTGCAGTAACCTGTATATGACAACATACTTATGGCAACTCACGCCTCCTGTAAAGGTCACGTTGTTAGCGTTGAATACGGTGCGGAATTTACCGAAAATTTCACCTCTAGGATGTTTTGACATTAACCTTCGGTTAATACCAAAGGTTTATAATCATCTAAGGTAACATTAAATAAGAAAAATTCTAATCTTGGTTGCATTTTCTAGTTGACAGGGACAACTTTAACGTATCTTATTGTGCTTTATCAGTTCCAGTCTTCTGAAACAAATAACTAATCCAAGGTAATGTTTCACGAATTTGATGCATTAACAAGTTCGCCGCTAAGTGTCTACAAGAGGGTAAACACATTACATTTATTTTTGTAGAATGAAGCCATCGCCGTTTGAATGACCTGGATATCTGTGTACTCTCCCATACCCCCAGTGACCTATCTATTAAATTAATAAGGGCGGACGCCATACAAGCTTTTAACAAATTACAGCAAAGTGGCAATGTCAGATCGGTATCATGTAAGTATCCTCTTTCCATATCAGAAAAATATTCCATCTAATTCCAGAAAAAACATCCTTACATCGTACACGTCCTTCCGTGAACGATAACATCTCTCGTGTTTTCTGTGTTTTTCGTGATGTCAGTTGTAACAAGTCAGTTATCACTATGGCCCCATCCATCGTCTGCAAAGTAACCCCGGTTGCGTTGGCACGCCGTGACATTTCTTGGTGTTTTCAGCCTATTTTTGTTTGGATGCGAATTTTGGGAATCGATCTTAATCCCAAAAATCACAAAGCCATTAGTATCTATGGTTTTTTAATGTTATTGGTGGGCACTTGGGCACAGTTCGATAACGCATCCGTTATATCCTGGAAGCTATCTTTGCCTCAGAATGACACAAACGCACTTAATATTTCATCTTCTGATACGAACAACTGGAATATTGAGGTAGATTACGCCAATCACGTATTTTTTATGGTCATTGTGTCGCCCACTGTCTTCTACGTTGCCCGTAACCAATGGCAACTTTTGTGGCGTCTTATTGTAAATTTCGATTCCAATTTTTGCCATCTTGATCACAATCAGCTGCGTAAAAAATTATCTATCGCCGTTGTGATATTACTGTTGGTAAGTATTTTTTAAAAATACAGAAACATATAATTTTCAAATTTAAGAATATTCGTTTGTTAGGAAATTAGTGCCACACTGCATGCCCTGGTAGTTCTCCTTCCGGACTTTCAGCGAGAATCTACATTGCGGAAATTTTTAACCCTGTTGGTTTTCTTTTCCAAGATATTGTCAATCAGCTCGCTGGTTTGGTATTGCTACGTTACTTGGCTCAGTTCTTTATTTTACAAAGCAATCCAACAAGACATCGATCATACCTGCAAAGTAAGAAAAGAAGATCTCCGACGATGGAAGTGTAGTTTAGTTCTTGCCGGAGAAGTAGTGAATGGAATTAATGGATGCTTCGGATTGATCCTCTTGATATCTGTCACACATTTTGTTGTTGACTTTATCGTTAATTCCTTTTACCTTGTCAATAATGTCACAATCACTAACCGATTTAGAATGGTAATCGCCCTAGCCAACATGTTGAGGAAATTAACAATGCTTTGGTTCATCACTTGCATTCCAACTGAAATTCTCCAAAAGGTACAAATATGGATTCGTACGCCATGCATATTTTTCTGATTCTTTTTTTCCGTTTTCATTCACAACAGGCATCCAGCGTAGCTAATTCGCTTCGCAAAATCAACTGTCTTGGAATGGATCTTCAAAATCAAGTTGGTTGAATAGTTCAAGTTGTTTAACCATGTGATAGGTTGATTTCTTGTTGTTGACATGCACTGAAGGTTTCCTTTTTAGCCCTGGATATATTGCAATCTTTGCCACGAATATCAGCTCTGGGCTACTTTGACATCAATTTTGAACTTCTACCAAAGGTATTTTGTCAGCTTTATATCATCGTATGATTTGCATTGGCAATTTTAATTTTCACAGATGATCGGAACTACCTTAACATATGTGATCATACTCTATCAGTTCCAATCATCAGAGCTTTCTGATTGAACTAACATTAACAAATTCTTTGCTCTCTACCATAACCAAAGAATTATCCTGGTGTAGTTGAAGTAGCAATGTGGAACACATTAATTAGTCAAAATCTGCACAGTCATGTAATTTATTCGCTTGTGAAAGGAATCATAGTGTAACAATATGTAAATATGTCATGTCATCACCAGTAGGAATAGGCAATTGCACCAACTATATTTCACTTTAAAAAATAAAGTTATGATCTTAAGTAGTAAGCTATAGAAAAAAATTTAACAGAATCCTTACAAATTTCCATTATGGCAACTGACAGGATGTGAACCGTCACCTGTTCGCAATATGCGATTACACAGTATTCTTTCCGTAACAGTTTTCCTATCTGACACCCAGCCAATATCTGCAAACCAATCAATCAGAGCCGTAGTCCAATTTGTAGAGTAATCACCAAGTTCAGAAGCTTTGTAATCCCAGGGAAAGACGTGGTGATAATTATGCCAACCTTCGCCTATCGCCAGGACTGCTACCAGTCGATTTTCAGTCGAACCAATTGCCCTAAATTTTATGGCGTTCGATTATTTTACAATTAAATGATTTCGACAACTCACCTATCGTAAGGACGCGAGCCCCAGGTGGCCCCAGGTAATGTGTGAGAAACGCTATTAATCATCCAAGTAACATTGCTGGTAACAACGAATCGCAAAGCGAATGAAAGAAAGAAGCTAGTTCGCTGACATTCACCCCAAAAATATACGGGAATGACAACTGGAACAACGACACCTAACACGAAAGCCAATGGAACATACAACCTAAAGAAAGACGATTGGTAAGGAATAAAAAATTTTAAGTTGCAGCTGAGCTATTTCAGTACTTTTGTTGGTAAACAACAATTGGGTCTTCCTGAGTATCAGTCATCACAATAGCCTTGCGGCGTCTTGTAACTTCGGGATGCTCTTCACACAGAGTCCATCCAACATGTGAAAAGAAGAAACCACGTTGGACGTTGAATGGATCTGCATCCGTCTCGGAATATTTATGGTGCATTCGGTGATTAAGTACCCAGTGATAAATATGATGCTATGAAAAAGCTCAATCACAATTTTGCATAAAGTTAAGTAAACCATTTGTAAGAACAAGGAAACCTGCAATGCTATGGTCTGTCCAACTGCCACCAGCAATCGAAGAGGCCATTTTGCTCTGTACGATCTGTGGGACCATAAACGATGTGCTCCGGCTGTGATCCCGAAGCCAGCAAAAAATACCAAGAAGGAAGCTACAAAACGATAACATGAAATGACGTATAAATAGAATCCTTTGTTAATATAAACTCACTCCAAACAACTGTTTGCCATTTGGCAGCTGCAATGCCCAAGTAGAATCCATAAACACCAGTGATGTGAGCTGCTGCAACCAGTAGGACATTGCACCAGAGGATGTTGTCCAGTGAAGAATAACTTGTAGTATTTTCTGTCTTGTGTGATGTGGTGGTAACACTTGAATGAAAAAAGAAAACGTTTGGAATTTCAGTGGTTGAATGATTAAATTCAATACCTTTTTACAGACATCGTCGTTCCAGATAATTCTTCCTAGGTAAAGTTGTCTTACGTTTTTATACAGTGAAGAATCACAAACAGATTTAGTTGTGGGAATTTTAACTGTGATTTCAGAAAATGCACGTCGCAAAACCGATGCTGTGGAATACTCTGGACAACAACACTTTGGCAACAGAGACAGTCTACTGTTGGAAACGTACTCTGTGTCACCCTCCTTTAAGAAACAGAAGTTTGATAGTTTTATGACACATCATAAACACATCAAGAATCACAAATCTAAAAATTCTGTAATTGCTTTGAACACAGTTTCCAGGCAAAGCTAGTCGAAAAGACAAAAGTAAACCGACATCATAAATTTGACACGAGAGAAAACTTCAATCGATGTTACAATTACAGTTTTCAGTGAACATCTGAAAACAGGCCATCCAAGGGGTTTACCCCAACAATTTCTAAGTTGTCCTGCTTTTTCTTTGATGTTTAATGTCACTCAAGAAGAACGACCTCATTGACCATCAGTAAAAGTTTGTCGTGGAACCATTTTTTACGAGTCGTTTACAGTCCACCCCCCACCCCAAAATGAGAACAGTTGTAACAATAAAGCCTAATTTAATATAGTATTTCCCATGTCATGAGAAGGGAAAGTCACCTGTTTTGATAAATGACATGGGTTCGTCGATGAGAACATAGTTCAACTGTTAAACAAAGAAGTTGCATAACACACCCTACAGAAGGAAACGTACAGACGATTCAAGGCCAACTTGTACACGTAATATCGTGTCACGGGAAAATGGATGTGCTTCCTCTTCGCCGTATTACCTTTTTGATCTCTAGCCAATAACCTGAACCCACAAAAGCATGTGCAAGGCCAGGGCATGTCGAAAACTACAGTCAGATCACTGTGATGAAAGTGAATGAGCTGTAGTGAAATATTTTCCTTGAAGCAATTTCTTAAACATGCCTGGGGATATCCATCAAAATTATTCTTACCCCAGTCAGTTTTTTCCTTTTATTTCGAAGTTACGGTTTCTTGTTGTTGACGGATAAGTTTCTTTTCTTTCTTCTCTTCCCTAATAATGAAGGTTATATAATTTTCTGGCACCAGGAGGAGGGGGTTGAAAGGATATGCAAGTTTTCATCAAGACAAACTGGCAACCTTGAAAAAAAAATTGTTAGAAAGTTGAAAGGACGTCGACTGTCTGACGTATTTCATTGAATTTCAAGCAGTCGTGCAGTGGGGAAGGTTATGGGTAATTAAATTTACCTTGGGCAACGTAACTTTCCTGAAATTATCTAAGGTAACAATTCACCTTAATTCGATTTTACTCTTATCCTGCATAGAAAAAAGAAAGAGAAAGAACATCTGATGTGTTCAAGTGATAAACCACGTTGCTATACTTTTTATGTGAAAAACGTAAGACACGAGTTCTCAGGTTTTCACGAAATAAATGGTATGTAATTTACAGTAACCAGCCAGAAGTTAAAGAAAATGCCAAGGGTGATAGACCAAGAGGCACAAATTTATTCGTACCCTATTGAATTCTACAGTGAGTGGGTCCTTGTCATAAAAGTGGCCACGAAACCAAAAAAATGAATGAGACATGGGCTTGAACAACTTCTTATTCTTTTTATCAAGTCAACAGATGGCCATGTCAAGATGCAAAAGAAACTACCATATATTATAGGGGGGTATTATAAAATTGTAAGCATCTAGTTTACGGTCGATATACTCGTACAGTGGTTAATTACGAAACGAGGCTGTTCACTTTTGTAATTGAGGAAGCAGGTTACCTACCCAAGTACGTCGGCTCACATGCTGTATCACGCAACACAGCTCATGCCATGTGGTATTCTTCGTAAAAATCCTAGTATTTTTTACTAATAACATTCTTCAGTAGAAATTGGCTGTATGGCTGTAAAACGTGAGCGCCCTATAATGTGTGTCTGACTAGTCCCATCTTCGCTGCATAATCAAAAGTTACCGTAAAAGGTTTTCTGCTTTATGATCAAGGCAGTCGACACAATGCATACCAAACTTGAACGTCTACTATATGCAAATCGTAAACGTTTTCTTTTCTTGTGCGGCGCACATTTTCTTTTCACGTTACAAAGGCCGAAGACTTTCTCTACAATCAGCAGGGGGGAGGGGACACAAAGAAACAAAAAAAATTTTGTAGCAAAAAAAAAAAAGATTGTACTCGTATATTGTCAAGCGTATTCACACAAAGTTTTGTATTTTTTTTAAGGGCGAAAGGGCATAGTTTGGGGAAAAAAAAGTCATTTTTAGGTAATTGTGGGATGATGAGAGAAACAGAGACACAGAAATCGCGATGAAATTTCAACGTTTAGGATATTACAGGTCGATATTTGATTAACAATATTGTTTTAATTCCACTAAAATAATAGATTGGTCAGCGTATCTTTTAAAAAATGTTAAAACCTGTTTTTTTGTTCAATTCATTTTCAGAATTCACTGGGTTTTCTTCTCCATTTGGTCTGTCCTGGCCCATTTCAAAACTCCGGACGCCGTTACACGGACGATAGAAACAACCAGGTAAGCCAGAGCCAGTATAATTAGCACCAGTAATAGCGTCACGTCCATTGATTCACGCTGCAACATGTTTAGTCTGCACGAAGCCGGACGTAAATGAGGTGCACCATGATGACGTGCGACGTGCTCGATAGCGTGAACAGCACGTTCAAGTGGCCGATCCATTTCGATTTGTTCTCTCATTAAACTAGACAACTTTTGAACGTTCTCTTTGTACCTAAACAAATGGCAAAACGATTAATGAATGTCAATTTGCCTTGCGCCTTCAAATGCCTCCCTACTTTGGATTCGTGACGATTTCGTGAATCGAATTGTAGAGGACATCTTCTGTTAGCGTCATCCAGTCCAATTTAATAGCGTAGCCATCTTTTTCCGCCTTTGCGACGTAGTTCGATTGGTCCCCGAAAACGGGGAAGCCGATTAGTGGTACGCCGCTCCATACGGTTTCTTGGTTGCTGTAAAGTCCCCCGTGGGTCATTAACAAACGCATTTTCGGATGCGCCAGGAGGTCAATTAGCGGAGGAAGCCAGGTGTAGAGTCGGACATTGGGCGGAAGATCCGTCATGCCCGACTCGTCCTCCCATTTCCAGAGAACGCGTTGCGGCAGACGGGAGAAAGCGGCCACGAAGATCTTCCTAGTCGCCTCCGGCATGCCAGACCCGTGTACGATGGAGCCGAAGCTCAGCACGATGAATCCCGCTTCGCCAGACTCATTCACAAAAGTCTCTACGTCCTTGAAAGGATCTTTTTGTTTTACATTTCTTTTGTTTAAAACTATAAACAAAACTTACCTTTGGTAGCGGTTTGGGCGGTCGCAAATGAAGCCCTCCAGCATCAACGATGGTCGATGACTTGAAGTAATGGTAGGTGATGCTTGGCTGGCTGTTTCCAATGAAAAGGCTTAATCGATTTTCGATCTCTTTGACAGTGGGAAGTGGCTCGCTGGAGTTGATCCATGCGTGTCGGGCCTCGACGTCCACCCTGGGCAGTATAAACCAATTTCTGAAGTAAACCATCATCGTGCTGATTGCGATGTTGATGGTGCGCTGGACCAGGTTCATTTCGCTGGTGAAATCCGTGACGAGAACCGGGTACTCTTGAATAGACATGGGCGAGCACGTCGACTCGAGCATCCACGGTAGCGGCGGTAGTCCACTCATATAGATGAAAGGCGCGCGGAAGTGTTGCACCAGCGGCAGCATGCACTCGTTCATAAACGCTTCGATGACAACCAAATCGAATTGTTCTCTGCTCGTAATCAGCTGATGAAAGACGGGGTCGTTGTAACACGTTTTGCAAATGTTGGCCATGCGTTCGGGATGTTTGAGCCACAGTTTGAGCGGGTTGTTGGTGTCGAAACCGATGTCGTGTCGGCTGTTCAGTTTCTGCATACCGGCCGAGTGCAAGTGAGTGACGTTTCTTATGTCCTCCCTCGGCTTTAATCCATTCCAGTGAGTAATCGTATGTCCGCGGCTGGCTAATGCCTTGATCGTGTAAAAGAAGAAATGCGTGTGACTGTAGGAGGTGATGGGCGATAAGAAGAGGATGTTGGCCGCCGAGGCCGGTTCGAAATTCCATGCGGCTACGAGCAGCAGCAAACTCAGACGGAAAGTAAAAGTCATTTTCTTTTAGCGATCCGCCGAAGGATTTTCTTTTTCTTTTTCCTGTAGGAGAAAGCCATTAACAGGTATACTAATATTCAAATGGCGCGCTAGACTGCGCCAGACGAAATTCGAAAGTTTTGCTCATCTCCCTAGCCAAGGTTATTTCAGGTATGCGCTACGGTGTAGAGTTGAATTGGATACTACTCCATCAGTTGTGGGAAGAACAAAACAAAAACATAACAGCCATTGCTGATAAGGTAGGGAAAGACAAGGCGAAGCTATCATTTTCATGTCGCTAGGAATCCACCTGCCCATATAGAGAAACCCACACTCCCCTATACCACTCCCCAAATCATTAAAACAAAAAATCCAAAAACAAAAAAAAACAACGTCTAGGAAGACATTTGACCTCAATATTGGAAAAAAAACACCCTCAATATTGAAATTCCTGTATCTTAAAAAAAAAAAAAAAAAAAAAAAAAAAATCCTAGAGAAAATCAACAACAAAAATTTGTGCATTGATTCCCTACAACGCTCACGGGCATACTGAACCCTTAATTTTTTTTCAGACAAATTACAATTTCTAACGGTAGAAAAACAGGTAAAAAAGGGGGGGGGGTAACATTTGGGGATGAGGCCATCAACACTGCGGGACATTTTTTTTTTTTTTCAGGGTAAAACAAAACAAACAAAAAAAACTTACCCTCACGATTTGCTTGAGTCGAGATAACGAGACAGAATCAATTGCGAGAAAACAAACTCCGATAAATCACTCAACAGATCAATGGGGGAGGGGGGGAGCGAGGAAGCGAACAATCCCTTGTTGTCACACTTTTTTCTTTCTGATTGGCAGCGATTTGAAGAGGAGCGAAGAACAAAAAAACAATAGGACAGGTGGGAAAGGCACATCCGACAGGTCTAGAGTCCGAGACGTACTATGAATCTTTTACCTGCGAGTCCTTCCACAATATACCGTCGTCTCTCTCGTTTGATGGGCCACAAGACCCATCCATATAGGTGAGGCTAGTTGGGGGGAAAAGAATAAAGCTAGAGGCCCCTACCTAGGTACGCTCTAGGATGAAGCCGCCATGTGTGTGTGTGGCTTCAATAGGCATACAGATGGCCTAGCGGCGTTTTTTTTTTTTTTTTTTTTTTTTTTTTTTTTTTTTTTGTGGAATGCCGCCTTTAACTATCTGATGTAAAATCTATTTATTTTTGGATCGCTTTGAATTGAGTTGATGTAATAACGAAACTCTTTGACATTACGGTGCGATGCGCAAATTGTTTTGCGATGTTTAAAGTTGGCGATTAAATCGCGGTTTAGCGTCAGTGTGCGATTTCCGTTGGTGGATGGGCCTGTTTTGGATGGCTTTTCCTAGTTAACTGCGTAGAGACGCTAAGTTTGTGCGGTGAAAGTTATCACGGGACTGTAGTATTCGATTTTCCATTTGACTGCAACTTGATTGTTTTTTTGTTTTTTTTTAATGTTTCTTAATAGCGGCACGAAAAACGATGTTTTCCTAGTGTTGGTGAGCGTTTCACCGAATGCCTATTTGTTTAATCGGACATACCTATTTTTGTTATCGCGTTTTTTTTTTTAGCGTGCCCAATGCATATGCAAATTTGCTGTTTAACGATGAACCTATGAAAGCTAGATGCGTGAAAAGGTGACTGAGCTAGACGCAACCTTTTTTTCTCCCAACAGGTTGCGTGTTTCTTGGAACTTGGCAACGGTTGTTTGTCCTCTTCAGACACTTTTTTTTTTTGTTTCCCCCTCTTCCCAATCCTACGTTACCTAGGCAAAACAAATTCGAAATTTCCTTTTTTCTTTTTTTTTATAACAGAATCTTGTTCTCTTGCGCCATCTACTAAGCCAATATCCATACGTGAATTCAACGTCATTTGGTAAAGTTAAAAATTTCTTTATTTTCTGTTGACATAGTATCTTCATTGAAGAGATCTATGTGTCAAAATTGGCCATGTGGAGGATGCAATTTGAAAGAGTTATAAAAAAAAAAGACCAGGGTTTTATTGCGTTGCGTGTAGAAGAGCTACTTGTTATGGACTAGATGAGGTGACAAGGTGCGTTCGCTCACGGGCGTCTTGAATGGACTGGAATCACTATGTCGCGTTTAGTACCCACTCAGCCTTGTCGACTTTCCATATTAAATCATTGTGACTGTATCACTGTGTCGGGCGTATCTTTTTCGATTACGGGGTAACTAATTATTAACGAAATGAATTTTTTTTTATTGATTTCTTGACGCGAGAAAAATACACAAATTCGATTACTGTCCGATTTACCATCAGCTTAAATAGAAGGGGAAATGTCACCTGCCTGAGGTAGTTTAGTTTGCGGGCGATCTTTAATTATGGTTAGCTTGCGGAGACGGTTAAAATAATCACGTTTGCGGCTTTGCTGGTTTGTCTACGTCGTATCCGATATCGGAAATGCCGCCTGCTTAAATAATTACAGTATGAAATTTGATATTTCCTGTTACGTTGGCTATACCTCGACAGAACAAAAATAAGCAGTGGATATGAATAGAACCAAGCCAAAAGTTGGGATTGACGTCACTGGCTATTTTTTTTTTTTTCTTCCTTTTTTTTGTTTGCAAGTCTAAAACTTGATGCAAGGGCCAAACGGATGACATACCCGGATGCCAAGCTCTTTGTTTTTTTTTGTTTTTTTATTGTTTAAAGCCTGAATATTTCCTTGACGCTTACGAGGATGACCCCAATGAATATTATTTATTGAAGACAGTCGTATTGTCCATGTTTAGCTTATAATGTAATCCATCAGCGATCGGTATAACCGCGTGTGCAAGGCGAAATTGAGGAGCCGTTAAGATACAGGATGAGCTCCTATGTTGGATACCTCAAAGAGGTAAACAGTTTGATGGATGGGCGGTAGAATTTATGTAGCACTTTATGTACGTCTGTTAATGTTGTTGACACTCTTGTGGAGTTAAAAAAGAAATTTAAAGAACGAAACATGCCAGAAAGGACGTTTTCTTTTACGCTGTTGACGAAATGATGAGAAAGTCTGACCGCGATATTTTTTTTTTACATGCAATTTTATCGCTGGCGTGTTTTCACTACTGCGTTTTAGAGTCTTGTAAAGTTTAATTTAGTGTTATAGCTAATCGTCTCACGGTTTTTTTTTTGTTTGGATTAAGATTTAATTTGATCTTGATCATTTCTCGTGCTAACAGCAAACCAACCGCACTATTGCATGAGTAGGGGGTTCGTGTGGAAACATCGGTTATGATACGCATTAAATCTTGTCGAAGCATTTGTAATACCCACGCTTAGAATGCGGTTCCAAATCACCACATGACAAGGACTCGCATGTCCAGCAATTAGTTGCTCATTGTTTGAAATTGTCTCACGCGTGAATGATCATTATCAGTTTGTATAACGGACAAAGCAACTCCTTTTAAGCAATTGTTCTTTGTCTTGTTTCTCTCGTAACAACAGCAAGCGCAAAATTCGATCGAGTTTTAACCTACTCTTCATACTCCAAAATGTCTTAAGGCGAATTATCTTTAAAGTAATATCATTATTGCATCCGTAGGCTTGTTTCTGTACATCATCCAGCCCCGTTTTTCCGGTGTGAAACTGATGGCAGCAACCTCCTTCAAGGTGAACCAACGCACGTGATAAACAGCACGTCAACTCTACAGTGTTGACGCAGTTGGACTCGATACGAAAAAAAGCTCAATAAAGAAAACCAAGGTAAGCATCCATCAATTATCCTTGTAATGTATTCATACTTGTCGCTAAGGTTCATTTCTCCTACACGATCCAGGTACTTTTTTTTACGAAAACCAATGGAGCCAAATTGCATACCATTAAACTGAATGGGACTTCTTTATTTCACCTGAAGTGCGTCATTCTTTGGAGGATGTTCCGAAAGAGCTGGGTCACCAGGGTACACACTTGCAGCCTTACAGGTCTTAAAACGCGTGACGATATAGAACAGGTTTGACGTAGCATACTCAAGCTAAATCATTTACATGTAGTATTTTGGTTAAGGGACAAGATGAACATCAGTTGAGAGGAAGCCTTTGCTCGGACGCTTTGAATTCGCAAAGTATGAAAAAGTAAGTCAGGGCTGCTCCAGCTACCTGCCCATAGCCAGTTGTAAATTAGCTTTTAAAAGAAAGGGAGGTCATTCACGTGCTTACCTGCGGTAATAGTTTCTTACTGACATTGAAATAACCATTGGCACTGATTTGCGGAATCGTCTGCGCCATATGTGTTACGAGAAATTCCACCTGCGTAAAGGAATGGTACTTGTTTCAATTCCTGCGCCGCATCCAATTTTCGTTATGTTGTTACCTCCATTTGATTGCAAGCTAACAGCTCGTCAGCGTGTTTAAACTTCAATAGTTGTCCTATAACATCTCCAGCCTAAGATATAAAAGAATATGTTTTTGAATTTTTCAGAATTAATGAAGCTGCAGATCGAAGGAGAAAAGTACCTTGTTGGAAACACAATCTGCAAAAGAACACATTAAAATTAGGTGGACCAAAGCAAACAATAGAAAGGCGAAATCCGCCATTGTTTTGTGTTCCATGTCAAACAGGTAAAAGCTCGAATTGATAATGGCAACAAAATAAAAGGTTGTAGAGAGGAGAAGTATCCAACCAAAACTATAGTTAATGTTATCGACAGTATCACAGGCCAGAAAATATCTTTGCCTCACTGCAACAACGAATAGTCTGACGTCTTCCGGTTGGCTGTTCAATAACTGGATTTCGCTCCGCTCGATTTCCGCCTGGATCAGCTCAAATGCAAGAGACGAAGCGTAGCAATGAATGGCAAACAAGAGCAAAGCAGTCATTGGATAGATGGCTGATAAAGTCGAAATGGCAGTGATGAAGAGACGACGGTCAAAAGATTTTCGCATGCGGAAGTGGTTATCCGTGTTCAATAAAAGAATTCCGGACACCTTTAATCATTCGAGTAATCGTACCGTTCATCACAAAATAACAATACAGATCCATTTAAAATGTGTTAATCTATTCACAGGGTCTTACCACCAAGATGATGTAAACAATTCCCAACGAAGATATTCTGCGAATTCGATTGCAATTGCTTGCAGCTAAAACAAGTTTCATTCGATCGAAACTTTCAAACAGATCGATTGGTCTCATGGCAACCAGCAAGATAACGTGAGTTCCAATTGCATGAATACCGTAATTAATGAAATCGATTATCCAGTTCCAGGTGCCCGTTTCTGTGCTGAAAACCATGAACCCTTTTGGCCGATCAAGCGAGGCTTGCATTCGTAGGGTGTGCAAGAAATAGAAAATGCCGACCAGACAGGTGATGTTTAACAAAAAACAGAAAACTTTGTATGCAAATGTTAGCCACTGAAAAGTCTTGACGGATAAAGTTGAAGTCTCTGCCAGTTCAACGCCAAGAATCCGGAGCCAGATTAACACTGGGCGAATGGTCCATGCCCAGCGTCTAGTTGGAGGGAGCTGGATGTGGGTCCCTTGTGATGGTGGACCTACTCGTACGACCATTATGGTTTTACTAGAAAGGGGGAACCAAGACGAAGAAAAACGGCTGCTTGGTTTCCTTTGTTTGCTTTCTTCATTCGAATCCAATCGGTTAATAGGAATGATTGCAATATTTTATGGTCAGCTAACACATGACGTGCCCAGGTATTTGACTTGTTTAATCGAATTGAAAATGATAAAAGGTTTTTTGTTTCACGCCATTTCCTGTCGTATGCTAATGTAAATTGCATGTATGAATGGTTAGTTGGCTTTTATCAGACAACCATTTCATTCACATGGAAAATTAATTGTCTGAGGTCTGAGTTATAGCATATAGCCATATTTCTTATCTTCTAATTTAAGAAAAATTCTGTCTAAAGTCTTTTCTTTTTCGTCTGCAGATGGATTGTCGTCTTAGTGGGTCATGGGTTCGGCGATGATGTCTTTAAGAAGCTGACAGACCAGTAACAATAACAGCACATAAAAAGGTTTTTTGGTTTTAAATTAAAAATCTGACTATCTTTTGGATATTTAGATGAAGTTGTTGTTCACTGTATATTAGGACTTGATTAATGTCAAACAAAAAGTGAGGCAGCTGTGAGGGTGATGCCTAACTGGTCTAAATTGATGATATTTAAAGGCAGTTCTACATAACAGTATGAAGAACAAAACCTTACCTCACTAGTTTCTGAAGCACCATTTGCACTTGCTTAACTTGTGGCAAGTACGCTTATATGTATTATGTTATGGAGAGAAAACAACCACTTCTTTCCAGGAATGCCAGTCATTAATAGCACCTGCTAAACAAACATGATACATGGTGGCTGGTAAATAATTTACATGTAATATTTTGGTTAAGGGGCAAGTTAAACATCAATTGAGAGGAAGCCTTTGCTCGGACGCTTTGAATTCGCAAAGTATGAAAAAGTAAGTCAGGGCTGCTCCAACTACCTGCCCATAGCCAGTTGTAAATTAGCTTTAAAGAAAAAGGAATGTCATTCACGTGCTTACCTGCGGTAATAGTTACTTGCTGACATCGAAATAACCATTGGCACTGATTTGCGGAAACGTTTGCACCATTTGCATTACGAGAAGTTCCACCTGCATAAAAAAAATAGGACTTGTTTCAGTTCTTGCTACGCATCCAATCTTCTTGATATTATTACTTCCATTTGATTGCCAGCTAACGGCTCGTCAGCGCATTTAAACTTCAATACTTGTCTTATAGCATCTCCAGCCTAAGATATAAAAGAATTTATTTTTTTATTTTTCAGAATTGATGAAGCTGCAGATCGAAGGAGAAAAGTACCTTGTTTGAAACGCAATCTGCAAAGGAACACATTAAAATTAGGTGGACCAAGGCAAACAATAAAAAGGAGAAATCCGCCACTGTTTTGAGTTCCGTGCCAAACAGGTAAAAACTCGAATTGATAATGGCAATAAAATAAAAGGTTGTACATAGGAGCAGTATCCAACCAAACCTATAGTTAGTGTTATCGACAGTATCACAGGCAAGAAAATATGTTTGCCTCACTGCAACAACGAATAGTCTGACGTCTTCCGGTTGGCTATTCAATAACTGGACTTCGCTGCGCTTGATTTCCATCTGAATCAGCTCAAATGCACGAGACGAAGCGTAGCAATGAATGGCAAACAAGAGCAAGGCCGTCATTGGATAGATGGCTGATAAAGTCGAAATGGCAGTAATGAAGAGACGACGGTTAAAAAAAGCTCCCGTGCGCAAGTGGTAATCCGCGTCCAATAATAGAATTCCAGACAGCTTCAATCGTTAGAGTAATCGTATGATTCATTACAAAATAATAATACAGGTTCATTAACAATTTTCTAATCTCTTAAAAGGGTTTACCACCAAAATGATGTATGCGATTCCCAACGAAGATATTCTGTGAATTCGATTGCAATCGATTGCAGCGAAAACGAGTTTCATTCGATTGAAACTTTCGAACAGATCGATTGGTCTCATGGCAACGAGCAAGATAACGTGAGTTCCAATTGCATGAAGACCGTAATTAATGAAATCGATTATCCAGTTTCACCTAGTCGTTTCTGTGCAGAAAGCCATGGGCCCTTGGGGCGGACCGAGCGAGGCCTGCATCCGTATGGTGTGCAAGAAAAAGAAAATGTCGACCACACAAGTGATGTACAGCAAAAAACAGAAAACTTTGTATGCAAATGTCAGCCACCGAAAGGTCTTGCCGGATAAAGTTTGAATATCTGTTAGTTTAATGCCAAGAATCCGGAGCCAAATTAACAATGGGCGAATGGTCCATGCCCAACATCTAGTTGAAGATAACTGGACGTGTGTATCGTCAGATGGCGGACTTTCTCGTACGACCATTATGGTTTGACTAGAAAGAGGAATTCAAGACGAAGAAAAACGTCTCCTAGGTATCCTTTGTTTCATTTCTTCATTTGAAACCAATCGGTTAATGCAACATTTCATGGTCAGCTAACACACGACGTACCCAGAGTATTTGACTTCTTTTATCGAATTGAAAAATGAAAGTAGGGTTTTTTGTTTCACGCCCTTTTCTATCGAATGGTAATGCAAATTGCATGTATGACAGGTTTAGTTCGGTTTCATCAGTCAACCAATTTATTCGCGTGGAAAATTAATTAGGTCTGACGTCTGAGGTATAGCATATAGTCATACTTCTTATCTTTTGTTCGAAGAAAATTCTGTCTAAAGGCTTTTCATTTTCGTCTGCAGATGGATTGTCGTCTTAGTGGATCATGGATTCGGCAATGGTATCGTTAAGAAGCTGGCTGACTTAAAACAAGTACAGCAGACATAAAGGTTTTTTGTTTTTAAATTTAAAAATCTGCCAACCTTTTGGATATTCTTAGATGAGGTGGTTCGCTGTATATTAGGACGTGATTAATGACAAAAAAAAAATATGAGCCAGCGTGAGCGTCATGCCTGATTGTTCTAATTGATGATATTTAAAGGCACTTCTACATAACAGTACGAAGAATAAAACCTAACCTTACCAGTTCCTGAAGCAAAATGTGCACTTGCATAGTAACATGTCGCAGGTACGCTTATATGTATTATGTTATAGAGAAAAAAACAACTACTTCTTTTAGGAACATCAGGGATTAATAATACCTTCCAAACAATCATGAAACATCACGGTGCTTTACAGGCAAGTAGGATTATACATAAATAAGAAAGATGAGCACTCTAATACTTGTTATCAACTGTATTGTGATTGCTTGTGGAAACGAACTTCTTCCGAAGACCATCGCGGCCTGGCCAACAAACACTAGGCATTAGTATATTAGTATTAGTATGTTTTCGTTAATAATATTACGTTGTGTGCGCGTGAATCAGGTAAATTTCGCCTGGAAATACCGAACTCTGTGATTATAGCTCGTTTATTAACAAGATTAAATTCATTTAGAGCAAAACTTCTTTTCCGAAACTTCAAACTGGCAGAAGATGAAGAAGTAAGTGAGGGTTGTTCCAATCACCTATACGAGATCAATTGTTTCATTGAAACCAAACCATATATATGAGAAACGAACTTACTTGTGGAAAAAGCTTCCTACTCACATTGAAGTAACCATTGGCGCTTATCTGTGGAATTGTGTGGGTCATCTCCGAGATGAATGTGTTCATCTAGGCACAAGAAAAAAAAAAATCCATCCAGTGATTAGTGGTAAGTATGACATTTTTTACCTGCTGCTTCTGTAATCCTTTCAGTGGCTCATCGCATTTTAGGCTTAACAACTCTTTCATTGCATCTTCAGCCTGTTATAAAGCAACAAAATCTGCATTTCTCGTTGCGAGGGTGAGTGCCAATCATTCATGTTTTTGCCTTACCTTGTTTTGTATGCTATCTGCAGCAAAGCAAGTGACTGTTAAATTAAGTAAAACAAATAAAGTGAAAGTTATATCTGGCAGGGTTACGTGGTTGTCTAGTCCAAACAAGTAAAAGCTTGAATTGATTATAGACACAAAGTAAGACGTGGTGGCAAGAAGCAAGTACCAGCCAAAACTATCGTTAATGCCATCAACTGTATCATTGGCGAGCATATGTCTTTGTTTGAACAAGAATATTAATTGACTGACGTCTTGTTCTCGGCCATTCATTAGCTGAATTTCATTGCGCTTCACTTCGATCTGGATCGATACGAATGCAAGAGAAGAAGCGTAGCAATGAGTTAAAAACACGACCAAGGCAGTCAGTGGATAAACGGTTGATATAGACGCCATGAAGCTGATGAAGATTCGGTGAGTGGAGGATGTTCCCTTTGCAAAGTGGTAACCCGTAGAGATGGAGGCAAGTCCCAAAATCTATATACCAAATGGAATATTACGAAGTGGGATATATTGTATATCAAATTTAAGAGAAACAGTGAATGTCATGTGGAAGATAACGGTAATACTTTTTTCTTCTTACTAGCAAAATAATGGACGCTACCCCCACTGAAGACATATTGCGTATTCGGATGTAATTCTCTTCAATAAAGACACCCTCTAAACGCTGAAAAATCTTTCTTAAACGAATCCATCTTGTACGGATGACGGTAAGCATAATGATGTGAGTTCCAAATCCATTAATAGTATAATTTACGAAATCGATTATTGAGTTCATCTTAGCTGTTATTGTGTCGTAGTTAGATCCGCCGTATTGTTCAAGTGTACCCGGCTCCCATTTGGCGTACAAATAGCACAAAACGTCGATATGTCCAATTCCGTGGGACGAAAAACAGAGAACGCCGTAAGCTAACATTACACATCGGTGGCATAAACTTGATGACGTTGACACATCAGGAAGAGCAACTCCAAGAAAACGGAGCCAAATGATCAAAGGACGAATACTCCATGCCCAGCAGTTAACTGTGGCCGATTCTACTTCTATCTCGCGTGAGGATGAACTGACTGGGATAGCCATTATGGTCGGACTAACACAAAAAGTAGCATTCGATACGTTGATGAAGTTTGGTTGTTCTCTTGGGTGTGGCATTTGCGTAAACAAAGTGGAATATGCAAGATGGCTGTCTACGTCGAACAATCACTTTGCGACAGCCAGTAAAATGTTATGTCACGCAATAGTGTTATTGATTGATCACTCTTGTTAGAAGTGCATTTACAATGTAAACATCAATTGTATCTTCACAAAAATATTTTATGTTCCAGTGTTCATTGTTTTACCCCTAGTGTCGTGAAGCTGGCCACACCTCAAAAAGCTGCCCAAATCTATTCAGTGAATTGACGGAAGATGGAAAGCTGTGTGAGCAATCCCTTCTGGAAGCTGTGACATGCGATGAAAAGGAACTGTTTAAGGGCATCGTCTGTGTGGAACTCTTTAACAATCTTGATAAAGTCGTCCTCCAGGTAAGCCGTTTCTCGAAACTGTATTTTATGATTTAAAATATCTATTGGGTTTGCTTTAGGTTACAGGAAAAGATGTAGCTCAATACATAACATCATTCGAAGAAGCCGGCCTGCGACAACTACTACTACAAAACATTAAGAATTCTGGCTACATAAAACCATCACCTGTTCAGAAAGCTTCAGTTGCAGTTGTTCTTGCCAAAAGAGATTGAATTGCTTGTGCTGTCATGGGCTCCGGCAAAACGGTAATCCAATTAACCAACGCTGTGTAATTTTGAAACCTTGATACTTTCGTACTGACTTGATTCGAATGGGTCGGTATGAACTGGGTAAGTTAAAGTAAAAGTAATTTTTAGTGGACACGCCGGTGATTGCGACTACTAAAAGGTCCAATTGCATCTAAGATACTCAACAAACCCTTCGTGATATTCGTTGATTAAGTCATCTAAAATTTTACATTTTTTCATGTAGGTGACGTACTTGGTACTGGTTATGAACATATTGTTAGAACAAAGTGTTGCTGGTGCCTCTCATGCCATGGGGCAAAAGCCAGAAGTTGTATTTGTCGCACCCGCGCGTGAATTGGCCATTCAAATTCACCGCGAGGCGTGTAAATTCTTCTACAATTCGGTTTTAAAGTCTGTGATTATATATGGAGGAACTGTCACGAGCCATCAGCGGTCAAATCTTCAAGCTGGGTGCAATATTCTTGTCGCGACAACGGGGCGACTCGAGGATTTTCTCGACCGTGGAGTATTTGACTTCCGGGGGTCAGGTTTTAAATTTTGGACGAAGCTGATCGAATGCTTGATATGGGTTTCGGTCCCAATTTTGAAAAAATTGTCAACCATCCAACGATGCATCCGAAAGTATATTCTCGATGGCTTTTTGAGTATGAGATTTGACTGATGTAATACTATTTGTTTTTCTGTAGGGAATCCGTCGTGTTTGTATGTGTTCGGCTACATTTCCAGACGAAGTACAAGCGCTGGCTGCGACGTACATGGAAGACCACATATTCGTCACAACAGGCATTGTCGGTGGCCCCAATCCGGATGTTGAACAGCTGTTTTTTCAGTGCTCGAAAAGAGACAAGAGAGCTAAACTGATCGAAGTTTTACAAGATCTCGGTGATGCCAAGACTATCGTTTTTGTCGAAAGCAAAAAGACGGCGGATTTCGTCGCTTCATTTTTCTGCAAGAACAACTTACAAGTAAGAATTAAACCTGTTGTATATTGGGCAAGGTGTCTTAACTTTAAAAAGAAGGTATGGGTATGGCAATCCGCTTTACCTAAAATTAAAAAAAATATCGTTTTTTTTTTCTGTTTCACTGCTCTCGCCACCTCCCGGTCAGATTTCTAGGTAATTCTCTACATACACTCACCGAATTTTTCTGCTGCATCGCGCTAGCGCTGTAGCGTACTTTGCGGTTGCCATACGTCGTCAGGATATTTCGTCATATTGTGGTTTCACCCCATCTATCATTTGTACAAATTGTAGATATTGTCCCTAACAAGACTTCATGTTTACATTCTTGCCAGTGGTGCTGATACTTTTTTTTTATCACAACCGCTTGTTTCAGCTGTTCCTAGTATTGAAGCATTACTTATGCAAGTACTTAGAGAGGGCTGCCCCTTACAAAAGAAGAGCTTATCACGGTATGTTATGAAATAAATAGATTTTTAAAGAAAGAAAACTTTTTACCTCTCCTGTCCCTCATAGATGCAGTGATGGTATGTTTGCAAAACTGGAAAAAATTCTGTGCTGTGGGGGCCTTAAGTATGTGCTCAACATTTTGAAAAATGTGAACAGCAAAAACAGTTGATCAGAATTTCAAACGTCAAAAGTATTTATTTTTGGAAAATCAGTTAATCTACATCCTTATTTTCTGCTTTTTCATCAGTCACTATGCAGTGTGTTTGGACAACGGAAGCGTTCTTGAATCAGACTGCTTCAGTTTATATCGATGATGTATTGCTTGTCATGCCCGGTGACCAACTTCACAGTACTATGTTGTAAGTTAGTATCACTTAACAAAGCCAAATAGGTGTAAGAAAATGCAATTTTGTAAATTTTTTATACAGAATTATTTTACTGCTTTGTTTTTTGTTGTACATTGTACAGCAAATTTAGATTACATGCCTAGTATGAAAGAGATCAAGTATGTTACCGAAATTGGCTATCTCAATTCGCGAATTCCGAACTCATCCTCAGTCTGTCATTCTGATGCAGGGGTCCTGAAAGAAGTTGGAACGTTTTGAACGGTCTCAGCTAATAAGTCTGTCTTTTTTTTTGTGCCTGGAAACCCATGATTACAACTAATTCAAATGCCATTTATTGTGTTATTTGCATAGGTATTAGAAAATGGAAGTCGCTTAATGATTAGTTTCTTCGCTGCCCGTCAACTTACCATCCAAGCAAGCACTGTCTGTCAAACCATTAGCCGAATACAATTAATACCAGTAGTTCACCAAAACAAGAGGTAAAGAAGGATTGCACAGATCTTTATTGAATATATATATTGATAGACAAACATTTAAAAATTGATCATGTTTCGTTTTCTTTAAATAGGTTAAGAATCATACTCAATAAAAAGAGGTATCTAGTCGAGCCAAATTTCATAATAATAACGGTTGGAAGCCCGAAGGAATTTTTGAAAAATGCTTCCTGCCCATTACCTTCAGTCGTTGCTGCAGCCCGGAAACAAAGTATTAAAAGTTATATAAATTGAAGTGCATATCTGGGCTCCCTTCTTTTCTGTGGCCCCGTTTCCCTTAAATTTTTAATAAGCCCGTAGGGGGTCATGCCCCTACTGTGATCAGCAGTAAACGGTTGTGAGTGCGCTGTCCGGAAAGGGGACGTGGGGGTCCCCATGGTTCGATGATATCATTGGAGGGCTGTGGGGCTACCCAAAAATCCGAATTAACGGTTAATCGCTCACGTAAAAGCTTGTCCGCGACCTTCGCTCTTCTTCCGGCTTCTCTTAGCCACGCACCGGGTAATCTCCCCGGTGAGTCAACTGAGGTAGTGTCTCCCCCTACCTCGGTTGACAGCAACTTTGAAATCGGCTATTTTGCTCTTTCAAAGTTGCAAGTCTTTAAATTGTGCCGAATATTGGCAATACAAATTATTAAAAATAAATTTCGAAACTTGTCTTTTTTACTTTCGTGCAGTTTCTCTGTTTACTTATGTGAACATTTCCTTACTTAAGTCACAATGTCATTTTAAGGACATACAACTTATATTTTCAATTTTTGCTGTTCCCTATTATGGGAGAATATTTCGTTGTTAGACTATTTCATTGTTTATGAAACGATGCACTATAATCTCACTTCATCGAGATTCTACAACTTTTAGTGCACTAATGATGTTGAATTGTATACATACATTGTATATCTAATTTGACATCTTGAAATACATATATTTAGTTAATTTCACTTTGACTCTTTAGGGAATTGAACCCTTGAATTTTGGCGTGCGACGCCGATGCTCAACCATAGAGCCACGAGTCTCGTCAACTAGGTAACTATTTTTCCATGTCTTTTGAAGGAAACCTATTTGCACTTGTAATAATATTGTTGTGCGTCCCAACTCAATTTAATATTTCCGTCTCGGAATGTCACCTATAAATATAATAGAGTAATTCATTTTTTGGACAAAGAAATATTGTCTACAGTGGGAGCCATAACTCAATTCTCTAGCACAGAGGATACATACGTGACTCGAACTCTTGACTTTAGATTACCGTAGTCAGAAGCTCTACCTCATAGGTATTAGTACTACATAATTTCCCGTAGCATGCTAATACGATACACCGTAACGTAAAATAAGAAAAAGTCGGGCTTAGTTTTAAACCTGACTGTACATCAGATGGCCGTGCATGATAAGGCTATAATAATAGTATGTGGTATATCTTCATGCTATGATCTATATTTACCAGGTATACCTTCCCATTAGCGTGATACATAATGCTAGTAGTCTCTGTTAACGAAGTAGTGTCATAAGTATATCAATTCGCGCGATCAACCAACAATAAAATAAAAAAACAAGCACGAAAGGAACCACTACACCATTTCATATATAATCAAAATGCTTAAAATGTTTGGCATATTAATGTTCATTTTTTAGTTTTTGCGAAGTTGAAAAAAAAATTACCGGAAGTGACCGGAAGTAGACTGTATCTCCAGAAATACTGGGCCCACAACAAAACAAATTTGATTTTCGTGATCCTCGTGAAATTTAAGGTGTGTCTGACCTATTTTGACCTGTTTTTGGCGAAAAGTCCAATTTGGCCAAAATCGCGATTTTTCCTGAACTATAGTTCAGGGAAATTTGCGATTTTTGGCGATTTTCGGGTATTTCCTCCTGACACATGGATTCGACCCCAAATTTCACGAGGATTACGAAAATGTGGTTCTTTTTTTCATTCAGACCAACAGATAGTGAGTAATTAAGCAATTTCAAACCGAAAGTTATACCGAAAATTAAAATTTCGAAAAGTTAAAAAATGAACTATGTTTTCCTTTACAAGGTACACAAGATCTGCATAGTTTCAGTCGTAAACTATAGTAAATTAACATAACATGGCCTTGATGTTGATTGTTGACAGAACATTGACCACTTCAAAGCACTACCACACACATAATAATCAATGTAAATGTTTCAAAACCATCCCCTTAATTTGATAGCCATCAGAATTAAGGCCATAGTGGAACAGATACGGTTCTTACCAGAAAAAAAGTAAACAGGAGATCCAATTCTTGCGGAATATTGATGGCAAATAGCACATCTTGTTAGAATTTCTTGAAGGTTTATTCCAATAAAAAAAATCTTCCGTTACAGACTGTGCATATTTTGTTGCATTGAGAAATGAATGCTACCACGCTTGTAACAATGGCTTTATCCAGAATGATACAACATGAGACCTGGTTTTCCAAAAGTACGTTAATATTACCTTGTTCTATGCCCAACAGATTACATTTTGTGTTGGTAACGAAGCAGCGTAAAATTTGCACATCAATAATAGTGGTGGAGGTAAAAACAACAAGCTATTCCGACGAAGTAAACTCAAATACACTTCTACGTAACAACAAAGTAAACAATGAGAATCAAATGTCAAAAAATAGTTTCGATTTCAGCCGCTAGAGGCTGGTGAACTTGCAGCACCGTCCGTTGGAAATTATGTTGCATATTTTCAAGACATCTAGTGGAGAAGTGACTAATTCCGATCCATTGTCATTGCCACCACGTCAGCTGTTCTTTCACGCTATTCTATCAGCTGTTCTATTTCGCGTGGCGTCGGGCTGAGGATGGAAGCATGAAATGAACGTCTTCCTTCTAGAAATTTTACCGTTGATTTCATCGTGTTTAGACCTGGATTTCGTGAATCGAATCTGTGCTTAAAGGTGAAGTAAGTTCGTAAAGGTATTATGGCAACTATTGTTGTCAAAAAGCATTCTGTAAAACATTTTAAATTATTCAAAGGAGCAGCATTGATTGGCTTAGCCACCACGTTTTTGATCTCGGTTAGTCGAATACACCCATTTGGGACCAAGGGTGCTACACGAAGAAGACAGTCCTTTGCAATCGATGTCACAGCCTGGATGTCTTAAATCCAGAGTATATCAGGTAGTGTTAAGTGATGGTATTATTTAATTTAATCGTTTTAGCTTTGTTACTGTTCTTTTAGGTCCTAGTGATTTACCAGGATGCTGTAGTGGTCACAGAATCACTTTGGGAAAGAAAGAAATATCATTATTATTCTGTGTTACTGTAATAAAAGACATGCAGTACCATTGTTGTGTTGTTGAATCATTCTCCCACACGCAAGAAACAAAGAGAAGTTCCAGAAGAACATTGCATATGTTCCCTACTGGGTAGTCAAGTCTGTCACATTGTGAAGATCTTTTTGGGTTTTTTGTAGACAAAAAGCAAACATTTTTTTTTTCAGCTGTGAAAAGGGATGTTCACTAAACATTGTCAACGTCTTGAGATTCAGTTATATACATGGTAAGTGTTTACTAGTAAAACTAACTTTATAAAGTAAAGTGAAATATACAAGAAAAATATATAAATTTGAAATTGTTTTTATTGTCCCACCTCCGCCCTCAATTCCACCACATTTTACATACATATATAAATACAAATACATACATGAATAAAAATACACACATAAATACAAACACATACACTTAACTAAATTAACCGGTTGGCTGCCACGCCATGCAACCCGTAGGTTGCTTAAGCTACATTCGCTACACGTCGAGTCGGAAGGATCCCCGACCAAGGTGGGGCTTGTCCGAAGACAAGCCCGGGCTGGCACGGTGAAAGAGTCCATTCTGGGAATGCACACCCCAGGATATCTCTCACCGTGCCGACAAAGAGAAGTCCCTAATGGTGCATTGCCTAGCGCCTAATGGCATAAAGCCATTAGGCGCAATGGCGACTGTTCCCCCCATGGCCATGAGGAGAACAGCGCCCAAGTCCCTACATCTACAAAAAAAAATGGGACCAAACGGCGTGGCAGCCAACGGGTTAACTTATATACTAGACACATTATACACTACAAAATAAAATAATACCACGGAGACCGATACACGATGAACTCCCTCCATCGCCGTGGGATGCCGACTTTTTGTGAATGGTGAAGGCGAAGGCAAATTGCGATGACGTCGATGGCAAAGGCAAAGACGAGGAAGGCGATAGCGGTGGCAGAGATGAAGAAGGTGATGGCAAAGGTGAAGAAGGCGATGGCAGAGGCGAGACGGTGATGGCGAAGACGGTGATGGCGAAGAAAGCGATGGCGAAGACGGCGAAGACGGTGATGGCGAAGAAAGCGATGGCGAAGAAAGCGATGGCGAAGACGGCGACGGCGATGGCGATGGCGAAGACGGCGATGGCGATGGCGATGGCGAAGACGGCGATGGCGATGGCGAAGACGGCGATGGCGAAGACGGCGACGGCGATGGCGATGGTGAAGACGGCGATGGCGAAGACGGCGACGGCGATGGCGATGGCGAAGACGGCGATGGCGATGGCGATGGCGAAGACGGCGATGGCGATGGCGAAGACGGCGATGGCGATGGCGAAGACGGCGATGGCGATGGCGAAGACGGCGATGGCG
Source organism: Daphnia carinata (assembly GCF_022539665.2). Taxonomy (NCBI): domain Eukaryota; kingdom Metazoa; phylum Arthropoda; class Branchiopoda; order Diplostraca; family Daphniidae; genus Daphnia; species Daphnia carinata. Next base: position 4,834,348 of record NC_081339.1, on the reverse strand, counting down.
ATGGCGAAGACGGCGATGGCGATGGCGAAGACGGCGATGGCGATGGCGAAGACGGCGATGGCGATGGCGATGGCGAAGACGGCGATGGCGATGGCGAAGACGACGTTAAGAAGAAGGCGTTAAGAAGATGACGAGCCCATGGCGGAGTCGAAGACAGCAATGAGACGACTATCAGGACTTTATTTTTTATTGACCCTATGTAACTTTAACAGATGTAAAGATATTAGACAAAAGAATATGAGAATTTAATAAAATAGATCGAAGTATGATTATGGTTCGCGGAGATTTTTAAAAATAATACAAGTTAAAAAACGAAAACTAGCTCAAGTAGTTTCCCAGGATTACTGGGACCATAATATGAAACTGACTGAAGGCAGGGAATGCTACTTCTGAAAAGTAGTCTTTCATCCAAAAGAAACCTTTGCTAAATGCTTATCAAACATTCCATATCTTCAGTCTTCCTTCAACAACAGCTTGTCACAAACAGTTGTCATCAAGCTTTGTTAGTTGAACGTAGATTCAAGAAGTTCCAACAAACAAATATTTAGTACAATATTAGTCACGATATTGAATACAAACTTGAAAAAGGTTAATAAACTGTCAAGTTTACTAGATATAGATGAAAAAGGCAGATATATTAAATAATGATATCTCAGCTAGTGTGCTCAAACTTGAAACAGTTCAGCCAATCCTTTTAATTCTACTCACGATTCAATTCTAAGGAATCACTGCTAAAAAATACTCAAGCACAAATTTGCCAATAATATTTCTACTATGCTCTGAAGAAGAACTTGGAGACATTTTACTCCAGAAAAATCAGATGACTGCATTTTCCAATGCACCAGCTGAGCCTTGACTTGCTTACTATCTATGTTCAACTTATCATTGCTAGTTTACATAAGAGGCTTCCAGCTTCCTAATTCTAACAATAAAGCAAAATATTAACGCCTGGACAAAAATAATGATCGTATATTACTTACTCGTTGATGTAAATGCACAAAACAGTGGAAAAACTCAAAATAACTACAGAGCAAAAACGATTGAATGTTTTCATGGCTAATGGTGGACATGACAGACGACGGTAGCGTTCAAGCTTTTGGGTTTTGATGCAAAGCAACCAAAGTTTAAATCTTCATACGGTAAGCATCCTGGAATTTCATATACACTTGGAGTGATTGATTTGATTTTTAATTTACGGTTCCTTACCGTTTATATGCAAATTTTCCGGAAGTGTTTCGGACGTAACGAAGAACTACAGAACTGCTAAGCAGACAACGAAACAATTCAGAGATTTATAACACCTATAAAATTTGGGAAAGAGAATTATTTTAATTACAAAAAACAGGAAATTGGATTTTGGCCCAATATGCGAAGTTTTTGGTAGTTTTAGTAGCTAAAACTTTGTAAAAATTTCTCTACTGTATTCTTTCAAGTGTGTGATGAGCAAGTTAAACAATATTGTCTCAAACCAAACATGTTTTAAACTTTTATTCTTCTTCAGTCACAGCAGATAAAATCAGTTTTCTTCCATTACATACATCATTAACTTCAATTAAATGAAAGGGATTGGACTTTCACCATTTTGCCTACAAAAGCACTCAAATTGTTTACATTATCATCTTCAAATTTCAAATAGTCGGCCATCTGAGTTAGTTATTTTCACTAGACCTGCAAAAACGCGGTATTAATACTTGCCATACCTTAATAATGAAATGTCCAGTTTAAACGATAACACAGGTTTTCCAAACTTCCACAATACACAGATCTAAGTTCAAATCTACCAGACCTGACATCTGAAGACTGGGGGTATTTAGAAAGCTGGAACATAGATTGTAAATAGCTTTTAGGTAATATATTTAAGACTTTTACAGTTACGAAATATAAGTCAAGAAAAAGTATTATAAAAAATAAGGATAACTTACAAGGAGTTGAAGGATTCGAACATGCTTACCTTTCTTGCGTCGTGTCGATACTAAACACTTATTTTGGCAACAGTAACACAGCGCCACAACGTAACATTAACACAAATTATCGATTGAAATCAGTCACAATCAACGACGGGATGGTTTAAGTACTCCAGCACGAACCTATTTACTTCAAATGGGTTGATACTTGATGCGCTGACGAAAACAACCCTGACGAAGACTACCTTTAATATCTGATTGGTTTGTTGAAAGATTAATCACGATCACGTTAACAATTGATTGCTTTCATTCGGGCTACTAGCTCTAACATGCATCCTAGATCAAAGTCAACCAGATTCGTGTAAAAAAGACAACGCCATGCACCTAAAGAGCCCTGTCCAAAAACATTTCTGTAAACACATTTCACAAAAATACAAAAAAAAAATAATAATCTTCTTCAGCATGCTACTGGATAAATTTTGAATGCACTGAACTTTTACTTTTGAGAACCTAAATCTTCTATACCTTGTGGTTTCTTTTCTGGTACACATTCTTCCCGAAGTCTTCATGGTGATCTTATCGGTAACATGGCTACAACAATTCAAAAAAAACACTATTAGTTAGCAAGGCAAGAAGTTGACTAACATGTTACGTTGATCAGAACTTATCAGTCTCTTCATCATAATTTTTTTTTCATCCGTATTCGTTTTTTCTTTCTTCAAACCATAACAAATTTAAATTTTTTTTTTGTGTGTGTGCCTCGGTTTACCCTTCATTTTGTAGTTTGATCAAATGACTTTGTTTCTCCTGTAAATAAGAATAATATTTTTTAAAAATGTTAACATGTACAGATTTTTCGCTATTGCTTCGGGTTGGCGATGAAAAAAATGTTGATCGAATGGAAAAGATGCGAAAAACCCATAAAAGCTGAAAGTGTGGGTATGAAATCCCTTGTTTCTTTTTTTCGCTGGTTGGTTTGTAATGTTTAGTTGGACTTAACGACGAAAAAAAAAATGGGGGATTTTACACATCAGCTTTTCCTTCTAAAAAATGTCTACATTAGAAATCGAATACAAAACGGCTTCGGTAATCGAATAAGTTTATACTACTAAAAAAAATTTATATTACTTCTTTCTCCTTCAGCTAAAACTCCTACTTTGTTCTTCTCCTGACAACTCGCAGCGTCTCCACTTTTCCATTGGGTTTGTCCATTCGTTACGTTCTCCCTTTCATTACCTTAATCAAGTTGAACCTTATCAACTTGAATTACAAAAAAAAACTATTATTATCGACGGGGAGGATGAAAAGAAGAATGCAAACTAGGTTAATTTAGGATTTGGAACAGATTCCGCTTTTGCTACCGACGACTTAAAAAAGCCATTAAACTGGAAGAATCCCATTTCTTTTTCAATAATACCAACATTAAACCATCTTCATTTCTATAGGTTACCACAAAATGTTTTGTTTGTACGTCTAAAGGAAATGTGATTTGTTTTTTCAGATTTTTCACTACCAGACGAAAAACTTAATTTCAGAAAAAAAAAAATTCAACGAATAAAAATCAAAAAAAGGATTTCCGTAGATCACCAGTTTCGAACATTACGAGTATGTTCCAATCTCACCAATTTTACTGATTCAACAAAAATAATTTTTTGTTAATTATTCTCCCAATTAAATCCCCTGAACCAGAGAAGAAATGGATGATTTTTGGGGTTGGAAGGACAGGAGGAAGGATATGAAAAATATCTTGATTAGGGACTTAAGTTACCACACTATATGTCACTGTTACCGCCTATATCAATGTGAAGGCCACTTGCAACTTGACACACACTTAATATCCAATAAATTCGGTATCCAGTAGACCTACATGAAGAATTAAGTTCCTGAACACCTCATCATGGTGACCCATCTGCCAAGCAAAGATTGATTAAATATAATTCCACTCATTATATTAATACGAACAAAAAACACCTACCAGTAAGCAATCCTGAAACAGACATCCACGATCAAAGCCCAGCCTCGATGTTGACGCATTTAAGTTAACAGTCAACACAACAGACAATATCCCAAATAAACCGAACTCCCATATGTAAGCCACCCACCTTGTGAGTATACTAAAACCAGTAACCTTGTTACCAAACATCTACTGAAAAAATATTTTGTGTCATCAGATTAATTTGTTCTCAAGTATTATAAGTGGCTATAAATAATCAATATTTTACCGATTATCGAAATTCGTCCATATTGGTACTCTGCAACGTGGCACGTCGTCGGCTTATGGGAGCACTTTACCTCAATGGTTCATCAAAAAAGCATTGGGCCTTTTTATATGTCCAGGGATGGGGAGCCAACCATCCCACTCTCAGAGCCAGAAGAAGTCGTATAAAAAAATTCGGCGTTGCCATTTTCCACTTTTAAAATTAAACTTCCATTTCGAATTTTCAATCCCACAAACCATTCAATTTGTCATTGGTACCGTGATACAGCTTCTAGCCCTTTGAAAGTTTAGTACTTTAAGATTTGCATTTTTATTGTTAAAAATATTTACATTTAATTATAACTGTCAAATGGCAACACCAATGGTAGGGAAATGTATAATCGCCTCTAGCGGGTAAGGAAAAATGAATGTTTCAGTTTCTCCGAATACAGTTTTGAGTCTGCAAATGGGGTTCTATCTCCTCTTGCTTACCTCATTACCCTATAAATCGCGGTTTTATAAGATGTCTTGGGTCTTCCGGGATAAATCAAATCTCTAAACGAGACCCTCCCCGCTGGAATAATACCTACACGCTCAAACCCGATTAGCCATTTCCCCGGGGCTAGGTACCCGGGTGGAGTGGGCGGCCTGATCATGTCTGATCGGGGACGAGCCCTACCCGCTTCTGTCTTTTTCGTGTACATTCAAACTGCTAGATGTCATGGGTGAAAATTTTCTGCAGACGTCTTTCAAGCATGTTCGGTTTTAAAACTCTGAAATAATTACGTTTAAATCATATTGGGAATTTTTGATAGACCAATAATTCTGTAGAACACACAGTTTAGCAGTTTTTTAATCTAATCATTGTAAAAATGCTGCAAAAATTCACCAACTTTTTTTTTGCTAGAACCCCCACCTCGAAACTAGATTGGCAGGTGAATCCTGAATGCCCATAGCATGGTGCAATTATATTTTCTCATAAACTCAATTGTCTTGTGATGTACTTATAACTTTTAGTTCTTAAGCAGGTGATCGAAGAAAGTCTAAGTCAAAGCTCTGAGTTGGATCTACTGAATGGTAATGAAGATCAAATGTTCCTCTGCCAAGAAAATATTCTGAATGCCACAGTGAATCATCCTCTCAATCTGAAATATCCATTGCCAGAAATTTATATTCATAGCTTCCTCAAAGCCCTTATCAATAAGGTATCTTGCAAGGGCTTCTAATCTTTTAGCTGTAAACATTTGTGAAAGCAACTAAAACTGTTTTTTAATGCAACAGGTGGAAAAATACCCATGTGAAATTCATTATCAAGTTTTGGAAAAGTATACCGACCTAGTGTGTAAAAATCTAGCTGATACGGAATCTGGATATCGAACATTTATAATTGATGAGAGCACAAGCATTAGTCTGAAAGAGAACATCAGCATCATATCAGATGGAACCACGGGGCTCTGCACATGGCAGGTAATATAAAAAAAACATGCATCTGATTTTTTGTTTAGTATTTGAGTTCGTTTACATTCATTTCTCCCAGGCGGCGTTTTATTTGGCTGAATGGTGTATTGCAAACCGCGAAAGGATTAGCGGGATGACGGTCATCGAACTCGGTTCGGGGGCGGGCCTTGCTGGTCTTACATGCTATAAAATGTGCCAACCTCGATTTATAACTCTGACTGATTTTCACCCAAAAGTAATAGAGACGCTTCGTTACAACGTGAAAAATAATCAAGTAATCACATCACGAAGCGGTTCGTCGATTAATGTCCAGTCGTTAGATTGGATGGAGTTTAGTAAAAACGAAAATGACTTAGAGGCAGATCTTGTTCTAGCTTCAGGTAATTACAGTAAAAAGATATATAACAATTATGAAAACCGAAATAATGGATGTCTTGCATTTCAAGACGTCGTTTACGATGAAGAGCTGATTCCCTTCCTAGTAGGAACACTAGTGAAATTACTTCAACCAAAGCGTAATCTGAATATGTTACCCTCCGCTATTATCGCCTGTACGGAGCGGAATGAAGAGACATTGGAGCGCTTTTTGTCCGAACTGGGTAAGTATATTGGCTATATTAATTGCCTGTTTTGACATTCGTTTTCCCTCCCATTTATTTGTTTCCACGAATCTCACGATTTTGATCTCATTTCACATCTTTCGTTTTTTTTTTGCAGCATGTCGTAGTCTCAAGTACGAACATTTAGAGCATGCTCCGGTGGTTTTTGCCTGCGAACGGAATTATCCAGTTAGAATTTATGAAATAAAGCCCTTGCTAAGTTGACTGTCAGTTTTTCTCCCTTTGTTTTTTTTTTGTTACTTTTCCCATTCAATCGTACATGACAGGAAGTCGGCCACCAAGAGACGCACACGATCGCAAAGTTGACAACTGTGAAAGTAACGGACCTTTTCGTTTCGCCGTTTGCCAAGAAAAAAAAAATCTTCCAGCAATATGAACGGCAAAAAAAAAGAGATTTGCTTCATGGCCGGTGCGGGTCGTATGACATAAGAGCTGATGAATTAACGAGGTGAAAGTGTGCGCGGCATACTTTTATACGTGTGTAGCTAACCTACGTGTTATGACACACTAGCGCCGTCGAGCGCGCAAAAACCCATCAGGTATGGTTTCTGGCAGTTTGCCTGTCTTTGCTTTATAGTTCTTTGTCCGCGCCGTTTCTTTTTTGCAGGAGCAGAGAACTTTTAAAAGAGACAACAACTTTCCTTGGGCCCCTTTCCGTTGTTGTCGTACAATCTTAGATTATACAACAGCTCTCTATCGCTCCCCTCTCTTTCACTCTCTTATGTCTTAAATGCTAATTGTAGGTATATCGCGTTGAGCTAGCGAACCCTCAACTTTCTATTTTTGCCTGATTGTTACGTTGTTCGTCGGGCAAAAGTTCGATTTCTGTTTTCAGGGCTTATGCGTTCTAATCTGGTCGACAACGCCTCTGCAACAGGGGAGGATATGACGTCAGGCAACTACTTTTCGCTTAAATTATTTCAATCTTGCAAGATCAATGAAAGAAGGAGCAGATGGCTAGCACAAACTTTTTTTTTTTCTTTTTTTAAAGGTAGGGGGAATGACACACACGGCGAGAAAACAGCAGCGCCATCTGGTTTTTGGTTCTATAATTCGACCAGGACTAAAATGGCGACACGGTGCCAACATAACAATCAAGAAAGGGATCTGAGATAGTCGTTTTTTTCTGATAGTGGAAACAGAGGGAAAAAAAGGTCGCTCTCTTTTGTATCATTTATGTGACCCCCGCCTTGTACATGATTATGCGAAAGAAGGTTAAGAAAAGAGTAAAGAGGCAGAGGCACTTATTGTTGGTGTAAGCCCGAGGAACCCCCCCTGCTAGAAAGCTTTCTCTGTTATACACGAACCAGTACGGGGGATCTTTGTGCGTCGACTGTGTCTACATTCACACAGCTGCTTCTGGGGCCGCAAATCATTTATCTCGAATTTCTTGTGTAGGCGCGCGTGCCCGATTCACCACCACCCCAGGTTTCCTTTGATAATCAAAAAGAACGGATGCATCTTTTCTTTGTAAACAAATTCAAAACAGGGTCGGTCCTCCGGAAGTTTTCGCTTAAAATTCGAGCCTGCTAATCATCGAATAGAATCTTTTAAATTTAACAGTAGAGATATAACTGTAGACACATTTCCGTAGACGAATGCAGTACGTAGGTTGATAGACAAAAGAAAAGACAGCTGGTAGGCCAGACCTTGTTTTTCTCCCCCCTACAAGCAAAAAATCACCTATATTTAAACGGGGCAACACCCCTCTTTCGACCCCCCTCCCTCGAAGTTGAGGCTTCCTTACCTTGTAGAGGTAAAAAAGAAATGTACCTCTAGGAATTAACTGGATATATTCAATAATTAGATCGCTGGTCTTTTTTAATAGGCGTGTTAACTTTAAAAAGGTAAAAATCGAAACATTACACTGATGTTTTACAAGGGGGGAAAGTTCGATCATGGTCCAATCAATTTGTCCATCAGGAAAAATGACAAACCCAACGGAGCTATTTGACATTCGTACCTACATAGTTGCTGTAGTCAACATCTTTTCACGTGTCAACAATATGGGGGAAGAAAGTCCACTTGGATGACGTTAACAAGTTGATCAGCTGTTTTCTAGTACTTTCTAGAATATTATTTTCTTCCCCCACACGGTGGTCATATGAACGTAAAATGAATTACCTGTTAATATACCTGCTCTTTTTTTTATTATTCCAACAGTTTTCTTTGCAGACCCAATCACAAAAAAATGCGTAGTAATTTTATAATAGTCGAGAAATAAGGAAAGTAAGGACATGAAAGATACGAATTATTATTGTGTAGCCCTTACATACCGAGACATTTTTTTTAAACTTTGTACAAATTTGACTTTATTCACCCTCTTTGAAAAAAAAAAATTATAACGAGAAGTTTTGTTTTAGATAGAACAAGAAACTAAAAAGATCCAATTGTTGGGAAGTAGGGACGAAAATGAAGAGGAAAAAATTAATTTAAGATGTAACACAGCCTTTCAAACAGAAAAAAAAAACAGCAGGGTATATAGTCAAGCATTCAAGAAGAAAGATAAATCAATGGTTCAATAAGTGAGGGTACAAAAAAGAAAAATATAGGCTATATGTATATAAATGTACAGACATACAAATACGTGGTGTTATTTTTTTTCGATTTACGCCCCAGTTTTGGCAAATTTGTTCGAATAACGAAAAAGGAAATTTTTTATTTTGCCTTGTTGTTGGTCAATGCAATTTTACAATTCAAATCTTTTTGGGATCGATAATTCAGTAATTCCAGAATAATCCGGTTTTTATTAGGTTGCAAAGAAAGAAAGAAGAAAAAATTTGGGCGGGAAATAACAGTCATTGTCTTCATTCCTTTGCTTTTCCACTCATAACTAAACTGATATAATAACCATAATTAGGAGAAAAACATATTAAATCGCAAAAATAATTTTAAAGAAATATTGGAATTTCACAGTTGATTTTTTTACGTCGTATAACACAACACTGCTTAGCGTGAAAAACAAATTATTAATTATTGATATTTTTGTTGTCTTCCTTTATTTACCATCGGCCTCTGTTGCATTGTCGCTAGTGTTGCCATTGTCTGCACTGCCACTGGCGCCATTTGGTCTGTGACGGAAAAAACCAGACACAGTTTTGCACTCGCGAATGGTGACAGTCATCATGTTGACCGTCACGTCTGTGATGAAGATCTGATCAACCAATGGGTTTTTACGGTGCCAATAATCCAGACTCGGTGTCAAAAGGTGATCCGTCGATGAAGGTGCTGACTGCTTCCGGCCATTGGGACCATGCCCGTTTTGGTTGACGTTCTCCTGGTCCGACAAACTTCCACCCGTTTGCTCGCAACGTTTCGACGAATTGAGGCTGCTACTGCTGCTCGGTGGATGAGCTGATTCTCCAGGTAAAGCAGGTGAAAGAACGGGTGCAGGTCTAGTAGGCGAACTGGATCGACTGGCCGGCGAACTCGGTGAGTACTTGTTAGCACCACGTTGCAATGAGAGTAGCGCCATTTTAGCCGATTGCTCATCTTGTGACAACGATCGTTGTGGCGCTGGATTGTTGGGTGGCTGGTTGGATCTTTCCCGCCAATCCAATCCTGGACGAGCCACTGCTTCTCCATTGGGCGATAATGAAATTGATAATGTGACATGAGGCTCTTTGGTGATTGTAGTGGGGTTTCCTGCAACAGTCAAGGTAGCTGGGTCGGTGGGAGCACGTGTTGGTGTAGTGGGTGCCAGTCGAGGAACTTTGGCTGTAGGAGATAGTGGACTGTTTCCATTCTGTCCGCTGGGGCTTCGTGGACTCCTGGACCGGTCAAGTGACGTTGTCGAAATGGTAACACCGACTCGGCCGTTATCGCTAAGCACTTCGGCTTTCCTTTTGGTACCAGACGAATCTTTTTTCTTTTTCCTTTTCTTTCTCCTTTTCCTTGTCCTTCTTCTTTTCTTTGGCAACATCGGATTTGTTTGCTTTCGAGTCATTCGAAGGCGTTTGCGACGAACTGACCGACCTTTCCACTCTGAAAGCAGAGGCAATTTTAGGTCCGGCTGCTGTGGCTGCTGCTCTGCAACTTGGAGGAGATGACAACGGTTTCTCTATCACTTTTTTCTCAGGTTCTTTAACTGTTATGGGTGCAGGGGGAGACGTAACAACTGGGGATGTAACAACCGGTTCCTTATCCGTTTCTTCTTCACTGCCACTGCTACTACTCGAACTGCTACTCGAGCCGGATTCACCGTCGTCTGAATCACCTTCGGAAGATGATGAGGTACTTAGCCGCCTATCACGATTCGATCTCCCACCGCTGCTTGATTGCTGCTGTGATTGTTGATCCGACTTTTTCTTTGGTCCTCTTTTGAATGTGGCTGCTTCTCGTTCTCGTCTTTTTAACCAAAAGAACAAACAAATCATTAGCTGGAAAGACTTGATTTCAGCTGGAGACGATTTCTGGAAACCTGTCACTTGCACTTCCTGCTTGCACAATTGACAGCGTGTTGACACTTGACAAACACACAAAGCATTATGAATAAAGTTTTGGATTTTGTTGAGATTTCGAAACTAGTGTTTCCCAGCAGTAGTGTAGAAAGATTGACACCACTAAAACCTATGTGTTTATGGGAGAATCAAACAGACATACCTTTCGAAGGCTTCTAGAAGACGCCCATCCAGTATGTTTTCTTCTGGCTCCCACGTATTGTGCCTGTTAACATCCAAACCATTGTGTTATTAGTAATGTCAAGTCATTTAATCAATTCGAATGGTGACTCACTTTGTGCTCCAACCTTTCCATTTCACCAAATACTCGGGGTGGCCCTGTTTTTTTGAGAAGACGACAAGAAAAGAAAAAATAAACAAGGCTGGTCAGAAATGTGTCATGCATGTAGGTTAGTAACGTTGACATATCCAAACACTTTAAAGCAAACATTTGCAAAAGAAATAATAGACTTGCCCTTCGAATTCTTTTTTTGAGAATGCGTTCGGCCGCGAACACCCTGTCTCCCACATTCGACAGCTCCATTTTGGAATCCAGTTTTGAGAATGTTTGAGGGAAACCGTTTGACAATAAATATCCAGTAAACTTCAAACGAGGCAACCAATCGTAATTTGCACAAACACAGGAAGCCTAATAACAGTTGCTTCTTTCTTTTCTTTCTTATATATTTTTTTTTTATCTCAGCTATCCGAGGGAAGCTTTTTTTCTTTTTCTTTTTTCCCGAGACACAGACACACTCGCACAACAAACACACAACAACAGATGCGCTACTTGCGTTCCACACAACTGCCGACTGAGGGCGCCGGCGCTTTGGTTGTACGGTTTAGAGGCTTTTTTTCCCTTCCCCTGCCCTCCCCAACCTCTCCCAACTGGACCCGGAGGCGTACTATCGAAAAAGTACACTCAAGCCAACTTAATTTGAACCGACTGAATAGAGTGATGCAATAGTCTTTTTTTTTTTCTTAATAAATTTAATTCCACTGCGAGCTATAAAGTGTTTTTCTAGAAATCCTATCGAGATACGTAAACTCAATTTGCTATTCTCGGTAAGCCGAACTTTCTAGAAAAGATGCCAAGGAAGGCCGAATGACTCGATGAAAGATTCGTCGACGAGTGTTAGTAAACGGGAAACTTCTAGTTGCTTACGTCAAGGACCTTTCGCCCTCCCCCCTTCTCTAGCCGTAACGTCAAACAATTAATTTCGATTGAATGTGGGGTAATTTAACGATGGATTAAAACATCCTTGCCTTCAATTCCATCGGCTGATCTGCGATCCGACTTATTTACTGTCACAGTACAAATAGATGATTTTTATAAACGACATTCTGAAATGAAAGTCCCGTTGGCCACACTCAAGGTTATCTTGAATGTTATTTACGTTTAATGTCACCGTAGCGAAATCCTCTTGTTTAGCTATTCATTGGATTCTCTCGAGTCTAGGATGAAATTGATGTTTAGGAGGTCCCCGTCTTTCTCAACGTTTTTAATCTAATAAACAAGAACCTGGACTTTCAAAAAAACATAAAAAAGTACAACATGTGGCGAGTTCTTTTTTCCCTTCTTGTTACGAGGGCGGTGCACGTGTCACGACGTGTTTCTCCGCTGTAGGTCAACGGTCTCGTAACACAGGATATATTTCTTTCTCATTCTGTCGGTTTGTGTATACACAGAAACCCTAAAGGTCTTAAATGTGTGCATACCGCCCGAATCGTCTACACATCCCAAACGACTAGCAGTAGACAATCAAGACTATGTTGTTTGATTATAAACACATGCTTGTCTTTTCTTATTTTTTTTCATCTGATAAAACCTGATTTTGGCAAGAGGTATTATTGGCAAACTATCAACGTTTTCTTTTGTGTCTATTTGTCTTGGACTTTATTTTTTTTTTGTGTTACTGTTCCAATCTGTCAAGTCGCGTGCAATTTCAATAGAGGTGAAAGGCGACCTCCTTTTATCTGCATTTTTACGATTTCATTGTAATCGCGTCATTGTCTATCTAGACTTAAAAAACAAAATACTAGTGAAAAATCAGCCTTTTTTCACGTTTACAAATAAAAAGTGTAGTGAATAGTGCCAATATGCACTATTCGGCCCACCTTTCTCTATGGCGTTCACCTCAATACTTTCCACATGTAATAGAAACATGCACGATCTACTGTTCCGATTTTTTTAAGATATGATATGCGTCTGTGATCGATATCGTTTCATCTGCAGGGGGAAAAACTTTGTTTCGTTTTTTAAATGTGGATTTTTTTTGTTAGCCACAGTTGTATAGTTAAAAAATCGATAAGATCGTCACGCCGGCTTTCACCTGCAAGTTTTTAGTATTTTTTTGACAGGTAAATAATACCTGTGGAAACGAAAAATAATGAGTCATAAGCGGCTTCCAATCGTAAGGGGGTTATGCGATAAAATTCAAATAGTTTAAGCCCCACGAACTCTTTGATGACGCAATACAGGTTTTGATCGCATTTTAATTAATCATATAACGCATGTTTTCAAAAGCCAGTCCCGTTTTTTTTTTCCTTTAATAATTTGTGGACATTTTCCTTGGGAAAAACACGCGACATTCTCACGCAAATAGACAAATCTTTCCTCTCGTGTTCTCAATTTGTTTTCTGCCTCTAGTTTTGTTGTGAAAAACGTTCACAGGAGAACAAAAACGAGCAGATGATTTCGAAAAAAAATTTCTTTCAAAACCTCCCCTCTTAAAAAACTACTAGTACAAGAGAATAAAAATTCTGCTGGTCTATGACAGACGAGGGTCAGCGATGATCCGTTGATGGGCCGGTGTTCCATGTGCCCCTTTACGTCTCTACAAACCAGATGGACTTTTCTATGTGAGGGCTACTGGATGAAGAAAAGGGCAGGTGTGCCAATAGGCAGAGGGATGTCGATTGTCCTCGACATGGGAGCCGTTGATCTACTAATACAGAGGCCTACCTCTAAAAAAAAAAGCCTTTGGTTATTTGGTTATAACGGTCGCACGAGCCTCAGTCAACAGCAATAGGCTCTTAGTTATGAGAGTCCTCCGCCAAGAGGGGTGTGCTAGTTGAATAGCTGTTATGTTTAAATGGCGAGCGGCAAAAATTGATGCAAGACATTTATTTTTTTCTATGCACACCTTTAGGCGTTACAATCATTCGTTACACAGTAGGTCGAAAGCTCTACTTTTTTTATGATGGAACTAGAATTTGATTTGGCTACCAAGAATTAAAGACAATGCAGCAGCCTAAAAAACACAAAAAAAGGGTACCGCTCTATTTTAAACAGCGGCTCGACCACCTGGATACACCGCGGCAGATCAATCAGCAGGTGTTACGACCCCTAGTATAAATTTGCTTGTTTGTAGCCTCGAAAACAAAAATAGCTTCTTCATCGTATCAATAAAAAATAAGCCATTTCTATTTGATTTCTAACCGCTTTTTTTGTTGAAAAATTCAATAGGTTGTAAGTACCCTGTGCTGGACAAGAAGAAAACGATTGCTCTCTTTATGGACTCTTGAGAAGAGTTGGCCATTGAAGCAACCTCAATAGACCACTGCCATCTGCCCTGTTTGACGTCTCGAGTAGCAGACAAAAAGTGTGTCTATACCTGACTGTGAATAATGCAACCCCGTCCAGGTAAATATAGCCTATATATTATTACGGTAAGAACATCAAACATGCTTAAAAAAAAAGGAGAATATGGGAGCACAGTAAACACGAAGATGCATTCTCAGAAGCTTTAAAAAAAATGGCGCTATCATCACGCTAGTTGCGCTTCTATTGCCGCCAAGTGAGAGCCGTGAATTATGAACCGACGTGACTCGGTCGTAAAGCGTTTGTGTATAAAAAAAGAACCCGAACGGAGAGAAACTTACGACTCTGTCTTGACCTACTCATTCGGACCTTTTTTTTTTAAGGTGAAAAAAAGATGGCAGCCAACGGTGTCAATGGCCCTGATCTCTTAAAAGCATATACAAGCATTTCGTGAATACCGTGAAAAGCCCCGTCAAAAAAATTGGCTTCAATTTTTCCATTCTCCTTTTTGTTTTTCTGGCATGATTTGGGCGGACGGGAAAATATAAAAGATCAAATGAATAAATGATTGATAGCAATAATGCTACTGCTGATCGTTCAGATTAGGAAGAAAAGGAGTTCTTTTCTTCAATTGGATAAACAATGATAAAAAGGAACTAAGAAATGGATTGAGGTCAATTCCGGGAGACGGTGTGTGTGTGTATTCATTTACTTGCACAGTTTTGTTGTCCTACGGCATCAGCACCGCGGTGGCAAATACAAGGAGTGCCCCTTTCGAAACAATATTCAGACTTGGATGATGATCGGGTCGTGTCCGGTTGCCTTCAAAAAGGTTTTAAATCCAGCGACGGTGATGCTGGTCGTGGCCTCGTTGGTCAGTGGGTGAAAGTTCAAATAAGAATCCTTGCCGTTCGTCTCATCCCAAAGCTGGCCGTCTAGCACGAACGTAACGAGTTGTTGTTGGGCGTCATTTAATAGCGCGAAAGGCGTCACCGATCCTTGCTGCACACCCAGGGTAGCTTCGAGCGTCTCGACGTCAGCAAATCGCAGCTCTTTGGCTCCAATCATTTTGGAAACTTGGCTCAGCTGGATAGCAGCGTCGTGACGGGCCGTGATCAGGTAGAGCTTGCCCGTTTTCTTGTCCTTCACCAACAGGTTTTTAGCGTGAAAGCCAGCTAAATGCGAGATATGCTCCATCATAGCTGCCACAGTGAAGACGGCCGGATGCTCCAGGGTCCGAAATGCGATGCCAAGCTCCGTTAGATAATTCTCCAGAATACTGCGCTTGCTGTTTGACGGTGCGGTCTGTTTTATGTACGACAACAATCATCCACATTCGTTTTCACACACATCATTCCCGGAAGAAGAAAAGTAATTTTTTCTTTTATTTTAATTTACCGCCTGCTTGACAGTCGATCGGCAGCGATCCATCCAGGCGCGGATGTTTTTGCCAATGTCTTTTTCTGTGCAGGAATTCACTAAAGCTGAATAGACTACAAAGTCTACGAGTCCGACCTCGTTGCTACTTTCCTCCAGTGATTTTCGGCTGGATAGAGTATTGTCCAGTGATTGCAAAGTGGCTGCTCGATCACGTTTCGATCCCCGGCATCCGAGAGGTGCGGTGCTTTCGGTCAAGTCAAGGAACTGATCAATTTGGGTAGCCTTTAATGGTTGATCTTCGTAATCCAATAATCCAGGCACATATCTAGCCAAATATCGGACGATATTGGCTTCTCCGTTGATAGCTGCAGCCTGAGATGATGGTGAGACTATCAGGGACGGTTCTTCACCATCGCCTGCTTTTAAGATTTAATCATTAGTATTACGCTTCAATTAAATTGAAAAATGATTATACCTTTAATCCAGATAAGTGTAATGGCCATGCGAGCTTGAGACCGTTCCAGTCGTGAATCAGAACTGATGAAGGATTTGAGAGTATCGTTCAACAACTTGTTTCCGGCAACTGCAGAATGGACGTGCGTTCTTGCGTACACTGACACACCGAGCTTTTCCATGCGTTCCCTCAATAATGGCAGTGAATGCGGAGGATTAGAGGGGCTGGCATGTATAACCAAATCTTGAAAACTTCGTTCCTTGAAATGTAATACGAAAAAGTTATTAGTGCAAATATCTTTTCATAACGACTACTGGACATGCCACATAATTTAAATAGAGAGTCAAGCAAGCAACAAAAGGGAAAATTAATTCAAACAGAAACAGTAGAAGTCAATGGAGAAATACGACCCATGCTTACATCAAAAGAATTATTTACACCAGGGTAAGTTCACGCTGTTAGAACTGGAACTTCACGCAAATCAGACGCAGTTAGGAGATGCACAGTTCTCAATTCATTAAAATTCATTCAAATCCCATCTAAGAAGAAAAATGTAATTTTTTTTTTTACCCCTGGTCCTACAACATCTATCTGCCCAGCTAAGCATTGTGAAGTGCTAGGTACTTGGCCTTGAATGTTACTACTGTTCAACGCAGAACTAATGCTTCTTATTTCTTCATTGAGTTCTCTTATACGTTCCAAAAGGGACCTTTGCTGCAGTTGCAGAACAGTGGTACTGGAAACACTCTGATGGTAAGGAGCAAATTAAGGCTTTGGTCCAAAAAAACAGCCAAAACAGTGCTTCATTTTTTAAAAAAACCTGAGGGTCATCCATCACCGCCAGCCTTGACTTGAGCTCAAAGAGTGAAGTCATGAGGGAAGAAATACGAAGGACCAGCAAATCCTGTTGGACTGCCAGTGCCTTGACAGTCAGTGGTGGAGCAGGCTGTACCACAACAATCAATTTTTCCAAATAAACTGTTATCATAGGAACAAAAGGTATAATAGCCTTACCCCTGCATCAATAAAGGATGACAAGCCAGACGAAGAGCCAGTTTTTATCGCAGCAAGTTCAGATTGAAGTCTTTGAAGTCTAGATGTGATTTCTGTCCAACGTTTTTCCAGCTGTTCCACCTCACACTTCAAACGACGAATACATTAAAGGACAGTGCAGACAAACAATTAGCATTATCTTGTTTATTACGTTGTTTGATGTTGCGTTATCCTCTGTGTTACAGTCCGTTCCATCAGTTACTTTATTATTGAAATGGTCACTGATTTTCTTCATTTTGTACACACAGCTAGGATGCGGGGTTTCTCCTACTGACTTAAATAATGGTTGCAGCTTGTACATGATTTCTACCTACGTGTTTTCTAGTTAAAATGGGAAGAAATGACAATGAGACCGAATTTTTTCGAGCCTTGAAAATGTGGTCTATTTATATAATTTTTTTTCAACGTAAAAGAATTCGTCTACATCCGTAGTGCAACAGTGATGACACCTGCCTGTTGCTATATGTACTAAAATATATATTTCTTTTACGTTGTTGTTCTAATTACCTTACGCTTACGCATGTTTGAAGCCAAAAATAGAAACTAGACTTTTCGTACATCGAGCTTGCGTTTTAAAATTTGTTTTTAGTAGATAAATAAGAAACTGTTTTTTGAACTGTCTACCCAATCGATCGATCTCCAAATCTGCTGACATGCAGTCTTGTCCCGTTTCAATGGACATACAAGCAAAATTGTGAAAAACCATTAGAAATCCCATCATGAATATAATAACTATTTAATGGAAAACTTCATATGAATTAAACCACCAAAAAATTTGAATTTCGAAAATTTGAGGCTATGTAAGGCCCGTAGTGGTTGGTTTACACTCGACCAATCAGACGACTGATGGCCAAGGCTTTTCATACCCTACCCCCTCTACCTCTTGGTGGCATCAGCTCCACGAAAAACTGAAATTTTTCTTAGCGTCACCGGCCCTAAAACTGACGAAAGCCAACGTATTTCAATCATTCTACATATATTATTGCCTAAATTTGATTATTTACCACAACAGTATCTGTCGTTGTGAGTGAAAACTATTTTAGTGAAATTATTCATCGAGCTGTAATATCTGAAAAGTCACGTGATCAAGATGGCCGTTAAGCCTTCTGAGTACAGCACTACTGCTAAGCGGTAGTGGACACGGGGAAGTTTTGGCGCCCTGTCAACCTTGTTTATAAACAAGCATACTACTGCCGGCCTACTTCTGTGATCCGGCTGGCCGTTAATCCGTCGTTAAAAGTGCATCCTAAAGTGAAGAATGTCGTCGCGAGGTGGTAGGAGACGCGGGCGACCGCCAAAATCATCTTATACGTCGCCACACTTCTTAAATGCCCGATCGAATGTTATCGAGAAGCCTAAATGGCTTTTGTCCCGAGATGGGTTGGCCGCCGACAACGGTCCATCAGGATCGAGGGCCAGTTCACCGGGAGGAAGTGTGGGCAGCTTCACACAACAATACAGTGCCAAGAAACATATTTCAGTTACTCCTTTTAAGAAACGAGGAAGGAAAGCAGGGACGAGAGGGAACCGAGGTGGCAAAGCATATGTGCCCAGGCCTTCTTTGGTCATCACCAGAGGAAATGACTACCATTATGGTTCTGATTTTGACTCTGGTAGTGATTCGGATGGACCACCAAGTCAAGGGGAGGATGCCGATTTGGATGTTGAAAGTGATGTTGACATTCCAATCAGCGAACCAGAGAGTGATGAGCTGGACGATGCTGCCTCAGATGTCTCTTTCTCTAACCATAGTTCCTCAATGAGAAGGGTAGTTGAATCCACTATAAAGTCTATCCCTACTCCGCTCCCTGTTTGGTTACAGTCTGATCAGGACTTACCAGTGCTCACTCTACCGAAAACTTCTGAAGATCTTCTTTTACCTACACACCAAGTGCTACCTGCTTGCGCGATATATGAAGTATTACGCAAGTTCAGCAGTGAGGCAAGTTTTTTTTTAACCTAAAGCTGAATCTTTTCATCTTAATAAACTAATTAATTGATGGATTATAGGTGAGACTCTCGCCGTTCCGCTTCGAAGATTTTATGGCTGCCTTGCAATCGGAGGAAATGACGCCACTATTAGCCGAAGTACACGTTCAACTCCTGAAGGCCATGCTCCGAGAGGAAGATGTCCAACAAACGTGGTTTGGGCCACTGGACCAGAAGGACAGCACCAACTCAATGCTTAACTTTGGCGACACACTTACATGGCCAGAAGTCATGCGAATCTATCTGCAGAGTGACCCAACCTTTGCACCTGCACTTTCGCTCCTCGAATCCTGCGAATACCCTTTTACTACTTGCGACGTCCGTCTGAGTCTTCTCAAGTTTCTTACTGACCATTTCCTTTGCAACACGGCGGTCCGCCAAGAGTTCCTTAGCGAAGGTAAATCTCGTTATTTACTATTGTAACGAGAAATTCTGTAATTTATTGCGGTTTTTTATGATTGCAGGAAACATCAAGTACAATGACCACTGTCGAGTTTGCCACAAAGTAGGAGATTTACTCTGCTGTGAAACTTGTCCAGCCGTCTACCACCTCCACTGTCTAGACCCGCCGTTGGAGAATGTTCCAAACGAAGACTGGCAATGTCCAATATGCACGGCTCAGCAATGCAAAGGAGTCACCGATTGTATTAGCGATGTCGAACGATCTGGTTTCCTCTGTCGTCAGGTACCACGCTGAATAAGATGACCTAGGAAGAAAGTGCAATCTAATTTCTTTGCTTTCTTAAGGAATGTTTGGGGTACGACCGTCACGGACGCAAATATTGGTTTATATCCCGACGGATCTTCGTTGAAGAGACTGGAAGTCGTGAAGAAATTGATGGAGTGGAAGAGTGTGTTGCTGAAGAGAACCGCAAGACATGGTATTATTCAAGCCCTCATCAATTCGAACAGTTGCTTGCAGTGTTGGATAAAACAGATTTCGAAAAGGCTCTTTGCCAAGAACTCTACAACCTACGATCAGAAATACTGCGACAAATGAACATTACAATCCAGCTGACTAACGAACAGAAAGGTATAGCACATCACTTGTTAGATACCTGAAACAATCTTTAAACTGTGTATATTTTCAGGAGCCAACAAATCTTATCTGGAACTTGACGAAGAAGCTGCTAGAGAGGCCTCTCAGGCGGTCGTTAAAGTAGAGAAAGAAGAAGAAGATGACGAAGCCGATGAGAAACTCTCCGTTGATGCCGTAAAAACAGAAAAAGAACAAGTGGAAACTGAGGAAGTTGTGGAAGAGTGTGGTGTTGAAGTGGACGACGATTTCATGCAACAATTGCATGTCGAGTCGGAACCAAAAGAACCCAAAATAGAACCCGTGTCTGAAGAATCTACCACCAGTACAGTGGCATCCAATGGGACTTACTCCACGCGGTCTAAAACAGGGACCACTGTGGCGCGAACTTATGTCGATATGAAACGACGCAGTGTAACCGCAAATGGTTCCGCCGTCAGTGTCAAGGAGGAGAACAGTGGCACAACGACCAAACAGAAATCGCAATCTCCACTGCCCACCGATGTCATTTTCAAGCTGGGCATGGAGGGCCGGCACAAGAGCTACGTGAACCAGTACACGAGCAATCCTCTTGCACTAAACAAGAACCAGGCTGCAGAGGAGAGAGACCGCAAGCGCTACCTGTCGCACAAGTTCTCGCTTACTGGATGCGGCGAGTTTAAATGGTCTGGTAGCACGTTCGGTAATCGAACCGTCATGTTGCAGACTGTTCGTAGCACTTTGCTACAACTTCACTCTCAGTTACCTGCCATTTTCATGCATCCCAATTGGGCTGGAAGCATGCGCAAGTCATGGATTCAGGCTGTCAATCAAAGCGTTTCGCCAACGGACCTCGGTCGAGTACTATCGATCCTAGTGGCTTGCATCCGCCCTGTTGTTTTTACACTTGTTTGGCACGAATCACTTGGGCACATACGACTTCAACGGCAAACAGCACTTGAGCGCGAAGAGAGGAAGAAGGTGGATAAAAAAGAGAAAAAGGACAAGGAACTGGAAGAGGAGATGCATCGACTCCATACCGTTCACTACACCAAAGGCCTCAAGCATCAGGTTGGAAAACACATTGTTGTCGTTAGAATATTGTCTAAAATATTTTCTTTCAAAATTGCAGATCTGGAAGCACAAAGGAGAAGAGTTCCGACTTCATGGTCAATGGGGTTGGCGCTGGTTAGCCGCAACCCGCCTCCTTCGGCGCCTAGACGCTAAGAAATGTGGATTAAGAGCTGGACCTTGGCGAATTGTCACCCATTCTCAGGGTAATTTTCTACTTCCTTTAATCAATTTATGTAACAATCTACATGGAACTGTTTTTCATTCAACAGAAGAAGGTCAGGAATCTCGATATGTCCAAGTAGATCCAACAGCGGGCGACGAAATCTATCAGATCCCATCATCTGACCCTGCCATGGAGGTGGTTGACATTTGTGCAGCCATGAATGATCCCGACCGCCGTGTTTACCCTAAAATAGGTAAAAAGGCCAAGCTAGATTCGTTACTCGACTGGCGTCTAAAGTTGAAAGCGGCCGAAGAGAAAAATCTCCTTAAAATCGAAAAGGCTCCATCTCCAGTGAAGAAGGAAAACGTGGACGCTGAAGGAAAGCAAACTCAGAAAGTGAAATTAACTATCGCCGAGTTGGAAACGCAACTGGAACAGCTACGGTTTCATCGCCGTACTTTCCCGCGCTGTTATTCTTTGGACTGCGATGGTAGTAGTTGCTATTCTCCCACATGCCGGGGCATTAAACACCTAGAAGCTGAAATAATCAAAGAGAAGGAAGAAGAAGAGAAACAGAAAGCCGCACTCGTCAAAAGGCGAATTTATTCCAGCGAATCGACGAAAGAACCGTTGTCGCTGAAACGTGCGGATGACGAAATGCGTTCAAAAAAGAAGAAAGCGCCAGTGAAATACCCGATGATGTCAAAATACATGACGAAGAGCAACAAGCGCACCATCTTTGTTTTGCCAGATCACGAGTTGAAACATCTAGCACGACGTTACGGCCAAGCATACGTTCAAGGATTTCATCACGGCCCCAAGAATAACTCGCCGGCCTGGATCTATCCATCTGCCAGGCCACTGTTTAAGAATGTCTGGTTCTTCCGCACAAACGGCCTACAGTCGCTCAGCGCGTTTGCGTTGCAAGTGCGAATCCTGTGGGCATGTCTTCGCTGGGATGATGTATCGGCTAAAACGGGAAGCATGGGTATGGGCGACGGCAAAAACCAAACGACCACCGACACTGAGATTGTCACAACCGACATCTTGAAGCACCGTCACGTCGGCCGCTTTTTGGAGCGGACGCAGTACTTTCAACGACGTGTGGTCATTCCACTTGACGTGCCCAAAACGGTCAGAGAAGTCACTCCGTCGCGATCCGGACTGCGTAAACGCAAGATGGTGGAAGCGCCCAAATTATCCCAACCTATCGTAACCGAGGAATGGGTGGACGAGGATCGCCTGGAACTTTGGGTCATTAAACATTATCACGAGCGGGTCGAAAGAGCTGCGGCGGCAGCGGCGGCCAGTGCAACCACACCTTCATCACTTACACGACTGAAAGGTACACCACAGACGACGGGTCCTGGAGGAAAACCATTGTCTATGGAAGAACTCAAGGCACAGGCCGAACAGCAGTTGCGTGCCCAACGTACTGCCCATCAGTTGAAGAGTGCCACTCCAGGAACGCCGGGAGTTGTCCGTCTTGCGTTGCCAAACAAAGTTGTTTTACCTGGAAGCAAGTTTACGTCTGTTGTGTCCACACCACCCGGTGCTGCTGGAACTGCGATGGGCAGGCGGATTCTAATTACTAAAGACGGAAAAACAACTCAGGTTGTCAAAACAACAACGGCCTCATCATCAGGATCCGCCCAGCCTGTGCTTATCGCTCCTAGTCCCGGCGTCGCGGCTGCAACACCAACAGCTAGTAAATTGCAAATTACTCGCGGGCCGGACGGCAAGATTGAAATTCGTGGGCTTAAACCAGGTCAGCAACTTTTGCGACTCGGTGATGGTCGTTTTACCATTGTTTCTCCTGCCCAGCCAATGATGGCAGCCCAACCGGCGCCCGCTCAAGCACAGACTCAAGCGCAGCCTGCAGCGGCCAGCGATGGAACAGTAACTAAAACAATCGTCGTTCAAAAGGCCGGTAATGTCATGCAAGTTGCCGGACAAAAAACAGCGAATCAAATAGTTTTGCCTGCTGGTACTAATGCGGCCACGCTGACCCAACAGCTAGCAGCGGGCAAACTCCAGTTGAGCTCTGTAAACGGCCAACAGGTCCTTATACGAACTGCTGCCCCTGCAGCTGGCACTGTTGCCGCAAAAGCAGGCGATACACCAACAACTGTGGCTGGCCAACAACCCAAGCCCGTGATGCAGATGATACAGACCGCGCAAGGCCAGCGAATCGTGGTGCAAAATTTGCAAGGTGGTTCGCTCACTCCGCAACAATTGGCTGCTATACAAGAGCAGCTCAAAGGGCAAATGTTGAACCGGGCCAATCAGCCAGGTGGTAATAACAAACCTATCACTATTGCTGTACGGACATCTGCGGCTGGCACAGCCATTGCCTCTACTGTTGCCACGGTAACAACTACAGCTACTACAACTACCGTAGTCTCGACTTCGAGGTATGAAATATATTTTTTTTTATTGATGTTTCCATATAACTAATTTCAATATTTATTTCATTAGTGAATCGTCTACGACAACAGCTGCTGTTTCAACGCCCAGCGTAGCTACTCCTACCACCACATCTGCTGCCACTGTCAGTTCGGAGAAATCAGAAGAACCGTATACCGTCACACCTGATTACGTCGTACAAGCACTTCGTAATTCATTAAAAGGCGGGAACCTTCATCCGGACTTGGAGCAGAAGGTGTTGACGCGTTTACGTGAACAGGAGAAAGCAAAAAGAGATGACGCTGATGTGGAGACTCCAACCTATTTTGCCGCTTCTTCGTCTGCTAGAAAACGAACGACGTCTGGTGCTTCTTGGGCTGAGGATCTCGATACATCAACAGCGATGACACCAACTGGTGGAGCGGAAAATAAGACGGCAAGGCCTCCGGCTCGTAAAATTGCCCGGATCATCGAAGCTCCCACTACACCGACCTCCACCAAAGTTACGAACTCTGGCACTCCGGCAAGCGATGCGGCCGCTGATTTGCGCGAACAAAAGAACAAGGAACGTGCAATGAAAGCTGCTCAACGTGCCAAGGAGCGACGTCATCAATCGGCGTTGGCTCGTCTGCATGGTGGATTAAGCAAACACTCTGAACTGCTAAAGAAGGAAATGCTGCGCAAACGTGCCTTACTGGAAAAAGAATTGCGAGTCTCTATCCAGAAGGAGATCTCAGCGCTGCGGTTGCCTTCGCCCGTTCGGCAGGTCCCGTTTGCAGCCCCTGAAATTCAGACGTCTGCCGTTAAGAAGAAGGAGCAAAAGCTGCCCGAGCCACCTGTTGTTCAAGCAAAACGTACACCCAGACGAAATCAAAGGAAGCGCAAACCGTCATCGCCATTGAGCAGCCAAAGAGACTCGTTTGAACCCGAACCTGGGACTTCGCAAGACGAAGAAGAAGAAGAGGAAGAAGAAGATGTTCCACCACCTCCACCAGTTACGACAACAAAGAGGAAGACCAAACGCAATTCGTCTGAAAGTGGAGGCGGCAAGAAAGAACTTTTCTGCATCTGTCGCAAACCGTACGACAATTCAAAGTTTTACGTTGGTTGTGACATGTGTTCTAATTGGTTCCATGGAGATTGCGTGGGCATCACGGAAGCCATGTCGCAGACAATGAGCGAATTTGTGTGTGATAACTGCAAAAAGGCACAACAAAATACGACTCGCGAACTCTTCTGCCTTTGCCGCCAGCCGTACGATGAATCGCAGTTCTACATTTGCTGCGATCGATGTCAGGAATGGCTGCATGGTCGTTGTGTTGGCGTTCTACAAACAGAATCCGAGTCGATTGATGAGTACAAATGCCCGAATTGTGACCCGCAAGGAGCTTTAAACTATGCCAATACGAGGACGTTGGGTACACGCGATTATGAAGAACTACGTAAACTATTACGGCAGTTGCAAGGCCACAAGAGTTCGTGGCCGTTCCGCGAGCCTGTCAAGGAGAAAGACGTCCCTGACTACTACCAAATCATCAAGGATCCCATGGACTTGCGTCTCATCGAGACCAAGATTCAGGAAAGGCGATACCAACGACTTTTGGAGTTTATCGGCGATGTTACCAAGATCTTCGACAACTGTCGATACTACAACGCCAAAGAGTCGAATATTGCCCGATGCGCCACTTCGCTCGAATCTTTCTTTGTGCCCCGACTCAAGATGCTGCGTTCGTCCATGGCCAACTAGAGTCGTGTCACCCAAATTTCTTCCTAACAGCCGTGTGCGTTTGTCTGTTATGTGTGAAACTATCTCGAAATGTTTTCGGTTTGCTTGTTCCGCTTTTCTTACCTGGCACCCAATTTTTTTTTTGGTTTCTTCAAAAATTTCAAGACTCTTGCAACGTACATTTCCCCTCTCCTAGACTTTTCACTGACATGGAAAACGTGTGAAAAAGCGGTATTCATACCCATACAAATTGCTGTTACATCTGCCGCAATACACTAAATTTTTTGTATTGATCAGAGTTCAAGTAACGGTAAAAACTAAATGGAAAGTTGACACTTACTGTATCACAGACGCCCAAGCAACACAGCCAGTTCCCATAAATGCAATGGCAATTGTAAGAAGTGTTACAAATGGCAAATGGGACAAATCTCCTACTGGAACAAAAACATCATAGTTTGGTAATTCGGGTTTGGAAATTTCTTGCCACAAACATTTATTTACAGCCATGTTAATAGGTAAAATGCAATCACAAGCAACATACGTTACAGGTGGAGGGAGGGACACTTTCGTATAATCACTTGTGTTGCTAGGCAGATGGTAACGTAAATGAAACTGCATTGTTTGGGGAAAATGGCAACTACTGCTGCAATGAATGTTGGGAAAGCTGTGTAAAATCAAAGGTTCTGCATGGTGTGCCATTTGCTCAACATTCACAGGGCTGGAGAAATGTACAGTTTGGTTCAGTATTGATGCTTGAAGCTGGTATGGGTCTATGTAGATTCCAGAAGGTATCGTCCATTTAATGAGTACCTTGCAATCTTGAAGATATGGCGGAAGGAACGACGAGGAAACTCTAAATTCCCTGCAAAAACAATATTTCTTAAGTGTTGCGTAACTTTTTGGGCTGTTCAACGTCTTACCGATGGAAACCATCTCCCGTCACCTGAAAATTCGAATGCACTTGAGTAAAATCCTCCCCTATGCGAATCCCACAAGCCAACTTAATGCTGATAAATATAAAAGCTGAAAAGTAAAGTGTTTTCATCCGATTCATATTTACAAACATTGTCAACAGACTTCAACTTCAAGTTTAGGTTCACTCAGCTGCGCTTGCAGCGTTTTGCGCCGTTAGATGTCACTGTTGGATATTCCACAGTTGCCTCACGTGTTTTTAGTTTAGTTGCTCGTTTGTGTCGAAGTTGTTGGAGTAGGTCCAGGAGTTTGGTCTTTTCACGAAATTTAACTAGTGCTCGTTGTCAACAATTGTCAACAGACATTTTGTGCTATTGACAATGTCTGCACAGCCAGGGTTGACTAGTTCGTGCAATGTGCTTTCTCCAAATTCATTTGAGGTACAAGTTCTGAGGAGTTGAGACGTAATCGACCGATAATGGCCGTCTTGTTCACCAGCCTCCATAAACATGTGCCCCCTCCGAATGGCGGGAAAACTTTAGTATCGCTGCGATTTTGGAAGACGGATTATTTTACAGCGGTCTACATTTCGCCTAGTTTTCGGTATTCTTAGTCTCAAAAAATGGGGAAAAATTTTCGTTTTCGAAACAATCAAAGGAAGGAGAGGAAAAACAAAGCTGTTTCCTTAATTTTTGAGACCAAGAATACCGGAAAATAGGTATCATTCATGTCGCTGCGAATTACCATCCGACTTCCAAAATTGCAGCAGTAGTAAAGTTTTCCCGCCATTTGAAGGTGGCACATATTTATGGAGGCGGGTGTATCGTCACAGTTTAAACCAGGTTTAAAAACAGTATCTTTTTCTCCCTTCTGTTAGACATTTGACTGTAGTCCACGTGCAACGTGAACGTTACAAGTATATGTTCTGTTACAAGTATATGGGCTGTACGACATTGGTGACCTGGCGAGTCTAGCTTTCACGTCGTTGATCTATCGCGCCATTGCCCAAGTCTTATCTTTGTGTTCTATTTATACAGCATTATGTTTTTTTCATTTATGTTGCTAGTTGCGGATGTAGTGTAGTCTGCATTTTGCGTTGTCATTGTCTGACTGTTTGTATTACTTTTTGGATACCCAATCTAGGCATGTGGTCCAAATCTTGGACTGAACGTTGTCAAGCCGAGCTCATTAGTACGGGATAGGTTGTCTCGTTGGCTCATTGCTAGCTACTATTTACACGTAAATGAATGCATTAGAGATTCTCTCATCGCCCGCCATTTGCGTGGCAACAGTAGTTTCTTGCCTACTTCTATGTTACAGGTACATAACTTTCTTAGATTCACTGATTGGTTAATTGTTATTAATTTGTTAACAACAGATATGTCACTTCTACGTTTAATTACTTCTCCGCTCAAGGCATTCCTGGTCCAAAACCGATTCCTATCTTCGGTAACATGTGGCAAGTCTGGAAAGCTGTGAGCGATGAATAATTTTTCATAAATTTCCGCCAATAAAAATTTGATCTTATTTAGAATCTTCCTGAATACGACATTGCGTTAGTAAAAAAATATGGCAAGGTTTTCGGATATTTTGACGGACCTATACCAAACC
Organism: Daphnia carinata; assembly: GCF_022539665.2. Lineage (NCBI taxonomy): Eukaryota > Metazoa > Arthropoda > Branchiopoda > Diplostraca > Daphniidae > Daphnia > Daphnia carinata. The sequence continues at coordinate 4,806,403 of NC_081339.1, read as the reverse complement.
TTTGGATCACAGACACAGATATGATAAAGGCGATCTTTGTCAAAGACTTCGACCACTTTGTCGATCGTAGAGTAAAAAATTTGTTTGGATATCCTTTGCTCTAAACACAAAATTACAGTTAAGATTTATCCATTTTTTTAGAATTTTGAAATTCAAACCAAAATCGTGCGCAAGTGGGTGGCGATGATGAAAGGCCAGGAGTGGAAGGATGTTCGCTCGTCGGTAACTCCAGCATTTACAAGCGGGAAAATTAAGCGAGTAATTTGGCCGTTAAGAAAAATTTAAAGTTAAAGAACTTAACGCGACGGAGGTTTTGTCTTTTTATAAAACAGATGTCTGGACTAATCAAAGATTGCGTTTCGGAGCTGTGCGATCGTCTCACATGTTTTACTGAAACTAGAGGAAAAATCGACGCAAAGCTGTAATGAATTGTTCAAAAATTTTTGTCAAATTATCCAAGTGTCATTTTTAAAATTAACTGGCACAGGACTTTTAGTACTTTTACGATGGACGTGATTGCAAGATGTGCCTTTGGTCTAAAAATTGATAATCTTGGAAACAAAGACGATCCGTTTATTAAAAATGCTCAGTTTGTTTTTAACCCACCGACAAACAAATCGCCAGCAGTTCTGCTGCCTTGTAAGTTTATCAACGATTAATCAAAATTCAAACTCCTACGTTTTCCGTGCAGCTACGTTATTATAAATTGTATTTCTACAGTTATGTACCCAAAGGTGTTCGCCATGTTTGGCCGATTCACAGAGCATTTGATTGTTACGAAAGAAATGAAATTTTTTTTCAAACTATTGGAAAATGTACTTCAAGAAAGATCACAGTCTAAAGAAGTATTTTTAGAAGAGGTTGCAATGATGTTGGGATGATGAATAATCTCGTCTTTCTAAACAGATATACCACGACTTTATTCAAATGGCAGATGAAGCTATGTCTGAATTCATGAAGGAAGTCGATGGCAAAAAAGTTCCCATGTGGTCACGGGAGATAATAGATGAGATAATAATGGGTCAGGTAACTACTATCAAATAGATTTCCTCCTTAATAACTAATTAATAATTTGTTCGCTATTAAACACTTTTTTTGTCAGTCAACGCTCTTTATGCTCGCCGGATTCGATACTACAGCAACCACGTTGACAAACACCTGCTTTCTACTAGCTAAACATCCTAAAATTCAGGAAAAATTGTACGACAGCATCCTCGCAAAAAGAGGAGAATATGTAAGTCTTATTCTCAAGTAGTTTAAGCACGAATTTAATTTGTTTGTCTATTTCCGTATCAGGATGAAGTGTGCCATGAAATGGTTCAAAACATACCCTATTTGGAGATGGTTATCCAAGAAGTTTTGCGTCTTTGTCCACCTGGTGTACGGTAATGGAATTTAGAGCCGCAAATCACATTATTTGTTTTACGATTTCACACTGTCTGGTTTCAGAGTGGAGCGTCAATGCACCAAAGATTATTCCTATGACAACGGCCGTATACACATAAAAAAGGGACATATTGTGACGGTGCCAGCCTATGCTCTCCATCACATGGAGGAATACTATCCCGATCCAGAAAAATTTGATCCCGAAAGGTTAGCTGAAATCTACCGTAACTATTTCCTCGTATACCAATTAAATCTGTGTTCTTGTAACTTCAAGGTGGACTCCAGAAAACAAAGCTAAACGTAGTCCCTACACCTTCATGGCGTTTGGAACAGGTCCACGAAACTGCATTGGCATGCGCTTTGCCATGGAAGAGATGAAAATTGCTATTTGTACCATAGTCCAGAAATTTCGCTTCTTTCCAGTAGAGGAAACTCCGGTAGAGAACTTACTCTCAGCATCTTAATCAATTCACATTTTACTTTTATTGTCTTAAAATGAACAGGAAAAACTCCGTTTTGACGATGGCTTTACGACAGCTCTACAATCCATTCGTATGGCAGTGGGTATCGAATTCCGTCCAAAGACCATCAACAGCCAATGACTAAGATTCCTCTCCAATACCTGGCCAGTTCATGATTTCGACCATAGTCTACATGTTGGTGTAGGCAAACATATCGTTCTAAGGCCTTACCTAAATCCGAACAGCCCTAATTCAAAGAACGACTAGTGCCTTAAGTCTTTTCTTAAAACCCGACTAGGTCCTACTATCCTTATTTTAAACCGGGCGCGATCTACTTATAAGGCCGAAAAATTGCATAAAATCCCTATTGAATCCCCTTGTTAAAGCTCTGCCCCGGAGTAGCCGATACCCAGGCTTAGTACCGGAAGGTATTTGGCTTGACAGAAAACGTAAAATGTGTTGAAATTCGTATTTGTTCTTTTTAACTACCGCGCCACTATCTTCTGGAAGTCTATCCCTATTTTAAGTCAAGTAGGCTCTAATTGGCTAAAGGCAGCTGGCGGACAAATTTGGTTATTGTGTTATGATACGTGTGGTTAATTCCAAATATAAGTGAATTCCAAGTTTGCTTTTGTGTTCCGAAAGATAATTCAACTTCAATACAAAAGTATCTTTTTTAAATTTTTTAAATTTCAGTACATCCATTATTATCTGAGTGTTGAAGAGCAAACATTAAACCTTTTTTTTATGCAACAGAGTTTCTTTTGTTGTTTTCTGGCATTGTCAGTAGCAGCTCGAGGCTCGAGCCAAGCAGTCGTACTGCGTTTTCTGTCCGATGTCTGCTGCCTCTGCTGCTGTACAGTGCTGCCAAACTGTATTTCTGTAAAATTTTAAACTAAAGCTGATATATAGATTTCCACGTGTTATAAAAATTTTCTGCAGCAAACAAAATAAATTGTGGAAAACCAAACCAAACAAAAACAAAACAAAAATCGAGCTTGCAAGTTGCAACTTAGGCCGTATTCCTCAAAAGAGGGATGGAGTCATAGGGGTCACTTTCTTCAACATGGCGTCCTGCCCTTAATAGATAATTTGGTAATTTGTATGCCACATCTCTGTTCTACGTGATGTGTGGCACATAATTGAAAGTGTTCGAGATTTTATCCTCGTTTTGTGTTTTTGGGCTGCAACAGGCACGTCTATTTCCAAAATTGGCTCAGGTACGCTAACAAAAATTTAAAGTAAACTGTTAATTGCCCGATTCCATTTCCATGGAATAAGCACGTTATGCGTAATCAATTTGTGGCATCTAATTTTCACCAACAGAGAAAGAGAAGAAGTCGGATTGTAATTTTAAATGGAACCGAAAGAATGTTGCAGACTTTGACATTTGTAGGGAAAGGCAACACTCGTATATTCTGTCGACGTGCACATGACCTGATAAAAAAATGTCTGCCACAAGGACGATTCGTTTTTTTTTTTTGCAAGATGGCCAAACCCATCCCGAATCTGTAATGACGGAACCGTGGCGGGGCTTTTGTTTTGTGTTGGGATGCTAGCACATTACATTCAGGTTTGATCTTTGGGCAGAAATTATCTGTTTGTTTTGTTGATTTCCATGTTTGGGAGGCAACAGGACATTCATCTATTCTACTGCCATAAATGTAAGGCTGTACCAAATTGGTGCTGTCAGTCAACAACACAAAATAACTAGTTGTGTGTTTTACGTGACCAGTCATTAGTAAATTTTTTTGCAAAATGGATTTTTTTGACAATTTTCTCATCGCCCGTCAGAAGCTGCCATTTTATGTACGTATATTTTTTACAGGTACGTTATTAATTTAAAGGTTAGGTTTTTCGATCATACAAGTTATTCTGTTTCTAAAATAGGCATATCACGTCGACGTTTAATTATTTTACCGACCAAGGCATTCCCGGTCCAAAACCAGTCCCAATGTTTGGCAATATGTGGGGAGTCTGGAAAGCTGTAAACGATTAAACTGTCACAGGAATCTTTTCGCCAATATAGTGGCATTTTGAATTTAGAATATTCTCCAATACGACATGGCCTTAGTGCAAAAGTACGGCAAAGTTTTCGGCTATTTCGACGGACCTTTACCGAATCTGTGGGTCACAGATGTAGATCTGAAGCCATATACGTCAAAGACTTCGAGCACTTCGTTGATCGCAGGGTAACAAAATCAAACAGAATCTTGTGCTCGTATTTTTTAAAATTTCACACCTCGGTTTTTTCCCCAGGCTTTTGAATTCAAAACCAAAGTCATGCGGAAATGGACATCGTTGAAAGGTCAAGAATGGAAAGACATTCGTTCGTCCGTCACTCCGGCTTTCACTACCGGCAAAATCAAACGGGTAAATTACACACCCACATAAAAACAATAGGTAGAAAACTGAATTAACGAGAGGGCCACATTCTTGAGAACAATATTAGATGTCTGGACTTATCAATGACTGCGTTGCCACGCTATGTGATCGGACTGCTGTTTTTTCTGAGACGGAAGGGAAAATTGACGCAGTGAGGTAAAACCACAATGATTTCATTCCTCTAAGCGGCTTTTAAAACCTTGATTCATTTTTTAAATAGGACGTTTAGTGCTTTTACCATGGATGTAATCGCTAGATGTGCGTTTCGCCTCAAGATCAACAGCCTTGGAGATGAAGACGATCCGTTCATTATAAACGCCCAAATTCATTGCAATCCACCAATTTGCAAATCACCTGCCATTCTGCTACCATGTAAGTCAACCATATACCTTGCCGAGTTTCTTTTTTGCATGCAATCAAACGAGGTATAACCATTGACTAACGCAGAATGGCAGAAGGTTCGCGGATAAAATTAATTGACTTTTTATTGTGGATAGAAATATCACGATTTTATTGAACTGGCTGATGAGGCTATCTCCTCGTTTACGAAGGTCGTTGATGGAAAAACAGTCCCCATGTGGTCACGGGAAACAATTGACGAGATTGTAATGGGCCAGGTAAAATCACATTCTTGCATATGGTTATTGCAACATTTCACTACTGAACATTTATCTGCTATCAGTCGACGCTTTTCATGCTGGCAGGATTCGACACGACAGCTACCACTATGACAAACGCTTGCTTTCAATTGGCCAGGAATCCCGATGTTCAGGAGGCTTTATACAAGAGCATTATTAAGAAAATGGAAAGCTACGTAAGCTTCGTTTAAAAGATGAAAGAGTTTGAAATTGAATTGGTTTTGTATTTCTCGAAGGATGAAGTGTGTCACTAGATGGTCCAAGATATGCCTTACCTCGAAATGGTTATCCAAGAGGTTTTACGCTTCTACCAACCTCTTGTACGGTAACCAGTAAGCTGTCACTGCAGTTAGCCGTTTACGATTACTGATCGAAATCTTGGTTCCCAGTGTTGAACGCCAATGCACTAAGGATTATTCCTACGACAATGGACGCATAAAGATTAAAAAGGGACAGGTTGTAACTGTGCCAGCCTATGCACTCCATCACATGGAAGAATATTACCCCGATCCAGTAAGTTTGATCCAGAAAGGTAACCTGATATTCGCTCAAGCTATGTCCTCGTTTGTCACTCTAGCCGTTTTTCTTTTAATTTTAAGGTTGACTCCTGAAAACAAAGCCAAGCGCAGCCCATACGCCTACATGGCATTTGGGACAGGCCCTCGCACTTGTGTCGGCATGCGCTTCGCCATGGAAGAATTGAAAATTGCAATTTGTACCATGATCCAGAAGTTTCGCTTCCTTCCAGTTGCAGAAACTCCTGTACGTTACCTATTTCAAAACATTTTTTTCTGGTAAGTTTCGTAAAGTTTTTTTTTAAACCCTCATTCACACAGGAAATATTACGATTTGATGATGGGGTGGTTCCAGTTTTGCACACTATTAATTTTATTGTTGGTAGTGAGGTACGTCACAGCTCGAAATAATACCTGTAGTTCTGTAGGAATATCGAACTTGCCGGGGACAATCTAAAGCTAACGTTTCATTGTTATTGTGATGAAAACGTTGTCTTTCACTAGTATTTTTATAAAAGGGTGGAGATTTAAGAACATCAATTTTTTTTTGCAACTCGCAACACCTATGTACAAATCTTTGTCCGTTTTAAACATTTAGAATGTGGTACAGGAAGATATTTTCAGGCGTTAGCATTTGGCGGTTAGATTGTTAAGGAAAGTCGAAACGTTTTTAGGCTTCTTTTTTTTATTGGAAATGTGCTAAAGCGAAAGTAGTTGCTTCCTCTTTTTAAGAACTTGCAATAGCAAGACGTGAAACTCACTTCACAACAGATGTTAGTGGACCTTGTCGTGTCCATCGCTTGCTTATCTTGAAAAACGCGTAAATCATTTTTAAGTTGTTGCGTCCATGGTTAAGAAAATACTTGTCTGATCTTATCTGTGTTTTAAATAGATTATTAGGTGGGGCAGGAAGATATTGTACATAGAAGGTTTACTTTTGTAAATTTTCTCGTGCCGGAAAATTACCACGCACTAGAATTTTGTTCTTTGTGCGTTTTCACTGTCGAAACAGCTGATTCGTAGCCAACAAGCGTATTGTGCATCGTCATGCATGCGGGTGTGCCGTGACATTCAAACATTTTAGGGCTGGGCAAAATAGTGCCACATGGCATTGGGTGTGTCACAAAAGGAAGGATTCGTTTGACTCAGACCTTCAGTTGTGTTTAGTGTTTCCGCTATAATGGACGTGTCGGCAGTTCTCCCTTTCCCTATTTTCTGGGTGGTGACGATCGTCTCCTCCTTATTCATCTTTTACAGGTATTCAATGTGAAAAGTTTACTATTAATAGTTTTTAATCTTTTCAACGTTTTCTGATTTAAGGTATGCTACATCTTCCTTTGATTACTTCTCTCAACAAGGAATTCCTGGACCTAAACCGATCCCTATCTTTGGCAATATGTGGGGCATCTGGAAAGCCGTAAGCAATTTATCCGTACCTATTACGTTTTCGCTAATACGTTGTCACTTTAAATTTAGAATCTTCCGGACTACGACATGGCATTAGTGCAAAAGTATGGCAAAGTTTTCGGCTATTTCGACGGATCGTTACCGAATCTTTGGACCACAGATGTAGACATGATAAAAGCCATATACGTCAAAGATTTCGACCACTTTGTCGATCGCAGGGTAAACGAATCATAATCTTGCACTGTATTTTAATTTTTGGATCCATCTAATTTTTTTAATGCAGAACTTCGAAATCACAACCAAAGTCATGCGCAAATGGCTAACGGTACTGAAGGGCCAAGAATGGAAAGATATTCGTTCGTCCGTTACTCCGGCTTTCACTACCGGGAAAATTAAACGAGTAAGTACTTTACAAATTAAATTGAAAGAAGATAAATTAAGGAACGGTTTGAATTTTTTTGAATAACAAATAGATGTCTGGGCTGATTAAAGATTGCGTCGTTCAATTGTGTAACAGATTAACCGTTTTTGCTGAGACCGAGGGGAAGATTGACGCGAAGATGTAGTTTGGCAAAGCGATTCTATTCGTTTGAGTATTGTATTAATTTAGATTTTATTGACAGGACGTTTAGTGCCTTCACAATCGACGTGATTGCCAGCTGTGCTTTTGGCCTCAAAATCGACAGCCTTGGAAACAAAGATGATCCGTTCGTTCGTAACGCTCAGTTTGTTTTCAATCCATCTGCTAACAAATCACCGATCGTTTTGCTACCCAGTAAGTCAGATCGTTCGTTTTAATGTTCAGTGAAAATGGAAACCTAAAGTGATGACTTTTCCTAATGACTTGTTTACTTTCAACAGTTATGTATCCCGAATTATGTGCTGCATTAGGAAGGCTTGCAGAACACAAGTTTGTTACCAAGGAGCTGAAATTCTTTTTCAAGTTTTTGGAAAATGTCCTCGCTGATCGTCTACAATCAAAGGAGGTTAGGGAATAAGTTTTTTACTTAAGAACGTAACAAAATTTACGGTTTCCAGGTAGTTGGTACTTCAGACGTAATGATATCAAAAACTAAAGCGTCCTTTAACATTGATAGAAATATCACGACTTTATTGAAGTGATCGACGAGGCAATATCCGAGTTCACGAAGACGGTTGATGGCGAAACCGTTCCAATGTGGTCACGTGAAGTAATAGACGAAATTATTATAAGCCAGGTATGATAGAATTCCTTAATATTTCCCTGATATGGCCACCTTCTTTATTAATAATAACTTACTTCAAAACGTTTCATGATTAGTCCACGCTGTTCCTGCTGGCAGGTTTCGACACAACAGCCACCACTTTGACAAACACGTGCTTTGAACTGGCCAAGAACCCCGATGTTCAGGAAACCTTGTATGACAGCGTCGTTGCAAAAATGAAAGACTATGTAAGTTCCAGTTTTTATACTGAATAAGTTCAGGTACGAATGTGTAATGTATTGCTAAAAGGATGAAGTGTGTCATGAGATGGTCCAAGATATGCCTTACCTTGAAATGGTTATCCAAGAAGTGCTGCGCTTCTATCCACCTCTTGTACGGTAATTAGTTAGCCAACTTAGCTTCAGTGATTCATTTCTAGTTGTTAATCAAAGTTTTGGTTTTCAGCGTTGAACGACAATGCACCAAGGATTATTCCTACGACAATGGGCGCATCAAGATTAAAAAGGGACAAATCGTAACTGTACCGGCTTATGCTCTGCATCATATGGAAGAATATTACCCTGATCCAGAAAAATTTGATCCAGAGAGGTAAACTGAAAATTAGGTAACGCGTTTCCTCGTATATAATGTAATTTGTGTGTTTGTTTTTTTTTACGTTCAAGGTGGACACCAGAAAACAAAGCCAATCGCAGTGCATACACGTACTTGGCATTTGGAACAGGTCCTCGCAATTGTGTCGGCATGCGCTTCGCTTTAGAGGGATTGAAAATTGCAATTTGCTTGATTGTGCACAAGTATCGCTTTTTTCCGGTTGCAGAAACTCCAGTACGTTACCCATTTTCATAGAATTTTTCTAATTGACGTTTGATGTTGCGGTCTTTAATTGTACAGGAGAAGCTGCGTTTCGATGACGGCTATTTAGCAGTTCTACAACCCCTTCACGCCATTGTGGGAATTGAATGCCGCCGCGGCAATTCTGGTTAACGCCTGAAATCCCTGTGATGAAATGGAATTGAATGACGAAGCAACGTTTCGTTTATGTCGTATCGTTGTCCCAAAAACGATGTATTCGTCTGTATGGAGCCTAGAGCATTTATAGAATGTCGACCGTCTGTTTGATCTCACTCGACTAGAGACTCGTCATCAATTCTTATATAGTCGAAACTATCTTGGAGATAAGAGGTAATTTCTTGATTATTAACTCTTAAAATTAGCAACGAAGAATGCATATTTTCTACTGCGAAACAATCATATCCTCTTTTCTAATACTCGAGAGCAATAGCATTGCAGTATATAGATTATGCGTTTTATCCATGACTAACAACCAACGCGATTGGATGATTGCTGTTATTTTTTTGCATTCCATCAATTTATTTTCGTCACAGCATGACATCTTATCTTGCCTGTAAACGGTTATCGGATTGGGGCCAAATTCCAACCCGAAATAGTAAGCGTGCCTCAAAATTGCTCACCCCAAAAAGCATGGCTGTTGCTTTGAATTTTTGCAAACAGCTGATTCAAAGTCGTCAAGCAAACTGCAGCGTCATGAGCAAGATCATAACCGCATCCCTTAATTTTAGTACTAGGATAGATGGTTTCCTTTAACGACCTTGTTCTAGACTACAACGGAAAAAACATTTCCAACTGCGAACAAGGACCAAGGACATTTTCTGATCACGGGAAGCTGAGAGTCTCTGCTATTGTACAGAACAGAAGGTTATTCAGTTGAAGGATGATTTTTAGAAAGTGGCTCAATGGAACGCTGAAATTTTGGGAGGCACGCGACTATGTTCTTAGTCACCGTTGGCACGCAGCTGAAGTCAGTTTATTGAATTCGAGTCACTTATTTTGGCTGGTATCTTATCACTTAAATCCCGTTTTTTATCTTTGTGGTCAAAATTATCTAATATTTTGTTTATTTACATATTTGATCAAAAGTGCAACGACGTACTGAAAATACTGCATCGTCATAAAGTCAAGCTTGCCATCTTCTACTGGACTGCGGAGCTAGTCCAAGTTACTCTAGCCGACAATATAACGAAGCGAGTTATTTGCCTTATACGATCATTCGTAGGTGAAATTCTCTTCGGGATGGACGTGCTCGAAATTTTCTCGTCGCCTGCCACTTGGGCTGTAACTGCCGTGTCTTGTCTGTATTTTGCTTACAGGTACGTTATAAAATTTTATGTTAAATGTGTTCTATCCTACATGTCATTCTGCTTTTAAATAACAGGTATGCCACGTCTACGTTTAATTACTTTTCTGACCAAGGCATTTCCGGCCCCAAACCAATTCCTATTTTTGGTAACATGTGGGGTGTCTGGAAAGCGGTAAGCAATTAATCTGTCACTGAAATCAAATCGCTATTACATCGCTAGTTTGAATGTAGAATCTTCCTGATTATGATATGGCAATGGTGAAAAAGCACGGCAAAGTTTTCGGGTATTTCGACGGACCTGTACCGAATCTTTGGATCACAGATGCAGACTTGATCAAAGCCATGTTCGTCAAAGACTTCGATCATTTCGTCGATCGCAGGGTAACAAAATAAATCCTGCCCTTGTAATTTTTTAGTTTGATTTCATTTTACGATTTACTTTCACAGTCATTTGAACTCAAAACCAAAGTGATGCGGAAATGGCTGTCGTTGATGAAGGGTCAAGAATGGAAAGACATTCGTTCATCCGTTACCCCGGCTTTCACCACTGGTAAAATTAAACGGGTAAATTCGATACTCGTGTTAAGACATAATGACAATGAAATCGATTCATTGATGTGGCCTATATCCTAATTTTGTGAATCGTAAACAGATGTCCGGACTTATCAAAGAATGCGTTGCCAAGTTGTGTGATCGTCTAACGACTTTTACGGAGACCGACGGGAAAATTGACGCAAAGCTGTAAAACTTTGATGAGTTCATCGCTTTCGGCATCTTTTTAAAATTTTCTATGTTATGATTATTGCAGGACTTTTAGTGCTTTTACCATGGATGTGATTGCAAGATGTGCGTTTGGCCTAAAAATCGACAGCCTGGGGAATAAAGACGACCCTTTTATTCAAAATGCTCAGTTTGTGTTCAATCCCCAGACCAACAAATCACCTGCCATTCTGCTACCGTGTAAGTATACCTACTGGATTGTGTCTTTGATTTTTTCTTGTTTAATTATTTATATTTTAATCTATTTTGGTAACAGTTATGTATCCCGATTTGTTTACAATGTTTGGGAGATTTACAGAGAGAATGTTTGTTACCAAGCAGTTGAAATTCTTTTTCAAATTACTGGAAGATGTACTTGCTGACCGGTTGCAATCTAAACAGGTACTTCCATTGGTTGCAACATAATGGCAAATGGTTCTCGGATATATTTATGTTGTTTTTCTTGCATCTAGCAATATCACGACTTTATTGAAGTGGCCGATGAGGCTATCTCCGCGTTTACGAAGGTAGTCGATGGCAAAACCGTTCCCATGTGGTCACGAGAAATCATAGATGAGATTATAATGGGCCAGGTATGCAACCTTCCATTTATTTGTCGTATTTTTTTTCACCGCCGATAAGCTGACCTTGTGCGTTATTTTTTGTCAGTCAACGCTTTTCATGCTGGCAGGTTTTGACACAACAGCTACAACCTTGACAAATACTTGCTTTCAACTGGCCAAGAATCCCGATGTTCAGGAGGCATTGTACGACAGCATTGTTGCTAAAATGGAAGATTATGTAAATTTTGTTTCAAAGTTGAATGATTTTGGATATTAATTCGTTTCATATTTTTATAGGATGACGTGTCCCATGAGATGGTCCAAGATATGCCGTATCTCGAAATGGTAATCCAAGAAGTGTTGCGCTTCTATCCACCTCTTGTACGGTAATCAAAACGCCAACAAAGGTAGCGTGTAAAGGGATTTTCAAATCTACGTATGTTTTAGTATTGAACGTCAGTGTACCAAGGACTATTCTTACGACAATGGCCGCATCAAGATTAAAAAGGGACAGATTGTTACTGTGCCCACGTATGCTCTGCACCACATGGAAGAATACTACCCCGACCCGGAAAAATTTGACCCCGATAGGTAGTCTGAAACTAACACAACTTATTTTCTTGTATGTTAATCGTATCTGGATTATTATACATACAAGGTGGACACCAGAAAACAAAGCCAAACGTAGCCCATACACTTACATGGCGTTTGGAACAGGTCCTCGTAACTGTGTCGGTATGCGCTTTGCCATGGAAGAACTCAAAATAGCAGTCTGCACCATGGTCCAGAAATTTCGCTTCTTTCCTGTTGCAGAAACTCCTGTACGTTACCTATTTATTAACACACCAATGTTTATAAATATTATCTCTCCATTCATCAACCTTGCAGGACAAGCTGCGTTTTGATGATGGATTTGTTACAATTCTGCAACCGATTCACGCAATAGTGGGTGTCGAATACCGCGGCAACTCCAATTAACACTAAAGTAAAACACGTCCTGTCGCGAAGCTTAATGGATTGAAGGTATTTTTTATGCCTAGATTGTGTTGTTTGTAGTTGGTCTGAACAAGTACTTATTTCCTTGCAATCATGTCGCAAAATGTAAAGCATTAACATTGTCAGTTTAATTCTTTGTTTCTTTGTCGTTGTATGAGGATATTTGAATTGTCTAAGTGATCAGGAAAGCAGCAGGGTCTCAGTGTTTTCCAGTTAACAAAAAGTTTCATCGAATTCTATCCCTATTTAAAATCAATGTAGGCTCTAATTTGCTGAAGACATCTAGGAGACAAAATTTCCTACTACCAGAGTTTCTATTATTCATTATTGTGTCACGATGTGGTTATTGCGTTACGATACGTGGCGTTAATTCTAAATACTGTATAAGCGAATTCAAGTTTTCTATTATGCTACACTTTTGAGTTTCGAAAGATAATTCAACTTCAATACAATAGTATATTATTTAAATTTCCCAAAGTATCTTATTTAAATTTAAGTACATACATTATTATCTAAGTGTTAGAGGACAAACATTTAACTGTTAAAAATGAAACACCGTTTCCTTTGTTGATTTCTGCCATTGTCAATAGAAGAGCCAATCGGAGCCGATCCATACTGCGTTTTCTGTCCGATGTCTGCTGCCCCTTGGTGCTGCCGCTGTGGTGCTGCCAAACTGTCCTTCTGCAAAATCTTAAACTAAAGCTGAAATCGATTTCCACGTGTGATCAAAATTTTGTGGAATAAACAAAATTACTTGTAGAAAACCAAACCAAACAAAAACATAACAAAAATTCAGCTTGCAAGTTGCAACGCAGGTCGTATTCCTCAAACGAGGGATGGGGCTATGGGGGGTCACATTCTTCAACATGGCGGCTTGTCATTAGCAAACAGGACATGGATAAATTCCATTGTCATAAATACAAAGTTGTTACCATATTGTGCTGTCAGGCAACAACATAAAATAACCAGTGGTGTGGCTTATCTGACCAGTCTTTGGTAAAATTTCTTGCAAAATGGACGTTTCGACAATTTTCTCACTGCCCGTTACTTGGAGAGTAACTGCCGTTTATGTATGTATATTTTCTACAGGTGCGTTATTAATGTAAAGGTTAGGTTTTTCGATCATACATGTTATTCTGTTCTATAATAGGCATGTTACGTCGACGTTAAATTATTTTGTCGACAAAGGCATTCCTGGTACAAAACTAGTTACAATGTGTGGCAATATGTGGGGAGGCTGAAAAGCTGTAACGATCAAGCTGTCACAAGGAATCTTTTCCCTGATAAAGTGCCATTTTGAATTTAGAATATGACATGGCGTTAGTGCAGAAGTAAGGCACAGTTTTCGGCTATTTCGACGGACCTCTACCGAATATCTGTATCACAGATGTAAACCTGTTTAAAGCCATGTACGTCAAAGACTTCGAGCACTTCGTTGATCGCAAGGTAACAAAACCAGTCAGAATCTTCTGCTCGTCTTTTTTTTTAATTTCACACCTCGAGTTTTTTCAGACGCTTTTGATTTCAAAACCAAAGTCATGCGGAAATGGATGACATCGTTGAAGGGTCAAGAATGGAAACAGATTCGTTCGTCCGTCACCTCCGCTTTCACTACTGGCAAAATCAAACGGTTAAATTACACACTCACATAAAAATAATAGGTTGACGAAAACTATGAATTAATGTGAGGGCCAAATTTTTGTGAACAATATTAGAAGTCTGAACTTATCAATGACTGCGTTGCCAAGCTGTGTGATCGGATTGCCGTTTTTGATACCGTTTGAGACTGAAGGGAAAATTGACGCAATGATTTAAAACCATAATGATTTCATTCCTTTAAACGTCTTTTAAAATCTTGGTTCTTTTTTTTTTACAGGACATTCAGTGCTTTTACGATGTATGGAATTACTAGTTGTTCGTTTCGCCTCGAGATCAACAGCCTGGGAGATGAAAACGATCCGTTCGTTAAAAACGCCCAAATTCATTGCAATCCATCAATTTGCAAATCACCTGCCATTGTACTACAATGTAAGTCTACCATATGCCTTGCCGAGTTTCTTTTTTGCTTTGCAAACAGTTTGGTTGCAATTTGTTAATGCCTAGCTAGTACATGTTATTTCGAACAGGACCTCGCAACGGTCGGTATGCGCTTCGCTATAGAGGGATTAAAAATTGCAATTTGCTTGGTTGTGCAGAAGTATCGCTTTTTTCCGGTTGCAGAAACCCCAGTACGTTCCCCTTTTTCATAGAATTTTTCTAACTGACGTTTGATGTTGCAGTCTTTAATTGTACAGGAGAAGCTGCGTTTCGATGACGGCTATTTAGCAGTTCTACAACCCCTTCACGCCATTGTGGGAATCGAATGCCGTCGCGGCAATTCTGGTTAACGCCTCAAATCCCTGTGACGAAGTTGAATTGAATGATGAAGCAACATTTCGTTTATGTCGTCTCGTTGTCCCAAAACGATGTGTTCGTCTGTATGGAGCCTAGAGCATTTATAGAATGTCGACCGTCTGTTTTATCTCACTCGCCTACAGACTCGTCGTCAATTTTTATATGGTCGAAACTGTCTTGGAGATAAGAGGTAATTTCTTGGTTATTAACTCTTAAAATTAGCAACGAGGAATGCATGTGGTCTACTGCGAAACAAGCATATTCATTACTCGAAAGCAATAGCATTGTAGTATATAGATCATGCGTGTTTATCCATGACTAACTACCAAACGCGATTAGATGCTTGTTGTAATTTGTTTGCATTCCATCAATTTGTCGACGCAACATAACATCTTATTTTGCCTATAAGCGGTTATCGTATTGGGGCAAAATTCCAACCCGAAATAGTAAGAGTGCATCAAAATTGCTCACCCCAAAAAGCATGGCTGTTGCTTTGAATTTTTGCAAACAACTGATTCAAACTCGTCAAGCAAACTGAAACGTCATGAGCAAGATCATAGCCGCATCTTGTAATTTTAGTACTAGGATAGATGGTTTCCTTTAACGACCTTGTTCTAGACTACAACGAAAAAAAAATTCAAACCGTCAACAAGAACCAAGGACATTTTCTGATCACGGGAAGCTGGAAGTTTCTGCGACTGTACAGAACCAGAAGGTTATTCAGTTGAAGGATGAATTTTAGAAAGTGGCTCAATGGAACGCTGAAATTTTGGGAGGCACGCGCCTGAGTTCTTAGTCACCGTTGGCACGCACGTGAAGTCTGTGTGCATTTATTGAATTCGAGTTTTTTATTTGGATTGGTATCTTATCACTTAAATCCCGTTTTTTTATCTTTGTGGTCGAAATTATCTAATATTTTGTTTATTTAGATGTTTGGTCAAAAGTGCAACGACGAACTC
Source organism: Daphnia carinata (assembly GCF_022539665.2). Classification (NCBI taxonomy): domain Eukaryota; kingdom Metazoa; phylum Arthropoda; class Branchiopoda; order Diplostraca; family Daphniidae; genus Daphnia; species Daphnia carinata. The sequence goes on along the minus strand of NC_081339.1, from coordinate 4,790,577 downwards.
AAATATTGCATCGTCGTAAACTCAAGTTTGTCATCTTCTACTGGACTGCGGAGCTAGTCCAAGTTGCGCCAGCCGACAATATAAAGAAGTGAGTCATTTGCCTTATACGGTCATTCGTAGGTGATATTTCACTTCGGGATGGACGTGTTAGAAATTTTCTCTTCGCCTGCCACTTGGGCTGTAACTGTCGGGTCTTGTCTGTATTTTGCTTACAGGTACGTTATCAAATTTAATATTTAATGTGTTTTATCCTCCATGTCATTCTACTTTTAAATAACAGGTATGCCACGTCTACGTTTAATTACTTTTCCGACCAAGGCATTCCTGGCCCGAAACCAATCCCTATTTTCGGCAACATGTGGGGCGTCTGGAGAGCGGTAGGCAATTGATTTGTCCCTGATATCCTTTCGCAAATACATTGCCAGTTTGAATGTAGAATCTTCCTGCTTATGATATGGCATTGGTGAAAAAGCATGGCAAAGTTTTCGGGTATTTCGACGGACCTGTACCGAATCTTTGGGTTACAGATGTAGACCTGATCAAAGCCATGTACGTCAAAGACTTCGATCACTTTGTCGATCGCAGGGTAACAGAATAAGTTTTGCTCTTTTAATTTTTTTTTAGTTTGATTTCGTTGTACGATTTTCTTTCACAGTCATTTGAATTCAAAACCAAAGTCATGCGCAAATGGCTGACGCTAATGAAGGGTCAAGAATGGAAAGATATTCGTTCGTCCATTACCCCAGCTTTCACCAGTGGCAAAATTAAACGGGTAATTTACATACTCGTATAAAAACATAATGACAATGAAATCCATTACTTGATGTTGCCTTTACCTATTTTTCTGAATCACAAACAGATGTCCGGACTTATCAAAGATTGCGTCGCCAAGTTGTGTGATCGTCTAACGACTTTTACGGAGACCGAAGGGAAAATTGACGCAAAGCTGTAAAACTTCGATGACTCCATTGCTTTCGTTGCTTTCAAGTGTTTTATAATATTGAAATGCTTTTACGACTATTTCAGGACTTTTAGTGCCTTTACCATGGATGTGATTGCAAGATGTGCGTTTGGCATAAAAATCGACAGCCTGGGGAACAAAGACGACCCTTTTATTAAAAATGCACAGTTTATTTTTAATCCCCCGACCAACAAATCACCTGTCATTCTGCTGCCGTGTGAGTATACCCACTGGATTGTTTAATTGATTTTTTCTTATTACTTATTTTGATTTTTATCTATATTGCTAACAGTTATGTATCCAGATTTGTTTTCTATGTTTGGGGGATTTACAGAGAGATTGTTTGTTACCAAGGAATTGAAATTCTTTTTCAAATTATTAGAAGATGTACTTGCTGACCGGTTGCAATCAAAACAGGTACTCCCAGTTGTTGCCACATAATGACAAATGGTTCTCGGATACATGTTTGCTGCTTTTCTTGCATCTAGCAATATCACGACTTTATTGAAGTGGCCGATGAGGCTATCTCCGCGTTTACGAAGGTAGTTGATGGTAAAACAGTTCCCATGTGGTCACGAGAAATCATAGACGAGATTATAATGGGTCAAGTATGCAACTTCCTTCCGTTTGGTTGTCATATTTATTCACCGTTGATAGTTTCATCTGGCGCGTTATTTGTTGTTAGTCGTCGCTTTTCATGCTGGCAGGTTTTGACACAACAGCTACAACACTGACAAACACTTGCTTTCAACTGGCCAAGAATCCCGATGTTCAGGAGGCATTGTACGAGAGCATTATTGCTAAAATGGAAGATAATGTAAATTTTATTTCAAAGTTGGATGATTTTGGATTAAATTCATTTCTTATTTTTAAAGGATGACGTGTCCCATGAGATGGTCCAAGATATGCCGTATCTCGAAATGGTAATCCAAGAAGTGTTGCGCTTCTATCCACCTCTTGTACGGTAATCAAAACGCCAACAAAAGCAGTGTGTAATTGATTTTTCAAATCTACGTACGTATATGTTAGTATTGAGCGCCAGTGCACCAAGGACTATTCTTACGACAATGGCCGCATCAAGATCAAAAAGGGACAGATTGTTACCGTGCCAACGTATGCTCTGCACCACATGGAAGAATACTACCCCGACCCGGAAAAATTTGACCCCGATAGGTAGTCTGAAACTAACACAACTTATTTTCTTGTATGTTAATCGTATCTGTATTATTATACATACAAGGTGGACACCAGAAAACAAAGCCAAACGTAGCCCATACACTTACATGGCGTTTGGAACAGGTCCTCGTAACTGTGTCGGTATGCGCTTTGCCATGGAAGAACTCAAAATAGCAGTCTGCACCATGGTCCAGAAATTTCGCTTCTTTCCTGTTGCAGAAACCCCTGTACGTAATCTATTTATTAACACATCAATGTTTTTAAATGTTATTTCTGCATTCATCAACCTTGCAGGATAAGCTGCATTTTGATGATGGATTTGTTTCAGTTCTGCAACCGATTCACGCAATAGTGGGTGTCGAATTCCGCGGCAACTCCAGTTAACACTGAAATAAAACAAGTCCTGTCATGAAGTTTAGTTGATTGAAGGTAACTTTTTAATAGATTGCGTTGTTTTAGCTGGCCTTGGTAAGTCCTTATTCGCTTGCAATGTCGCAGAATGTAAAGCATGAACATTGTCAATCTATTCTTTATTCTTTGGTTACTTTTTTGTTGTATGAGGATATTTAAATTGTCTAAGTGATCAGAGGAGCAGCAGGGTCAGTGTTTTTCCAATGAAGACGTTATGATTGGATAAGAGGTTACTTCCTCTTTTCAACATCACTGGAAACACCGTATCATTTATACTGGGAGTTTTGTATCATGCCCAAAATAGTGGTACTCCCTGAGAGAGCGCTCCAAAAAACAGTCTCTTTATTTCGTGGAAACAGCTGATTCTTAGTCAGCATAGTGCATTGGCATGTGCGAATGCGTCGCTGCATCCTGAAATTTTAGGGCTTGGCCAGCGCTTTCCCTCGATGGCCTTGGCCAACTCACAAAGGAAGCATTCATTTGCCTCATCCGTTCAGTTTCGTGTAGCGCTTTTTCTTACATGGACGTGTCAGCGGTTTTTTCTTCCCCTGTGATCTGGGTGGTTACATTCATCTCAGTGCTTTACGTCATTTACAAGTACCTAAGCCGAATTTCTACAATAAATTTACACTCATTAATATATATTCTCTATCTAATGGTGATTAACAGGCATGTCACGGCTTCATTTAATTACTTCTCTGAACAAGGAATCAATGGGCCTCGACCAAACCCCATCTTTGGCAATATGTGGGGCATCTGGAAAGCGGTAAGGGAAGTTCTGATGCATAACTTTTTAAAGTGCTGAATTAACTAATGTTTTATTAGAATCTGCCGGATCACGACGTGGATTTAGTGAAAAAATATGGCAAAATATTCGGTTATTTTGACGGATCAACACCCAACCTCTGGATCACGGATGTGGATTTGATTAAGGCTATTTTCATTAAAGATTTCGACCACTTCGTCGATCGTCGAGTAGCCCCAATGCGAATGGTTTGTTTAGTGTAATGGTAATCTTAAATCTTGACGTTCTTTTCCTCAGACTATGGAAGTAAAGCTAAAAGTCATGCGTAAGTGGATGACATTAATGAAGGGTCAAGAATGGAAAGACGTCCGTTCATCAGTTACACCGGCCTTCACTACCGGCAAAATAAAACGTGTAATAACCATTTGGGAAATAATTTTTAACGTAAGCGTAATTTTAATTCTAAAACAATTAAATTCCATGATAAAAACATCAGATGTCTAACCTGATAAATGATTGCGTTGCTGACCTGTGTGATCGTCTTACCTCAGCCAGACAAATTGGAGAGAAGATTGATGCCAAACTGTAAATATTTCATTGTTTGTTTTGCATTCGAACCTTCACTTTCTCTTCACCGTCTGTTGTCCATTGATTTTTCGTAGAATTTTTAGTGCTTTTACAATGGATGTTATAGCAAGATGTGCATTTGGTTTCAAGATCGACACTCTAGGTAGCGAGAATGATGTTTTTATTCGAAACGCACGTGTCATTGTGAATCCACCAACTACCAGATCACCGGTTGGCCTATTGCCGTGTAAGTCTCACAAACATTTTTGTTTCTTTTCATTTCTGAATTTCTTTTGCACAGTTGTGTTTCCCAATTTCCTAAGCATATTCGGCGGCATTGCTGAACGTTTATTTACCATTAAAGAAATGAAATTCTTTTTCGATTTACTTGAGGATGTGCTACGTGATAGGTCACAATCCAAAGAGGTAGCCTACGTGTTGTTTGCAATACTAGATGCATGCTTACGCACATTGAACTTGAAGTAACTTCACTTTTTGTTAACAGAATTATCACGATTTTATTGAAATAGCCAATGAATCTATTTCTGAATTCACCAAGGAAGTAGATGGCAAAACAGTGCCTATGTGGACACGTGAGGAGATTGACGAGATTATAATGGGACAGGTATAAAAAACATAGATTTGTTTTATGTAATGTTTCAAACAACGAAGCACTTACCTTCGATATTTGGCAATCAGTCTACACTCTTTATGCTGGCCGGCTTCGACACGACAGCAACCACTTTGACAAACACTTGCTTTCAACTGGCAAGGAATCCAGACATCCAGGAAAAATTGTATGACACTGTCATTGCCAAAATGGAAGAATATGCAAGTTTAACTTTCACGTTCATTTATTCGGATTTATTCTAATTTTTCGATTCTCCTTAAAGGGCGAGGTCTGTCATGATATGATCCAAGATATGCCCTATCTTGAGATGGTTATTCAAGAAGTTCTGCGCTTTTATCCACCTCTTGTAAGGTAATCGAATACTAAGCCATGACGACGTGAATCGTTTACGATTCATGCTTGTAAATCGCGGTTCCAGAGTTGAGCGTCAATGCACGAAAGATTATTCTTACGACAATGGTCGCATTCAAATGAAAAAGGGACAGCTTGTGACTGTGCCGGCCTATGCTCTCCATCACATGGAAGAATACTACCCCGATCCAGAAAAATTCGACCCTGACAGGTTCAGACTAGCAGACAGCGTTTTAAATCGAATTAACTGTTTCGTCAATTTTCCTTTTGTTTTTTTGTTTTTTTTTCCCACTTTTTTGTTATTTTGAAGGTGGAGTCCTGAAAATAAAGCCAACCGTAACCCCTATACCTTCATGGCCTTTGGTATAGGACCGCGTAACTGCGTCGGTATGCGATTTGCCATGGAAGAGATGAAGATTGCTCTTGCCACTGTGATCCAAAAATTTCGTTTCTTTCCGGTTGAAGAAACTCCGGTATACATTTCATTTTGTTACGATGGTAAGTGGACCGAATAATGTTTTGTGTAATCATCTAGGAGAAGCTTCGTTTCCATGATGGATTTACCCAAATTCTACAGCCTTTACATGCGACGTTGGGTATCGAATTCCGACAAACCCTCTCCGACTGAAAAGTACAATCTTCGTATGGTTGGGTTGAATGGAAAGAAATGGAAAATGGGGAGTATTAAGTGCGTATTATTTTCAAGTATCAAGCGGAGTTGCAGGAAATCAAAGTTCCATTGATAAAAGATTTGGCATCCATTGCTTTAAAAATTATTTTATCTAACACACATTATTTGCACAGTTTTATAATAGTAGCAGCTGTAAACATGTTCATGGTTTTATACCGCAGTTTTAGGTGTACTGGAATCACATTTAAGAGGAAACCTTGGACAGATCTTGGTGGTACTCATAACTACTTTTAAAAAGGAATTCTATTAAAGAAAACTAAGCATGAATTCAGCTTTTATGGCGAGTTTAACTGCAATAACAAAGAACTATTTTATCTAGCTATATACACAATTTTTAATCGTTGAAATTGTGTGGGAAGCAACAAGTTTCGAAATTTGACTATAGATGGCCGACCACGCGACTTTCTGGAAAGTTTCGACTGCTATCGTGGCATGCAGATCGCAATTTGAAAGAGAACCCTTTATCGTGAATCCAGTTAAAGCAAATAGTAGTTTAAGCGATCATGAATATATCCTTTTGCCTTTTGGAAGTGTGTGTTGATAGTTTGGAATCTGCCAGAAACGCTGAGCTGGGCGGCGCCAGTCGGCTGGAATTGTGTTCCAGCTTGTCGCTGGGAGGACTTACGCCAACGGTCGGTCTCGTTCAATCGGTGAAGCAATTCGTCAAGTTGCCCGTTTACGTCATGGTAAGGCCTCGTGAGGGAGATTTTGTCTACGACGAAGACGAACTAGTCGTCATGGAACAGGACGTAATTTCTCTGAAGGAAGTTCAAGTTGATGGATTCGTTTTTGGTGTTCTTCGTCCAGACTGCACTGTTGACCGCGAAGCCTGCCTTCGATTGATTACTTCTGCCTACCCACTACCGTGCACCTTCCACCGGTAAGTCTTCTTTACTGTCAGGTTTGCTCACGATCGATAAAGCTCCTGCAGTTCAATCGTTATTAAATTAGCTGCAATTTTCGTATTATCAAAGAAGACTGGAGTTTAGTTAGTCGAATGTCGACATTTGATAGTAATTATAACGGAAACTCTTGGAATTAAGTTGATGAAATTTGCATTATTTCGGCTGAAAACTATGCGAATGTGATAGTTGCGACCATGATGGGTTGGTTTTCACAACTCATCCAGTACCGCAAGTCGTTTCCCAGCTGTTGCTGAATCAAACCCATCGATTGTCTTTCCACATTGAAGTTCGTTTCCTGTACATCGTTAGACAAAGAAAGTCGGCAAAGAGTAAGTCCTCGATTGCTCTTGGTCGTGTTCCACTCGACTCGAACGTGCTCGTTAGTTACAAAATTCAAGCAGCATTTACATACTACTTGAAAAGTCTTTGTATCGACGTCTTCTTTTTGCACTTAAAAATTTGAAAACATTCGCGAATCGGCCTCATTTAACTGTTACAGGGATTTAAAACAAAAGCTTTATTATGAATTGCACAAGGGCTTTCGATGTTACGACGGATGCGTTCGTTGCCATGGAGGATCTCATTCAGCTAGGTTTTCGTCGTATTCTGACGAGCGGCCAACAGCAGACGGCCGAAGCTGGTTTGGATCTCATTGTCCGTTTGCGAGAAAGAGCCGGCGAACGGATCGTCATTATGGCCGGAGCAGGTGTGACGGAAGGTAACGCCTCCTCCATTGTGTCTGCATCGCGAGTTACGGAGATTCACGGTTCAGCCAGTCGACAGCGTGAGTCTCGGCCCAATTCAATCCGCATGGGTAGTGGGCCGGAAGTTGGGCGTAAACGGGTTACTTCTCCAGATCTCGTCAAACTCATTGTACAATCCATATCCGGCCACGCTCCAATTGGCATTCAAACAGAATGAGATTTTTGTTGTCTGTCATCCTCTCATTTGGGACGATAGTTATTGTATTCATGCATGCGCTTGCATATTTTTCATTGGATTTACGCTCTAATTACCGGCTCTTCCTGTTGACATTATCACAATTCAATGAAGATTCATTCAATTGTTTTTTTTGAAAACATTGTTACAGTTGCCAACTCTAGATAGTTAAGTGTCGGCTTTGCACGCCAATTTAACAAAGAACCGTAGCAAAAAATAAAAAAAAACGTGTAATAGCGCATACCATATGGTTCAATGTTTTATCGCATTCTTGCGGTGCAGCAAACAAACCCTTGCGGATGACTTGCCTAACGGTTCAGACTCTGTATTTTACTTTTGAATTCGTTGGGCGATGTAATAGCAGCCGAAAGGGTAAAAATAGAAAACAGTTGGTATTCTTTCATAGACGACCAGTGGGTGCGGATCGATTTTTTGTCGTGACAGCGACACGATGAAAGTGTTGATACATTTCTTTTTGGTGGCATCGTGTTTAACGATCAGCATGGCCGACGCGTTCTTGTTTAATCGAACCGATTTGATCAACGATCCGCTTGTGTCCAAGTTGCCTCCTGTTTTCGGAGCATTTCATCCGGCCGTGCGGATATGGCTGAACGGGGTGATTGGCGATCGGCTTCACGCCACCAATGGATTCACGAAGATCATTGTTGCAGATGGCAAGCGATTTCCGTTGCTACGGATGTTTATCCGCAGTCGACTCGTCCGCTGGATCGCTTTCCTTGCCTTCCTCAAAGTGGCATTTTCACTCTTTGTCATCGTCATTCTTCCCAATATCTATTTCTACGCCATGACGCAGATGAGGGAGTGAATTGTCTTCACGTGTTGCATTATTATTTTTTTTTTAAATATCCATGTTTTTCGTGCAGTGTGTGTTTATTTTAAAAAAGGATCTTACAGTGTTGCCAGTGTAATCTAAACCGACCTACAGGAAGCGATGGAGACGAAGAGGCAATCGGGACAGGACGACCTTTGCACTTGTTTTGTCGCATTTCGATTAAGGGGGGCGGAGAGGCTAACCCGTATATTTCTTAACATTTTTTATTTTGGAGGTATTAGCTATCCGCTTCCAATCTTTGATTAGTATCGTGCTGCCAGTGTGTCATGTGGACGTGCTTCTGTAAGGGTCCCTTTTCTTTTCCCAAAGTCCCGAATTTTTTTTTTTTTCACTTGTAACCACATTGCCAATACGAGAAACAAGGACAGTATGCGCTTGGTTATGCGGACTCTGATTGGATTCAGCGCACCATCCCTCTGGCATTTGCATTGAGTGAATTACAGTTCTCACACGTGATTCTACTAGAACATTGCTTTGTGCTGAATTGCTTATGAATTTGTCTGGCTCCCACTTTTTAATTCCCTTTTCGCGTGAAACGTATCTAATCTTCGACAGCTGACGAATTATCAGATTACCATGGAAACGGCAGAAAGATGGCAGTGACGTAAGTTATTTACATATTAAAATTTATCCATGTGCATAGCTGATTTTGTAATGTTTATCAAAGCACTAAACTAACCCTGATTATGCATTACGTTTTTCGGTGGCAACAACTCGCCTTTTGTTCAAAAGGTACAGAGCAATTGAACGCTATTCAGCCCGTCGGCTGCCACCACTGCCGTCTGAAAGCGCGGGACTGAAACAGGTTAATCACATCATTTGTCGGGCAGCCTCTTATCATTTTGCTAGGCTCAAATCACTAATCAATACGGATTTGAACCTATTTGGCACCGTCCGATTGTGGCTGACGAATCTCCTGCTCGTTGCTTACTTCACTCTGGTGCCTTACCATCTTCTCTCTGCAGGTATAATGTATTTCAATTCAATTAAAATGTGATTTAATTTTCGCATCGTCATCGCTTAAACTCCCAATATGATCGATGTGGAATTGACTTTAATTTTTAACAACAAATTGATCTGATATTTTAAAAATTGATTTAGTGCTGAAATGGACCGTCAGATGGCTACTGACCTACTATTACTCCAGCCGAAAAGGCATCCGTTGCGTGACTTTTGACAATGATGCCAACCGGAATCACAAAGGGCACTCTTCGTCTTGGGCCTTCTCGGTTTACCTGGTCGATTCCGGCGGTACCAGTCCGACGCAGCTCCTGCAATCGATTATAGATTGCGTAAAAGATCAACCCGCTTTGAAACTTGTACGCAAAGCCGAAGCCTTTGGTTGGATCCATTTATGGAAAATTCCGGAACCAAGTACACTCCCAATGACGGTGCAAGAACTACCTCCGGTTTGGAAGCACCAGCTCGTCACGGAAGACTCTGTTCACGTACGGAAGTATTTTGATTCTAAAAAAACGAAAAAAAGAATCAAAATCAAATGTTTTTATGTTCGTTTCAAAAGGAATACGTGTCGGAAGTTTATCAGCGTCCGGACGGAATAGAAACGGATACCCAACGCCCACCTTGGAGAGTTTACTTGATTCCTTTAGCGCTGGCCGACGATCCCGATAAAGTTTTCTCCAGCACAAGTAATTGCTGTTTGCTGGTCCGATGTCATCGCCTCTTGTGTAATCCGCTGGACTCACTCGTCCGTGAGGCGCTTGACAAGCGCTGGATTGAAAGAGATGGCCCTGCACCCAGCAGAGTTTCTAAAAGTTTTGATACTCCACAGCGAGCTGTAGTGACCGGAAGCGGATGCGTTCACGTGTCGTGGACGCATCCGATCCCATCGATCGACTTCATCGATCGCATATGTCTGCTGACTGGCGCCACCTCCGCACAGGTTGTCCTCGCCGCCCTCTGCCAGTCCATCAACCAGTGCTGCAAACAATCAGGTTGCGTAATTAATCGTTTGCCTTTTATTTCGATTGCTCTTTCAATTCACAACCGCCCCATTTGATTCAATTAAAAAGCCACTTCAGCCGCAATACTTCAAGTGGAAATGACGGCTGGCTCGTCTCACGATTATTACACACTTCCGCTCGGTTCGGCGAGCCTTGAAGATGGACAGTTCGTTCTGAAAACACTTGAACGCCAGCTGGAAAAGCCCAGCCAATCTTACCGTACGATTCCGGCACACAGTTGTTTTCCATTGCACCGAATGGCTGCTCAAACGAACGTTTTGTCAGTGCAAATGGATGTTGTTGACAGTTCCAAGTCTCTACCCGGAATCTCGGGTTCCTTTTTTCAATGGACTGCATTTCCGACGCCTTTAATTCGTAAACTATTTTTTTAACCATAAATATATATATTTTTTTTCCTAAAATCGAATTGATAGATGATGGGTTTAAAGAAATATTGATGGTCTACAGCCATCCGGCTCTGCCTCTGGACGGGCGATTCCACCATCCGACTGGGCCTCATCCAGCATCATCAACTCTTGTTCCCGGTGAAAGCGGATGACGTTGAACGTCGGATCCATCAATTAGCAGCCGGATTGGGCGTCCAAAACCGTCGTCCCCTTTCGCCCCATTCTTCTCCATCCAGCTCGCCCCATCGGCTCACTCCGCCGCCCACGCCCCGTCTCTAAGACATCTCCCGTTGAAACGAAAGAACACACTTCCCTCCTCCGCCCGTCGAAACTCGAATACACGATGCAATTGTTTTCAAAAGAAAATGGATGCGGTTTTTTTTATTTTTTAAATAACTACTTTATTGACTGCCTCTAAAATTGAACATCATCGCACATATGACACGAAATGGATTTTTGGTAACATGTTTTTTTTTTTTGTTGATTTTTTTTTTAGCGAGATTATATAGTTTGTGGGAACCGTTGTTGTACATCTTAAAAACATGCGACATTTTTGTTTTTCCCATCTAAATTTGATTTCTTTCTTTTTTCTTGTTTCAAATTTCAGATTTTCCAGAGCAGCGAAATACAGTGACGTCATCCAACCATACACGATAGCATTGAGGTGATTATGTGATTATGTTTTTTTGCGTGTTTTTTTGCGTGTTTTTTTCTTTATTTGTTGAACTTATAGTTAAATCGCTTCGATCAAGACGAGAAAAATTGGAAAAGTTTTATGAAGCATAGGGGAGTGGAGAAGAAATCTACGTCAGCGAGGAGTTCATGTTTAAAAACGCGTTTGGAAAATTGGGTAGGGACACGAAATTTTGGTCCTAAAATATGACAGAAACAGAAAATTCAGTAATCGATTATCTAATTAGTATTTTTATTTGCCAATTTATTTTCGTTTTCTTTTTGATCGTGTGTTCATCTAGCGGAAATTTTCGCAGTTCTTTTCTAGCGCTGTTCTCAAAAATTTGTTTAGATTTTTCTTGAAGTTTGGACGTTTCCACCAAACGATTCCAATTCCAGTTCAAACGCCATTTCAACATTTTTTGTTAGTCATTTTTGCATCAATTTTAGAAATAAGAAAATGATGACCACACAATTTGACGACGACGAGACACGAATGTAAAAACGAAAACACGAGAACAAAAAAGCACAGTCAAACGCCATCAACTACTTTTACAGAAATTTCTTTGCTCCTTTTTTTGGGGGGGGGGCCTGTTGATAGAAAACAGGTTGAAGGTGATTTGATTGGTTTTTCTAATTAAGAAAAGAGATGCTTTGTACGTCCACGTTTTCGCACTTAAACGTGGACGTCGAATCAAATCACCAACCGGCTGTTTTTACAACGCACTTTTTTTTTAAATTTTTTCTCAGATACCGATAATTCTAAAGACTAAGACTTTAATCAATTTTTTTTTTTTTTTTTTTTACTGGGGTGAAAATTATTATTTTCTAAATATCTAGATTTTTTTTTGTTTGTTTTCAGATTTTTCTTCGTCTTCTTCTTTTTAACGAGGTAAAAAGAAGGAATACACACAACACCAAAGCGGACGCGTGTGACACGGAAGCAGGCGGAATAGAAAGTGTCGACGAAAACGAGGAGACAGGAACTCGATTCGCCGGTGAAAGCCACATACACGACACGCACACGTAAGATATAAACATTGATTTTGACGAATAATAATAATTTTTTTTTTCAATTTAAAAACAAACTGCGTGAATATCGAAAATTGTTTTTGGTGTTTGAATTGGCGAATGACTCTGAAAATTGGAGCGTTGGCAAAATCAATTACCAAACTTATTTGATCGATTCGAAACTGACGTTTGTCCGCTGTAATTATAACGACCGCCTCTCTCTTTGATTTTAAGGAACAAAAAAAAATGTCAATCAAATCCTATTGGGCTCAGATTTTGATTCGATATTTTTCTTTTCTTGTCGATCAAAGAGTAGCTGATCGTGACCCGATTTAGCTTCAGAAAGAAAACGAAAAATGGTCGGCGAAGGGGGGGGGGCGGGAGGAAGAAGGGGAATGAAAGAGCATTCGAAACCAATGGCAAAGACAAGACATGATTGACAAGACATTTTCTCTACAACTTGATTAATACAACATGATCATTTTTTTTTCCTTTTTTCTTAGATTTTTTTGTTTGTGCTTCCTCCTCTTAATCCCGGATTTCCGGAAGAAGACAAGGTGCGTTGGCGGCAATGTTTTTGTCCCGCCTTCATTGCGTCACAAATAGCCTAATGTGGCGTAGGTTTTGACGAATGGCTGATCCAGTTTACAGCTTTCTCTGCTCATCCATCAAAAGAAAAGGTAAACGTTCCTCACGGCATTCGTGTTGACATTGGAAATTTACATAGATAACGAACTCAATGAGGTTAAAATAGCGAAATGAATAAAAGATGAGGGTGAGGTCGATCGAAAGGTTTTTTTAAAAATCAATTGAAGGGAACCGAAAATTTTTGGTAAGGGAAAAGAAAAACGTAAAATCAATAGGACAAAAGCCTACCTTTTGAGATTTGATTTAAGGAGGAAGAAATTGAAAGGTGCGCGCTTGGTGTTCGTGAGTGTACGAAGAGACAGAGCGAAGTTAGCATTTGAGTGGGCAGTAGGAAAGGTGAGCGGATTTCGGAAGGAGTTTTTATTTTTTGTGGGGTAGTGTGGGCAGAGGATTTTTTTTTTTTTTTTGTTTAATTTATTATTGTTTTGTTTTTCTTTAGAAATAGGGATTTCTTTGTTTTGAAGGACAGGCAAAACATCACACAACAGACAGCACACAATCCCATTCAAGTTAAAGCCAGGTGGGCGTTAGGGTGCTGTAAATATACCAGAAAAAAAGAGAAAACAAGAAAGAGAGAAAACGAAAGAGTCGACCATCAGGAAAAGGGAAAAATTACAAATCAAATGTTTGCGTTCTTGTTTGAACGACATCTCGATTTGAATGAATCGATCGCTACATTTCTTTACTCAAAAAAATTGAATTTTGTAATTTTTCATTTCTCACGAAAGAACAGGAGAGAAACGCAAAGGAAAAACAAAAGCCAGCAAGGACCAAAACGCTCAAATCGAATGGAAAATGAAGAAGAAACATGAGTGAGTACTTACTCGTCTTCCCACGGACAGATGTCGCTGATTTTGGACGATGATTTATCCACTTGCGATGGCTCCGTTCCGGATTCCGGCACAGTGAGGCCAGAAGCGGATTCTTTTCGGCAATGACCACTGCCACCACTACCACCACTACTGCCGGCCAGGCTAATAACAGGCGATGCTTGTTTTGATGGATGCAACACGACCACTGTCACTTCACTCGGCGATTTAACTTTCGGAGTTTCCGGCTCGTGCGACTCCCACGGGCAAACTACGTCGCCCAGCGCCACCACTTCGGTCGAACTCTTTGGCTGTGCAACGGGAATTTTGGTGCGAGTACCGCCGGACGAAGTGGCCGGAAGCATAGCGCTGGCCGAATCCCAAGGACAGACATCCGTCGACAGATGGCCACTGTCAACACTGCACGAGAAGCTGCTCTTCTTCGTTGACGGGCTGCTCACGTTCGGCGTCTGCGGTTCCGTCTGGTCCACCGACGGACCCGGATTCGATACGATACTCTTCGTCCGGCCGCTTCCGACGGTGATCGGCGGAGGCGAGCTCACCGTCTCCCAAGGGCAGACGTTATCTTCCGTCGGAAGGATCGGCGTCGAATCGCTAGTACTGCTCGATCTGATGGAAGATGTTTGTGTAGGAAGGAAGAACAGAAAAACAGGACGAAAAACACAGAATAAAAAGAAACCACGCCGGAATTTAAAAGAAGAAATATTCCGGATTTCCCGATTAAGACGATATTTTTTTAAATTGGACTAATCAATCAGAGGAATTCAAAACTGTGGAAAAGGGGAACGTGTGCTGGATGTCTAATGCACGTGACGGGATAATGAGCAACGGAATTCAATTCCGCAAAGCGGATGATGCTTTTGCACGTTAAAACAGAAAAGGGAAGGAACATGCTCATCAGCTCTTATTGCAACGCAAACATGAAACAAGGAGGAAACTAAAAAGAAGAGGATAAAACGGAACGTATTCAAATCTCTCGGCTCGTCGATCCGGCAAATCTGAATTTTCCGACGGATGACGACAAGAAGACACGTAACGAGCATAACAAAATGGAGAGGGAACAAATGTTCTTATAATCACAGCACTAACGAAAAGATGAAGAAAACATTGAATTCAAATGAAATTAAACAGGCAATCAAAAATGCATCACTAAAAATCTAATGCACACAACGTCAATCAAGAAGAAGAATAAAATAAAAGAGGAGAAACAGAATTAAAAAAGAAGGCTCGAAAGTTCTCATCAAATTCTGAAAAGATCACGAAACGGTTCGACGGGTTGAAGCAAATCGGGACAATATTGAAGAGTAGTGAATCAAAAAGAAAATTGTAAGAGAGGACGATGACGAAAAAGAAAATAATCAAGTCAAGTTTTGACGGGGTCTCCGATGTTCAAAATGGAACCACGATTTTTTTTTTTTAGTATGGTTCGGGGGCTCAAGTATAAACTTACTGCAGCAGTGGAGGTGGTGGAGGACTAAGAGGAGGAAGAGCAAGAGGAGAGACCAGCTGAACGGTAGATGTCGTACGTTGAGACGGCATATCCCCACTGCATCGAGCGTGAAATGTTTTCAATTTACTTTCAAGTTAATTTAAGAAAAAAGGAAAAACGATAAAGAACCCCATCTTGTTTTTAATCCACAAAAGATTTCAAACAACAAAGAATTCGTTTTTTTTTTCAACAGCGAGTAACAGATGAAATCATGATTGCAATCCATCTCTAAAATGATCCTAGATTATTTCCGAGAAATGATAGGACAAGCTTTGATTTTTTCGAATCATTAGGTCCATCAATCCAAATTCTAAAAGACTAATCAGAAATCAAAATAGATGGAAAAAAGAGCAACACAAAGTCTCTGTTGCTAAAGAGAATCATACCGATAAGGTGTATCGCATTCGTCGCTAGGAGCCATGCTGACGTTGGTGCAGCTTCCGGCGGAAGACCCGACGGCCGGGCTGCTATTGATCCCGGCCGAAGCGGCTGCAGTTGTGGCCGATGAACTGGCCAACAAGAGACTCGTGTTTGTCGATGAAACGCCAAGTGTCTGTTGATGCGGATGATCCGGAGGTGAACCGGACAGACTCCGTTCGCCGACACTTCCCCTTCGTCTAATAGCGCTCGATCCGCATGAAAGGTTCAGTTGCTGCATGTTCCCTACGGGCAGTCCCATTCCAGTGATTCCTGACGTTGCCGCCACGATCGATTTCTTCTTGCCCGTCGCACCGAAGCTGAAGAACCTGGAAAAGTAATTCGATTTTAATATGACCAAAAAAAGAAAAATATAAAATTCTCGTGTTGTAAATCAATTAATCATTGCAATGCAGCTGGAGGTCGAAGTTTGTTGTGCTTGCCCTCGAGTTACTTCAACCGCGACGATGAAAAATGAAGCGATTCATGCAACTATACCTTTTCTTTTGAGAAGGCTGGAGTGCGTTGGCCAGCAGCTGTTTGTAATGATCAGAGCGGACGAAACGGGGATAGCAATCCTTCTTGAGCAGTAAGTTGTAGACGTGCTCGGCCGCCCGGTCGAAAGTGAACCGCGACGGACGTTTCATCTCGTGCTGGACGAGGTCCATAGTCCGCCCGTCAATATTGATCTCGCACGGCGCTCCCGGTGCCAAAAACTCTCTTTTTTTCGTTGGAAATATCGTGAAAAATTTCAATTGAACGACGACGAAAAATATGAATAATAATAACTCACTGGTAAATTTCTTGGACGCGATGAAGAATCCTGGAAGCCGGCCCACTTCTCAGCTGATTAGTGGCCAACCAGAACCGGATGTTTTCGTGACTGTATTCTTTGCGCAAGTAGTTGGTCAATTCTTGTAAACCTTTTAGATAGAATACCATTTTCATAACAGAGATGTATCTTTTTTTTCTTTTCTCTCTTTCTTAAGATGTTACGATGCCCATGGCAACAATTTCATCGTTAGAACGAGGGACATCTACAAATATCAAAGGTTGTGAATAGTTACCGGTCTGGTCCGTCACGAGATCTTCGATGGAAATGGCCCAACGTTTGGCTCGCTTCTCGGTCGGCACTTCCACACTGTCAAATACGAACAGATCGAATGCCATTATCATCCTTCGCATGAGATGTGTGTACGCCAACGAAAGTAACAACTTGAATGCATGTTGATGGTACATCCTGTCATAAACACGAGAATGGTTTCGAAAGGTTGCAATGGCGTGCGTCGCATTTGATGAACGACGTCGGTCGGCCATTGATCGGTTCGGCCCAAATCGAATATTAAAACAAGTTTATAAGTTTTCCTTTGTCTGAGATTTCTTTTTATCAAGTGCCTAAAGTGAATCGATTATTTCATAAAGAACGCGTGGTAACGACATTATAAAAATATTACAATAAAAAAACGCCTGTGGTATGATGCTTCTCCGCAACAACTGATCAATCCAGAGAAGTGGAAGAGCATGATGGCGCCCAAAAAACAGTTGCCACATATCAAAAAAGAAAACCCAAAACAGTGGAAAGATTTGAACGAATGGGTTTTCTTCATGATTTTGAGAATAGTTTAGAGGAGATTAAGGCCCTAATTTAGGCGTGACATCAATTTTCTTTTTACCAAGTTTCTTTATCCACTTCTCTGTTGGAACTTATTGAATAGTAGTCGGTTGGTTTTAAAAGGATTGTCCTAATAGATTTTGGCCTTCGCCCATGCCACTAACTTTCCTCATTTGTTCGCATTCCAAAACAAAGACATGGCTATAAACCAATGCCAAAGTATATATCCATGAAACCGTGACAGTAGAATCATTCTATTACTGCCACGCGACGCTGACACGGCTAAATCTTGGGAAATTTATGAAGTTGTTGCAAGAAAAACACGATTGGACTTGTTTCGTACCCAGAAATCAATAGAGAACGAAATACGACGAAACAAGGCTTTATCCTTTACTATACCGAGAGAGCAAGGGTTTTCTTGGCTTTGTGGTTGCAATCTCCAAATAATGGTAGTTATATTTGGGTTTTCCCATTTACCTTACGTCAACCGAAAGCCGAAAATATGTGATACCCAGGCTTGAAATTATTGAACATTGGCAACGTCAGATGTGTGTTTCGAACTCAAAACGCAGCTAGTTGTTGCGTTGTGAACTGAGCATGTGATGTAATATTGTGACTCACTTTTGACGAGAGGAATCAGAGTATTAGATGGTAATCCATGTTATCAGAGTCCTAAATATTGCATGATATATGACCTTAGATGCATATTTGAAGTTTACTCTGCCATAATGAGAACTAAACGATTTGTGAGATGTCATTGTCCTCTTGAAATCGTCGTCAAAGGAACCCCACATACCATAGCTTTGTTTATGGGCCTTCTCATTCCAAGGATTGACAGTAATGTAAGTGGTAAGGTAATGTGGACATAAAATTCTTACTCCAGCACTCTTATGATAGGCATCCCAGATTGAACTGAGAAATGCATACATGAAGTTGCTTCGTGTGTGTTATTGAATGTATGTATCCTAATAATTTCCCTTTGATGTATTTTAATATCTGTACGAAATGGTCATGCTGTTGCCTGTGTCTGGAAACTTTTTCGAACCATGTCAGTGAGATGCTCTAGTGTGATCTACCTAATTGCCTTTTCACATTTACACATTTTTCTCTGATTAATTGTATGTTGGGCAATTGGAAAGAAGGTGAGCTCAGTTAAGTTTCTTCGTCCACCCACCTCTTTATTTTTACAAATCTGAGCTGTGATTCTTATAAGATTGTAAGTTAGTTGCATCTCTATTGGAAGCCATCGTTCCGAAAATATCGCTTTGACCTTGTAATAGTCCGTTCCTAATTCCTTTAGCAAAGTCACCGTTATATGATGTACGTTTAAAATTGCTCATCGCTGACTTGATAATCTTTCTTTTATTTCTAGCTTTCCAAGTTAACGTCTAGCTCCGAGTTATTCAACCTCCTACCTCGGTGGTCGTTGCTTTTTATGGCCTCTTTCTTTGAACAAGTTGTACGGATAACTACTCGGCGTACAACTTTTCCAAGAAAGGCCAAACTTCTTTTAGAAGACGAGAAGAACAGAAAAGTAAGAAAGGACTTACAAGGCGGCGTTGAGTATCCAGTAGGTTGGATCATCCGATAGCCAAGGATTAGACGGTTGAGGCGGATGAAGAAACGGATCATATTCGCTGTAGGTGGCGCAGTGTTGCTGCAACGTTTCGGCTGCCACCGACACCTTAATCCTCGCCCTTATCAGCTGTCCCCTTATAAACTCCACCTGCAACCAGAGATGACCAGGCATGTAAAGAAACAGAGGTGACATCAGATCATCATTCGTTGGTCTGCTAATTCCTTCAACATGCAATTTAGCACAAGTCTATCTCAGTCATCGGAGGCCAAATGACCTGTCACCATTCACAAATATATAGGCCACACTCGTCGTCGCAAAGAGAGACACAAAAGTAGGCAAGCACAGAATTCTGAAGCACGTATATGTGAGTATTGATTTTTCTCATTCCCTGTTGGGCATGTCACATACAGGGGGAAGAGAGATGGAGAAGAAAACGTGATACCGACGAGAAAGAAAGATTTAAAAATGAGGTGGGTAAAAGGTGGCCTTAAAAAAAGGATCTCGTTAAGCTAATTTAAGAAACGATTTCCAGTTGACCTACGCAAAATTGTTTCCATTAGAAGTATCGTGGTCCTATAATTAAATTACTGTTCTTTGTCATTTTGTGTCGTACAGATATTTCTTTTCGCAGGTCCTCCATTTTCTTTTCTACGACAATTTTCGGCACGATATACGTGTACCGGATATAGAGGACCCCTATCCCTTCATTCGCTCCTGGATACAGATGAGGTTCAAAGCCGCCATCGTCGTCGTCGTTAGAAACCCCCTGTTTCCAACAGCCCGTGGGTGGGGTATCATCAAGCGCGAGGTTGGCATGGTGACCGTGCCACGAATATCCTTACGTATCCTCAGGGGCGTGATTATATATCCAGCAACAGCCATCATCCTTCCTTACCAAATATTACGCAACTCGATACCAAAAACCGCTTTGGAAAAAAATGCTGGAAATACGTCGACGTGGTAGAAAGTAACTTTCTTTGTTAAACAAACAGCAAACTGAGATTTGTAACTACTTGTGTTTTACTTTGCTTCTTTTTTTTTTTTTAGATGAGAATGGTTAGGAAGCTTTTGTGGCAGTGATTACCTCGGTCTTGATTTCTTCGACATTCTTCCACTTCCTGATGAAATTAGCGGATGCGGTTGTGCAAGACGTGCCTGCCGCATCGTCCCGCTGATTCGAAGTTGGCGCCGACGATGTCCACGACGAGTTGGTGGGGAAAGGCGGCTGTTCCAGGCAATTGAGGAAACTCGGTGGCGGCCTGTACGCCCTCCAATAAGCCCGCTCCTGACTATCCGTTACGATCTTGTCGCCTTTTTTCCGGTCTTTGGCCAATCTCACCTATAGCCGTTGACCCACAATGGGCAAAAAGAAGAACAAGTCAATGTGGAACAAACGAGGTAAATGTGCCAATCTTTTTTCTCCAGCCCATTGCCCCGAAGAGATAAAGTTATATTGCTCTCTGTGTTGCATCCGAGTAGAAACAAGCCGGATGGGGAGGAATCTCCGGCTTTTTATTAAATGTAATAGCTTTTGAATATATTTTGTCTTGTTTTTTTTTTCGATGACAGGAGGGAGAGCGAAATTTATTAAGGATTCCAGGAATTTGTCAATGCCAAACTTTCCTTGCCTACCTATCGACTACGGAGTTATGTAATAAAATTCCGGCTGTATCTACCTGTTCTTCCGCTTGCATGACGATAAACTCCCATTTGTGGGCCATCTGCCTCTTGAGTCGACTAAGCGCCTCCTGCGATCCGTACCGCGAGAAACATCAAGAAGAAAAAAAGAAGCAAACGTCAAAAATTGAAACATTTTCCTATGGCTGCATCCATTTAAGTCTCATATAAAAAAAGGTACAGTATATTTAAAGCAAAAAGAAAAAAAAACAACTAATCTTTACATACCAGTTCGTATTCCTCAAGTCCATGTTTCTGCTTGTTACGTAACGATCGCTTATACAGGTAGATGACGTACTCGCTGTTTTCCGGACTGTGATTTTGCGATGCCCAATAATAGGGCGTCTTTTGATGCGCATGCAAAAAAGAAGGAACAGTTTCAGAATAATTGAACAAGAGGGTAATTTTGACAAATTCCGTTATCAAAAGCATAAATGATTCAATGTTGATCTTTCATTTAGCTGTCCGGCAGATCAGGTGATTAATATTCGTTCGCACCCAACGAAAAAAAAATAAAACGAAGGTGGGAAAACGGGAGGCGAATGAGAATATATGCACGACAGATGAGATGCTATTGCCCCCCCCCGTGAAGCAGCAAAGGACATTGCGTGATTGGCCTGGCTATACACCAGCTGGGCGGAGCACCTCCTACTCTCCCTTTTTTACCCAGGGCCTGGCGTTGTCTACATCGCCACCACCGTTTTCGGGAGCTTTACGGAAAAACGTGAGAGAAGGGGAGGAGGGAAAAAAAAATCAATAGTTTGGCTCGATAACGATGGCAGCGGCGGCTGTGGTTGTGGCGACGGAGGAATGGCTTCAGCTATGGAGCATGAACAGTGACAGTGGGGAGGGGATTCTATTGAACCGTGATCGAATCATCTTCATCTCGTAACTGGCAAAGGCACAGGGTTTTGCTTGCAAAAATTGAGATGTTGCAATCGGAGGGCTCGCATAAAGCAAAAAGACGGGCGAAAAGAGAGAAGGATTTCAGTCTCGAACGTGATTGATCCGCACGTCGACTCTTCATCATTGAAAATGGCGCAATCAAAAAAGAAAACCAAAAAAACAAAACAAACAACGTTCTTAGATGCCGGCTGTGTGTGTCGAAAGGTTGACACGCAACACAACGACTTTCAGTTGGCGACCATGTGAAGAAAACAGGACCTTACGATCGCCTTGATTAATAATTAGGAGGGAGAAAAGAAGGCAGCCATTTCATTTGATTAGACGAACGGTGCGAAATGAACGTGGACTAGTGATAGAAAAAGATTTTTTTTTTTTTTTATCTTGGTTGGATCCCGAAAAGAAAGAAATCCATCGTCTGGATTGAATCAACAACCACTTTTTAATTTTTATTTCTTTCTCGTTCTTTTTTTTTTTTTCGCAGAGAGTCTCGTTTCAGGTCACCCGTCCGGCCGTGGTTCTTTCGTTGTCTGTTGGTCGTCCGTCGTTCTTTAATTGGATTGCGCACGACATCCCATCTCCGTCGCAGACGTGGCAGAATGATAGAGAAGCTTTTCTTTGTAACTTCCGGCCGGATGGCAATAATCAAGGACGCACAGATGTAGTGAAGAAAAAGTCAAAACCGAGAGTGGCAACAACGTTGTGGGGGGGAGGGGGAATAACGTTCGTGATCTAACTGAGCTCCACGTGGCTCGTTTCCCTCACAAAGAAAAAGATAAGAATTTTGGCAATGGCCGTCGCGAAACATTTCATAAAATCTGCCCCTTTTTTATTTCTTTCTGTCTCTTTTTTTTTTTTTTTTTTTTAAGGTAGTATTTCTGGATATCCACAAGGAAGAGCTGCTGCGAGTACATCAGTTATAGTAAAAAAAAAAAAATAAAGAAAAAGGAGGATGACATCTAAACGACGATGATGGCGAGACGGCGCAAGTTATTTTGGGGGTTCCATTCATTCGAGAAATGCATAAGAACACGACCCCTGCTGGCCGGATTTAAAGAAACGGAATTTAATGTGACATCGTTTTCACTCTACAATGATCAGGTGATGATGCTATTGATTACTAGAAAAGCTTCTTTTGAGATTGGATTTCTTTTTTAAATGCATAGATTGATAACCGCCCTGTTCTCAAACTGTCCCATTCGCTCAATTTTTTCAAAAAAAAATGGAGGACAAATGGGAAAAAGTCTTCCTGTCAGCTGGACGAGCCGTAGTAAGTGAAATAATGATTTGTCGACACCCAAAATCCGGGGGACCCTCCCTTTCCGTTCATCATTTGTCAAATGGTGCATGTGAGTATATATAAGATGGTCGACGTCAGATTATTATTCACTCTTGGGAATTTATTGGCAGCCATCCAAAAATAGGAAGAAAAAAAAAAGAAATGGGCCATGGCCTCGAAGGGTTCAAAGTACTAGACGCGCAAAAAGAGAGAGACCGGAATAGACTGTGTTTCTAATCTCATAGATTTCCAAAAGACGTGGAATATAAAAGTTTTTTTTTTTTTTTTTTTTTTTTTTTTTTAGGTCTTTGCTACCCAGCATTAGTAAGAGCGCAGTGTGCATCTACTTTCACGACTGGCTGCCATTGTCACGAAGTGCGAACAACTGCATTCGCCAATAAGTTGGGTGTAGTAAATAGTCGGTAAGTATAGACCGAGTGTTTGTGTCAATCAATCTGAAATTCCATGTGCAAATAACCGTATGTGCATTTAGGCAATTCATCGGGAAAAAATGAAAGAGGATTTCTGAGAGGAGAAAATGAATGCATGCAAATAGAGAAGAAACGAGAAAATCAAATGGCACCTGGAAACGGTAGAGTGAACTATCGTCCTTGACGCTCAGGTTCTTGTTGCATTCGCCCACCGGGAAGAAGTAGCCGTGTTGGCACAGCAGATTGGCCATGTGGATTGCCTCGACTAAAAAAAAAACAAAAACAGAAGACGAACGTTTTAGGAAAAAAAAAAAAGGAACAAGAACGTGATGGAACAGTTTACCCGAATCTTCAATGTTTAAACGTTCCATCAGCCACTCGATCATGTCGTAACCTGAGAAAGTCATCACGAAAAAGAAAAACGTTCGCACATGGAGATGAATCGAGTCCATGAATTTGCTTTGTCCAGTTAAAAATAAAAAAAAAACCAGAGACTGACCCATAAAAGCTGACGGAATGGAAGTGAGGAACAACTTTTGGCTCCTCACTGGCACCCCGTTCTCGGGATCCTGCATCTCTCGCACCAGGCTCTCCATCTGCCATGCAACAACAAACAAAACAAAAATGATGGGACAGTTGAAAAACTGCAAATGGACCGCAAGTGTCGAAAGGCCAACAATTGCAGATGATGGATGGACGCCCAGCAAAAATAAAAATAAAGAACCACAAGCAACAATTAAATCAACGACTCGTTTGCACTCTGCTCGATATCGCGAGTGGCAAAATGAAATTTGGGACGAGCGGTGAACCAGTCGATCGAACAACATCAAACAAAATAAATTTAGTGGAGTTTCCCTTGGGAAAAAAAAAAGGAGGCCCATCATTTTAACGAATGTTATTACGTGTCTAGCTACGAAATCGAATGTGAGTATAAGTGACCCCTCCCTTTTTGATTCAATCAATGCGCCATTGTTTGTGATGCATGTTTTCCTTTCTTTTACAGGAGGGCGTTTAATTTTTCGCGTTGATAAATAGCTCGTTGTTTATTCGCTACCAACAACCGTTTCAGTTTCATTTCGGCAATGACAACCGCGCCCTGCCATTTTTGTTTTGAAACGAAGCGATTTCATTCATTGGCTCTTCGGTATTCACAACGCCCATTTTATTTAAAATCCAATAATCATAATCTATTTTTCGTAGCTTTTGCAGGCAAAACTCGGACGGATCTAACATGTGCCAAAGTTTTCATCCATTACGAACATGAAAAGCGCTAGACTGTACGTATGCATATCTACATAAACACATACATCCAGTGTTCAAGTCCAACGCCCCTTTTGTTTACTCCCCGTTTTGCAGGATCTCAAAGGACCTCTTTTCGCTGTTGAAAAGAAACTACGAAATGGAAGAAGAATGGACACGATTAATATTCAATGAGGAACGAAAAAGCGCAACGTACGGCCCGGATGACATACGGATGTCGTTGCTAAAATCCCCCCCATAGGGCATCGAGTTGGCTCTCACGGTGGACGTATAAGGCCCACTCTTTATCACGTTGTTAACGCACCAAAAAGGTTCTCAAGTGGACTGGTACCGCCTTCGTTATTCATTCATCGAGAGCAGTTGTCAGTAGTTGAATCGTAATGAAGCAACGTCAAAACGTGCGGGGGAGGGACTAGTACCTTGTCGAAGACGAGAGGTCGCTTGCCGACGAGTCCTCCTCCGCCGCCGAGTTCGAACGTGTCTGTCGCTTCGACAGCGGCCGTGGTGGCGAAAGGGTCGCATTTGTCGGCGACGGGGAGCGCGTCGGCATGCGGCTGTTGTTGCTGTTGCTGTCCACCATGGCAACAACGATGCGCATCGTTACTTTGGTTGTCCATGGTTTGTGATAGAGTTGCAATTGTCTGTTCTGCTGCTGCTGCTTTTCAGGGCCGTCCGAAAGCGGTCCGGCAGCGGCAATCATACTCGCAAATGGTATTGATGATCTCGGTCGACGACGACGACGGCAGTAGACGACGACGATGGGATCCGGCGGCCTGATGGACGGCCTGACGAGCTGGCGGCGGCGACGACGACGACGGCCCAGCATTTGGGCATGTTGATGTTTTTACACCTTCTTTACAACAAGGAATGGACGAGACAATCAACTCGGCCGGGTAATTTTTTCTTTTTTTTTCTTTTTTTTTTTTATGTTTTCACTCTTTAATTGCAGATGTCGCACTTTATGTTTGTTTTTTTGTTTGTTTGTTTGTATTTTTTTTTTTTTTCCCACAACTTTAGTGAGATCGTTTCCGTCCAAACGACAAGTTCACGACAATTTGAAATGCGGTCCAGCTGTCAGTTTCCTCTTCTTTCTTTTCCCTTCTTTCTCGCGCACTGTGGGACGGACGAGGGGGAGAAAAGAAAAGGAAAAGTTTCTCGGGTAACGGGAGGAAATGCGAACGGAGATCCAAAAAGAGGAGAAAAATCTAACGCAATAAACGAATGGCGACGAGCCGGAGACGGACGCAACAAAAGAAGTTGAATCGAATCAGCCGAGCGGAAAAAAAATCGGGAGGAAAAGAAAAAAAAAAGGATCGAATGTATGTATCTATGTTATGTCTTGTGTATGGAAGCAAATTAGGAGTATTTTATGTCTTCCTTTTTTGTTTTTTGTTTTTTGTTTAGTTGGATTCCTTTATCGACGTAGGGAGGACAGTGTCAGTGTCCTCTGTCGAAAATAACAGATGGAGGAAGATGAATGTAATCAGAGGGAATGAAACAAAACATTACTGAAAGGAAACAAAAACAAGAAACGTGGAAGGAAAAGGAGAGAGAAACGCACACGGAAAAAGAGAAATGGACAAAAAAAAAAAGGAAAAGAAGAAAGAAAAGAAAACAAAAAGGGAATGATTAGCCGTTCTCGTTATTCCTCAGACTGGGCACGACGAGTAACAAGCCTCTTTGCTCGTCCGTCAGCACAGGCTTGGGCTTCTGCTGCTGATGTTTTCGTTGCTTCGGCTGGACCATTTTGAGAGCGCCCGACTTGTTGTCAATCCTATGGCCGACGTTGTTGCTTCCCATCGGCGCTCTTTCTTCTCGTCGGTGCACATTCACATTTTCTATCGTCTTTGCCTCGCTAATGTTCTCCTTTTGATTTCGCTTTTTTTTTTCAAAACTAGGCCTCTTCACTTGGAAGTTTCCAATTCGTCGTGAGACGTTTGAAATCGCTTTAATTTCAAACTGCAATTGGAGAGATGCAATTGCAAAGCTGCGTGTATGTAACTCAACACTTTTCTTGTTTCACTTTTGTTTCTCCTTTTTATTTTTTGTTTAGGTGTGGCTTGCTGGACCCACACGTAGAGACGCACACACACATACACACAGACACACAACCGTCCGGGCGGAAAATCCACTCTAGACTAGAAAAGCCATATCAACTTCTGAACCTGAAATACAAACGGCCAACGACGATGATGCTTCCTCTATGTGTACGGTTCGACGCATGCGCAATGCTCCAAACTCACGCCGGAAAAAAAAAAAAAAAGCAAACAAGAGAGGATGAGATGGTGAGAAATGCACTAAAAGTTATTTATTAAAACTCTACGATCCTGGAAAAGAAAAAAACAAACAAACATGGAAAACGGAAGGAAGACATTCGATGTACGGCCGTTTTCTGCAGTCATCAATCTTCCATGCGAGTACATCTTTTTCCCGTTTTTAAATCGTTTGAATTATTATTAGTATTTTTTTTTTTTTTTTTTTTTTTTCAGGAGAGCCTGTTGGACAAACGATCAAAAAATATGACCGGAAGAGATCGGGAATGAAATCTTTCACGCAAACACATGATTTAATGATTTTTTTTAAGGAAAAAAAAATCTATGGCTGGAATTGAAAGTAAAAAAAAAAAGGGAGATGAGAGACTATCGCTGGTCTTGTCAATTCAGGCTCAGATCAGCACTCCTCCTTTCGCCTACTTCTCCGTCCTCTTTACTCTTTCCCCCCACTTTCCGATCAATAGCAGCAGAAGCAGTGGGGGGGGGGGGACTATGGAGTGAGAGAGAGCATATACACAACATGAGAGCAGCAGCAAGTAAGAGATGTAAGGCAAACTGAAAAGGATGAAAGACGAGACGAAGAGGGAAAAGAAAAAGTTCGGAGAAAAGCCAACAGTCGTGTTACGCATGTTCAATCAGCATACCCTAAAGAAATAGAAAACGATTTTTAAATGGAAAGGCGAACGACAGTTACGTACGTTCTGCGTATGTTTAGTGTTTTATTTATTCTTCTTTATTTAAAAAGACTTTTTCCTTTCCTTTTAGATTTCCTTTCCGATGTAGGCAGAAAAGGAACGATGATTGGCTTCGACTTTATGTACAGCAAAAACTTGTTCCTTTTTGTTTCATCGAACATAGTTGGTGTACCAGACGAATATCGTTTTGCCCGTCCCGTTGGAAAGACCGATGGCCCGTCATCATCATCAACTATCATAGGGTACGTTCCTCTTTCTTTTCTTTTTTTTTCTTGTAGGAAAAGTCTTGAAAACTAGCGAAAAGACGATTGATAATTCAATATTGATCCGTTCTCTATCAACTCCTACGACCACTACGTTGTGCGTGTTACATTTCCAGCCGTTTGTTTTAGGTAGAAGCTCTTGCCATCGCTTTGCATTCATTCTAATGAACGCATCTTCTTGATTTGTTCATCCGATCAGTGGTGCAAGGAATGGCACGTTGTTTACACTGGGCAAAATGCTAAAATATGACTTGTTGTTGGGGCGTAGAAGAAACATTCCAATTGGCCAATTTTCGCTAAAAATGGCTTAAATCTCCAAGCGGGGTAGTGTGCATAGCTTGATGAATAATTGTGGTTGGGAGGAGCGGCCTTTCAACGCAGACTATTCGGATCGATAAACTTGTTACCCGACACTAGGCAAAGTTCGACGTGGCGGACAAGGATATGGGAGTGTGGTTTGAGTGAGGGGGAGTGAAGAAAAATATTTTAAA
Source organism: Daphnia carinata (assembly GCF_022539665.2). Taxonomy (NCBI): domain Eukaryota; kingdom Metazoa; phylum Arthropoda; class Branchiopoda; order Diplostraca; family Daphniidae; genus Daphnia; species Daphnia carinata. The sequence goes on along the minus strand of NC_081339.1, from coordinate 4,762,446 downwards.
AAAATCAAGTTACCAACAGTAACGTTGTCCACGCCAAAGGTCAACGTTTATGTTGATAACTTTGATTGTCTGTATAATCTCTTCTTTTCTTCTCTCTCTTTGATGTATTTTTCAAATCTGATTGTTCTACATCCAGACAAAAGACTTTGACGTTGCGATTTTAATTAGAAGAAGAAGAAAAGAAGTTCACCAAACGCAATCAGTTTTATATCTTTGGGAAGATTCGCAAAACCTTCCAAGTCGATGAAACGTCACAGATCCACGCAACCCCTTTACGTAATGAGCAAAAGGGCCGCCCTTTTGTGTACATTAGCGCAACTGCTGAACATTCACTGGGTGGTTTTGCTTTGTTGTTTTCGCAGCCAACGTTATCGACCAAGCGGGGGCCTCCTCCTTTTCTTTTTTTATCCTTCCCTGCAACATGATTACATAGATGACACAGACAGCCCTTGCTCCACAGAATTTTTTATTTGATTTTTTTCATGTTCGTGTTTGTTTGTAACTATTTCCCGAAAAATGTCTGCTCTCCTTTTTTTTTTATATATCTGATTTCATGTCCGTTTGGCGTGATGTGACTCTCCCTACATTTGCATCCAGACGTTGGGGGGGGGGGAGGGGGAGCTCTGCACAGATAACAGCCGAAATGTTTATTGCAGCTCTATAGCTTTTTGCCCTTATTTTTATTTACAGTATTCTGCTTAACGACAAGTATAGCAAGAAGAGTTCTACCCTCCTGGATTTTTTTTTTATGCTATTCTACACCACGTTTTGATGATGGGGGGAGGAAATAAAAAAAATCCCGGATACCCCGTTGCCGGAGACCGGAGCAGAAATCTTTGGATTATGTGCAAGTACGTTGCTGCTGTATACTTTGAATGTGTCTGTGTATATTATCCCCTTTATTTTTTTTTTATGTATTTAGAATAACAAGCAGAAGAGTTATAGGAAAGAGGTCTGATGGATGAGCAAGAAATATCGATCAAACATGGAGGGTATGGAGCCAGTGTTTCCATGGGCGACCAGTCAATAACAAAAGCCTTTTGCCTGACGGTGATCTGTTTACAAGCCATCTGCACTCGGACGGGAAGCCTGTGACGGGTCGGAAGAGTTGGCTCAGCGGAGGAGGTTGGTTAAATTCCGTCTGAAGATGAGAGATTTGATCGTGAAAATAAATACAGATGCCTTAGTCGGTGGTGTGACGACTGCTAATCAACAGCTGACGACCAGCAGGAACAACAGCAGCCGCTTGAACGCCGATGATCCAGCTGTCTCTGGCCGTGCACTATCTATGACAGTCGGCCCACTAAGGCAAGATGATGGAGACAGCACGGATGACGGAAGTGACAGCGGAACAGCCGGCACGCCAACCAGTCAATCCGCAGGCTATTGGCCCGATTTGGAAGTACTCGATCCCGATCACCCCATGTAAGTTTGGCATTCATTTTTTAAAAATAAAATGCGGAATTTTATTGTTAAATTTGTGGGCAAGTTTGGAGCGGTTTCAGGCCAATTTGACGCAGTTGCTGGACGAAGAGGATCAACAGCTGACATTGAAACTTCTGGAAGCGGAAGAGAAGCGCAAGTGCATATTGCGCGAGAAGAAGAAGACGTTGGCCGGGCTGGATGAAATGAAGAGATTGAACGAGCGCAGTCGAGTGACGTTGCGTAAAGAGAAGGAAGCTCTCGAAGTGGAAAAAGCCAAACGCCTTCAGGTGGAATGCGACCTGCTCCCCGAGAAGAAGCAACGACTTGAATTGCTCCAGCGGGACGTGCGAGACGCCCAATCGGCCGACAATCTCCTGGAAAAGGAACTGGAAATTGGACGCAAGAAAATAGCCGCAATCCGGCAGCGGCTGGAAGAGCAACAACAACAACTAGCTCAAGCCAGAGGACGACTGGATCAAGGACATCGTGAAAGGGATTCCAACCAAGCTCGTAAACTTCTCCAGGTTCGTGTGTCTGTGTGACTTTTTTCTCCCATTCAAACCTAGACCAGACCTGTTCGAATGACGTCAGACCAGCTGGAAAAAAAAAAGAAGAAGAAGAAGAGTCTATTCATAGAGCTAAGCTGGGATAAAGGCGGAAAAATTTCGCCCGTCCCAAACGGCCAGAAAATCAACAATTCGCTCTTGTCTGTAATAGTATATAGTAAACTACTATGGCCACGTACTCTGTTTACCTACTGACATCCTGTTTAGCAACGCTAGTGTCCTTTCGTTTGACATTTTTTTTCTTTTTTTTTTCAAATTTATTTTGAAAACTCGCGTTTTTAGATAAAAACGTCTATTGATGGCCATGCCCACCTGCCTCCTTAAAACGATCTCGTTTTTCATTGGCTATCGATGAGGAAATGATTTTTCTTTTCAATATTATTAATTTGGACTAATTTTCATTGATGAATTGGCTACAGGATGTGGTGATCAATCAGCTGCTGTCGGACGTGGAGGCGGCGGAATGGAAGCGCGGCCAAATGGAAAACACTTTGCTGGACGAGGAACAGTTGACGGCCGGATTGCGGGACGCGATACGCGGAGCGCACGCTGAAATTGCCGCCATCAACACGGAAAAAATCCGACTCAATCAGAGCTGGCAGTCCAGCTTGCTGGCCCTACAAAAGAGCAACGAGGCCCTAGCGGCCGTCCACCAATCCATCAGGTTTGATAATTTAAATATCACAATATTCTAACGTGACATTTTGATTTGTTTTGTTTCAATTGAAAAGGAACGAAGAAGCTCGAAGGGACGAGATGAATCGATGCTGGGCCATCGGCGAGAAAGAGACGACTGAATTGGCTTCTAAACGGACCAATATTCAATTCGAATTAGGCCGGCTGGAACGAAAGATAACTAATCTGGAGACGCAGTGGCAGTCGCGAGAGGCGCAAAAAAGCTCAGACGATGAACGCAACCGTCGTCTCGAGTCCATCATCCGATCTCGCGAGGAAGAGCTCCACACGCTGATAAGGGAGGCGGAGTTGCTGGCCAAGAGCGAGAGCGATGCCTTGGACCGTCTGCAAGCTCAGCGATGCAAAAACAAGTCGCTCGAGGCGGCCATACTCGATCAAGTCTATCGGAGTGTAGCCTGCGATCAGGAAGCCCAGGCTATTTATCGGCACATCCGCCAAATGGAAGACAACTCGGCTGCATTGGTCCCGTTTTTTTTTCCATTCACATTTGATTGAAAATACCATAAATGATTAATATTTCATTTAAAAAAAAAAAAAAAACAGGATTTTGAGATAGCCAAAGCTGAAAGTCGGAATGGAAAGGCGTTGCTGGAGCGCGATAATCTCGAAAAGGAATTGCAAGAGAAGAGGAAAGAATTGGAAGAGAAAGAAGCACAAGTCGCTTTAAAGGACGGACACATCAAGCAACTCGAGATGGAACTGGGCGAACAGCAGAAATTGCTGGAGAGGAAAGAAATGCATTGGGTTCGGCAAAAAGCCGTGCTGGACGAGCTGCTGGCGACCCTCGAAGAGAACCAAGCCCGCACCGAAGAGGAGAGGGTATTGAGGGTGTTGCAGGAGCAGCTGGATCATTTCCGCCAGACCACCGATAGTTTGCAGCGTCAATGGTCAGAGGCAGAGCATCAATTGCTCCAAGTGGCCATGACGCGAGATCTGCAGGCCGTCGAAGAGGGGAAACTTCGTGACGGTGAGCCATACATCAATAAAATTCATTAAGCTTCCTGGACAAACATTTCCTTGCCCAAGTTCCCGATGATGAATGGCAATCTAATTGGCTGTTGACTCACTTTTGCTTGTCTATTATGTTTGGCGGGGGGGATGCAGAGATCAGCGTACGCGAAGAAAAGAAGAAGCGGCTTCTGCGTGAAGTAGCCGGCCTGAAGCAGGCCCAATTGCAGTGCAAAAGATCCATCCACGGTTGGAGAGAGTACTTGCAGCAGCTGGACGCCCGCCTTGCCCAGCAGACGGCCAACAAAGAGAATCTAGAACGCAATAACCAGCACTTTCAACGCCAATGGCTGATTCATCTAGAGGTCCGTCTCTTAGCTGCACTTAATAATTGAGTATTTTTAAACGTCGAGTACTTGATTCCGCCTTGTGTGTGTGTTTAGCGCGCATTTTTTTTATTTGCTCCGAGAAGGCTGTTGGATCGTATACCACCAATCGATAGACAGACCCAGTTAAGCGTACAACATTAACGATTTTTTTTTTTTTTTTTTTTTTTTCGGGTTAGAACAATCGGTGGAGTACGGGGACAAGTACGTCAGCCCGGTTGTAAAGACGAGGGCGTGTAGAGCTATGAAAGAAAAAAAAAAAAAAAAAACACGATTTAATTTTCAATTATTTATGTGTGTGGGGCGGAGGGGTCGTTTATTTAATGGAAATGTCGACCGTGGGGGATTGGGCGCTTGATTTATTTGCGAGAATTAGAATGACAGTTATCTATTTTTTTTTTTTTAAAGAATGATTTTTAAGAAAGGCAAATTATTGATCAGCTCATTTGTGTTTGGTACACTGCGTACCGGACAAGTAGAAAAACGTGAGCCACACAAAGGAGAGCCGCATTTGTTTTACTATTTCCTCTCGTTTCTTTTGATTTTTGTTTTCGTTGACTTTGTGTTGTAGGGCAAGAGTTGCCCTCTCTCTTTGAAAGAAAAGAAATCGATACGAGAAATCAGATCTATCGTCATTTTAAACTTGGGTCTGACTTTTGCGTGCACCACCGACTGGAATCGATTGGATTAGACAAACCTTTGGGGACCACCACAGAAAGAAATTATTCTTAAATTGAATTTTTTTTTCTATCGTTACATGGCTGGAATAAAAAAAAAAAAAAAATAATAGGAACCTGAACGCAAAGTTCACCGAGTTCGCGAGGAGATCAACCAACTGCGTTCGCAAAAATCCAACCTGGAAATCACTCTGTGCGACCTGAATAAAGTCATGGTGTTGTGGACGAGTAAGCTGGCCGACATTCGAGAAGCGCAGAGTTATTACCAAGCCGAACGCTCCGACGCCGGATCGCTGGCTCTCCTCCAAGCGGAGAAGCATCGTCTCCAGGTTTGTCTCTTTTTAGCAAACAATCTTGATCGCCCTAAATGTTTATGTGTTGCTTAAAAAAAAAAAAGGTGCAAGAAGTCCAGCTGAGGAAAGATCAAGAACTGCTTAATCATCAACTACAGAAAGCCGTTCTCGGTCGTTCCGGACTGAATACCAAAGCGGATATCAAGACCGGAGTTGCTCATAAGACGAGGATTGTCAAGGATCCAGTAGACGCCAACGCCTGGTACAAGATCCTTTCGAAAGGAATCACCAAGCGACGCAAGGTTTGACATCCACGTCATGCTGTTGTAACACACACATAAAAAGCATGTCGTCGATGTGTTTTTCAGCAAGCACTTGAATGCGCCTTTGCCCCTGGTATTTGTCATTCAGTTGGATCTTTATTTCGTACAGGAGGTTCTTAAGCTGAAGCAATCGATCGCCGAGAAGAAGGCAGCCAACGCGGAGCTGACGGCGCAGCGTGATTCTTTACGAGATTCACTCGAGACGGACCGTAAACGACTGGAGCAGCTCGATCACGACATTGCTGAAGCCGTAGTCACCAAGAGACGGGTGAGTTAAGGGCTCTGACAAACAAAAATAGAGAGAACAAGTTTTTCCAATCGAGTTATTATCGATTCACAGGGCATTTCGACGCTGGTAGGGCATCAGAAATGGTGGCGCTTCTACGATCAGCTCAAGTATGGAACGTATCGAAGGAAGCACGGAGCTGATGCGCTGGCCGAAGCAGAGACTCGTGCGAGAAAGAAATTAATTCAACTGCTGAAGGTGGCCGATAGATTGGCTTGCGAATATCCACATCTAGAAGCTCAACTGAATGACATCCGTGATTCACTCAACTAGGTCATCATTTGATTTGTTCCTTTTATTATTTCGGCTAAAACAGGTAAGTCCCATCTTCCGCTACGACATCCATTTAACAATATAATAATGCTTCTTTCCTATTGGAAAAATAATAAATATTTATTAGCTTGCAAAGTGGCTCGTTCTTTTAACATTTCAACTCACCCACGCGGATTAAGCTTATCCCGTTGGACAGGATGTGACGGCCGAGCGACAGAATCTCCGTATAATCGGTGCACTTGTTGTGGTTGATGTGCAAACCGCCCGCCAAGATGATACGACGCGCGTCGTCTATTTAAAAAAAAAAAAAGATAACGGTCAGCAACAACGGTAATTTCTTTTGTTCGCTAGTATTATTACTTTCGCTGGCGAAACAGTTGGCTTTCATGACCATATCGAGAACGGAAGTGGCCGGCTCGAGTAAAATTTCTACCAGTGTTGCGCCTCGGAATGTCTCGCTCAACTCGTTTGGCTGTAGCTGAGCCAATGAGTCAGCCGATTTACTATACAATGCCGCAGTGATACGCTCCGCTGACTGCAGACCCTTTTCTGTTGAAAATTAAAAGCATTGTATAAGAATGCGAATTCATTCTGGCGTAGAAATAGTTCAACCTCCGTGAACTAACAGTGTCACTTGCTGTGCTAATTTGCGATGAGCGGCTCGAGATTCCGGTTTCGCCTGCACAAGAATGCATAAGAAAATATAGTCAAGGCCTTTGTTGGTTCATTGACTGTACCGTTTGTTTCTCCATTAACTGGGAGATTTCTTCCGTCGAAAGAAACGTAAACAGCTTCAACAATTGTTCCGCCTCAGAGTCTTTCATTCTCATAAAGAACTGATAGAGTTCGTATGGTGACGTCTTCGATGGTGTAATCCATACGGCGTTGCCAGCCGTTTTGCCTAATTTTGAACCTTCTTCGTTAGTGACGAGTGGGATCGTAAGTCCTGTTTGACGAGACGTACAAGTAGTCAGTCTTTCAAATTAAAAATATTGTTTGAAGATTAATTACCAAACACTTCATCTAATCCCATTCGGCTGATCAAATCGTGACCCGAGACTATGTTTCCCATTTGATCACTACCGCCGATCTACTCGTTGTAGATGTAGAGAAGTACTGCATTTATTTTTACTGAGAATAGTACGATACAAATACCTGGAATCGGCAGTTATATTTCTTTAGTAGGTGAAGCCAATCGTAGCCTTGGAGCACTTGATAAGAAAATTCAGTAAAACTGATCCCTGCTTCGGAATTAAGCCTTGATTGGACACTGTTTCTGCCGAGCATTGCTCCAACTCGAAAATGCCTTCCTGCTGTGCTCAAGAATTGTGTAATACTAACATTATTGTACCACTCTGCATTATTGACTAGCCTTAAAAGAATATAAATTTAAGAATTGGCTTTAATAAGCAGTTAACAAAAGTATGGTTTTGGGCTGTACTACTTTACTGGTTTCAGTCTATTTGGATCTCTATTTTTCTCCCAAATATATTTCTGATGGTTCTGGAATATTCTTGTAATATTTTCAGCTATCACATCTGCATTGTCTCTGACTTTTCCTTCTGGCAAAGCTATTCTTTCACTCGCCTTTCCACTGGGATCACCAATCAGAGCAGTAGCTCCTCCAATCTTAAGATATGTAAAAATTATTTTTATTCATCCATTCAATGCAATTTGTAACAGACGAACCAAGGCTATGAGTTGATGACCAGCACGTTGGCAATGCAACATGGTCATTAACACCAAAAGGTTTCCTATGTGGAGGCTATCGGCAGTAGGATCAAATCCAGCATAGAAACATTGTGGTTGTGACAATAGCTTTTGAAGATTTGGGCTGAAATACAACAGTTATTAGCATACATCAATGTGAACATTTAAACAGGATTATACCTTGGTGGAGGGAAAATGTCCTGCAATAGTCCTCTTTCATTTAATTTCAAAACATTACTAGCACAAAATCGCTGAAAAACAAAACTGCACTTTCGTATTGAAGAAACCCGATTTATTACGCGAATTATCATGTTAAATCTTTAATCTAAATTTCTCCATACATGAAATAAACAAAACTACATGTGAGCCCGAGAAGCAGACTACAATAATTCGACATTTCCAAATAGGAGGTGAAGCAATAATAAAACATGGCAACGCTGGGACGTTGGGGCAGTGAATAAGAAAAAGGAGGAGATAAAAGCTTTTGTGAGCGAGAAATCTGCGGCCAAGAGCCAGAACAACTTTCATAGCAAACCGTAGGAAGGCAATATGGAGTAGGTAGTGTGAAATGCACAGGGCTCTCGAAAGAAATTCACGTGATTATAGGAAGCTTACACCGATTGAATTCATTACAAAACAAGCGTTACTGTTATAAAAACGTGGTTATCTGTTTATTTCTCGACATTTATATATTAATATATGAATATGAATAACTCGATGGAGAACAGCGAAGATCCTTTCGCGGACATTTGGATCTCCAACTGGGAACGTCAATGTGAGGTTGAACTTGAAAATGAACCCGACCTTGATCAAGCCGTATTGTCTGAACGGGATTTATCGACACAGAAGCTTTGGTATCTCTTTCAGAATTCTGCCACATCCGTAGCACAGTTGTTTAAAGGTAAGGATCATCATGGTTACTACCAGGATTCACAGTATGATAACCATTGGCCAATATTTTGTTGTCTGTTTCCAGATCGTAACCAGCCCCAAGTCCTCTGGTTGCCTTTCCAAACTGCAGCTGGCACAATTACTTCATTGTACAAAGGTGAGACAAAATTACAGGCTCTTTATCTAAACCACCTTACCATAAGATAAAAATTGACATCTTGATGAATTGCTACCAACCACATATCTGCTTCAGCAAAGTGTTTGGCTTTGCTAAGTTGTGCAAAGAAAGCTTCTACGAAGGGTGTTAAAACACTCTCTGTCGACCATTGTCTGTCATTTAGAATTAAGAATTCTATGTGATAATGAAGGCACTAGGGATACAAAGCTCATAGATTATGTGTATTGGTTGAAAGAATTGCTTTGTTCCCTATTCTAATGATGCATTGTAACTTCGGGTGTGGTGAAATGAGCAATCAACCTGAAGAAACCAAACCAGTGAACATCCATCATTGTTCCTTTATATAATGTCCTGTTGGAACATTCGTAAAGGATTGAGGATAACGGGGTTTTTATTATGAATAATAGAATCGACAGAGGCCTTGAGACGTAGCTCCGAACTTGGAGTCCAGGCCGGTTATCAGCGAAGGACTAGAGAAATGTTAGCTTGGGCAAAAAAGCGTCGTCGACACATCAGAAGAGAGGAATTGATTGGATTCTTGACCGGAAAAAGTTTGCCCGGTTCAGGAGCAACGCAACCTCGTCACCAAATGCGGATGGGCCCGCGTCAACGAGTCTCATTGTCAGATGGCGTCTCTGCATCGCATCACGGCGCTTCTGCCCTGCAACATCCACTGGAAGCATCTGCCGGAGACTTTGAACCGGCCCTACAAGCCTTCCGTGAAGCCCTCAGCTTGCCCTTGCCCTCATCGGCCTCTAGCAACACCAATAGCGCTTCGACGGCCAAGAGCAACGGAAGACGAGGAAGTCCCGTTCATAACCATAGCGAGCTGAGCGCTTTTATCAGCAACGAGTCGGCTCGCCACAAGCGACCTGCACCCGCTAGCCCAACCCACGACGTCATCATGGACTCGCCCACTCATAAGCGCTCGAGACTGATGTAAACAAACGCGAGCTATTGGAAACCAAGCGAACCATTAGCTAAAAGATTTTTTTTTTTTTCATCTAATGTTAACCTACCGTTTACTAAATCCTTACCTCATATTTTTGTTTTGTTTATTTTTTCGCTTCGGTGCGCCTTTTTTTTTCTTCTATCCTTCCTTGAAAATTTACTTTCAACCCCAATTGCTCTTTTTGTGTTCATTTCGAGCTCGTTTTGCAAAAAGGAAGAAATCTGAACCTCTTAGCACCGAGGCTGCTGCTACTACACAAACACAAAACAAAACTCGCGATTGTTTTTTCTCTTCGTTTTTTTTTTCACCGAGCAAATTTACACGAAGAAAAGCGGAAGCTCATTCTGTTCTCGCTAATGAAAATCTGTTTAGATGGCATATCCATCTACTATTCCCCCCCATTTATTTTACATCCCATTTGCCAAGTTTAAATCCCCCCGTAAGAGTAACAGATACAAGCAATTCTATTTCAGACGAAATTTACGGATCGAAACATCACTGTTTCAAACGCGTCGAATTTCAATTTGAATATATATTTCAAACGTGAGCGTGAGTAGGCATTGAACAGAAAACGGATTCTTAACAAATCTGGTCTTTCATCATGCTCGTTACCTTTCTTAGTTTTCTGATTGAGCAATGACCTCAAAACGTTGCCCTCCTCTACCTTGTTGTTCTCCATCCGTTTTTTCATTTTATTTTTAATAGTTCGCGCGTCTCTCGTTTCAGTGATGAAATCGTATGTTTCCTATGATAACGATAAAAAAATTTAGTTTTCCGATTGACTTGATGTTTTTTTTTTTTTTGCAACATTTAGAACAGATATGAGTGAATTGCTGCTGCATTGCTGCCTTTTTGTAGTTGCACACACAATTGTAGACAGGCTCGTGCGCGTCCCCAAGTTCTAAAGAACGTTACAGTTTATTATTATACCTTTTTACCCTACAAGTCACGCGCTGTGTGTGTGTGTGTGTGTGTTTGCGTGCAAGTGGGATTTGCTGGAATACAAAAGAAATACATCAATTTCTGCGATGGACGCGTCAGATCGATTTTTCAATCAAATGTGGGCGAGGCATATCAAATTGCTTTCTAGTGGAAGGAAACCAGCTCTATCCTTACGTCGAAAAAAAGTAAATTTTGTTACTTAAATGTAATAGATTTCTTTAAAAATTTATCTATCTATTTTTTTTTTTAAATAGAGTTCACCGGGGATCCATCACGAAGCTAATGGCGATTACAAACTGTCATTCGACAAATCTATTTCGTTATAGCTTTGGCCTGGGACATACATCAACCGTTCCCTGACGTCAACACTTCGATTGGTTTCCTTCCGAGTGACCTGGACGCAGGAGGTAAGGAAATACTTGGAGTCAATTCATATCGTTCAATTTAACAGCAAGGTGGTGCACAAAAGTTTCGCCTGGAAATGTGTTAGTCCCAATAAGTACGACGTTAAGAGTGGGTTTGATGGAACACAATGCCAACTCGAGGAATAAAAGTGGCAGCGAACGAAATCGTTAGAGACCCAAGAGTTTTGGAATGCAATGACACTGGCAGGAAGTGCTGGAACTGGAGTATCTTCCCAATAATCGCCTTGTCCTGCTTTATAGGAGTCGATTTAAGTCAACCGTCAAAGTCCGGTCAAAAATGGAAGACAGCATTTAGCTTTCTTAGTCTAATTATCCATGCAGCTCTCACGGCGCACGCTTCAGTAATTATTCACGGGCAATTATATCAAATGGCTAACATTTATTTCGGAGAAGGTGGAAACCATTCCAGGACTTTCGTGTGGAATATAATCATCGATTTCGTCAATTTCGAAGTTGGCTGCTTCATTATCCATTGGATGCTGTTTTTTGTTGTGAGGAAGAAATGGCGCACATTGAACAAGGCTTTCCAATGTCTTAGTCCTCTCTTCGACGATGAATTTTACCATCGACTCCGACGGCTATCGTTTGCTGGAGTAGCACACGCAGTTTTGTGGGTAGGTTATCCGTCCATTGAGCCCATACGAGATGCATTTTTAACGGTTCATTGAATTACAGATTATTTGCTTGAGTATCACTGGGACCATAACTTCCGTCAGTGCAAACACACCGTTTACGCTAAAACTGTTGACGGTTACTGGAACACTCTTACAGTTTTATCCAACCCTCGGCATTGTCTTGTTTACTACCGTCAGTTATGCATCCTCACTCTCGTTTCAGTCAATCACGTCAAAGCTAAACTGCAATGGACATCTACAGGCGTGTAATCTATCGAATTCTGACGTCATTGTCCTTAAACGTTACTACGTTTCAGCTTGCCAGGCAGTCGACATCATCAACGATTGTTTTGGGTGGCTCCTTCTGCTCGTCGTACCACATTTGTTTATTTCCGAAATTAATGTAACCTTTTATTGGTTTGGCAACCTCAAGAAGACAGCTTCCGTTTCCGGATTTCTGTTTTTCGTCTTTCAACTCGTCAACATCTTTGTCATTTGCATTTCATCGGATTGTATTCGTGTTGAGGTCTTAGCAATATTTCTGGTTTTCCATATGTTCGTAATTAAATGGAGTGTTTTGGTGCATATTTAGTCGGATAAAGTGTTGAAACAGCTGCTTCGCTTGCGAATGAAATCCGAAAATAATACGTACAGAAAGCAGGTGAGTCGAAGGTTAATTGCAATTTTTTCATTGAAATTTACTTGACTGTTTTGTAGGTCCACGAATTGATTCTACATCTAGCTCTAACCTCTCCTCGAATTTCTGCACTTGGTTTATTTTACGTCGGTAAAAAGCTAATTCCTACGGTGAGTGCTAATTTACTATCATCAGTTTTTTTGGATGAAGGCTTTACATGAATTTAAGCAATTTTTGCAATTCACAGATGATAGGAACGACGCTGACGTACTATTTCATTCTTCACCAATTTCGTTCGTTGGAAGAGAAACCTTAAAGAATTCGCGAAATTCCTTTTTATTTATCGACCATAAACAGTTAGTAGGTAATAGGTTTTTTTATGTTCACGTCATAACGGGTTGCAATTACGAAATGAAAGTACTCTATGCCATCATGAATGATTTATTCAACCCAACCCCATAAATGTCAGCTGTCACATTGTAATGTCGTTAATGGATTACCGTGCAGACAAACAAAATGGCAAAAAAAAAAATGTCATCAACTTATACTATCTTATTAGCACTTAGTGTGGAATGGTGGTTCAAGAGAGGTCTGCAAGAAACGAAGCAGCCACAATGTCTGAGAAAGACTGGTTGTGGAGTATCAAACCACTGGTCTCATGGTTAAAGTGGTTAGGTGTGAATCTTTCAAATAGAAATCAAACTGATTCTTGTCAGTACCTTAACTTGTACAGCATTTTTTGTCTATTGATCTCCATCCTTTGCCAAGGGATTTGTTTAGATTATGTGGTAAGACATCACAAGGAGTTATCTAACACTCTTGTTTCCGATAATGGCTTCAACTCAGACGCCTTTGCATGGAACACTTCGCTAGACTTTGTCAACTTTGCTGCACACGGTCTTGGATGCCACATCGTCCTAGTATCTTTTTTCGCGGGTCGATGGAATTTATTAGTAAAAGCTTTCCAAGATTTGGAATCATTTCTGAGTGCAGGCTTTTTCGTTGGAATCCGGAGAGCATCCATTTTTGGAGTATGCTGGGTTATAATTATGGTCAGTAAAAAATTATTTTTTTACTTAATTTTATCTTAATAGTCTTTTCTTGTTTTGGTTTTTCCGTTTTACAGAATGCCACATTATTTTTCATACTCGGTTCTTACCACATCAGCAATGGATCGCCTTTCCCGGTCTTGTGCTGTGCTTTGGTGTCCGTTCTCTCACAAGTACTTCCCATCACCGCCATTTTTTTATTCGCTGTTATTAGCTACGCTTCGTCGAATGCCTATCAAACAATTCTATGGGAACTAAATGTTTTTAAGAATCAACCAATGGACAAAGAACATTACGATCGCCTTACATCTTTAAAGAGGCATCATGTGCTGGTCTGCGAAACTGTTGACCATATAAATAACTGCTTTGGATGGATCCTGGGAATATCTCTAGTATTTCATTTTGTTTCTATCATAACTGCATCCTTTTACTTGTTTGGAAATGAAAGGGAACGTTGGACACTACTAGAACACATGGAACTATCCTTTTTCATTTCGCAAATTCTCCATATTTTACTCATCTGTTATCCACCAGATTTGATCCAGGAAAAAGTATGCAGCTAATGCAATAGTATACCAGGTTGTATGCCGGACTAATTTAACTTTTTCTATCTCGAAGGCTGACGCTATTTTGAACGAACTTATTCAAATGCAAATTGAAATGAGAGAACCACACAAGTCTTTGGTAACTATAGTGATTTTGTGCCCTTTTTGTGAAAACATCTAGACCTGAAACCGTTTATTATGCAGGCCAATGCATTTGCGCTTCAAGTGGACCATTTCTTTCCAGAAGTCACGGCGGTCGGTTTCTATCCCGTAAGCAGAAAAATCATTCCCCAGGTTGACCGGGTTGCAACAAGAGCGTCGCAACTTAGACTCTAATTTAACTGTTTGTCTTCTTTTGCAGATAATGGGGACGACACTCACATACTTTATAATTCTTTATCAGTTCCACTCGTCTGAGAAACAATAATAGAAACTGGTTGTGGAGTCATAAACCATAGGTCACATGTCTAAATGGTTAGGTGTGGATCCTTTTCAGTGGTCATTGTATTGCCCAGCATCTCCAATGAAATTTTGAAAAATAAAAATTCCTCAAAAAAAGATTATTGCTATGTTCTATTAATTTTCTGCCTCAAATTCTCCACTAAAATCCTAATGTGTAGAAGAATATTATTCTCTAAAGCGTTGCGCATTGCCCAACAACAGGCAACGTTGTTATTTTTGTTTACCTTTTGCGGAACTGTCACATTCCTCGATTACGACTCCGCCGAGAATTTAGTGGTAATTTTAAATCTCTTGCTGGTATTATTCTTTATAAATGGATATAAAATTTACAGGAAAAACTGCATTGGTTACCGGAGCGGGTCAAGGTATATTTCGCGAAAAAAAAAATGAATAACGCTTTTGTGATCGAAGTAGAAATTTGCTTTCTTCTGTGTTTCTTGAAGGGATCGGACGAGCCATCGCGAAACGATTGTTTGAACACGGAGCTGTGGTTTTTGCTCTATCAAAGTCGCCTGAAAATTTACAGTCATTGCTATGCGAATTGCCTGGAATTCATACTGTGACTGTAGACCTGGAAGACTGGGAAGCAACAGAAAAAGCAGTTAAAGGCCTTGGGCATATTGACTTGTTAGTTAATAATGCAGGAGTAGCTATTTTAGAGCCTTTTTTGGATATAAAAAATGAAAGCTTTGATAAGTATGCACCATACTATAATAACTTAGAAAATGTTTGATAAATTCAATTACCATTTTCAGGCTCTTCAATGTGAACCTGAAAGCTGTTGTCAATGTTTCACAAATTGTAGCTAAGCAAATGATTAGTTCAAAAACTGGAGGTTCAATTGTCCATATGTCATCGCAGGTCTGTTGCATAGTGTCTTTTAAATCTTGTTTGCAGCTTTAGTTTTTCAAGTTTTGTGTGCAGGCTTCTCAGGCACCTTTGAAAGATCATGCAGTGTATTGCAGCACCAAGGCTGCCCTTGATATGCTTTGCAAAGTTATGGCTCTCGAGCTTGGGCAACATAAAGTAAGAATCCTCAAATTCCTTACTGAAAAATGAAATTTAGAGTGATTCTGGGATTTATTACAGATACGCGTGAACTGCGTAAATCCAACAGTTGTACTCACCGAAATGGGGAAACTGGTACGAATAAGATTATGTTGTTTAGTCTCCCCGAGCCCGATGGATACTTGAATTCCGTAAAATAACGATTGGTTTATTTCAGGGTTGGTCAGACCCATCAAAAGCAGGTCCTATGCTTGCTGGAATTCCATTGGGAAGATTTGCAGGTACAGATATTGCCAACTTCAATAAACATTAATTTATTCTTGCATGAATTCTCTTGATGTAGAGGTTGAAGAAGTGGTGGATGCTGTCGTTTTTCTTCTCAGCGACCGAGCTTCAATGATTCATGGAACGACTCTCGCTGTCGATGGGGGATTTCTGGCATGTTGAAAGTTCACAATATAATTATCCCAAAAGGTTATATAGGTTTCCCGCAGTTGGGACTCCAATGTAAGTTACAAGTAATGGAAACTACTTGTATCCATTTTTATTAATACATTACATTTAGAAGGTTTTTTGTATAATTTTTTGTTTGTTTTGAAAGTAAACCACAAGAAAACTTGTATATGAATGCCTGAAAATGTTTCTATCAAAACTATTTAACAAACCTTATTGTATATCTTACATTTGTAACCCTTGTTAACTTTATTTTTTCTTAGAAAACTAAAAAAATGTAACCCAAAATGGCTTACAATTTGGCAACGACGGACTCTCTATTTATAAACATTCAGACGAGCGCCATCGTCAACAGCCAGTTTTGTTGAATTACAGACTCACGCCCAATGTGTAGTACAAGTAGTGATAAAATCAAATTTCAAATGACTAACAACCAACCTATAAATCCTCTGGATATCCGTGCCTCCAACTTACACTGCACAAGCACTGGCGTCGATATCACCTCTCTTCTTCAAGGTAAGAAAATGTTTCATGTTTAGAGAGCTGACCCGAAGCTTATTTGTAACGCCTTATAAGGTAAACTTGGGCGGTTATCGGTTGATACAAAACAGCATGACAGAAAGATAGAGAATCTCCATTATTGGTTGCATAGCGTTTTTATTCTACAATAATCAACCTTTTTGTTTAAGCATTGCAAATTTATGTTGGGTGAACACCTTCCAATGGAAAGTCCAAGTAACACACACAAAAATGCTATTGTTCTAGAATGAGCTCTGTTGAGTACTTGGGAAGTTTTGGTGTAATCTTTGAGATTTATTACTCAGCTTCATTCTGTTTCGATGCAGTTGAGCTGGTTGCCAAAGGAATATTTCAAAATGTTGACTGCCTGGGTCTACTTAGCGCACGTTCAGTTTCTCCCGCTTGGACAGATGCAGTTGACAATGCCAGGGTGTGGAAACTCGTTCTCGACAAAGACGTAATATTTTCTTGATCCATGTATTCGCTCTAATACTAGCTAGAAATCTACAGATGAAGTGGAAAAAAATGCACAATGTCTTGATTAAAAAAGGCGTAGCAGCCGAACCACCAGAGCTTGGTAACTATACGGAGTTCTATCCTGAACTATACGCAGAAATTAAACAACATTTGCTGGTTTGTATTATTTATTGCATCATAATGAAAGTTTTGAGAATATTTAAACTATTTGCTTTTGAAATACAGTCTCTGGAAAAAAACTGGGTTACGGAGGCTTCGTATCGACAAATAAAAAAAATGCCATATGCAGGATTTGTGGGACACTTAAACTTCCAGGTGAAATTAGCGGATCAATTTATCGTTACACGCCAGAGTCCTCAAACAATCGAAATTTTTAATAGATGGACATTGGCACCTGAAAGTGTAAGATCAAATCTTAACAACAAATTCTTTTAATTGAATGTTTGTATGTCTTACGACACTATTACGTTTTCTTAGGTTTTTGACATTGGAGTGGACAGTGATAGAGCCATGATGAAATCCATAGATTTAACAAGCGAATATCTTGCACTTGGATGTAACCGTGGGAAAATCTTCGTCTTTTGTATGAAAACGAGAGATCTGGTTAGACCTTCTTTTACTTTTAGAGATGATTTTTGTTTTTAAAAATGTGGTACACGTGAAAAGCTTCACAAACTCATAGACGATCCGGCCTTATTGAATTGCGGAAGCTTTGCTCAAGATGTAATGGCGAGCCGGGTGGATTGCAGTCATTTGGTTTTCAGCTCAAGAGGAAACATGCTTCTGTCGTGCATTTCCAATGTAAAACTGTTCTTATTAATTCCCGTGAAATGCCTTCCAACAGCATGGCTATATTCTTACAGAACAGTTGCCAATACGAAACACTCACGTTGCGAAAAATAATATCACCGCAAGAATGGAAAATCGTGCATCAGCAAACTATTCACCAGTTCAATGTGCGTCGAATTCAAATGGATGATTCATACATCTATCTTCTTGGAGGAGCAAATAAAGGAATTCAAGTTCGGTGCGCGGCTTCACTGGAACTAGTCAATACTGTCGGAGAAGACGAACATTTCATCAAAAGCTTTCAGCCTTATGATCGATGGATTATCGTAGCAGGTCGAGAACAAATTAGGTAAGAATCAATTCAGTATCTCATTAAGAACCACTATTTTCTCAATGGTTCTAATTGTTTCTTATCTTTTAGTTTGTGGGACACCCTAATTGGAACATGCATCCGACGACGTCAAATGAATCAAACTGATGGAGACATCAAAACCATAGGGTAATTTGTTTCCTGCCCTTCTCTATTTTGTAACAAACTATTATTTCTTAACAGGCTGGTAGGCGACAAATATCTTATTAGCTGTCATGTTAACTGCTGGTCATCTGACTTTTTCATCCTGGGAGTGAACGTGTGGGATCTCCGATCATTCATCGAACAGAGCGGGGAAACATCAAAACCAATTTTTACCTTCAGCGTATCGACACTATCGTGGCATGAAACAAGCATCGATGGAATCCGGGATACGTCAGTCGAAAAGCTCAAAGTTTTTGTCGATGATTATCAGGTTGGGTGCCTTATTACATGGGATTTTGATTACGAGAGGCGCGAAGTTCCTGTACCAATGCTATATTTCATGGATCTCTCAAATCATTTAGAGGTTCCTAAAAGTTGAATTTTCTTTGTTGTTTCAAGTAAGATGAATATCGTGATGTGCACGAAGAATATATTGAACAATGTTTTATGAAAATAAGAAATTTGAAAAAAAAACAACAACATTAAAATTTAAAATCCCACTTTTACGGAGAAAAAAAAATAAAAATTAAGAAAGAATAAATTGACTTGGTCATTTGAATCGGTTCATCTGACTTTCCCACAGATGGCACTTTATCTTACCAATTATCGATTACTAAGACATTTTTTATTGGTCGCTCTTTTCGTTCGTTAAGTTCGACCCCCAATCATATGTTAATGAAAGATTTGAATCTCTGAAATCATTGTTTCTATCTCATACTGGTAAGTTAACGTTTTTTGCAATCAGAGTTTGTAGAAATAATTGTCGTATTTATTTTTAAGTCAGGTAATCCTAATAGAATTCATATTGGTCATTGAAGAAAAACAGCCCTGTTTCACAGACATTGACTTGGCAAAGAATTTATTTTCTCTATGTTGCATGTATGTAGAGATGGCTGAATGTCCGGAGTCCAATGGGATTGTTAACAGCACCGTTTCGGAAAAGTGGTGTGGCAGTCGTAAATCAGAATGGATACGCCTAAATGTTGGGGGTCACCACTTCCTAACAACACGAACAACACTGTGTAGAGATCCAAAGTCTTTCTTCTTCAGACTCTGTCAAGAAGACAATAACCTAGCCTCTGACAAAGTATTACAAAATTTAATTCAATTTGAATAATTTAAAATGAACTTTCTCACTTTGAAACCAGGATGAAACGGGTGCCTTCATGATAGATCGGGACCCTACTTATTTCAGCCCAATTTTAAATTTTTTGCGTCATAGTAAATTAGTTATTGACAAAAATTTAGCTGAAGAAGGAATTTTAGAAGAAGCTGAATTTTACAATATTACTGAACTCATTCAGCTAATACGAGACAAAATAAGACTCAGAGATGAATTACCATTGAAAGAAAATAGAAAACAAGTTTATCGTGTACTGCAGTGTCATGAGGATGAATTAACACAAATGGTTTCAACAATGTCTGATGGCTGGAAATTTGAACAGGTATGCAATTCTGCTGCTCATTTTTATTTTATTTATATTTTTATTTAAGGTAAACATAATTAGTTCACTACTTTTTTTTTTCTTTTTTTCTTTGTGCACAGCTCATCAATGTTGGATCACAGTACAGCTATGGAAATGAGGACCACTCTGAATTCCTCTGTGTTGTCTCAAGGGAGTGTGACAAAAGAGAAAGAGAAGCAGAACCTACAGACAGAGCTAAGGTAGATGTTTGTATAACAAATCCAAAAATAACCATATTATATGCTCAATGTTTTGAATTCTTGACTATAGGTGCTCCAGCAAAAAGGTTTGAGGATGTAGTAAGCACCTGATATTTCTTAAACAGGAACCAAATACTGAAATAATGAATTGATGCAGAGACACAGCCTTGTGGGATTTTATCCACGTTGCAGCCATTTTGACATGTTTTTGATCACAAGTGTTGCTTTTATTCACAAGTGCAATACACAACTCTGCTTCACAGCTTCAGTAATTGTTTAGAGATCCAAATTTTTATTTGATAAATGTTCATGATGCAGCAACTTGTCTTAGAGGAGAATCAAGATAATCAGCTAATGCTTTTGCTTTTGCATGAAGCATGCCAAAACACACATTTTCTTTGGCATAGAGGCACAAGAGTAAATTAGCAACCTGGGCTATCACCACTTTCCCATCCTGCACGTATAAATTTTATTAATACTGACTTTTTATGAATTCAGTCTGAGATAGTACCATGCAGTCAAGAAGGACAGATTCTAAGATGTCTTCATTGAAAGCTACTTTTCCATTTTTTGCATATGCAGACCAGATATTGCTAGCTATTGCTGCAGTCACTCTGGCATCTTTGTCTCCATATCCACTAGAAAGCAATAAAACTATTTATACATCTCCAGCAAATTTTAATCATTTTACTGACCTATAAGCCAGCAACGCCCCTTCTGTGTTCAAAAGTCTGAAATGGTAAATGATTTATATTTAAATTTACTCAAATTGACTGTAATTTAAATAAAATTCTAATAAAAGATTTTATCAACTTACAAAGTGCTAATAATTCCACCAGTATTCGCTTGAGATAATACTTGAGTAAGAGCTTTCGGTTTTAACATTTTTCAGCGACTCGTTTGTTGTTTTCTTAAGTCAGACTGCAGGCTGAACACAGCTGTTATTCAACAAAAAAAAAATTACACTTTGTTGACAAAGAAACGCCTCTCCTTAACACGAGCCAATGACGATGCTGAGCTCTGCAGCCCTCTGTTTTCCGCAGCACCCGGGTAACCCATGCGAACATCAATGATTTAAGTGGCGCTAACATACTATGGCCTATACCTTCATCTGTATTTATATATTAAGTTTGAAACTAACTAAACGATTAATATCCAAGGAAATATTATGAACAAATTTAATCCATAAGGTTGAACCCAATCCAATAACATCACAAAGGAGGTGCGAGAGTGCGATTGGAACCGGGTGACACAATCCAAGGAATATGTGGGGGTTTGGCAGTGCCAACTTGCACCAATGAGAATGTGAGTAATAAAGCGGTGTAACTGGAGAACTTAACCGAGGTATTTATCTGACATTTGAAATTGGTTTTCTTTTGTTTCTTGGTACCGTATTCGACTGTAAAAAGATACCTCGAAATCCCAGAGAGTCCCACCCCAATACAAAACGATCCAATCGATTGGCCAAATAACGCGATTGACCCGAGGTCTAGCCAACTTTGTGCATGGGTCGAAGTCGGTAATTTTTTTTTAGAAAATTTAGGGAATTTGAACTATGATGTGGCAACGTCCACTGGACATCCAGCTTCATTGGCGCCAATAAATCTGAGACCGAGACAAACATTGAGAGTAGAATCGATTACAATAGCATGTCGTCTCAAAAACCTTTGACTCAATTTTTTAAGCCTCTTCAGAGTGGAGGCTTAAAGCGTTCTTTTGCCGAATATGTTGGTAGTAGCATACCCATAGAAATCAATGCCGTTGAAAAGGAAAACAAGGTTGACCAAGTGAGTACTCCTCTTGGCTCTTGCAACATGTCTGATGCCTGTTTCCGTGCCCTACTTCATTTAATTTAATTTAATTTTCAGACTCCTGAAGCAAATATTGTTGAAGAGAATGTGAGACTCTCGCCTGCCCAGAAAGATAAAATGATTTTTAATCAGACAGTTGCGAAAATCAAATTACAAGGAAATAAAACTGGTGCCTTACATCATAATATTGGCCACTCATGGTTTCGAGCCGTTGAGCCAGAGTTTAAGAAGCCATACTTTAAACTAGTATTTGAATTTTATTTGTTAATCTTGGTCAATGTTTTTTGTACCTGATAACTTTTGAAAATTGTAGCTGAGTGATTTTCTAGCATCTGAACGATCAAAACATACCATTTTCCCTCCAGAACATCTGATTTGGTCATGGACTCATTTCTGTGATATTCAAGATATCAAAGCAGTTATTATTGGACAAGATCCATATCATGGAGTGGGTCAGGCTCATGGTATGTTAGTTCACTTTAGCAACAAGATCAATGAATTAGTGATAGACTAAAATCTAATCTAATAAAATCTAACATCTTTTCGTGTTTAGGTTTATGCTTTAGTGTTTTAAAAGGTGTAAACCCTCCCCCAAGGTAGTACTTCATTCATAGTGTTCCCAAAAATTTTTAACATCTGAATTTTCATGCTGAATTTTTCAAAGTTTGGTGAACATCTTTAAAGAATTGGCTTCTGACATAGATGGATTTCAAATTCCTAATCATGGAAACTTAAGTGGATGGGCTAGACAAGGTTGATATTATAAAAAAAACTCAAGTGTGCTTCATGATAGTATCTGTTGTTACATCCTAAAAATCGCTAGGTGTACTACTACTCAACGCTGGCTTAACAGTACGATCCGGTGCAGCAAACTCACATAAAGACAAAGGTTGGGAAACACTGACGGATGCCGTGATACAATGGATTAGTACCAACTGCGAGGGCGTGGTTTTCCTTTTGTGGGGTGCTTACGCCCAAAAGAAGGCTTTGGTTGTTGACAAGGTGAACAAATAACCCTACATTTTATGTAAAACGTTTCATATTATTTCATATTTTATTTAGAAGAAACATCACTTGCTACATGCACCACATCCATCGCCACTCTCAGCGCATCGCGGGTTTTTGGGATGTAAACATTTTTCCCGATGCAATGAGCTTCTTATCAAACAAAACAAAGCTCCTATCGACTGGTCTAATCTTCCAATTGAGTGAAAAGAAAACGAAATTTAAAACTCAGTGCTTACAATGTTAAAGTGGTTAATCAAGAGATCTCACCTTTTATCATCGGATGAACGATGCCATGAAACCAAGAGTAATTCGGATTTTTACATATTATTTCATTTGTGTGTACTGCTCAATCATCAAGTACCGATGCAAATCGATTTGTTTTGGATCTTAGCACCCGATAAATAATCTTTGAACATGTGAATTTTTATTAGTAAATTTTTGAAACCTGAATTCGAGTCAACCGGCAATTTAGCAAAAGACGTGCTGAAAATCAACGTGAAGAGTTAACAATTACATAAATTAGAAAACATCAGGGGCCACTGCAAAAACTGAAGGACATCTGGACCTAGCAAGTTTGACGTACGCCTGGGTGGAATTCTTGTAAACAGCTGTATCAACGCTCTTTTTGTTCCATACGTGAGTTCCAATTGTTTCGTTTCTCCATTCGATGTCTTCTTCCAAAAAATATGTCTCCCAGTTAAACCATTTAACTGGGTAAAATGCCATAGGAGGTAGAATCCTAAAACCGTAGCATGTACTAGTAGTCATTGCTTGTATGTTGTCTGCTGAACACCACTTAGTCATTACGCGTGTCAACAACAATGGCCCGTTATGACCCCAAATGTCCTTTCTGTGTACAAGGCATCCTTAAAAATTCCGTTAAAATTTTATTTAATTTTTTTCATTTACCTGTATGTGTTCCGAAATTCTTCCACTGCTGCGCGGATGACTGGATGGAGATATTCGACGTGAAGGGCTCCGGCCGCCAAATTTTCCTCGTTTTCTGCTCCGATGAAGTTATGGTACTGCATCACTGATTGAAGCATTATTACATCCAAATCAAAATAATAACCCCCATATTTGTACAGTGTCAGAAAGCGGAGGGCGTCGCTAAGATGTGATATGGCATGGGATCCATAATTCCAAGTGGAACAGAAGTACCACTCTTCAAAAGGTGTATGACTGAAGTATTCACCTAAATTAATGCTGTGGACATGAACATTATCGTAACTCTTCAGAGTTTTCATAGTCGTTGAATTCCAGTCAATATCTCCCGTAGTCATTAACAAGTAAATGGTTAGGTTTGGATTTGACAAGGCGGCAGATTCAACAGCACAAGCTTGGCGGATGTCGAGAGCCCGCGCGCCTGAAGTTTCGTGGAAGAAAGCATTCTCATGATTTTTTGAAGGAGATATAAATTCATCTTCGAATTGCGGGCACTGCCAAAGACACTCTGACCGACCACAGACGTCTAGAGTATGATGTATGCTTACACAACATCTACCGCGATCCGCTCCCTGGATGTTAATCACTGGTTTGTTTACCTAGGAGACGTTAATTTTTACAAGTTTACCAAAGAAATAATTCTGAATGAGAGACTAACTATTCTGACGTAAAAATCCGAATTCGTAAGGAAAACAAAGGTAAAAGACATAAGTCCCAAAGTGACGATAATCAAAAAAAGCTTGTGAAGACGTTTTTTTGCATTCCTACGAAAGTTCAACCAGTGACGAACTGAAGATTTCGCCATCGTCACGGCTTTGCAGGCCTCTTTTTCTCAGATTAATGACATTTTATTGTTCTGTAGGTTAGATTCTTAGGTTAGAAATAATATTTTAAAAGTTTGTGGATATCACGGATTCACGGTTGTTGCTCGGGCGCTCAACCTTCATGACGTTCCCTGTTAAATAATAGGATAGGATGTTATTACTTATAGTCAATATGCACAACAGATAAAAGGCTGTTTGTTGTTCTTGTTTTCAAATATTTTACAATCAACAATTGAACAAACATTAAATTATAAAATAGCTGCAATGAAATACGCGTCTTGTTCAATCCCATTTACGGCCACCACCGAAATTAGAAAAAATGTTGTTTCTAATAACTTTGTAGCATGTTTACTTGAATAGAAATTTAATGCAGATTCAACACGTTTTCGTTTACAGGCCGATGCGAATTAGCTGAACCACAGTTCACTAACATCTATGCCAATACAAAATGAAAGAAACACTAACTACTAACCAATTTTCGAGTCCAAAATGCTTTTCTAAGATCACTAACACTACACAGGTTTGCTCGACGTAATGGACGCAAGTTCTTGTTCAACGTCGGTCGGATACGTTGAAGCGCTGAGTCAGAGATAAGCTCTGTAAATAAAAGATTCTTCGCTAAAACATAACAAAACAAAAAATGCTTTAAATAAAAACTTGTCAGGTAACAAGCAAGTGAATGGAAGTTGCATATTGATACGAATGTGTCTGATGTGCATTATTTCATAGCCTTCTGCGAAAGCATTTTAAATTAATTGCAATTTTAAAAAACTTATTTAAAGACACATACCAGACGATTACGCGGCAATTCAACAAGTGACTAGCAGCGTCCGAACTCCGCTCACAACGATGTGAAGAGGGTTCGGATTTCCGTAGTACTTTAAAAGCCAGACAGAGTAAGGGGTAGAGAAGGAAAACCACGTTGTGTGGTATCGGTCGTCAAAATGCGTATAGAAAAATGTTATTTTTGTTCGTCCAATATTTGGCCTGGCCATGGAATGGTATTTGTGCGAAATGATTGCAAGGTAAAACAGTGTTAGATTTGTACACAACCAAGATATATCACTTTCATTTATTTGATAGATATTCAGATTCTGTCGGTCAAAATGCAGGAATGCATTTAAAAAGAAGAAGAACCCCCGTAAGACCAAATGGACCAAAGCCTTCCGAAAATCTTCTGGCAAAGATCTCGCCATTGACCCATCATTTGAATTTGAAAAAAGAAGAAATGTTCCAGTCAAGTATGATCGGGACTTGTGGCAGAAATCTGTGGAAGCCATGAAGAAGGTGGAAGAAATCCGTTGCAGACGTCAAGCCCTACACATCAATAATCGTCACAGTAAATCCAAAGAGGTCCAAAGGAGAAGTGACAATTATGAAGTCACCAAGAATATGGGTCTGATTCGATCACCTGCTGCTGGCTTGAAGCAGTTGGCAGCACAATTGGATGGAGACAAAGAAATGTCATTGGTATCATCAAAACTTAAGCAAATGGAATCAAGAGTTGTGGAAGAAGTTTACAATTCTGATAAAGAAATGGACGTGGAGTAGAAAGAATGCATTGAAGTGGATTGACAAATACATTTTTCCCGATTCGACGTCAATAAATTTTTATATTTTTAATAGAAACGATGATTTGACGTGCAGATGGCGTTTCTGAGCAGGCGGTTGAATACAATTCTGTTTTCCGTTTTTGCTCAGAAATCACCACTAACATTTCCAGTTTCGGGGTTTACGTTTATTTTCAAGTGAGTGTAACTGGTTTAATATTGTATCAAGATAAAGCGGTATAGGTTAATCTATTGCTCAACGAGTAAACAATACCCAATGTAGAATGGCTAGTGAAATTGTGGTGTTGTCGTCTGATTCTGAAGATGATGTTGAGTTTCGTGGGGAATCACCTGGCAAAACGCCTTCCTCTGCCATCCACCAGCCCTCAGATTCGGACGAAGAGTAACGCATTTTCCATAATAATTACAACTTACAATGATTAAATGTTTTCTTGCAGGTTCATGAACTTAGATTTAGGTTCCCCTTTATGTCAAAAACAGAGCAAGAATTTCGATTTCATGTAAGCAATAAAAAAGGCCATAAGTCTAGCATGATATTATTCAAGCAAGTCATGATATTAATTGGAACCAGGATTCTAGAAACCATACCGGAAACAAGTTCAAGAAGAATTCCAGCAAATGATTTAATACAGACTTATGCAACAAGGCCTTACTCCACAACAGAAAATATATGTTTGTCGAATATGTGTCCTCTTCCAAGTGATGGTACAAGTTGCAATAACCAACCTGGAAAAAAAGTAACTAAAACAAAGCAAGCAAAAGCATATGATAAAGCCTGCAAAGCAGCTGAAGCAGCAAACAAAAAATCAAATAGAACTTCTGATTGCCTCAAAGTATAAATAGACATTCAACATTTAGCCAATATTTATCTGAGATAACCAATAATATTATCTCTTTAGAATGTTACAACACTTATTGATTCACACTTACTTGATGCTATCCCTAATAGCGGCAATATATTAACTCAGCTCCAGCAGTCTGAAATGAAGCATTCAATTACAGTATCCCCCATTCCCAATTCTGTTTGTTGGAAGAGGGAGAAGATTAATTATCATGTAGCTGAAGATGCTGTGGTAATCACCGTTAAAAATTTTTACATATTTTTATCTCAATTCCTAAAATAATTATATCTGTGCTATTTGCAGATTTGTTCAACATCAACAACTGTACATGAAGATGATGGTTTAATTGTTCTAATGGCTGAACAATTTTTCATACTTGGGCAATCATCAATCTGCGATTATGTTGCGAAAGTTTTGAAAAGCTTAAACAAACAGACCCTTACATTGGTTGTTTATGGCATAGCTGCATATTGGAAGTAAAATATTTTAACAATTTCCGCTCAATACTGTACAGTTATTTGGATAATTTTTGTGGTAGAGGAAAAGCGCGAAAGGACAAACGGCGGTTTCGTGATCGTGTGTCCACCTCGACAGAAACCTCCAAAAAAACTGACTACCCGTCGGACGATGATATTGGTTTTACACCTGCTGACCTGGAAATACTAAAAGTTAAATTAGTCTTGCAGACGGAATGCTCATTGTGGCCTGTAGAGACCGCTGAAGAATTGGGAACTGTAATTACGAGGATAACTAAAGCCGTTGCAGAGCGCCCATTCAAGTGAGATTCAGCCCAGTTCCTGTCATTGCTACTGATACGTTATGTGTGATTTATGATCTTTGTTAAGGGAAGAGCGATTGGAACAGACGTTCGATTTTTATGCTGCTGACGTTAGCGGTAATGTCAAGGTAAGCAAAGACGGCCACGGGCTGGAGCGCTTATGGCAGCAACAACTAATGCAATTTCCGTTGGTTGCTTTGGAAACCTCCCAAGCAATTGCCTCGCGTTATCACTCTCCTCAAGCTTTAATTCAAGTAAGCTATGCGAAATTGTACACCGATATAAAGTTAACTTATGAAATTATTTAGGCTTACAAGATGTGCAAAAATGATAAGGAGGCGTCGCTTCTACTTCAGGATATACCGGTAACTTCGATTAGTAAAAAAGAAAGTGGATTACTCTATCGCATCTTTTGATAGATTCGGCGACATGCTGGACCACTTTCTACATCGAGGAAAGTAGGGCCAGAGCTCAGCAAAAAGATTTACAGGTTTTTTAATGGTAAAGATGGTTTTACAATTCTGTAAATTTAGTTATTCATTTCCTTGTTCCAAGATTGATTGAATTAACACCAGAGACATCTTTATCTGGAATATAATGCTGATAGAAACTTTTAGTGTAATCAATCATTAAATCTTGCATGGCTTCTGGCAATTCTTCAATGCAATGTCCAGGAGAACCTGCATATATGGTAAATGGAGACACAACTGTTTCAGGAGGAAGAACAGTGTCATCTGCAATCATGCAACAGTCTTTCAAAATACATCGCCTTCCCTGCAACAAACAGTGAACACAAATAGATTATGTGGTCAATCATTTCAGTAGGGTTGTAACATACAATAACACAGTTCTTCCCAATGTACACATAAGAGCCCACAACAGCTGCATTTACAACTGTATTTTCACCAATGAACACATGGTCTCCAACATGAAGAGGAAAAAATGCAACTCTAAGTAATTGGATAATCAGAAAGAAGGGTAAGTGAATGTAAACTCTAAATGATTAATGTACTTACCCTTTTGCAAATTTCTTGAATGGTGGGCGGATTACTGACTGCTTGCTCAGAATGCAGTACTGTCCCATTCTGACATTAGCTAGATCGCCACGTATCATACTTTCACCCATTATAATATTTTTCCCATTTAAGATGATATTTTGAGATCCACACAAAGTGGATTGACGACTAACCTTATTGCCCGTATGCTATTTCAGTTAAAAATGTAATTAGTCAATACTCGAAATCTCAATATTTCATGACGGTTTCTTTTTAAACAGTCTCACCGTTTGGACATATTCACTTGTGGAAAACAATGTATCTTCTAATTCCATTTTGGTTCAGCATTAGTGTCCCGTTGTTTTAAAAGCAAAAATTTTTCGTGAATATTTATTTAGAAACTGAACTGACGAATTGCTTACAATAAAAAAATACAACTGGAAATGGATGAGTATACTGCACGGCCTACTAGGTAAGTAGGCCATGGTATTCTGAAAAGACGACTTTTTCTGGGTAACATTTTGGAGTTCTATGTTTAGCAACAGATGGGGTTTCAGCGCACGCACCTTCTAGGCAAATTTCTGGGGTTTAGTTAAATCGTCACGGAAGATCTTATGTCAGTACGTACCGGCATTTTACCCATATTCTAATTGAAACTGTTCAATATGGCAACCGATTCGCCTTTCTCGAGAAGAATCGGGCTTAAAATATTGAATCGGAATTTCATGAAACCCAGCCTTTCATAACCGAAATTGAACGCTGGCATTAAATGAAACCGTAATTTTCTCGTTAGCTGTCCAACTTTAGAATAAAACGAAACAAAAGCGAACGTAAATCCCAAGTAAAAGCAAATTTAGTTTTCGACACCTTCACTTTGGTGCCACTAGATGGCTCATGAGAAACTCTATAATGTAAGCAGTAGGCCTTAAACTTTCTTCTAATTAGTAACATGGCACCTGACTGACGGGAGCGTCTGCTTGCTCTCATACTTGCTAAATTTATTAAAAGTTTATTAAAATAAGACAGCCCTATAGACGTACGAATCGGTATGCAAGGCGTATGACACCATTTTCCAACGTTAACAACACACCATTCATGAAAAGTAACGAAAGGTTTTCTGGCAAATTAGTTCACAAGGTAAGTGTTTTCTTGTATTCCTAGTGTGATTACTTTGTTTAACAGTGTGGAGAAGGACATGTTGCCAGAGAGTGTCCACAAGCTTGTTGGGGCGATGGTAGTGGTCCGTTGACGTCACAAAGTAAGATGAAAATATCGAAAAATGTGTTCAACTTAACTTCTTGGTGCGTTTTCTAGTATGGGGAAGGGGGATATTTCTGGAAGGATTGTCCACAAGAGGGTCGCTGTGGTGGTGGAAGTCGTACCTGCCATGAGGTAAACAAAAAACAAAAAAACAACATTTTTAGTGCTCATTTTTAACGAAGAAGAGGGCAATGTAGCAAGGGGTTTTCCTCAAGGAGGATGCATTGGTGGCAGCAGGTGTTACAGTGTAAACATCAATTGTGTCTTCCCAAAAATATTTTATGTTCCAGTCTTCATTGCTTTATCCCTAGCGTTGTGAAGCTGGCCACACCTCAAAAGGCTGCCCAAATCTATTCAGTGGATTGACGAAAGATGGAAAGCTGTGTGAACAATCTGTTCTCTAAGCTGTGACATGGGATGAAAAGAAACTGTTTAAGGGTATCGTCTGTGGGGAATGTTTTAACAATTTTGATAAAGTCGTCCTCCAGGTAAGCCATTTCCCGAAACTGTATTTTATGATTTAAAAATATCTATTGGTTTGCTTTAGGTTACAGGAAAAAATGTACCTCAATACATAACATCATTGGAAGAAGCCGGCCTGCGACAACTACTACTTCAAAACATTAAGGATTCTGGCTACATAAAACCAACACCTGTTCAGAAAGTTTCAGTTGCAGTTGTTCTTGCCAAAAGAGATTTAATTGCTTGTGCTGTCATGAGCCCCGGCAAAACGGTAATCCAATTAATTAACGCTGTGTAATTTTGAAACCTTGGTGCCCTGGTACTGACTTGATTCGAATGGGTCGGTATGAACTGGGTAAGTTGAAGTAAAAGTAATTTTGAGTGGGCACGCCGGTGATTGCGACTACTAAAAGCTCTAATTGCATCTAAGATACTCAACAAACCCTTCGTGGTATTCGTTGATTAAGTCATCTAAAATATATTTTTTCATGTAGGCGGGGTACTTGGTACCGGTTATGAACATGTTGTTAGAACAAGGTGTTGCTGGTGAGTCTCATGCCATGGGGCAAAAGCCAGAAGTTGTAACTGTCGCACCCACTCGTGAATTGGCCTTTCAAATTCACCGCGAGGCGTGGTATTAGAAAATGGAAATCGCTTAATGATTAGTTTCTTCGCTGCCCGTCAACTTACCATCCAAGCAAGCACTGTCTGTCATACCATTAGCCGAATACAATTAATACCAGTAGTTCACCAAAACAAGAGGTAAAGAAGGATTGCACCGATCCTTATTGAATATATATTGATAGGCAAACATTTAAAAATTGATTCATGTTTCGTTTTCTTTAAATAGGTTAAGAATCATACTGAATCAAAGAGGTATCTAGTCGAACCAAATTTCATAATGACAACGGTTGGAAGCCCGAAGGAATTTTTGAAAAATGCTTCCTGCCCATTACCTTCAGTCGTTGCTGCAGCCCGGAAACAAAGTATTAAAAGTTATATAAATTGAAGTGCATATCTGGGCTCCCTTCTTTTCTGTGGCCCCGTTTCCCTTAAATTTTTAATAAGCCCGTAGGGGGTCATGCCCCTACTGTGATCAGCAGTAAACGGTTGTGAGTGCGCTGTCCGGAAAGGGGACGTGGGGGTCCCCATGGTTCGATGATATCATTGGAGGGCTGTGGGGCTGCCCAAAAATCCGAATTAACGGTTAATCGCTCACGTAAAAGCTTGTCCGCGACCTTCGCTCTTCTTCCGGCTTCTCTTAGCCACGCACCGGGTAATCTCCCCGGTGAGTCAACTGAGGTAGTGTCTCCCCCTACCTTGGTTGACAGCAACTTTGAAATCGGCTATTTTGCCCTTTCAAAGTTGCAAGTCTTTAAATTGTGCTGAATATTGTCAATACAAATTCTTTAAAAAAAAATCGAAACTTATCTTTTTTACTTTCGTGAAGTTTCTCTGTTTACTGAACATTTCCTTACTTAATTCACAATGTCATTTTAAGAACATATACATTATATTTTCAATGTTTGCTGTTCCCTATTAAGCGAGAATATTTCGTTGTTATACGACTTCATTATTTATGGAACGATGCACTTGAATCTCACTTCATCGAGATTCTACAAGTTTTAGTGCACTAATGATGTTGAATTGTATACATACATTTTATATCTAATTTGACTTTTTTAAGATACGTATATGTATTTAATTTCACTTTGACTCTTTGGGGAATTGAACCCTTGAATACTGGCGTGCGACGCCGATGCTCAACCATAGAGCCATGAGTCTTGTCAAATAGGTAACTATTTTTCCATGTCTTTTGAAGGAAACCTATTTGCACTTGTAATAATATTGTTGTGCGTCCCAACTCAATTTAATATTTCCGTCTCGGAATGTCACCCATAAATACAATAGAGTAATTCATTTTTTGGACAAAGAAATATTGTCTACAGTGGGAACCATAACTCATTCCTCTGCCACAGAGCATCCATACGTGACTCGAACTCTTGACTTTAGATTATCGTAGACAGACGCTCTACCTCAGAGCTATTAGTACTACATAAGTTCCCGTAGCGTGCTAATACGGTACAGCGTAAACTAAAATAAGAAAAAGTCGGGCTTAGTTTTAAACCTGACTGTACATCAGATGGCCGTGCATGATAAGGCTATAATAATAGTATGTGGTATATCTTCATGCTATGATCTATATTTACCAGGTATACCTTCCCATTAGCGTGATACATAATGCTAGTAGTCTCGACGAAGTAGTGTCATAAGTATATCAATCAACAACAGTAAAATAACAAAACAAGCACGAAAGAAGCCACTACACCATTTCATATATGATCAAAATGCTTAAAATGTTTGGCATATTAATGTTCATTTTTTAGTTTTTGCGAAGTTGAAAAAAAATTACCGGAAGTGACCGGAAGTAGACTATATCTCCAGAAATACTGGGCCCACAACAAAACGAATTTGATTTTCGTGATCCTCGTGAAATTTGGGTGTGTCTGACCTATTTTGACCTGTTTTTGGCGAAAAGTCCAATTTGGCCAAAATCGCGATTTTTCCTGAACTATAGTTCAGGGAAATTTGCGATTTTTGACGATTTTCGGGTATTTTCTACTGACACATGGATTCGACCCCAAATTTCACGAGCATTACGAAAATGTGGTTCTTTTTTCATTCAGACCAACAGATAGTGAGTTATTAAGCAATTTCAAACCGGAAGTTATACCGAAAGTTAAAATTTCGAAAATTTAAAAAATGAACTATGTTCTCCTTTACAAGGTACACAACATCTGCATAGTTTCAATCATAAACTAAAGTAAATTAACATTACATGGCGTTTCAAAGTTCGTAAAGTTCATTTTTCAGGTACGACCTGTATACCACTTCCAAGCACTACCACACACATAATAATCAAAGCAAATGTTTCAAAATCACCTCCTTAATTTGATAGCCATCAGAATTAAGGCCATAATGGTTATGGTATGATGGTTATGGCATAATGGTTATGGTATGATACGGTTATGACCAGAAAAAAGTAAACAGAAGATCCAATTCTTGCCGAATATTGATGGCAAATAGCACATCTTGTTAGAATTTCTTGAAGGTTATTCCAATAAAAAAAATCTTCTGTTACAGATTGTGAATATTTTGTTGCATTGAGAAATGAATGCTACCACGCTTGTAACAATGGCTTTATCCAGAATGATACACCATGAGACCTGGTTTTCCAAAAGTACGTTAATGTTACCTTGTTCTATGCCAAACAGATTACATTTTGTGTTGGTAACGAAGCAGCGTAAAATTTGCACATCAATAATAGGGGTGGAGGTAAAAACAACAAGCTATTCCGGCGAAGTAAACTCAAATACACGCTTTCAACGTAACAACAAAGTAAACAATGAGAATCAAATGTCAAAAAATAGTTTCGATTTCAGCCGCTAGAGGCTGGTGAACTTGCAGCACCGTCCGTTGGAAATTATGTTGCATATTTTCAAGACATCTAGTGGAGAAGTGACTAATTCCGATCCATTGTCATTGCCACCACGTCAGCTGTTCTTTCACGCTATTCTATCAGCTGTTCTATTTCGCGTGGCGTCGGGCTGAGGATGGAAGGATGAAATGAACGTCTTCCTTCTAAAAATTTTACCGTTGATTTCATCGTGTTTAAACCTAGATGTCGTGAACTGAATCTGTGCTTAAAGGTGAAGTAAGTTCGTAAAGGTATTATGGCAACTATCGGTGTCAAAAAGCATTCTGTAAAACTTTTTAAATTATTCAAAGGAGCAGCATTGATTGGCTTAGCCACCACGTTTTTGATCTCGGTTAGTCGAATACACCCTTTTGGGACCAATGGTGCTACACGAAGAAGACAGTCCTTTGCAATCGATGTCACAGCCTGGATGTCTTAAATCCAGAGTATATCAGGTAGTGCTAAGTGATGGTATTATTTAATTTAGTCATTTTAGCTTTGTTACTGTTCTTTTAGGTCCTAGTGATTTACCAGGATGCTGTAGTGGTCGCAGAATCACTTTGGAAAAGAAAGAAATATCATTATTATTCCGTGTTACTGTAATAAAAGACATCCAGTACCATTGTTGTGTTGTTCAATTATTCTCCCACACGCAAGAAACAAAGAGAAGTTCCAGAAGAACCTTGTACGTGTTCGCTACTGGATAGTCAAGTCTGTCACATTATGAAGATCTTTTGGGGTTTTTTGTAGACAAAAAAGAAATGTCTTCATTCAACTGTAAAAAGGGATGTTCACTAAACATTGTCAACATCTTGAGATTCAGTTATATTGGTATGTGGTAAGTGTTTACTATTAAAACTAACTTTATAAAAATGAAATACACAAGAAAAATATATAAATTTGAAATTATTTTTATTGTCCCACCTCCACCCTTCAATTCCACCACTATTTTACATACATATATAAATACAAATACATACATAAATAAAAATACACACATAAATACAAACACATACACTTAACTAAATTAACCGGTTGGCTGCCACGCCATGCAACCCGTAGGTTGCTTAAACTACATTCGCTACAGGTCGAGTCGGAAGGATCCCCGACCAAGGTGGGGCTTGTCCGAAGACAAGCCCGGGCTGGCACGGTGAAAGAGTCCATTCTGGGAATGCACACCCCAGGATATCTCTCACCGTGCCGACAAAGAGAAGTCCCTAATGGTGCATTGCCTAGCGCCTAATGGCATAAAGCCATTAGGCGCAATGGCGACTGTTCTCCCCATGGCCATGAGGAGAACAGCGCCCAAGTCCCTACATCTACAAAAAAAATGGGACCAAACGGCGTGGCAGCCAACGGGTTAACTTATATACTAGACACATTATACACTACAAAATAAAAGAATACCACGGAGACGATACACGATGAACTCCCTCCTTCGACGTGGGATGTTTGCTGAGCCTCGCCCTTTTGTAGCCGACTTCTCGTGAATGGTGAAGGGGATGGCGGAGACGGCGATGGCGGAGACGGCGATGGCGGAGACGGCGATGGCGAAGACGGGGATGGCGAAGACGGTGATGGCGAAGACGGTGATGGCGAAGACGGCGATGGCGAAGTCGAAGACGGCGATGGCGAAGTCGAAGACGGCGATGGCGAAGTCGAAGACGGCGATGGCGAAGTCGAAGACGGCGATGGCGAAGTCGAAGACGGCGATGGCGAAGTCGAAGACGGCGATGGCGAAGTCGAAGACGGCGATGGCGAAGTCGAAGACGGCGATGGCGAAGTCGAAGACGGCGATGGCGAAGTCGAAGACGGCGATGGCGAAGTCGAAGACGGCGATGGCGAAGTCGAAGACAGCGATGGCGAAGTCGAAGACGGCGATGGTGAAGGCGGATGGCGATGGCGAAGGCAAAGATAGCGTAGAGGCGATAGCAGAGGCAAAAATAGCGTAGAGGCGATAGCAGAGGCAAAAATAGCGTAGAGACGAAGGCAAAAATTACGTAGAGCCGATCAGGAAAATCTTACTTATCGGCCCTGTGTAACAGATGTCAAGAAATCAAAATAAAGAAAAACATAATATTTGATAAAAAAAGTGTTCAAAGTATCATTATGGTCTATTAGGTTAAAAATAGGGCATTAGTTTGAAAACGAAAATAAGTTTGGGTGATTTCCTGAAATTATTGGGACCATAACACTGAAAAGGAACGGGTCAGATACACAGGATGCTGCTCTGTAAAACAGCAGTGCATTACAAAAAAAAAAAAAAAAAAAAAAAAATTCTGTTGAACGGCAATCAAACACTCCTTATCATTAACCTCCATTCACAACAGCTTGTTACAAAAAGCTGTGCCATAAAACTTCGCTTGTTGAATAAAGATTCAATGAGTTCAAACAAGGTAAGGTCAAATGCAAACCGAAGTTATGATATTGAATACAAAGCTGAAAAAGATAGATAAGCCATTTAGTCCTCAAGATAAAGATGAAAAAAGACAGATATCTTAAATAGTAATAGCTCAATGAGTGGGCACAAGCTTCAGATAGTTTAGTAAATTCATTTGAGTCTAAAAACGATTCTTTGTGGCAGACTCATAACAAAAAAAAAAAACACTTCAGCATAAAATTTACCAATAATATTTCTGCTATGCTCTGAAGAAGAACTTTGAGTCATGTAACCCTAGCTATATCAGAAGATTGCATTTTTCAAAGCACTATCTGAGTATTGACTTGCATGCTATCTTCGTTTAACATTTCAACTCATCATAGCTTGTTAACATAACAGGCTTCCACCTTCTTAATGGTAAAAACAAAGCAAAATAGTAACGTCTAGATTAGTATTATACTCATTGTTACTTACGTTTTGTTAAAGATGCAGAAATAATGGGAAAACTTAAAAACTCAACAGAGCGAAATTTTTGGCATGTTGACGTAGCTAATGGCAGACATGGCAGACGACGTTAGCGTTTTATTTTTTTGGGTTTTAATCGACTCAATAAGGGTTTGTTATAACCGGATATAAGAGGCATTCTAGAATATTTAGATACAATCTCACTGAATGATTGATTTGATTGTTTTTATAGACTGCCTTACTTCCTTTTATGTAAACTTCCGGAAGTGTGCCGGAAGTAACAAAGAATTTCAGAAATACAATGCACACAGTGTACAGTCAGCGAGACGAAGTTTCATTACAAATTCTTGTTTAATTTTGTATTGTCCATTTTCTACATATTTTCTTTTAAGGTACAATTACCAATGCAGGCGGAAGGAAAACATTCTACTATAAGGAACGGGCAATTCAATTTGGTATAATACGGTTTTGGGTTTATGATTCCTGGCATCTTGCCGTCCTATGATTGCTCTTCTAATACCAAACAAATAACAACGGAAAGGAAAACAGGATAATAAATAACTACATAGATAACAAAAAAGCTTCAACTAGGAGAGGTGGACTACCATGAACTTAATATAGCAGCTCCAAATGAAGTCCACTGAACTGGAAGATGAAACAAATTCACGGGAAGTTATTGGATCAACATGCGGGGATTCACGCATTTCGAACTATCGCCCAAACAAGAAAAGCTTTCCGCAGCTACTGATTTTCATAACCTACTTTTCCTGCGCGAGGAGAGAAAACATTAACCAGTGGAGTGCCATTTGTATTATTTAAGGCGGTAGCAATACCTGCATTCACGCAGCAATTTTCCCTTGAAATTGATAGAACGAAGACCAATCTTAGAATAACTACTCGAAAACAAAGAAAAGGCTTTCATCATAGAACTTCTCATTTGTAAAAGACACAGGATTGGATTTTTTTTTGCTGAACTGGTTTGCTCAACAGAGCACTGTTTTTTGAAACATATAATGAAATATTGTCCTAGGATGAAGTTTGTAGTTTACATTGAAGTTTGCAATTATAGTATTACTTATGATTTAAACACAACAAACCTAGAGATAGTGATGGATGTAAAAGGAACTGATAGTCTCCCAATTCAACACCAAGAATAGGTTGAATGGTCTAGGAGGAATTTGTCAGCAATCAATTTGGCCACCTCTGCTGTATCGTATGAACATAAATATTTAAAAACAAAAAACAAACAAAAAACAAACAAAAAACAAAAAAAACATAATCCATCACAGCAGTCATCTAGAATATGTACTAGCTTAACGATAATCCACAAAAACAGTAAGATCCCCATAATTAGTTCCCATTTTCCAGTTGTCTCAGGAGACATGCAAATTAACAACAATTCGGAAAACACAATAAATTCTGATACTGTTCTTTACCAGAGTAAACAACTAAACCACCTTATTTTACCTCCATGAAGGAAATGAAGGGTAAAAAAAACACCCTCACTGATTGATGATTGAGTTCTTCTTTGTAGGCTTAGAACAGAAGTTGAATCATTACTAGCGAAAGTTACTAAGCAATTTTATTTGTACAAAATTGTGTTATAGTAGCTAAAAAATGATTTCATTATTAATGAAACTTTGAAGAACAAACGGAGGTTCACTCACTCGTTCAATTTCTTTCTTCAAGACGATGGTCTGTGTTCCGCGAACAGTTCATTTGAGACACACTAGAACGCGCTCTGGCGGTCCAAAATTTGTCAAATACCGGAGCGTACTGGCGATTTTGGCACAAAAATAAAAATTAAATAATTTTGAGTTAAAATAAAGACACTGCAGAATGCAGATGATGAACGCCAGGTAAGCGAAAGGTTATCAGATAGCATCAAGACAAAAAACATGCAACAACAATCTCGCGGAGACCAATTCGAGATATTTATCGCATTCTAAACAACTTGTTCCACGAACGCTAGATGGCTCTATAGTAAACTTCGTGCAGACTCGAATTTAACGAAATTTATACACGTGGGTATAGAAAAGACTAAGCCCTGAATTCGTCCATCAAAGCACAACAGGATTAGTTGCGAAGTTTTTCATATTTTCCGTCGGCTAAGAAGGTATTGTAATCTTGTTTTTAGGTGAATTCTATCCCTGTACTTTTTCGTAGTAGTGGTATCCTTATAGAAATGAGTGATAAAGAGGAAGCGATGGATGACAGCGTTCGTTTTAATGACGAAGAAATGAAAGCAGAAGATGATGACAACGAATGTAATGAAAACCTTGACGACGGAAGTGACAGTGACGCTGAAGATGATGACAACGCCAGCCAATATGATGACGACAGCCAAGATGATGGTGACACAGTGGAAGAAGATGTGTCACAAGGACCACAGCAAACTTACTTACCTGGAAAACCATTGGAAGAAGGAGAAGAGCTTGTCTGTGATGAAAATGCCTACCTTATGTTCCACCAAGCCAATACAGGTATTTTGTCTTATGCTATGGTTCTTTATCCACATGTAACAACAATTTGGTTTAGGCGCCCCTTGTCTCAGTTTCGACATAATTCCTGATGGTTTGGGAGCTGAGCGCACTGATTTCCCACACACAGCCTATTTGTTATCTGGAACACAGGCATCAACTGAATTCACTAATCGCCTTATTGTCATGAAAATGTCAAACATGCAAAAAACACAACCTGAATCAGATAGTGAAGATAGTGATGAGGAAGATGATGAGACCATGATGAAACCAGATCTTGAATGTGCTATTATCCACCACCAGGGATCTGTGAACAGAGTCAGGGTAATTAGCAAAATATATTACCTTCTGCAACTTACCATGAAGACCAAAATTTCAGATGTGTGTAGTTGGTGACAAGCCTCTTGCAGCTTCCTGGTCAGAGACAGGTAAGGTTCACCTATGGGATCTTACTCACCCACTGAAAGCTGTAAATGACCCAGTGCTGTTGAGGACATATGTTGAAAACAAAGAAAGTCCCAGACCACTATTCACTTTTAAAGGTATAACTAACCAAGTTAGTTTAGTTGGTATAACTTTGCTAACTTTCGAAGTATTGTAGGTCACACTACGGAAGGTTTTGCAATGGACTGGTCTGTGCCAATGCCGGGAGTTCTTGCGACCGGAGACTGCAAAAAGAACATTCATATTTGGAAGCCCAGTGAAGGTGGCCTTTGGGTAGTTGATCAGCGGCCTCTTGTTGGCCACAATGCTTCAGTTGAAGACTTGCAGTGGTCCCCAAATGAACCCAATGTTCTCGCTTCTTGTTCCGTTGATCGAAGGTATTGCAATGCAAACTGAATTAATTTCAAATATAATGCTAGACCTACAATAAGTTCTTTTCTTGCAGCATCCGTATTTGGGACACACGAGTACAGCCGAATAAAGCATGCATGCTCACTGCCGCGAATGCCCACGATAATGATATCAATGTTATCAACTGGAACAAGCGAGAGCCGTTCATCTTATCCGGCGGCGATGATGGGAAATTGCATGTATGGGATTTGCGCCAATTTCAGGTACTTATATCATTTGCGCTTTTACATCTTCATTGGTTGTTCTGTCATTTTTTCTCTAGGCTGGAACTCCTGTTGCAACGTTCAAGCATCACACGGCGCCTATCACTTCGGTAGAATGGTAAGTAGCGGGAAAGGATGACAAGTTCAAGAATGAGCACTTTATTTTCCTATTCATAAAATAGGCACCCGACGGACTCGACCGTATTCGCATCAGCTGGAGCTGATGATCAAATAGCATTATGGGATTTGGCTTTGGAAAAAGACGAAGGAGTAGACGGATCGAATGTAGATCCCGAACTTGCAGTAAGTACTAGATATGTGCACGCACTTATATGTAGTTGACGTTTTTCTTGCTACAGGATTTACCGCCACAACTATTGTTCATTCACCAAGGACAAAAAGAAATTAAAGAATTGCACTGGCATCCGCAGATTCCTGGCATGATAATCAGTACCGCTTTAACTGGTTTCAATATATTCAAAACTATTAGCGTATGAGGAGTGGAAATTAATAATGAAGTTACCTTGATTTTCACCCGATGAATTACAAAACCGCATCTGTGTTAATTAAATGTCTCATTGTTGGTCGACCGTGCGGGCAATTCTAATAAAAAAAAATATTAGGAATCATAGTGTTTCCTTTCCATGATTAATGAAAACTACCCATGGTTGTTGCAATTCGCTTAACTGATGAAGTAGCTTATTCATTTGGTTTGATGTGAGTGAATCTCCTACCATAACCGCTTTCCGACAAGCCCGAGATGCAAACATAGCTCTTACACGTGAGGGTCGGTATCGAGCCATTGAAGCGTGACTTACTTTGCTCCGATCCTCTTCCTGATTCACTGGAGAATCCTGCAGCATGAAAAGGAGTTCGTCGATATCACTGGGGCCTAGCAACCAGTTGCCACTCATGGGCACGGAACATAGCAAAACTCGTTTCGTGGAATCCTCTATCACAGTGATCAAATTGAAGAAAATAGAAAATTATTATTGGTTTCGTTACAGAAATAATGCCTCATACCATCTCGGTTGATAATGAACTCGAAACCGTTGCGTTGAAATATGTCGAGATTGTCTTGCAATAGCGACTCGTTAGCCGCCGTTAAATTTAGTGGTTTGGGACTTGAAACCAAAAGGGGAAAAAAGGAGGAAAAAAGAGAAGAAAAAAATCATGACGGAACTATTGATGTGAATGTTGATGAACCCACCAAACAAGTTTCTGTGGTTGAAGGCGTGTGGCCCGCTGGAGTGTCTCAAAGTTGTATTTTTCATCTGCAGCATGCTGATCAACGATGAAAAGATCGGAATTCAATTTGGCAATTATAAAGCCCAAATTAAATTGCCCAATTACTTCCATCTGCGAAATAATGGTGTTCTATTACATGATTCTCCAAATCGTCATATTTAATACCTTTTCGAAGTCAGATTGGCTGATTTGTCTGCTAAGTTCAGCTTCAGCAAAAGCTGCATCGTCAGGACCAATGCGTGCCAAGAACCTTTTATCGGTTGTCTTATTCGGTAAATCAGGCAAGGGATGCTTTTTCTCAGCTAACAATTTCAGGTCGAAAGGAATAGTTATCTTAGGTCTTGAGAACACTTTTGGATCAGCTGAAGAAGTAAGCACATCTTCCAGAACACATTCAAGCTCTTCCAATGTCTCGATTACTTTAACCTCAGCTGATGTTGT
The DNA here is from genome assembly GCF_022539665.2 of Daphnia carinata. Lineage (NCBI taxonomy): Eukaryota > Metazoa > Arthropoda > Branchiopoda > Diplostraca > Daphniidae > Daphnia > Daphnia carinata. The sequence goes on along the minus strand of NC_081339.1, from coordinate 4,720,696 downwards.
CTCAATGATTTGTATGTCTTCGTTTTTTTCTGACTCCAGTATGGACTCATCATTCACTTCATCTGGTTCCATTATCTCACTAGTGTTACCCTTCGTAAGTAGTTTAACATTCGTGAATGTCAGGGTTCCCTCCACGGCAGTGTATGATGTCGTTTTGCTCTCGGGAATAGCAACATCAACCTTTGTCTTCTTTAACAAAGGAGAAATGGAATGGGCGGTGAACTCATCCAATCGTTTTTCTGAATGAATTCGGTGAAAATTTTAATCAACGAAAAGCGATGAAAATCATATCGTGCAAGAATGCTAGGAATTACGCTTTAGTGTCGGAGACGAGCATTTTCGTTTTTCACCAGGAGAAGAAGAAGAAGGGGAAGGTTTCCAGCCGCTAGCAGCAAACGCAGCCAGGGATGATCTCAAACGATGCGAAGGGGAGCCCGATTCCACGGAGGGCGAAAAAGATTTGTTAGATAAAGAACTATTTTGCAAGGTAAAAGTACATGGGACTTCACAATAGAGCTCGTACAACGACGCCTAAGAAACATAAACGAACATAAGGAAAATTTTACAAAAGTAAATAAATAAATAAAAATAATATAAATAAAGAAATCGTACTTTAACCATTGCCAACAGGATCTTTTCATTAACAACCATCAGTTGCCTTTTGTCTGGTGTTACATTTATGTCAAGCTCACTGGACTTAGTTATGATGTTAAGCACAATCGATGGATACTGATTGCGATTGTACAAGTGGTAGACCTCATTCACCAGTTTTTGGATCTTGCTGGGATCGCAAGGCCGGCCATTCATGAAATAATACTGGCGATCAGCGCAACTCCTTCCCTGACCGTGAGCACAACTAGACACGAAACCTTCAAACTGGAAAGGCCAGTCATGCAGCTCGTTTTGTAAAACTTTTGCATCGAGGTTGAACTCCGCAACAATTTCTTCCGAAGGCCGAACAGCCTTTATTTCTAGCATGTTTTGCCACTAAAAAATTTCAAAAAGTTTTAGTTTTAAAACAACAAACATTAAATGTGTAAATTAATACACTTTTAAGCCCAAAGACTAATATAAAATTGTCTTTAAGGTTTGCTCCACCTCTAGTAGATAGGATTGTGTTAGTTCTCCCACCGGTGGAATTTGTGCAAGTTATTCTGGAATATCAATAGGAATTATGATGTTATATTGTTATTAATTTTTTGTTACATTTTCATACCTTGTGTTTTTAGATATTAAACAGTAAGCTGTAAGCAAGTTTGTCATTTTGCCAAACTCTCTTCTTAGGTTCTTCATGAATTCCTTGTGTCGAACAGGTAAAGTGGAGAACAGATTGACAAGGCTCACGGTTGTTCCAGGCTGATTTTAAAATAAAACTAATTAATAATAAAACAAGGAATGAAATGTCTAATAAAGTCACACCTGTCTAGAATACTGAACTTGCTTGACTAGTTTTCCATGAGAATCATACCTTTATGATAAGTTTGTTGATAAATTATTATTAAGATTACTCAGACCAAAATAGTAAACACTTACTCAAGCTTCCACCCAATGTTTTTACTCTTTTCGCAAGTTGTTACACTTAGTGTGCTCAAAGCGCAAAGTGAACTTAGAGCTTCTCCCCTAAAACCAAATGTTTGAACGCTAAGCAGATCCTCAAATTCTTCAATCTTTGAAGTGTAATGCTTGAGACAGAGGTTTTCAAAATTGGAAGGAGAAATGCCGGATCCATCATCACTGACTTCGATCGAATCGCTGCCATATTCTAACGAAAGAAGACATTGTCTTTATTCAACCGCGCAGCTAAAAGGACTTTTTTTTTTTTACCTTTCAGGCGGACTTCAACAGTAGATGCTCCACTGTCAAGGCTATTCTCCACTAGTTCTTTAACAGCAACAGCTAAAGTTAATACAACTTGCCCAGAACAAATTCGATGCTTTAGCCAAGAAAAAGAAATTACATTAAAAATTTAAATAACGTGTAAAAACTAACATGTACAGTACCACAGCCGTGTGGTCGATTGGTTTGATAATACCGCCACCGTCAAGGGAGGCCATCTTTGAAATATACCCATTCGTACGTTGCCAAATCAAATCGCAAAAAAATATTGAAATTGTTGAAGATGGGAAAAATCGCTTTTTTAAAAATTAATGTTACTTACAATATGTAAGTGTATTGAAAAAAAAAAAAACCCAACAAAGTGCATTTCAATTTCCAAATGCTAGTAAGGTTTGAACTTCCTAGCAGCTCTCATTGTTGCGATTCTTTTCTTGTCATCTTCGAATTTTCTCCTCAGCTGTGTTAAATCTATTTTTAAACATAAAAACCAAACGGAATAAATTTTACATAAACTATTTTCTACTAAGTAGGTTTATCACAACTTACGCTCCATTTTTGTTTCTCTCATTTGGAAAGAGTAAAAATTAATTAGCTTTTTATCTTTCTGTTTCTGCTTTTCCTTTTCCATAACTTTCTTCTCCATTGTCTCTGTTCTTGCTGCATGTTTACTACTGCAATTATAAAGGGATATGAGTATTTTGAATTAAAAAAAAAAAATTTTTAACTTGCTGTTTTGTGACTGTTATCCATCCATCGTTATCAGGTTGTCCCTCTTTAAGTTTTTCTTCTTCCTCTTCCCTTTTTTTCCTTTCATCAAATTCTTTCATGTAATTGTTGATTTCTGCCTGAAGCTCTTTTGGATCAATGAAAGACGATTCATATTCTAAAATCCATTCTGTAAAATATTTATGGTGTTAGATAAAAACATCTAAAGTATGGGATAATATTGAAATAATAGGATTTAAGTTACTTTCAAGTCCTGTTTTAATTGGGTTGTCATTGATGCTAAAAACATTTGTTTGCCATTTCATCTTCATTGCTTTTTTTAACGAAGATGCATTTTTGTACACCACATATCCAACTTTGAAACCCTATAACTATGGGAGTAAATATATTAATACTTAATGAATCCACTTAGAAGTATACTTTAATGTGCATTGGGGAAAAAAATGAATTGCTGTTTGTCATTTCTTTTGTTCCAGATGGTTTTTCTTCAAAACTAACAGAGCTCACAAACCCTGCTTCACTGAACAATTGTTTGACTGATTCCTAATATAAACATTTTAAAAGCATTTTAAAAGTGTGTTAACAATTTCCATTGAAATAATTTTACCTCTGTGTAATATGGAGGAACATTGAGAACAAAAAGTGTTTTTCCAATAGGTTTTGAAGGATGTGAATTTCGAACAGCATGTTCTTTAAAGAATAGCATGTGTCCTGCCTTGCACTTCTCGTTGAACCTTGTATCTATGCCTTTTAAAGGATATGAGTAGAATGAGTCAGAAGAAAAAAATTAGTACAGGTAAAACAAATACTTTATGCAACTTACATCTGAAACCCTGAACTAGAGTTAATTTTTCTGTTTCCATTGTATGACAGCTTTACACAAGCCAATAAACAAGATACTATGGCAATGCGTTTTACCGAAAACAAAAAAACATCAGTTTTTCTATCGCCATCTACCGGTCAGATTCTAGTTAATTCTCTAATGCCAAGTTCACGTATTTTAGCTGTATACAAGTCAGGTCTTCAAGAATAGACAGAATAGAACAAATTAAACAAAGGTTCAAATTTATTTTAAGTAAGCATAATTATTATTTTAAAACGGATCTATTTTTGAAATAGATGGAATACTTGTATTATCGCTGTAACGTACTGGCGTGCTAGTACAAAGCGAGAAGCGAATTTTTGGCGTATTTAAAAACGATTGACTTGATGGAAAAAAGAACAATTTTCCCGGAATCTCCATTCAATTTTGTGTATACTCTGTAATATTCAACCAATTCCAGTAAGTGTCAATTTTTGCAGGTTTTGGGGGCAAAATTCCCACGGTATTTGCGCTGGAGCGTACTGGCGCGCTAGTCCGGTCCAGCACTAATGCGATGCAGCACTAATATTCGAGGTATTTCAAAAACGGTTGACTTGATGAAGAAAACTTTTTTTATAATTCTTTGCAATTTCATGTATTTGCCGTAATCTAATCAGCTCAGTAATAAAAAAAATATACAGCCATCACGTACGAAAACACTCACGTGACCGCCAGCGTCTGGAAATGATGTGACAAAAAAAAAAAAATTAAGAACATAGTGTGAAAAAAAAAGGCGGACGAAAAAGAAAACTTAGCACGAAAGGATGAAACAAAAAAAAAATATATAAGGAAAAAACGCGTCACATTTAAGAGAAAAAACCTGATTATCACAAAGTTCAGCGCGTTCACGGCCCACCTCAACGTAATTTCTTTTTTTTTTTGTCTCAAGACGGAGACAATTACACATACCGAAACGGGAGAGAGGGATTGCTATTCCACGAGTTTTGATCGACACAATTGTACATTTCATATCGTTCAAACCGCATAGTCGATTCATTTTTTGTTTCTTTTTCTTTTTGTTCCAAATACGACTGCCTTGCTGATTACAAAAACAACTGCAAAATGGACACAATACAACATCCGATATGCGAAAACGTCTCGACTGGCCGGGCAATTGGCCACTACGACTCATTGTTCTGGAATACAATTTAAATCATCCAAAAATATTATACTGTTCTATTATATATATGTGAATTCTAGAATTGAATGGAGAGAATTTGAGAGGGAGAAGGTGAAGGCGAAGAAATGGCAGAAATCAACCAAAGAGGTTCAACAAATTGGGCAGTAAACGAGCGCCGCGCTGCGGTTGACGTGGCGGCGGTGGCTGTTGAGGGGGTCGTGGTGGCGCAGGGGCGGGCGGTGCGGGCGCTGGCCCGGCCGGCGCCGGATTGACGAGGAAGGCACATTGGACGCGGCAGACACTGTCGGCCAAAATGGCATCACGGCCCACGTCGGTGAGCAGCTGCTGGCAATTGACTCGCAGAGATTGACATTGCGGCTGTTCCAAACGAAATCAACGCCAACAGATTAGTATCAGAATTTACTTTCTAAATGATTTAAGGTAAATAAAAAAATCCCTAATAAACTTACTCCTTCAGCTGTGCAGGTACAAGACGTGCAGGGAGATACAAGTGACGAGGCTCCCAGGGCGATGGTCTTGCCTAAAACGACGCAGTTGGCGCTTTCCTGCTCACGCCATGGGGTTATGTCCAGCGGTGGCAAGGAGCGGCAAGGCACGCGCGGGTTGAGGAAATTATGCGGCAGGTCAAAGACGGAGCGCGTCACTTCGCCGATTGTGTCGGAATTCTCGCACAGGAGACGGGCCAATGCCACTTTACGAATCTCAGCCAATTGAGCCTCGGTGAAGCGTCCGGCTTGATTGCCATTTTCGTACCAGAAACGATCGCATCGTCTGCAGTAAACGTGTCAAAAGAAAAACGTAACACATTAAACTCTCACAACCTTGGCACCATTTCCATTATCTCTTTTTTACCTAAGACTGCGGAATTGATTGCCGATGACACAGGCAAAAGTAGGTCCGACCAAACCTCCCTGGAGCGGAGTTTCAACCAAACCACCAGTCCACAAATCAATATCGTCTACGGAAGCGTAGACTTGCTTGAGACGCTCGATAACTTGTGCGGTCATTTCACGGCCAAGATCTTCAAAAGTAGAAGCTCGTTTCAAGTTGCAAGCGGCGCGGTATTCGTTGTACGGTCTCAATCCGTGATCGCGACCGCGCTGGATGTTGAGAGCGGCCAGATCGAATCCAGAGAAAGGCACGGTCTTGGTCTCGAAAAGATGGTTGGTTATCTCTCCAGTCACGAACTGATCCAAGTTTTCCATTGGAGAGACGATAAGGCCTCGAGCCAACTCGTCGATGGCCTGAACTTCCATGAGCATTTCAGAGTTGAAGAAACCGGCGCGTAAAAGGATCGGCGTTTTCTCCTAAAAAATTGGCGAGAAGAGAGAAATTCAAAGATTAATCCAAACTCATTTCTATGTTGAATGATTAATTCAAATTCATTTAACGATGTTGGAGCTTTCGAAACCGTTCGTTAAAAGGATCGCCATTTTCGAGACATGTTTACGATATTCTGGCGTCCAAATGAGAAGCGAAAATTTTCAGATAATTAAAAACTAACTCCATGACGAGAAGCTGACTGGTCAAAACGCCCTTCCCGAAAACAACTTACAAATTTCTAGCCACTCTCTAATTCAAAAGAAAAGTTCGAAAGTTTTTCTTCTTTTGCCTCTTGTTTGGCAAATCGCATAGAGCGTTCATTTTCTTTCAGTTGAATAATGGAAGACTGTCAATTATTCAGCGATAAATGAGCCAATCAACTTTGTGTTTGTTTCGTCCTAAGAATGTTGCTGATTACGTGCGATAAATGGGCTTTACCTGGAACGAAGCGTCGACACGGGGGAAGAATGGACGGACGAGCGAATGACCGAAACGGTAAGCCGCAGTGGAGAATTCATTGAAAATGCCAGCGTTGCAATTAGGATCGTATCCTTCGTAGTAGCCTTCAGTGAGGAGATTGAGGCCGTAGAGATTAATGGCGTTCCAGCCGAGTACTCGCGGAAGGTATTCGTTGTAAACGACGTGCTCCCAGATGGCACCGACTATTTTGCGGCTGGTCATGTAAAGTCGCTCGTCATCCCATTGGCGGTTGAGTGCTTGGAGCTGCCCAGCGATCCGGTTGTGTTCGCGCATCATGACAGTGTGGAGGACACTCAAACCTGGATTCTCGGTGGACCGCGAATCACCAGCATCGAAACACAAGCCGGAAGCTGATTGGCATTCTGCTAGACGACTCGTTTGAGGCAATAAATCTTTGCCACGGAAGGGCGAGAGGGTCACGTTCATCCGGCCGCCAGTGAAGGCCCGGAGTCGTTGCGATTCGCAGGGAGTCTGTCCGTAGACGTGAGAGAGGTCGAGGTAGGCGGAATTCATGTCGATTTGTTCTCGGGCTCCAAGACGTTGCTGGCCGGGCAGGGATCGAGTGAAAGACATGCAGACGGGACGTCCAGTTTGCAAGTTGACTTTAGGGAAGAAAGGATCGTTGCTAGGGATGGGAATGGGCCAGCATTCAGGATGGACGTTGGTTGGCGAATCGCAGTCACGACAGTTCAAGATGGCATCTTGGAAGCCGCGTGAAATGGGCGTCAAAGACACGTCGTGATCGAGGAATTGGCCGAAATAGGTGAGCATCATCGTATAGCGGCGATGCATGTTGCTGACGTCCTGATGAACGACGACCGAAATGAGACGAGGCGATGGAAGCGGTTGGTTAGTGACCGATCGCCATCGCGGCCGGGCAATACCATCATCATAGCCGGCGGCCAGGAGCCTGTTGAACGGTGTCAGCGTCTTGCCGAATGTTGGGTTGCGGAGATTATTGCACCAGCCGCCGAATTTGCGGAAAGGTGACGTGTTATCGCACGGTAGCGTTTCTTCATTGTTTCGACAGACGTTGGGTGCCGAAGCCGGCTGGACGAAACGCGTCACGTCCACATTGTTGAGTCCTTGAGACAATGGACGAGTCAGCCGTCCAAATAAATTGCCCAGCAATCCGTTCAGCTGTCTCTTGACGCGGCCGAACTTGGGCCTGTAACACGATTTTCAAAAAATGATTAATACATCGAAAAAGAGCGGAGGTTTCTAAAGTGACGTGTTATTACTGTTCCAGGTGGTTGATGAACTCTTCGGAGGCGTATTCCAGCAAAAGCGAAGTGTTTGACATGAAGATGGCGGCGGCATTGGGTCGGTTGAAAGCGGAAGCGATGCCCAGTGGAGATTTAGGATCAGCTCCTTTATCTGATTGAATCAACGCTGATTCGTCAAGTATGAATCGATAAATAGGTTTGTCTAACTTACTGGTTTCGAAGAGCAATCGTTCGTTCTCTCGACGTCGAGCAAAATCCACCATAGCACGTTGGATTGACTGGCGGAGCAAATCTTCTGGTACTTGCATAGCCGGTGAATCGCTGGCCCACGGACTCAGCTCTATGTCGGCTATCAGATCACAGGGGATCGGTGAATTCCTATTCAAATAAATACAACAAATAATCAATAAAAGTTTGAAAGTCTCGTGAATCTGAAGACTCACAAAAAGTTATCTCTCTCGTGGAAAACTTTCGGCGACATTGATTTGATCATTTCAAAGTTCTGACAGATAATGCCGGCCAGGTTTGTTTTTCGGATTTCCTGTAGTTGCTCTGTTAATCCAAAAGGTAGAATTAATTAGATTTTGTGGCAGGAAATTAAAAAAAAAAAAAAAAAAAAAAAAATGTTTACCTCGAGAGAAAGACGAAGGGGGCACATCATTTTCATACCAAAAGCGATCAGATTTCCTGAGCAATGAAAACTGATGGGCCAATATGCAGCCGATGGTCGGGCCGACAACTGCGCCTTTAAGCGGGGTCTCAGCGAGGCCACCAGTGAATAGATCGATATCTTCGACGCTACTGTAGACGCTGGACAAGAGGACGATATTGGACGATGAAACAATGTCACTCAAGTCACTGAAATTCTTAACGGGGGACAGGCCACAATATTGACGCCAAGCTGAGTAGCCGGGCAGGCCGTGATCGCGACCTCTCATCAGGATCTCGACAACTTTGTCGATTGCGTTGCTAGTTGGGAGAGTGGAGCGTCTGGCGTCCTTGACGATGTGAAGGCTCACGCGTCGAGATAAGGTGCTCACCAAGCCGTAAAGAAGTTCTTCAGTCTGCTGGGCGTTGAGGTGGCCGGTGGCGTTGGTGGCCATTTCACCTGTCTTGTCTCCTGTCTGTAATGAAACATCAGCGGCGAGATTTCATCATTAGTCTGCTGCCTTGCGGTAATTAATTTCAACTGCCACCTACCATGGTAAAGGTTTCAAACTTTGCCGGCAGCATGGCCAGCGAGAAAGAGAGAGCGGTCGAAGCGGCGGCTTCCAGAGCGCCTGGATAGGCGTCGATGTCATAGCCGAGGAAGTGGCCAGCGGTTTGGGGCGTTAGTTGCAGGTTCTCGGCCAAATTCTCGCCCAGCACAGCCGGAAGAAATTCGCGATAAGTCACGTGTTGGATCTGAGCAGTCACCAGACGTCTGGCTTCTTGGAACAGGGTTTCGTCGTCCCACATGTTGTTGACCTGAGCCAGTTTGGCGACCAGACGGTTGTGTTGGCGGACAAAGAGCGTGTGAAGGACCGTCAAAGCCGGACTTTCATTCACTCTCACATCGCCCGATTCGACGCAATTGGTGCTATTGTTGCTAAAGATATCGCAACTGTGGTCGACGGGCAACAAATCTCCAAAACTCGTTCTCAAAAATCCACCTTCGAAGGTTCGCAGCTGATTGGAAACGTCCTCATTGCTTCCGTAGATAGTCGATGCGTCCAAAAAAGCAGTGGCTGCGTTCATTTGTTCTCTAGCACCTGGGAAAGGCATAGACATTTGATTGTGGGTGCAGCTAGCATTTTAATTATGCACATTTAAGTACCTAGTTCGCATCTGTTATTAAGTACGCTTATCGTGCGAGAATACGACGTGCATTTATCTCCTTCGTGAGTAGACATGCAAGTGGCGAAATTCGACTCGGTTCCCGTACAGCATTGTCCTTCCATACCCAGATCTAAAATGAAGAACAGATGGTCAAATGATGATATAAAAGGCTCGGCAAAGGGAGAGTACGTACCCGAAAAAGAGACGGGATGTGAGATGTCATTTTGGACAAACTCAGCCCAGACGCCAGACAAGGTGGTGAGGTAGCCATTGCCGACTTTCTTTGGGGTGTGGATAGTCTCTGCGATTTTAACTGGACTCGGGAGGGGTTTGCCAGAAGCAGCTAACCTTATTTGACTAACGCCTGTGATCAAATCATTTTGGGAAGAAACAATTTTAACGACCCTGCATTTTTGTTTTTGTTTCTGTTGTTCGTACCATCACTGTATGATGCTGCCTGGAGTCTTCCATAACTAGTTTCTGCAGTGCCCCAAGTGGGGTTCTGCACGTTGTTGCATAGTGAACTCGCGTGACGAAACTTTTGGGGCTGGCAGATGTGTTGCTTTTTCTCTGGGCAGGAATCAGCCAGACGTGTTCCAGTGAGTTGTGTCCGACCCAGACGATTACGGATGTCGGACGAATTCACCGACCAACTTTAACAAAAAAAAAAAAAAAAAAAAAGAAAACGTTAATGAAAAGTTGGCAGTTGCAGAACGTGGAAGAATCGGGTCACTACAATAAAGAAAATAATGTAAACAAGCAAACGGGACTTTCACTTGGCAAACAAATTGCTGTCTTGGCCATCATTCTTGTAACATTGTGGCGTTTTACCGTTGCAACTCGACAAGCAAAAGTTGCTTTTCATGCCGCGTCAGCAAGAGGAAATAATGTTTGGTTCCATTATCGTAAATAACACACTCGATCGACTTTGTAATGGTCGCATGCAATATATATTTCAATTTGAAAGGGGACAAATAAATAAAGGGAAGGCCAAGCAGACAAGAAACAAAGGCTACGTTGCCCGATTGCGTCTCAAATAAATCGCAACATCAGATATCCTCATTTGAAAGGGGAATAATAATAATTAAACTAAAAAACGATAGAGACATTATTAATTGTAATTACCTCTGCGCTAGAATGCGAGTGACTTCTTCGGCGACCAGCGCCGCGGCGGCCTTGTCGCGGACGACTGGGCTGACAAACTGGGCCAGCTTTCCGCTGAATACACCTGTTGAGCCAATGAATGAAAATAAAACGAATGAGATAAAAAAACCAAAATAAAACTAAAAGATAAAATAAAAGTGGCCACGCTACATTTCAAATTATCAATCGACCGTGAAAAACAGGTCCGGCATGTCACTGGAGACCGCCAAACAGAACAACGACGGCGTGAAAAAGGGGTAAAAGAAAGAACGGGATAAAATAGAAAAGCTGACGTGCCATTCCTTTCAAGAACAAAAGCCAGACATATAAAATGATTTGAATCAATTTCCCCCCTTGAATTTGTCTTTCTTTCGTTCTTATCGCCGCCAGACAATGACGTAACAAGAATTGGCCAATATCGGAGCGCGTGCAATCGAAATAGGATGACACAACAAGAATAAATATTTCATCAGCAGACGAAACGTTGAGCTGTCTGGCTAAAAAAAAAAAAAAAAGACCTGTCGGGTATCTTGTAAAACAAAAAGCGAAAAACCAATCAAATAAAAAAAAAAAAAAAAAAAATTTTGCATAAGAAATCGGCCTTGACCGACTGGACGCGCATCTTTAAACTTGCCGGGTACTTTTTACGACATCGAAAGTTTTGGTCGTATATAAAAACATAATCAGGTCAAACTGACGCTTCATCTGACCGCTTCGATTTACTTTGGGTTCTCGTGAGAAACAAAAAAAAACAAACAAAAATCATCGCCAATTGATCAAAGCGTAACGAGATTGATAACTCAAACAGAACGCCCATTGGCAGTTTCCATTTCATTGCAACAAGGGAATAAATAAATAAATAAATAAATAAATACAAAACCACATCGAAACAGAAAGTGAAAGCGAATAACAAGAGGGCCGTGATACGTGGTGGCCCACATCCGGACTATCCATAGAAGCTGAGCCACAAGAAAGCAAATAAATAAAAAGAGACCAATTCTTTTTTTTTTTTTTGCATTTTGGGCTTGTCTTCTCTCTCTCTCTTTTCAACGTGACAATACCCGTCCCCATTGAGCCTGCGACAATCCATCAACATATACAACGAGCATGTCTCAAGCAGAAAATGCGATGGAAAAGAATACGATCCCTCCTCCCCCCCCCCACTCAAACCGAAATCTACCTAACAAAAAACAACAACACAGAAAACCGTAAAAAGATTGGCATCAATCCATCCGTTGCAGCGAGAGTGCTATACACACAAAACGAGTTTCTTTTGTTTTTATCTTTCTTCTTATTTTTGTTTTAGCCGGGCAGAGTGAGAGAGAGAGAGAGAGAGAGGTGACACATGGAGAGAGAGCGAAAGTTCTCCTCTCCGTTCCAAAAAAAAAAAAAAAAAAAAAAAAAAAAAAAAGACGGAACGGTTAAGACAGAAGAACATATCTTTTTTTTTTTTCCGGTTGTCGAATGTGTGCCAAGTAAAATAACTTAGCATTGCATTTATAAGACATAGTCGTAATGGGTTAGTTGAGGTCTGGAGGTGGCCTGGAACGAAACCATTACAACGATTTAAATTCCCCGCCCCTTTTTTTTTTCTTTTTTTTTAAAGTTAGATGGGATTCCTCCTTCTTTACTTGGGTTGCGTAAAGAATTTCTTTGTGGTTTTTTTTAACTAATGGCAATTTGTTTTGTGGTTCGTTGTTTCCGTCTAAAAACGGACGCAACAATATGGAAATGAAAAACATTTTTGAAACGTTCCAGGTTTTCCTTTAGTTCGTTTGATTGCCTTACCCTTCCATTTCATTCAATCCCCCTATGTAATACGAAAACAATTATTGAAGTCAATAAATAAATCCCAAACTCACGTGAAATTTCAGTGCCGGCCAAGCGGGAAACGGCTAAATCGACGGCCCAGCGCACTTGTTCGTTGGTCAGTGGCAGCTGGGCCGACGTGCGGTTGTCGGACGTTGCCGCAGGCGCGTTGAGTGGCAGGATCGATGGCACGAAAATCGAAGCCGACGAGAACTGGTGTTGCTGTGTTGCGGCAACGTCGCTGTCCACGATCTCGATGGATCGCACGGACGGGAACAAAACGGCTAGCAGAACTAGCGACAATAGCGCTGCAGTGGCCAACCTAAAGAAAGTAGGTAAAAAACAAACAAACAAAAAATGAAATATGTCAGTTATATAATTACAGTTGTTATTTGATCATTTTTTGCATATTCAAATGTGGCGGGAGTATCACACGCTGTTCGTTTCATCATGAAGCTGTTGACGAGCCATAAGAAAGGGAAAGTGAGAGCTGGCCAAGAACTCGCTTTGCCTATTGTACAGCCGTCCGTCAGAAACTAACGGAAAGGAGCGATCGTGAAAACGGGAGGCAAAAAAAAAAAACAAAAAAAAAAGGAAGGGAAAATTCCACGCACGCAATTTTGGCGCGCTCCGTTACGATTGAAACCCAAGGGCGTCCGTCTCGCAAAACGAAACGGACAAAAAAAAAAAAAAGAAGAACGAGAAACTTGTTGAGCGTATTGGGAAAGCTGGGCGTCTTTATTCCGTCTGCTGACGATTTCTAGCGAGGATGAAAAAACCCCACGGCCCGTCTTCACTTCCATTCAGTCCAGTTCCAGTTTTTTTTTTTTTTTCACGCAATGGAAAATGTACGGGATTGGCCGTTCACGAAGACGAGCCAATTGTGCGTGTCACTGGCGAATCCAAACCGAATCAAAGAGGCACGCCAAATGACTCACGTGCTGATGGGATATCGTGTTTCACGACACACTCACGTCTTCACGTCGACCCTTTTTTTTTTTTTCACGAAACAAAATTCGGCATTGATATTGAAAAAAAAAAAAAAAAAAAAAGGAAAAGAAAGTTCATTTCACTGTACACAATATAGAGGGTGTCTGTTAAACACGGGTGAATCAATTGAAACTGTGCGGATTTTTCGCGGTGGTTAACATTCGCGAAAGTTACGCGTTCACCTATTGGAACGCTAATGTTTTCTTTCTTTTAGAAACGGCAAGGCGGCCACCAGAAGCCATCAACATTCGTTTGCTTAAACAAGGAAAACATTACAAATAAAATCAGATTTTTTTTTTTTTCTTTTTCTTTTCTCTCTCTCTCTCTGAAACATCCAGAGGAAAAAAAAGCTAACAAACTCTACCAACTTTCTAAAATCGTCAAAGCTACACATACACGCATATTCTTTCAAACTCTCTCTCTCGCTCTTTCTCCGCTTATCCCATAAGCGCTAAAATTTGAACCCCCCCCCCAAAAAAAAACAAACAAACAAAATAATAATAATAATAAAATAATTCCGGAGCAGATTGCGAGGTGCGTATCCGGGAATGGGGGGGGGGGGGGTCTTAACTCTATGCGAGATCTCTGACCTCTTTGAATTTCGGGCATTGGGTTACCTTTCGTACCACAATCGGGAAGAAAAAAAAAAAAAAAAAAAGAAATCAAAGAGAAGGAAATGCCTTGCCGGATCGGACGTATAGACATGAAAAGGAGTTTGGGTAGACAAGAAAATAAAAAAAAAAAAAAATGATAATAAAAAACTCGCATCGCGTTCTTGCGTCACGGATACGGCGTGACACGACACTTATTCTAACGAGCGTGAACGTGAGCGAGATGGGGGGGGGGAGGAACTGAAAAGATTTTCAATATGTTCAACAACAAAAAAATACCCTGTCTAAGGAGAATGAAAATGTGTCGACGGGGATCCATTTTTAAAATTTCATTAGTGGCGAAATAAAAATCTATAAGCTGGACACGTCTATACCAAACATCCAATTCTAAATAAAAAAACTTAATTCTTTTTCCTTGAAAAAAAAAAAAAAAAAAAAAAAATCTTTTCATTCGAAAATGTTAAGTTGTCCTTTCTGCCTGGGCTCACGAATCCTTTCTTCTTCTCTCCCCCTTCCCAGAGAAACAAGTTAAACGTTAACACACTAAACTCGATCCTTACGTAACAGATACGCAAGGATTCTCCTCTTTCTTCACGTTTTCTTTCTTATCTTCATGTCCCCCCCCCCCCCTATCTTTTTTTTTTTTTTTTTTTTTCTATTTTTAATCTTTTTTTCTTTCTATTCTCGAATTCGTTTTAGACGGGCCCCCTCGTGTTTGACCTGGAAAACGTTTCCTCCCTATTGACTTTTTTCTCTTCATCCTTTCCCCCCCCCCCTCCGTATTTTTTTTTTCTTTTATCTCTTTCTTAAGGGGGGTCTTCTTCCTCGTCTGTTAACAAAAAGAAAAATTCAATTGAACTGAAAAAAGAAATAAAAAAAAAAAAAAAAAAAAAAAAAAGATTTCTCCGTTTGCCTGTTCGAATCACGTGTATCATAACGATCAGCAGGTCGCGGACCTGACGATAGTGAAAAACCAAATCAGAGAGAAAACTAGAGAAAAAAAAACAACAAACAAACAGGCAAGTGGATAGTAGCCAAAATAGGGCGGCCTGACGAACAGTAAAAGAGTGCGCATTTCGGTGGCTGGCAAGAAAGAAAGAGAACGGGACGCTAACAGTTCCATAAAGGAGAATGGTAGGAGAAAGCGTTGGCTAACGAACGAACGAACGAACGAACGACAAATGTCGTTGCGGTGCATTCAAATTTGACTTTTTTTTTTTTTTTTTTTTTTTCTTCTTTGCCACATGGGCCAGAACGAGCCGGTTTTCCATCCTCGTTTCTTTCTCTCTCTCTCTCTCTTCATACCTTTGTGTGTCAAATGTCGTGTAAGACACAAGACAATCACGGGCCTCTTGTTGTGGATTGTCGTCGGCAAAAAAAAAAAAAAAAAAAAGTCATGACATTCAAATCATTCCCTCCCTCCCTTTTGTCAAAGGAAAAAATCTTGACTGCATGACCCCCCTGGAACACAAAGAGCCACAAGTCACGTTTCATCTCGGATTGTCATCTTCTCTTTTTGACACATGGAAAAATGCCTCGTTTTTTTTTTTTTTTTTTTTCGGGATGAATAGAAAAGAGTTGGACCCTTGGCAACGAACAGCGCAAAGAACGGGAATCATCAAGCGTCCGTGCAATCAGTTCCGGATGATTAGTTAACTGTTAACAGGTTCTCAAGGTACACCCACCGTCACTAATTACATGGACTAACATGTATGAGGCGCCCGACAACGAAGCTGTTTTCAGATTGAGTTAAAACATCGGGATTTTTTCACAAAAAAAAAAAAACAAAACAACCTGTGGCTACGTTTCTTGTTTTAATAGGACGTGACTAGGCGACATCGAATTGGTTAACTGGTTTGCATATCTTTGACGCTATTTACCGGTTTTTCTTTTTAAAAGATTCTTGATTTCTCGCCGGTTACACCCCCCAAAAAAAGAGATGAAAAAGAATGCGGAGGAGACGCAAAATTTCCATCTCCTTTTCTATTAGTTTTGCACAACTGTTTCGCCTAATCGAATTGCAACTTTCTCCGACTTCCATTTCCCTGTCGTCCGAAAAAAAAAAAAAAAAAATGCGAGGAAGGAAATGAAAAATAATAAGCGGAAATTTAGGCCAACGAATCTAACATTAAAAAAAAAAAAAAAATAATAAAACTGCCGTTATTTTACTGCCGACGAGTGTGAAAATGATATGCTAAATAGCCCCCAACGGACGTTCGAGAATGCGCAAGAGAGAGGAGAGATTTAAAAAGGGAAAGCAGGAACGGGAGCATTCGATGGCTTCTGACTACCTACGACTGGTTGTTGTTATTGGCCATTTTTTTTTCTTTCTCTTTGAATCTTCAAATTTAGTCAGAAAAAAAAAAGGGAGAGGAAATAAACGAAAGAGAAAATCAAAAAGAAAAAAAAAACGACCTTTTCTTTTGAATTTCTTTTCCCTTTCGGATGATCGTAACGGTAGGGAACTGTTACACCTAGAGGACAGAGGAAACCAGTTCGTGCTGTCTGTTCTGGGCCAAAAAAAAAACAAAAAAACAGAGACGGGAGAAAGGAGAATTTTTTTTTTTTTTTGAAAGAAGAAAGAGAGAAAACAAATTATGGACACACACACACATATTATACTGTAACGCAGGCTATAACCAGCAGGACAGCATAATAAGTGAGAGGAACCTAAATCGTCCCTCCTAGCGATAGGAGAAGGTTCTCTCGCTATGAAACTCTCACTTTCACCGTTTTCCAACCAGCTCTCACAGCCAGAGGAATTTTTTTTTTCTTCTTCTTCGAATGTGTTGAACGAACAAAAAAAAAAAAAAAAAAAAAGATACGGGTACCGCAATCATTGAAAATTTGAATAAATGAATTTTTTTTACCTGTGCCGGAGTAAGGCTGGCGACGCCATGGCTGACCTGTGCGGATGCGTGTGGCGGGAAGACTTGCAGATTCTTTCCCGACGAACGATATGAAATTTTTTTTTTTGAAAAAAACCCAAAAAAAAACGTTCAGGTAGAGTTGATGATGAATCAGAACGAACAGCGGAAGATATTGTTTTTGTTGTTGTTGTTGTTTGTTTTGAATGGAGGAAAAAAACACAAATTGTTTGTTAAAAGTTCGGGATGCCCGTCAATGTCGGAGCGTGCGAGCAAAATGTGGGAGCAAACAAGTAAGAGACTTGTCGTCTCAATGGCAGCCCATGGCACACTGAACCTTTAGCTGGCCGCAAAAGCGAGAGTGGATGTATATGAGGAGGGTAGGAGAAGGAGGAGGAAAGAAAAAAAAGAAAAGAGAAGTGGGTGGAGGGAGGATACACACCTGGCCGACTGACCCACACCGTCTCGGTTTGTTGAGGCGGTTCTGCAGCAGCGCCGAAAGAATAATAACATGTGGTCGTGCTAGTCTATAGTCAAAAGAAATCAAAAAAAAAAAAAAAAAAAAAAAAAAAAAAAAAATAAAAAAAAAAAAAAAAAAAAAAAAAAAAAAAATTGTATATACCTCGCGTACTATGCAACCAATAGGCGAGTCGAAGAGGTTGGGCCTTCCATACAACATCAGACAGCCAAAAGGGATTTCTTGTGGTAGGTGGGTGAAGCGAATCTCAGTGAAAGAGCCTCTTGGGTCCCGGTTGGTCAACGGTCACTTTCACTCAAGATCGTCACCTGTACACCAGAGAAGTCGACCAACTTCAAAAAAAAAAACAAAAAAAGGCCCTAGATGATTGAAAAAAAAGGGAGGGGGGGACTTGATGTAGTCCAAGTGGAAGTGAAAAGTAGAATACGAGGTCATTGGGTATACCTGTACATCACTAGTTCATGTGATGGAATGAAGAACAAACAAACAAATCAAAAAAAAAAAAACAAAAAAAAAAAAAAGGAAAAATGATTTTAAATAAATGTTCGTTATACCTTTAAAATTGATTTAAACTCTTGTTCTTTAATGTTCTTCGTAAATATTTCGTCGAAAGGTTATTTAGGTCAACTTGGGTCGATAGTAGACGATGTGCGCAGACTTTATTGCAGCGAAACGTCCTTGACACCTCTTACCTTCGGCTTGTATCTCTCGTCAGGTGACGGTGTACACAAGAAGAGAACGTGCCCTCTTCACCACCCACTTTCCAAACGCCCACCTTATTTTCGGGTCGAATAACAGGGAAACAACCCATTTCTTCTTTCACAATTTCTTATACAGATTTTTCCTTTTTTCTCTTTCTTCTTCTTATTTCAGAAACGGAAAAAACCCTTACCTAAAAATGAAAAAAAAAAACAAACAAACAAACAAAAAACCGGTTAATCGCCATGACTTATTGCAATCTGAATTTCTTTCAAAACAAAAAAGAAAAAAATGAATCCGGGATGACGTGGACACTTTTGATTTCATTAGACATCCACAAAACTGATAGATACCGGATCTGTTGAGACAGTTGCAGCTGATAACGGTGACACACGCAATTATTTTTGATCTCTCTAATAACCTTCGATAGTGGCACTCTTTTTTTTCTTTTTTTTTTTCAAGAATACAACATTTTCCAAAAGTGAAATTGTTTTTGTTGTTCTCTCTTATCAGTGCGGCGAAAATTAACATAATATAAATGATTTTTTTGAATTTCTAATAAAACAAATTAGAAATAAAATATGCTACCTGTTATTATTATTTTTTTTTTTTTTCGTTTTGCTGATTGCCTCCACGTGGATTCAAACCGGAATCGAAAACTACGATGTTGGCAGGCTGCCCATAGTATCTATTCACTGGAGTCAGGGCGTCCCAGCTAACGAAAGTGAAATTTTCAAATCGCGTCAGAGTTTTTTTTTCTTTTTCTTTTTCTTTCTGGCTGGTGTGCATACGAAAAAAAAAAATAAAAAATCTTCCTCGTGTTGTTATTCAGTTTTTTTTTTTTTTTTTTTTCGTTGGAAAAAAAAAAAAAAAGAAAAAGAGCGGACGTGAAATCGCGGTCGGGAAAACGGCCAAACTTTCAACCAGCACAACAACAGTCCCCAATCGTTTTCTTTTTTTTTTTTTTTTTCCCTACGTTAGCCAAAAAGAGAGAATAAACTTGTGTATCAGCTTGTATAATATAAACGTAGCGAATTTGTTTTGGCAAAAAAAAAAAAAAAAAAAAGCGCCAACTTGCTGTTTTCTTAGTAAGGAATATGGAGGCATCCGCCTCCATAAAAACCTTGACACGGAGCGCCGAAATTTTTGCCCGTAATTGCGCAAGTAACATTTATAATTACCGTCGTTATTTGTTTGATAATTTTCTATGTAGGCGCAGTATTTCCGAGATAACGTCAGATCGGCCAGGGCCATCAGCCATCCCACCGGGGAGAGGTTTAATGAGAATGATTTCCACTTTCAAAGCCATTAATTACAAATCCGCATATTAATCGAGCCTTCTGCAATTTTGTGGAAGAACACGGGTATAAATAAAAGATTATGCGTTTAGTTATGCACGTACCGTATTGTAAGTAGGGATTTGCATAAATAGCAAGGTAGCCTTTTAACGGCGGACAGCTGGTCGGCCTTGATTATAATTATATAAGATTAATTTCCTGGATATAACCTAACACAAACGGACTTACGAATAGGACAAAATCGCAGTCAATTGTTTTTCGGTAGTAAATGATGGACCTGTTTTTTTAATTTTCTCATTTTCGGATTTTCTTCCTTAATTTTTTTCCGGCGTGGCCTGCAGTCGTCGCTTCCCCTTTCCCTTTCGTAAAGGTAATAAAAAAAATACGAGAAAAAAAAAAGTGTACAGTCATAATTCTGAGATTAAAAAGTACCATAAAGTGAAACAACAACAACAACAACAACTCAAAAAAAAAAAAAAAAAAGGGAAACGAACGAACGAACGAACGTTCCTTCAAGCGTGACCGTCCTTGCCGCGAGCTTGAAAACCTGTTACTTGTACAAACGTACAAAACAAAAGAAGTAAAATACAAAAAAAAACAAAACAAAAAACGACCCAAGATGGAAAGAATATCAGAGGATAGCAGCAAAAAGGGACTAACAGCCAGTGGTCACTCACCTTTAGCCCTCATTTTTCCAGAGATCCCAACAGAGGGGCTTTCCTAAAACATTAGCTCTAACATCCAACTTGTTTAAACTTTACTTACCACTTCAAAAAATATTGGGCTGAAGAAGCGGATGTGACCGGACGTATTTCGCTATCCTCGTTGCATAGATAAATATAGACGCAATCATCGTCATAGGACAGGCTAGTCAGAGAGAAAGTTTTTTTTTTTTTTTTTTTTTTTCTTCTTCTTGATTCTCCGTGGCTTGGCATTTTCGCCTGCGCCCCAAAACACACATGCTCAGCTGATAGTAGCAGTTGTAATAGTAGTAGTCATCAGGGTCACGGTGGCTGGCGCCGGCCGTCTTGCACCATCACCTGAATGGTAATATAAGGTATTATTCTTTTCGCTTTTTTAACATAAAATAAAATATAGGTAACCTTTAGGATTAGAAAACAGGCTGGAAAAATGCGAAATGGCATATGGTTTTCGCTATCGATACATCCCCCCCCCTCTCTCCCTGATGGATTTCTCTTGCATACCTTGGCCTTTGTGTATAAGGAGTAGACGATTAAGGTCTT
Organism: Daphnia carinata; assembly: GCF_022539665.2. Classification (NCBI taxonomy): domain Eukaryota; kingdom Metazoa; phylum Arthropoda; class Branchiopoda; order Diplostraca; family Daphniidae; genus Daphnia; species Daphnia carinata. The sequence continues at coordinate 4,700,145 of NC_081339.1, read as the reverse complement.
CTATCAACATTTTTTGTTTTTGTTTTTTTCTTGCTGGAAAAGGTTGGCCGGCCAATGTTTTACGATCCAATCGACCCGTTATAACGTTTTTTTTTTTGCAACAAGGGGATGATAGAATCTTGGCATCAAATCCAAGAGAATAAAAACCTTGAAACAATTAAATATGGTTAGATGACTCGCGTAAGCCGGACAACGAAACATTTCGAGTGAAACGAGAAGAAGTTCTCTTTACCTATCCGTCAAGGAGTTGACACGATTCGTTTCCCCTCCTCCTTTTTTAATCTTTGTGACAACTGCATAAAAGAAGGGAAGGACAAAGAGTTTTAGGACGGAGCCTTCTAGAAATTAAAAGTGAGCACACCTTCAGATGTCCTTCGCTAAAAAAAGAAGAAGACGGGATGTTATTTGATTTATTCTTTGACTGTGTACCTCTCGTCTTCTTTTCGCCCATTCTCTCGTCAACACAATGGAACAAGGTTGATCGTTAAGCTATAATAACTAATAGATGCTACGAGGACGACAAATGAAGGATGTAGGCAAGACAATCCCCCCGCTAGAAGCGGAACAAGCAGCAATTTCTGTGTAAAGATTATCATAGTACCTGTCACTTGATACGGTGTTACAAAGAAAATAAAAGTCCCATCTTCACAAAGAGCTTCTGAAAGGTGCGGATGGAGATTCTCAAGGTTGCCGGAAGGGGCGATGTGTTTGGCGACGCGGTGGAACGAACGTCCTACATTTTTTTTTTTTTTTTTTTTTTTAAAGAAAGCAACCAACGTAATTTTTTTTTCGTGTTATTCATTTTTCCGTAAATGAAATCACCTGGTGGCTGATGTAGACGAAGGGTCTACGGGACATTTCTTTCCATTCGGCCGGATTCGTTGAATAGCTTCGTTGCTAGATGAAAGAAGACAAAAGACGTGCATTATTTGTATAAAAAAGCAAGGCCATCTTTTAAAAAAACAAAAAAATTTGAGGGAACACAATGACGTCATCAAGTCTCAAAGTCAAGTTCTTCTTCAACTTTTGGTGTGTCTGTTTGTCATTAAAGAGTGCGGCGAATCCGTCCCGTCTTCATAAAAACGGCACGATGTACAGCGACTATTTACAAATGAATTTTTACCTACTCCGCCCACCATCCGCGCTTACGCAATCCACCCTTTGATGTCTTGTCTGGATCATTTGGGCAAAAGCGAAAGAGTCAGAAGGCATCGAGTGTTGTTTTACGAGCAAAAATGGCTTAACGAAGAGTTGACCTTCGTTCGCTCGTACGTGAGGCCCGTCACAATGACGCAGTAAAAAATAAATGTAAAGATGAGTATACACGTATACACGTCGGCTTGTACGTCGTGCTGGTTGTTATAACGCCATTTCATAATTGCACGTGAACAACCTCCTTTTGCACACCTCCCCTTTAAATGTTGCAGATGGGCCACTCGTCAGCTGCTGGATAGCGTGATTATAAATGATGAGTTTAAACGCAAGCGCGCCAAATACAGAGTGTCTGTAAGAGAGAGATATACATAAAAATACCAGGCCACTTTCACTTTTCGAATTTCTTCTGTTTATGCCTCTCGTTGTTATGCCAGTGAGTGGCAGGAGGTTCACAGGTGCCAGAAAATTCTTCCAACAGACGTCATCGACCTGCGGTTCATGAAACGTTTTTATTATCAATTTAATAGCTTGAATTTTTAAATTTAAATTACATTTTATATGGTAAAAGGCCAACAGCCAGTTATATCTTATTCCAATCGTCCATCAACCCAACATGGCATCATATGTTTGGGGGAAAAATAAAAACGGGTTCGCTGTCTGAATGGATGTTTCGTCTTTGGTTTACCTTTGGGGAAAAATAGAAGAATGAAAAGCAAAAAACAAAACAAAACAATAAGGAATTAAGATGCCTTACAGAGTCGAACAGCTGATGATTTCGTTTGAAGGCCGCGGTCATTAAACTACAAAATATTCTAAAACAAAATAATAGACGAGGAAGATGATAATAAATAATTATAAATCATGAAATGAAACGTATACATGAAAAAAAAAGGCTCGTGCTTAACTCTGGCGTCAGATTACCAGTTCCGATAACAGAAAAAAAAAAAAAAAAAAAAAAAAGGGAAATTACATTTTCTTTTTTTTTTTTCCCATTTGGAAGTTGAAAGAAAAACAGCACGAAATACGATTCCGAATCGGTCGACGACTCGGTCAGAATCGTTGATGCGGACACACGAAAAATCCTATCACGATCTTTTAACAAAACCCCCCTAAAAAAAATAAGAAAATAAAAATAATCCTCTACGTGTAGAGTATTGAATACAGTCAAGGACATTGTTTTTCAACAATTCCAGAAAGAGAATCTCTTCTTAAAACATTTTTACCTTTTTCATTTTTACTTGGCGGGTGGAAACAAAGAAAAAGCACTGGAACATGTGCGACAACCTTTTTTTTTTTTTTTTTTTTTACTCGTTCGTGCTAAGAGAAAATAAAAATTTTAAAACTAAATGCATAGGTTGAGATTCTGGTTTGACCTGAGTCGTGCAACTGCCAGTTTTCACATTTTGGAATTGAAAAATTCTAGTTTTGGTCAAACTGGGCCCGCCAAGTTCGTCCATCTTTTTTTTCCCCCCTGCAGATCATTGTCCCTCCGCCCGTCATTTGATTACCTGAAATGATTAAACTTTCCAATCAATCATTAGAAGCATAAAAAAGAAAAAGGAATTTCAAGTGCATACCACAGACAACCAAAAATGGGACAATATCAAGCATTTTGATGCGGTTGTGGATCTGACGGGCAGCACGTTGCATATTTGCCGATTTTCTCTTCCATCTCTCTTTCGCTTCGGGTGATTTATGATTCCGTCTGTGCTTTGGCAATAGAGTTGACCCATTTTTTTTTTTTTATTTAAGCAACGTCATCCCTTCTAACCTTTTTGGCACTCCAATAATTAGTTCTCTCTCTTTTTCCACGTGAATTCTCATACCGCGATTACCTCGCCAACAGCAACATAATTGACACGAATTGATTGGCTGCAATGCCCTGCAAAACACAGTGAAGAATCCCTACAAAACGTAGCATCTTTTAGTCAAATCACGTTATAGATATTTTGTAATACGTACGGGTATTTCATGGACACAGTTGCATCACACCGGATCTGTGCAGGGATTTCACTAAAATGGCTTTCGTCCCGCCTTTTTTAGCGTGAGGGATTTTTTTTTTTGTTTTTCAAGTCGGTCAAGAGAAGACGAAAATTCTTTGAAGAAAAAGCGAAAACTTGTCGTTAAAAAAAAAAAAAAAAAAAAAAAAAACAGGTTTCTTCTTCTTACCAGAGGGTCAGTTGTACAGCGTTTGTGTGTTCAGCAGAAGACCCTGGAATATATAAATAAAATTGAAGCTTCAAACACATATAATATAATTTTTCGTTTTTCTTTTTCTAAACAACATCGCAGGTTTTTTTTTTTTTTTACATGCAAAGCGATGGTGTCTCAGTTGATATAAGGTACAAGGTCACGGGTTCTTTTGGACGATGTGCTGGCGACGACACGAAGCACACAGACACACAAAAAAGGAGAAATACCTGATATTTTTCTTTTGCTATCTTGTGCTCCTCATCATTGGGATGACCCTGAAAACGTTATTGGGATGGATGTCTTTCTTCTCTTTCAAACTCCCCTACAGGTAATAAACGATAAGACGTTTTGTTAGCAACTGAAAACAAGTGAATGTCTCCGTGCTCCAATATAACCAAACAATTTAACTGTTGATACTAATTGTTGTCTTTTTATCCTACAGAGACAGCCATAAATAACAGGCGAGGTCCATTTTACACTTGGAAATATAGGATTCTTAAGGAAGCGAAGATTTTTGTTATTGTTCCTAGATTTCTTTCTTCTTGGCCCCCCCTATCCATGGGTAACCCCATACATGGAACATTCAGGGTTGCCGTTTCTGATGGAGGACTGGGTCACTGTGTTTCAGCTTAACCTTGTACCCGTAGCGTCCCATATAAAAAAAAATGGGAGAGAAATTACCTTCGAATGTGTCTCCAAAGACACATTGTCCAGAAGATCTAGAAAATTTTTTTGAATAGAAAGTAAATATCCCCCTCCCCCTACCCATACAGTAAGAGAAAGAAAGGATTTTCTTTTTAACTACCTCAATAGTTGGCTTAACAGCAGGCACTGACCTTGCCAAGAGGCTGTAGAGTTGCCATGAAAGAAATGAATATTTTAATTCTCAACATTTTTTTTAAAACAGAAAAATTAATAATAACGATGTAATTCCTTGTTGGTCAGTACTATAATTGCTATACGCTAGTTTGAGTAAATATTTTAATAAGTAAAATCACTAGGTAAAACAACAACAACAAAAAAAAAAGCATGAGTTTAAACAGATTTGTGTTTCGATTGTCGGTAACGTGTGTACAGACGAACGCACAAGGAAACCCAGGCGGGCCAAATAGAGAAGGGTGAAAAAAGCTTGCTTGGACTGGACCAGCTAGGCAAAAAGAATTCCACCGATTATAGCATAATTGGGTAGGGAAAAAGGAGTCGAGGCAGAATTACGTATGTACTTAAAAAAAAAAAGGCTTGGGTTGTTGAATACGTTCGAAAGTATAAAGTGGAAATAGATTTTATTGTTGGGGCCTCTCGGCGGCCATTTTTCCCAGTTTTTTTTTTACGTAGATCGCGTCCTCGAGGGGGATTTTCAAGTTGAAAGACGTTTACCACTACAAGCTATAAAATGTTAAGCTAGAAAAATCAAGAAGGAAAGAGGAAAAGGGATGAACCCCATATCTAAAAACAAACTTACTGAAAAAATCCATTTTGAAGGGCATTTCAACTCCATCAACATTTCAAGGGCATTGTTGTTTTGAGTTTCATTATTCACGACACATCGTAACCGATACGACATGGTTTCTCTTCGAAAACGATGTGAACATGTTTGTCAGAAATGCAGGTTTACCACACACGTGGTGCATTTGTACATCGAATAGATTTCGGATAAATCAGTTTTTGTTTTCCGTTACAGCTAATTAGTTGTTCCATTGGCACATTTAGAAATTCATCACTAAAAACAATCTAGTTTTATTGCCAATTAATGGCAAACCAGTTACCACTTACTTTATCTAGAAGTATGTAATGTGCTTCGTGCCATGGGTTTCGCGTGGTGGACTCGTGGTGGTAAGAGGACGATGACGTTTTTGATGTTTCATGGCTCGTTGCAATAGCTCAACTTTCGATTTTATTCCACTCCGTTTCACTTCATCCAAAAGCTTCATCATCCGTGTAAATAGCACTTTCGAACATTGTTATTTAAAAAAGAGTTTCACATTCCATCGACATTTTCAGAGCAGCCAAGACTTCATCCTTTTCTTCTAGAACGCCCGCCAAATGACCATTCGCGAAAACCGAGCTGAAGGCATTGCCAAATAAAAGAAACACATTCCCTTTTCATCTAGTTCCCGAAAGTCATAAAATAAAAACTAGGTTGAATCGTAATTGCTTCCTTGTCTTGGCCTACTAATTCGTGCCAGAATAAAAAATAGTGGTTAAACTTCCGGCGAAAAGAAATATGCAATGGATAATTTGTTGACTGCGGTCAATTTTTTGTCCCCTTCCCATACACCGAATAAAAAACTGTTTATGCATCAGCTTGAAATTTCGAGCAATAGATGGCGTAGCTGCATCACATGTTAGCAGAAAGAAATGAAAAATGAAATCGTCTGAAAGGAACCTTGATATGGCGTTTAGATAACTTGTTCTTTCACAGGAAAGCCGTTGAGGTTAGGGATCTCAACTGTTGTATACAAGTTTTTGAAAAGGTATCTGCATTAAACTGTGTGAAATTATAAAGCCGCCAACATTTTGCCCAAGTCTAACTCACCGTCGGTGGCCATGAGTGCCCATGGCTGTCTTCACTTAAACAACTTCAAAGCGGCCAAGGGGACTCGGCCCTACCGGCTCATCCATTCTTTTTTTGTGGCGTGCACTTCTTCAGAGGCCCGCAAACGCAAGGTATAATTAAACTGATACAGTTTTACTTGTTCCAAGACTCATCATTCCTGTTGCTAGGCCAAGTCGTGCTTGTGCCATGTCTGTCAACGTAGAGGACCCAGGCTCCATGCCTGCCTTCACTGCATCTTTTTTGGTTGCTATGGGGCTGGCCACATTCAGGCACACTCTCAGCAACGGAAACATTTCTTAGGTAACCTGAAACCTGTTGGTCTTCCTGTTCATAACCAACAGTAATACAACTGTTGTTTTTTTCCTGCAGCTGTAGATCTGACATATGGAGTAGTGTGCTGTTTCCAGTGTGGGGACTATGTTTACGACCGGGAGTTGGAAATCATTGCTCAAAAGCATCAGACCAAAGCTTCACTCTCATTGGGCCTAGGTCAGGTTTACCATTCATGGGAACCAACTGAGGAAGAAATTGAGCTTTTGAAAAAACATCCACGCCGCAAGAAGATTACCGACTCATCCATCATAGGTATTCTTTTTTTTTTCTTCCTGTCCCGTACCATAACAGTATTGCTGACATAGCTTATTCCTGGCAGGACTTCGAGGACTCGTGAATCTGGGCAACACCTGTTTTATGAACTGCATAGTACAGGCTCTTTTAAAAGTACCTCTATTAAGAGATTTCTTCCTGTCAGATCGTCACATTTGTCAGTTTCAAGACGAGCCGGGGCGTTGTCTCGTCTGCGAAATTTCTCGCCTATTCCAAGAGGTACGTCGTCTAAACAAAAATCCTATTTGGTTGGAAAAAGATCTATTTTCGGAATCACACGCACAACATCATTTCTTCCTTTACAGTTCTATTCAGGGAACAAGGCTCCGTTGACGCTGCATAGACTTCTTCACTTGATCTGGACTCATGCTCGCCATTTAGCTGGTTACGAACAGCAAGACGCTCACGAATTTTTTATTGCCACTTTAGATGTGCTTCACCGACATTGCAGGTATAAATATCCTGTAGACATTCTAGGCCAACGCGTTTAGCGTTCTCGACTAAGTTTTTAATTTTTCTTTTCATTCACAGAGGACCAAATGAGCAACAGTCGACTCAGCCTCAAGAGAACTCTGTTAATCGGTGCAATTGCATCATAGATCAAATTTTCACGGGTGGTTTGCAGTCTGACGTCGTTTGTCAAGCTTGCCAGTATGTTCTTTCGATTTCCGTTTGTTTTAAATTTCAGCCAATCTGCTTAAGTTCGTAGAATACTGTGTTCACAATCATTTTTTTTTTGTTTCCCATCTATGACAGCGGTGTGTCAACGACAGTAGATCCCTTTTGGGATATATCCCTAGACCTTGGGCCGTCACCCAGCACGAAAGTTGTAACTACTGGCTCTGGTCCAGGATCGATTCCCACGTCGTTGCAGGACTGTTTGGAGCGATTCACCCGCGCCGAGCACTTGGGATCTTCAGCCAAGATCAAGTGTTCGCGGTGTCTCAGCTACCAAGAGTCCACAAAGCAACTCACTATGAAAAAGCTGCCCATTGTGGCCAGTTTTCACCTGAAGGTGAGATTTTTAAACGATTCTCCACGTGAATTGTACGTTTGGATAAAACAATTTTGTTTTCATCGCGCAGCGCTTCGAACATTCCAATCGATTCCATAAAAAGATCTCGTCATTCATCGCTTTTCCAGAATATCTGGACATGAGCCCGTTCATGTCTCATCGTCGAAACATCAACAACAACGTCAACTCGACGTCGTCGGATCGGGCAGATAGGCCCGTTCACAAGCCCCTCATTTCCACCGAAAACATGTAAACTTGCTGTTCCCTTTAAGGCTACGACCACAGAATCTGTTTAGCGACATAAGTGATACGGAGCACTTGTTTTTTGGGGTTGCCGCCTCATTCCTTCCCTTCTCCCAACAGGTATTCTCTTTTTGCTGTGATCAACCACGTCGGTACCATTGAAGCCGGTCACTACACGGCCTACATTCGCCAACACCGAGACCATTGGTTCAAGTGCGATGACCACCTCATCACCAAGGCCGAGATCCGCGACGTTCTCCAGAGTGAAGGGTATCCCCTACCAATTCCATTAGAACACACACAGATTTATTATGATTTTGAGTTGTATATATTAGACTACTTAACTTTAATGTTGCATTTCTTTTTAAGGTACTTGCTCTTCTACCACAAAATGATCTTGGAATACGAGTGAATAGTTTGAAGACATTCTCTAAAAGGCAGCTCAACCGAGTCAATTTTTGTTTTTGCATGCAGCATCCATCCATTTCGTTTTTTTTTTTTACCTCCCCCCTTCAAGACTTCCACTTTTTGTTTTGTTTATTCCTTTTTCATTTTCACTTTCGCCACGTTTTTCTTTTCTTTTCGAGACCATTTCGATTCATCAGCGGTTAGTGACCGTTAGAAATCCTTTTTTTTTTCCTCCTTGTTGTAACATTCAATAAGTCTTTAAAGAAGAAAAGAACAATGAAGTTGAAAAGAAAAAGAGTCAAAAGACGCGAAAACAATGAATATTTAAATCATTTCAAATTTCCCTTAACCAATCCATCGTTATAACTTCTGTATCTGTACTTTGGGATCTTTTGATTCTATTCCGCCAACTCCCTTTTCGATCAAAGGTAAAGTGAGTCTTTTTTTTTTTCCCGGCTATTCTATCCCCTCCCTCCCGTCTCGCCACCGAGTCCGAAATCACGCAACATCTACTTAACAAAGAAGAAAAACTTTTGAAGACAATACATCAACACTCCCTTGCATTAAACTCGTGGATCCTTTTCTCTCCCCCCTTTATATTTTGCGCACGTCAAGTCGAAAATTGAATATACTCTCGCAATTCTATGTGTTCAGTGTCACAATTCGTTCGCCTCCCCCCCCCCTCCGCCGTGCTGAAAAGAAATCCCCCCCTTTTCTTTCTGTGTGTCTGCATGTGTGTGTCTGTCGTGAAATCAATAATAAAAAAAAGAGAGAAAAAAAAAAGAGCGGATGAAATCAATCCCGATTGAGGTCAACCAAGATGGGGGATGAATGAAGAGAGGAAAAAAATAAAATAAATAGAAAGCGTGACACGTTGGTAAACCGATGGCTGCCTGCTGCAAGAATGCGGCGGTGTGACAGCAGAGGCGACGGATATCCGAGAGAAAGTTAAATAAGCCCCCGTCCATGCGTTTTGTTTCACAAAATTCAAAACAGGTAGGTACTCGCTTCTCTACGACGTGCGGTGAGAAACATTTCGCCGTGGAACGTGTTTTTCTTTTCTTTTCTGATACGTTCGTGTTACTCAGAGAGAAAGAGCTGACAGTTGAGTGACAGTTCAGTTTCTTCACCTGCCAATCTTCTCCGACCTTAACAAACCGGCATCTTCATCTTTCTCATATCTCTTGAATGTAGACATATATATATCAATCTGTTATTCTTTTTCTTTTTTTTTTTTTACACAATGTAACAACATACTCAACAATCTCTGAAGATTTTTTCCTTTTTTTTTTTTTTTTTGTGTGTGTTTTTGTTTCTGAGCGGACGGTTATTTAAAAGAATTTCAAATCAACAAGTTAGCACATCGATTAAAAAAAAAACACGCGATCTTCGTTGTGCAACAACAAAAAAACACGTAGCGAGTCGCGAAGGTTACGGATGTGGATTTCAAAAAACCTCGCGTTGATTGGTGCTGAAACCACTTTTGACGCTGCTCGCCTGCGTCGCTGGCGTCTGGATGGTCATCGAGTGAAGGATGAATTCTTCGGCAATGTCTCGGTCCATTCCCGTGTAGACGTAGCCGCTAACCATACTCTCGCCGTCTGATTGCAGCGCCTGTTGCGTCAGCTGTTGCGGCGGTGGATGCTTCGCCATCGAGCTGCTCGATGGAAGCATGCCGAAGAAGTGCTGCCGCTGATGCGAACGATCGCCTTTCTGTTGCTCCTTCGTTTCCGGCTGGTCGTTGGCTTCGGCCGCCGTGCTGCGAGACCTACGGCATCGTTTCTCATCCACCACGGCGCTCTTCTCTTTCTTCTTCTCCACCTTCTTCGGATTGCGTTCACTGGGTGTAACGCTGACCGTGGCGACCGGCAAACTGGCCATGTCTCGGTGTAGGTAATTAGCGTGGTGATGCATGTGCTGCGATAAAAAAAAAAAAAAGAGACCCATACCTCGAGTCGTTAATAATCTGCATACCAATAACGATGGCAAGTTGCTTATACGAGACTGGACAGCTGGACACGAAGAAATTGTTATGGCCCATTTGGCGTTACTACGTGTGTATGTGTGTGTGTGTGTGTGTGTACTAACCGATGGTGGTGGTGGTGGCATGCCAGCGGCGTGGTGATGGTGATGAAGAGAAGAAAGGCTGGTGAGAGAATAAAATGCCGGCCCGGAAATCATGGGCTGAAGTACAGGCATAGCTCCGGCTGGGATGACATAAGCGGTCGGAGCTCCCGTAACGAACGACGGGAAACCGACTGGCGGATGGCCACTGGCCGCTGGCGTTGTCGGGATTGCGACTGGAATCGGATGCGCCACCATCGGAACCTTTAAAGAAACAAAAAAAAAAGGCAATCAAAATTTAGAAAGAATAAAAATCAAAACGGCCGCCGTCATAATCATTTAGACTGTGCAAGCGCTTGTGCGCGCGCGCGCCGGTGTGTAATCACAGTTGTTTGACCAGTATAGTAAAGCAACATTGACTACAACCGTGTAACGGGGTCGGTTATGATTTTTTTTTTATCCACTCTGATTACAGGACGACCAAACGTGGTAAGCGTAACGGTAACGACTCGGTTTGTTGATCGTTCATGACGCCTCCTACCTGCGGGTTATAGAGGCGCCGAAGCAAAGGTGGCGCACGTTTCGGCTGGTGCTGTTGCTGTTGCTGTTGCTGCTGTTGTTGCTGTTGATGCGACTGGCGCAACCAGCGCAAAAGACGGTAGGCACGAGCCTGACCCTCGGGGCTTTGATCGGCGGTCAGCAGATTCATATTCGGAACGGATCCGATCCGATTGGCTCCGATCTTGTGATGATGGCTACTGTTACAGCTGCTGTTGCTGTTGACGAGTCGCCGGTGTTGGCCGGCTGTGGCCGCTTGCGCACCGTAACAGAGGCACGCTTCGCGCAGACAAATCACCACGGCCGCCAACGAGAGGATGGTGGACAGCGTGCCCAGCGCCACTAGGACGGCGTTGATGATGATGGCGCGCTGTTTCAACGGTACAGTGCCCAGGAATTCAACGCGACTGCCTTCCTGTAAAGAGAGAGAGAGAGAGAGAGAGAGAGAGAGAGAAAAAAAAAAAAAAAATTCAATTGGATGTCTCGTTTACACATCACCGTTATTGAATTGATTTAAGCGCTATTTCAAATCGATTAGCGAGATCGTTTAAATCTAGGTTTGTTGGGCAAATCGTTTGGACGCTGCGCGTTCCTTTTTCAAACAAACAAAAAAAAAATTGACATCGCACATTTTACACGAAGCAGATGCTTTGAATATGCGGTCGAGCGATTGAACGAGAAAAAAGGCGGCCAAAAACGATGTCTAATAGACGTCGCGCAGTCTTGCCTTTGTAGGCGACCAAACAAGAAATGGAACAAGGGAACGATGACTGACTGTCGGCAATGTCGGTCGTCATGGACCCAACTTAGGAACGCATCGCTTCACCCAGTGACCTTTAACTATCCATCATCGCTTAACAAGCCATTTCTGACGTGTACTACACTCACACACACACACACAATGTGCACTTGTTGATTTTTACCTCTTGGTCGACAAAGTATCCGTGGGGGGCGTCGGTATCGCGGGCCAGTCCCGTGGCTGCGAAGATGAGCAAGAGTCCGATGGCGGCCAGGGCCAGCACGCTCATCAAAAGGTAAGCGACGATGTAGATTAAATTTGTGCGTTTCTGGCCGGCCATGATGCCCATAAGGCCGCTCAGTACCACCACAGCGCCCGTCCATAAACCTGAAAAGATAAAAAAAAAAAAAAAAAATAAGAAAATGAAAAATGTATTCATTCAAATTCACATGGATGTCACTTGTGGTTAAGTCCAATCTAGAAATTAGAATATATGTGCAACGAACTTAGCCTGAAAAAAAAAAATCACGTCACGTTAGGCAATACATGGGAATGAACATTTTTATTTTTTTTTCAACGTGAGAAACGAAATTTGTGCGTCGTCCAGTCATCCATCGCCACGAAAACAGGTGCGCATGTTCCATGGAAAATTAGCAACGCATAATTATCAAGCGAATGTTCTTTGTACTGTCCGACCGGTAAATGCCAAAATACTCAAAGACGACACCGAATGTGACACGAAATGTTTTCAAATTTTCGTTGTTCTCTCGTCGTTTCATTTTGCCAAAATCATTTTCCCGAATGTAATTGGATTTTTTGCTGGAAAAATAAAGAGGTGTGAAACAAAAGTGGGAGGGAGTCCCAACTTTCTCCAAAATGTGCTTTCCCAGAAATTACATCGATTTAAAAATAAAATAAAATAAAATAAAACTAACGCTCGCAGCAAAGTGTTTAGAACTGAGCGCTTTTAAAAAATATTTTTCCTTCCTTCGTCCGCCCAATCATGTGGCTGGTATCAAACTAATATAGTCCACCATTCCCTTCAGCGGCCGTTTAAAGTGTTTCAATTCCTTTTTTTTTTTTTTTTTTTTTTTTATGTGCTACGAGGATGGGATACGCGATTCAAGAAATTAACTGTGATGTTTATCTTCCTTTCTCCCCTCCTTTTTTTTTTTTTTTTTAAAAGAAATATATCACATAACTGAAAGGCATTTGTTATTTCACTGAATGGAAACGGAAATTGTTACGGCGATTTTTCAGTCTAGTTTTCTCTGTGTCCGTTTTTTTTTTCTTTCTATTTTTAAATGTGCGAATGACGACGCGGGACAAATTTCACAGTTACCCCCGAAACAAAAACAACAACAACAACAAAAAAATCTACGTGGGATAATGAGAAAATAGAAACGATCGTGTGAGAGGCACTAACACGAGCAATGACGGATTGAGGAAGTCCTCCCCTTTCTTATTGCCGGGCCCCACAACGGTCTTTTCAAATAGAGCCTCCCTCCCCCCCCCCCACCCAAAAAGAAATGAACAGCACATCGAAAATCGAAAATAAAAAAAAAAAAAAAAAAAAAAAAAAAAAAAAAAAAAAAAAAAAAAAAAAAAAACCAAAAAAAAAAAAAAAAAATAGAATTATTTTTACGTTTCGTCCCTTTAAAAAAAAAAAAAAAAAAAAAAAAAAAAAAAAAAAAATAGGAAAACTGACCGGAACCGAGATAGGACATGGACGCTTGTTCCCACAGTGCCAGGGCACCGAAAGCAACCAACAGGACGCCTAGGAGGGTTTTGGCCATGCCGAGTGCCAAGGCCAGCCGGGCGGGAAAGAGTTGACCCCGACCGACGCCAACGACGACGCCACCCGGACCGATGGAGCCGGCCATGTGTTGCTTCTGCTTAGACGCTTGTCGGCCGTTCGAATCGTTCTCCAAAATGCTATCGGCTTGCTGTTTCTTCATCAACCATTTGGTGAACAACTGGCTGGAATCACTGCGCACGGCCGTGCCGGCTGACGGACGGCTCGCGCTGCTGCCACGGTCCAGCCGCGGCGGAGTCGCCGAGCTCGACTCGGACGATGAGCGTCGACCGTCCACCCACTCGGCAGTTGTCAACGACGAGTTCAATTTGCCCGACATTCTCAATTTCAAAAATTTCTTTTTCTTTTCTTGGTTATCTTCTTCCTTTAAACGTTCCACAATGTTGTTGGGGCTATTGTCTCTCTCTCTCTCTCTCTCTCTCTCTCTCCAAGTCAAAGTGATCCGGGGCTAACGTGGATTTCCATCACGGCAATTCAAATGTCAATATTAACTTCTTCTTCTTCTTCTTCTTTTACACACTTTGTTTCGAAAGAAATAGCAAAGAGGCCGATGAAGACACAAGTGCGCAAGAGGTGCAAACGGTTGGAAAGCTTGACAACAACTGGCGGCTCATTCATTCCGGAACAGGAAAGTCATTTGAGCTGGCGGTTGGGAGGGAGGGGGAGAGAGAAGGTGGGCGGGCAAAGACGGGCTTTTGCAGAAGCGGGAAGAAGGAGAAACTACGCTCAAACGCGTACGCGCGCGCAAAAAAAAAAAAATTAAATAAGTAAAAATAAAAGATGGAAGTAAAAGAAGAAGTAGTAGAAGAAGAAGAAGAAAAAAAAAAAAATACATTTCTTTTACACTTGTATAGAATCAAGAGACCGCAAAAAAAAAAGCATCAAAGTTACGTGCGTTTCTTTTAGGTCACGTTGCCTTCAGGGCATTGTTTTATTTTCGTGTTACACATTTTTTTTTTTTTCTTCTTCTTCTTATTATTTTTTTTTTTTTTACGTTTGGATGTCATTTTTTTTTTGGGTGGGGAAGGGGGGGGGGTGAATTGTTCCGCAATTTCGGTAGAGGAAAGAGACCGGACATGGATCCCGCGCCTCCTACTGTCTCCTGTCTCATATCCCTCCTGGAAACGACCTCATTTTTCTCAAAGACAGGGCGTGGATACGTTAGGGCTAACGTACTCTTACCTTTTATTTTTCTTCTGTATTTGTGGAGTAGTAGGCGGTGAATGATTGAATAGCGACAACCGTTCATATCTCGTCCTCCCAATTTTGTCTATCTTCACTTCCGACGTAGCGATGGAAACCCCATTTTTGTTTCGAATCCCGACCAATACCGGCGTGATATCCTAGAGGGGAGAGAAAAAGAAAAGAAAAACGAAACATTTTTATTGATAAGACTCGAAATCATTTCGCGATTGATCTACTTAGCAGATAGAAAATGTGTTTATGGATCGTATTTTGCTTCGACTTTTGCGTGTGTGGTAATGCCCCCCTGCCTCGCTTACGACGTGACCATTGTTGCGGTACAAATAATCACGCGGCATATTCGACAATGATCGATGTTTGCTAGTCAAACTCCTTGAAATGTTCTGGTCGCTGAAATAAAAGAAATTTCATTCTACAGATCGCTTTTCACTTGTTCTCAATCAAAACGGTGAAAAGAACGTCTGGAACATCTCATTAGAAACACACACATACGGGAAAAAAAAAAGAAGAGTGAAAGGCTCTCCGACAACTATCAGATTATCATCCGAAAACGATTCGAGAACGAGTTAAATGAAGGGAAATGAATCGACGATCAGATGGCTGTTTTCACCATGCAATTAGATGATCGCCATGTATCTCCACTCCCCCCCCCCCCCATCTCCTCTTTTCGATTCGAGCAAATGAGACAGGAAAAACAACACACAAATCTGTTCGAACCAAATCTCAAGAAGATAATCAACAAGAATTAACTAGTCGAGGGGCTTTCACACCGCCCTGAACGAGGCCCGAAGAGATTCTGCAACAGCAAAAAAAAAAAAAAAAAGAAAACAAAAAGTGAACACAGAAAACAAAATCTCGTCGTAGCAACATAATTAAAACTGGCTAATGGCTTCGGGAATCCATCCGAAGAGGAGCGCAAAAAAAAAAAAAAATGAATTAGGAAAGATGAATAAAAAAAAACAAAAAAAACAGGCCCAGGTGAAAGTACTAAGTACAAAAAAAAAAAAAAAAATTAATAATAATAAGAACGGGTGAAAGTTCTTTTTCCTCATGATGGCCGGAGCCTGACTTGTTGCAACATCTTTTCTCTTTCGTCTTGAAATCATCGTTTTTCCTCCTTCATCACGGTGCCTTCAAAGCTGTGCGCTCAAACAGGCAGACGGGGGAATGCGCATATTTGCATACGAAAGAGTTGCCTGCAAGGAGAGAGAACGGACAAACGGTACGGGACGACAAACACATTCATCATTCTCTTACGCCACTGCTGGACTCGGCCAACACTTTTGAATAGGGAGGAGAAAGGAGTAGATTATTTATTTATTTTTTATTTTTTTTAAAGAATATGTTTTTACATCTCGGGTAAGGGAGAGAAAGTGAGAGCTGTCTCAAACAGATGTAGGTATCTTTCAAATTTTATTTTATTTTTTGTTTGGGCAAAAAAAAAAAAATAAAAAAAAATAAAAAAAAAAATAAAAATAAAATATAAATGGTGATGATATGCGGAAGGTATTTGGGGGAGGTCAAATTTCAAGTTTGCTCTGCGGGAATGTGGTGAGTATTGCAGAAATGATTGCAACTTTGTGTCGCGAGTTTTTCTTCTTTATTGGGTCACGTTCGAAAAGTTACCGAAGAAAAACATGGAAAGCATTTGAGGCATGTTCGATGTCTGTCGAGATTTCTACAGATGACAACCGGTTATTACTTTATTTTGACTAAACAGTTCGCCACACACACTGACACACCCGCACGGAGAAACGACTCTTCAGAAATCAACTCTTCCTGACGGATGAATTAGAAAACATTTCCGACAACAAGAAAGAAGAAGAAGAAAAAAAAAAAAAAAAAGAAAGAAAGAAAGAAAGAAAAAGGGACGCCAAGATAACGGATAGAAATGCTGTCAATCAACATGTCGAATATTCAAAACAAACTCTTCCGGCAACAACATTTTTTTTGTTTTGTTTTCTTTTGTTTCTCCTTTAAAAGAAAAGGAGAAGAAGAAGATCATGATGGCGTACGAGTTTTCAAAAGTTCCACACGACCGCATTTTTCTTACGACGATAAGAAACGCACGAATCATATTTTTACCCCTTTCAATGGATGAACAAAAAAAAAAAAAAAAAAAAAAACCCTGAAAGACATGAATCTCATCCTTTTTCTTTTCTTTTACTTGATGAACGCACGGAATCATCGTCTGTTCATCCGTAATTCACGACAATATGCGCACTTCGAATAGTAATAATAATAAAAAAAATAGGTCGCCTGTCGACGCAGCTCAACCGCACCGAAGCAATCAAATTCTTTTTTCTTGCGTGAATGTCACACGGGCAAACCCCCCCCCCCCTATCTTTTTTTATTCGCGAATCATATTTCACACATCTCATTAATTTTCCCATTCTATTATCAAGACCTCATTAAACCGTGTCGAGTTCGTTCGTCATATTTTTTTTTTCCTTCTTTCACTTCACTTGGCGGTCGTAAATCAAGAGGAACAGAAATGGACGTGCATGGCCAACAGAGCCGACCGAAAACCTGTTAACGACCATCGATGATTACGTGCCTACGAGGCGCACTTTAGATTTGAAGAAAGAAAGAAAGAAAAATGGACGCAGCGGAAAGAGAAAGGAAATGAAGCTGGATATTGACAGGGAACTTTCACATGCCGAATTGGAAGGGATGAGGGCTACGTCTTATCTCAAACTCGATATCTTTTTTTTTTTTTTTTTTTTGAAATTTCGTTTGGCTTCCCATTGTTGCGAACGAGCTGCGGGACTTTAAATAAAAACAATCAAAGCCGAGATTGAGTTCAAAACTCTGTTCCCGACATCCGCCAGCATCGTGCGCACATTGACTCACCACATCAAAGAGTGGTGGCCTACTAAAAAAAATATGCACAGTTTGTGTTATTGTTTGGTTTAACACTCGGATTTTGTCTGCGAGTACCAGGACGACCGACGTCTTATTGAAATAGAGCAGAGCCAATGCGTGAACGGAGACGCCATGTGTGGCGTTCGCGCCCTACCAAACATACCCTCAGGGCCGTGAATTTTTTTTTTTTTTCTTCCTTCTCTCTTACATTCAATACGTACAAATATCAAGGTCCCCCACCCCCCCCATTTTTCTTTTTTCTTTTTTTTTCTCTCCTTTTTCCAGGCTAATATTATATGTCTAAATGGGTGGGAAATTTGGGGGGAAAAAACGGATCTTTCCGGTATAAAATACCTGGTATTACACATACAAGGGTTATATATATTTTTCCAAACAACAACAACAAATGCCAACGCACAAAATGTAGCGTACGATGCAACTAACCTAGTTTGTTTTGTTTTTCTTTCTTTCTTGCTTTTCCTCAATCGTGATTTTTTCGATTTTTGCGGTTGTTTATAGCCCCGTGGGAAGTATTGGCGCGTGAAATATTCAATTACATTTGTTGTTGTCGTTCTTGTTGCTAGACCTACACCTGAAGCGTTTTATATATATATATATTATTAAGTTGTGCGAGGAAGTTTTCTAATCCAACGGCACGGCACCAAAGTGACCCGTCAGTTTCAAAGTAACGACGATTCGCCTCCGAAAACTCGTCCGCCTCCTCCCCCCCCCCCTCCCCACCATGAAAACAAATAATGAAACGACTTTTATTGAGATGATGCGTTTTCTCTTTTAATCGAATCCCTTCGGCTATGAAAAATAAAAAATAGATATACGTATATGTAATAATAAATAAATAGTTACGACTTTGCGTTAGCAGTTTATCGTAACAATCATATCAAAATCATAACCGTTTTTCCGGTTTTCGATTATTATAAATAAATTAAGACGCGAAATGAAAGGAAAAAAAAAAAAAAGAAAGAAAAACAAATGGGGTTAACTGCCATGTTCGGAGCGACTTGTGCTCTAAACGGACATTGGAAAATGATTCTCCTGCGGGCGGGAAAAGTTGCCACTTTTAATAGCTGTAAACAAAACAAAACAAAACAAAAAACATATGCAACACGGACTGAGGGGCCAACGATTTGACGCTCTTTGACATTCCACTTCAACTACACTTTCTCTCCGCTTTTGCCCGACGTGTACACGGGCGCAAAGAGAAAGGAAGATGCTAATGTCTTCGCGTTGTCATTACACAGGTAAGACTTGAGGGGCTGCTGCTACTTTTTACACACACACACACACACACACACACACACACACACACACAGCAGAGAAAGGGAAGTGTTCCAGCGCTCTTGGTCAGCCCTTTGCACGCAAATGATTACGCACAATCGCCCTCGTGGCAAAATTTGTACCACTAGTTACAAACAGCTGATTGTTTTTTTTTTTTTTTTTGGTTAAAGATAATCATACTTTTATTTTGGATTGTGATTGCTCCATCTGATAAAAAAAAAAAAAGAGGCTCAATCGCGAGAGGCATTAGAAAAACAATTAGGTTCTTTTTCTTCTTCTTCTTTCCCCACTTCGTTTGTTTGTCTTGTTGGATTGCTTTGCCACTGGTGGGGGAGAAAGGGATCGACCTACATACCCCCTCCACCCGTTACACGTTTTTTTTTTGTTTAAACGGTCGTGCTATTCAACAACGCCAAATGGCGATT
Source organism: Daphnia carinata (assembly GCF_022539665.2). Classification (NCBI taxonomy): domain Eukaryota; kingdom Metazoa; phylum Arthropoda; class Branchiopoda; order Diplostraca; family Daphniidae; genus Daphnia; species Daphnia carinata. Next base: position 4,681,002 of record NC_081339.1, on the reverse strand, counting down.
TTTTTTTTTTTATCCCGCCCCATCCCGTACGCATGACCGAATTCTTGTGTTCTGGCGGCGGAGTAATCATTTTGCAGAATAACGTCATAATCGCTGGGAAAGACCAGAACTGGTGTTGAAAAATAAAACGATAATAGAAAACGAAAATTCAATTGAAAAATAGTGGGCCATAGAAGACAAAAACAAACATCTGTCGGGGTGAAAATTCTAACAGTGAAAAAGAACGTTTTTTTTTTTTTATTCCTTTCCTTACCCTCATTTTTTGATTGCGCCATCCAATGGTGTGAAAAAGGCAAAGAGATAGCGAATAATTGAAACTTTGCAACGATCGCTTTGCAAATGAGGCGAATAATCATAAAACAATTTCAAAATGAATTTTCCCCCCTAACGAACGTTTTTTTTCACGCTAATCCCGCGTGATGCCTGAAACTGTCTCTAGATGGCGGTAGCATGTTGGTTATAGAACTATCATGCAAGGGAGCTATCAAGGACGCACTGAGGTAAAAGAGGTCTCTATATCAATCAATCAACTGTGGCAAAGTTCTTCAAATATTGGCTCATTTTTATCGCACGAAATGGAAAACAAGAGCAGATAAAACTCTCTTTTAAAAAAAAATGCATATCAAAAATGAATTAAAATAGTCCAACAAAGAAACATTTTGCTCCACATCAGAAGGGAAACCCGAACAAGTGTTTGTCCAAGTTTTAACCGTCGCCATCGCGTTCGACAATGGCCTGCAAAATGGTGAACATCATTCCCATTTTTTTAATTTTGCTCTCGACGCTTTTGAGTTCCAGTCATGGAAATGCCGTCGAGTCTCCTCGTAAGCCTGTCATTTACTTTCTAACGTAAAGAGAGGGAAAAAAAAAAAACAAACTTGTCGCGTCATTTCAAACTTCCCAGAGACACCATTTTCTAATCCTTTTTTTTTTGTTACTATTATTCAATTGGACAAGTTTGTGGAGGACGAGTTTTTGTCGAGAATACGGTCGTGATTGAAGCTCCAGTTCACGAACATTGTTACTGGGATATTCAAACGCAAGACGACCGTATCCTCGTCATCACCGCGCTCAACGGAAACCTCAAAGAAGCTCAAGATTTTCTAGCTGTATGCAAAATTATTATTTGATGGCCAACCGACCCAATTTTTCAACGTTCAGTTTTTCTTCTACAGATTCACGACGGATCCAGCAAAGAGTCGCCCATTCTTCTCGTAGAGAATCAAAGGATGCACGAGGTTTCAAGAAAAGATATGCCAGAGGCCGTGTACACGACACAGTCAACGGCGAGCATCCGATTCAAAAAGGCGCCAACTTCAAATTTACAGCTCAAAATTCAAAAGGTTAAACGACTCGCACTTAACGGTAATCCCATTCCGCCCTAGTAACAAATCAATTCTTTTCAAAACAGGCAGTCGATTGCCCCTTTAATCTTGGAACGGCGAGCCAATGCGGACGAGTCATCGACGACGTTTCGTGCTACTGCGCTAGTTTCACCGAAGTATAAGTCGTTAACAACAGCGATATAGACATTTGTTTCGCCTCGATTAATTCGAGACGTTTAGACGGTTGTTTCATTATTATTTTTTTTTTAATGCGGCAATTTTCTTTTTCGCTAAAATTCAGAGAAGTCAAACGGACCAGAGGGTATATTGCTACAATCACAATATGAAATTGCTGTCGCTGGAAACGTTCGAGAAAGAGCAAGCCATTCACGCCGCCTGGGGCTATGGTAATTCAAAACTGCGATCATTCAAATGCGATGCGATGTCGTTCTGTTTGCAAGAACATTCTCGAAAAATGACACAGAAGCATTGCATGGCATTACTGCTAATTGAATTTTTTTTAAACGAAACGCGACTGAAATCTTAAACTGCGTTTCATACAGGGGCCCGTTTTTGGACTTCTCTGACCGATGCGATATACGAAGGGACTTGGTATTGGGAAAGCACCGACACGGCATTGCTTCCTGGTTATTCGCATTGGTGTTACAGGAAGCCCGACGACGCTGGACTCTTCGGCGGTGAAGACTGCATGATAATCAATTACGAATCGGATGGATGCTGGAACGACGCCAACTGCGACAACGACAAGTTCGATGCTATCTGCCAAGCCCTTCCTTAGCTCTATGGATATTTTTACCGCCCCCCCCACCCGTTCCTTCACAATATTATAGACTAGAGAATAAGTAAGGGAAATAGAAATTGTGCAAGAAAGAGAAACAAACGATCAATTGAGGATATTTTTCTGTATCTAAGTCTTTAACCAAAAGCAAATATTAGATACTAATTTTCTAAAGCTCAAATCTTGCCCTTTGGCTCCGCCTATGACATTGCACCTTTTCGAATTAAAAGGCCTAACACATTGTCTTGGCGATATTTAAAATCCGAGAATGTTGATAGAAAAACAAAAAATCAGAAAGAAAAAAAAAAAAAAAAACGTAAAAACACAACACGTAAGAAATAAGATTGAACTCAATTCTGGCTTCTTTGTTTTGGCTTAACCTACAGGTAAAACCGAAGAATTAACTCGTCAATGTTAATCATGAATGCTTAAGCTCGAACTGATAAATGAAAGCCAACTTGTTAAGCTCTACAGGTGATTGGTGCAACAACATGAGATCTGAAAAGTCAACGCTAAACTGCCTAACTTTCAAAGGTGTTTATCGCAATAGACCTAAGATAACCAATACGCCCGCCCCCCCCCCCAAAAAAAAAGGAAAAATATTTTTAAAAAATGTTGAAGTTAAAGACAGATATCGGGGGAAAACCCATCACACAGCGTTATGCAATTCAGCTTCGAATTATTCCTAAACCGGACACTTCCGCCATTCATATGCAAACGCGTCGGCAACACGCGCCAAGTTGACTTTCACACGGCATTAAAACACGCGAAAATTTAAAGTTTAGTGACTTGCCATTTTGAGGTTCGTTTACCGCACGGCTGCCTGAAGGGTTTTGCATTGGCGCGACGACAATACCCGAAACAAATGACATAGAATGGCCCATTAACTCATCAGAACCATCCAAACCCTTGGTGATTATACCTTGGATTAAGCAAGAAACGATTCAAGTTTGGGGGAAACTCCATTTCACGCGACACGCAACGGTAATAGCTTTAGCATTGATGACTCACCATTTGATGTCGCAGATACGGCATCGTTGCATTTAAAATAAAATGCTTTGCGCGACGACTGCTGCTGACTCTCTGCAACGAAAAGTAAACGAAAGATTAATTAATAAAGGCCTAACAGACACAACTCAATTCAAGTCAAACGACAAGAAATGTCTTCATCTAAAAACAAAAATCAAGCACAAGAATATCACAAGGGGAGGTCATAATTGAATCCGCAGATAATTATGTGTCGGAAAACAGTTCAGATGTCGAACGTACGTTTATGATTTCTTATCGTATAGATGGTTGAAAAACAATGCAAAGCTTATGGCAACACACAAAGCTATTTTGAGAGGATACGTAAAAGTTTAGGCAAAATAATCAGAAAAAAAAACAAACAAATTGAAAATGGAGTTTGTCCCCAACTTAAGGTGGAACATGCCCTACGTGAACATGCGTAGATGTCGGTCATCCACAAGATTGTCTGTGCATGACGACGCCCAAAAAGGTTTGGATATCAATCAAAGCAACCATCTAACCGTCAATCAAAAATTGGCTCCTTTTATCACACGAAATGGACAATTGCGTCAGATAAACCTTCCGAAAATTGCATATTGAAAATGAAATAAAGGGATGCATCAAAGACATTTTCCCACACATCAGGCGAAAAACCCGAACAAGAGTTTCGTCCAAGTTTCAACCGATTCAACTCATTCGTCAATGGCCTGCAAAATGTTGAACCTAAATCCAATTTTTCTTATTTTGCTTTTGACGCTTTTGAGTTCCAGTCATGGAAGTGCCATCGAATCTCCTCGTAAGCCTGTCATTTACTTTCCAACGTAACGAGAGGGCAAAAAAAAATTTGTCGCGTCATTTCAAAAGTTTCGAGAGACACCATTTTCTAATCCTTTTTTTTATTATTATTATTCAATTGGAAAAGTTTGTGGAGGACGAGTTTTTGTCGAGAATACGGTCGTGATTGAAGCTCCAGTTCACGAAAATTGTCACTGGGACATTCAAACGCAAGACGATCGTATCCTCGTCATCACCGCGCTCGACGGAAACCTCAAAGAAGCTCAGGATTTTCTAGCTGTATGCAAAATTCATTTGGTTACCAACCGATCCAATTTTTAACGATCAGTTTGTCTTCTATAGATTCACGACGGACCCGGTAAAGATTCGCCCATTCTACTCGTAGAGAATCAAAAGATGCACGCGGTTTCAAGAAAAGACATGCCAGAGGCCGTGTACACGACACAGTCGACGGCGAGCATCCGATTCAAAAAGGCGCCAACTTCAAATTTAAAGCTCAAAATTCAAAAGGTTAAACGACTCGCACTTAACGGTAATCCCATTCCGCCCTAGTAAAAAAATCAATTCTTTTCAAAAACAGGCAGTCGATTGCCCCTTTAATCTTGGAACGGCGAGCCAATGCGGACGAGTCATCGACGACGTTTCGTGCTACTGCGCTAGTTTCACCGAAGTATAAGTCGTTAACAACAGCGATATAGACATTTGTTTCGCCTCGATTAATTCGAGACGTTTAGACGGTTGTTTCATTATTATTATTTTTTTTAATGCGGCAATTTTCTTTTTCGCTAAAATTCAGAGAAGTCAAACGGACCAGAGGGTATATTGCTACAATCACAATATGGAGTTGCTGTCGCTAGAAACGTTCGAGAAAGAGCAAGCCATTCACGCCGCCTGGGGCTATTGTAATTCAAAACTGCGATCATTCAAATGCGATGCGATGTCGTTCTGTTTGCAAGAACATTCTCGAAAAATGACACAGACGCATTGCATGGCATTACTGCTAATTGAATTTTTTAAAACGAAACGCGACTGAAATCTTAAACTGCGTTTCATACAGGGGCCCGTTTTTGGACTTCTCTGACCGATGCGATAGACGAAGGGACTTGGTATTGGGAAAGCACCGACACGGCTTTGCTTCCTGGCTACTCGCATTGGTGTTACAGGCAGCCCGACGACGCTGGACTCTTCGGCGGTGAAGACTGCATGATAATCAATTACGAATCGGATGGATGCTGGAACGACGCCGACTGCGACAATGACAAGTACGACGCTATCTGCCAAGCCCTTCCTTAGCTCTATGGATATTTTTACCCCCCCACCCCCCACCGGTTCTGTTACAATATTATAGACTAGAGAATGAGTAAGTAAAATAGAAATTGTGCAAGAAAAAGAAAAGACGATCAATTGAGGATATTTTTCTGTATCTAAGTCTTTAACCAAAAGCAAACATTAGATTCTAATTTTCTAAAGTTCAAATTTTGTCCTTTGGCTCCGCCTATGCCATTGCACCTTATCGAATTAAAACGCCTAACACATTGTCTTGGCGATATTTAAAAACCGAGAATGTTGATAGAAAAACAAAAAATCAGAAAGAAAAAAAACAAACAAACAAAACAAACGTAAATACACAACAGGTAAGAAATAAGATTGAACTCAATTCTGGTTTCTTTGTTTGGGCTTAACCTACAGGTAAAACCAAAGAATTAACTCGTCAATGTCAATCACGAATGCTTAAGCTCGAACTGATAAATGAAAGCCAACTTGTTAAGCTCTACAGGTGATTGGTGCAGCAACATGAAATCTGAAAAGTCAACGCAAAATTGCCTAACTTTCAAACATGCTCATCGCGATAGACATAAGATAACCAATACGCCCCCCCCCCCTCCCCGACCTCTCCCGAAAAAAAAAGAGAAACGTTAAAAAAAAATGTGTTAACATAAAGAAAGATACCGGGGGAAAACCCATCACACAGAGCTCTTCAATTGAGCCTCGGCTTATTCTTAAACCAGATACTTCGTCATGCCATTCGTCTGCAAACGTCCTGCGCGATTGTCAATATTCTAAAGTATTGGTAACACGTGCAACAGGTTTACTTTCACACGAGATAAAACAAATGAATTTACAGTTGGCGACTTACCATTTGGGGCTTCGTTTACCGCACTGCTTGCGTTAAGGGTTTTGAATTCGACGACATCGTTGCATGAACGAAAATGCTTCACGCGCCGGCCGCTGTTGACTGTCTGAAACGAAAGGTAAACGAAGATAAATTAATAAAAGGCATAACAGATACAACTCCATTTAATTTAAACAACAGGAAATGTCATCATCTAAAAACAAGAACGTCACGAGGGGATGTTATAATTGAAGCCGCAAATGATTATGGGTCAGAAAACAGTACAGATGTCGAACATTCGTTTATAATTTCTTATCGTATAGACGGCTTAAAACCAATGCAAAACTTAAGGCAACGCACAAACCTATTTTATGAGAATACTTCAAAAGTTTATGCAAAATGATCAGGAAAAAAAAAAAAAAAAAAAAATTGAAAATGGAGTTTTTTTTTCTTTGGTTTTTTTTTTTTTTTTTGGGAGGGGGGGGGATGGCTCATGCGATAAGGTACACGTAGGCGTCGTTCATCCACAAGATTGTCTATGCATGACGGCTGTTACGAACAGGAGCTATCAAAAATTGAAGTGAGGCACACAAATGTCTAGGTATCAATCAAACCGTCACACGAAGTGGATAATTGGAGCAGATAAATCTTCCCGAAAATTGCACATTAAAAATGAAATAAAATATTGCATCAAAGATTTCCCCGTGCATCAGACGAAAAACACGAACAAGAGTTTTGTCAAAGTTTCAACCAATTTCGACTCATTCGGCAATGGCATGCAAAACGGTGAACCCAAGTCCAATTTTTCTTATTTTTCTTTTGACGCTTTCGAATTCCAGTCATGGAAGTGTCATCGAATCTCATAGTAAGCTTGTCATTTACTTTCTATCGTAAGGAGAAAAACTTGTCGCGTCATTTTGAAACTTGGGGATACACCATTTTCTAATCCTTTTTTTTTTTTTGTTACTATTATTCAATTGAAAAAGTTTGTGGAGGACGAGTTTTTGTCGAGAATACGGTCGTGATTGAAGCTCCACTTCAGATGTCGAACGTACGTTTATGATTTCTTATCGTATAGATGGTTGAAAAACAATGCAAAGCTTATGGCAACACACAAAGCTATTTTGAGAGGATACGTAAAAGTTTAGGCAAAATAATCAGAAAAAAAAAACAAACAAATTGAAAATGGAGTTTGTCCCCAACTTAAGGTGGAACATGTCCTACGTGAACGTGCGTAGGTGTCGGTCATCCACAAGATTGTCTGTGCATGACGACGCACAAAAAGGTTTGGATATCAACCAAAGCAACCATCTAACCGTCAATCAAAAATTGGCTCCTTTTATCACACGAAATGGACAATTGCGTCAGATAAACCTTCCGAAAATTGTATACAGAAAATGAAATAAAGGGATGCATCAAAGACATTTTCCCACACATCAGGCGAAAAACCCGAACAAGAGTTTCGTCCAAGTTTCAACCGATTCAACTCGTTCGTCAATGGCCTGCAAAATGTTGAACCTAAATCCAATTTTTCTTATTTTGCTTTTGACGCTTTTGAGTTCCAGTCATGGAAGTGCCATCGAATCTCCTCGTAAGCCTGTCATTTACTTTCCGAGAGACACCATTTTCTAATCCTTTTTTTTTTTTTGTTACTATTATTCAATTGAAAAAGTTTGTGGAGGACGAGTTTTTGTCGAGAATACGGTCGTGATTGAAGCTCCAGTTCACGAAAATTGTCACTGGGACATTCAAACGCAAGACGATCGTATCCTCGTCATCACCGCGCTCGACGGAAACCTCAAAGAAGCTCAGGATTTTCTAGCTGTATGCAAAATTCATTTGGTTACCAACCGATCCAATTTTTAACGATCAGTTTGTCTTCTATAGATTCACGACGGACCCGGTAAAGATTCGCCCATTCTACTCGTAGAGAATCAAAAGATGCACGCGGTTTCAAGAAAAGACATGCCAGAGGCCGTGTACACGACACAGTCGACGGCGAGCATCCGATTCAAAAAGGCGCCAACTTCAAATTTACAGCTCAAAATTCAAAAGGTTAAACGACTCGCACTTAACGATAATCCCATTCGGCCAAAGTAGCCCATCAGTTCTTTTTTAAAAGGCAATCGATTGTCCCTTCAGTCTGGGAACAGAGAGCCAATGCGGACGAGTAGTCGACGCAGTTTCGTGCTACTGCGCTACTTTCACTCAAGTAACAACTCCAATAGATTTGTCCACCTTCTCGATTAATTCGGGAAGTTACGACGTCTGTAGAAAACAAATCAAATCAATAAATTTGGGGATATTGTTTTCGCGAAAATTAGAGAAGTCATGAGAGCCAAACGACGTATTGTAACAACCACAATATGAAATTGCTGACGCTGGAAACGTACGAGAAGGAGAGAGCCATTCACGCTGCATGGGGCTATGGTAATCAAAAAGAGTCAAAATTTTAAAAAGTACGATTAAAAAAAAACGATAAATTCCGTCACAGAAGCCTATTTTTGGACCTCTCTGGTCGATACGCAACGGGAAGGACATTGGTATTGGCAAAGTACAAGCGCAAATTTGTATCCTGGGTATGCAAATTGGTGTGACAGTCAGCCCGATGATAGTTATGATGAAGACTGCGGGCACATCAATGGGGGCTTGACTGGATGCTGGAACGACAATCTTTGCAGCCGTGCATTGAATGCCATCTGTCAAGCCATTCCTTAGTTCTGCAATGCAAATATACTCCCTCCCGCTGTTCTGTTACGGTACTACCGCCTAGCCAACGAGTAACATGAATATAAACTGCGCCAGCAAAAATGGTCCAATTGAGTGTGCCTCTCTCTTACTTTCTACCTGAACGCCAACACGAGTACTTTTTATTTGTAAAAGTTCAAATCTTGTCCGTGGGTCTCATCCTATTGCCACTCTCCACCATATCGATTTGAAGGGCATAGCGCATTGTTTTGATTGCTTGCGAGAACGACGATAGAAAACGTCATGGAGAACGGGGCAAAACTCACCGCATAGCGGTTTGTCATTGAACTATTCCAAAAGCAAAAGTTTCTTATTACTATTCGTTTGCAAACGCCCTATAAGCTTATAGGTATTCCAAATGTGTGGGGGAAACTTTGTCAACAATGACATTTTCGTGCCGAATAAAACAACGCTAACGTTAGAGCTGATGGCTTACCGTATGGAGCTTCGTTTGCCGCACTGTTGGCTTCCGGTTTTTAACGCGGCTCGACCACAGGTTGGCTATCTGAAACAAATCATAAACGAAAGCTCGTTAATAAAAGGATAAAACACGTCAATCAATTAAAAGTAAATTATAACTTCTCGTTGTCTTCTTTTTTTTTTTTTTTTTTTTTTAAATCAACGCATTTTTTAAATGCAATTTCAACGGTAAACGAAATGGACACGCCACAAATTGAAAGGTCGAACAAGAAACTTCACTTATCTTTTTAAGACTATGGACTTTTCGAATTCGAATTCGCTTTCGTCAAACATGCTATAGTAATTGCCTGAATGTGATAGTTGAGATAGGCAAACGAGTTGCGTGCGCGTGATCACTAAAATAGAGCAGTTAGATATTGGAGTTAACGGGCCCACATTAATCGAGTCATTCAAGTACAAAAGATATTCAAATTTGAAAGAATCACTACCGGCCAGCGTGGTGGCCGATAACAATCATTCCCATGATGACTACGTAATTCAAAGCTGATTGTGACGGCGATGTGTTAAAAATGAAACGAAAACTGTAACTGAATTCGCTATCGCAGTTTCCATCTTTTCTTAGCTCACGTACAGATACGACTTTGTCCATTTTAAAGCAGATGCAGCCGTCGCAAAAATTCCAAAAATGACCCGCGTACCATTGATGTAAATATTAATTCGCCCCGTTCATTAAACGTTATTCAAAAAGAATGCTTTCAATTAGACCGGCTCACTGGTAATTAGATTGGCTGCCATCTATCAACACGGTATGCAAATAAGAATGACCCTATTATCGAGTTGGTACGGATAACAAAGTAGATAACAGACGGATCGCCATGTCAAATGTTGACTCACGTTTATCACCAGCTCTATCAGATTGGCCGCCTACGGGCTGACATTTTTTTCCTTTTCTTTTGACTTCCACCTTCCTCCAATCTAAAGTTCACGCGATAATCCCATAGATGTGATGCTGTTACAGAAACGCATGCATTATATCAGTAACAAGCGATTGAAACTCGATTTCGAAACGAAGTCAAACAATTGTTTCCCGTATAAAGACACCAACTTTAGCACAAGGAAAGCGAGCCTTCGTCGTCAATTAAAATAGACGGTTAAACACACCGACGCCCCCCATTCTCCCCGTACAAAATAAAATCAACGATGAAGATCATAGCGCTGTGCATTTTTGCACTGGTTTCCATCAGTTCCAGCTACGGCAACGTCGCTTCAACCCGGAGTAAGTATCCATTGTCTTACGCGAAGAAACAAAACCAAACCAAATCGAAATGATTCATAACGACCAAAGCATTCATTTGTATGTAGACTGCGGAGGGCGCGTGTTTGTTCAAGAAAACGTTTTAATCGATGTCTCACAGCAACTAGACTGCGCCTGGGAATTCCAGACCGAAGAGAATCGCATTCTCGCCATCACCATCGTCGCTGGAAACGTGAACGACGCCCAACAGTTTTTCACCGTACCGACAAAAAATTTCAGCCTTTTTTTTTTCACGTCGAATTCTTGTATTTTTCAAATCGCATCATTTTTTTTTTTTTTTTTTTTTTGTTAGATTCACGATGGAGTGGACACTGATTCGCCGATTGTCCTCCAAAGAGATTTGCCTCGAGTTGTGTACACGACCCAACCTGCAGCGAGCGTCCAATTCAAAACGGCGGCGCCAATTTCGAATTTAAAGCTCAAGATTCAAAAGGCAAAACGATTCATTACTTATGTAGTATAACACATCATTTCCAAAGGCTTTCCGTCTATAGGCTGTCATCTGTCCCGCCAATTTGGGACCAAACACCTCATGCGGACGGATTGTCGATGACATATCCTGCTACTGCGTCGATTACAATTTGGTACAAAAAACAAAACAAAAAAAAAACGAAATGCTACGACGATCACGACGCCTATCCCGCGTCTAAACGGGAAAACGAATTGATTTTTACGTTTTCGTTGTATAGAGAAATCACGAAGATCAGACGACGTCTTGTTTGAACAACGGAATGAAGCTGTTGGCCCTCGAGAGCCGAACGGAAGAAAACCTTTTGTTAGACGCCTGGGGTTACGGTAAGCAAACAGATTCCAATAGAACAATTTGACAAACAATTCACGTAGCACGTAGCGGACAAAAACGATTCGGCCGACGTTTACGATCTAAATGATTGAATTCTAGCGGCACGTTACTGGACTTCCCTAACCGACAACCTCAACGAAGGAAATTGGCTTTGGGGCAGCACGGGAACGGGTATCGTGGGCGGCTATTTCAACTGGGCCATCAATCAGCCCGACGGATCGGGAAACTGCGTTCACTTGAACGACGCCAGCATACAAGGCGGATGGAACGACGACAATTGCGCCAACTTACGTGAAGCCATTTGCGAAAGCCAACCTTAAAACGCGTACCGTAAAATCTACGGTCGTTCGACTGTGCTAGTTAACTAACGTTTACTTCGAAAAATACATTCAGAAAATAACTTCAACAACGCGTCTTTACCTATTGCTTCAAAGGCTCTGCCAACGTCTACGCTAGATGGCAGAAAACAACTACTTAAAAAATGACCACTAGATGGCTCTCACGCTATAAATGTCAAAAGTTAACCGCTAGATGGCTTTGCACCATGAGTCGAATCAAACCAAACGAAGCAAAGAAAGTCAAACCATTCTCCGACGTTCATTTCTATGTGGCGTATAATAATAACAATATCACCCAGCGTGGACGGAAAGAGACGACCCAAAATACCACATCCCTCGCCCATAACGCACGGCAAACGGCCGAGGAAACAAAACAAAAAGCAAAATACGCCGCAGCTGTCTCGGGTTACTTATATGACCGAGTAAATAATCATAACAATAATAGTATCAAACATCATTTCGCCAGTTAATGAGGCGGCGGCTGCTGCAATCCAGTCCATCGGACCATGTACACTTTGATACACCCATCAACTGCAGTACGAACGATGTGGCGATGAATTAAACGAACGAATAAGGGGAGCGGCAGAGACGTAAAAAAAAAAAAAAAAAAATTAAGGCCGGAATGAAAATGGACTGGAATACGTCAATCCGCCCACAGAGCGGACCACTCACTGGATTCAGCAATCATTTTTTTTTTTTTTTTTTTCGTTACAAATAAAATAGACTGAAAATGCAGAGATTTCAGCTGTTTTACAACCGAAAACAAGATGAGACAAAAGATGAAGTTCACTATAAAAATCAAATGCCTTTCCGCAACGACCAATTAAAAAAGACGAGTCGGTCCATTCTTATCCTTTCATCATTTTCTTCACAAGATTCTGCTTGCGCATTTGATGATCTAATCAGATTAGAGCCCACTCAGCTCTCGCCTTCCAATCTCTGTTAATCAACCGAACTGAAATGCTCGCAAAAAAATGTTTCAATTGATTTCCATCCTCTTTTTTTTTTTTTTTTTTTTTTTTTTTTTTCAAATTGATATCTTCAGATTTCCACCCCAAGAACAAAAAAAAAATGTCCTGAATCGGCACGATAAATCCATCCCACTTTAGCCAGTCTTTGATCGTTTCGTATTGGTTCGTTAACTCGTTAAACTCGTTCCTCTCCCTTTGTGACCAAAAATAAAGAGAATCAAAAATGCCCTTTGAAGTCCAATTTGTTTTTGTCCTTTTGATTACGTTTAAGAAAAAAAAAAAAAGGGGGGGGGGGGGACGAAATCGATTGATGACGGCCATCAACTCAATTACGACTTTACTTAGTTAAACCGTAGACATCAAACAATCGGCAAGACGGCCAAAAGATGATCAGCGCCCCGCCCATTTCTGTTATGCCAAGCGAGCCAAAGGAGAAAAAAAAAAGGGGGGGGGGGGGGTGGGGGAGAGAACCGATACGTCATTAAACAGAAAGAAAAGACGAGCAAGCGACGCGATTAGCGTGATTAATCGCACCAGAACTAAGTAGAGCTTTCGCCGCACTGCATTTTTTGTTGTGTGTGTGTGTGTGTGTGGATGTGTCGCTGGTCGTATTATTTCCTTTTAGACATTTAATATGCATGAGGACGATTCCGCTCCACTGCCCCATCGACTGCCCCCCCCCATTCCTTTCTATTTTTTTTGTGTGTTTGTGTATACCCATCACCACCATCACGACCGTAACTAAGAAAAAAAACAAAAAAACAACAAGATAACAACAAAATGAAGAAGAAAAAAAAAAAACACGTCTAGGGTGAGAGAGGCAGGTCACGTGTGTATGTCACTGCCGGTTGCCCCGATTAGATTACCGCACATCGTCCGCCCCAATCGGGAATGCCATCAACATTAAACTTAATTCGCATTTCGATTTCTAATCATTTTCTTTCTTACTGGTAGAAAGAAAATAAAAATAAAAAAAAAACTTATAAATAAAAACTTGGCAATGACGTCATTTGGTCGTATCGAACGATAGAAGAACGGAGGAGGAGGTAAAGAGGGGAGGGGGGGGAATGTAGACGTAATCGTTGACGTGACTAGTCAACGATGGCAAATTGCGCATACAAAGAGACACACAAAAAGCTTTGCGGTCAAACGCGTTCGATATCCGTAGCGAGTCCAGCCAGGTGTGTGTGTGTGTGTGTGTGTCTACGTAAGTACCTCTGCAAATCATAATAAAAATCAATGGGCTACACTGGCACAATAGGTCCGATTTAGAGCACGTATAGGTTATTGTCCACGTCGAGCAAGGCATCTATGACACGTTACTGGGCAACCTTGTTTGTGCGACGGCCGGGACAAAGCAACATCCCTCCCCCCCCCCCTACACCTACACCTACATTAAGCTACAGCGCAGATACGAATATTCAATAAAAGATGTGATTGAATTATCAGCTTAACGGCCAATAATTCCAAACACTTGTAAACTCAAAACATGCCTTTCAAAACTAAATAATAATTGGGTAAAAAAAAAAACAAATGCTTTCAAGTTAACTTATTATTTCGATTTTTCAAATTAACATTTCTCTTTCGTTTTTTTTTCTTCTTCTTTCGCTTGTCTATCCATCTCAATGGCAATTTGTTACTTTTGACGTTATAGATGTTAGAAAAGAAAAGAAAAAAAAAAAAGGAGAAGCAAGAGGACGGGTGCATAACTGGCGGCCAACAACAAATCCTACAATGATAAATTGTTAACGTATCACTCAAAGCGTCAGATCTCATTCCTATTTGAGAGTTATAACCGAAAAAAAAAAGAAAAAAAAAAAAAAAAAAAAAGAAAAAAGAAAAAAGAAATGCATATATAGTCATCCACAAGCCGGTTGGTAGTCGTATGGTAGCATAGCAGTAACGTGATTGCAAAGTGTGATCAGACAAACAACTTTCTCTGTACACAGTTCTAGTAGAACCTCTTGATAATTGACCGGCGGTTCGACTGCGTACCTGAGCGCACAAAGAGAATATTTGTTTCGACCCCATACAGAGCGGCGAGGAGGAAAGGTACAAGCAAAGCCTACCTTTCCATAATCGAATTGACTTTTTTTTTTTTTTCCTTCTTTCTTATTTTTTTTTTTTGACTGACGCAGCCTCTTTATTAAGATTTAAAAAAAAAAAAAAAAAAAAAAAAAAAAAAAAAAAAAAACAGCGGCAAAATATGAAATTTTTGTTGTTGTTTTTTTTTTTTAAATAAATAAATTCTTATTACATTCCAGAGTGGAAGCAAACGACCCAAGTCTGAAACGATGTCCAGGCGTTATCGATTTGCGACTATCGATTTCGTTCACGGGTCGTTATTGTTTAAAAACATTTCAAACGATCATAATTCACTTTTTTTCTTCTTTAAAAAGAAAAACCAAAAAAAAAAAAAAAAAAAAAAGATCCCAGAAGAAAAAAAAAAAAAAAAAAAACAAATCATAAAAAGCGGGGAGAGCGTGACGGAACCTCATCCGCACTGAAATGTGCGGATTATGGTAACAAATGGAGCGACAAGAAAAAAAGAAAATCGGTCAACAGTAGCGATGACCCTCAATATATAAATTTTGTTATTCGTTGAATAGGTTGTGTGTGTGTGTGTGTGTGTGCGCTACTGTACGTACATGTTGTTATATGGCGACCCCTTCAGTGTACACTCGATCTAACTATTAACATATATTTTCAACAAAACAAATTCAAGTGTCCATAAAACCCAGGGAAAAAAAAAAGCCAACCCTCCCACTTTTTTTTTTTTTTTTGAACTCGGTTGCCTGGGCTTGGCCCCCATCGTGAACGATGAGGAAGAAAAAAAAAAAAAAATCCGGGAGCGATTTATTACCTCGTATTCTATCGGAAGAGTTTTGGACTGCTTTCAAACATTGAATTTGAACAAGAAAAAAAAAAAAAAAAGAAAGAAAGAGTGAAGTGGGGAGTTGGACTTGATATGTGTGTATGCAGATCGAACGCTGCAGAATTGATGGACAGTCCCATAAATACGATGCATAAAATAATACGATTTCAAGTAAAAAAAAAATAATCGATTCGCATAGAAAAATAGGCGATCGAGCCTACACATGTTTGACTATTTTATTTATTTATTTATTTATTTTATTTTATTTTTTTTTTGGGGGGGGGGGGGGGGGGGGGGGGGGGATTTTTAAGGCCCGTGTTTCAACTTGGATGTCAATAAGAATCGGATGATGTCTGTGTAAGATGTCTGCTCGAAAAATGGGTGTTATTCTGAGAAAGAAGGGGGGGGGGATCACGGATTGCGTGCGCTTCAACAGTTCGATGCATGGCCAATGTAGCGAACGTCAGCGCAGTGCGGCCATCCAATACCGCCCATCGAATCAAGTCAATAGATCGGATCAAATTTGATTTCTTTTTTCCTTGCTATTTCAAACACATCCGAACAGATGGACGTTTCGATTAGCAAGAAAAAATAACAACATGTTGATCATTCGTCAATTTCAACGATCAATAATCTGACATAAACAGCCTAGCCCCACGCACCTACCCAAACAATAAAATGAAATTCATTCGTCAAACTACGCTCCGAAACATTGACTTTTTCAACAACTTCAACAGACACCTGGATCATTTCTCACTCCTTCTCGTATCCCGTTTCGATATTACTAACTCCCCCCCCCCCACCTGCACCCCACACACACACACACACACAAAAAAAAAAACGGGTTTAATTCTAAACTAATAAATTCATCTCTAATAAAAAAGCAAGTCCAACGTACTACTCGACTGGCCATGGAAGATAAACCAATCAGAAGCCGATGTGGTTTGTATATCATAAGAAGAGACGCTATCTCATTACGGTGTCTCTTGGCGCTTCTCATCTCTCATCTCCCTTCCCTTCCTTCCTTCTCTTCCTGCCATTGATTTCATTAATACTCAACTGTACAAATCAAATCGCAGTCATCATCTATAGCGGATTATTTGAGCCCCCGGGCCCTCGCTTCGAGTTACGCACAAAACGCGTACGGGGGCCGGCATCGGGCCAGCATCTTTTTTTTTTTTTTTTTTCTTTTCCTTCCCCTTTTCCTTACTGATTGCGCTATGAATAAGCACATCATTAGCTGGCACAGAGAGAGAGACAGAGAGAGAGAGCGGGGCCGGCTGATTCAGTCATTACAATTCGGAAGATGCGCGCGTGATGGATTAGGATGACATCAGTAAAAAAAAAAAAAAAAAAAAAAAAAAAAGAGAGAGAGACGGTCTGACGGCGATGGCGCATAGAGGCCGTATGCAGCAAAAGAGTTAAGTAGCGAATACAAGTAATGCCGGAAGCCCCTTCGACTTTCGGTACTGACGAGACGCACGAGAAAACAAAATAAAACAAAAAGCCAAGAGTTCATCTCATCTCTTTTTCACGGCTATTTTACAATTCACTACAATTTGAAACTCAGCGGCAATTCGGACACTTCTCGGAACAAACACGTAATATCGTCAAGGAGAAGACAACAACAAAAGACGGCAGCTTATTGGATGCAGCGTCCAGCAGCGCCAGCTGCACGCCAACAAGACGAGGGAGGCAGGGAGGGAGGAGAGAAAAAAAAAAAAAAAAAAAAAAAAAAAGAGAAACAGAAAATGATGGATGACATCAAACTTTTCATCGAATGAAAATTAACATATTTCAAAGATCCAATTGGACTTTTACGTTTTTTTTCTCGATGCAGCCGCGCAAAGTCTGCGACTGCGGCTAACGAAATAAAAATAAAACGAAAAACAAAAAGGAAACGAACGAACGAACGAAATTTCGGGAAAACATTCTGACCTGTTGGCGCGTGTTGACACGAATTCGTCTCAGCTGTTCTGTATACACACACACACACACGCGGCAGCTCGCGTTTCCAAACTCTGATTTGACGTGGAAAAACAGTTTTCATTTTTATTTTTATTTTTATTCTTATTTTTTTTCCTCTCTTCCCGATGCGATTGTTGGTCTATTTCCAACGAACACGAAGTACCCAAAAGCACGTTTCTCCTTCTACATCATTGACCTGTAACCTTCGAGCTCATCAACCATCACAGCAGCATCATCTTTCCTACCCGAAAAAAATAAAGAATTTCGATTTTTTTTTTTCTTTTTCGGGTGAATAGTCTCTCGAGTCACATCATGCCGACACTTATACAAGAACAACAGCAACAGCCAGTCAACCGCAACCGTTGCCCCACCGCCCGTTTTCGAAACGTAAAAACAGAAAAGAAAAGACGAAGGCGCATTTTTGAATTTGTTTTTACCGCCAATGCGAAAGCGAACGAACGGCCTGCCACCCTTTGAAAGATGAATGGTGTCGACGTGCGGGACTACGTCTCTGTACAATGTGTCGCGCGTATAGCAAAAATACCGAGAGGAAAAATGTCTTTCTAAGAACAAGATGAACGGAAAAACGCATAAAAACAAAACAAAAAAACAAACAAAACAAAACAAAAATGTAACGTGACCGCGCATTTCGTTCGGGCTCGTGTTGACGTTTGCTCACGTGACACATCACGCGTGCTATGATGTATTAGCATACATTACAAAACTGTCTGCGTATTGTCTGGATACATTCCTCAGCTTTTATTTTCTCCTGCCTCCCCCCCCCCTCCACCACCCGAAACGAAAAAAATTATTATTTTTATTTTTTTCCATTTTTCAGTTAAGTCAAAAATACAACCCAAAAAAAAAAATGCATTTCAATTTGACGGTGGGAAAAAAAGAGAAAGAAAGAAAGAAAGAAAGAAAGAAGTCGAAGAAGCTGTGGAACTCGTTAGATAGAGGCCCAGGGGGAGGAAATGACTAAAACGGCGTACAGACGGCCAACACACAAGTCCCGAATGTACAATATATTTAAGGAGTATCCAGCGGATACGGATGATCGTTTTTAACGAGGCCGAAAAAAAAAAAAAGAAGAGCGACTGACCTGTCCGCCATTTTCCCACGGATAAGAAAAAAAAAAAAATAAAATGGGAAGAAACTCTTAGAGAGAGAGAGAGAAATCATTTTGTTCCAAGAGTTTCTTCCTAAAGTCTTCTCTATTCTCTTGTGTGTGTGTTTTTGACGTTTGGAGTGCAAGAAGGTCACGCGCAGATTCCCTTCTTCTTTTCGGTGGACAGGGTGGGGGAGGAAGGTTGGGAGGGTGTAGGGAGAGTCGCACAGGCCGGGTTGCGGCACCATATGTGCGTACAGACGGATCCCGAAGGAAAAAACGAGAAAAAAAAAAAAAAAAGGTTGAACGGGGTCAACCGACACACAGCAAAGAAATGTCGTCCGCACAGACAAAAACAGGCAAAACCACTCTCTTTCTATTTCTTTTACTTGTTCCCCATTCGATTTTTTTTTTTTTTTCGTTTTCCAAATGCGGCGGTAAAAAAAAAAAAAAAAAAAAAATCAGAAACAAAAACATGACCATCGTAACCGACACGTAACCAGAGATTTCTTTCCTCCATTTCCTACTTTTTTTTTTTTTTTAATTATCATCAGACACTTAAATGTGTTGATCGTTATCGATGCAGAGCTATGACGTCATTTAAGGCAAATTTCATTTTTTTTTTGTTTTGTTTTGTTTTTTGTTTTAAAGATGTTACGAGGGGGAAAAAGAAAAGGGAAATTGAGAAATGTTTGGACAGATTTTAACGAGGACAGTTGATTGGCGAAGAGGGGGAATCGGTGGAAAGGGAGTGGTGCGTGTAGGAGGATGCGCGGTTTCGAATAACCACCGATTGATGGATGCTGCTGTTTTTCTTGTGGCTGTGCTGGCTTCTCGAAAAACCGCCACGTGTGTTCCCACAAAAGTCAGAAAATTCGACGACCGCAAAGACGAAAATCTTTCAAGAGTTCCAAAACAATCATCACCCCTTTCAGTTCGAAAGTTAAAAAAAAGAAAAAAGAAAACAAAAATCAGGGGGGGGGGGGGGGGAAATCCTTTTTCGTGTAAAGCGGGGGGCTCTTCTTTTCGGTGGGAAAAAAAAAAAAAAAATGACATTTAAAATGGCCAAGAACCGCAAAGGAATTGCTGGAACACCCTTTGGAAAAAAATGTGTGTTTTTCTTTGGCTTTTTTTTCGCTTTATTCCCAACAGACAAGGTATCCATTACCTTTTAAAGAGCAATCCGGTTTCCCACTTAATCAAGACCTCCCCCCCCCCTCCCAAACAAAATAAACGCTAAAAACCGTCGGCAAATTTAAGCAGTGGCGAACATTCAACGGAAAATCCAAATAAACAAAAGTCGATTTCAAAAAACAAAAATCGGGATCACGAGGCCTATTACAAAACATAGAAAACTAACAACAAAAATCAAAGGATTTTTAGGCCTACGACATCGACCAACCGAATGGATCAAAGATACTCAACATCCTTTACGTAGAGTTTTTTTTTTTTTTTTTTTTTTTTTTTTTTAAGGAGAGCGGGTCGACGTTGTTTGCGGCAGTAAACAAGGCCTGGTATCTCGCACAGTCTCGCTAAAACGTTCATAAATCAGACATGGTACGGCACAGTTCGATCTCTGCTGTGCTGCAAAGCCATTCACAATGTGTATCGCCAAACACATTAAAGATAATACGTCGTCACCGCAAACAAAAAAAAAAAAAAAAAAAAATACAAATAAAAAAATACAGCTAAAAAAAAAAAAAATGAAAATCGGTGATGGGTCACGGGATTCACACACAGCAAAGACGCAGGGGGGGGGGGGAGGAGGGTTGGTCAGATAGCCATCGGTTGCAGCTGTGCAACACTATAAACGCCATTCAGTTTTTTTCTTTCTTTGGGGAGCTTCTCTTTTTTTTTTTTACATCTACGATAGAACAAAAAAAAAAAAAAAAAAAAAAAAAATGGAAGAGGACAGTATGAGAAGATGTCCCGCGTGTGGGTGGAGCTTAAGTCGTAAATCAATCGAGGTGTGCGACTTGAGGAAGAGAGGGAGGTTTGTGATGCTATAATCAGCTGTGTGTGTGTGTGTGGAATCAACGTCCATTCCTCCTCATTCAAAAGAAGCAAGGAAAAAAAAAATAGATAAATAAACAAGATCAGATTCAAAATGGTCGTCCCACACAAAAGGAGGAGGGAAAAAAAAAAGCCAAGCGCACGCAGCAACAGCCGCCGGTTTATTAGCGTCTGTATCAGTTCTGTTTTTTTTTTTTATTTACCGCAAACTATTTGACACGCTTGTTTTTTTTTGTTGTTGTTGACACCCAAAAGCAATTTTTTTTTTTTTATCCCTTCAAAAAATAAAAATGGACCTCGTCGATTAGCCGTGACGAATGAAAAATTCTGTCCGCGCGCGCACAATTTTGGCTTTTTATTAGCACAAGAACAATTCGATTTGGACGTCAGTATCAGTGGACCCAACAGGAATTTTCCTTATTACACGAAAAAAAAAAAAAAAAAAAATCCCATAAATCTGAAAAATAGTCAGAGACAAAAAAAAGAAAAAAAAAAAAAAAAAAAAAGAGAAGGGAAGGAAACGTTCGAATTCGATACGCACGGGACGTAATGAATGAGCGTTACAAGTAAGGGAGGTCCGAAAAATCTAATTAGATATCAAGAGCTAAAAATTGTCCCCCGAAATGCCAATAACGAACACCTCCCCCTACTCCTTTTTTTTTTCTTAGTAAATGCTAACATTTCTCTATAACCGAGTGTCATTAGATACATTGACGTTAGCAATAACAAAAATCACCGACACCCCAAAAAATCAAATAGCCCGTCAAATTCTCAAAGTGTGCGTACCTCTCCCCCCCCCCTCTCCCAACCGAAATATCGATCTGTTACGGACAAAATTTTATTTTATTCTTCAGTTTTTTTTTTTTTTTTTTTTTAGATATCCCAGGAAGTAATTTGATTTCCCCAAAACTCCCCCCTCCCCTCTCCCGGACTACCTTACTTTATCAAAAATTTACATACGCTGATGGAAGTTGTCAAATCACATTCGTGCCGTCGAGCCCCGTACGCACGCACATAAATACATACATACACCCCCCCACCCACCCACCCAACAACCGAATATATATCAGTGTGTTTTCATCTCATCTCAGTTTGAACTACATTTCAAATAATGTAAACAACTGGACTGAACTCGTCAAATATTAAAAATACCATTTTTTTTTTCGGGGGACGCCCCTATTCAAAGATGTAACAACTTGATCAACAACAACAAAAAAAGAGCTTCAATCAGGTACCGCACACACGTCACAGTGACGTAACTATTGCATGCAAATATCAAGACCTATCCCCCCCCCCCCCCCCAAAAAAAGGGGCAAAAATAGCCATTTAAATGAAACGGACAGAGTATCATATCAGCCACAGAATATAAATACTAGTACATTCTAGTGTTGTTGTTGTTGTCCATTGAAAAATAAAATCAAAGTGTACCATCCCACCCACCCTTCACGAAAGTAACTTCCAATAGCCTTTTACTCTTTTTTTTTTTTCCTTTTCGATTTGATGAATATAAACATGAGATTGGTTTCCTTCTTTTGAAAGCCGCCCTTTTACCCCCAAACGGTAACACACACACACACACACACACACACACACACAAAAAAAAAAAAGAAAAGAAAAGCGGAACAGAATAACAATATCCGCACTCATTCACTCGGTTTGCGGTAGTGGAGATTGAATAGAACGTACATATCGACAAGAGGGGGGTAGTGAGGGGTTGCGCAATTCCATATAGTGGAAAAAAAAAGAAAGAAAGAGTAGCGACGTACCAATTTTTTTTTTTTTTTTTTTTTTTCGATGTGCGTAATAATAAAGAGCGCCGTAGAGAAAAAAAAAAAAAAAAAAAAAGAGGGAAAGCTTTTCTGTTTTCCCGTCGTTGGGGTATTGAATAGTTTCCGGCCTTACATATACAGAACTTTGCTTAGGACAGAGGCGGCAGCAGCAGAAGCAGCAGCAACAGCAGTTCATTTGTGTGAGAGCCGAGAGGACCTTCGACGACGACGTAACCGCCACTCGATCACGACGCCCGCCATCACCCTCCACTTTCCCTCTTATTATTTTCTCCGTTCTTCGCTTTTTTTTTTTTTTTTTTGTTATTATTTAATTTTAATGACGCGTACGAGTTTCTTTGCCTTTCCCAAAATGAAAGACAATTTGACGCAATTAAATATGTAAACACTAAGGAATAAAAAAAAAAAAAAAAGAGTTTAACGAGCTTGTTAGACACGCAAACAACTGCCATCCTCATTCTCTCCCACCCCCTCCTCCAATCTCCCGTCGACAATTTGTAAATTGTATCAATAAACTAATTAGGCCGTCGACTAATAAAAACACGCCCCTCTCCTAGCGCCACCACAACCCACACAACAACATCACCCAACGGGAAACAAAAAAATGTTAATAATAAAAAATAAAATTTCAATATGTAAATCGTCAATATGTAAATCGTCAACAGCATAAACACACACACACACACACAACAATAACCACGCCCTTTTTCGAGCGTCATCAATCAACAGGCCTAGATTCGATTTCAACTCTGATGGCAATTGACTCAAAATGTAATTTTTTGTTCCCCCCCCCTCTCTCTCTCTCTCTGTCTCTCCCCATTTTCTTTTCGAAGGAAACAAAACAAAAAAGAACAAAAAAAAAAAAAAAAAAAAGAAAAAAAGAAAGGAAATTGCTTCTTCGCCGGGTGATAACACGACTTTGGCGTGACCCGACGTTGACCGCATCACGCACGGATGGAGCGGATGTGGCCGTACGAACGAAAGGAAGAAAAAACAAAA
This sequence comes from Daphnia carinata, assembly GCF_022539665.2. Classification (NCBI taxonomy): domain Eukaryota; kingdom Metazoa; phylum Arthropoda; class Branchiopoda; order Diplostraca; family Daphniidae; genus Daphnia; species Daphnia carinata. The sequence continues at coordinate 4,657,618 of NC_081339.1, read as the reverse complement.
ATCATGGGGAGAGCATGCCAGTGCACTGCACTCTCTTTTTTTTTTTTCTTCTTTCTTTCTTCTTTTTTCTTATATGCCTCGCGCCCCATTACAGCCGTTACAAACACACACACACACACACACACACTGAAATGACTGTAATAAAATTCACCTCATTTTTACAAAGACGACGGCGACGAAGCGCATTCTCTTCTTTCGGAATTTCTATCGATTGGTGGAACGAAAGTAAACGATCGATACTCAAAGTTTGTCTTTTCTCCTCCCCCCCCCCCCAAAAAAAAAAAGAAAAAAAAAAGGCAAAGTCGTGGGGGCAAAAATGGCGGGGGGTTCGCGAGATAAGAAAGAAAGAGGCACCCCAAAAAAAGAAGAAGATAGTCCATCTCTCACAGCGTGACTCGTGCGCCATGTCTCTCACCTTCTTTTTTTTTTTCCTTCTTCTTCTTCTTCTTCTTAGATCTTACCTTCCAAGGTCGAAATGTCAAGCCCATCATTAATAACCGTAAACATCATTTATACACACACACACACACACACACACTAGAAAAAAAAAAAACTCTTTACAACTTACAGACTGCCACTCTTTTTTTTTTCCTTTTTGTTCCTCTCTAACACTAAGCCCCTACTGTAATATATCGATATACAAAAAACCCAAATACTATATACGCTTGTAATAGTAGTAGTAGTAGTAGTAGTAGAAGTTATTGTAAAAAGAAGAAGAAAAAAAAAAAAAAAAAAAAAAAAAAAAGAAAATACAACAACATAACAGCTAGACCCACGGGTCAGCATCTGATCCAGCGGATACACTCCAGAACTGACTGTCAATTTGCGTTCAAAGTGACAAATCGTTGAAAAATATGAGCTAATCCTACATAAATCAATGTCCCCAGAATAGATGGAAATATTCGTCATTCTCGGAATGTTGTTACGACAACAATTAGTCGTTCAAAATTTTTTTTTTTTTAAATCACGTGACCGGAAAAAAAATGGATTCCTAGTATAAATTCTAGGACACGCCTTACGTTTACGGGTTTAAATGTAATAGTTGTAGGTTTCCGCTGATCACGCTTTTTTAAGCAAAAAAACGGGGGGGGGGGGGGGGGGGCGGAGGGGGTATTTAGAGAGTTACGAATGGATCGTGCGTTCATTACAGATAAACATGAAAGATTTATATTAAAAAAAAAAAAAAAAGTTTGCCTTCCTCTCGATTTCTTTTTAAAAGAAAAGAAAATTCCCCTCGATTTAAAAAAAAAAATAATGATAATAATAATGGAAACACCTACCTTTTTCTCCGGACTGCAGTCTTGACCGCCCGCCGTTCAAACTCTTCGGGACACCTCACACCTGGATTCTATTCTTTCCTTCTTCCCCCCTCCTTCGTTGGTTAAAAACGTGCAGTACCTGAAAAGAAGGGAGAAAAAAATATATATAAAAAGATCCCGATTCAACTCTGATTTAAGAAAAAAAAAAAAATAATAATAATGAAAACGTTCGTCAGCAGAAAAAAAAAACATAATTATGGCAATCGATTCTTATCTACATTTTTATTAGTTAAACTTCTAATTCGTTTACACAACCACCTTTTTAAAAGTAATTTTCAGGTAAAAAAAAAAAAAAAAGGAAAATGTCGCGTAAATAGATTGAACCTATTTAACCTTTGGACAACAACAACAACAACAGTTGAGTTGAGTTGTGACGGTCCAACCTTTTATTCATTAACCTCTCGGCTCGTTTCATCTTTCGAAGTTTAAAAAAAAAAAAAAAGGAAAAAGAAAAGGCTTTGAATAAAAATGAATTTTGTTGTTGTTGTTTAGAGCGATTGTTGTAAGCAGAGAGAAAATGATGTCATGATTCAACAAATAACGAAAGGGGGGAAAAAAAAAATAAAAAGGCAACGAGATGACGTACAACAAAGAGCACGTGTCGCGCATGATTGGGCCGTAAATTTCGTCTTTTTCACCCACACCCTATCTTGTTCGTGATGATGATGACGACGCAAAGTATGTACGCCACATGATTCAGCATGCAGACCAAACATTCCTTAACCAAATCAATTTTCATCCTCAAATATTCAAAAGAATTAAAAATTTAAGTCTTTTTTTTTTTTTTCTTTTTCTTGCCGAAGATGCCGAGTGTGTAGAGCGCAAGTGTTTGAGTGTGTGTGTGTGTGTGTGTGTATACCATGTGCCGCCTAGCCTATGCATATCGCTTCGATAAAGAGGGGATATGATGATGATGATGATGAGATGTAGCCCCGGCCTTTTTGTTGCGTTTGCGACGGCCCACCCATAACGCCGCCGTCTGAAAGAATTTTCTTCTCTTTTTTTTTTTTTTTTTTTTTTTTTTCGAAACAGAATTTGTGTGCGACCATTCTCATTTGCATACATCAACCCTCATCATAAAAATGAGACGGAAAGCCCACACGAAAAAGAAGGAAATGCAAAAGGAGATTTTCTATTTATAAAAGAGCGTCATATCGATTATGCCCGATCCTTTTTTCTTTTTTTTTTTTTCCTTTCCTCCATCAATTCCCGCGTAATAATATATTAAGAGAAGCGCCCCGATTTATATCCGATATAAATCTCACGCCTCTATCATAAGGGGGGGATCGAATTCGGCTTTTTACGTCGAAAATTATAAACACATAAAAAACGCAACACCGGCCGTCGTACACACAAAAACAAGAGTGTCAGACTTTTATCGTTTGACGGTGTTCCAAAAATAAAATTGTTTAAGAAAATAGATAGATATCATAGAAAACGCATTGATTGAAAAAAATAAATAAATAAATAAATACAAGGCGAGAAAGGAGGGTGGACATAGCGAGAGAACAAGGAACCTGCGTTGTATTAATAATAGAAGAAAGAGAAGAAAAGGGGGGGGGGTACGAATCAAAAACTGACCGTTGCTCAGTTTCCCATTTTCAGCTGAGAGGGGAAATGGCGTGGGAATTTCACACCACAGCCCCACAGGTATGTGTGCAGTAAAGCGCTACGTTACGCAATTCCCCTCTCTCTGAAATAATAATAATAATGAAAAGGAAAAAAAAAAAAAGACCGTTACCTTGTCTGCCCATATATTTATAGGCCAACAAAGTCTGGTCCAGAAGAATCAAATTGAGGGCTATTCAGAAAATGGTGAGAAAGTACAAAAATCAGATCGATCTTGCACCGATTTATAAAGCAATTGTTTATTTTAAAAATAAAAAAAAAGGCTGCATTTTCGGGGGGTCTACTCTTGCGCATGTTCCCTTAAAAAAAAGAAGTAGATAAATTTCGAAATTCACGTAACCGAAATGAGGAAATAAGGGGCGGAGTTAGATATTGAGCGGACTCGAGTTTAAAGCTTCCGTAAAGAAAAAGAAAAAAGGAGTTTGATGTTCCTTTTGTTTTTCTTTCCTTTCCCGTTTCATGTCGAAAATGCTGAACTGGCTGAACTCGGGGATTTTGAAACCCCGCTCATACGGCGAACAAAACAAAACGACAAAAAGGAGAATTTCCGGTCTTCTCAGTTTTATACAGAGCCCCTACACACACACACACACACACACACTCACACACATACACACACCCATTCTCAACTTTCGAGGATTTGACTACATTTGACGTAATGTTTCAGAGACACGCGCTCGGCAAAGCCTTTTTTTTTTTTCCTTTTCAAACAAAAAAAAAATTAAAAACTTCTAATACGTGACCTCTTAGCAGCTTTGCCAAAACGGCACACACAAGAAAATAAAAAACAACAAAAAACGGAGCAGCCGTACAAGAACAAAAGGAGAAAAAAAAAATATGTCAAGTCAGTACCGTTTAGATAATCACGTGACGTCACACACACACACACACACTCAGAGGCAGCACAATCAAGTAAAATAGAAAGTCGGCATCATCGGATTTGCTTGCGTTCAATGTCGCACAAAGATTGCCCCGCACATTAAAAAAAAAAAAAAAAAAAAAAAAGAGAAGGGGGAGGGCGGCAGAAGGGATTCATCATCATTCCTCTATTCTTCCTTTTTACTACCCCCTAACTCTTTTTGAAAAGATGTTCGGTTACATGCTCAATGATGCGACAGCTTCATTATCCCGTGTCTCTTGATCTCCTTCAAAATCCGAACATGTGACGGCAGCTTCCCGGCAGTAGGCTACCATTTTCAATGGCAGAATCGAACACCCGAAATTTCGAAAATGAAACGCCGACGCAAAAGAGAAAGGCAGACACACAGAGAGGAGAAGGGAGGAATTGAAAACAAAGATGGCTGCTTCATCATCGTCAACTTGGCATATAATCTCTTTGCCTTTTTTTTTTTTTTTTCTTTTCTTTTTACCCATAAAGACTAAAACAGGGCCAGCAATATTAGAAAAGATGGAAGTCGGGAATAGAGCGGGACATATTCGATGGCATTCTATGTCGATTCTTACTCATCGACGATGTGTGTAGAAAACGACTGGATCAAAGCCAATTCCCCCCCCCCCTTCCTTTTCTTTTCTTTGGCTACCCCGGGAGCTGATTGCTGCTCCGCCTCTGTCCGGCCAGGATCTTTTCTTTCATATTGAAAGGCAGCAAAAAAAAAAAAAAAAAGAATTTTGACTCTCCCCCTGCTACTGAATGTCTTGGGATGACCTTTGGACGATGACCCCGACAGAGCCAATGAGACAAGGTTTTCCCGATTGAAAAAAAAAAAAAAAAAAAAAAGACCGTTCTGGTGGTGCTATTGCGTCGCACTGTCCTCTAATGAAAAAAGAAAATCCAGTGGAGGAAGAAGAAGAAGAAGAAAAAGGGGGGGGGGAACTCTCATCTCCGATGGGATTGCGGCTATTATCACCAGGCTGCCGCTAGATCTCTAATCCTCATGTCATCTCTCATCCGATTCAATTTGACCGCGCCAAATTGGGCGGCGGGGAACGGATTCTCTTCCCACCCTTTTTTTTTTCCATCCTCCGCCAACACACACGACTTTTTTTTTTTTTCCTTCCTTCTGTTGAGGGGAAAGTCTACTATAAATCGGGTGGCAAAATAGCACAGAGAAGTCGAATTACCTCTGATTCATTTGGAAACGAAAGGGCAGATTCATGCTAATGTAATAAACAACAAAACTCTACGGTGACCAGATGCAGACAAAGAAATCTACATAGATACAGAATATGATTCAATCATTTCTTCTTCCTTTTTTATGTCGTTTGGTGGTGGGGAGACGAAATAGCCTACACCCCCTCCCCCCACTTTTTTTTTTTTTTTTACCCACAAGTCCCCCTATCAAATGTGGTTATTGATTCTACCACTATGTCACCCCATTTTTTCGACTGACTTTTTCCCTCAATATGTCGCCTTTTTCTTGGGTCACCACAGCTGTTCAGATTCAATCCACGAGAATAGAAAATAATAATAATAATAAAAAAAAAAAAAAAAAAGCCATAAGGGAAGCAGATCGATATGAATAATGGGTGGTGGGTTCCAACACGATTCATTAGCCGAGCATTGTATGACAAATGCTGAAGAAGAGAAAGAAAAATCAGGGCATCAAGTGGGTCAAGTTCTAGAAGCGCAAAAAAAAAAAAAAAATGGGAAAAGATCTTTTTGACACTTTCAGAGGATCAATGAAGATGTGCACACGCTGGCACATAACACGCGAGCGGTTTTTTTCGGTATTAGTGAACACAGATAACAATGAACACGAGAGCTTCTGCTAGACACTACCTCCCCCCCCTTCTACTCTTGAGTTAACATACGTCTTGACAGGCAGAGTATTCCACCACCCCCCTAAAAAAGTGTTAATCTTGGGCAGAAAATCAAACCACACTCAGCTGAACCGGCGTGTGTGTAACAAACAAAAAGTGCTTAGATCCCCCATAATCACCCATGTGCTTGACTGTACACAAATCGTTTGTGCTCTCTCTCTATCTTTTACATAATGTGCAAGAAAACTATGATTTGCTTTACAACTTTTCTTTTCTTTCGGAATGCTCACAAAAGGGTGCTGCAAGAGATAGAGGGGAAAAAAAAAAAACACTTAGACGCTATCGACCGCCATCATCTGACACACACACTTGGACACACACAAGATGGGAGGGAGAAAAACAGGGCATTGTGTGTGTCTGCAAAAGCTTATTGTTCAATAATATGACTCTCGAACAAGAAAAGAAAGCACCATCTTTTTTTTTTTCTACAGATATGTCGAAATGTGTTCTTTCAAATGTCACAGATTACTAGATAGTAATAGGTAAAAATTGCCTCTATTTTAAACATGTAGTCAGACCGTTTACTTTGACAAAAATCGTTTGTAAAAAGGACGAGAGATAAAAATCGAATTTACATTGCGACCATAGATAAACGTGACGAAGGGATTGAACGGGGATAACGTGGTTTCTCTTTGTTTTTTATTGGCGGGAAAATGGTCGGCCATAATGGCCAATACGTTACGACAAGGAGACGTACGAAGAGAAAAGGACAAACCAAAAAAATTACCTTAAAAGTTGATTCATCACGTCCCAGAAGATTGTAGATGCACTCACACACAATTAAATGTTTAAATACAATTAAGATGACACCTGGATGGCTGGATAAACTCGGATGTCTGGATGCAACAATTAAACAATGACCACCCTCTTCAATGTCGACGTGTCATCTACCCTTTGTCTGGACACGATCGCCAAAAGAAAAAAAAAAAAAGAAAAAAAAATTATCGCAGCGTTGCATTTCCGTTAATCCACTAAATTAATTATTGGCAACGTTTATAAAAAAAAAAAAAAAAAAAAAAAAAAAGGCAATTACAAATGGCCGACTTAATAGCTATCGATAGTGGATCAGTGTCGGAGTCATTAACGTGATGTTGGTCTTCGAATGTGCTGTATTTTCGAAATGGCTTTTCACGACCACAGAACCTCGTGGTCGTCCGTGAAACAAAAAGTAAAACGAAAGGGGGAATATAATAATAACCCTGCCTGCTGCCAAGAAAATAGAGACCACTTCTGCAGTCACGAAGGGTCGGAACGAGGTCAACCCGCGGCTTTTATTCATCCTGTTGTTTTGGCATTTGAAAAAAAAAAGAAGAAAAAAAAGCCATTTCAAAATCGAAGGCTTGTTCCTCGTCGTCGACTTCGTTTTTCTTTTCTTGTTGTCGTAAGTATTTTTACATCTCTTCTGTTTTTTGTTCTCGACGTTTGGCCGCCATTTTTATACTGGTTTTTTTATTGTCAGAGAAATCCCCTCATGTCTGCCCGTCACTATCTCGTGTGTTCTATATTGAGAAAAGCACGCGGGATTTGTCTGCACGTTAAGGTACATAATAAGGTTTGCGTGAGTTCTCTTGTGTGTTTGTCCACTTTCGTAATACCTTGAAACCTCGGGCAGAAACAGATACGAAGCAAATAGCTTGCAGGGGCACACATGTGTTCATGAATGAGCGCCATGAAACGAAACGATGATGATAATTGGGCGTCAAACCCAAAGTATTTCCGTAGCTACCGGGATGCTTTCGTTTCGCCTACGTTTTTCCTTCCATTCTTCTGAAGCTTTGTGTTTCACAATTCAAAGAAGATGTTCTTCCTGATTAACTTTTCATCTCGCAAGAAAAACATCCAGCAGTAAAACTTTCAAGTCGTTGTGAATGTGATTTTATTTTTTGATTTAGTTTTCTTTGAATTATCTTTGTGCAGCTTATTGGCTCCTGGTCCTTTTATTATGGCGGTCGGTTCCTGTAAAGGTAAGGTACAAACCTAATAAATTTCCTCTGCCTAATGCCATAAAACAAGTTCTTTTTATTTCTTTTTTCTTGCCCTGTCTAGTGTGCAACCATAGGCAAAGGTTTTTGATGATGATGACGGTGAAGTGGCGTCTTCCGACGCCATATAATACCCGCCGTGTGTGCCTGGTGAATTGGGAAAATCAAACGAGAAGAAGAGAAGAAAATAACAATAACAACAGACGTCTGGACTGGCTAAATGGCAACGAGGAGAAGGAGGAGCAGCGGAAGTGGCGGTGCCTCATTTTCTGGCGCAATTAGCCGTTGAAATTACCCCACAAGGATATATACACTCACACACACACTCGCTGGGCACAGCAGCAAACAAACCCTTAACCACTACACGCTTCAGGCAAAAGTAAGAAGAAAAAAAAAGAATAGTTCAACAGAAAAGTGGAAACTACTACTGTGCACCATAACTTTTCTTTCTTTCTCCCCAATTCATGTGTCTTTTTTTTTTTGTTCCCAAGGTCCAGCAGAGTTGCACGTCTTCCTACGTTTGGTGCAGGTATAGAGGAACAAAAAGGTGTTAATGATGAGTTTACGTTTGCCCAACTCGCATAACCAACAAGGAGCTTCTGAATGGTACAACAACAGCATATGTTTGTAGCCGGGGCTAATTACGTTTACAAGACATTTCGATGACTTGGCGTAGTCCTCCCACCTTTAAAAAAAATATGGCCCAGCATAAGAGACAGGTGACCGCAAAAGAAGCGTCCGGCGTCTACAGGAGTCACCTTGGGGTATTAATGTTTTTTTTTTTTTTCTCTCTCTCTCTCTCTCTATTTTTTCTTTAACAATTTCTTCTTCCCCCCATAGAGATCACGTCCTGTCCATTTTATTTTTACGAAAAAAAAAAATAATAACTGGCCGTGTAACTATCGCTTGACTTTCTAATGACTGTTAAAAGGCCCCGGCTGTGACCGCTTCTCTTATACTTTTCTGCGTATTCCGTATAGTTTTTAATGAAGGCTCATCACGCCATCAAAATTTACGCACAGGTGAACGAGGGGGGAAGACGACGGACGACAATGGCAAAAGGAAAAAAAAAAAAAGAGGTTTCTTTTTTTTTTTTTTCTGACCACCTCCAGCCATTGCCGGTCGTCAGGAGTTGGGAAATCTCGTATCCCAAAGTACACGTCCGTAAGTAATTTCCCCTTATTTTATTTTTTAGTGTACTATAGAATAATCTCGAGATTGTGTAAGAAAAAGATGTTTCTCTTGTTTTTATATTCGAGAGATCTGTGGAAAAAAAAAAAAAAAGAACATGGAAGAGAAAAGGAGGAGGAGTTGTTGGAGAAGAAAGTCTGTGAGCACGTAGGAGGATGCGATCATCAGGTGAACGACTTGGAACTTCCGCCCGCCGTAACGTCCGCGGGATAAGTAGCCTAGTAGCAAACAACAGCAGGAGCAGCAAGTAAAAGATAAGAAGAACACCAAGGGGAAGGGAATAATCATAAAAAGACACACACGTTCCCTTTAGGTACATCATGGAGTTGACCTTTCGGTCACGCCGGTGTAAACCCACTGTACTACCGGAGGTCACACACACACACATAGTATAATATTCTGTGTGTGTGCAGTTGTACTGACTACCACCGCCGCAACCACCACCACCGGTGCGCCCATCATCATTGGATGGTAAAATATTTAAAAAAAAAACGAAAAGTTTATTTTACATTTTTTTTAAAGAAATGTTTCTTTTCCGAAAGTGTAGGCTATGTCAGTATTAGCGTGTGTACTTCCAGCTGGTTTCCTGCACCTCTAAAAAAAGAAAGATTTTTTTTTTTTTTTTTTCAAAACCACAGAGCGCCAGCCACACAGCCTGAGATTTCCCATCGTGTGTCCGGATGAGGGCCCGCCCCTCTCTCTACAACTCCAAGGCTAAAGGACTAGAGGCTTCTCCATAGGCGCCGGATCATCTGGGCTGTTCTACACGACAAGGGTCACACGGATGCGAAAACACGAATAAAACCTCATCCAGCCAGTTACTTCTATAGTCCACATCCTACAATATTTTTTAAAAAGGTAAACTATAGACAAATTTTTTTTTTCTTTTCTTATTTTCTTGTATAGTGAAACAACTCGTTAGGGAAAATCAAATCGTAAAGGAAACATTTTTTTTTTTTTTTTTTTTTTCGGCGTATCTGGTAGGCCATTCTTTTCTTTCAATAAAAAAAGAAAGTGAAATTGAGAGAAAAGGATGGAGCGAGAGAAAGAACATGCAATGTTTGCGCAGGGAGCAGGTCAGGTTCATTCAAACGGGATACATGAAAGAGAGACTTGACGGGGGTAGGTGGAGTTGTCGAGGGTAATTATTTACTACGTATACAACTCTATGTAGACATTCCCATAACGCCGTTGGGCAATCCCAGAGTCTATAGCTCCAACATAGTTCTTGTTTTTTTTTATTCTCTTTTTTTTTTTTTTTTTTTTTTTTTTCTTTATGGAATTGAACTCGGGTCCTTATTGAACAGGGACAAAAGTCGTTCTCTCTATTTGTTTGCTTCTCTCTTGCATCTATAACAGTAGTATTTCCGCAGTCCTCGTTATCGTGCAGCGTGACCCCTTCCGACCTTGCTATTGAAGGAAATAATCATTTTTTTTTTCTTTATTGCTCCGTTCTCTATCGTACGTCCCACTAAGCAAAATCTGATTGGGCTCAGGCTCCCCATGAATCATTTTTCGTGTATTCAAATCCGTTTCTGGCTGTCCGTTTCTATGCAATTAACTGGGGGGAATTAGTTTGGGAATGAATGTCGCCACGCTATTTCAATTGACCACAACTGATGGATATCGTCGTCGTGTGATTGCTGCAACATTTTTCTCAAGGCCTCTCAATCACACGAATGGGTGGAGATTTAAATCATTGACAAATTTTGTTGTTTTTTTTTTTCATTTCCAGCACACACACACACACACTCAAAAAAATAGTTTGAACGAATAGCCTTGCGGCTTCGTGTAATGGGCGCTTACATAGACATACCTGGCGGGCATTTTCATTACGAAGCCGACGGGGGTACGTTGTATACAACTAGTCACACTACTACACTTTGCCTTACTATACATCAGAAACGAGTAAAGAGTCGGGTGGAAGTGGTGGGGTAGCAGGAAAGGAAAGGAAAAAGAGAGAGAGAGAGAGAGAAAGAGAAGAGAATTTCCCATGGTATATATAACGAGTCACGACCGAAGGTTCAGACTATAACACAGATGAGGAGGACACACACTAGAGAGGGCTCCCTCCCCCCCCTTGGAAAAAAAAAAAAGAAATAGAATGAGGGCGGCCAGTGGTTACATACACACTCACATCCTTCCATTATTTTTTTTCTTTCTCATGATTCTTGTTGTTGTTGTCCTGTAGGTGAGCAAATCTACTCGAGGCGGCAACAACAACTTCCGGTGGAAGGTTGTTTCACCATCAGAATTAAAAATCATTTCAATCTGATTTTTAGTTCTAGTTGGGCTATTGAAAAATTCGATTTTCCTTTTTTTTTTTAATTTTTTTTTTCTTTTTTTTTTTGATTTCAAGAAAAGCGATTAGAAGGATCACACACATAAATCTCGTTTTACATCTCCCTCCTACGCCTATTCTTTTCGAGACAGAAACATTGTGGGTAAGAATGGGAGGGAAAAAAACCAAGAAATGAGTTCATTAAAGACTTGAAAATCCTCCCTTTTTTTTTTTTTTCTTTTGTGTATTGTTGCGCGCACACACACGAAGAGAGAGAGAGAGGGACTCACGAGATTGTAGAGGCGCGTCTTAGTTTAGCGTGTGAAAAATCATACCTTATTTTTAATAAGAGCGACGGGAAGAATCTATACCATCTGGAGGTGAGGTTCTCTTGTTTTATTTTTAAATCAGAATCTCGCAACCCCATTGACAACTGCGCCAATTTTTTTTTTTTTTTTTAGCATTTTTGAATGTCGGTCGTAATTGTTTTATCATCAACATTATTTTTATTTTTTCTCTTGAATTTCCTTTCCGTTTTTTCTCCCCCAAAAAAGATTATTTATTTTTAAAAAAGCAGTTGGCTAACCGATGATTGGATGAGTACTCGGCGTTGGTTTCAAGCGTTTTTTTGGAACAACAAGCCGAACGGGTTAGCGCACATAGCGGCCCAAGAAAAAAAAATGTTTTGGAACAACAAAACAGCTGCGCTCCGTCAATCGACTCAAAAAGCTTTTTTTTTTTTTTCTTCTTCTAAAATCATTTTCAGATTTTTTGTTTTTCTCGTGTGTTTGGGCTTTTCCCTCTCCGTAAAAAAAAAAAAAAAAACTCGTGCGCTTTTTTCTTCTTTCCTCCCGTGAGACGCAAAGGTCAAAGTTCATCGACGCCGCAAACACCGGAGGAAGAAAAAAAAAACGATCTGGAAAAAGAACGAATGTGCGCAGGGTTGGCTCGCGCTCTCTTTCGTGCCACTGTCTAAAAAATAAAATAACAATTTGAACGCAAAATCGACCGGAAATTATCATCCCGAACGCTCTAATTTTCTTTTATTTTTTTCCATTTTTGCTCTAAATTCTATCGATTTAAAAAAAAAAAAAAAGAACCTAAATGCATTTATTGTTTAGCGGCGGAACAGATGGATTCGACACCCGAAATCAATGGCGACAACGTGTTTTTATATCGAAGAGGGTAGTAGTACTCTATTACACAGTCAACAACAACAACACACACACACACACACACACAAAAAGAGGAAAGCTTTTGGCGGATGACGGAGGGAGGTATAAGAAGAGGGGGATATAATGCATAAGGGGCTGCAACAGTGGCTCGTGCGCGCGGATGAAAAAAGAAAAAAAAAAAGGACTCGGATTACATCATAGTCTTGTATCAAAAAAGCTTCCTCGTGCCGACCTTTGATTCCCCCCGAGATCTAATAACCAACCCCTAGCCGATCTTAACTAAAGCGTCACATATTTTCTCTATGGTTGTGCGTATAATTTTGTGGTTCTTAAAAAATAAGGCAGACTTTTTTTCTTTTTTTTTCTTTTATCCTCATAGAATTTTTGTGTGTGGTGGTTTTAGGTTTCGGCAACGGCCACCGCATTGAAACCCCCCCCCCCCCCCATCATTTTGCGCCCGTCTGTCTCTGCTCAATGTCAATTTTTATGACATGGAACATGACGAGAGCTCCGCAGCTTATGTCTTCTCTCTTACGGACCCTCTCCTGTTTAGTACACACACACACACACATATGCCTGTCTTTTGAAAAGCAATGGACTTATTATGATCGTGCGAGGAGGTACCCATTTGTTTTTTTTTTTTGAATATCATCTATTTTTTTTTTTTTTTTGTTTTATTTATTTATTTTTTATTTTGCAGGCGAAAAACAAAAACAAAAAAAAAATGAAGGAAGAAGGAAGGAAAAAAGAAAAGAAATAGGGAGGTCATGCGGGTCAATGGAGCCCGAAACGCAGCGTGCGCGCCCGGCTCAAACGGGCCAACTACCTTTTAAACTGGCAAGTTCAAAAGTTCGGCGCGCGCTCTAGACCATCTCTCGCCCTCCTCTTCTCAGCCACCGTATCCACAGGAGGGTGGCCCTAAGAGCGTACCAGTACGACTACTACATTTATTTATTTCATATACTGTCACTTTTTTTTTCTTTTTCTTTTTTTAAGACGCCCCTGTTGTATAACCGGCCTACCTTATTATCCGTAGCATTCGCCATCCGGAACGTGATTTAAATGCCACACACGCATCAGACCTACTTAACGAACGATGACAAAGGGAGGAAAAGAATTGGGGACATTTATTTATTTATTTTTTTTTTTTTTTGTCACATCCTTACCACACGATGAAGGTATTTAAACAGTTCAATCTACATTTATTTCTGTGTTTTTCTTCTAATTATTCTTTGATTGCATTTTCTAGGTAGGAAATGACGGTCGAATTGGCCAACAATATTTTTTTTTAATTTTTGGCTGATGGAAATTAGGAAGCTAACGGATGGAGGGGCAAGAAACGGATGTCGTTGACGTCGATCGAGATGGAAGAGGTGTTGGCCCTCTTTTTCGATCGGCGTTCAAGAAAAAAAAAAAAGAAGAAGAAAGTCATGGGAGAACTCCGGGCGCCAGTGGGAGGTATGGGAGGAGCCAGAGCGCTAACGACGTCCAATGGGGGCCGAGGCAGAGATCAAAGGGGGATGGCCGGAGGGCGCCCGGGGGGCCGCGGCCTCTGGCACGGCGCGCACCAATAGACACACACGTACACACTCACACACCGAGAAGGATGGGGCAGCATGGAAAAGGTCTTTTTTCCTTTTTTTTTTTCTTCTTCTTCTTTAAAGAGCCCGCGCACACGTTGCCATAACGACAGCCCCAAAAGGCCACCACCTCCTTGTCCCCACCCTCTTTTTTTTTTTTTTTTTTTTTTTTTCTTTTTTAAGGTTTGCCTTTTCTGCCTGCAGTGTGTGTGTGTGTGTGTGTGTGTGTGTGGGGGGGGGGGGTCTGGCTAAAGGATGGCTGAGCTATGAACCCGAGAGACGGTATCACGGGGCCAGTTGAACGCTGCCGGCCGAACGGCCTCAACGTGTGCCCTCTGCCGCTCCGATACTCCTGACCTTTGAACCATCACACACCACTTCACACTCTGCGCCGATCGCTTTTGACTTTCTTCTCCGTGTCATACTTGCAACTGCTGCTACGTTTTTTTTTGGTTTTTGTTTGTTTTGCGCTAAACGAATCGACGATCGAGTTTAATTTCCTTCATTTTTTTTTTGTTTGTTTGTTGGAGGGGGCATTTTTACCTCGACCTTCTCCTGACAAACGATCGGTTTGTGTTCGCTAAAATCTGTGTGTGCGTGTTGCGTGCGGGAAAGACGTCGCCAACGTCCGTTTTTGGAATAACTCACAATCAAGTGGTCAGTTTAGATGTTCAAATTTTTTTTTTTTTTTTTGATCTTGTAGATTTTGCTAATTCAAAATTTCACATCCAATTTTTTAATGGGGGCATTCAGGTACCGTGATGGATCGTCAATCGTGCCGCTCGGTGTCTCTTTGCGATTGAATACAAGACAAAATCAGAGCGAGTGAAAGGAGGACGCTGTGTGTGCCTGTGTTTTGAAACGGATCCTCTACTCGTGTCTACACACACACGGGACTTAAAAAAAAAAAAAAAAATAAAAATAGTGTTAAAAAAATTGTTGTTCAAGAAAGAAAATTACGAGTGTCTGTGTCAAGTGTCGTGTGTGCGTCGCTGTGCGAAAACAAATAAAAGAAAATCCCGAAGAGGAAGAAATCCCCCCAAATAAAAGAATATCAACAAGAAGATAGCGGCGTCATCATAGCGTCGTTTCCGCTACTGTCGGGCTCGGCCATGTCGCTGATGGGAACGATGCCATCGGGGGTCCTGCTGGGCGGCGGAGGAGTCGTCGGTCCCGGCGGATGGCGAGATGTCGGCTTGACGAGCGTCGTCGACGATCCCATCGGACCCGTCGTCGGATCGGCCTCGCTGGGCGGATTGGGCGGACTGGCCATGACTCCGCACCACCAGCAGCAGCAACAACAGCAACAGCAGCAGCAACAACAACAGCAACAGCAGCAACAACACCACCAACCTCCGCCGCAGATCTCGACGCCAGGATCGCAGGCCTCTTCCGGCGCCTCCTCGTCGGCCTCCAATAACGGCAAGGACGCTCCCAACGTCGAGTGCGTCGTCTGCGGCGACAAGTCATCCGGAAAACACTACGGACAATTCACCTGCGAAGGTAAACAAACAAACAAACAAAAAAAAACATTTTTTAATTTACGAAATTCTCAAAGAGTTCGGGATTCTTTGCATCATCGTTTTCCATTTCTCGGTGTGTAACAAGGATTTTTTTTTTTTTTGTTCGTAAGAGCCGAAATAAACAACAAAACATGACACAAGTGCACAGGGACCACCACGTAGACCACAAAAGCCGATTGAGAGGAGGAAGATTGAGGTCTCTTTTGTTTCACCGATTTGACGGTGGATGATTGCTCAATTAAGCAGGTCGGTTAAGAGGGCGTAGGGAGGAGGGATAGCACAACGTCATGGAGGGTCATCGTTCTCTTCTTCTTTTTACCTTAGCGGATGTATCGATGATGATGAAGAAAGAAGAGAAAACACAACACAACACAAAACATTTTTTACGACTTGATGGTTTGAAAAAAAGAAAAAAACAAAACAAAAAAAAACTCTTGGCTTGATTGACTCGGCGGTGGGGCGCCCTCCCTTCTCTCTATAACATCCTTTTTTTTTTTGCGATCCTCCTCCCATTCTTTTTTTTTTTTTCGTTTTACGACCCCATGGTCTTATAGACAGTGTATCGTTGCGTATGACTTGTTTAGATATACCTGACGGCCGATCGTTTTTTTTTTCCTTTTTTTTTTGTTTTTCTTTTCGGTGTGTGTGTGTGTGTTATCCTCACGGTCATTCCACACTCTAACGACCTTACATAATTGATTATTGCCAGTCACACAGACGTAAAAGAGAGAGAGAGAAAAAAAAATGGAAAAATGCTCATTCTTCTCTTCATTGATGGTTTAACCGCAGACTTATTATACAACAGTTGTAATGTTCGTCTATTAGTAACAGGTACATACATTTTCGATTTTTTGTTTTCCTTCTTAGTAAGGGTGGGCAGTTGAAAGAGATTGAATAATCACAGACAGGATTAGTTTTGTGTTGTTTAAAAACAGAAATTGGGGAATTTTCTTTTCTTTCTTTTTTTTTTCTTTTATGGACTCGGATGAGGGGGGGGGAAGGAGGTAGTACACAGTAGCTGGAATACAAGCACAGGTTGATTTGTTTACGACACGTAAGTAGTAAGAGCTGTCGTAAAGTGGGCAAAGTCAGTCGTCGGGGCTTTGTTTTGATGACATCCATCGTATCATGAGTCCCTTTTGGGCTCGTGATTGCACTCGGAAGTCTATTTATATATGTGTAAGACTTTCTCCTCGTTTATAGACAAGAGTCCCTAGTTTCGTTTTGCGCCAAGGCTACGTCCAACAAAAGAGACACGCATTGGCCCTTTTTTTTTTTATTATGTGCGTAGGGCAATCAATTGATTTGTCGTTGGCTATTAATAAACCAAGAGTTGTTAACTAAATGCTGTTTTATTCTTGTTTGCGTGTACGCCACGCGCAGGGTGCAAGAGTTTCTTCAAGAGGAGCGTACGCCGGAACTTGAGCTACTCGTGCCGCGGGAACCGGAACTGCCCGGTGGACCAACACCACCGGAACCAGTGCCAATATTGCCGTCTGAAGAAGTGCCTCAAGATGGGCATGAGGCGAGAAGGTGGGTCCCCATTCGTCATCGCTCCATCCATCCACCACAGCATCATGCACTCTTTCCACCCTTACCACCACTACCACCAACCACCTCCACCAGCTACCACAGTCTGGAACCCTCTTTCTGCTACTACTACTACTAGGGCTTCTACTCCGGCTTCTTCTTCTTCTTCTTCTTCTTCCAGTCCTACCACAACTACTTCGACTACTACTACCACTACTGCTGCTGCTGCTGCTGCGACGAGGCCGGCATTTTTTGCGTTCGGCCACGGTGGGTCATGGCTCCTCTCTCTCTCTCTCTCTCTCGCTCGCTCGCTCGCTCTCCGCACACTATCGAATTCTTATCTACTAATCTTGATTGACTTTTTTTTTTTTTTTTTTTTATTTCAATTACGTATACACACACACCGATTAGTGGGAGACCAATGGCTGTGTGTGATTTCAAATGATTCTTAGATGCTACCGCCCTTTTTTTTGTGTTTTTTGAGGGGCATATTTTTGGTGGATATTTCCCACCTTCTGTCATTTAAAAAAAAAAAAAATTATTTTTTATTATTTTTTTGGGGGTCTCCCTCCCCTCTCTTGTGTAGAGATTTATACGCGAGATTTTCTCTT